>NC_138576.1:54461631-55917335 GCF_964289735.1 Phaethon aethereus | reverse complement strand
CCTCCGCCCGCCTCCCCGCGGCGGCGGCGGCTCGGCGATGCAGCAGCACTTCTCCCTGGTCGACTGCGACGTGATGGGCTTCGACCTGGACCACACGCTCTGCCGGTACCACCTCCCGCAGAGCGCACGGCGTGCCGGGCCCGACCCGGAGCCGCGGCGGGGCGAGCACGCCCCGCCTCCGCCCCGCGTGCCCGAGCGAAAGGCCGAAAGTGCCGGGGAGCAGGCGTGGGACGCAGGGCCCCGCTGGCTCCAGCCCTAGCTGCAGTTCGTCGGGAGCGCAGGCGTGTTCCTCACGAATGCAAGTCGTCTGGGGGGTGCTTCGCTGAGACCCGGTGAGCAGGATGCAGGTGGGAGGGAAGGAAAAGCGGTTAGTCTTGGCTAGCGCCAGGGCGGGCGAGCGGGCAACGCCGCGCGGTAAGGGCCCAGCTGGAGAGCGTCTTCCTACGTCAGCAAACGCTACGGCTACTACTTCATTATCACTGTAAGCAACACTATACAGCAAACCACACTATACTGTACATTTAGCTGTGGACAAACCAAAACCCCAGAGGTAACTGACTACCCTTTAATTTCCTGAGCAGCTTTGGTAACCAAAATAAAGACAGACACCAAGAACAGTACAGTCTGCCTCCAGATAACATAATCAAATGGGTATTTTGATAGGTACCTGCCCAACAACTATCACCATAGTGCAAATACAAAGAAAGCGCTGTCTGAAAGGAAGTACGACCTTTACAGAAAAATAAACAGATCAGAGTTGCATTGACTTAATTATTTTCTTTGTAGTTGAACTTGAATATAGTGTCTAATTAAGGCCAGACTCAGGATGCACAAATAGCTGGGCTTGATGGCCTTGTTTGCAGGACCTCCTCATTCCTCTCTGCTATTCTTTTCTCTTTTTATACAAATCACACCATCAAAACTTTCTTTTGATTCACAAAAGATGAAAAATTCTAGTTCAATTACTCTGCAAATAAATCTCTTTTTTTTTTTTTTTAATTCTTGTATGGCTATAAATAGATGTGCTGGCTGTAACGCTGGGGTAGCGTTAATTTTCTTCACAGTAGCTAGTATGGGGCTGTGTTTTGGATTTGTGCAGAAAACAGTGTTGATAAGATGGGGATGTTTCAGTTACTGCTGAGCAGTGCTTACACAGAGTCAAGGCCTTCTCTGCTTCTCACCCCACCCCACCAGTGAGGAGGCTGGGGGTGCACGGGAAGCTGGGAGGGAACACAGTTGGGACAGCTGACCCCGACTGACCAAAGGGATATTCCATACTGTATGACATCGTGCTCAGCATATAAATCTGGGTGAAGAAGGAAGGGGAGGACATTTGGAGTGATGGCATCTGTCTTCCCATAAGAAATCATTACGGCTTTCCCGGAGATGGCTGAACACCTGCCTGCCCATGGGGAGTGGTGAATGAATTCCTTGTTTTGCTTTGCTTGTGTGCGCGGCTTTTGCTTTACCTGTTAAACTGTCTTTATCTCAGCCCACAAGTATTCTCACTTTTACTCTTCTAATTCTCTCCCCCGTTCCACCATGGGGGAGTGAGCGAGCAGCTGCGTGGTGCTTAGTTGCTGGCTGGGGTTAAGCCATCCATGACAGTCCTTTTTGGCACCCAATGTGGGTCTTGAAGTGTTCAAGATAACAACAGGTTTGATGATTGGAATGTGATGGATTGAATTTGTAGCTATTATTGCTCTTTAGCTATTAATTGCCAGGCTCCTGTGCTTGCCATGGGTTTGCTTTCCTTACGTATATTAGAGTCTAGTGCTCGTTACTGGCTGCTTTTTGCTTTCACTGCTGCCGTGCTGCTGTACTGCTCATCGTCTGGCTCTGCTGGGCCTGGGAACAGTTTGATAACAGCGTGGCCATGCCCCTGGGCTGGCAGATGGCCGGGGCATCGCTGCTGTTTCTGTGCTGCTGTACTGGACAGGCTGGAAGTCCAGTGTGAACTCGAGGCGAAGGGACTGTGACCTGTGTGTCGATGAGGCCATGCAGCAGCAGGACACCCTGAAGCATCGGGCCGTGAATAAGCACACAGCAGAGCAGGTACATCTCAAAGTGTCTGTGGCCGTGGTTATGTCTGTGCCTCAGCAGGTATACCTCTGAAGGGATTGTGGCCCAATGGTAAGCCCATGCTGGAGAAGGTACACCTCAAAGTGCCTGTGGCTATGGATAAGTCCATGCAGCAGCAGCTACACCTTGAAGCATCAGTGCCTGTGCATGAGGTTATGCTGAAGAACCTCAAAGAGTGTGGGCATGGATAAGCCCACGACAGAGCAGGTATATCCCTGCAGGGACTGCAGCCATGGGTAAAGCCATGTTGGAACAGGTTTACTTCTGAAGGGACTGTAGCTGTGGGTAAGGCCATGCTGGAGCAGGTATATTTCTGAAGGCGTTGGGGCCCATGGATAAGGCCATTTTGGAACAGGTGCACCTCAAAGTGACTGTGGATAAGTCTATGCTGCAGCAGGTATACCCCTGAAGAGACTGTGGCTCATAGATAAGTCTTCACTTGGAGCAGCTACAACCTTAAGGGACTGCAGCCTATGGAGAAGTCCAAGCCAGAGCAGGGGCAAGGAGAGGAGTTCATTGCAATATTAAACCCGATGGTCTGGTCCAAAGGGGCCAGGGTGGAGATTGTAATGGAAATACCTTTAAATTGTTTTAACCCATGATTTGAGTTGCATTTTATGGGAATTACTGTAGCAGGAACCACCTGAACCAATGCAGGAGAAGCCTTACAAGAAGCAGTGCAAGTGCAGCAGTGACCCGACCTGATCTGGCTTTGGTGCCCAGTAACTCCACACAACACACCACCTCTTCTGTCCTGAGTGATCACCATAACAGATGGAGCCCAAAGTCATGGACTAAATTAACTCCATGGACATTTTGCGGACACTTGTGGACAAAGACATTTTAAAGGGGTGGTCCATAGACTAAGGGAATGATATCTGTGTATTGTATCAAAGGATGGGAAGAGAGGTGGTGGTTAATGACAATGTATTGGATAGTGTGGTGCCTAAGCATGACATAAAGGGTACAGAAGAAGGGGTAGAGAATCTGCTGGTTTTAGCTGGGGTAGAGTTAATTTTCTTCACAGTAGCTAGTGTGAGGCTGTGTTTTGGATTTGTTCTGAAAACACTGTTGATAACACAGGGATGTTTTCATTACTGCTGAGCAGTCCTTACACAGAGTGAAGGCCTTTTCTGCTCCTCACCCCACCCCACCAGCAAGGAGGCTGGGGGTGCATGGGAAGCTGGGAGGGGACACAACCCCAACTGACCAAAGGGATGTTCCATACCGTATGATGTCATGGTCAGCATATAAAGATGGGGGAAAAAGAGGGGGGGGACGTTGGGAGTGATGGCATTTCTCTTCCCAAGTAACTGTTACACATGAGGCAGCCCTGCTTCCCTGGAGATGGCTGAACACCTGCCTGCCCATGGGGAGTGGTGAATGAATTCCTTGTTTTGCTTTGCTTGTGTGCGCGGCTTTTGCTTTACCTGTTAAACTGTCTTTATCTCAGACCATGAGTTTTCTCACTTTTATCTTCTAATTCTCTCCCTCATCCCACCAGGGCAGGGGGAGTGACTGAATGTCTGTGTGGTGCTTAGTTGCTGGCTGGAGTTAAATCACAACAATAGAATTATAGAAAAAGTATTTTAATTGAGAGCAACTCTTATGAAACATGTAATGCAAGTCATCTTTTCCAGAGTTGCCTTCCTCTGCACAGCTGTAAGTGTTCTACTTTGCAGGTGGGTACATTGGGGTTCATAACCACAGCAGCAGTGCACAGCAGCAGTTTTGATTATATCAAAATAATTATGTTTTGATTATATCAAATTATGATTTGATTTTTGCAGGATGGCTCAATGATAATTTCGTATTCCACACTGAAATGCTTTTGGAAATACATTCAAATAGTTGAATGAGATACAATGTACTTATGTATTATAATTCAGTTTGCTATGCTCAGGTAGACAGAGATGAGAGAAATTTAAATAACATGACCTATCACATACATTTAAAAGTTCTGCAGAGAAGTTTAGTATCAGATTAAAAATGGACTAGACAGGAAAATACATGGAAATTAGGAATAAAATTCACTAATGCTAATAGTAGGACAGGATGAGCACTTAATATGTCAGAGCAAGAAAGAAATGGATTGCATAATTTTACCTGAGATCATTGTATAGCAGCTTCTTTCAAAGGCTCTCAGTATCTCCCACAGACATTAATATACTTCCTAATGCTGTTACTTATTTATACATATGCATACCATATATATTGTATACACTATACATTATCTATACCATGAATTGGATATACATATTTATACATATATATGTTTTAGTTATATGTTAAAAATTATATATGTGCATATAAACTTGAATATATATATACCTATGCATGTATGTATTTTCCAAATTATCAGGTGTGAAACCTGAGCATACAGATAGAGATTCATCTAGGATCTTGCATGCAACAGAGATCACAAATGTAAAGATGAGGCAGCAGCCCAGGAACTCTGAGCACAAGGTATTTTATCTTCCTAAAGCTGCTCACTTTACATGTGAAAAACATGGAAACACAGGGCAAAGTCCTGCCCCAGTGAAGTCAATGGCCACAATTTTGACTTCAGTAGGTCCAAGAGTTCATCCACAGCTGCTGTTTCACACTATCCTCAAATTAACTTAATGTTTGTCTGCCTTGCAGATTATATCAGTACATCTCTCTTATTCCAGAACAACTTTTTTTTTTTTCCTAAAACACCTCCTGTACCTTCCAAAATTGTGTTTAGATTATGGCATTTTAAATTTGTAACTTTGCTTATTATGCCTGTAAAACATTTTGTATGGAAACTCACCACAAAATGAACTGAACACCCTACAATATTGAAACATCTAGACAGATATCGAAAATCATATATTCATTGATAGAATCATGGGATGGTTTGGGTTGGAAGGGACCTTTAAAGATGATCTAGACCAGCCTCTGGGCTCTGTATTCATTGTTAACTGAATGTAATCTTCAACAGCCAGATTTTGTGAGTGCTGCACAATTATACTGGCAGTAATGACAAGCTATCTTAGAATTTATGGCACAAAAGTACTAATCATATTTAATCTTAAACCACTTTATGTGAGGAACAATAATCACCAATGGAGAGATTCAGCAAGTTAAATTTCAGGTGCATGAAGTAGATTAAATTAGAACTATGACAACAAGAAATATAGAAAATGTTGATGAAGAGAATTGGTTTTCAGTTCTGGGAAAAGAGAAGATAAATAAGAGAATGTCACCTTCACCTTCAGTATTCACAGCACAAACCTGATAACAGGAAAGTCTTGGCAGTTTACTTCCAGCATAATCCCTCGCCAAATTTATTTCTTTTTCTTTTGGCTTACAAGCATTGCTTTGTCTCTCGGTTTCTTCCTTTCAGATAAATTCTTTAAACATACTGACATCCCACCCTAGGGCCTTTCTCAGAAAGGAGCTGCCTTTAAACGAAATCCCTTCTAACAACTGAACTACCTTAATGGGTTAACAGCATCCTTTCAGCTCTGTCTTTCCAGTTTGATGGTACCATGAGCCGCTCAGAGATGTTCACATAACTGAGGTCGAGCTTTTGGGCTATGGGGTCCTAGCTGATAATATTTTAGGTTTCTCTATGGTCAATTCATGCATCACAGTAATTACTTTTTTATTGTATATATGTGGTAATAATCCACTGGGAAAAATCATAGAATCATAGAATAGTTTGAGTTGGAAGGGACATTTAAAGGTCATCTAGTCCAACCCCCATGCAGTGAGCAGGGACATCTTCAACCAAATTAGGTTGCTCAGAGCCCCGGACAACCTGACCTGGAATGTTGCCAGGGATGGGTCATCTACCACCTCTCCAGGCAACCTGTGCCAGTGGTTCATCACCCTCATTGTGAAAAATTTCTTCCTTAGATCTAGTCTGAATCCACCCTCTTTTAGTTGAAAACCATTACCCCTTGTCCAATTGCAACAAGCCCTGCTAAAAAGTCTGTCCCCATCTTTCTTATAGGTCCCCTTTAAGTACTGGAAGGCAGCAATAAGGTCTCTCCAGAGCCTTCTTTTCTCCAGGCTGAACAACCTCAACTCCCTCAGCCTTTCCTTGTAAGAGAGATGTTCCATCCCTCTGATCATTTTTGTGGCCCTCCTCTGGACCCTCTCCAACAGCTCTATGCCTATCCTGTGCTGAGGGCTCCAGAGCTGGATGCAGGACTCCAGGTGGGGTCTCACCAGAGTGGAGCAGAGAGGCAGAATCACCTCCCTCGACCTGCTGGCCATGCTTCTTTGGATGCAGCCCAGGGTACAGTTGGCCTTCTGGGCTGCGAGCACCCATTGCCAGCTCATGTCCAGCTCTTCATCCACCAGTACCCCCAAGTCCTTCTCAGCAGGGCTGCTCTTGATCCCTTCATCGCCCAGCCTGTACTGGTACCGTGGCTTGTCCTGACCAGGGTGCAGAACCCTGCACTTGACCTTGTGGAACCTCATGAGGTTCACATGGGCCCATTCCTCAAGCTTGTCCAGGTCCCTCTAGATGGCATCCCATCCCTCAGGTGTGTCAACCGCGCCACTCAGCTTAGTGTCATCTGCAAACTTGCTGAGGGTGCACTTGATCCCACTATGTCATTGATGAAGATATTAAAGAGTCCTGGTCCCAGTACCGACCCCTGAGGGACACCGCTCATCGCCGATCTCCATCTGGACATTGAGCCATTGACCACTACCCTCCAGATGCGACCATCCAACCAATTCCTCATCCATTGAACAGTCCACCCATCAACACCATATCTCTGCAATTTAGAGAGAAGGATGTTGTGGGGGACCATGTCAAAGGCCTTATAAAATTGTCCTGTCAAGGGAATGTCTAACTAGTCACGCTGCAGGGGACATAACTGGTGCGGCTCACCTCCTGCAGCTGCAGCATCCCTCAGGCCAGGGCCGAGGCTGAAAGGGCACCCGGAGGGAGCTCCCCCGGTAGCTGGTGCTGCCCGCGCTTGCTGCCCTCACACTTAGCGACCTGCAGGAAACACGTGTGATGTGCGAGAGCTGGTGTGTCACAGCCTTTCACAGGCGTGCAAAGGGGCATTTCGGTTTTCATCGTGCCTCATGCCTGCTTTCCACGCAGAAGAGGCACCGTGCAGTTTTTGAGGGCAGGAGTGTGCTAACGTGCCCCGGAGGGCAAAAGAAACGTAACAGGGTGTGGTAACATACATAAAGGCATTAGAACCATGTCAAAATACCTCAGATAAATCTTAGCTGTCACACAGAAATTGTAGGCCTCTGAGCCAGACAGGTACTCCAGCTCCCAGCTTTCTTTGCCCTTAAGAGGGCAGCATTACGACACAACGGAGCATATCCCTGCAAGTTAGCTCAAATCATCTGCACCTTAATCTATTTTACTTTCCTTCGGTTTTATTTTCCACAGGCTGCGCAAGTTGACTTTGTCAGTTGTGTTTTGTCTTTTGTCCCAGCTATGCAGTTGCAGCTATTTGCCTATTTAGGCAAAGGTTATAAGAGTTTAGTTAAAAAAAAAAATAGGGCCCCCCCGTATTGCTACAGGGGAGTATGCAATCATGATATGTGAAAATAAAACAAGAATTTGAACAAACATGAAGCATTTTCATTTTTGACAAGTAATATCTTCTTACACAAAAGTAAGCTCAGAACATTCTAGATTTTTGCCTGTTTGGTTTTAAAAACAAATGAAAATACTCTTGGAGTAGAATAAGTCAAACGAAAAAGTGTTGGTTTTTTTTTTTTATGTTTTATTTTAGCACACTGGTAAGAGCTAGAACCTCAGGTTTGCACTTGTTTTAGCTTTTAACCATGAAGTTGTTCAATGCACAGGCAGAGGAGTGCCTCACAGCCCAGCATCCCCACGCTGCACTGACAGGCCACCTCCACCCCGCCGAGCATGGTGCCCGCTCTCCCCGCCGGGATAACTCCCTGCTCTTCACAGCACAAACTCCCCATCTGAGAACTGTTGCCTCCACCCCAGACCGGCAGGAGGACGGAGCCCACATCTTGGGCTCTCCCAGCTGGCCCAGCTCAGGGAGCTCTGCATACACGTCTGGTCAGAACGCCCCTTACCCTCCCACGGTCTGGGGCAGCCCCCAGACAAACACTGCTGTTGCTCTAACTTCACTCCCATCTCGGTTGGACCCTCCTATTAGCCCGTTTGGTGCTGAAGTGGCACACAAGCACCCTTAACAACTCCTGAAAAGCCACCGCACAGCTCCCATCCTACAGGCAGTTCAATGCACCACTACCCTTCTGCTTCCTCTTTTATGCGTGGATCAGCAATCAGATTCAAATACAATGTGGTTGTTTTGGCATAAGGATGCTGTACATATTTAACTCGAAGGGCCTAGGGAGCATAATGCTAGCTTCATCTCTGACCCCACAATCACAGCTTGAAAGAAACACTCACTAGTAGTCGGTGGTAGTCACACAGGTACACCACGTTTCCAGGATTTTGCATGAAATTGTACTTTCAATGGGATTCTTCACATATTTGAAGTTGAACAGGATTGCAGGATTTGTTTCTGTGGTTTTAAGTTTAGGACACTTAGAAGGAAACACTTCTGATGAGGAACCATCAGAGGAATAAAACAAGAATATACAGAAGCAGGCCTCTGACTTACTAGAGAGTGATGTTTTAGTAGGCATAGATCTAACAACACTAATTCATTTCAAGGATATCCTGGTTCTTAGTGAGAAATCAAAAACTGTCAAGAATATATTTGCTTTGAAAAACAGTCATTAGCACTTACTATTTCTTTAGTAGACCTTTAAAAGTTTAGGAAAATACTACGTAATCTTCAAGGCATCCCTCTGTGACACGAGGTGCCTTCTTACTAGGTAGAAGTTCACTTCCTAGGTGAACATACTTGACTATTGATCAGGATTTAGGATTTTATTAAATTCTAGCAATTTCAGAAGTTTTAATATTTATGGGTTTTTTTAGTAGCCTTTTTATATGGCACAAAATATGGACACATTAACTTGTTCAGTAGAATCACACACCTACAATTTATAGCATCCTGCTGGGAGCAGGACATCTGATTACATCTGGCACCTCAGTACTATATTGGTTACGTTCTCTGTCTCACCAGCATAGAAATGAGACTCATGCTGCAAAAGAAACAAGATTCCCAAAACTAAACCCAAGAGTTCATTAAAAGGTTAAACAGATAGTAATCCACTAGATGCTCAGAATCTCTCAAAAGCCTGCTTATTGTCATTATCATCTCTCTCAGATCTTGTAATTTAACTAAGGCTGTTCCCACAAAACCTGAAAGAAGGAAATGAAAATTAATGATTTTGTCAGAGTGATTAATAGCCAAGACTGATTGCTGGACCCTTAGTGAGTATGTATTTTAAAACTCTGAATAGTTGTCTAAAGGCACTTTGAAATATTTTTCTTTTTGAGCTGCATGGATGCTACATTTAGTCAAAAGAAATTGTATGGGAAATACAGACTTTTTGGGAAGTTTCCAAAGTAGACCTGTTTGTATTTTATGGTGAGAGAACTGTGCAGTTTCTGTGATCTATGGGACACTGCCTTGTTTATTCTATGTTTGGGTATTTTTTAACATACCATTTTGTTATTTTTGCAATTTTAAGCATAAAATCCGGGGTAGGACTCTTAAGTTTTCAGTCCTCATTTCCCATTTGTTCATGGTGTATTCAAGTGCAGATAACTTAATCACTTATGGCTTAGATTTGTTCATGAGTAAAATTGGAATATGTCTAATTCAGACATTGTGAGGATTTCTGAGTTGTTGAAGTAGATTACAGGCTTACATTTCAAGCCTGACACTTACTAATGATTGCATAAAAGACAAATCTGATGTATTTCAATACACAGTTTGCACAAAGGAACAGAGCTATTGAACAGCCAGTGGGAAATGCCACAATTATAAAACTACGGGCTTGACGATAACAGAACTAGGAAAGACCTAAAGACAGTCATTTTCTTGCCCTGGGGCAGGATCAAACAGAGTACTAAGATCCCTAATAGTCAATTGTCTAACTTCTTCTTAAAAAGACCAAAGAGCCACTGAAGCAATTTCTTCCAGTCTTTAACAGTCCTTACACACAGAACACTGAGTTTTCTCCCCCGCCCTTGTCAAAACAAAGTCTCTGTTGCTCTAATGCATCTTTTTTGTCTTATGTTGTGTCCTATTCCTAGCAGCTGTGAGAACCATGTCATTCACTGCATACCAGCCTTCCATCTATTTGAGAGCTGCTGCTGTGTATTTTCCCACAGAATCTTTTTGTTATTTACGGTCCTTCCTTAAAAGCTGAGGTGTTTCGAGCCCTCTTATCTTTCATTCTCAATCTGAATGATATTCATTCATCACTCATTCATTATCAAATTGGTCCATATATTTTTTTTTTCTGGAATACAGGATCAAAAACTGGACACATTGCTCCAGTTTTGGCCTTACCAGGGCTAAGTACTGAAATAATGAACCCACAGTAATGTAACACAGCAAGTCGTGCTTTCAAAGTAAAGTAACATACAAGTTACTTAATTCATTACAATCATCACCATGTTAAGATTTTCAATATCAAATTCTATGCTATCACTATGATGAGTAAATAAATCAGGGTTTTTTTCTTCTTTTAACAATGAGTCATCTTTATTAAGGAATGCTTGGTCTTCTATTTAAGAAGTATTTTCTTCTGTATGTGTTCATTTCTGAGTATGCCAGACACTGAGAGCACTGTTCCTTGGAGCTGCAATAATAAAATGCTAGTATTAATGCTTATAAATCTCATATATAAGCTTTTTTTGAATATAAATTACATTTGATATTTACTGTTCTGCTTCTGACTCAAGAAGGTGTCTAGTAATCTTCTGATGAAAGGATAAAAAAAGTATGCTGAATTTTGATAAGAAGGAAGTGATCTAGAAGAATATATTCTAAAACTCTAAGTGTATACTAAGCCTCAAGAAGATTCCATCATGCTGATGTAACTTTTTAAAGAACTGTACTCTGTATGTAAGTCTGTGAAGAAGGTTAGAGCCATCTCTTGTATTTACAGGAAAACTGTATGTTCACGTTTACCTATGTTGTTGTGTTGAGCCTCATGCTGTTCTCAGGGAGAGGGAGAATTCCAATAAGGTTTAAAGCTGTGGAAACAAAGACAGAGGAATATGAATTTGGGAAATTTTTTTCGGAGAGGAAGAGTAAATTATTCTGTCCACAACAACAGAAATCTGTACCAAAAATGCTCACTGAAACTGCGTTATCACTAAAGGTGCTTACTTCCTGTCCCCTTTCGTTATGTTTATAAAGACCATGACTCGCATGTTGGGTAAGGTTCTTTGTAGAGCATCTCACTGCATACCTGTGAAAAACATACAGCAGAAAGAAACAAGGAGGTAGGAAACTATATAGAAAGGATACTCGGAGAGAGGGAGAGAAGAATACAGAAACAAAAGGAAAGGAAGGAGGATAAGAGTATACATATTTGCAGGACAAGTTGCATCAGTTTCATTTGTGAAACTTTGTATTTTGAACACATGGGAAACAGGTCAGACATGCTGAAACACAACAAAAATAACTTCACATGCTGCAACTTTACATAAAGACTATTCTAAACATAAGTCAAAAACTGATACAAAAATAATAATACATAAACTAAGGGTAAAAGTGAAATCCTGCTCTCGGTTAAACTGATGACTATATTGTCACTGACTTCAGAGTAAGGAAAACGTGTTTCTAAGACCTTTTATACTGGATCAAATATAGAAATTAGTCACCTAAGTATTGGTATTGGTTGACCCTCAGATTATACCTATGCTTCTGAAGATGTGTAGGTAAGACAACATTTTTTAAATCAGTTGTGCCATTGGCCATGGCTACTCTATGGTGTTTAAGGTTGTTTCCAGAGTTTAACACGTGCCCTGGCTGCTGCTTCCCAACATCATTTTGAAGTAAGCCCCAGGATGATAGCTTCCTTTTCACAGAATCACAGAATCATTAAGGCTGGAAAAGACCTTCAAGATCATCAAGTCCAACCATCAACCCAACACCACCATGCCCACTAAACCATGTCCCGAAGTGCCACGTCTACATGTTTTTTGAATACTTCCAGTGATGGTGACTCCACCAGCTCCCTGGGCAGCCTGTTTCAATGTTTGACCACACTCTCCGTAAATTTTTTCCTAATATCCAGTCTAAAACTCCCCTAGTGCAACTTGAAGCCATTTCCTCTCGTTCTATCCCTAGTTACTTGGGAGAAGAGACCAACACCCACCTCACCACAACCCCCTTCCAGGTAGTTGTAGGGTGCGATGAGGTCTCCCCTCAGCCTCCTCTTCTCCAGACTGAACAACCCCTGTTCCCTCAGCCGTTCCTCATAAGACTTGTTCTCCAAACCCCTTCCCAGCTTCGTTGCCCTTCTCTGGACACGCTCCAGCATCTCAGCATCCTTCTTGTAGTGAGGGGCTCAGAACTGAACACAGGATTTGAGGTGTGGCCTCACCAGTGCCGAGTACAGGGGCACGATCACTTCCCTCCTCCTGCTGGCCACACTAGTTCTGATACAGGCCAGGATGCTGTTGGCCTTCTTGGCCACCTGGGCACACTGCTGGCTCATATTCAGCCGGCTGTCAACCAGCACCCCCAGGTCCCTTTCCGCTGGGCAGCTCTCCAGCTACTCCTCCCCAAGCCTGTAGCGTTGCATGGGGTTGTTGTGACCCAAATGCAGGACCTGGCGCTTGGCCTTATTAAGCCTCATACAGTTGACCTCGGCCCATCGATCCAGTCTGTCCAGATCTCTCTGCAGAGCCTTCCTACCCTCCAGCAGATCACCACTCCCACCAAACTTGGTGTCATCTGCAAACTTACTGAGGGAGCACTCGATTCCCTCATCCAGATCATCAATAAAGATACTGAACAAGACCGGCCCCAGAACTGAGCCCTGGGGAACACCGCTTGTAACCGGCCACCAGCTGGATTTAACTCCACCACAACTCTCTGGGCTTGGCCATCCAGCCAGTTCTTTACCCAGTGAAGAGTAAACCCATCCAAGCCACGAGCCGCTAGTTTCTCCAGGAGAATGCTATGGGAGATGCTGTCAAAGGCTTTACTAAAGTCCAGGTAGACAACATCCACAGCCTTTCCCTCATGCACTGGATGGGTCACCTGGTCATAGAAGGAGATACGGTTGGTCAAGCAGGACCTGCCTTTCATGAACCTGTGCTGGCTGGGCCTGATCCCTTGGTTGTCCTGCACATGCCCTGTGAGAGCTCTCAGGATGAATCTCTCTATAATCTTCCCCAATACCAAGGTCAGGCTGACAGGCCTGTAGTTCCTGGGATCCTTGTTCCGGCCTTTCTTGTAGACAGGCATCACATTGGCAAGCCTCCAGTCATCTGGGACCTCCCCTGTTAACCAGGACTGCTGATAAATGATGGAGAGTGGCTTGGCAAGCTCCTCCGCCAGCTCCCTCAATGCTCGCCATGGGACACTTCCTATGCCCTTTCCTCAGGTTTATAAAGACCATGTCTTCCATGTTGGGTAATGTTCTCTGTACAGCATCTCACTGCACACGTGTGAAAGACAGATAAAGCAGAAAGAAAATGAGAGGTAGGATATGATATAGAAAATATACAAGGAGAGAGGGAGACCTAGCCTGGAAGGTGGATGGACTTTGCACAGGGTTCGTATAATCACAGGAACAGATTATGGACCCAGCCCTTTTCCTACAGAGTAATTTTAGCTGTATAAAATCCTAGTATATGCACAATTTACAGTAATGTGGAGTGATTTTTATAAATATGGTTTATCTTGCAGGAAGAATAAAAATAAAATGGAGTGGAGAGGGAGGTGGTGGTCTCTTCTCCCTGGGATCCAGTGATAGGACACGTGTGAATACTTCAAAGCTGCATCAGGGGAGGTTTATACCGGATATTAGGAAGCATTTCTTTACTGACAGGGTGGTCAAACACTGGAACAGGCTTCGTAGAGAGGTGGTCGATGCCCCAAGCCTGTCAGTGTTCAAGAGGCATTTGGACAATGCCCTTAATAACATGCTTTAACTTTTGGTCAGCCCTGAAGTGGTCAGGCAGTTGGGCTAGATGGTTGTTGTAGGTCCCTTTCAGCTGAAATTACTCTATTCTGTTCTGTTCTGTTCTGTTCTATTCTATTCTATTCTATTCTATTCTATTCTATTCTATTCTATTCTATTCTAAAATTAATAGCTAGCATTTTTCTACTCCTTTTACATGTAATATTTCAGTAAATTAAAGTAATTAAAAAGTTGTGTTCCTTTATATGATATATCAATATATTCTAATTGTAAGTTTTAGCTCCTTGTAAGATGCTGCCTTTCCCA
The DNA here is from genome assembly GCF_964289735.1 of Phaethon aethereus. Classification (NCBI taxonomy): domain Eukaryota; kingdom Metazoa; phylum Chordata; class Aves; order Phaethontiformes; family Phaethontidae; genus Phaethon; species Phaethon aethereus. The sequence continues at coordinate 55,902,932 of NC_138576.1, read as the reverse complement.
CATGCACAGGTCAGGAGAGAGCACTGATTTTATTTTTGGGAAAAAAACACCACTTTTGTTCACAGGTGAAACATTGAGTACAGTAGTTTGATACACTATTCCTTTCCATCCATCCCTCTTTGGACTTTTCTGCTTCTCTTGCTACAATTCCAACTTCTGAAGATGAATATGGTAAATTATGTTCATAAGTCATCTATGGCATAGCATGCAGAATTTGATAGAGTTATGCGAGAAATGATCTTGACCCATCATAAAATCTTCATAAATATATACACTTTCTAAATTTAAAAACTATCCATAACAGAGTCAGTGTTGGAATACATTTTCTTAAAAGAATGGCAAAGTCATGTTTGCTGATAATTCTTTGTCATCTGCTTACCATATTTTTTCCCACCCAGAGACAGATTTGATTAGAAGTATTTTTCATGCCCTAGAGAGCTACAGCATGGTTTTATTCAGAAAGGCTGCTTCATAGAAAGCAAATTAACTTACAATTTTTAACATCGTGTACTGTATATCATTTAGAATAATGTACAATAAAATGAAAAATAATGTCTGAAGTCTGGTCCCATTGCAGATAATGGCAAAATTCACATTAAATTTAAGTAGAGTGAGATCTGATTGTTTGAAGAAATAGAGAAAGTCTCTATTCTGTCACTCCTTGGCAGAGCCTTATTCCTCTCTATTAATTCGTTGTCAGATGTAGCCTGTTTTAGGCCCAAATTCAGCTAATAAATAAGCAACCCTCATCACCGAAGCACTTGAAAATGTACTTTTAATGCTTTCTAGAGTAGAGATGGATTACTAGATCAGCCTTATGAAAATAAATAGCCAGAGTTTTCTCATCACAAATGCAAAAGATTTAAGGTTGGAAAATGCCGAATCAAATATAACTCTATGTCTTTGCAGATTTATGGTCTAAGATAATGTACAAAACCAGGAATGTGATTAATCAATAAGAGTAAACAATTTTGTCAAGAGTAAAATTACACACATAATTTATTTTCATAGAGAAGAATAGCAATTTGCAAATTACAGAAAAAAAAAGAAGTGCTGATTAAAAGGAGTATAAAAAAAGCTACAAAGTGGTGGTAATGTGCTCCATTCTAATGTGCAAAGGGAAAGAAATATAGCTGAAAAGACAGCTGTAATAAAAAAAATCACCGTTCTTCATCTCAATTTGTTACCTTAAAAAAACAACACAACTTTAAAATGTTTAATCATTTAAATTATTTTCCAAGCATGGATTCAGAATAGTATGCATTTGCTTTTCTTCTAATTTCTTTAAAGATCATATTATTTGAATATTTTACTTTGCTGGAACATTTGACTTGCTTTATCATAATGTATTAAGAAGTTTTTCTAAGTAAGATATATTATGTGAAATATTTAAATTAGCATATGTTAATGCATCAGTGTAGCTACTGACTTGAAAAAGAATATACAATACAGACAGTGATACTACAGACAGCTGTTTCATACATTATTTAATTATGATTCTTGTATTTTATGTCTTAATTTCTCATTTTTCCACATGGAGTTTTTCCTGTTTACAAAATTCAAAACAATTGCGGAGGAAAATGTTTGTTTCTGTTGTCTTCTCATCTTATTATTCAGAAAAAAACACTCTCTCTCTCAATTTCCAGTTTGAACTGACTCATATTTCTTAACAAAACTGTTGGTGGCTATTGCCTTGGAATATTCTTTTTCCCCAGCAGAGTACTGTTCTGACTGTAATTTTCTTCATGGCGTAGGGGAATTGTTTCAAACAACATGTATCATCAGTACCAAAGCCTGATGCTCAGTGACGTTCACTCCCTGTTTCTGAAATACGGAGCAGCAAACTTATGAGGTGGAGGAGGGTTCATTTTTTCTATAACTCTGAGGTTTTATGTAATTACGCCAATAGTTCCATACAGTACACATACAAATCAGATACATACAGAGTGCTCTCTCAGTAAGTTTGCAGATGACACCAAGTTGAGTGGGAGTGTTGATCTGCTGGAGGGTAGGAGGGCTCTGCAGAGGGATCTGGACAGGCTGGATCGATGGGCAGAGGCCAACTGTATGAGGTTTAATAAGGCCAAGTGCAGGGTCCTGCATTTGGGTCACAACAACCCCATGCAACGCTACAGGCTTGGGGAGGAGTGGCTGGAGAGCTGCCCGGCAGAAAGGGACCTGGGGGTGCTGGTTGACAGCCGGCTGAATATGAGCCGGCAGTGTGCCCAGGTGGCCAAGAAGGCCAACAGCGTCCTGGCCTGTATCAGGAATAGTGTGGCCAGCAGGAGTAGGGAAGTGATTGTGCCCCTGTACTCGGCACTGGTGAGGCCGCACCTTGAATACTGTGTTCAGTTTTGGGCCCCTCACTACAAGAAGGATGTTGAGGTGCTGGAGCGTGTCCAGAGAAGGGCAACGAAGCTGGTGAGGGGTCTGGAGCACATGTCTTATGAGGAACGGCTGAGGGAACTGGGATTGTTTAGTCTGGAGAAGAGGAGGCTGAGAGGAGACCTTATCGCTCTCTACAACTACCTGAAGGGGGGTTGTGGCGACGAGGGTGTTGGTCTCTTCTCCCAAGTAACTAGTGATAGGATGAGAGGAAATGGCCTCAAGTTGCGCCAGGGGAGGTTTAGATTGGATATTAGGAAAAATTTCTTCACTGAGAGGGTGGTCAGGCATTGGAACAGGCTGCCCAGGGAGGTGGTGGAGTCGCCATCTCTGGAAGTGTTCAAAAAACGTGTGGATGTGGCGCTTCAGGACATGGTTTAGGGGACATGGTGGTGCTGGATTAATGGTTGGACTTGATGATCTTGAAGGTCCTTTCCAACCTAGTGATTCTGTGATTCTGTGATTCTGAAATCAATAAACATAGGAAATATCTGTAATGAAAACTCATACAAAATAAGTTTTGAAACCATGGAATACAAATAAAAGTTCTCTCAAAAGAAGACTTTTGAAATATTCTGGATTCAAATCTTTTCTGTACTTATTTAATACGACTCAGACTTAATTCATGCAGAGCAGTACCTCATTCCAAGAGCACTTCAGTTAATACCAGTGTTGCAGATTAAGTTTGTACCAGGCTTACTAAAACATATCATATTAACACACTATCTTTCTGTCCATTCAGGCGACTAAAGGAAATACGTTTCACCATCGTGTTTAAACATGATTATTTTGTAGAATAAACAAGGCCTAAAGAATATTGACTTTAAACTAATTATAATTTGATTTAATGGATTTAGAGCACTGAAAATTAATCCTTTAAGGAGGGGTAAGTCGTCTTGCAAGAGTCTTACCTACACAGGACTTTGTAAGCAACATATAGAATATAAAAAGTGACTTCAGACATCTGTCATTCTCAAACCTATAGCGTCAGTGTGGACTTTTTTTCTTTATGGAACAAGGAAATATACTTTAAAAGCAATGGGGAATTAGCTAGCTTGAAGGGGTAAGTACTACTTGATTGAATAGGTTTATTTCCTTTTCTAAAATCTAAGTTTATATGACCCTGTCAGACACAGATTGTAAATGATCCATCTTTGTTTTAAGGTGTTGCATATTTCAAGAAACTACTTGCAATATTAATGATTTTTTTAATAATATAGGGACCAGAATACTAAATTTCAGTATCTATACTGTAAATGTGCCATTCTGGTCATAATAAATTCATCTTTCTCGCTAGCTATTGCTGACTGTAAGAATGAGGTGAGACTCTTGTGTCCTTCTCAAAGCATATTTGCTAGTAAAATTCATCAATATATCTGATTAAGTCTTTCACAGCCACTTTACACCCAGTAGCTTATTTAATTGGACAATTTCTGGTTTGACACTCAGCCTCCAAAACAAATTAAGTAAAGACACAGAAGGCCAGTAAGCAATACAGATCTGTTTGGCCTCCGTTTGCAAAAAGAAAATATAGTGGGATGCAAGGCAAAAGAACTAAATTAAGCCCAGAAATAGGTACTGCAAAGATTATCCTGTTGAGTTTTATGTAATATTGGTGCAGATGACTCAAACAATAGTTTATACTGAAAAGCCCCTGAAAACATATGATTAACCTTATTTGTTCCAAACTGTGAGCATGAAAATTAGGATTATGGGATTTATCAGATTTTTTTTTTTCAGTAAAACCAGCAAGAACATTTTTATTACATGTTCATTTTTTTCTCGCCTTGTGATAAAATTACATATTGCTAAAACATAGAGAGTACTGCATTGTTTTCAGAAATGCAGAGAATCCTCAATAAAGTCACCAGGATGGGAACAAAGACCGTTGCAGAGGCACTGTTGCAGTGTGGCCACCACAGCTCAGCCACGATCTTGCCCCATGCGGGCTCGGGAATCTGCTCAGCAGTTCTCATGAATCCCACTCTTCTCTCTTTTTCAGGAGAGTTTTAAATCTGAGTAATGAATTTCACGGCTATTTGTCAAAGTCGAGTTGTTTCATAAATAGAACTGATCCTGAAGAGTTGGTTGGGAGGAAAATAATCCGATTTGTAGTTATCTATCACTTCCAGCAAAAGTCTTTCTGATCTTGAAAAGCCCAACAGGGGCATAAATTTGGAGAGAAGATGAATTTAGCACCTGGGTTTATTTGGTGTAAGATATTCATATACACAAATATTTGTAGGCTTAAGACCCATTCTATCTACAGTTATAAATATTTATCTGAGTGGTCTCAGTGAATGCAGAGGGCTTTCTAATGTGTATATGTATTGGTACTTGAGTGTAGAGATGGGGCTTGATCCCGAAAAGAGTTGCGCATGAGAATGATTCTGTACGATGCGAGTGGCTCCATTGTCATGATGAAAGTGTTCTGTGCAGTAAACATGTGTGCAAATCTTTGCCAGATTAATGCCCAAGTTGCCAGAATGACAAAACATTACAGAAAAACTATCAAATATGCAAACTGAAAAAAACAGATTATTTAATAAATCTTTTCTAATATTCTCTGGTTTTGGTAAATGTAGATAATTCTTGAAGCAAGACTAATGAAGATAGTTTCTTTTTCAACACAGGCCTTTCCCAATGTTGGATATTCTCCATCAGATCGAAGAAAAGTAAATATCTCTTGGATATCTGTGTTCTTATTGATCTGGGTAATGATTAATAACTGCTGTGGGGAAAAATCATCTCCAGTAGTGCTTCATAAACTAAATATGATTTTCATAACCTGTGAAATCAGCATGCCATTTTTTGATCAGGCCCAAAGGGTTCACTACAGGTTATGAGGTTTAGTGATAGCTTAATGTGCATGGCACTTTCTCCTTTATTCAGTTTTCTTTGCAACAATGCAGAAGAGGACTGAGAAAGCAGTTCACCATCCCTCTTCAGTGGAGATGCACCTGATGATAGTGATAAACTAGTGATAGTGATATACTAGTGGAGACCTCTTTCAGTTATCCCACAGTCCCTAGTCCATCAGTAGGCTTCTGCCTGTGCCACAGGTCTTCTCAAAGAACTGACTGAGACACATGGTGAAAACAAGGGGCCTTGGTTTCCAAGTTATTTCATCGGGGTTTTTTTCTGGTAAAGTAAAGAAACAGAACTCAGCAAATGTAAATGGAGCTGAGCGACATGTGTGAATGGTTTAGGAAGACAGCAGTTATTCCTGACAAAAAAAAAAAAAAAAGAAAGATGGGACCTAGTTTTCTTTATCACCAGGAAGCTATAGGTCCACGTGTAGGTTTTGATTGACCTCTTACCCGTAAGAGTTTGCCTCTTACCGAAATGGCACCGCATGGTGCAGACAGGCTATCTCCTGTGCTTCCTTCTCCCTCTCCAAGCATTATGCGTGCCCCAGGCTGTGGTGATTTCCAGCTGTTGTAAAGCTTGGGCTGCACTGTAGGGACGTGGCAGATGCCTCTCCAGGCTGCTTTGCTGCAGCAGTATCCAGACACCCGTGCTCGGTTTGTATGCCAGGTTATAGGTGCTTTAGAAATGTGAACATACTGGTAAGATTGGCTTCGTTGGCTTACTTGGTGACTGGAAGGTAGCCGTTATTTTAATACGTGATTGGTATAATCAGGTGAACACCTAGAGCACTTTTTTGTCTAGTGCCTTCATTTTCTTAAAATGTAGAATAAGGAATCAATTAAAATCTATAACCGTAAGCCCCATATATTTATTTTTCTTGTAAGAAGTGCCAAGCCCAGCTCAAAAAAAAAAAAAAAAAAAAAAAAGAAAAAGGCCGGAGGGCTGGTTTGAGGGGCGGGCGCTCAGCAGGGGCACGTGCCCAGGTGGAGGGAGAGCAGAAGCCACAGGTGCGCTCCAGGTGAGGGCGTCTGCCAGCCCCCGGCGAGCAAAGGCTTCCCACCGGGAGCCGAAACCAGCACAAACCAGGAAACAAAAAGAAATATTCAAGCTGTCCACGTCGGAGACTGCTAAGGAAACAGGCAGGTCAGCTTGGTTAATCATTACCAAGACAGACTTTATGTTCACCGCTGATCATATGACAGGACCCCATCTGAGATAAGAAAAAACTCATTTGCTTAGATGTTCTGACTTCTTGTTTTGCTGTGGGAGAAGAGGCTCCGTGCTCACCCGTTGTTCATGGAGCTCAGCCCAGCCTAGCTGTTTTGTTGCTTTCCTGTTCGGAAAAGGAAGTGGGAAATTCCCTCCACATGTGCTTCGGCACTTGGATACTCAGGTTTCACTCCCGATCCAGGAGCTGCCTGTAATGAGCTCTCAGTGGGGCTCAGAGAGGAGCTTCCAGCTGTGCCCACAGTTGTTTCATTTTGTGCCAAAGGAGGAGGGAGAGAAGAAACATTAAAATGTTGATGGTGCAAAAATTGGTCTAAGAGTATCGCAACTGGGAAAAGTGAAAGAAAAGCAGAAGCAGGAAGGCATAAGGAACCAGGATGGGAAACTTTTGTCAGAAGCACTGCGCCTGTTTGGAGCCCTACATCCCGTGCTTATTCTCGGGGACAGAAGGTGAGCAGGATGAGAAAGTTGGACAAGTCTTTGCCAACCTTGCTGTCGTAAGGAATGACTTCCAAACAGGACAGAAAGATGGAGACTGTAAGATAAAAGAGAAACCTTTACCTCCACTGCCTGGCCAGCATTTGGTGAATACTTGCAGATTTGTGGCACTCTTTGACTACGAGGCGCGCACTGAGGAGGACTTGAGCTTCCGAGCGGGGGATAAGCTTGAAGTGCTGGATGCATCCCACGAGGGCTGGTGGTACGCTAGGCTCCTCCTGCCAGCAGGGTCAGTCTGTCCTGGCCACAAGCTCCAGGGCTACATCCCGGCCAACTACATAGCTGCTGACCAGAGCATCGAAGCTGAGCCGTGAGTAACCCATGTAACGCACACTGCAGACTCTTTTCTCTTCAGTTAAATGGGTTTGGGGTGGGAGGTTACAACCTTTTCTTTTGCTGGGTGTACCCTGCCACACTCAACCTCCAGAGGTCCTACCAGTGATAGTGCTAGTCAGCATGTGCAAGGAATAGACACCATGGTCACAAGAAAATCTATTACAAAAGGCAGCGTGTTGAGGGTTTTGTTTTGGTTTAAGTCATTTCCCTCTTGATATATCCTAATCACCTATTTAAGAAGCATCTGGGAATATCAGGTTGGTTACCGCTGTGACGGTTCATTTTTTTTGTTTGTGTAACAGTAAGTGTGTGTCAGGTGCTTCCTAGAGAGGGAAAAGGTATGACCCCTGCCCCAAACAGCGTTCAGCCTAACCAGCTGCAAAGTTATCAATTAATCAGAGTTTCAGGAGGCTACATTTACATCTTTACATCTTCATGCAAATGATGGGTGAGGGTCTAACAGATAAGAATTTTATGGTTTCCTCTGTATTATTTGTTTCTTCTTTGGAGGCAAATGTCTGCTCTCAGGACAAACTTAACTGGAGTAAGTACTGAAAAGGGCAAAAAAATGGGTATAGCAACAGCGTACAAATTCAATTTGTTAAACTTTTACAGGGCTTAATTATGCAGCCCATGTTTTTCTGCCCCTTCAAATCATCATCTTACTTAATGTCCTGAAATAGAGCAGAAATCACACAAAATCTGTTACTTGGCTCCCTTGTGAGGATGAGTAAGGTCTGAATCAGCCTGGGATGCAGAGTTACTTATGTACGTTGCAGTCAGAGGCAGCCTTTTCTGAAATAGGTCTGACTGCAGTTCCAGAGGTATGTTTTGGCAAGAATTATCAATGTGGAAAGAGACAGCAGAAATGGCATTCATTATTAGTCTCCGAATTAGTGTTGACTTTAGAGGGATGATGTTGCAGATTTTTAGTTAAAACTCATTTGGACCTAAGCATCATCTCTGTTCTGATCTGCTCTCCGTACTGCCAATGGCTAGGAAAATTGGCTGAGCTGTGATTATGCCAGTCTTTTATCAGCCATGAGATTTGTGCTAGAGACATCTTAGGGCAACTGTAAGATTCCTCTGTAACCATGAGACCTTAATTTCCGGAGTCCGACCAGCTGTTGCTGTATTCAGGCAGGCAACCCTTTCAATGATCATGTTCAAAACAATTTTTCCAGTTGCAGAAATTAATCTGCAGGGAAGGCATTTTCTGAACCACTAGAGAAATGGTGGAGAATGGTCTAATTCAACTCAGCTTGGCCTTTGCTCTCTTTCAAGAACTAGTTTTATTACAAGTCATCTAAGATTTCTGCTTGCTGTTAATGGTTTGAGAGTAATTTTGCTCAGTTATACAACAAAGTCTCAGCTTTTAAGGTCCCTGTTATCTTTCTATACCTACAGCATTGAATATGAAGTTAAGTTTGCCAAAGTGCATTGTTGCACAGCCTCAGTTTTTTTCTTATTACAGAGTCGATTTTATTTTCTTTTACTCTTTTTATATACTTTCTCCTTTTGTTGATAAAGACTGAATTTTGGCAAAAGATTTTTTTTTTATAGATTGTTAGAACACTGGAGAGGAGGAAATGGAGAACTTTTAGAGTCATTCCTCCAAAATGAGTTTTTAGTTTCATACCAAAACTAATCTGGCTAAATGTGTTGTCTCTTCTCAGACTTCCTTCTAAGTCAGTTGGGTTTAGTGATCGTCATACATATACCAGACTGTCTGCTGTCAGGCCACACACATATACACACCATAGACTAACTCAGGTTGGGAAGGACTTCTGAAGGACGTTTGAAGCAGTCATCCCAACCCAAACATGGCCAAAATAAAGTCAATTTCCAGTTGAGCTTTTCACTCTCATGGTGAGCTTTTCACTCTCATGGTGAGCTTTTCACTCTCATGGTGAGCATTTTTTTGCCTTGTATCCAGTTGGAATATTCCTTGCTACAATTTCCTCCAAGAATTCCCTTTCATCCACCCTCTGCATTTCACACCTCTGTTATCCTAGTGAAACAGTAACGATGGTTTAAATAGCAACAGTAATGATGGTTTAAATAACTAAACCTTGTTTTCCCTGAGATAAAGGAATGAGGGTGAAAAAAGTTATTCTAATGTCTCTTTAAATAAAATTCAATGCTTTAATCATATTCTCTGCCCAAACTTTAACTTCTTTCATCTTTCCATTTTTATTTTAATTTGCACTCCCCTTTGGTGTTGGCCAATTGCTCACAGCCATGATATAAACATTTTGGAAATAGGTAAAGTTTTTGTTGCATCCTGGCATCCTTTTTACCACTTCTTTATGGTCCCAGCACAGAACTGATAAAGAATGGAGAACTTACAATCTCATGTTCACCTGCCAAAATGCATATACACTATGTATTTGCAGTATGTTGCTTATGCTTTGCAATATTTGCCAGGCACAGCTAATCAACAGTATTTGAGCTAGTTGAAGGCACATTTCCTAGCACCAGCTAGCTTCTGTATGTCTTTATATCTGTAACTTTAGCTTATTTCTGGACTGTATCTCCATCTTACTCGATTAAGACAAACAGGCTAAACTGTTCTGGGAAACAGACTTGACTCATGGTATAACTCTTAGGAAGCCTGGGAAGAAAACCAAACTGACCATATTCTTTAGCAGCTGATTTCAGCATGTTTGTATGTAAACTTTAAATAAAAAATGACATTCATATGCATGCATGGATACTCCATAAAGTCACTTAAATAAAGGGATAGAGTGGCATGAAATATTCTATAAGTCATGGAATGACTTAGAGATGACAGGGCCACTATGTAAATTTAGCCAATATATGTCTGAGAACTGCATGCAGAGCAATCAAATTTCTTTTGCTAATCATTTCAGTTTTGCCTGTCCCCTTTAAGATTATTAACAACAAAATATACCTGGACTTTTTTAATCAACATTTTGACAAGGCCTTTATCATAAAGATAGTTAGAGATCAGAAAGTCCATCTGGATCTGTGTTGTCCATTCTGGCAGAAGATAATGCTAGGTAATTGCTTGTTCTTGGCAAGTGCTGCAGCAGACCATTTTGTCTCCTCAGTGACGTGTCTGTGATTTTTTTTCAGGGACAAAGGCTTTTTTGAACTTCTCTTTGGTAAGAAAAGGAATGAAGGAAAATGAGAAACTTTTCTTTCTTGTACTCATTTAGATAACACCTTTTCTTCCTGGAAGTCTCTTCGACTCTGTCCAATATGACTGAGGTAGTGCTGATAAGGTGAATCAATAACTGGATGAAAGGGCAGAAAGCATGTGCAATATCTCCAGACTGGGGAAAACAAAAATTAAATACTGTTTATAACAAAGGGAATTTTTCTATAACCTTGTCTATCAGAATGTTCAAGCAGAATTGAGAGAGAATGAGATTTCTTTACTGTGTTGTTTTCCTCAGACCAAAGTTTATTGGTAGAAATTGTATGCTAAAATTGAAGGGAGACTTTGTTGATATTGTGTTTTGCTAACATATTTAATATAACAAAACATAACATAATAAATATAACTAACTTATGTCAAAAGTCAAACACTTAATATTTGTGCATAATATCTTGTAAAAAAAAAGCTTCTCTTGCTTCCTTCATTTGGCTTGAGTGATCCCTTCCACTGTAAATGACTGGGATGAAATCAGTAATAATTTGTGTGAATAGGGGAAGGGGGTGAAAAAGGTAAATCCATGGCTTGGATTCTTCCTGCTGCAGCATTGCAGTCCAAATGTGTGCTGCATAAGATTAGATATGTCCAAGTAATGCTCAGCTACTGCCATGAAGGCGGTTTTGGACAGACTGAGGAAACAAGGCCCTTCATTTTTATAAGTACCAGTAAAGCATCTTCTTATTGCTGATCTTTTCTAGCACCTGTAGTACTCCTTATACTAACAACAACCTGCCAGGGCGGAGGCGTTGTGAAGGGATTGTACCTGGTGTCTCTGGAGACAGTTGTGTTGGACCTACCTGGGATAGCTGGGACAAGGCAGCCAGGGAGTGGAAGCATTCGTCTAGCAAACCATAGTTGCAAGTTGAACTTTTACTCCATGAGGAAATAAATCTCTTACTACAAAAATGTCATTTTACTTAATATCTGACCAAAAGCAGACACAGACTATGCTAATGATAAATTAACAGCTCTAAGAACACTTGGTGCTTTTCTTCTCTCTGCATCATAGGTAGCAGTGAAAACCAAAAGGAGACAGATTTTTCATTTCTAAGGAAGTTTGAGTGAGGTTGTGTCTGCTGCATCCCCTGACTTCAGAATGTCTGTCTTTATGGGTTTAGACACATAATGTTTAGTAAAAGTAAAGCAAAAAATGCAATTGGAGATATAGTTCAATAATTTAACTTGCATGTCCAGCAAAGGATGATCAGAAAGAGCAACTTGACTAACATCAAAATCTGAATTAAAAGATAGCATTTTCCTTGGCAAGGAGTGTGACCTTCCTGTCTCTGTTCTCTTTCTGTACCTGTTATTCTGCACTATAAGCAGGAACCATAGTAACGCATTCACCTGCCCTGATTTTATTACTGTCAGTTGTTTTAACTAAACAAGAACATGACATAGTGCAAATTGTTATGGACAACAAATATAGCCCAGCTGTACAGTTAATTTTAATGAAGCAAAAAAAACCCCAAAACCTCACTGTTGGACTGGCATGAATTCTTTTTTTCTAGAGGAAAGGTGAAGTTACAGGTGTCTCGTCTGCCATCCTGATGGACCTGTTGGCTGCTTATTGAAAGTCAACTTCATTCCATATGTTCATCCCAATGTTATTGACACAAGACTGCTGTGCTGAGGGAAGTAAATCCACACAAAGTCCTAGTAGATTAGGCCAAAGAAGATCACAGCAATTACTTTTAATTTTTGTCAGTTTCAGAAACATTCCTTATTTCAGAGACATTTCTTATGTAGGTATTTCCCAGCTGGTGGAAACCGAGCCCCAGACCTAATCAATGAAACCTCACCAGTCAATTCCACAATGAGCTTTTTAAACAACCCTTTGAAAGCAGAAGTGACTTGTAGGTTATTTTTGTCAATCTCCGTAATTCCTTCACCTTCTGTGACCCGACTCAGTTTTAACTATTTCATACACTGACTGAATCTGAGTTAGTATACATGAACAATAAAACATTCCCTGGGCTGACCTGTTTCAGACTTTCTGCAAAGTCAGGGTTATGGGGTTTCTTTGGTTCATGTGGGTCTTTTTTCAAAGTGGCATTTAAAGCCAAAATGTCTAGAAACTCTTTTTAAAGCAAAACTTTTGTTCTGCTGAACACCTTAGAAAACTGAATATAATCCATTGTGGTTTCTGTGCATTCCCTCTCTCTTGCTCTCATAATTTCTCTCTCTATTACACTACAAAATCCTGAGGATACCACCAGAATCAGCAGTAACTCTTGTACTAAAATGAACTTGTGTAAACTGTTCATTACTAACATGACTACACAAAGTAGTAGTAGGTTGTTCTCACATTCTTGGAACCTGTTATGTTAAGTACAAAAGTTAATTCTCATATAGTTTTTGATAGAAAAGGTTTCTTTATCACCAAAACATGTATTTATTATAAATCATTGAAATGGTTGTCAACTTATTTGAAATTATATCTTTTCTTTCAATGGATATACTTTACATATGTGCTTTTGTGTGTGCATGCACGTGTACACACACAAAACAGAGAGAAGGTTTATGAGACTGATACTTTTAAGACCATGTAAAACAGCCCTGTGAGACAAGATGTGTACTGCAAAGCCAGAAGATCATGCTTTTGATGTTTTTTGACCTTGTGTTCATTGCATCTGAAGTACCCAAAGTCTGGAACTGCCATGCATGTTTTGGAATGTCTCTCTCAAATTTCAATTATTCAATACTATAAAGAGACTATGAATTGAATAACTTCTTTAGTTGTAGTTGAGCATTCCAGTGCTGTCTGCATGCACATCTCAAACTTTGTCTTCATTTCTGCTCATTTCTTAAATATGCAAAGATACACTGAACACAAAAGGACATGGTTTACAGAACTGTAAAACGTCAGATTTTGTCAAGTGCCAGCAGTATTTACCCATCCATGTGTATACCCATGCCCAGAAAAATGTGTGTCTCCACTCAGAAAGGTGGAAGGAATTATGGCATTGTAAATGAGCAGTTCATGCAAACTTGTCTAATTTAGATCACCTATTTTCTGGCAATGTGGTGTTCTAAATACACGACATTGTCTATTCAAATTCTGAGAAATGAAGAAATTTCCTCCTACCTTGTCTTTATTTGAAATTAGTGTGTATGTTATACATTATAATCATTATATATTAGCTTCCATTACCCTGTTGTGAAAGATTTGACAATGAATCATGCGAAGACCAGAAAAAATACCCTTAAAACCTATGCAAACATAGCCAGTTAGCTTTTCTTACATAGCCAGTTAGCTTTTCTTACAACACTGTGAAAGCCATGTGGCCTTTACAGTGCCATTTAGAAAACAAAGACCATATACTGGTCAGAATAACTCAATACTCTGTTTGATGTTTTTTCTTCAGACTCAGTAGGAATAAGTGTTGTGCGTGCTAGCCTAGATTAGTTGGTTTTGAGCAATGTTGGTTGGTTTTGAGCAATGTTGTTGGCAAAAACATTCGCTGGGTATTGTACAATGATTACTGTTTCCTCAACAGTTGTCTTTGATGGCTCTCTGTTCAGCACAATACAGACCTGTGCAGAGCCGAGTGATCTCTGAGCAGGTTTAGAACTGAAAAATAGTAACCAACAGTTCCGCGAGGCTAAAAAGTTCTAAAGCTGTGCTGATTTTAAACAAACTAGGTCAGGTATCTCCGTGAAAAATTGTTTTGTAACATGTAAAAATCACTGTTGGTTATAGAAGACTTTGGGGCTTTCTTTGTGTAGGATCATAACTGTACTGAAGAGATTAAGTCATAAAAACATAAAAGATACCCTACGAGGTCAAACCAATAGCCCCTCTACCCCCGTTATTCTGTTCAGAAAGGATTTTATGAAAAGTGCACAGGCCCATCCACTTTCTTTGGTCTGTTCCCTTTGTACTTCACCACAGGCTGGAACTGTTGTATAAGCAATGTCAGAGGGTACATCGCTGCCATGTCTAATTACAGACCTGTTGTTAAGTCTGTTTAGCAAACGTGTAGGTGTTGACACTGCACAATTCTTTATTTCTGTCTGTGGGCAAAGAACAAGCTATTAGAAAAAAAAACCCAAAATGAAAATGCACAAATAAACCCCTCTCGTCTCTGCAGAAAGTTTTATATTCCTAAACAAGTGTTTGGCTTTTTTTTTTTCAGGATTGGTGATTGCTTCGTTATGAATGACTCAAAAAAACCTCGCTCAAAATAAATAAGCACAAAAGGAAATGTTAACACTGCACAGGTCCCTGTGAAATTCAGAGTCTGGTTCTTTACAGGCCACACCTATCTGCCCCATCTACCCTAAAGCACCCGAGTCAGCCTGGGCTGCAGAGCTCAGTAACTTTATCCTTACAGATTTACCCATCAATTAATTTTTCTTCCTACCAAAGATGCAGAACTAAATTTTATATTATTTTATAATATTATTTTACAGACATTATCTTCTAACGTGAAGATGTAGTGGAAATGCCTCATGCAAACATTGTAATAATGATGCAGCCTTCCAGTAGCCTAGTGTAGACAACACAAAACTTACCTGCACTTTAATTTTAAAACAGATTAGTAGAAAAAATATGATTAATCAGGGTTCAGATGTTTTTCTGTAATAAAACGTTTTGTTCCATTTTCAAGTTATGCAAGAAAAGTATGCACAGCAAAGGCAATATAATTTATGAGGTGATATTTTAAAAAAGACAAAATATTATTACATATTTACTAGTACATGTAAGAGGAAAAAATAATTTTCAGTGATTTTTAAATAGCATTATATGGGACATATTTGAAGACCCTTCTTGCATTAGAACTTCAAAAAATAAGAGATTAAACTTCTTAGGTAAGAAGCTTATTCTTCATGGGAGTTTTCTTAAATGTTGACATTCAGGTTTGCACCTCATAACTGCATAAGAAAACCATAAAAGTTGCAAGAAATTGGAATGGAAATCTACATCTTTGCAGTTTTCAGTTCTCAAGACATGGTTAGAATTAACCAGGAACAGCTTTTCAGATGATCAAACAAAATATTGATCACGAATGTGTTCCTTCTCTTTATCACTTAAACCAGATGGAAATACATGGGGTTTTTCCATGCTGGTACACTAATCCTAATCAATGAAAACTGGAAAAACAAAGCAGTGAATTAAATAATAAGTGATGGTTCCAGAAAGGATTGCACTAATTAACATTTCCATTACTTCTGTGCAGACTACTCTGTAATCTATAACATTTTACATTATAAATTTATCTGCAGTAACATTTGTAAACATTTTCCCTTAGCTTTCTCTCACTAAAGCAGATATATGGCTAGTTTCCTGAAAAATTAATAAAATTTTTCTGTATTTATAGCACAAACAATTTTGTAGCACACCTTTCAAACCTTATTGCAAAAGAAGAGAGAAAAAAAATAATTTGAGACTCACATGTGGGAATGAATATATACCATGAATTTCAGAAATGATGAGAACTCACAGAGCTGAGTCTTCCTTTTGAAACTTGATTTTTTCAGTTAGTGGGAATCTCTGTAAGGGTACAGGGAAGGAATCTCTGCTTCTCTAAGGGTATGTGGTGAAAGGAGCCATACACAAGAACACGCAGAGACAAACCAGAGGGACGTGTGAGAAGAGAGGTGGTGATGAGGACAAGCCCGCTGAGTCGTGCTCACCGATAAGGGTATGCGGAGTGTGCGAATGTTTATTTTTCTGCAAGATTATCTGACTGAAGACCTTGCCAATAAGGGAGGGAGACAAACACACAGAGACATCAAACCTGACTGATTAATGTTAACAAAGACAATAACCAGAAAAAAAGCTGATCAGCACACTAATTGATGGGCTATCGAGAAACAGCAGGCAAACTCCGACTTTGCAACTGATAAGGATACAAATCTGGCGGTCCAGAATGTTGGAGGTGGGTCTGTGGGGCTATGCCAAGTGATGAAGCAAGGTTTAGGGAACCAGGATCAGGGAGGAACAATGCGGGGGTAGACAGAAAGGGGTATAGGAGTGTAACTTCACGTGTAAAACGGGGCTGGACAATAGACTTGTTTGAGTAAGCCCTGTGCCAAAATGGTCACCGCACTCTGTCCTGTCTTCTCATGTCAAGAAATCCTTTCTTGACTATCCCTGTGAAATTTTACCCTCTGTCCCAGGTGCGAGTGCTGCAAGGACTCAGTGCCAGCTACTGAGGGGACCGGTGTGACTGGGCACTGGGCCAGCAACTGGGTCAGAGCAGGGCCGTAGGTGCCCCTGGCCTGTGGTCTCAGCTCCTGGAGCGAGAGGGGTCTCGGTGCCAGACGCTGGAGTGGGTGGAGGTCTTAGCCACCAGCCGCTGGGGTCTGTCTTGAAACCAGCTGCTGGGAGGACCGGTGTGTGTGAGGTGCGTGTGGGTAAGGGGCTGGGATCAGGGAGGGGTTGTTGGATGGAGAGACAGGCTGTGCCGGTCTTTGAGGGGGGGAACTGTGAATGTGATTGTGCTTGTGAATCCAGAGAGAGTGTGTGTGCACCATCACTAGTGACCTTCTGGCTCCGCCAGGCAAACGGGAGGAGGAGGAGGGGACTGTGCTTGGGTTTTATGTGAGTCCTGTACATGGGTGGTGTTGAAGGCAGTGCCCCGACTGTGGTGGTCTGTGTGTCTCTGAGACTCATGCTCAACTTCACCGCTGGTTGAACCTGCAAACAGGAAAGTGGCAGCCACATCCTTCAGCATGGGCAAAGCTCTTGTGTCCCCAGGCTGGGCTCCAGCAGCTGGGCAGGAGGTCCTTGGGCCACAGCAGCGGGAGGAGGTGACTGCTCCTAACTTCTTTACACCTGCTTCAAAAAAAAAAAGTAGTCTTGGCTTTCTGTTCCTTTTATTTTATGCTTTTCCCAAACTTCTACAGATTTATGAGTGTTTAGAAGTGTGTATATATTGTCAGCCACTGACATGGATAAATCATTATCATTTTGATCTATAGAAAGTCACCTGATGTTTTTTGCTGTTCCAAAATGACAACTTGATTAGCTTGGAAAGTTAGTTATTAGATTTCTCAATACCTGCAAGGAAAGAAAAGAGAAAATGGGAAATGTTCTTATTACAGAGCTAAAATGTTTGAAAAATCACCCAGAAACTTCCTTTGTTGCTGGCATGCCTTTCTGACATGGTGTTGTGATCCCTTCCAAAAGAAACCATGTGTGTGGGACTTGGGCTGACTGATACGGAGTTAGATGTGCTCCAGCTTTACCTCTGGATGTCAAAGGTGTCTGTAGTGTGTCACCCTTCCCATCTGCCACCCTGAAAAGGTTACCCTGAAAACTGGGAGACTGTTTGGTTGAGAAAATTGTCCCCATGTGAAAGAACCACTCTGTCCTTTGGCTCCGGGTCACCTGGGGACACCAGACTGCACACTTCCTTTCCGAGTCCCCCTGGGGACAGAGCAACCTGGTTGTTCTCCACTGCAAGTTGTCCTGACGGAGGGCACGAGTCTGCTGAGGCTGCTAGCAATGGGCTGAGGAGGTGCTTGCCCAAGTGCATGTCTGAGAGAGAGCTCTGCACAAAATGGATGGAGAGATCTGCTCTGCCACCAGTGTCCTGTGCAGGCAAGGGGGGCTTTTTGTTTTCAAGGATTTCTGTATTACTTCTGTACTGAGGTGAGTTTCCCTGTGAGAAAAGAAAATAGTTTCTCAGGAATGATTTTTTCAAGAAAATCAATTGAGTGCTTTTGGAAGCTGTAATGGTTTAAGTGAATGTATGATTGAACATTTTCTTGTCCTTTTGATTTTCCTTTAATGTTAAATCAATTGATGTTATTAGTGTTCTCTGTAGCATGTTAACATTAAGGCCACCCCAAAGGTTTCAACCTTGTTCCTCAGTTGCTATGAATAGCAGAGTTATTGCTACTCTTAAAGTATTATGGCAGTATATCTGTACTTTTGTTCATGTATGTGTTAACAAATGCATACAGGTGCTACTAGCATTGATTTAAGATTTTACACCGTTATTTGGAAGACTCTATGCAGCAGAAATAGGGTCTGAGGAACACATTTTAAGTGTTTTTTAAAAAGAGGTGATTATATGGCTATATTTCATACCTAGCGTTCCAAAGCAATGCTCGTTAAAGCCAATGCAATAAAGTCCTTATCCAGGTACAAAACCACTACTGGGAACAAACTTTGATGATTGTCTTTGGTCTCTTAAATTGGAGAAATACCAGGGACTTAGCGTAACTAAAACACCAGAGAAAAAGTAATACGATAATGCTTTCATCTGCCATTTATTTTCTCATACAGAAGAACATCAGAGCAGATTAAAGAATACAGCATGCAGATGACAGATCTTGTGGAGAATGAATGGAAATCTTGAAATTAATTACACAATAGTGAAGTGGGGTCTCACAGGATGAGATTTATTTATGGAGATTTCGGCAAATTAACTCTGTTGGATTGTGATTTGGTTGCTGGTTTATTAACTTTTGTTCCTGTTGTGCAGTGAAACTAGTGGATGAGCTATGCTAATTTACAGAGCTCATGCACTTGGCCTCGTAATACTATCTGTCCAGGAGAAATAGTCACCTCCCAGTCATTACAGAGTGCGAGAGTAGCCAAAGGTGCAATGGTTTGTCATCCTGAAGCAGGCTCAGAAAAAAACTCATTTCCATGTTTGCAGCACAGTCAACTGCTGTTATCAACTATTGAAAAATTAATGTAGTAGTATGCATAATCCCTTACAACAGAATCGCACAGTACAGTTATGGCCTACTGAAGTAGTTACTAAAAAGGTTTATACACAACGTGTTATGGATTTTGTAGACTAATGCCCAAGTGATCTTTGTGTTTACATTTACAAGTAAATTTTTTCTAGTCTGTAAGAGGAAATTCCTACCTCTGTGGTGGGTTTTACCACACTTACTCACTGTTGAATGTTACCTTATCCAAACAACCCCATGAAGTTACTTACTGTAAAAGTCCCTAAAGCCTTGGCAGGCCCTTTCTTTAGGGCACAGCTTATTATCTCTAATAAAAACAACAGAGTAACACAAAACAAAGATATTTCTTAGACCAAAACAGATTTAGAGGTTCAGAATCCTTTTTGACACATCTGCTGCCCTCTTCTCACGAGCTAATAATCTCCTGCAGTTTCTTCAGCTGACCCCCCCCCCACTGATTTGTTAGTGCAACCAAGGGCTCCTTTTGGGTCTCAGGTATGCACAAGGTCAGTTTGACAGGGTAGGTGAGTGTTTCACAGGTTTGCTATAGTTACATTGAGGTCATTGGGATTGTGTGGGGTAAGCAACTGTTCAGCATTAGGGTCAAGTTTTTGGAGAGTAGTAATATTAAAACAATTTCTTTAAAGGTACTACACAATGTAAGTGTGGTGACTCTGGTCTTTGAGTCTAGAAGTATAAAGCTTTTTTACTGGCAATAAGCCTCCCGTCTTACTACAAAGAAATAGTAGCAAAGGTTCTGCATAATTTTGGTGGTAGCTCAGGTATGTTCAGTCCCAAAAGGATTACCTCTGTTGTAACAGTGGTACATTCCCCAAATTACTGTATGTAAGCATCTATGCATGTTGCATATTTCAGCAAAATAGTGACTATGGTGTGTTAGAGAAATTTTAACTAAATTAACTGCCTCATTTTAACTAAAGATCCCCTGTTTCATGGATGAATGTATCACTTGTGTCCTAGTGCTCATGTTCATGATCAAGTAAATTTGGTAAGAGAGAAAGGAAAGATGGCTCTCTTCTCCTGGAAGAAAGAAGCAGTGGTGTTTCTCAAGAGTCCTTCACTTTAGTTTTGTATCAAATCAAAATATTTAACCTGGTTGGAAACAAAATGAAGGGTATTGCTTGGCTGTATCTTGTTTTCAGATAACTTAATCCTTTCTGAACAAAATTAAATTAAAAAATACTTGTATTTTGATGGAAACTCCATTTGAAAACAGAAATAAAAAACCTTTAAATTTGAAAAATTTTCAAATTGAGTACCTTTACAAGTTAAGCTATAATATTTTGTTTAGACAGTGTATAGAGAAGTATAACTTAATTTTCTTTCCCTTTTTTTTTCGCTTCTATGTCTCTTCAGTTATCATCTCATATTTTGCCATCTCACCAATGAGGTTCTCTTAAGTTTAACATAAATTTAGTATTTATGGAAAAACTCCAACCAGCCACCTATAATCTGTTGACAAGAACATTAGCAAAACTTTATCCAAAACCCAAGAGCAAAATGGGATCTGTTATTTTCCAAAACTATATTTCTTATTGTAATGGTTATTTAAAGACAAATGTTGGTCTCAAAATATGGAAAATACAGTGTAAATTAACGTGTGTTGCTACACACAGACTGCCACTTTCAAACATACAGGCAGACTTCTACATGCGCACATAATATAAACTAATGCTGCTCTGTCATTTTGATAGATCTCTGCCACTTATATAGTGTAGAAATGAGCCTTCAGTTTTTCAGAGCTTATTGACATGTTCTATGTTTTCCCCTGTGGAAAGAAAAACAGACTTATTCCACCCTTTGTCATTGTGAAAAGACTAATACAGATAGTCTTCATTTTAGTTTGTGATAAGCTATTCAACAACAAGAATCGCAGCAAAATACATGACTCAGATCATTACGTATGAAGCAAATTCATTGTGATTGTGAAAGGTTAAGTGTGCTGCTCTACATAACCATTCCTGAAAACCTGAATTTCTAGTTTCATTTGGAGGAAACTCGTTTTTGATTATGGTAAATAAGTAATCAGAACTGAGCTGTGTCATTGCAGATGTACATTTTAAATGATTTTTTTATTTCAAGTATTGTCTAAGTGAGGTATTTTCTGCAGTGTGTTAAGATTTTAACTGATTTACTTATGTACATAGTGAAGGTTGTTGTTAACTAAACATTTTTTTGAAAAATTTGACTCGTTGCTGCTGGTACTTTGGTGAGTAATGTTTAAAGCAGTACATTTAGTCAATAAATACATGATGAAAATTAATGTTAACGTATTCTCTTGGCCAGTACAAGCATGAGTGGTGTGATGAAGTAAGAAAGGGCAAGGGAAAAGGTCTGTAAGAGAGCAATCCTTACAGTGAGAGCTGGTCTGTGAAATTGCTTCATGAGATATTCTGTGAAATTGTTTCCCCAAGTAGGGCTGAAATCGCTGCCAAAGACACGCACCCTGTGGGAGCAGGATAAGCTGCAAACCAGCATTTGCTGAGCAGGTGCAGCAGCTCAGGCAGCAGCAGATTATAGCCCTTGGGCAATAAATGCAGTCCTTGTTTTTGTCTTGTCTTTACTTTCTCTTCATTGTTCCCTGTTAGCTCGGACTTTCTCCTTCTCTTCCTCCATCCCCTTTATAATATTCTATGGTCCTCTCTGCTTTGAATTTTTACTATCCTGTTTTCTCCCTCCCTCCTGCAGTGTCCTATGCATTCCTTTATCAGTAGCTTTAAATTCCTTCCTCGTAAATTTGGTCCTTGTCCCCTGCATCCTTCAGTATCTGATAATAAATGACAATCAAAGATAGACAGCATTAAAAACAATCCCAGGCAAGCCTGTAGTAGGAAGTAAGGAGGAAAGGCTCTGGTTCTGAAGGAGATGAAACCCAGTCTTAGGTTTTACAGCCTCTGCACAGTGAAAGCCTGCAAGCCCTAGAGTAATCCTGGACCTTTCACTATGTAGATTCTTGTGGGAAGGCTTGTGTTTTTGAAAATGCTCATGAAAGGAATCTTTTGCAAATTTTCATCTTCATGGTTTAGCCTGACTACAGATTTTTTTATTTTTTTTCCCCCTCAATGCCATCATTGGGTTCACCGTAGGCTATAGAGGGAAAACTGAAGCAGCCAGTGCTCATCTCCCATGCTCTCCTTCACGCACGCAGCTCATCATTTGTAAAGCACATCTGTTTCTTAACTATATTGCATCTGTAAGGCTTTCATCTTTGCAGTGATATTTCCTAATTTCTTGTAATGTCAGCTCTTGGAGAAATGATATTACTTCATTAGTCTTATAATTAAGACAGCCTAATTTTTTCTATCAAAAGAGCTTGTTTGGTTGCTTGTGACTTTTCTAGGCTTCACCTGATCGGAAGTGAATTTTCCAGGGCTGATACCAAGCATAGGCTGCCTCTTTCTCTCCCTGAAAGAAAAAAATGTGGCTCAGAACAATACAAGAAATCCTTTGTGCTTGTGCTTTAGAGGAAGGGCCTGATATTTTGCAGGTGAGACTGCTATATTAAAAGTGTGTGCTGCTTTGCTATCTAAGAAAACTTTGCTTCAAACTAACCAAGCTTTTGAAAATAAAATTGCACTTCATATGTGATAACCAAAGAGATCCATTAGAATTTGGCAGCTGCGTTCTACAGAGATTTTCGATACTTTGGGAAAAGCCAGCAAGTGCTTGGAGCCTTCCCCTCGGCGCGGAGAGGTTGTGCTGGTGGGGCCCTTGGTAAACTTCTGTCCCTGCTTCTGCACTCATGTTTACCCAGAGCAGACTGCAAACCTGGCATGGGCTAAGAGCTGGCTCAGCAGCCCTGCTTGCACGGCACGGCTGACGGCAGCGAAGAGTGGCACACACGAGCCCGTCCAGGTTTCCACGTGCTGGGTAAGAGCAGTGGTCACAGGATGGTCATATGATGAAAGTAACTAAGACCCTGGAGGATCTCTCCGTCTCTCTTTCTCTGTCTCTTTAGCTTTCCATGCATCTCTCCTTGTCTTCTGTGACACAGAAGTTAGCAGCTATTGCTCTCTGTAAACTACTACATACCATATGATGCTAGGTTCCCTGAAAGGTGGGCCTGAGGCGTTTCAGACTGGACATCCGAAGTTAGTAGCAAAGCCTCATATTAATGTGTTATTGCCCTAGACCTTTTCTGTGATGTTTCTCCACTGTAAAAAATATTTTACAAGCAAAAATGTCACAAAAATATATTAATGAATGTTTGTAAAGCATTTGGATATTATAGTCGTGAACACTATTATAGAGGCTGCTAGGAAATTAGCCATTCGTGTAATTTTATAACTTGTATTGAGAGCACAGACTAAACAATGTACAGTAAATCATCTCTATCTACGCAATGACAAAACATAATAGAGGTTAACTATTCAGTAAGCAGCATTTGTATTAACACTATAAGCAACAGTAGATGTGGCCTTGTAATTAAAGACGGTGTCATGCTGGATTTTCCTGAAAATGTCTGAGTGGGTACCATGAAAGCAATATTAATATTGCCAGATCCTAACTTTGGGGTTCTTTGCAGCTACAGCTTTCTATGACTGTAGATTTTGAGGCACTTAAAATGTAAAATTGATATACTGTTGAAGCTTTTCTTTATTTGTTTTAGCTATTGCACAACTTTCTGCATTCCAGAAGAAACTGGGATATATTTGTTTTCATTATATACAGTATCTATTTTTCTTTGTCCTCACCCAAGACTTTTTCTCTAATTGCAGTAATTCTTTGCTCTTATTAGTCTAGAAAAATCTGTTATTCTCCTCATAGCCCAGTACTACAGTTAACACAATCCAATTAATCTACTGGAGGGCCAGATAAGATTTTAATCAGATCATATAAAGTCAGACAAATGAGGTAATATACAATATGTGTCCACTTTTCACCCTCCATAATAATTGCTTCAGTTACATTTACCTTCTCAACGTAATTGAGCTGTTGCTCTAATTACCTTATTTTGCAAGTCAGGATCTTTTTAACTCCTAAGTTTATCTGGAGTCAGAACCTACATATTACATATCCTCCATATAATCTTTAATGGTAAGTTCAAATTGATTTAAATTAACATTTTCCAACCTAAGAAAAATAAACATGTAATTTGAAATATTTTGAAGTCAAAGCAACAGATGCATATGCCTAAATACAACATGGATTTATGTTGGGTTTTTATTCCAAAATCATATTCTGTGTTGTAGACATGGTCTTACATACACAAGTGTAGTACTGTTTTAAATTGTATTTCCCAAATAAACCAACAATTTCCTTTTGTTGCATACATTGTATTACTGCTCATGTTTTCAGCTTTAGCGGTATGAATTACTGTGTACTTAATACTGGGGCACGTGAAGACTATACTTTTGATTATCATAGAATCATAGAACTGTAGAAAAATAGAAATTTGGGGTTGAAAGGGACCCTTTAAGGCCATCTAGTCCAACCCCCCTGCAATGAGCAGGGACATCTTCAACAAAATCAGGTTGCTCAGAGCCCCATCCAACCTGACTTGGAATGTTTCCAGGGATGGGGCATCTACCACCTCTCTGGGCAACCTGTGCCAGTGTTTCACCATCCTCAGTGTGAAAAATTTCTTCCTTCTATCTAATCGAAATCTACCCTCTTTTAGTTGAAAACCATTACCCCTTGTCCTCTTGCAAAAGGCCCTGCTAAAAAGTTTGTCCCCATTTTTCTTATAAGCTGCCGTTAAGTATTGACCAGAACATAAAATTCAACCTTGCTAATTGGAAGATCTTTTGGCTTTGGTACAAAATGAAATGCTTTTGAGAGGATGCTACCCTTTTAACCCATGAAAAAAGGAGACACAAAATTAAATACCTTTTCTTATATACTCTTATGACAATCAGTCACTTTGGACATTACTAAGTGATATCTTAGAATTTAAGGAGAAAAATATCAATTCAATTTTTTTTCAGATCATATAGTTTATTAGTTTTCAGGTGTTATTCTCAGAGCAGTTGTACTTAGAAATTTCAGAAATATTCTAATTAAATTTTAGGGTAGATAAATTTTCTTTGGGACTCGAATAGAGTTGAACTTGTACTCTGCTCTCATTCTTTTGATGTGAAACTCAGTCAAGGATTTGAACATTTATTGATTACTTGGTTTTTTATAGTCTAATTAATGAATTATTTTAATTAATTAGTTGAACTAATTAACATGTTTAACTAATTAAAATTATTACTAACACATTCCAGATTCCTTATGAGATTCCTTTCCTTGCCAAGTATGTATCAAGGCCTATTTTATCCAAAACATCTTCAAGTCAGAGGACAGAAATGCAGTCCCGAATATCTGCATTTCATTTTTCTTTGTTAACAAAGCATATTCAGTGTAGGTTAGCCCCATCTGTACTTGCCTCTTTTTGTTTCCTCTTTATTCATACAAAAACATTTTTCATTCCTCGTGCTTGCTCAGCCAAGGTGTCACCCAATGTTCTCATTTATTTCCTCCATTCCACATGGTGATTACAAGCCTTACAGATACTAAAGCAGGTTGTTGATGACTCATGTACTTTTCACTAGCAAATGACAAATCAAGTAGGTAGCTGAATAGGCAGCTTACTTGTGGTGTGATACATTGATTTATCTTAAAAGTTTGCATAATAGATCTAGCTATGATTAATTTAAAAGGAGTTCCCCTATGAGTATATGGCATATTTCTGATAACTATTTATCACCATTCGCTTCAAATAAGGGGTGGACCTAATCTTGGAAAGAGCTTTGTATGTTATATTTGGACAGAAGCTGAATGCCAGCTTGAAAATGCTGGCTCATCTCAGTCTTATTTCCATTTAATTTACACTCATTACAAAGCAGCAAAAGAGCTAAATAGTACCCTCAGAGGAGAAAACGAAAACTATCTCTTGAAGAAGTCCTCGTAAACTACAGGGTTTAGTAAGAGAGAAAAAGTATGTTTTAAAAGACATAGGTGGGAGTAGATTGTTACAGAACAGGGATGTTGAGATGTTTGCAGTGACTTGAGGGACATACCGGTTTTGTTTGTCTAACAGCAGCAGAGCTGAAAAATTGCCAGTAACTCATCTGAGGTCTCAATGTGGCAGTGGAATGGAGAAGGCTGCAGGGTGGTTTGTCTTTTGGAGCCTGAGAGCTCTTCTGCAGTTTCGGGGGTCTTTGACTTTGTATTGGGTTTGTGTGGCAAGATTTTTGTAGTGGGGGGGGTTGCAGGGGTGGTTTCTGCAAGAAGTTGCTAGAAGCTTCCCTTGCACCCAATAGAGCCAACGCCAGCTTGCTCGGAGACGGACCTGCTGCTGACCAAGGCCAAGCCCATCAGCGACGGTGGTAGGGCCTCTGGGAGAGCAGAGTTAAGAAGGGGGAAAAAGGTGGCATGCAGGAATTGCAGCCGGAGAGAGGAGTGAGAACATGTGAGAGGACCAACTCTGCAGATCCCAGGTCAGCGAAGCGGGAGGGGCAGGAGGGGCTCCAGGCGCCGGAGCAGAGGTTCCCCGGCAGCCCCTGGGGAAGACCACGGTGAGGCCGGCTGTGCCCCTGCAGCCATGGAGCTCCACGGGGCGCAGATCTCCACCTGCAGCCCGGGCAGGACCCCACACCGGAGCAGGGGGATGCCTGAAGGAGGCTGTGATCCCGTGGGAAGCCCATGCTGGAGCAGGCTCCTGGCAGGACCTGTGGCCCCATGGGGAGAGGAGCCCAGGCTGGAGCAGGGTTACTGGCAGGACTTGTGACCCCACGGGGGACCCAGGCTGGAGCAGTCTGTTCCTGAAGGACGGCACCCGTGGGGGGACCCAGGCTGGAGCAGTATGTGAAGAACTGCAGCCTGTGGGAAGGACTCACGTTGGAGAAGTTCATGGAGGACTGCCTCCTGTGGGAGGGACCCCAGGCTGGAGCAGGGCAGAGGGTGAGGAGCCTCCCCCTGAGGAGGAAGGAGCGGCAGAGACAGCGTGTGATGAACTGACCACAAACCCCATCCCCGTCCCCCTGTGCCACTCGAGGGGAGGAGGGAGAGAAATCGGGAGTGAAGTTGAGCCCAGGAAGAAGGGAGGGGTGGGGGAAAGGTGTTTTAAGATTTAGTCTTATTTCTTATTATCCTAGTCTGATTTTGATTGGCAATAAATTAAATTAATTTCCCCAAGTCAAGTCTGTTTTGCCCGTGACAGTAACTGGTGAGTGATCTCTCCCTGTCCTTATCTCAACCCATGAACCTTTCAGCACATTTTCTCTCCCCTGTCCTGCTGAGGAGGGCAGTGACAGAACGGCTTTGGTGGGCACCTGGCCTCCAGCCAGGGTCTACCCACCACAGCGGTAAAATCCAGATTTCACTCAAATGTATAAGCAATATTTTCTAGCAATAAATTTGTTGTGTAGTACTTGTTGGCTTTTTTCCCCCATGCTATTGGAATTTAATTAGCATATCACAGATTATCTTTTAGTAAATATGCAGCATGTTTATAAAAGCTAAATTGTCTTCCTGGTATGTTTCACTGACTGGTAAAATTAATGTTTTTTATTTGTTCAGATGGTTTTTTGGCCCTATCAAACGAGCAGATGCCGAGAGACAACTGTCATACCCTGGAAACCAGGCAGGAGCCTTCCTAATCAGAGAAAGTGAAAGTCTAAAAGGCGAATTCTCACTTTCAGGTATATTCTAGTATTTCAACTTAAGCAATGTTTTAAAAATTTCTCTGGTGAGCTGGACTTTTTCATTTTTGAGAATGATAAACTGTGGGCATGAAAATGAAATTAAGTTCATGATAATATTTCTTTCCCAGGATATATATAAAGAAAACCTGGCAAGAGCCATTTTGGTTTTTACTAACATTTGTTTTGTAGGCTTTGTTTATTAATATGGTCAGAACAGAAATTAACTTTCTTATGCTTAGTACTTCTAGTGTGCCAGCTGCCTTAAAATAGAAACTATTTTCATGATTAAAATGACAAAAAATACATTAGAGTTGTACACTACTGTTCTGATTAGTAGACAAAATAATAATTAAACCATGTTGGCAGATATCTGCAGTTTAAGAAAATGAGATTTCTGCTAGAGCACACCCTTAGGTTTATATTTATTTGTTTTCAGGGGAAAAATGATAGGAAGATCTTAAAAACTCTGCTTTGGAACCAGTCGTATTTCATTGAAAAGTTAGTTGGAATTAAGATTTATGATGATGATGGATTTTGAAATGTATTTAAAGTGCTTTATTTGAATCCGAGAGACTATCAAATAAGGACACTTATTTGATAATAATTTTACTTACTCGACATGTCATATTTTTCATGTCATAGATATTTGCTGTATTAGATAGTAAACATGGCTTTCATTGGTTGTTTTCCCTGACCTTTTTTTACCAAACTTGTCTTACAAGTGTGAGCCAAGAGCATAATGTTGTCCCCGAGACAACAAGGCTATACACCCAAACTTTCTAATGTGCTCTACCTATATAGTTCCATATGCCAGTGCAGACTTGATGTTTCTGAACAAACCGTAAGTTGTCATGTGCAGGATTACGTCAGTAAAATGAGGCGTCTTGTGTATAACCAGATTCTTTCATATTGACTCCCCTTCTGCCTGGTTGTTTATGTGTCAGTCATCTTCTGAGCATTACACAGAAACGCATTAAGCAGCTTAATGAACTTTTGACACATTCTTGGTTTCTCTTTCTGAATCATAAGGAAAGGGTATAGACGTGCAATGACTTGTGGTAATGGGATTGCTTTTCATTGCCAAGACAAAGAAATATATGTTGCCTGTGGAGTGAAATACAGGGAAGTTTATGAAATAAATATGTTTACAGTTCTGGGAGAGTTCATTCCATAGTCTTCAGTTTGACCTCAAGGAAGTTTGTTCTTGCCAAGAAACGCTGATAAGAAAACTAACATCAGCAAGGAATCAGACTACTCCCAAACTGTGACAGAACTGACCCCTCTGTGTGCACCTTTTTAACCAAAGATTGTATTATAGCTGCAGACCTTTCAAAATGCTTTCCCTCTATATGCCAACTTATCCCTGTCGTACATGGTTTCAGCTTCCTTCAAGTGTTCTTCACCAGTGAACTGATTTCATCCAAGGACTGGGCTAGACTGATAAGAGAGTGCTGTTATGCAGGGAAGGATAGATAGGCCTGTATTATCTGCTTAATACTGGCACTTGAATACATGACACCTTAGTAAAAATCAATGAAAAATCTTGTGCTGGTGCACCTAGGGGTGGAAATGCAATTTCTTTTTATTATTCTCCAGCTGTAGCCTTCTAGGAAAGATTAAAAAACTTAATTCTTCACCCTGCATCCTGACTACTTCTCTAACAGCAAGGCGCAGGACTTTATTTAAACTATGAAGTACTAGAGAGAAAAATCCAAGAGACTGAAAATAAATATTAGGCCAGCATGTGTGGTAGGATGAGAACATCCTTTGATGACACTGTTTAATTTTTTCCTTACAAACCATGGATAGAAACTATGTGCTACCTTATTTGGTATATTTGATTCGGTTATAAAAGCTTTGTGGTAGACATTTTTCAGGTTTCTCTATAAGTTTACTTGGGAACAGGAGATTTGATGATGGCTTGTAATAGCAAGATATGAAACTGTGAGTGTGGATTTCTTCCATGCTGGTTTGTTTCCCGAAGGAAGGGAAGAGTGGCACTGAAGGACTTAATATACGTGGAGGCAAGGCTCCAGCTACAGGAGCCAGCTCTCCTTCATGCACGAACATGGGTTGTCCTCTGAGCATGTATGCATGTATATATGTGTCATCTCAGATTTATTACATGTTTGTGATCTTTTAGGCAAAGAAAAAGAATAAATTCTGAAGCAGTCAGCAGACGGTGAGTGTTAATGACATCATTTACTACTGCTGCTAGTGCTTTTAGCAGCTTCCCAGACTTGCATGTAATTTAACCTCGACATGCTACTTCATCCTGAAGAGCTAAATATTATTTGCTGCTTACTCAGTAGGCTTGACTGAACGGCGTCTGTTTGTGTTGTGCAAGCTTTTTGCTTCCAACCTAATAGTATACATAATGGTCCAGACATTGTATGTCCATAATCTCATTACTTACGTCTACTTTTGGGAGATCTGGTGAATTCTAAAGCAAATGATGAAGTGGATTGTACTGTGAGGAGAATTAGTTGTAAAGAAGGTTGTTTAGTCCACCAGATGCTATGAAGGCGGCAATTCTTCTGACTCTCCTCTTTGTTCCTTCAGAAGGAGTTATGAGACACTCAAAGATGAGGCAGAAAAGCAGGGCTTTCTGGAGGAATACTGATTCAGGAGTATTTCTTTTAAGAGGTCTCAGATGGCTTCCATCTCCATGGCAGCTGATACACTGACAAGGAAGAAGTCACAGCCTGGTATTTTGGAATATATCCCTAATTTCTGTTTCCAATTGTTTTTCAGTGCAGAAAGAATAGACCCCCAAACTCCCATCCTCTGTAGGACTGGTTGGGTTTGTTCTACCTGCTACTGCTGTTTTGGTTTCACTCCAGAGTAGATGGCAATGACTATCAGAATTAAGGTCTTTAAGAAAATATTGTAACCCTCTGTCCAGCCTAACACCTAAGTGTAATAAAGCTAAAGAGGAAGAAATAGAAGAGAGATTTTTACCCAAGTACCCATGAACTGATTTTATGACTTTCATGCTTGATTTTATACTCATATGTGCAATGCATAAGAGACAATGTTAATGAGGAAGACAAATGGATCTCCTTAGGAAAAAACAAAAGAAAAAGAAATAAATCCTACTTTTCATTAAAATGACACTTTTCCCTTGATGGGAATACACACTTTGTAAGATTTAGATGATAAATGACTATTTAAATTCAAACCAAAAAGTTGTGTTCAGAAAGGTTTTTCTCAGCTGTGAATGGTTAAATGGAAAGCACATCAAACCAGATAGGCCACTGAGATATGTTGCTATCATTTTAAAATGTTTGACATTTTAAAAATAGATTTTCCCATTTTAAAAATGCACATGTTGTCGACAGATTTTTATGTTGATGACTCCAGCATCTGGTGTGAAACGTATTAAATTTTAAACATGTTGGTACCATCTTAGACTTTGCCTCTTTTTAATTAAAAGCCATAATTTAGATGTGCTCAGCTTAATTGAGTGTCATTGCCAATGATAGCAGGAGGCTCTCTGCTTCCTCCCTCACTGAATAATGGTATCTGAAAGACTGATTGCATTAAATGGCAGTGTAAATGGTTTGTGTTTTCTTCCAGTATTTTTCCCTCCTCCTAAAAAGGATTGTGTGGTTTCCTCTACGCCAAACTGGTTTTCAGCATAGGAAAAAATAGGTAATTGTTTAAGGCAGCAGACTGATGGGAGTGGCAAAATGAGGGCCATAGCAGGAGAACGATTTCGGAGCAGCCCCTGCACCTGTTCTGTGCTGGTGAGGGTGATCTCAAAGGCCACCCTCCTCCCACACCCACCCTGGGCGTGGAGGCCAGGCAGCTCCCGCCGGCAGCGCGGCAGGAGCGGTGGCAGGAGCGGTGCCGGCACACTGGCGGTGAGGGTGCCTTAGTGTCTCGGCGATTCCTTTGGGGAAGGTGTCGACCCTGTTTATGCCACTATAAAATCGAATTTTGCTGCCCTGGGAAAGGAGTAGTAAGTTATTTTATTCTCATCCTTGGGGTGACAAAATCTACACCTGCATGGCCCAGCCTTACGAAGATGGGAATCAAAGAGAGGACAATGCTTCTGTTAAACCAAACCCGTGAAGAAATCTAATGGAGAGTGGTGATTTTTTTGGAAGGGCAAGTGGAGGAGAAAACCACCGCAGTCTTCAAACCCAGCTGCTGTCAAGCTGTGTGAAGCTGAAGTTGCAATCCCGTCCTGGTTAGCAGCCTGGCTGGACGTAGGGATGGCTGGGAGCATGGAGGAGGTTATGGCTAGCTCCTCCTTGCATGATGCGCGCCCTGTGTCACATCGGGCGGAGGAGCCGCGCCATGCTGTAGCGCTACGAATGTGCGGTGCAGGACTTGCAAAGCCAGACTTAGCCCTGGGGTACAAGTAAACAGCCCCCTGACAAATACTGAGCTCGTCTCAGGTGCTGATCACAAGAAGAGACGGTATCAACGCAGAGATTTTTTCAGCTTCTCCACACACGTCACTGCCTGACCTGGATACTGCCAATCATAAGGCTTCATGCAAGGCTCATTTAAGAAATTAGAGCGCATCTTTCAAACCAACTCTTGCATTAACATCAGCTCTTCACAAGTAATAGTTACAATACTGCTACTAAATAAAGCAGGTAGTCAAAGTGCTATCAATTGTGATATGCAACTGAGACTGGATTAACACAGTCATCATGTTGGCCTTTTATTCATAAATAGCGATTCATTGGGCCAGATGCACTTTACAGTGAACTTTGGAAAAGTCATCACATTTGCAGTCTGTTGTTACTGAATTACTCTCCTTCCTTTTGCTTCAGCCCCTTTTCCAAATAACACATCACAAAAATATACATGCATTTTATAATTTAAAAAAAACAACTAAATATTGGCTTGCCAATGTGACGCCTGTCTACAAGAAAGGCCGGAAGGAGGATCCTGGGAACTACAGGCCTGTCAGCCTGACCTCTGTTCCAGGGAAGATTATGGAGCGGTTGGTTTTGAGAGTGCTCACAGGGCATCTGCAGAACAGCCAAAGGATCAGGCCCAGCCAGCATGGGTTCATGAAAGGCAGGTCCTGCTTGACCAACCTGATCTCCTTCTATGACCAGGTGACCCGCCTAGTGGATGAGGGAAAGGCTGTGGACGTTGTCTACCTGGACTTTAGTAAAGCCTTTGACAGCGTCTCCCACAGCATTCTCCTGGAGAAACTGGCGGCTCGTGGCTTAGACGGGTTTACTCTTCGCTGGGTGAGGAACTGGCTGGATGGCCGAGCCCAGAGAGTTGTGGTGAATGGCGTTAAATCCGGCTGGCAGCCGGTCACGAGTGGTGTTCCCCAGGGCTCGGTTCTGGGACCAGTCTTGTTCAATATCTTTATAGATGATCTGGATGAGGGAATTGAGTGCTCCCTCAGTAAGTTTGCAGATGACACCAAGCTGGGTGGGAGTGTTGATCTGCTGGAGGGTAGGAGGGCTCTGCAGAGGGATCTGGACAGGCTGGATCGATGGGCAGAGGCCAACTGTATGAGGTTTAATAAGGCCAAGTGCAGGGTCCTGCACTTTGGCCACAACAACCCCATGCAATGCTACAGGCTTGGGGAGGAGTGGCTGGAGAGCAGCCTGGCGGAAAGGGACCTGGGGGTGCTGGTTGACAGCCGGCTGAATATGAGCCGGCAGTGTGCCCAGGTGGCCAAGAAGGCCAACAGCGTCCTGGCCTGTATCAGGAATAGTGTGGCCAGCAGGAGTAGGGAGGTGATTGTGCCCCTGTACTCGGCACTGGTGAGGCCGCACCTTGAATACTGCGTTCAGTTTTGGGCCCCTCACTACAAGAAGGATGTTGAGGTGCTGGAGCGTGTCCAGAGAAGGGCAACGAAGCTGGTGAGGGGTCTGGAGCACATGTCTTATGAGGAGCGGCTGAGGGAACTGGGGTTGTTTAGTCTGGAGAAGAGGAGGCTGAGGGGAGACCTTATCGCTCTCTACAACTACCTGAAAGGGGGTTGTGGCGATGAGGGTGTTGGTCTCTTCTCCCAAGTAACTAGTGATAGGACAAGAGGAAATGGCCTCAAGTTGCGCCAGGGGAGGTTTAGATTGGATATTAGGAAAAATTTCTTCACTGAGAGGGTGGTCAGGCATTGGAACAGGCTGCCCAGGGAGGTGGTGGAGTCGCCATCCCTGGAAGTGTTCAAAAAATGTGTGGATGTGGCGCTTCAGGACATGGTTTAGGGGACATGGTGGTTCTGGATTAATGGTTGGACTTGATGATCTTAAAGGTCCTTTCCAACCTAGTGATTCTGTGATTCTGTGATTCTGTGATATGAGGTGTTAAATTAAAAATAAGTGGCATTTGAAAAGTGTGATGTAATGATCTTTATACTATAGAGTTATATTTACAAATATTCTTACTTCTGGTCCTCATGCAGATTTGTAAGTTGATAAATCAGCTCTCTTGAAATATTTCCTGGGGCAGATGTAAAATCCCCTAATATTTTCAACAGCTCCTGTATTCCCCCTGGTGGCCTCGGGTGACAATCGCACAGTACGGTAGAAAAAAATGTGATCATACATGACAGGACTTGAGGAAGGAAAGATTTTTCTTTTTAACTTGATCACTTAAATGGTGAGAGAAATTATACTTTATATCAATTGCATGCAACCCATAATTTTCTATATTTTTTCCTACATACAATATGTAGCTGTGTATTCTTCTGTTAGTATAACCAAAGTGATTACCAAAATTCATGCTGTGTTACAATATAAAGGAACTGTCAGCTATAATATCTCCAGGGGAGAGCAATAAAAATTTTTTAGGTAATGACATTTTCCAATGTGACAGACTGAGTCTGCTTCTAGGATTGAAAAATGTTTCCATTCAATTATTTAACTAAGAGTAACCACTAGTCAACATGACTAAATTGAATATGTTTGCTGGAATTTTGGCTACTAAAAGGTATACTGGAGGTAAACAGCAGAAGGCCTTTCCCCTATGCCTCCCTTTTGCTTTTCAGGCTTTCATCTTGCATGAGGGTCCTGGAAGAGGACAGTAATGGTAGTCTTCCAAATCTATTGGTGTGGAAGGAGCCACCTGGCTTGTTGGAAAGGTGTAATGTTGGGTGATGACGACCAGGATGGCAGCTGGAACATCCTCCTCCCCTTGAGAGCTCTCGCCTCACTCATCACGGAAAAGCACAGTGTTGTTTCATTAAATGCAGGGTGGGATACCCCTCTGACAGGAGTAAATCAGTTACCCTTCAGTATGTAACAGAGGCTCTCCATTGCCCATTGGAAATGGAGAGTGATGGAGTGTCATGATAAATGTGAGAGACTACACGCCCTTCCATCTCTTCAGAACTGCCCTCTCTGCTGGCGTGCAGCCTGCCATTGCTACTGCTGGTATTCCTTTATAAAGGAGATCTCTAAGCCAGTGATCTCCAAACTTTTTTGATTTTGCACCCCTACCAGTAAAAAGATTTTAGAACATTTACCCCCAATATATGTTTAGTTTTTTATTTATTTGTAAATTATATGCATGTACTACTGTACTGATAGACTATGTACATTATAGAACATATGCTAAAAAAAATTTAAAAAGGATGAGATAAAGATGAGATAAACAGTATTTTTAAAATATTTATTTTATTTTACTTATTAATGGTACAAAAAATACTTCTTTCCCACACCTCAATGGATTGTCTTGCACAGTCCCTGGGTTGCATGCTCTCTGCTTTGGAGACCACTACTCTAAGCCATATATGACAGAGCCACCAGAAATGGCAATTGCAAGCCCGATATTCCTTAGATAACGTACTAAGTGAGTGACACTGCATTTTTTTGTTCATCTCTGGCCTGCTGCTATTCCAGGTCTAGCCCCAGCATGCAGTGGCCCAGCCTCCTTTTTGACACCTCTAAAGAGTGCTCTGATGGTCACAGGGAAGGACACTTTGGGTGTCAACACATGCAGGTAAATAACCTACAGGAGGTGAAAGGAAAGTCTTTTTGATTAAGAAAGAACAAATTAGAATAAAACACATTTCAATGGAAAGGGAGTCATCAGCTACTCAAAACAGAGCATTATTGGCCTGTTTCTTACATATTCCAAACATGCATAAAACTCAATAAAACCCATGGAAGGTGTGAAGTGCTTTTCAGAGAATCATGGCCATGTGGAGGGTATATCTGCTTGCTCTAAAATGCCTGCCAGCCCAGAAGCTGCTATTTGGAATGTTAACACAGTTTATTTCACATAAATGAAATATTAAAAACTAATTAAATGATTACTGTGAATTAGATGC
Source organism: Phaethon aethereus (assembly GCF_964289735.1). Lineage (NCBI taxonomy): Eukaryota > Metazoa > Chordata > Aves > Phaethontiformes > Phaethontidae > Phaethon > Phaethon aethereus. The sequence continues at coordinate 55,866,868 of NC_138576.1, read as the reverse complement.
TCCCGGCTGGTTTTGGTTTCTTAAAAGATGGAAAATATGAGCTGCCTCACAGAAGGTGTATTTATGTATTTTTGCATCAGTTCGTATGGTGCAAGCAAGAATCTCCAAACCTGAATGGCTGAAGACCAATATACTAGATGTGTTAGGCTATCTAAACAGTGGGCTTTGGTTTGAAAGAGGTTTTTTTATAGTTGTCATCTTTGAAACTAAAATAACTTATTTTATTAAGTTCCTCACAAATACATTTAGGAACATTACGATGGTTTGGCCATAAGGTACATTGTACCACTGTTATAGTTCCTGGAAACTTAATATATTTAAATCTTCCTAGTTTTTGATGGTGCGTCTGTGAAACACTACAGGATCAGAAAGTTGGATGAAGGAGGCTTTTTCCTAAGCAGAAGGAAAACTTTTAAAACTCTGAATGAGTTTGTTGACTATTACAGTAAGAACAGCGATGGCCTCTGTGTGGTGCTTGGAAAGCCATGCCTCAAGGTAAGAGCAGACTCTACATTGTGCAACATATTTCTTGTTAGCTAACTCATCAGATATTAGTCAGAAGGTGTTAACCCCAGATGTGCTTCTACCATTTCAAAATGTTGACGATCTGCTTATTTTCGGGAAGTTCTGGGTAGCACTACAATTTCAGTCATGAAGCTGACATGCTAATAATAAAATACCATGCCATTTTGAACAAATCATTGTATGGCTGGAGGAGAAAATATGCTAAATGAATACCTTTTTATAAATGTATATGGAGACGAAATCTCCAACTTCATAACTCTAGCTGTCCATAAGTAATTACTGAGACAAAACCACAAGGTTCAGGCAAGCAATACATCAGTGTTCAAAAAGCTTGCTAGAGGGATGGTTTCTAATTTTTACTTTTAATGGCAGCATATTTTCTTTAGAGTATTTCTTATTTCTAACAAGAAGTACCCAAGACGTGGGCTGTATTTTATGTTCTCAGCTCACTTTATCACGTGTGTGTATTCTAAGGAAAAATTATTTATATCCGTTGCAACATGACATGACATAGTTAACAATGACTTGTGTATGCTGTTGCAAAAATATTAGAAATCACAATTACTGTATTATTAATTTTCTTTTACCAGGTACAGATTCCTACTACATTTGATTTGTCATATAAAACTGTTGATCAGTGGGAGATAGACCGACAATCTCTGAAATTGTTGAAAAAACTAGGATCCGGTCAGTTTGGTGAGGTATGGGAAGGACTGTGGAATAATACCACCCCTGTGGCAATCAAAACATTAAAACCAGGTATGTGAACTACTCTTAAATGCTAATAATGTGAAATGCTACCAAGGGTACTCCTTTATTTTTTAATGCTACTCAAAAGAGAGAGTGTCCATATATGCAACCATTCTTAAAATCCATGCACTTAAACATGAAGGTTAATAAAGCACAAGTCCAGCTATTCTTTAGCATTTTGAATGACAGTTTTATACAATCTTCTGTTTCTATATGAGCTGAACACTTTCTTGTTCAACATCTGTATTGCATAAAAAGGTAACCCCAGCAAGGCCCATCGCTATAGATTTGGTGTATACTGTCTTAGGAAAGGGAAATGGACAAAGATATTTCAAGATGGTTTCTGCATTTACTCATCAGTAGAGACATGCATCAGTTCACTGAAAAAAGTATGTTGTTTTTCACACAAATTATAGAAGGTCTTTAGTCTGAACATTTCTTCTACTTTGAGTTAAGCAAAGAAAAGAAGGTTCTTATTTGCTTTCAATTTGTGAGTCCCACAACACAAATAATATACTGATACAAGATAGCCCTAAAATACATGCTTAAATTCCTCCCTGTTCAGGAAACCATTCAAGTAGGGCTCAAGTATATTTAGCTGTTCTTCTGAATCAAAGATTTGAATCTGTTCTGCTCCCTGAAACATGATCATTAATGCCCAACACAAATTTTTTCAATTAACCACAACTCATTATATTGTTATCTCTTTTTAAAAAACACATATATCATCCAGGCTACCTTTCTTATCTGCGTGGTTCTTGCCATCTGCTGGCAGATATTTTATGTTGTCAATTTAAAATGCACAAATTGCTTGAAATTAATGAAAAATAATTAAGAAAAATGTTAAAATCTGTATTAGTAACAAGCCTAGATTATATGCAAATATTTGATATTAATGTTGTGTATCAAAAACTTTGAGAAAGTTTATGTTAATTGATGTTAAGATTAAATCACTTCTTAAATACAAACTTAACATAGTACATATTTTGTATTACCAAAAGAATTATAATATAGCATCTAATCACTAGAAGTACTACAGACAACAAACTAGTAGTAAATCCATTACTTCACCTACAGATGAAATGTAGTCATTCAATTCCATACAAGCAATTTTGTACAATGGCCCTGTGACAGGGATCCATCTGCCTATTTTTAATGACTTCTAAAATCACAAGTCTGAAACCAGTTGTCTTCTCCTTGTGTCTAACCTGAATCTTTCATTCCAAAGTACAAGCCCATTACCTCTTGCCTTATACACAATGACTGAAGAGTACCTATTATTTTCTTCCTCTTTGCAGCAGTCTTATACATACTGGAAATCTGTTATCACGTTCCTCTTTGGTGTTCACTTCTTTAAGTTCAACAGCTCAAGCAGATTCTTTGTGTAGCTTGGATGTTTCAGATGTCCCGTTGTTTTCAGAACATCTTCACTGTGCTGTTTCGAGGTAGTAGCCATATTTTTTTCCAAGTAGAATGCTAAAAGGAAGAACAAGTCTAGAGTGTAAAGAGAGGCATTTGCTTCACGTTTCTGACATGCTAGACCTCTGTTTAAACAGCCCGGTATGATGCTTGCCTTTCTTCTCCATATGACAAGAACCAATATTTCCATCTGCATTTACTTGCCTTTAGTGATTTAATGCAACATCTGGACAATTCTGTTTTATTGCAGAAGACTGAAGTGTGAAATCTCATAAAAACATTTAAAGAAGGAAACTAATGAAGCTGAAATGAAGAACAAGACTAAGCTGTCTTAAATTTTTGTGACATTAAATTTTCTTTTAGAAATTGTGTTTTCTTTCCTCTTTAAGAAAGAATGTGGCAATTAGCACTTCAGGAAAATATTTGTTTCTCATGAAACAAAATAATTAGATTTTGAACAAATTGCAGTGCATGTATTTGTACTAATTTTCTTTAGCAGGGAAGTGGAGCTGACATTTATCTTCTATTGCATATGCAAAAATTGGAATCTATTTTAATCATATTTCATATCATTCTCTTAATAACTAATTTCCAAAATCTCATTCAGCTTTTCCTTCTGTATAATGGGAACAGTATATATTATCAGTTCTCCATGAAACAAACTTCTATTTTAATAATGGATTCAGTTAGAATTGACAAGACTACCCAGAAATACATGAAACGCTAGTGGAAAGTTCCAGCTGCAATTTACCTTCTCTCTTATTTTTTTTTTTCTTTTTGATGTTGAATTAGTAGCTGAATGACTGCTACTAATACTATACTTGAAGAAAGGGAAGAGTTAGTTAACGTTATATTAGTTTATAAACAGATTTTAGTGTGTTTAAGGCCAAACTGATGTGTGGAGACCTGTTCTTTGACTGTTGTTCAATTCATTACCCTTTTAATATCTTGCTGAAAAAGCACACAGAGAGCACAATACTTCTAGAGTGACATGAGGAGGAAAAGAAGTTTTTTGTCTTTTATAATAATAGGGTGTCCTAAGAATGCACTTACAGAAGATTATAAACCAGTAAAAACTGATCACATAAAATTCTTCAATAGGTTTGTTAGCTAAAAATTAAATTTTACACTGGAATAAACATAATATTCACTGCTCACTTGTTATTACATGCCGACTAGCAGAGTACAGAGGAAGTAGCCCCTTCAACTGTGATACTTTTTGTAGTATCATAGTTCAGCTGGGAAAAAGGGCTTGATTAATCAACACTTCTTCCGTCTCTCACTCTAGTCTGCCTCCTGTTAAGGTCAACAGTAGTTTCTCATTGAGTTCACAGTGGGTTCTATTGGGTTAGGGCAGACACAAGCCCCACCTGGATGTAATGTTTGGGTAGTGGAGAGGTGGTGATCTAGTACTGTGATAAGGAAGTTGTGCATTGCACTTAGTGATGCTCAGAATGAAGACTTTGATTCTCAAAGCCAACTTGATAATTTATATAGGTAATACCAAATCTCTTAACACTGTACTTTGTGAACTATCTTGTTCTATAAAAATACTTTAAACAGTCTCAATGGAAGCATTTAACCTTGTAGTATACTTCTCTAGGGAATTTTCCTCTTCTACACAATGTTTTTCACCATCTGGAGTGCCTTAATGTAATCAGTTAACACATTGGTTTTCCATAGCTTCTTCTCATTGTTACTCATGAGGAATGACATTACAATAATTAAAGAAAAACCCCAATAACCCTAATCTGAGTAATAAATGCTTAGCTTGGTATTAATAAAATTACAACAAAGGCTAGGTCTGGTAATTTTATTCATCATAATATAAAGATGATAAGTGAATGGCAAACATAGTAGTTCACAAGTAATCAAGAAATGCATCATCTTACATGTTGATGATTGAAGCTTCCAATATTCGCATAAGCAGTATTTCAGGCTTCAAATGTAACACATTGTAAAACGATCCTCTCCTCTTTCTTGGCTCAAAGATCTAAATGAATGTGGGAGCGTGCTTTAAAGCAAAGTCTTTTTGCTAAGCTGCTTTACAGTGTAGATCTACTGGAGAAGAAAGTCATCAGAACAACAGAGAGGTGTGATGAATTGGAAGTGATCTGGCAAATATAGGGGATCAAGATAGAGAGGGTTCTGTTAAAGTGGCTTTACCACCAGAGAAATTGTAACATGGAACCATGCTCTCATTTCCAAGCAGGAGCAGGTTAATCAACTAAGGTAATCACATAGCCAGCAATATAGAAGAGCATAATGCAATCAATACATCATATTTTTATAGGCATGAAGGCCAGAAGGGATTTCTGCTAGTTTGAGGTTTTTTGTTGAGCATTTTTTTTGCAGTGTATATCTGTCCTAGATCATGTGTAGTCTGAATAATTTGCTGCTATATGCCATTACATTTCACCCCTTTGCTGAGATAGATTATTTATATTTAATCAAAACACAGCTTGTTCTTGACTGTATAATAACTAAGAGTCTTCTAGTCCTGAGATGGAGGCACAGAGAGAATTTCTCTGCTGTCTTTTACAGTTTGTATCAAAGGTATATCACTATGCCTGTAAGAATGTGGGCCTAATTCCTCATCTGGATTTACCTGATATCTTCTCTTTAACTCTTGTTATGTCTTCTTGTAATAAAATAAAAGTGTCCTCGTATGCGTAGTTTTTTCTTTGCATTCTGGAGGTACATACAGAGAGAGTTAAGCCAATTTTCAGCTGCCTGTAGAAAGGCTAAATATAGTTTTTTGTTATATGGTACTATCCTCATTTCTCAGGTATTTTTTCCGGACTTACACTAATTTCTAGCTATTGCAGTTAAAATGCTTAAAATGATTGTGTTTAGGTAGATGACCTTTTAACCTGTAGCAAAAAAAAAAATTCCCAGAATTCTGGTGAGGTGGCAGTGCTGGACTTTTCCTAGAGCCAGTTCTCATTTGATGCAAGTGTGTGACTCCTGACCTGTGAGTAATTATGGTATTCAGAAATCTATTTCCATTCCAATTTGGAGTGAGAGCAAATTTTTCAGATATTGCACACAAACTGGAAATTTCGCAAGTGTTTCTTTCAGAAACATTGATGTGTAGCATACTAGCTACATTTTTCCTATTTTTAGGCATCTAACATCTTAGATGTATTGGGTTTTTTTAATAATTAGTGAGAAAAAATAAGCACTTACTTGTCAGATAAATCATAATATAGATTAGAAATATATGTTGCAATGAAAAGATAACGTGCTATTAAAGCATGTTTCTTTCCATTGATTGTAAAGTCTGGACAACTAACTCAGATCTAGGTGCCTGAATAATTGCCTACATTTGGAGAAGGTGAATCCAGCTACAAGCAGTGTTCTATAATTCCACAGAATTTACAACAGTAACAAAACTGACGAAAATATCAAGTTGGTAGAGCCTCTGAGATCTTAAACTTGTCAGCCTGGGAGCCCTCTGACCAAGAACTACAGAGGGATCTGGGTTCCTAAGAAGGATATGGGAAATGTCCATCTTCTGATGAACCTCGTGGAGTGTCATTTCACCCACTGTCTTTATGACAATGGAGCATCTAGTTTAACTGGTTTCAGAGTTTGGAGTTTGCAGTCTCCTGGCTATGGACAACAGGGCTCCACACAGAGCCTTTCTGGACCATAAGGGAGACTTTGCAGGAAAAAGAACTCAACAAGAGATGTTTTCAGGTTTACTGAACCATCCTTTTTCAACGAATTCTTGTTTTTGCTAACAGTTTGTTGTCCATCTCTAAACAGAATGTTCAACACTTCACTATCAAAAACATCAGAAGATGAAATGTATTGATTCAGAATCAATTTTCCCCTCTTCACTCTTTCAAGACTTTTTCAGAACCAGTGGTGGATTATGGAGACCTTCAAAATGTCAGAATGATTAGCTTGCAATCTTTGTATTTATACAAGTTTTCTATTAACCTTGCAGGAAGAGTCTGAAAACTCATAATTAAAGTCTTTTGGTTAAAGTAATACCAAGTATTATCTTTAATAACTTTCATTAATACAACAATATTTAGAAGTTTTTGTATCTTAAACCTCATTTGTGAGCGTGAGACAGGTTGCCATTATGCTAGAAATCATAAATCTTGATCCTTTAATTAGTACCAGCTTTCTGTGTCATCTCACCACTTCCTGGTGTTATATTCAGAGGTTGAACTGTAGCATTTTGTCCCCTGGGACAGTGTCCTTCATTGCGGAGGATATGGATGGTGGTCATGTCCTTCCATCTCCTACTCTTCTTTGTTTCTCTTTTCTCTTCTGTCCCCTTCCCCTCTTTCCCTTCTCCCCTCATTGTTTCTGGCAATTTTAATTCCCTCCCTTATTGCTCATCCCACAAACATCCAGGGGAGAATGGCATGGGAAGAGGAGATCCCTGCACTGGCAAGACATCTTATCAAGCCATGGTTGCTGCTACATCTCCTCTGCAATAATCCTAAAGAGACAAAGATTTGAGTTTCCCTCTTCTTTGATCTTCTGTCCAATTGTTCATACTGTGCTCCCTGCTATGTCCAACGTAGGACCTGATCCAGATGAAAAATGACAGCGGAACAGGAGTTTTTTGGTTTGTTTTGTTTTGTTTTTTGTGCTGCAGAGAAGCTGAAGAGTTTCTACTTTCCTACTTTTTCTGTTTGGTGCTCCCCAGGATGTCCATGATGGATTTCATTCTCTACTTGCCCTCTGGTTATGCAGTCTTGTTTTAATACTCTCCTATATGCTGTCCCAAATTAGTGTTTACATTAAAAATAATACTCATTCAAAGGAGAATCCCATGAATGCATTTTCAGATGTCTATAAAACCCCTTATCTTATGCAGTAACCCTAATATAAAGGAAACATAAGTTCTTAACTTTATAGGGCTGTGACTGAGTACACGATTACTTTAGGCATCAGGTAAAAAAACTGAGCAGTGTGGATTTGTTACTGTGTCCTCTGCACTATGAAGAACAAATTTTCCACAGGGAATATACAGGTGCATAATCATGAACCATCCATCCTGTGTGGAAGAACAGCATTGCATGAGCCAATGGCAGCCTTCTTCAAGCTTCTGGCAGTGAGTTGCTTAAATATTTCAGCAGTGCATTGAAGACACTCCAGCTGGGTTTAAAAGCTGGATGCACATTAGTATTTCTAGGTCACAGTGATTAAAATGTACAGCTCCTAGGCTAGAAGGTGCAGAACTATAGATCTTGTTGAACCAATCTGTTGACCACTGTGACTATAAACAAAAAGCAATAGGAATGTGATGCCTTCATTCAGATAATTCTGTCATTTGTGCACTCGTGTTTGACTCTACTTTGGAGACATCTGTGGCATTGTACCAGCAAAAAAAAAAATAGTGATGGATGTGTGAATGAAAAAAACATAAGAACATCTTTGCCTTAAGCGACATCTCTTACTTTTGAGTTGTTGACCCACAATCATCAAAGAGGTGTAAGGATCAGCAGATAGGAAAACGGTCTAGAAGCCAGCAGTTGCTGTTTCTATTCTCGGCTCTGCACTGTCTTACTGTAGGCCTCTGAACATGTCATTTCACATTTCTGTTTTTATTTCCTCATTGAGGCACTGTTTTTTCTATTTAAGTGGAAATCATTGCAGCAGGGATTTGCACTTTGTCCTATGCTGTGTGATAGATTCTCTAGAACCTGTTGTCTCAGCTAGCTTACTTCTCCAACTGTCAGCATGTAAAGCAGACATCTATCATCACCAATTAATTGTATCTGAGAAAGTTCCTTATGCCTGTTCAAGTTGATGGTTGCATTTGTTGTCATATTGTAAAGCAACTCCCAAGCTTCTCTCTTTGCATGGAAGCTGCCCAAGCAGGTTTTTTTTTAGGAGTCTATAACCATACACTAACTTTTAAGTTCACTTCCATATGGTGAGAAAGCTGCCTAAGGGTTGGCAGATACCTATCTCATTCTCCTGTTAATGTGAGTAGTTTATACTCAGTCTCTGTGTAACAAAGAACTTGTAGTTTTTAATGCTACTTCTTTATTATGCATAAACTTATGCAGAAGATCACAGTATATGCTCAATGTACTCTGTACATAAGTTCATTTTGTATAAAGTTATTCAGAAGACAAGGTTGCTCTGAAGTACAAGGTTACTTTGAAGTCATTTGGGAAGGTTTATTGAAAGTTGTATACAAAGGGTCTCTGGAGGGATTTGTCAAATATTTAAGGACCACCTACATTTAGGCCAGTGGAAACTACATAGACATAACTAACCTTTCTTTCTAACTAATTTCCAAATTATCAGCACCTATCTTATAATGTGACACTTCCTCAGTTCTAGAACAAAATATTTTCAGAAGAAAGTAATCAGAACTGATATGCCTGCTTTAAGTAGGCTTGAAGTAGAGGTGATTTCTGGCAAAGCAGCACATCATAGAATGCATCAAAGAAATATATCCCAACATTTTGTTCTTAAGAAGACTTTGATATTTACAAAAATATTTTTCATTCAAAAAACAAATTATAATACCCACATTTCCTTCAGATACTGCTCAATCTACTCCCAAACTGGTATCTCACACAAGGGATATATGTTGTTTGAGTAAAGGCTTAAGTAGCTGGTTTTTGATCAAGTGATTTCTACTTAATCTGCTGCTCATACTTTCTTTACCACTTACAGTTGAAAACTTCTACTTCATTATAAACACATGTAATTCAACTACAAATGAAAAAAACCCAGTTATTTTAAGTCCACGTGACAAAAATTTTATGTATTTCATTTATATAAACTTCCTCAAAGAAGTGTATTTTAATTTCCGTGCCACTGTTGTGACAGGCTTTATCTAATCACTAACAAGCATGTTTGCTTGTTCTTAGACAGTTGTACTTTGCTTCTCTAGTTGTTAAAACCCAATCTTAGACAAAACACTAATAAAGCCACTTTTTTTTTTAACACCCTTTAAAATATGCAGGAAATACTTCATGATCTTTTTCACTGGTTTGTTATGATTATTATTATTATTAATTACTTTTACAGAGTAAAGAATGATTTGCTGTTATTCAGCTAACAGAATACCTCCCTCCCGATCAATTTATTGGAAGTTTTCATATGTGAAAAAAGTGGTGCTTGATTTCAGTTTGTTGGAAGAAGTTTATAGCACAATTAAACTGTGTGAAGAAATCCTGTAATAATGATCCATAGAAGGCAGGTGATTTCACAGATTCACAGATTCATTAAGGCTGGAAAAGACCTTCAAGATCATCAAGTCCAACCATCAACCCAACATCACCATGCCCACTAAACCATGTCCCAAAGTGCCATGTCCACATGTTTTTTGAACACCTCCAGTGATGGTGACTCCACCACCTCCCTGGGCAGCCTGTTCCAATGCTTGACCACTCTCCCAGGAAAGAAATTTTTCCTAATACCCAGTCTAAACCTCCCTTGGCACAACTTGAGGCCATTTATTCTCGTTCTGTTGCTAGTTACTTGGGAGAAGAGACCAACACCCTCGTCACCACAACCCCCTTTCAGGTAGTTGTAGAGAGCGATAATGTCTCCCCTCAGCCTCCTCTTCTCCAGACTGAACAACCCCAGTTCCCTCAGCCGCTCCTCATAAGACTTGTGCTCCAGACCCCTCACCAGCTTCATTGCCCTTCTCTGGACACGCTCGAGCACCTCAATGCCCTTCTTGTAGTGAGGGGCCCAAAACTGAACACAGGATTCGAGGTGCGGCCTCACCAGTGCCGAGTACAGGAGCACAATCACTTCCCTGCTCCTGCTGGCCACACTAGTTCTGATACAGGCCAGGATGCTGTTGGCCTTCTTGGCCACCTGGGCACACTGCCAGTTCATGTTCAGCCGGCTGTCAACCAGCACCCCCAGGTCCTTTTTCACCGGGCAGCTCTCCAGCCACTCCTCCCCAAGCCTGTAGCGTTGCATGGGCTTGTTGTGACCCAAGTGCAGGACCTGGCACTTGGCCTTCTTAAACCTCGTACAGATTTGGTAGACCCCAAGCTAGCAAATAGTTTGTCCTTTTTAGGAACAACATGTCAAATTTTGCCACCAATGCTAAATCGCTAGTCATGCTTATAGATTTACCTTTGGAGGCAGAATACCTCACACCAGACAGCTTCTCTGTAGACTTTAGGATGATTTCCATGACAAATGCATATATCTTTAAAAAGGTAAGCAAATGGACCACAATATTAAATCATTATCAAAGTGAATCCAAACCTTATAAAGATAACCCTAGGCTTTTCTTTGAAATCTGGGATTGGTGGAAAGTTCAAATAACAATGTAAAGATTGTCCTGCTCTAAACAGGAAAAGGACATAATGTTAGCATTACAGATATTTGGTGCTTTTCCACCTGACTGTCATAATCTCTGCTTTATCCCGTCCAAGTATGAGTCATTTACTTTTCATGTGGGCCCCGCTTTCCTCTGACAGTGACAAAAGGAAATGGGTATTACCTGTACCTGCTGAAGTGATGTATTATTGGCTGCTATCCACTTATTGATGGTACGGAAATCCGTTGTCTTTCACCATCTCTCCTAATGGCATCCTATAAAATATTGTCAAACTGGACCCTGTGGGATTGCCAAGGAAAGTATGAGGACATGGGGGAGAGGAGCACCTGTCCCTTCCAATAATCTTTGCTCTCACAAGATGCAATGTCAAGTGGCTATTTTTTCATAAAGTTTGTGTCAGAAGCATTTCTGAGTCATTCCTCTTGCATTGATGTACATCATTGCTGTGTTTTGGGAAATACATTGGAGCACTTTTCAGGAGGTGGCATTCAAGGCAGGTGTTGAGTGAAGGTGGCCCAGGCTGATTTGCCAGTTCACTCTGTAGAACAGATTTTCTGGTGGAGTTTTATTGCTGAGCCATTTAGCATCCTCCCAGCATTTCACTTCAATTAAACATCCATGTTTGGAACAGAGCCAAACTCCCAAATGAACCTTGTCGGTTTCCTAATGTTAAAAAAACATAAAGACTTACTCTTGCAGCCTTGGCTTCGCAAATGGTTCAGTCTGCTTACACTAAGAAAACAGCTTGTTTTTAAACATGGCATAGAGCAGACTAGACTTGGGTAGATCTTTTTCTCCCCAGAACCTTCACTGTAATCTTTTCTTAATGAAACTATTTTGATATGGGAGGAAGGAAACATTTGAATAGTTGTATAATTTCACATTTGTTTATAACAAGTATTGTGAAGTAGATGTTTATTTACCATCTTCCTCAAACATCTGAGAATATCTGATCACTACTGGATCATCCATAGAGAAAGCTTTTCCTCCTTATTTGTGCATGGTTTTTTTCTAGTTAGTCCCCTCTTAGGACGTATGAGCTCTAATGCTAAATTTGCCACCATCTTCAGCTCCCTGTGCCATTTCTCTATTGTTTCTTTGACACAGTTTATGAATTGAGTCACACAGATGAATACATGTATATGAATACATGTATACGTATATGACTGTATGATTGTATGACTATATGGTTATATGACTATATGAATATATGGATATATTAATATATTAATATATATATGTATAGAACTCGAGATATTATGACCTTATATAACATTTTCAAAGTTGGGATCGTTAGCTGTTAAGATACTCTGCATTCAAGGGAGTGTAAAATTACTGTTACATCTGTGCACACAAATAGTTATTTGTATTTATGCATATAAAATGCACACATCCATTCCTTATATGCTAAAGTGATTTCAGTGCTTTCAGACTTCTGTTGCTGAAACAGAAAAAATAGTGCAACAAATTCTTACTGCAGCACTGTTTTTCTGTCAGAAATTTTATGTTCATTACCTATGCACTCTTACCTCAGTTTCTAGCCATTTTGTTAACCAGTGGTAACATAATTGTTTGCTTAAATTATATCAGTTAACGGTCTAGCCTCACTTTTTTCAGCCTGGGGGAGGCCTGAGGGAGGTTAATTTTCACCTTTATGTTTCTGGTAGTTGGAACACATAAGTTCTCTGTCCCTGCACAACTGGCATGTTTCACTCATTAACCATTTATTTCAGCCGCACTGTCTGTTTTCTGTGGGAACTGTGAAGATTTGTGATGCTAATGTACTTTGAAAGACAGAAAACAGTCTCAGTTATTCCCTTAAGACTGCCAGGCTGGTAGGAAGGCTTTTAATAACCTCAGCTTATGTTTTGTTATATGCTGTTGTTTCAGGTTCAATGGATCCAAAGGACTTTCTGAGGGAAGCACAAATAATGAAGAACTTGAGACATCCAAAGCTTATACAGCTTTATGCTGTTTGTACTTTGGAGGACCCAATTTATATTATTACTGAGCTGATGAGATATGGAAGTCTTCTAGAATACCTTCAAAGTAAGCAAGCGACTATAAACTTATTTCACAGGGTGCCACAGCTGTCAGTTTGGTAAATACACTAACAGAAAGGATAGAAGTACAACACTCTGATTTAATATAAAAGCTACATTATCTGTTGTGTGTGGGGATGAGAAAAGAGGAAAGTGGTTTATGAATTTTTGACATCCCAAAGTATTTGAGAAGTAGGACAGAATCACATTCATAGCTTGACTCTTGCCTTATAATGACCTACATTTTTCCACACAGTTCTATGAGTAGATGGGAACATACACTGACAGAATAAAAATATAAGTATACAGAAGGATAGGTCATCATATTTGACATGAAATAGAGGCACTTCCACAAAATGTACTTAACAGCTTTGAAATCTATTGCTAGGCAGGGATAGCCTTTCACTGTGAATTTGTTGCATCAGGGCTTTTATCTCAACAGCACTTCAAAGTGCTCTTTTGAAGGCAAATAATAATTAAAAATAAAGTTGTACAGCCTGGAACAGACTAGCATAATGACTGCACTTTAAGTTCACCCCCGCTATTGAGAAATGCTTGATTCTAGTGCTGTTACCCATTTTCAGTTTAGCAGATGTCTCTGAGATGCTAAATATCTCTAAAGCTGTAACGATCTCTTGAAGACAAAATGTTCATTGTGATTGTCTTGATAAATTTCTTCTCTGTCCCCAGCCCATAAGGCAAAGTCCTGTGAAATACCACAGACAGTATTTGCCATGACACAAGCCTTCCCCCATCTTCTCTGTGGAACCATTTTTTAAGTGAGGCTCAGTCCAGGGTTGATTACAGCGAAAGAAATCTCTGGTAGCGGGACAGCCCCACCAGGAGCTGTGCAGAGAGGGGCTGCAAGAAACTTGGGCCAGATCATTTAGGTTTGTTGGCATTTAGTGGCCAGATGTAACAAGGCACAAATTTCCTTTAAATTCTTGTCTTTCTTTGGTGCCTTTGTGTGCAGATTGCTGCTTCTCTAATTGAAAGGTGCTGGCACATCAGGAAATGGTTGCTGCACATGAAAAGGTTTATTGCCCCGGAGGAATAGCTCTGAGAAAACCAGGATGAGTCACAGCTATTGCAGAGGTGAAAACTGGCCTGTTTGTGCACTGAGTACAACATGTCCAGGACACATCAGCGCTGCAGCCTGTGTGTAGATGAGTTGCCAGCATATGCACAGCAGCTGCCCTTGCTCTGGGCAGTGAATGTATGCAGCCTGATCTTTGCCGAAGCTCTCATTCCTATAGCCCTGCATCAGAGAGAATGTGGAAAGTCAGTAGGTTTCCAGGCAGCTGTCGGGATAACCGTCAAAATGGCCGGTTGAAACCCAGCCTAGTAGTATCTCTCCTTGTCTGACAGCCTATGCATAACGGGATAAACAGAACTAAGAGGTGGAAGCAGAGATCTGGGTGCTTTGATAGGTACTGGTCAGAGAAAAGTCAATGCTATCAGGGAGAGTAATAAGGAAAGAGATTTGAAGCTTGTGTAGAGCTCTGTGACTGGAAGTGATATGTGTTGGCTGGCAGTCAGTGTACAGCTCCTGATAAGCATTCTTGAGACTCAGCCACTGCAGGAACCAGGAAAACATTTCCAAAATGCGGCTGTCTCTGTGTGCACTATGGATAAATATGGCAAACTAGAACAGAGGGAAAGTCTAGCGATCATTCTTTGATTAAATTTCCCCTCCTAGAAATGCATATTGTGTTTTTCCAGCTTTAAACATTCCTAATATTTCATGCATAGTGACTATCACATTCCACCATAATGACAGCTACTTAATAATGATGGGCATGTGAATTGCCTGTGCACCCTGAGAATGTACAGGATCGGGATACTTCTTGATGAACACCGCTATGCAGGCTTACTGAACTGCCACCGGTATGAGAAAAATGCATCTGAAAACTTTTTGTTACTATTGGATGTGAATGAAATTGTCATAAATGTATGAGTGTTTTTATCAATTCTGATAGACCTGGGACTTGTTCTGGTGGGGATGCACTCTTGAAGTTCGGTGAATTATAATGGAGGCAATGCTCTCAACTGGAGAAAGTGCTGCTTATTTATTTATTTATTTATTTATTTATTGTCAGACATCTGTCAATGAGAATATTTTCCTGTCTTTCCTATATGAGATATTGTGGTTTATTGCTTAGAACAGGGTGCAGATCCTAAGCCTTCTTTAATATTTTTTCTAACAAATTTTTCATATAAGGGTGATAGTTTTGTCAAAAAATATTAGTAAAAAGGGACATGGAGGCATAAAATTTTCTTTATAGGATAAAGAATAAGCCACAGGAAGGTTTTATAAATTCACCAGTAGTGGCTGGTTTTGAGTGTGGAAGTTATATCAACTTTGTTTTTTTTGTTGTAATATTTCCTCCTTTAAAACACTTTAAAACAAACTAAAGCATATGTATACCCATATGAGTACAGCTGTAAACCCTTCCAACCTGCTCTGAACCAGCCAGATGGGACCTGGCTCTGATCTGGAAACCTTCGTAGTTGTACTAATGCAATGCTGTGCTTAAACTTGCGTGCTTTGGCTGGCCCAAGCTGGGAATGTAGAGGTATAGTCAGAGACTATAGTTGTGCAACAACCATACATGATTTGCACTTCAGGTCCCAAAGAGTCTCATGCTTCATCTCTTTGCACAGTTTGCAGCTCCTGATCAGCTGAGGCTCCTCCTTTCAGCTTTCCCTTCTTTAGCTACAGAACAGCATCAGCGCAGAACCAGCTCACAAGAGAAACCCTCCAAGAAACTGCAGCAGCCAGGGCAACGGTGGCCTCTTCTGCCCCCTCAGCCCACAAGCTAAAGGCAGTAGGTCAGCCTGGTCTGGGATCCCAAGCAGGCCCCAATGGAAGAAATACTCTTTGAGCTGCAACTCGACCATTAGAGGTGGATCTCATCTTTGTCCTTTAACACGGTGCACCTGTGTGTTCTGCAGGGAGTAAGACAGGGATGGCTTGGCAGCTCTGTCTCCTATTCTGCACTGAAGCAGCTCATTAAACATAAGGCATGTGAGTCATCCTTTTTTGCTGTGACATTGCTCTGTTCTGCCTCTCGGAGCAAGCTGGTATCAGGCCAGCCTGGAGCATCAGCAGAGCAATGACAAACCTGTGTTCAAGTCTGGCTGCAACCTTGTCTGCTTTCACCAGGAGGTACTTCATAGCCTGTGCAGATAAAGGAGCAGTGTGAAAGGGAACAAGGAGAGAGGGATTTTTAGCTGAGTCACATAAGCTAGTTTCTAAAACCCAGGTACTCATTCAAGGTACTTTTATGTATTTAGTTATTTTCTGATTACAAGCAACATAAGGATCTTTTGCAGATTTATATCTTTGTCCAGCAAGCTGAATAATAAATGTTGATGTCTGCCAGTTATCAGAACTGCAACACTTCAGAGTGTGGTATTTTTCCGTGGCCTGATGATGGATTTTCTTGATGGTTAAGCCACGGATTTTCACATAGCCTGATTTTTCTCCCTCTCTCTTTTAAAAGTCAAGGCAGCTATTAAACAGATGTGTGGGAGAGGAAAAGACTTTCTGAGTCAACAAAAGAAGTAAATAATCTTAGTGCTGGATTATCATGACAATGGGTTTAGCCTCCAAAAGGAAGTAGGACAATACACCTACAGGGCAAATTTAATCATTTAACACTCATTTCTTTTACCTATTCATCTCAGAACATCCAGATGAGCCGGAAATTCAAGGCCTGCAGATTGCAGAATAGATTAGTAAACAATGAAATTTCACACTCTTCATAAGGCGTGATTGCAAGGCTAGGTCAGATAAAATGCCAGAACTGAAATAGGCTATGCAAAACAACACTAAGACACACTTTCACTACAAATCAATTCAAAATAAGCAGCAGAATACTGCCAGCTACAAAAGTGTTATTTCTTTAACACAGACACAGACAGGAAAAGTCACCATTCTCAATGAGAAAGGAGAATTGCCAATAAACCTAGCAGTGAACACTCAGCTTTTCGATAAGGTTATGGTTCTGAAACATAAAGTTGAAACTGTTTTGAGTATTAGAGGCTACAGAGGTAGGCAGGCACTCATGCTTCAGTGGAGCAGCTTTTGGATTTGGGTGACAGTAATGTTTGAATTTGGCTTGCCTGGATTACCTTGGGGTATAAATTCTTCGCTATGAGGAGGTCAGCTGTCCCCAAAATGCCACAAAGGCCCTGAATTCGACTTCTAATGTGTTATACCCCAATGACTTTTCTTTGGTACCTGTCTTATTAGTTATGGCTGCAGTTTTTCATGGCCCTAAGGCTCTTTTCTTCATTTGTGGAGGCAAGTTGCTCTGCTCAAAGTTTTACTACTTTGTTTGGACAGCTGATCTTTGATTGCCCAATCTCTGTTTCTGGGACTTGCTGATCTTACAGTGGTGAGAATGGCATGTACATTGCTTAAGAGAATCAGGCAGCTTGAAAGCTGCTCAAGGAGTCCTACTCTTGAGTAGCAGCAACAGAGATAACAGCATGAAACACTCAAGTGGACTGGAAAGTGACAATTAGAGTTACACTTGAGATCAGATGGTATACTTCCTAGTAAGAATCATTGGAGAAGAGAGAACCAGCATAATTTTGTGCTTTTCCATCTTCAGTCAGCTTTGGTTACACCCAGTGAGTATTGACATTAACTCTTACTCACAGTTTGGAACCGGTTATACACTTGTCAGAAAGGCAAACATCATTACTACGAGGAGATAAATGCCTTTTACTTTAGACTATGTCAGATCTCCTTCCAGGTCTAGATCAGCTGCTGCATTTAGTATCTACTTTTTTAGAGAAAACGGGACAGGCATTGTTACTCAGTCATCATAAGAATAGCTGCATGACTTTAAGTAGTGTCATTCACTACCCTCTGTCATTTGGTCTAGCTGTTACTTTAATTGTACTACACAGTTTAGTTGATTTATGTTGGCTGTTTGAACCAGTCAGCTCTTATGTTATTTACATGTGAATACTGTGAGCATTATGTTAACCTTATAATTTTCTTTTTAAATAGAAGATGCAGGCTCCCAAATCTTCCTGCCACATCAAGTAGACATGGCTGCTCAGGTGGCTTCTGGGATGGCTTACCTTGAATCTCAGAACTATATCCATCGGGATCTTGCAGCCAGGAACGTCCTTGTTGGTGAACACAGCGTTTACAAAGTGGCAGACTTTGGACTTGCAAGAGTTTTTAAGGTGGGTTGTGAGAGGGTGAGTTGGCTCTACTTAATTCTGGGGAACAAGGTGGAAGACATCAACTAAAGGATGAACTGTAGCCTCTGAATTGCTGCGTTCAGGCAAAGGCATGCCCGGGAAGAAAAGGACCCCTAATGTGTTCATTTATATCTTTTACCTGCCTTATCCCATGCAAGGTTAGAAGCTGGCCTGTGCTTTTGTGTCAGTCTAAAGATGGCATCTCAGTGTCTGCTTCCCACTCAGCCATCAAAGAAGAAGCCTGGCAAGCAATACCCTTTGCTGCACAACATTTATCCACAACAGTAATGTCTGGCACATGGAGAGAAATCACAGGAATGATGGCAAAATTATATTCCTGATTATATAAATTATATAAGGGAAAGGGTATAAAAATGTATTGACAGCTATTGCATCCTTTTTCACGTCCCCACTGCCTCCATGATGCTTGTGAGTGCAGGCAGTCATCACAAAAGGACCTTATTCCTCTCCATGACTAACAACAGAGTTCATAAGCGAGCTCTCAGAGATTTAATTCTGATGCAATTTCAAGTTCTTTGCCATTGCATTGTTTTTTTTCTCTAGCCCTTGAGGATGTGGAATGCCAAGTAACGCTGACCAAGATCACCTTAAGAGTGAGCTGTGGTTTAGAAATGAGATTTCCTACCTCTGAAAATTATTTGATCAAAGTTGGAAAGATTTGATTTGCCATATTTTATGGATTTCAATATATAATCCATAATTTCTGAGGTCTTATTATTGTTTTTATTGATTTATGTTCTTGCACCGAGAAGGAAAAACAGAGAAAAAAGCCCTCTGCTTCTCATTTGTTTTTTTCCGTTCAAGCAGCAGAAATTGAAGTTCATAAGAGAGTTGGATTTATTACATACTGAAGTATAGAATAATGGCTTGACAATGGCATCAAGGGACTTTGAAAGTGCTTTTTGCTTAATTTTGATTCGTCTAGTTATGCATAAGTTCAGATTGCACATTTTTTAACATGAAAAATATATATTTTTAAATGAACGATGCTTACAATGGGTACTTCTCCTCTGTCCTCACTAGAGAGTGTAATAATTTACAGGTGTTGACATTTCTTGTTAAAACTGAACTTTACTAAAATACTCTGTCATAGAGTGATCTTGGCAGACTTTCTTAGGAATATTCTGTCTCCTAAGCCAAAACACTAACATGGTAACATGCAAAGATCCCAAAGGAGTAGGTGTGAAATCTGTATTTCTATATGCATTAATTAGAATAATGAAATAATTTCTTGTTTCTAGAGATAAGTATTATGGTCAAGATGCCAACTGTATCAGCATGTAGATACAAGACACTAACAACCAGTCTTTTAAAAACTATCAGACATTACAGCTGACAAATGTACATTCTGTATTAAAAACAATCAAACAAAATCTTGTACACATTTGCCTGGATTTGCCTGTGAAAAACCTGACCAAGGCTTGCATGTGACTGATGTACACTAAATTACGTTTAGGAATTAAAGGGACAATAAATGTCCACAAAGTTTGGATGTCTGTGCTATAAAACTTTAAAGACATGATTCTACAAATTTGTAAGTAAATAATTTTTCTTTTTCTATGTGTCTTTCATCTTCACTTTACATGAATTAATTGGACCCACTGTAAGTTAATATGTTAATTTGAATGACTTGGAGTTTGTTCTTTGGTCCCCAAAACCTGTTTAAGTGATTGCTATCAAAGTCAATGGCCCTTCAACACCGAAGTAAATCACAGAAGAAAGGTTCTGAAATTCATTAGCTCTTGCTCTTCCCTTTTCTGTTTACTGAAGACCTGATGTGGAGCCATTTGATCTCTAGTGTCAGCAGGAAGCTTACACTGTCACTCCTGACAGACGTTTGAAGTCTTGCAAGCCAGGTCCAGAATTCACAGTAGCAGGTCATAATTAATCACAAGTCACTCCAACACTGTGTGCTCACTTGAAATGATAAATGCTTTAGAAAAGCCTCCAATGAACGGTAGCATTTCTCAACTGTGAAACTCAATTCAACAATAGACTTTAGAAAGTGCGTGCTTTAATACCATGAAAGGCAAATGCTTGGCTAAAAGTGGATAAGATTAAGCACATGCTTAGCTTAGTCAGGTGCTTAAGTGCTTTGCTGAAGCAGATCTGAAATCAGGCTTGCTTTGTTTTACCCATGACAGGTAGAAAATGAAAACATATATGAAGCCAGGCATGAAACAAAACTCCCAGTGAAATGGACAGCCCCAGAGGCAATCCGCTACAACAAATTCAGCATTAAGTCAGACGTCTGGTCATTTGGAATACTTCTGTTTGAAATAGTCACCTATGGGAAGATGCCTTATGCTGGTAAGTGCTTTTATCTGAAGAATGATGTCTAATGTTTTCTTGCTTTAAGAAGGACAAACAAAAAGGTTGAATGCCTGTACTACAGGCATGTTAAAGGACTAAAACTGTAAACACTGAAAGAGTGCTGTTCAGATGAGCTCCTTTTAGTGGGTCAGACCTTCTGGCTGCCCCAGGCTCCCTGGAAGCTTTCCAAAGGCTGGGATTAGCAGCCGTTCAAGCTTCCTCTCACTGGAGTCAACCTGCATTGCACAGGCACCTAAACCAACTGGCTATTTCCCTCCAGCATCAGATCAAAGATGCCAATTCTCGGACTGTAGAAAAAGGGAAGGTTTTTCTGTCCCCCCTCCTGCCCTTCGGGTTCTTTTTTTTTTAAATTTATTTTTTTGAGGATATCTCATGGAAGGACAGATTATTATGTGTGGAGTGCTGCACAAGGCACTTCAGGAGGAGGGTGTCTGAAAAATGAATCAGAGAGTTTCTATCCCCTTCCCTCATATTTGGCTATTGCAGTGGAAAGTCTTCATAAAGAGAAGGATCACAAGAATTAGGAATAAAATGTCACCAACCTAAAAAGTAGATCTAATAGTATGAGAGCAGCTATAATTCCTAGCAGTCTGAGAAATGCTCAAGGAACTGTGGCTGCAGTAACACAAGATATCAGTGAGATGATTGACTGCGACTCATTTTGTGCCGGTGAGGAGAACACAAGGGAAGGACTAAAGCAAAAAAAAGTTATGCTGCATCTGTACAGGCCTGAGGGGTGGTGTGTTCGCCATAAACTACATTTCACAGGGTCCCAAACTGGTATTTCCTGTAAAGGAAAAATTGATTTTGCTTTTTCATTCCCACCCTCACCTCCTGTGAAACTGTTCTGGAGAAAAAACCCAACCAACCACAAAACCAAAGCCAAAAATCCTCAACTCTTTCTTATACAAACTGTAGTTGTGTGCATATGCATACACACACATAAATAAACTATTCAGTTATAAATGATATGTAACACCATGATTCTTGGTATTTTCTGAAAATATGTTTAGCGTTACCCCTTGGCAAAGGCAGAGTTTACCTGTAATTTTACAGTAGAAAATGTCCTTTTGCCAGGGCTATTTGCTTACTTGGTATTACTTTCAGGAGTTCGACCTCAGTAATCAGTTAAGAGTAGAAGTTATGTTGATCCATGGTGGCAGTGGGCAATGTACAGACGAAACACCATTCAGAGATCTAAGGAAAAGAAGTAAAGATTATGCAATTCAAGATTTAAAGAGCAGAAAATTGAAAAGGAGCAGGACTATAGACTTAATATATAAAGGTATAGCAAAGGAAGGGGAACGGTTCTCCGTGACCCACGGTGACAGCGCAGGCAGGATGCCACCACATAGCTGCACCAGAGGAACCTTAGGGCTGTTAGGGAAAACTTGTTAAATGTGAGGAAAATCCAGCAGCAGGATGGATTTTCTTGGGAGATTTTGAAGTCACTGAGACTAGAGGCATTTAGGAACAATTTAAGCAAAATAGGTGTCAGAAAAAAATTTCAGCAAGCCCAGGTGGCAGAGGGAAAGCCTCACACCCAGACAAACCCATTTGCTACGCCTCTCAGAGCGGCACAGTCGGGGTGAGGGGGCCGAGAAATGATGGAGGAGGTTTTTAACTGCTGGTTTGGGATCTTCCGGTGACTCCTGCGGGCTGTTGCCGTTGCAGGGGGCCTGCTGAGGCCAGCTCTGCCCCTGGCGTGCGCGCGTACCTCGCGGGGGGCATCCCGCGGCCTGGCCTCAGTAAGGGACAGGGACCCACGGCATCACTACGCAGACCCCGAGTAGCCTGACGAACCCCTTTGGGCCTGCAGGTATGCCGGGACACCAGGTGATCCAGATGCTGGACCAGGGGTACAGACTGCCCCGGCCAGAGGCCTGCCCGGAGCCACTCTACCAGCTGATGCTGCAGTGCTGGGGCGCGGAGGCGGGCGGGCGGCCCACCTTCCAGGCCCTCTGCGGGCAGCTGGAGTGCTACTTCGAGACCAACACCTCTTCCTACGCCCATGCCCAGGCCGTGGTGACATGAAGCCCTGGGTGGGAGCTGAGGGACAGACGCCAGCAAACATGGCTGACGGGGGTGTGTGTGTGCTGTGAAACCAGCCTAACCTCAGACGTGGAGGTTATTAGGGGGTGCTGAGGAATTCCGGTACGTTTTCATCCCCGCGCCGATACTCAAAGACACTGAAAAATTTTTGCTGCTGGCAAGTGTTCTGCAAGACTGAGCATCAGGAAGCTGGAGGGGTGGGGGCTTCTAAAAAATAAAATGTCTTCTATTTATTTTTTGAACAACAGATGGCAAGAATGAGCAAATGAAAAGAGTATTATTCAGTAACCATTGTAGCATTTTGCCATTTCTTTATTGGAATAAACATTTGCTGCTCCTTAGATTTTTGATTCCTACCAGGTTGTTCCCGTGAAGGAGCGTGATGGCTCTGCACAGCAGGATCTGTGCTTCCAGGGTCCTCTCATTGTAAAAAAAATAAAAGTAATCCCGTGACCGTGATGATGGCAGAATCCAGATTAATTGCCTTGCTTAGACTTGAAGTATATGTGCTTTTGCTGTATCAGAAAATAAAACAGATGTTCATGGGAAAAAGGGAATTATTTTGTTCTCTGGATGCAAACAGTGATCTTTTTTAGTTTGTCTGCTGTTCCTCTTTTACATGAATAAACACATTTATTATTAGACTCTTGGAGCTGTTTTTTCTTAATGTTGTTAAATAGTGCATGGAACTGATGAGTTACTGTCCATTGAAGTGTAAGGGTTTGGTTTATAGTTCTTAATTTTAGGAATATTGGAGGCAAAGATATTTCAACATGAACTCGAGGTTGCCTTAGCCTTTTAGAGTGACACCCTTTCCTATCCTGCTGCCCAAATCACAGACCCTCTCCAAGAGGACAAGGCCCAGGGCAGGTCTAGGTATTTTGCAGAGGAACTGACACTCCATGCTTCCATCTTCTCCAGATGTAACTTTAATATAGGAGATTTAAATAATAGATCATCCATTTTATTTTGTTCCATAGGGAAATGGAGCCCAGGTGATGCTGCTAACAGTCTTTACAGCTATAGGTTTTATATTTTTTTGCCAGTTTTTCTAATTAACTACAATATCAGTTCTGTTAAAATCTGATATCACTGTGACAGTTTTATGTTCTCAGTTGTGAGGCTTAGAGAACCAAGTTCCAATTATTTACTTATGATTCATCAGTTAATTATTTAACAACATAATCCAGGAATTAAGAGCTGTACTGTGTTAACATAGTGTGAGTTCAGTATAAGTGTGCTACTATTTTCCTCTAATATCAAGAAAGGGTATAAACAAATGAAAAGATTCATTACTTTACAGGCTAGGCGGTTTTTATTACACCTTTTTCATTTTATTTTCTTCTCTTTATACTCGAAATCCATTCATCTCAGTGCCTTGCTTCTAATTTTTAATTTCCTTTTCCCCTCCTCTACTTTTGGAAGCCAGCACACCTTTTTTTTTTCTTTCATACACGTCTTTTATGTACTCGCTATTCAAAAGTCCTTTCCTTATTTATTGTTTTTCTCCTCTTTCTATCTTACTAGACTTAGAGTATTTCTAGCATTCTGTCTCCATTCACCTTCATTTTCCGTGCAGTGTTTCTCCCTACTAGCCCTCTTTATACTAATTACATTTGAAAAGCACAATACAGCGATAATTAATTGTCAGAGAATCCATGGGATTTTGGAAAGTAATCATTCACTCTGAAAGAAGAGGTGAAAGGGCTTTGCCAAACCCATCCTGATAAGAATTGGCATGGAAAGAACTGAGAGACTCCCAGGCAAAATCTCCTGCTGTCCTCCATCCATGTTTGTTTTGAGACTCATGCTAGCTGCTGGCTTGTGGCCCCCAAAAGGTGTTATTTCTGATTATCAAACCTCCATCCAGGCATCTCTCATCTGCCTAGGAACTGTGTTTAACACTGTTACAGTATGAAGTTAGCAAATCCCACAGAGTAGGTTTACGTAAAGAGAATAAGAATGTTGTTATTTGGAAAGAGCTCTGTGTCAGACTTGCAATCTCGATGTTCAAGCACTATTTCTAACATGATTTTTCAGACTGAAAACATTAAGAATGTTGCGAATAAAAGCTGACTTTGCCCAACTCAAAAAAACTGTTGATAGAAGAAACATAATCTTAAAAAGCACAGATGTGTGCAGTTCACAGGAGATAAGCTGCCAGGAAAAAAAAAAATTGACAGCAGGGAAATAGCAGATTATTTGGAATTCCACATTATACCAACTGGTCCAAGCTGCTCTGTGCTGGCCTCTGCCCTCAGGTGCAAGTCAGCAGGATCTTGTAGGACTCCACTGAAGCGACACCAGTAATTCTGAAGAAAGCACACCTGTACAATAAATACCTTCCTAAACCAACACATGGAGAATGGAAGGTCTGTTCACGTAGCTGAGTACTTTGTCTCCTTGATTTCTCCTATAGTCAAAGGAGAGAGAGAGGCTCCTTGAGATGGTGTACCAAAATTTCATTTCACCTCTGAAGCACCCCTGACAAGCTTCTCTCTCTTCGCTGCTGTAAAGGCATCCAGGAGAAATGAGGCTCTTTGCTGAGGGGTGTGTGTAATAACCCACGTGTTGCAAACTCAGATTAGCTGTTTCAAGCTCCCTCTGCCAAGTGTGGCCTCATGAACCACCTGTAGCTGAGAGGAGCAGAAAATGCAAGTGAGCTGCACCCTGCTGAGCTGTGTGAGGAGCGGGCGCCCGCGTGTGATGGCCTCTGGGTACCTGCTGCTGCCAGCAGGCGTGTTCCCCTGCTGCTGCATCCTGCCATTTTATCTCTTCTGCTTTCTCTCTGCGTGCTTGCAGAGCCACAGCTGGTTAGCGCAGTTGGGGTCTGCCAGCTGCCTCTGGAGCGGGCTGGCCCAGGGTGGGAGCCGAGCAGCAGCGCTGGCTGAAGGCAGGAGGTAGGTTCACTTTGGTGAGTCTCATCATAGGCCCTGCATCAAAGAAATTAGTTTATTATGTATTCATCTTAGAGGCAGCCTGTGCATATTTGGCCTCCCCAAGGTGATGCACTGTAGGTGAAGAGGCGCCGTCTCTCTCTCAATCCTGAACACCATCTCCACCCCATCGCTGTGTGTCCAGCGACCAGTGCACGGTCTTAGCAGAAGTGGAAAGCAAGGAAAGGCAGGAAGGCAGGTACGTTATGGGTCCAGGATGTTCATTTTTCTCTTGCACTGGGTTGCTCTGAGAAAGTCTGGTGCCTGGTAGAGCCCCTTTGCCACTATCAACAATCCAGCTGAGGCCAAGCCTGGAACCCTCAGATGCTGCTATGGTTCCTCTTTCTGTTTTAAATCCATGCGCTTACACCTGCTCCCTTACTTTTCTTGTCCATAAACTGCTGCTATACCAGTGAAATGCTGTCATTCTAATATGAGCTCTAATTTTGGATCTCTTTTTTCCCTGAGCTGGCAGGGGAACAAAGGAGAGAAAAATCACCAATGCAATGGAATCAGCAAGGCTCTGGAAATAAAGAGTAATATGGAAAATTAATAATTTGTTTCCAGCTTTTTGTCTCCATATTTTTGCAGTCAAATGGCTCCATTACCAAGAAAGACTGGAGGAAGAAGACAGCAAAGGGTGATAAAACTTTGCAGAGTTCAATTTGCTTACAGGCAATGCAACAAACAAAACTATACCTTTCCAAGTACAATTCCATTTTATAATAATTTTATTTATATGTCAGATAATTATAGTCAAAAGTCTTTGCTATGACTTGATTTAAATTAAACGTCAAGGCTATAATTTCCAGTTATAGTGCAAGGTGAGATGGCTTTAACTTTTCTCATTTTATTCTTGAGGCCTTTCATGTTCAAGGTTCTGCTAGAGCTATCTATTGCACTTGTTTTTACCTGATGGGTCATGGAGGGAAAATAATGGATTCAGTTATGAGAAACAGTAATAGATTTTTTTGAACTGACATAAATTTCTATGTTTAGATAGAATAAAAGCATCAGGAAGAGATAAGTTGAGTTTTCTACAATAGACTGGTCCTTGTGAAATTCACTTCACATAAATTGTACTGAGACGTCTTTTATGTAATGTTTTATTTATGTAATTCAGTTATTCTTTGAGAATTAAATCATTTTATGTGGTCTTACAAAAGATGACTTTAAAATGTCCAACCAGAAAGAACAAACCTCTATTTTTCTTAAACTCTCCATTCTTGAGGAAGTTATGGGGCAATGCAATTGAACTGTAAGTATTAGGGAGTCCCTAGTGTTTATTTTTAGCTCCTACTGGAGAACCTTTATCACCAAAAATTATGTCGGGATACTAAACCTATGATAAGGCAACAGGGGACCTTCTGTCACTTGTACTACTTTCCTTTTTTTGGCTATTGTATCTCATACTTGCTCTCCGAATGACTTGACTATGAGCAGCGATTTTCTTTGTGTAGATTTGTAACTTACAGTGTGCAAGGAACTGAACCAGCAGAGTGCATTATTTTATTGTGTTTCAGACTCAACAAACTGTCGGTGCATGGAAATGGAGCACGTGACTCATTCAAGTGATTGCTCCTTATGCTCTCCTATGTGCTTCTCTTTCACTCCTTTAAAAAGTGCTGCAGTATCACGTCCAGTCAGTGCTCCCATGGCCATTGCGACTCACTGGTCAGTTATTTGTGGTGTGTGGATCTTGGAGCAGGTAAAAATGGTGCACGTAAGAGTTGTGTTTCTGTGCTCACAGATGTACAGATGTGTGGTATATTTTTATCGAAAGCTGTGTGGCTTTCCAGCAACATCTGGGCCAGATGTGTTCTCCAGACTCCTGCCTCAGTCACCTGTTGCAAATGTTTACTTGGAAGAACTCTGTGTGTGCTCAAAAAAAAACCAACAACTGAACTGGGGTCTATGAAAAAGACTTCATTCTATCCACGCTTACTATTAACAGGTCTGTGTAATTTTTTTATTTTTTCAGTCCCAGGTTTTTCAGGAATAACTAATATAAAAGGAAAAAATCAATATGAGAAATGACATGTATAAACAAGCTGGGCATATCACTGAAAAGTACTTTGGCATTTTAATCTTTCACATCTACATTGTGCTGAAGAATTCAGTCCTTATTTTGGTACAGAGAAAATTAAAATGTACATTTAAAACATTCAGTATTCTAGAAATGAATTTTAGCCAATTCCTGGATCTAAATATCACTAGAATTGAAAAACGTGATAGAAATTGTATATCGATTCCCATCACTATTTTCAACAAAATAAATTCTGCTAAAATTAGGCAGATATTTGAGCAGACAGGTATACAACAACTTCTTTATTTCTTCCCCTGCCCCCCATTTTTTTACCTATATTATTACAGGAGATTAGAGCTCCCACAGAGTAAAAAGACTTTTTAGTTGTGCTGAAAGATATGAGTTTTTTTCTCTTCTTTTTCTAAAGTAAAAAAACCGTTCAGCCTTGAAGATTATTCCCAAAACTACCCTTAAAAAATAAAAAAAGAAATGCAAGAAGTGTTTATCATACTTTTACCATTGTTCATGTCTTTAGAAAAGACAGTGGTAAAACATTTCAAAGCAAAGAGAAAGTTGCTGCTGAACTTATAAAAAACACTCTTTGGATAAGCTGGTTGTGCTATTTACCCTATTAAAGAAAAGCAAAGCATATTGCACTGCATTCTTTTCTCTGATTACTTTGATGTAAATTCTGAGTATACTGATTGGACTTCTGTGTTTTAATATACTAGAGAATTCAAATACATATACAGCAATATCAAAACAGTTTTTATTTCCTTTTTATTTTCTGTCTCTGTGACTGGACAGTTATATCTCTGCTTAGAAGCATATCTAAATATGCTGAAGTTTTTGTTGTTGGTCATGTATGGTTTTCAGCATTGTTTTTTCTCGCACTATTTTTTTTCTGTTCTTGATATTTTAAAAAAAATTACTCTGATGTTTTTATACTATGATTAGCTTATTTACATTTGCAAAGAGCAAAATGTGTTCATATTCCAAGGTGCTCCATTATTCTGCCAAATATTTAAAATTACCAAAAATAGAACACAATGTATTCAGTGGGGTTTTTTTCCTGTGAGGCAGCTTCTTATAAACAAATACCTGTCCATTCTTTGCCATCACCCGCATCTCAGTTCCACATCTCTCTCAGAAGCCAGAATAATGAAAACTGAACTTGCATGTTCTTCTAGAACTCCTTGGTGCTGGGTTACTTTATACCAAAATCAAAAGTTTCAAAAATGTATGTTTCACTGTTCCTTTTACCTCATCTTCTAAATGTAGGCAGTAGTTCTCCAAAGTCAGCAGTCTCACCTGTAGCCACACTCTTATCACAACACTTCAATAATAACCGTCTCTCTTCTTCCAGTTGTTCCACTATCAATGTTGCCTGTCTCCTTAGCAAGCTGGCTCTCATCCACACTCTCATCCCTGCCAGATACTAGATCAGTTATGGAAAGAAAGGCATGCAGTAACAAGTTAAAAGCCCACAGGTCTTCTCTGATTTATTTAACTGTTGCTCTGGCACACACACATACATTGAATTAAGATAATAAGGTAGACTCCTATTGCAGTTGACAGACTGCCTTCGGAGTTAATGAGAAATGACTCAATACAAATCTTT
Source organism: Phaethon aethereus (assembly GCF_964289735.1). Classification (NCBI taxonomy): domain Eukaryota; kingdom Metazoa; phylum Chordata; class Aves; order Phaethontiformes; family Phaethontidae; genus Phaethon; species Phaethon aethereus. Next base: position 55,837,623 of record NC_138576.1, on the reverse strand, counting down.
CGGACCCCTTAACTATGAATGAATAGTATTACTATAGTCAGATTAATAAGGTACTAGAATTTGGAAGAAATGCAGTATGAGAGCTGCTACATCACGAACTTCACAACAGTCTTCCCTGAAAGAGAAACACAGGCCTGTTTCTGTAGGAAGGGGTGGTGGGAAGAGAAATTCATTGATTGCAGGGCACAAGAGATTGTGACGGTTCCCTAAATTCCTGACATCAGGGTCTTAATATTGATCTGGCATTTTCCTGTGAGACTGGAAACAGAAAATGGACTAAACCTTTAGTGGAGAGCAAATCAGTGGCACAGGGCATGACTATAGTCTAAGGGGTTAGCAAAGTATAAAATCTGCAACCGTGGCCGGGTTGGAGGACAGGCTGGTGTGCTCTTTTTCTACCTGTACTGTGGCTACATGAGGGTTGGGCAGGCGGGCAGTCTGCCACAAAAAGCAAATACACATCAGAGACGAAAACCGAGAGGAAATTTCACCACTGTCAGTCACCTTTAAGAAATCCTCTGTCTTTTGCTTACAATTCTATAAAGCAAACACTGATGACCAACATTAGGTATTTGTTTGCACGCTGTGGGTGCGTCCCAGGCCGTCCAGCTGGGGTAGCTGCTGTCATCTGGCTATGGCCATTTGAAAACAGCAGGTCCTAATCGGGATGGTTCTGACTTCTGATGTGGATGACAACTCTGATTTCCGAAATGCCGCAGTTGGGCATTGGAGCTCACACACAACCAAAGGCAATGTTCTTGCCTTGGAAATTCTGCAGGGAAAGACTTTGTTTTGGCAAGTGTTTATACCCCACTCAGCTCCTTTCTCATGACCTTTGAGACATTTTACAAAACTTGAGGTTGCAATGTCAGATGGCCCATTCCTAGTGCCATTGACTTTCTGCTGTATTAGCAGAGGTAGATGAAGGACTTGGGTAAGTTAACACAGTTTCTCAGGAGAGTATAAACAGAAGAGATAAGGAAGGAAGCAGAGAGTTCAGAGGAATAAATGAATTGTTTTTTTGGATCAGTTATCCATTTACATCTTTAGGTTTGTATGGATGTTTCATGTTACCCTTTCCACTTATAAGTTTATTAAGCTTCTTTTGGACGCACAGAAAAACCTAGTCCTAATCAAAGCCGTTACTAAAGTCTAGAACATTCTACTTAATTTTAATTTAGCTTGTCGAGGGTAACTTTTAGTGTCAAGCTGACTGAGTTAGCCAAAAGTTGGAAGCATTCCTATACCAAGCTCATCTCCTGCCGTGCTTGTAGCTTTAGCCCTGTAAGCTCGGTAAAGCCACAGATCAGTATGTAGGGTCAGTGGTAGGATGAAACAGCTTCAGGGTGATCCCATAGCTCTCCCCATCCTGGCACCACAGTGGTACATGGTCGTATTACTGCATGTCTGACTCCTGAAAACACTTACCTGCTCCACTTCAGGAGCATGCACTGTAGCTATGATTTTCCTCTCATCAATTGTCACGCTAACAAAGGCAGTGTATTTGCTAACCCCTGCCTCATACAGTGGTAAGAGATTTCACTTTAGTTGTGGTTTCTGGAGGTCTGGTAAGTGCATATCACATACCTCTTATAGGTCCCAAAGCTCTAAAATAATTTTGTGAAGTTTTCCTTATTCACCCTTGAGATGTGGCTCCAGCAATCAATTATCATGTGAAATGATTCTTAAGAGATAAAACATCCAGAGTATTAGGGAATAATCATAATTTATTTCTTTCATTCTTCGTATAACTAAATTATGAGTTATAATGAGATACACAAAATTTATTTAGGATGGATTTTGGAAGTTTATTGCGGGAAACATACTTAAAGTTATAAATTGTTTATTACATTGGCTCTTCTTTAGCCTGCTCTGTGGAATAACTGTATTCTCAACAGTGAATTCTTAACGTACTTTACAGCAACACAATTTAAATATAGTGCAAGTGTCAAATATTGATTTGAAGTTAACTTATGGCTGATATCTAAATCATAATGGCGCTGTTTCTTAAGGCTAAAAGCAGCTGACCCCTTACTTTGTTATCTTTTATATTTTATGAGTAAAATTAAACTTTTGTCCTGCTAAAATTAAAATTTACCTTTGCGCATTCTCAACATGAATACATTTCTGTGGCTATGAAGGCAATTAAGAAACCTTCCGGTACTTCAGATAGGCTTTTTGATATTAGGAAATAGCAATTTTCTTTATGGTATTTCCATGCTTCAGGCAAAGGTGTGTCTTCAATCTGTGTGGATATAACAGAGCAAGCTTTACATGACAAGATAGTTAGGGTGCCACTACCAAATAATTGTAGGAAAGTAGAATCTATTACTAACCTCACAGAGAAAGCTGGAGAAATATATCACGGAGTTAGTCTCTGCAGTTTTGTGATGTTTTGGTCTCACTGTTGGCAACACCTGCACTAGCTGGTAAAGTTATATCAGGTAGGCTAGCATAAGTTTCAACAACTGTAAGGAAGGTACATATTCTCTGTAATTTTGAGAAATTGATAAGGAAAAGGCTAAATCACGCAGTCATCCAAGTTCAGTGTTTTGTTTTCAAAAGTGAAAGGTGAAAGTTTAATATGGTTTAAAATGGTCTCCTGAGCAGCATTTTGAGCTAGCTTTTACAATGTCTTTTGTTTCTTACCCACCATAGGTAACGCAGAGCTCAGTACACGGCAAACGTTCAGCTGAAAGCTTTTACCCTGAGTTACGGCAGATGCACTGTTACAGGGCTCACTTAATAGATTAGGAATGGCCCGTACAAACTGCAGACCTACTTCTGATCTGCAGTGTAACACACTGAATAATAATTTATCTGCCTTAAGTGGATGAAGATGAGGTGAAAAGACAGGCAAAGAGGGAGAATGCCTATGGGGATAAAGTCTAAAGACCAGCACTGCAGTCAAGAACATATGAAAGCTAAATACCTGGCGTCTTCCTCTGGATGTTTCCAAGATAATGAGGCTAAAAGGCTGTGTCTCCTTGTGACACCATGTAAGTCCAGTAGGATTTAGATTCCCCCCGGGCCTCCTCTGCCCTTTTCTATTGCTCTGTGTTTCAGCTGAAAGAAGGGACACTCCAGCAGTCCTGCAGACTTTGCAGGTTATATATATATATATTTTTTTTTTTTTTTTTTTTTTTTTTTTTTTGTGGGGGAGTGATTTTTGTTTGTTTGTGGTTTGGTTTTGCTTTGATTTGCTTTGGGGTTTTTTGTTGTTTTTAAATTTGCTTCAGCAAAGACGTAAATGGTTTAAATTACAGAACAGCTTGAGAGGCAATGTATGCACCCTGGGTGGAGACCCCTGCATGATCAAACTCCCACTTTGGCCCTTATTTCACTAAAACATCTTTCAGTTACGATGCTAAGCACCATATTGACAAGCAGGTGTTTGCTGAACCTGACTTTACCTGCTGTGATTCTTGTAGCTGTTATTGGAAAGCCCTGTTAGTCTTGAACTTGAATTCAAACTTTAGCATTTCTGAGAGAAGAATTTCCTTTCCCGTCTTTCCAGACAGGGGGAACGATGGAGAACAAACACTGGATGCAGAGGCAGATACTTATTATCATTTGCTTATTTGACTCCTCCTCCCTCTCCTTCATGGAAGCTTACTGAAGTCCAGGAAAAAAGTAGAGCAGAAACACACTGGTATAAATTATTCAAGGATGTTGCTGTTTCTAAGAAGAAGCCAGGACGACTCTGCATATAAAATGTTAACATGACATTTTTGAATTGTGATGGGTGGGTTAGGAGAAGAAAGCTTAAGAATGAGCAGAACGCTGTTTTGAGGAAACAGAGATTTTTTTTTTAAACTACAAATAATGCTGCTTTATCACCGAGTTGTACGTGGGCTTCCAGTGGTTATGAGTTTGGGAAAAAGGGAGGTGGGGGTGGAAGAAGGGTTATTAAAATCTTAGACAGTCTTGTCAATAGGTTACAAAAGATCTATTCAGTGTTGCTATGGGAAATCAGAGAGAGGGTCAGGGTCAGGGTCAGAGTCAGAGTCTGGCTGGTTTCTTTGCTATTCCACTACTTTGGTTAAAATTGGAGAGTGATCCACTTTCCCTACTTAAAATGTTGAAAAACGCTTTCGCTTCTGATTGACAATTTGGAATCTTAACTTGGCTGTGATCTGCCTGATTTCCCTGGAGACTCCTAAGTACAAAAAGTGCAAAGAAGGTATAACTTTTCATTTAACTTCACTAGATAGTAACAATACAAGGACACCAAATCCCCTCATCTGATAGAGCATTTTTTCAATTGGGAAGCCCCACGGCAATGTCAGATGCCCTCTACTTAATGATATCCCTGTATCTTAGAACTAAAATACAATTTCAGACAGACTGAAGACAGGTTTCTAGGTGAATAAAACATTTCCCAGGGCTAGAGACAGCGAACAATGTCTTATGTTGAATGGAGCAACTATGTAGAATTTATGAATTTGTCACCGTGTTTTTTGGCTTTGTATCTTTAGTTCAGTGTTTCAAATCTTTGACTCCTGTGATTTAGCCCTATGGCCTTTCTCTTTTCTCCCATAGGTGATTCAAGGTTTCTTTTCCTAATACACAGTTTTCTGCGAAAGCAAGGTCTGCTACCTATATAGAAGCTAGGGATAAAAGTGATGCTCACAAAAGGCTAGCCTACAGATTTCCTTCTTCTCTTTTTCTTTCTATATGTAATTTGTACATAGTACTATTTCCTTTCCCAGCTGAATTTCTTTCTTTACTGTTTTTTTTCCCTCTTGGGCTGATATTTTTGCTCCTCTCTGTCCCGCAGTGTATGATTTAGCTGTTATCTGCTCGCTGTTCCTTTTTCCCCAAATATACAATACCAATAAAATTTGAGTCAAATTTTTAACAGATGAATACATTTGAAATAATGCAAAGTGATCCTGCCCGCTTTGCCCAGGCAGCACAGGAAAATAACACCATTGCATAGTTAGCCACAGGTAAGAATCAGAACTATGTCTTCATCAGAGGCCCCTAAAATGGAAATACCTTGTATGGTGTAGATCTGTTTCAGCTCCCTCTTGTTACCGAGTGCGTGGCAGAAATGCCTGGGTTAATGCTTCAAAAAAATCCCAAAAAAGGAGACTTATGACTTCTAGGCCTGCTCACAGTACAGAGGGGCAAGTCTGGGGCACTGAGCACAGCAGCCAGGCATTCCCCTGCAGACCAGGCCCCACTCCCGCTTAGGCAGGCCCATCATCTCCTGTAAAAGCAAACACCCTTGTCTGGGGGTGAAGGGTTATTAATTCAAAGGAAACCAAGGGCTACATCTGCCAGCCCACATAATTCTGAGCAGAGGAGTATTCTCTGGTGTTTACTGCTTGTCTTTGTAACAGATTAGAAGATACTATTCGGGCTGTGTATTTGTTTTCCATGCAGTTTTGTTTCTTTCATAACCTCCGAGGTATGGGCTTCCGCAGGTATCCACACACGCAGGTGACGGCTGAGAGCACGGCTCAGCGGGTCACGCTGGCACGATGTAGCATCTGCTGTGCAGCTTCGTGCCAAAACTCTGCTGCCAGCGTGCTCCAACTGTTCACTCTCCATTTTCGTCTTGGCTCAAGGAACAGCCACCTCCTGCCACGTCTGCTGCTACAGAGCAGAAACTAGATTCTCACCACCATCACAGTTCACCAGCCAACTCCTACTACTTCTACCAACTGCCGAACGGGCATGAGCAATCACATTTATTCAGTGCGCTTGCTTCCCACATGTTAACCCAGACGTGCCTTTGGCTTGCCAGTCACTTGCTCCTGTGCCGTTAGAATAATGCATGTAACGCTCCTCTGTCTTTTGGATGGAGGGAAGACTGACTAGATTTCGCCTGTAAACCATGTGCTTGGCTTGACAAGCCAGAAGGCTTCATTCTCTGAATTAAAAATGCCAAGTCAAAGCGCTAAGACAAAATTCCTTTTGCACACTAAGTTTGGTGTGATGCTTGGAGGTGGTGGGCTGAGTAGCCGTGTGGGAAATCTGTGAGAGTCTTCAGGCTTTTCCTTCTGCAAGGATTGGGTGAGAAGGAAAGTGCAGCTCTAACGTGCTGAGTCTTCGGCATGAGCAAGCCAGGCAAAGCAGCAAATGATTTTTCACTCCCAGCTGCTGGTTGATTGATGGGAACTGAGCTGGTGATAACTCTGGAGGGAGATGTTTGCCCTGTCTTCCATCTGGAGCTGCTGTGTTATGACTCACAGAGATGGCTATTGAACAGCCTGGGCTGGCAGACCTTCTCTGGCAAGTTAGGCTGGAGGCTGGGGAAATAAGCAAGTTACACCAGGGGTGCTTGGAGTGAACGGAGTTTGATGTATCTAATGCTGATAGCTTTCATAAAAACACAAAGTGCTGGGAAATTGTGGAGAGTAAAAGGAAAACAGAGTGTCTCTCTGTCTTTAAGACAAGGAAACAATTACAGATGGCATGTTCCATCTCAAAACAGTTGCTTCCTCAGGGCTATATTCTGCCCTTGAATCTGTTTGATGCATCACTGTAAAATGCTTTTATTTAGCATGTACCCTTCCACGCCAGCTGCCAGAGTTTAAATTACAGCCAGAGACCACCTTGTTTTTCCTTGAGCCCGCTGCCCTTCTGTGCCTTTGACTTACCGTAAGATTCTGAACCACATGGGTCATTGCAATACAACGTGTAAAACAAATGGAGATGTGCTGCTATGATCTAAACATGAAATTCTTTAAATGGCTTTCATTGATGGGTATAAAGTAGTGTTTCTTCATCTGCAGCAGGTGTAATAACTTGCTTCATTTTTTGTAGCCCGGGAAAAACATAAAGCTCTCAAGAGAATTCAGGAATAACTGAAGTATAGACATGAATTGTGCTATGTGGTAGAAGGAAAAGAGATGTCACATGCCAGGAATCACAACTGAGAGGTGATATCTGGGGCAGATATGCATGTTTCAAAGTATTTGGAAAACACCACTCAGTTTCTATGGCTTTCCAACTATACTGACAAAAAACAGTGTTTCCAAATCATGTAATATTGAAGAAAATACTAGGAGAGTTACCCAGAGCATAGCACCTTTATGCTTAAAATATACTGAAACTGGTCTACATACAGAATTTCTACTGCAGTTCTGAGTAGAAAAACAGAAGAAAAAGATCTTTTAACCCACAGAGATAAATCCCCACATGTAGGCTGTTGAGGATGCGAGGTCAGACTATAATAACTCTTCAGTTGTTTCAGTTCTGAGCAAAGTATCCATCCATATAATATTAAAAGAAAAAAAAAATTGTTTTTTATTATTTTAGCCAAAGGTGGAGTTTGTTTGTTTGTGGGGTTTTGTTTTGATTTTTTGTTTGTTTGTTTTTACTTTTTAACCTGCAAATGGCTGAAATAATAACAAATTTCACAATGTTTTCTATGCTAAAGGAATTTCACTTTCTGTAATGATTGCATTTACTGTTCAATAGGTTCAATATATAACACTGGAAAAATAATTTTCCTTTTTAAATTTTCTATAAACCTTTAATTATTTTTCTTTTTAACTCAATTTTTCAATTCAAAGTCCTATTTTACTGCCTCTTATTTTTTCTTTCCTTCACTTATAATTTAGAATATGGTTCAAATATCTAATTTTATGTAGTCATTCAGACCAGATAAATATATGCAAATCCACTTCTTTTGTATCTAATTTTCTTTGTAACATTTCATATGAGTTACCTTTTTATGAAAAAAAGATCTTCTTGAGAAAACACTCGCAGTATATCTAATTTTCACTTCATGGAATAGAATAGCCCTTAAAAATATAAATAAATGAAAGACCATATATTGGAGGCAAAGGAAGTGCTTAATTGAAAGCTTTTCTAATCGAAAGGTTTATAACCTTTGTTATCTATCCAGAAGTCCCACCTCCAAGCTCTTTTGCATTCAAAGCAAAGTGCCTAGTGTACAGACAAGAAACATGCTGTGGGAAATGATTGCTGCTTATTTCTTGTCTCTTTAATGTTGTTGGAATTCCTTAACTGGCTGTCCTTCACGGTGTCCTTGAATAAACATAAAATGCCATTTTCTCATCTATGGTAGGCACAAGTTTGCTGAGCAGTTTGTAGATAAACCTGAAGAGTTTAGCAGGGTTCTTGAGACTCTCTCAAGTAACTTCTTACTTCCTCCAGTTGCAGCTACTTGGCTGGCTGGTAACACCCATAGATTTTTAAATATTTTAAATACTCTGTGTTAACCTTTGAAGACATTTTCTGTATAATCTGAAGAAGTAATCTGTGCAATTTTTTAACAGATATATTAGGATAAAGAGGAATTCAAAACTATTTTCCCTTATAGTCCCTTCCTTTTTCTCCAAATGATTAAGGTAGAAAAGTTATCATGACTGAAAAGACTATCTATGCAAAGCAATGTTTATCCTTGTCCAGTGTAAAAATATGATGTTAGATGCTGTTTGTGCCTAACACTTAGGTAACAGACCTGTTCAAAATTTCTTGATACCCGTACACACACAAAATTGAAATATATGTTACCATGAAAAAGACATCAGAAAATATTAGTTCTGATATTTTTCCATTTTTTAATTAATCTTATCAGAGGAATTTTAAAAATGAGCATCCAAATAAAAATAGTTTGTCTTAAAATGTCAATATGGCTTGTTAATGATATAGTGAGACACTGAATCTAAATTCTCTTCAGATGTTAGAATGTTTTCTTTCACTAGAAATAGAAACATCTTTCACTTCTTTTTATGCTAACAATTTTGGAATTTGCTCTGAACAAAGAAACCACTTCTGCATTTCATTTTAATTATAAGACAAATGGAAAATCTTAAAACCTCCATAGAATGAGCATGCCATTTTCTTTTAAACAACTTGATTCACACAGCTAGTCTCTAAGAGATTTTCTGACTCCCATAAAGAAACTAGAGCAGTGAAGAGAATGTTTAGACACCTGAAAATCACATTTTCATATTATTAGAATGTCAGCACTGTTTGATATGTCAGTCAAAAGAATTATCTATAACATATAAAACCCGTGAACTACCAAATATTATATTGCTTTAGGGCCATGAATAATCTCTGGGTTTATGGAATTCCAATGGTTTATGGAATGACAAAGATGGCATTCCAATTAATTCTAATTTTAAAAAGTAATGCCATTATAATTATGATTAAAGATTTATAAATTACTCAACAAAACTGGATAGTTAACCTGAAAATACAGAAACAATAACAGATAAATTCCACGTTAACTTACTGTTAAAACCTGTTGAAACTTACATTAAGTAAAAAAAAAGAAACTGAATGTAGTATTTAATTTTCCCAAAAAGAAATATGCCTTAGTTGTCAACTTCTAAAGACTGTAAAAGAAAAATACTGAAATCAATGTTGAAATGAAGTATTACACAATATAAAAAAAGAGAGATAAGATTTTTGACAGAAAGTGTGCAATATATTGACTTTTTACCATAATTTGTTTTCTATTAAAAAAACCCAAACAATTAATTGAAACAGGCACACATTTATAATATATGTTGCTGAGTATATATTTATATTTTGCTCCTTACTTTTCAGCCAGGAATACTTACAAACCAGCTAAGATACCACTTGGACTTAATCGCATCTTTAGTTAGTCATCTAGTTTGGAAGGAGAATTCACTGGTTATAAGCTGTTTGTAGTGATACTTTTAATGTATCACGTTGGAAACTAAAATTATTTTGCCCAGCCTCTGCGAGTATTTTGACAAAAATTCACCCAAAGTAGTGAATTTGGTACCTCTTTAACCGTTTGGTTTTGAAGTACTGTGGGAACTTTTTCAAGCATTTTTACAAGGATATAAAGCCGCACCTACAGTTTGTTTTAGGGGTTTGTTATTAGGTGTAGACCAAAGTGCATATGCAAAATGGGATAAAATCTGTGGATGCAGACCGTGCTTTTTATTATACCAGCTTATATACTGGGAAAAGACAGACAGAATTTGGGTTTAGAGACTTTCTAAATGGCTTGAGAAAGGGCTTCTGTCCTTTGCCTCTTTTTCTACATCTACGATCATTCTAAGTATTCCATCAATAAAACTTTATTTGCCCGTGTCTAAACACTATCTGTTCCAGAGTGGTCAAAACCCACTACAGCTGGACTAGCACGAAACAACGCAAAATCTTACGATACACACCATTATAGCCACATTCACATTGCATGACACCTCCAGGCCTAAACCCTGGGTTTAAATGTTGGATAACTTCTCATGTACTTGTTTCAAACCTATTCTAGGTTTGAAAAGGCTTTCTTATCTGTGTATTCAAGGCTTTCTTATCTCTTGGTCCCTTTTTGGATTAATATAAAGGAGCTCAGGCTGACGCAGAACAGAGAGGGCTGGGCTGCGGTGCCTAGCTATGGTTGCAATCCCGCAGGCCAAAGCATGGACTTCAGGTTCTGGCTGAACACACATTGTGCGCATAATTTTGCCAGTTCTTCTCTTATCAAGGACAAAGTCTGCAAAAGAAGGTGATAAAGGGGCCAGAGATGAAAAGGCTAGTCTGCCCCATTCCCCTTCCGAAAGACCAACCTGTCCAGGCTGAAGTCAGTGGCAATCTTTCTACTCTCTCCAATTTATACTGGAAACTGTCCAAAATGCCTTAAAAGCTGTAGGAAAAATGTCATTGCCTTCTTCAGGGACTGGCTCATCCCTTAATAAATCTTTGGCAATGAGGCACAGAGCTGCTCTTTATGGAAGAAATGTGAACTCCTATAGATTGTTCCACAGTCACTGCACAGCTCTCATTACCAGGTGAATTAATTTGGCCTGGACTTACTATTTAAAAGTCACAAAATTCATAACATGCAGAAAAACAAATCCTGAGCTCCCAATGCATATACTTAGACCGTGCTTACCACTTCATTTCTGCGATACACAAGCTGTGATATTTGTGTTCTGCAACTGCCTGGTTAGCCCCTTATTGCTCTTAATTCTTTTATGGCCTTTTATGCATGGATGTTAAGCGTCGTGCATCTCCAGAAACATCTAATAGAAGCCAACGTACCTAAGCACAGACATGATGAAGGGCTCTCAGAGGAGTGTATTGTGAAAATGGAGTGCGGTTTACTGTTTTCGTTCCTAGATAAAATGTGCCTGTTTTCCTGCTTCATTCTTTTGTATTTTTCCCTTGGAGAGGGTATTCTAATCTTATTTCTAGTTTGAGCGCAGCTAAAATCTGTTCAGCAATAATAAGAAGAAACAACTACATATTTGCATATGTCTCCTTAATATTTAGCCACTCTTCAAAACACATTTAAAAAAGTAACTGTGGAAAAAAAAAAACCTGGGATGGACTCACTGTTTACTCTAAAGAAGTCAGGCTGATACACCCCCAAAAAGATTTGCCCATTATGACACATCCAAAAGGGTGCTTTTCATCTGTTACACTTCTCAGACAGTTTTTTTTTCTTAAAAAGTTTCACTAATGGCTCATTTTTAGTGCTATACAAAAAGGAAGAATTGTATCCAATTAACAAAGGCAAGAAATAAATCACAGTGAGGTTTGTTAACAGCCAAACAGCATTAAGGGTTTAAACAGTTTTTGTCAAGATGCAACACAATTTAATTATTTAATATCAGTCCAAATTGTTTTAATTACAAGGTGAGAAGGTGAAAATGACTGTATAAAAGTTAAGAACTTGTGAGGTTGGGGATCCCATAGTATGTGAAAAGACTGCAGTTCTTTAAGTGTTCCTTACCTCTGGGATGATGTTGTAAATGACCCTAGGACTACATAGTCTGTGACAGAAAATAATACTGATGGGATGATCTGATTGTGAAAGAGACACACACACACGTTCCCCACTGCAGTACAATGCCTCCATGTTACAGGATCTATCAGGATTAATATTTTTTAGTCCAAATAAGTGAGTGTGTCAGTAGTCCTGACATGTGAAAGAGCAGACGTTTTGAGTTATTCATGGAAGTTTGTGTGCGCAGTGAACTCAGTGAAGACTTGATCCTCCTGTCCTATTGTGATAGGATTATTGTTGCTTGGTGAAACCCATGTCAGAAATCCTACAGATTACTGAGATTTTCCTTATTTTTCACAGCTACTTTCCCCTCAGTCCAAAAGTAAATAAAACTCAAGTGGCCAGGTTATCTAACTGGGTTGAAGAAGGCTCAGTTTTCTTCAAAATGAGTAGAATGGAAGACATGAGTCTTCCACATTTAAGAGGAGCACCTTAGGTCACTGGTGACTATCTGCTAGATTTTCATTTTCTTCTTCCTTCTCTTCCTCTGGTTTTGACCAGAATTACATCATGACAAAACCTGTACTATCAAGAACTAAATTAAAAATAGTATATTTCTTTCAGAAGTTCTGATTTCCAAAGAAGTTCTGATATTTCCAATTAAAAAAATACAATTGTAAATTTCCTATCCACTGCAGTCCAGACTTTTCTAGTCAGTGTAGCTTCCATCTGGATCAGCTCTCAGCTCAGTGCGATTTCTTTTCTTCCTTGCACACTAATCCATCTCCTCAAACCATTCCAACATCTTTTTTTTCCTCCCCTGATGTTTCTCCCACAGGCTCATTGATTAGATGAAAACCAGTCAATCTTCTCTTTAAGTTTGGGAATGATAACTGCCTGCTCCAGTGCTATGTGATTTATTAGCAACCAAAGTGTTACGTTGACTTAAGAATGATGCTATTGCTTTTTAGTGCAATGTTCAGATAATATGTCTTCTGAGACAGTCCTGTTGCCAAAACAGAATATTCTGGAGTCTCACACCTCTCAGATACAGCCAGTTCTAGATTTTGGGTGGTAGCTTATACCATCTGAAACAAGTAATGCTGTTTACTGTGAGCCAGCCATAGATACTGTATTGTAAGAAGCAGGAATACATGTTACTGGGATTGTAACAGATTCTAATAGAGTTATATAAAATCGTTATAAAGTAAAATTCTATTATACCTATTTAAGTGTTCTCTTGTACTTATGTTAAGCAATGACAAACTAATTGTTGACATTCAAATCATGTAGTGCTCCAATTACTACATATTCTCAAGTTCATGCTTTGATTTCCACACTTTGATCACAGGATACCCGAAGGCCTGGCTCAAGGCCAGGTAAGAGGCTCTACTTCCCCCTTCTCCCATTCTTGCTGTACTTCATCGTGTTACTTGGTGAATATATAATTAGGAGGTTTTGTTGGAAGGGAATAAAAATGATGCAACACCACCATTAGCATTTATAGATTGTCTTCAGATCCAGCCTTTTATTTGTTATGCCAGTGTTACACAGAAAGGAGACGTACTATGAAAAAACCAATGCTTACCTGGTACAGAAACAGTGATGCACAAATGAAATAAGTCATTTTGATGATTAATACCACATTATGTGGGTAATGGTTTTTAATATTTCAGAGGAAGTTTATTTGGTATGATTGGACTGGAAATGCTCAGTGAGGAAAGTTAATCTGATAAGAAGTGAATGCAGTGAGCATTTTGTCTTTGACATCTCCCTGACTGAAAACAAATCAGATATTTTCAGATGAGAAATTGAAATTGGTGAGTCACCTGTAATAATAATAATAATAGTAATAGAATACTACTACTACTACTACCACCACCAGCATTATTACTTCAGGTGAAATATTTCCCCTCACTTGAGTACTGCAAAGGTCTTCATAATGAATAAATCTCATAATCACCTTAGCACAAATAAAGAAATGGGAGCACAACAGAGAGTGAGCTATTAAATATCACCCAATACTTTTGTGGTAGAACTGTGAATCAAGTTTCTATGTGAATATACTCCAAATTGTGATGTAGTTTTCAGCTCACCTCTCTTTACTTAACTACAGTATCAATGGCTGCACTTTGACTAGTCATTGCAGCTCCTTTTGTAGTTATTGGAGAGAAAGGGAAAGGAAGTTTTAGACTGTACTTTGTGTGGTATAGTTTGGTTGGTTGTCTCAGAATAGGATGGATCGCTCCCTAAAGATCTTTCTTTCTTATGACTACAAAGGAGCCTGGGTGCACTAACCTGGATGTATACATCTACATCTGTTCACATCTGCATTTCTTCAGATTAATCCCACATCCACATCCACATTAATTGCATCCACACATAAATTACTAAACATGCTGCCTGTAGGATGCTATGTTAACCATGTTATGCCAAGCAGAGATGGCAGCTAATATCCCTTCTGAACATTTCCCAAGTACGATAATTGCCTCCTGTACTTTCATCAACACACATAGTGTTGAAGGATGTCTCACCAAAAAAATCAGTGATTCTACTCCTCTTGCATAAAAACCTGCAAGAATTATTAATTATTGTTTAATTAAGTACATGATATTTAATAATACTGTGTTTTTATTATTGACATTATTCAGATGTTTTATTGGGGAACATTGTGACAAGGCACATAGTGATTTCCTTCCAAAGCTTCCAAATCTCTATCAGGACCTCCATGAATACACCTTCAAACTTGATTCTCCTGTAACAAAGTGCCAAATGCATATAAACCGAGGCAAAAAATTATGTGACTTGCACAAAACCATAGCAAGCTACTGAAAAACAACTGTAGTCAGGCTCGATGCCGAATCTAGCAGCCACATCTCAATCTGTTAACTACCTTCTAAAATACTGGGGAGTTAGAAAATCCCAGTTCAGCTTTGACAACGTAAAACACAACAAAAAGTAGTCTGTTTGCTCTGCTTGGTTTTCTTATCATAAGGAACGGCTGTGCCTTTTCATTCGCAGCCAGGCAGTGCAGGTGTAGTCATCAGAGGCATTGCACAGCCTTTTGTAACTCAAAGTGTTTGTTTTAAAACATACGTGTTTTCACTTCTAAGTTTAGAAATGTGAAAAATCCGAGGAGTGTTTTCCCCCTTGCAGTGTTGTCTGGAGGACACACGATGGAGCCAGCAAGTTCACAAATATTAGTTTCTTCCTGCAGAGGATCTGCAGTGAAAACCAGGTAACGCATACTGGTCTCTCTGAAATGTGTCCAGGGACCTAAGTGTCAAAGTGCTTTCTCAGCAGTGGCCACAAGCTCACACAGCAAACACAAGCAAGTCACACCTGAAGAGTATCAGACAGAGTCTAATGTTTCAGTACATTTCTTTGGCAGAGAGACCTGCAGTGGGGAAGATGACTGGATTCTTAAGATACTGGGCCAGAAGATCTTGCCTTGCAAGATCCCAGCCCTTCCTTGGTTCCTCCATTATTCTCACCTTTTAGAGACCCAGCTTCAAGGAACATGGATTTGAGCCTATGTCCTCAAAGTATAGGCTTCTCTTAGGTACATATTTTGAAGCTTTGAAGCATCTTCTGCATGAGGTTTTCATGGGGAGAATTTGAAGAAGATGTTTTGATGCTGGATACTCAGGGTTTTCAAGGGAGGAGGCAAAAACTGTGGTTGTTCCTCTATGAATCTGTAATAGTAAGAATGTCCTGGAGAAGCTAAGAAACTTTTCTCATCTCCTTTCTAGCCCTTGGGCTTCCTCAGGTGCTTGCAGCAACCTGAATTGCAGATGCAGAAGTAAATCAGCTGGGACTGAAACAGATCTTTAACCCTTGCCTCTACTCCCCTCGTGCTTATGGGTAAGCTATTGGCTTACTCAATCAGTACAAGTGGTTAAGCACTGCTGTGTCTGCCTGGGTCAGTTCTCACTTTGTGAAAAACTTGGGTGTAACTTTCCCTTTCAAGTTTACACTGTAGTGAATCCATAATATCATTCTGCATTTACCATGAAATGACCAAAAAAAGTTTGAAATATAATTACAGAAAAAATGCCCCTTCTTGATCTTTAGAATAAAACTTCCACTCTCCCTTTCCCCTTCCCCTCCAGTCCCCGAAGTGGTGGAAATTCAAGTAACTGGTTTGTGCAGAAGATGGGACACAGCAGCCAGCAATGCTTTGAAAAGAACATTTCTGAGTTGGGAGGAGTAGTAACAAGTTGTCTTAACATACTTTTTTTACCAATAATTTCTGAAATTATATGATCCTTCTGAGGAGGTTTCAGTTTTTAACTTAAATCTTGATCTGACAAGTTAAATATCACTGCATCTTAAAAGTAACTCTTGAAATACCTGGTTGCGTTCAAGGCCCGTCTGGATATATTCAGAGTCAGTTCTGAATTCCATGCTAAAAAATCTCAATTATTTTCCAGAATGTCTTTGCAAGTGTAAGATGCTTCAGAGAAAGTAAACTGGTTCCTTTTATTTCTATTGCCCCATTAACCAAATTTTATCATAGGGTCAGATCCTACTCTAAACAGTAAGATAAATTCATTCCAGTCCTGCTGCTGTCATCTACAATGGATAATCTAAAACACTCACAAATGGAAGGTTCAAAGCCCTTTTGAATGAATTAAGAAAATAATGGCGCGCTCTCATCCGTAATCTTCAAGTTAAGAACATATATTTGCAACAAATCATTAAAGCTTAAATAAAGCTATGGATTGGATGCCTTATGGGCAGCAGGTCGGACGACCCTGTTGCTGTGGTTCTTTCTGCCTCAAAAGCTGTGAAAAGAAGAGGGGAGTGGGGTGGGGAAAGGGGGGGGAATGCAGAAGCCTAGGAGCCCAGGCAGTAGGAGTCTTCTTTTTCTTTCTTCCTCTGTGTGTGTGGCTGCAACAGCTATTCTTGATAAGATGAATGTACAAAGAGTGTTTCAAGCAAAGATAGCAAAAGAATGCACTGGCATGTACAGATAGTGCTGAGATGTTTGCAGTGAGGGACATTCTTAATTAAGAATCATGTTGAAAGTGCAAGTATCCAAAAGAACATAGGAATAAATTATGCTTATGAGAGAATTTCTCCCACAGTCCTAGTACTACATCGTTGAGCCTGGAAACCCTATAAGCATGTAGTGGTTGACTTCTAACCTGGGCACTTTTTTTCCTGGTTGGAACCCCTCCCAGTTTTCTTTCACAAGGGAATTGGGACATGAACATCGGAAGAATTACATTGGAACCCTGTTCCATCAGAACTGGGGACTTGCAAAAAGACAGTTTAGATGCATAGTGGTACATTAACAGAATCTGGAGCTGGGGGATACTCCTCTGGCTGAACAGAAATAAACCAGAGCATATCTGCGTCCCTTAATGATGCTCCATACAGAGCTGATACTGCACAGGCTCCGTCTGAGCTATGAATTGAATAAGCACAGCACTGAACCTGAGTAAACATTCACTGTTTTCAGGGTCTGAGCTAATATTGCTGTGAGCATGGCACTCTGCTGTGCTCTCCTGAAAGATCAACACAGTCAGCGCTAGCGGAGGGACCAGGAGAAAGATGTTGCTTTTGAAGTATTTACCCTGGCTTTAATTGCTGGAAGTTAGGATGGTATTGTAAGTTATGTGAGTTAATAAAGGGAGATTGATGGGAGTTATTAAAGGTATCTTAAGATACGTAAAGCTGTGTGATAACTGAGGTAAAAAGTTAGCAATAAAATGAACAATAACGAGAGGTTAGAACAAAAGCATCAGGCCTAACAAACTTCTCTGAGAAATGGCATTTGTGAAGAAGAGATTTCAGGGGAGCCACTGCTACACCATTCAATCCCTTCTCCCAGAAAAACTCCATAGTGGCCTGCTTATCAAAACAGGACTTTACAGTCAAGATCTATGTCCGAGATCAATGATGTGAACACAGTAGTCCTCTTGATCACTTTGTTTAAAACGGGAAGGAATTAATTCATCAGGTGGAAATGCAACAAAATCAAAACCAAAAACATAGAGAAAAATTGGTTATGTCTAGCAACAGGACAATTCAGCTGATCAATTAATAAATTCAGTTTTTGGGGGAAAGGAATGATTGAGGTGATACTGCAGTGATACTGCAAAGGTAAAGGTTTAGCACTACTGAATAACTGTAATTAACAAGTTCTGTTGATTTCCTTGCTCTTACACTATGTCAGATTGGGATTATGAAAGACTATATATTTCTATCGCATAGCAAGGGTTAGAATTCATCATCAGGGTCAGCAGGCGATGACATGTTATCTGAAAGGATTTTAAGGTCTATAATAAGGAAACCAACCCCTTCACAAAAAGCAGAGTATGAAAGCAGATCAGAATATAGTATTAGCATAATAGCACTTCTATCCTATTTGGGGCAAAAATAGAATGATGTCCTTTTATGCACATTCCTGTGTTTAAAATCCCACTCATAGTGAGATTGTACTGGCATTCTTCGATGAATTTCAATCTTCAAACACAGCAGGATCAGATCCAGTGATACTTACTATCAGAAGATGCCAAAGTCCAGATACTCAGATTTATTCATCCACTTATTTCTGATCAAAATGTATGAGAACCTTCTGAGTCAGGGAGCCTGATCTAGCAAATCAAAGACCTATACCTTTATAGAGCTCAGACTTGGCTATGCAGAGGTTTCTTCATATTCTGTAATTGTAGTAATTCTTCTCTGTGATTAAGAATTTAGTGAGAAACTGAAGGACAGAGCAAAAAGAATAGATAAACCATGGCTAATGCAGAAAGAGGAATATCTGGGATGGTTTAGTCAAGAGGGGAGAAGACAGAAGGATATGTAAAAGATGGCCATGACATGGAAGGCAATAATCTTTTCCTTGAGTCACGTTTGTAGGAGAAGGAGGGTTTCATTACAGCAGGGAAGACCTAGATTAGATATTGAGAAAAAAAATTCTCATGGTTTGGAATAGGAGCAGGCTGCTGAGAAGTTGAGGAGTTCACATTCCTGCATGTTTTTGGAAACAGACTGGACAAGCTTTTGTAAGGAATGACATCGGTACAGCTGATCCCACCTTTGGGCAGGGTGTAAATGAAACAACCTTTGGATGTTGCTGTCTTGTCTTACTGTCTATAATTGCAATAATTTATGAGGCACAGAGCAGACCAGGTCCTGCATTTGTGCCAATTTGCATAGCTGAGAAGTTGGCTTATTGTGTGCCTAATTCTTTACTGGCCATTAATTTGTAGTTAATTATCCTACTGTTCTAACATGTTAGATTGATTTGCTGTATAGCATAGTCTGCATATCCATTTTGAACACCATTAGTGGTGTGCTCGCAATCTCCTTCCTACTTATTTTCATTACACTTCAACATGATGTAGAATTTGTCAGACTGGGCTCAACTTTAGTCTTTGTGTGTATGTCTGTCTGCCAAAAATAGTTTGATTTACGTAAGTTCAGCAGTTACTCTGTTATACGATTTAAGAAGGGAAGAAGATAATTGCTAGTTTGCATTTCTTTACCTTAATTAACTTCTCTAACAGAAGATTATATTAAAAAGAATGGATTTTTTTCAAGCTCTTAATAACCAGATTAACCTCTTTTGGTGTAATGACAAAAATATTGTTGAAACAGCACAATTTTTAATGTCTGAACTGTGCTTTTTTGACACACACTATAGCTCTGCTGTTTTCTGTAATGCTTTGAATGTAGGCTACATTCCATATTTTGTACTGTTGAGGAACATTTGTCTGGAGATTTTAGTTCTCTGAGGCTGCTACCACATCACTGTTCTGCAAGGATGTAAGGAAGATTGCTACATAATTTGTGGTATCCTTAAACCATATGTCTCAGCAGGTACAGCACTGTCAATGAGTGATAAAATCCCAGCAGAGGTTGGTGTAAATGGAAGAACTGGGACAATTCAGATTGGGGCCCAGAAGGAATGAAAGTTAATAGTTCAGTCCAAATTGAGGTGGGTTTGAAGGATCCCTTGTCCTTTTATTTGACTGCAGGTTTTATTCTAGTTTCGGTACACCAATCCAATGCTCCAGAGTACTCTGTATAGTAATAAGGTAGTACAATTCTCCAGACCTATGTTTCAGCTAATAACACTTTTGTCAGAAAATTTTGAACAGAGCATCAAGGGCTTTCTTCATCTTTAACTTTTGGTACTTCCAAAGTTAGAGACTATTCAAAGTTAGGTGCCAGAGATTAATACCCCAGAAGAGTTTGTTTCTCTGAATGCTGATTACTGAGGCAGCCAGGACAACTAACTTAAGTTTGGCTTGTAATGTAAAGTTACCTAAAGTTGAATGGAATAAATCTAGGATGCTAATGGGTAACCTTAGCCTGATGTTGGTATCCCTACCTCCCACAGTACAGTGATTAAGAAGGAACTTGTAGCTGTGCCTCAGCTGTGCAAAATAGTCTGGTACTGGAGAACACAAAGCTTTTCTTCCATGTAATTATTGCTGTAGATACACTTTTGGGTTTATGTATTTTTGTCTCTTTCTCTTTCTTTCTTTCTTTCTTTCTTTCTTTCTTTCTTTCTTTCTTTCTTTCTTTCTTTCTTTCTTTCTTTCTTTCTTTCTTTCTTTCTTTCTTTCTTTCTTTCTTTCTTTCTTTCTTTCTTTCTTTCTTTCTTTCTTTCTTTCTTTCTTTCTTTCTTTCTTTCTTTCTTTCTTTCTTTCTTTCTTTCTTTCTTTCTTTCTTTCTTTCTTTCTTTCTTTCTTTCTTTCTTTCTTTCTTTCTTTCTTTCTTTCTTTCTTTCTTTCTTTCTTTCTTTCTTTCTTTCTTTCTTTCTTTCTTTCTTTCTTTCTTTCTTTCTTTCTTTCTTTCTTTCTTTCTTTCTTTCTCTTTCCTTTCTGCCTGCCTGCCTTTCTGCCTTTCTGCCTTCCTTTCTGCCTGCCTTCCTTTCTGCCTGCCTTTCTGCCTTTCTGCCTGCCTTCCTTCCTTCCTTCCTTCCTTCCTGTCTGTCTGTCTGTCTGTCTTTCTGTCTTTTTTCTGAGCATAGGTACACCTTGCATCTGTAGGGCTGCACTGGAAGATCAGCAGGATTACCGTTAGATCTGGGAGCAAAGTTGAAAGAAGGTGAAAAAGACTGAAGAACACTTTCAGCTACTCAGTGGCAGAATCTTCCACTTGGGAAGTGTGTAAGTGGCAAAGTGAAACCTCTGCATTTCAGTAGGCCTTTCATTCACTGGACATCTCCAGTTCCCTGGACTCTATATCAGTTATAAACAGTTTGTTAGTCTGGCCAGATGATCAGAAAGGAGACCCCAGACCACCAATCCCTAAGTGCACCTACCTTATAGTCAACCATCACCTACATGTAAGCCTCCATCCCCATGCACATGTCATTCATACAGCAGCAAGACTTCCCTCATGGTGGTCCCTTACAGGCTGCCTGTCCCTCATGTAAGCCAGCAAGCTTCCACTGAGATACTCTCTGAAGTAGCCTATATTGACTTACAGGCCTATCTCGTAAAAGAGTGGAACTGGAGGAATATTTGCCACCTCTCAGTCTGCAAGGCCACACTATATATCATTGCTGGAGCCTGTTCAGTACCTCCTGAGAAGCATGTCTGTCCCATTCTGTAGATGGTGGAAGGGCCCACAACACACTGCAGCTCTTGAGCATTGCCTAGATGAGGGGAGGCAGAGGAAGAGGCAGAAATGTGACACACTCCTAGGGCCATTCCTCATCCCCAAATCCATCTTAATATACTCTCTATCTTCCCTGGCACTTGAATTGAAGAACACATTTCAGGGACAAGGCATAGATGACATTACATGCCTTGAACATGAAGATGGCAGAAGTGGTTGGCCAACATCCCCAACATAAAAAAGAGATGATAATGATGGCAAATTCTTCTTTACAAAACTAGTATGATTACAACTCTCTACTATTTTAAGGGCTAAGGGGGAGGTAATCCCTATTTTTATATTTCTTGTCCTCCTCTTCCAGAGAAGTCACAAGAAAGCCTGTATGTATATGATTTTAGATGGATCCAGGAATGGAGGCCCATCTCATGCCTTTGAAAGAGCTGTGGCTAGATTGAATTTGCTCTATTAAAATAAGGTGGCCTACGTGAATGTATTCTCCAGATGTAGGCTCCAATTAGTCTCAGTAGGTATGAAGGAAATATGGCCTTTTTCATTGTCAAAAGAACAAAAACTCTTGTAAGAAATAGGCTGCAAACAGGAGTTCAATGCCTATTTCTTCCTAAAAGCCTTTTAATGTGAGGACACCATTTCTGCTTTCTCGTGACAACAGGAAAATGTTTTCTTAGTAATGAAAACAGTAATTTTCTTTTAAAGTGGATAATATGTAACTATTAACTTAAATCAATACCTGTGAAAATCTGCAGATATTACATTCTCCCAACAGCACCATTAGATGGACCCAGCTGCAGCTTCTTGTGGGAGTAGATGGTAGGATTCACATGGAAGAAGAATGTAACATGGAGTGGTAACTCGACTCAGCAAGGGAGTGGGAAGGGAAATGATATATGAAATTCCCTAGGCAGGCTTTGGTCATGGCACAGCTACTCTGTGTGCTGTGAGGTGATAGCAGAGCGGCAAATGGATGGCAGAAGAAGTATTATTAAGACCTTGGAAAGGTCTTTTCTCTTTCCCACTATGAAGAGAGTCAGCTTCCATAAGGGTAAGGCAGAACTGTGCCTCAGGTAGAAATTGCTGGAAGGTGGAGATAGAATGCGAAGAGAAAATGCCTTTTTCTTGGTGCAGTTGTTAGATCCTCAAGTCTTTTGGATGCTTTAGAGTGCTCTATGTGTTGTGGTTGCAAGTGTTCTCTGTGTGGGTGCCAGGACAAAGCAATTATCTTCCAGGGTCAAGCAAGTCTTTCCTCTAGTCAACAAGATGAAGCATGCAGTCTTCCTCACATTACCAGTATCCATACAAGTGTAGTACAGGGAAAGATGCACAAGAACTCTGAAATACGAGGGTGTTCTACCCTTTTCCTTGGCCTCTAAAATTGATCTAACCATGCATAAAAGACTTGTAATTCGATTTTTTAGTGTCAGAATACGATCGAAGAATACTTTCAAGCCTCCCCAGCAGACACTGGATCCGAATATCTTAACAGTACTCTGGTGCAATTGACTTTCCTGCTTGAGGGTTGTGCTGGTGTTTAGGATGTCACAGACGACAAAGGGAAGTAGACCAAGTAGCAAAGGGTTTTGTACATGCCACAGCAATGGACTTGCTGACACAACTGTTGCTGTTGTGTTCAGTGTTGGGCCCCTCACCACAAGAAGGATGTTGAGGTGCTTGAGCATGTCCAAAGAAGGGCAACAAAGCTGGTGAGGGGGCTGGAGCACAAGTCTTATGAGGAGCGGCTGAGGGAACTGGGGTGGTTCACTCTGGAGAAGAGGAGGCTGAGGGGAGACCTTATCGCGCTCTACAACTATCTGAAAGGGGGTTGTGGTGACAACAGTGTTGGTCTCTTCTCCCAAGTAACTAGCGATAGGAAGAGAGGAAATGGCCTCAAGTTGCACCAGGGGAAGTTTAGATTGGATATTAGGAAAAATTTCTTCACCGTGAGGGTGGTCAAGCGTTGGAACAGGCTGCCTGAGGAGGTGGTGGAGTCACCACCTCTGGAAGTGTTCAAAAATCATATGGATGTGGTGCTTCAGGACATGGTTTAGGGGACATGGTGGCGCTGGATTAATGGTTGGACTTGATGATCTTGAAGGTCCTTTCCAACCTTAATGATTCTGTGATTCCGTGATTCCACAGGTTCTGTTCATATCTGGTATAGATGTCTTCCAAAAGCTAGTACCTGATCATTTATGGACTGAGTTTAGATCTAGAAACAGGACTTCTGTAGTCAGCCCCCCTTTGTTTCAGAAGGCTATGAAAGGGTCTTTTTGCCTCTGGACATTTGTAGCCTGCTGCAGCTGCGAGTCTGAATTTCTCAAGATACAATAGGCTGAGATGTTGTGATTTCCCACAACGGTGCCCCTGTGTGGGAATACAGATTGGTGTGCCTAGGACAAGGTGCAAGGCTGGCTGGTGCTTGCACTTAAGAGACGAAGTGATCAGATAACTACATGGTAGTCAATCACAGTGCCATGTGGTTGTATGGAAGTTAGCTTTTTGCTTATTTCTCATAGCCTATCTCATATCTTTTCCTTGTGTTGCTAATATTGCTAGGCTAAGCCTGCTGAAGCATCATCATCAGGGTGGATGATGGGGTGCAGAGGGCTCCTTGTACAATGAAGGATGTTGCAAAGTATAGCATGATATAGATGAGCCCAGATATGTGTCTTTATTGGAAGGCATTAAATGTTAGATGTTAGATGTCTGTCATGCACTTGTGCTTGGGAGACTAGTGTTACTGCTAAAATCTCTTATCTGTGTATGCAAATCCCATAACGGGGGTACGCATGGAATATCCTAGAGCTACACTGTGAATGCAGACAACTGCTCCAGACCGAGCCTCCACCGCACTTCTGTCTCAGGCATGCTCTAAAAGATCAACAGGACTGTGTCCATACAGGCTCTAACTTGTCAAGGTGCATGTGTGTGCCTGTTTCGCCTTAGAGAAACACATGTTCAACTCCCATTGGCTTCAAGAGAATTAGAAGGTGCTTAAGCACTTAGTATAATCAGGACCTTAAGCTCTTTCCTACCGCATATAAAATGTGAGTTCAAAAGTGAATTTACTAAGCTTACCCTTAGCTCAGTGTTTAATATTCTTCCTTCTCATCTCTTTTCATTGCACCACAGGATTTTTTTTTTACATCAGTGAGGATATTTTAATTATGTCTTTCTTGTGCTTAGTCACAATTTATTTAGACCATGAGCACCTGATTAAAGGTGTTTTATTAAAAACAAAAAATAAGTATTTACTCTGGTTTTGACATGCTTTTAATGTATATCATATATATTTACATTATAGAGTTAATATAATTTGTTGGAAATATTGCTAAACTATTCCCTTGAAAAAATAAACATCCGATAATATTGTAAGGCTTATGCACTTTTTTCCATAATTCACATAGGTATCACTTAACATCCTCTCTACCAATACTTTAATTTTCTGTATTGGATGCATCACATCTGAGTTTAATACTGGTACTGGCCAAAAGAAAGATGCAGTATTTTTTATCTAAATGTCAAGTTTTATTTGGGATGGAGAATGTTTTTTTATTTGCTTGAATAATCTGTGGAAAACCTATTGTTGCAGCAATGCAAGCAAGTAAAATAGTAATATTCATATCCTAACATAACATCATCAGACTCATTCTTTGCTTGTATGTAAGACTGATAATGGCATATGTTGCTGTCGATAAAATGAATACTTCACTGGAGTGAAGCTGTGCTGTTATTAAAAATGAACAATTTTTATTCATTTTTTGGCTGATGATAAAATAAAGATTGATTTTATTTAAGTGATTTGCTTTTTCCTCTGAAGAAAATGTTGGTTGTATTATCTTCTCTTAATTATAAACAAAAGAGTTACCTTTAGCATAATCCTTACTTAAACTTGATATTTTTAGTTACTGTAACTGCCTTTATCTTTGAGATATGCAGTATGAGCTGAAATTCATGACACCGAGACATTCCAATTTCTTAGGCGTCTCTGAAAATGTTGTAAATGAATGCCAATAATGAAAGCTTGATCAATACCATGTAATAAACTTCGTTGTAACAAAAAAGGAAATCCATTTGTGGTGTTGGATTTTAAGCACCAGGACTGCTAGCCTTGGAAACTACGATAAAAAAAACCCAGATGCCTTTCTTGGTAAAGAAGCTACTGATTATACTTATGCTTTTTAAAGGCAGCTGTACTTAACTGTCCTTGGACTGGAAAAATGATAAAGGCTACTTCAAGCCTGGGTGGAACATGTTCTCACCCCAGCCACTGGTGACCAACCACTGAAGCAACCTTTGCTGTCATGTGTACTGGCATAGATGACTCACTGCACCCAAGTTTTTCAGCGTTTGTACATATTGTCCTCCTCCCTGAAGTGACTGGGCTCCATTATTGACAGATGGGCAACCCCAGTAGGTGTTTCATTCCACGTTGATAGTATCACAGGTGAATAAGAATACTGACCTACAGTTCTTCTTTGCATTCCTGATAAAGGACCAAATCCAGCATACGTTTTACATAAGTGGGTTAGATGTTATCCATTCAAAGAACATAAGCATGATTTTAGAGACATCAAAGCAAAAAGTCCTGCATCCTTTTCTGATAGTGATAAAAAGTAGTTGTTCACAGAATCACAGAATGGCTGAGGTTGTGAGTGACCTCTGGAGGTTGTCTGGTCCAACCCCCTGGTCAAGTATGGCCACTTAGAGCTGGTTGTCCAGGACTATGTCCAGAAAGCTTTTGAATATCTCCGAGCACCACAACCTCTATAGGCAACCTGTACCAATGCTTAATCGCCCTTATAATAAAAAAGTATATCCTGATGTTCAGATGGAACGTCCTTTGTTTCATTGTGCCCATTGCCTCTGGTCCTGTCACTGAGAACCACTGAAAAGAGCCTGGCTCTGTCCTTTTTTCACCCTCTCAAGGTATTTATATACATTGATAAGGTCCTCTCTGAGCTTCCTCTTCTCCAGGCTGAACAGTCCCAGCTCTTTCAGCCTTCTCTTATATGTGAGATGCTCTAGTCCTTTGATCATCTTCTGATGAGACCACACCTGGAGTACTGGGTCCAATTCTGGGCTCACCGGTACAAGAGAGACATGGAGCTACTGGACAGAGTCCAGCAAAGGGCTGTTGTTGTGGTTTAACCCCAGCACTCCAGGTGTGGCCTCACCAGCACTGAACAGAGGGGAAAGATCACCTCCCTTGACCTGCTGGTAATACTTTGTCTAATGCAAACCAGGATGCCATTATTTCTTGCTGCAGCAAGGATGCTTTGCTGGCTCATGGTCAGCTTGGTGTCTGCTAAGATCCCCAAGTCCTTTTCTGCCAAGCTGCTTTCCAACAGGGTGATGCCCAACATATACTGGTGCCTGGGGTTGTTTCTCCCCAGGTGCAGGACTTTACACTTGTTGAACTGCATGAGGTTCCTGTCAGCCCATTTCTTCAGACGATTGAGATCCTACTGGGTGGCAGCACGACCCTCTGACGTATCAGCCACTCCTCCCTCATCATCAGACTTTCTGAGGGTACACTCTGGACCATCATCCACACCATGAATAAGGATGCTGAACGGTACTGAACCCAATATTGACACCAGGGGTGCAAGGCTTGTTATTGGCTTCCAACTAGAGGTGATGCTGAATGGCCTGTACTTCCCTGCATCCTCCTTCTTTCCCTTCTTGAAGATAGGAGCAACATTTGCTTTCCTCCAGTCCTCAGGCACCTCTCCCAATTGCCATGATTAATCAGAGATTATCGAGGGTGGTGTCACAGACAGCTGCCTCAGCACTTCAGGGTGCATCCTGTCAGGGACCATAGCATTGCATAGCATCCAGAGTTCTTAAAAGAAACTACAAATATTATCAACCTGTCTGTCTGTCTGTCATGTCCTTCTAGTTTTAAAATGAAATGTAAAATCATCTGCCCTGTATCACTGTTTTAGTTTAAACACCTATGTTATTGTCTCTATCCCAAAACCATAAAATCTTCCTGGCACTATACTGTACGTTCACACAGACACCACAGCTCATCATGAATTGAGAAACATCATAAGAGCAGTGTAGACTATAAAGTTCTGCTGCTTTATCAGCATTAGAAGCTACTATCAATTTCAAGCGCAACTTCAAAAAAAGACATATAAAGCAGTCTGCTTTGGGTGTCATGTTTTAAAACATCCTCCTTATCCCTCCCCCAGCTACTAAGGGTTTAGTATTTCATCTTAACATCCCCATTGCTTACCATAAGTATGGATAATGCAGTTGACATTACCAGAAGATTTTGTTAATGTTGTGATTCATCATACTATTTTAGTGATTAAATATATTTTTAATTATTGCTATACAAAATATCTTCCATGGCAAAGTCGACCTTCCCTCTGGCTCTGAACTCTGTCTCTTTTAGCATTTTTCATATCTGGGCAAAAATTACAGGTACAGAAATATAGCTATTTTCCACTTTAGAGTCATTAAAACATTATAAATATGTCTGAGTTCAACAACAATCTCTTAATGTTATCAAATGATTTATAGTTTTTCCATTGCTGTTGCTCAACATGCTGTTCTTATTACCCAATACAACAAACAGTGTAGTCTGGCAACCACAAAAGCTGAAAGATCAGAGAGAATAATGTCAATTATTAGAAAGACAGAATCTTCAGCTCTAATAGGTGACTCCCTAGTGTAACATCAGGAGAGCAAAGCAGCTGTGTGATGAACTCACCTAGATCCCCGTCCTCAAACAGTGAGATGGATGATTTTTGGCTGTGAACTCATCAGCTCGCTCTGCTGCAGAAATTTGGGTCCAATGGAGATAGAGCCACCAGAAACACACTCTTGATGCTAATCAACCCAGTAGCCACAACTTCCAAAGTGCACAAATGCATGACCAAATTGTTTGAGGCACCCAGTGTTAAGGCTACAGCTCTAGACAGAATCACAGAATGGTTGAGGATGGAAGGGGCCTCTGGAAGTCATCTTGTCTGATGCCCCAGCTCAAGCAGGGTAGACCCTCTGTATCCCTGCCTTAAATTGTTGCTGAACATTGTACACTTGAACAGGTGGGTGTTCCAGTATACAGTCAGTGCCTTCACAAAGGCTCAGCCATGCAAACAGTGCTCTCAGTCAGTGGCACAGGATAACAAATCATCTGAGTCACTGTACCAGCAAAGACAGAATTTGACTGGTACTAGGTTATTTGCTAAACAAAATCAAGAACTAAAAGCATGTGCTTACTTTCAACTTTTTTGTCCCGACTCTGTGTATTTGTGCTCTGTCACCTAACTTGCTACAGTATCTATAATATTTTTATTATATTAATTAATATATTAATTAATATTTTACTATTTTATTAAGATAATAAGTTAATTTAGCTAAGAGTAAGTATACAGTATTTATTTACTTATTATTAATAATGTACTGTCCCTGGAGAGCAATATTGCTTGCCTTTTGCTTTGTTCTGTCTCTGAACTTCATAGCTGATTGTCATTCATGGGCCTAATTTAGATTGTAATTTCTCCATAGCAAATATCTTGCCTTTTTATTTACCTGGAAAGTGTTGCAGCAGTGATACTATACATGTGAGAAATAACGGTGCAGCACTAAGGATAAGATGATGCAGCCCCTTTCATAACAAGACAAAAGTGCTTTATTTATGATCCTACATTGCTGTGCTCCTACTAGTGTGATTTTTCTTCTTTATGTAGAATCCAACGCAAATTGTGGATGACCAGCTGTACCAGAGCCTTCTGTGAAGCAAAGTCATAAGAACATCTCAGAGTTGCCTGACAGCTAGGTTTCAGATATGAAAGCATGGATAGATTCAAACTTAGCATTTTCCTTTGCACAGATTCTCAGGCATCTCAGAAATTGATTTACTGCTTATCGTGAAAGCTTAATGATGCAGTGATATTCTGCTCATTTCTGGAAATAAAATAATTTTTTGTTTTTGTAAAATGGACTTTTTAAAAAATGTAATTTAAAAATACAGGACCTTAGTCTTTGATTCTGTGGAAGAAAGATTTCTTTAAGAAGAGACCATTCTTTATAAAACTACTCTTTCTCTTGTAACATTAATTACTGATTTTTTAAAAATGTATTTACAAAACCAATCCAGTCATTAAATAAATAGTGAATAAGATGCAACCAAGGATGGTCTTGACTTTTGTGTGTTTGTTCCCTATAGCAGTTAAGTTCCTCAGGGAAGGAAATGGCTCTATTACATAGAGTTTAGTGTGATAGAAAGTATTGTGGCAAAAGTTAATGCTAACACTTAGTAATTGCTCTGGTTTTGATATCACATATTTACCTTGTAGCTTAATGGATGCCCCGTATTCTGCTATCAGTTATGAATCAGATAGAACCCTCCCCCCACCCAACCCTGTATTTCTGCATTTTTTAAAGCTTTGGCACTCTTGTTGCTGAGAAATTTCAATCTTGCCACTCTCTTCTAGGTCAGATGTCTGTTTTGTCTATACTGACTTACAGGTATACCAACAGTATGACTACCTGTCAGAGCAGCAGTGAAGAACAACATCCACCATATCCCCTTTGCTGATAAAGACCATTCATGTATAGGAGTGTGTCAGGCTCCGTACTCTCTCTTTGTGAGAGAACATACAATGGTGGCTTTTTGTGCCTGCAAAAATAGATGGTCCAGCATGACAGCAGTTGTCTGTTTCATCAGTGTGTGTAGAAACTTCCCACTTAAGGGAGGTGGGGAGACCTGAGAGGTTCTCAAATTAGTGAGGAGGAGGGGAAATGCAATTCAAGGCTGGATGCTGATGAGTTCTTTTTGGGCAAAGGGGTTTGGGTGGTCCGTATGATTGGGAGGACGGGTGCCATGCTAGGTGGTGCTGGTGGGGAAGCCATTGCACAGCAACCCATTGGAGTAAATTCATAGCTGTGCATGATGTCCTTGTGACAGTGCGTCACGTGCCCTGACTGTTATTGCAATGGTTACCATATAACTTGGCTACACTGCATAAAAACATACTGTATGCTGTGCTGTTGCCAGACAGAAAATATTTACAGTATTTAGAAGGTCACCTGTAAATGTTTAATGTGTTTTTGAGTGTTTTTCTTATGAAAAACCAAAATAAAAGACCAACCATCCAAAACAAACAACCTCCCCACCATGTTTCTCATAGTTAAATTTAGTTCATGGATTTCTGGCTCTCAGGAGTAATCTCTAACAGCTGGGCATCTAAGCAGAATGAAAAAAAAAAAGAAAGAAAGAGAAGAACAAGAAAGCGTGAGAGTAATGTTACTTGTAGATAGTTTTCTTCAATAATTGATTATTTTCTGCAGATGTGTTGGTTATTTGACCAGCATGGTGTGTCTGTTGCCATAATAATCTAATTGAGCATTTGGATGGCAATGGCCCACGGCTGCACAAAGTATGGCAAGTTTCACCACCTGGTCTGCCTGCAGTTTTCACGATGCTCACATGGGAATTTTGAAGCTGCTCAAACTCCTTTCATCTATGACCCTCTTTATAGATTTTCGGCATGTGTGATACTTGCCCCAGGGGAGACAGTTTGCTTCAGAAACTTGTCCTGTAGGTAAAAGCAATAGGCCATCCATTACCCTCTTCCTTCCACTCTCAGGTTAATGACTACATTAAATATTAAACGGGGTTCCATCTCCAGAGTGCCTGTATAAGTGATTTTACATTATCTCATTCAGCCCTTCTCTGATTTCTTATAAAGTGTGTTGCTTCTTTCTAGCATAACTCAGTGAAAAGCATGATTGATTTGACAACCATTAACTCAATGTTTAATATTAACCTTCCTCATCAGTGAGTGAAGAAGATAGTGAAAATGGAAGGAAGAAAACAGGGATATGATGTGCTGTTGATTTCCCTTATTTAAAATTTTATTTCATATACAGCTTCTGCAAGTTATTACCTTGTAGACATGGGCTGCAGGCTTGCTGGAGGGATGATTGAGAAATAAATGGAACCTTTTGTACCGATTGGGACTAAATTAATGAACAAAGGATCAAGGTTAACAAGTGACATAATCCCCATTACCATTCATGCCGTTCTTCTAAATCATCAATGCATTTATTTGTTATTGCATGTTTTGCTATGTACTACACATCATATTTGAACTGAGATGATTCTGGGCTGTGATGTCCACAGAACGCCCTCTGTTGCATTCGTCCAGGTGAGATAAAAAATGAGGTTATAGCAAAGAGAGTCGAGCCCATTAAAATGTAGTGTTACCCAGAAAATACACTGTACAGCTTAATAAAACATTATAATAAGAAACATATAAAATTAGGTGAGGACAAGAAGCAGTTACACAGTGGCATAAAATATATAGCTTTATTCAGTACAGAAATGTTTGTGATAGTGCAAGGCACAGAGAAGAAGTAAAAATAATCCTGTGGATTTCTGTTATATCCCTTATGTCCTGCAAACAGAAGTCCAGTTGGAGAGAGCAAGGCTTGAAAATGTAGGCAGAAAGAAGTTTACAATGTAATAAATATGCATAGCGGTATTTAAACCTTTATAAATACGATTTTGAGGGAGCATTGAAGTCCTTCGTTTAGGACTGGCTAAATGATCTTTCCTTTCTCATTAAAAAACCATAAGAAATAGAAAAAAGAGACACATTGCTAGCTTGAAGAGACATGGAAAACCTGAAAAGAAGAAAATACAGACCTTGATTTAGAGATTTTTCTAGGTTGTTCTGTAAGGTATTTTCATGTCCTAAGGCAGTATATCAGTTTAGATCATGCTCTTACCCTTCATTTCCACTGATGGAATTTCTCACTCCAAGCTGAAGCCAGTTTTAGGACACTGAAGACAGAAAGTAACAAGCACACGCTGAAGTCTTTGGAAGGCTCCTGCTTTGTCCAGTTGGTACACCCTTGTACCTTGCCATTGCTACAACTTTGGCTCTGCTTATATGACATGAAAAGTGGTATGGGATGTTTATTCTAGCTAGGGGTTCCTTATTCAAGTACTGATTACTAGCTAGTTTGGACCAGAGCATAAATGAGAACAGTCTCAAGATGCTGAATCTTTTGTGCTGCTAATCTAGGGTTTGAGCAAATATGGGGAAAATCTACAGTATAATATAACCCAACCCCTAAGGAAGAGCTTTACAAACTTCCACGACAGAAACCAGCATTCATTTTGATGTAGGTTGGGAATTACTACATAACTAGTGGTACTATAGAGATATTATTATATATGGGGAATCTGGTTTGTGTATTAACAACTTTTTTATTTTGGCATCCAACATGTGAAGAAAGGATGTCAGGTTCTGCTCTAAAAAGTATCCTCTAAGTCCTTCTAAGTGATTCATTCAAGATAACAAAAAAAGTAAGCCTACTTTCAGTAGTTGAAGAGAAATTATGGAAGACCTCCACTTCCACTAGGAATATTTTACAGGGGTAGGCAATCTGAAAATGAGGATGTCAGTGGCGTTATTCTTGATTTATTATAATGTTAAGGAAAGGCAAATCAAGAGGGTTGCATTAGAAGTGCACTAAAACTAAAAGTTGGAGCAAATGCTCTGCTTACCAGAAACCAGTCACAACCATATAACCAGCCATATAGTTGTTAAATGTTTGAGACTTTTTCATCTTAGTCCCTGCAGAGAGTTCTACTCTTCTTTCTGTGAGCAGAAGCAGCTAATGCATCTTTTTGCTGTCTCCATCTTCTGTTCTCATTTAAACAAGTGCAGTGAGCACTGTTGCAACCCCGATGAACGACTGGAGGTTGAAAAAGACCCTGGCCTAAGACACACACAAAAAAGAAAAAAACTTCAGTCAGATAGCTGTGAGGGATCCAGCGTGAAACAAGCTACTTTGATTTCATCACTCCACTCTGCTGTTGCCCACCAATTCCCAGTGTTGCCCTCAGCAGCAGGTTATCTCAGAGTTGGCTGAATCTGCAACGTCTACGTGGCTCCCGGCACGCTCTGCTCCAGGCTGAACCCCACAGGTCGGGAATGAGGTGCGCTGGTGGGACTGCTGAACAAAGGACTCCATGATGGAGCTTCATTGCTTTAAACCTAATAAAACAATCACCACAGAAGCAACTTTATTTTCAGCTTCCTTCCAGCTTTCACCATTTAATCTTAGTTAAGTCTAAATGTATCACATACAGTTTTTATTTGTAATCTAGTACCTAATCTTTGTGAATTTAATGTCATCATGTTTTTTTTTCCCTACTCCTTATTCCTTTCGTTTCATCTCTGGTTTAGTTTACCCACTATTACATCTGTAATCATCCTTACCAAACCAGCTTGCAAAATTATCCTTTGATTTCAGAAGAAAACAATCTGAAGTAATGATTTAAAGGAATGATGTTTACTTGGGTCAAGTAGAACACATAAAACCCAAGGAGGTATTTTAGCTCCACTTGAATTACATTCCTCTTTGTTACCCCCTTTGTCATTACTGTCACCCTTCACCAACAAATCACTGGCAATTAGCACTGAGGTAAAATGGTGAGATAACACTTACCATGTCATTGACATTATTCTGTGGTTGATACACAGGAAATCACAAGCAAGTGACCAAAATACTAGGTAGTTTGTAACACTTATAAATAGGGCTGTTTGTTCTATAGAAACACCAAACATATTTTGCTTGGTATTTATCTTCATTTGTTGTTAACTGGAACAGACTGTGAAAATCACAAAGGACACACACTGTCTATATGAATTTAAAAAGCCATTTTTCCCTTTAAAACCTAAACACCAGTTGAAAAGAATAAGTCGGAACAGATTTAATTGGTATTTACACACACCAACATTAGCAATTAGTAAAGCATGAGCAGGGAGAGAAGAACAATTACTGCACCCGGTCTAATTGGTCATTTTGGATGAATTAAGAAAAAAATTTCAAGTTTAACCAGCTGTTTGCAGAAGGAATTTTTCTTTATTTCCATAAACATGTTTATTTGAATTAAATTAATCCCCATTGGCAGTAAGGCAGGATTAGAGTTGTTTTCCTCCTATTAGTCTGTGTATATTGTTGGGGAATATCAGATATTGTAAACATTAACAGTTTGCCTGCTTGGCTTAATGATCTTCCAAGTATGATAAAGGATCACAGATTAATAGTATTTTTATTCACGTAAAATAGCAACTGTCCACTGGTTTTCTCGGTATGGATTTCCATCTAGAGACTCAGAAAGATGAGGAGAAAGACCTGATTTTGCCTCCTCTCTCCTTTCCCTTTAAGACATCATTAACAAAAGAGCAAAGAATGTTGAATATGGACACCCCTTTGATCCTTACTTCTAGAAGTCAATACAAGACACAGAGAGCTTGCCTTGCAAACATGCAAACCTCTCCTAGTTGAGAAGGTGAAGTAGGAAACTTTGAACTAATTTTATTGCCCCTGTATCTCAACTACTTTGACCAGGCAACTGTTGTTGCATTTGTCCTTCAAAGTCTGTGACTGATGAGAGAAGCTGGACATATTTTGTGAGAATTTGACAAACTGATGCCCATTCCTGAGCTTACAACTCTGGGTGCTATAGTGATGGATAGCAGACTTGCTGCTGTAAGAGCCAATGACATGCAATATGATTTGAGCTTCATTCTGAGAAGTCCTTGTGGAAACAGCTGACAATGACTATTAGAGACAGAGTTTGCAACAGAAAGTTCGTCTTTACCTAGTTTGTTTCCTTGCACATCTAATTTTATTTTATTTTAGTTAAGACATTTATTTCAGGGGTTTTTGTTATTTTTGTTGCTTGTGATAATAAGTTTAAATAAGGAAAGCTTAAATGTGCAAGGGACTAAGGAAAAATTTATTAATACTGAAATATTATGTTATCCTCACAGAAAAGTTTTATTCACAGGAGTGATCTAACTGTAGACTTCATAGGCAGGCAAGGATTTAAGATACCTCTGAAATAAATGTTATGGCCTGTAATGTGGAAACAAAAGAATATGTTCAGCATCATTCTTCGAGCAAACTTTGATGGCTAACCCACAGGATAATTTTAATATCACTAGAGACTTTCTGCATTTTTTATCTCAGCAAATTTTAGAAAAGGTATGTGAAACGTGTCTATGATATTATTTATTTTAGAAATAAAACAACCACATGCTGAAACCATCATATGCCAGAAGCTCAGCCAATCAGGAGAGCACATAGGGCATCGGCTGAAATATACTTAAGAAGGGGCAGGAGCCGCAAGGAAGGAAGCATGTGTAGAGTTATGTGAAGACATGCATTGGGAGAAATGTCAAGAGGCACTCTTAGACACAGAGAGTGAGAGGACTGCTGAGGAAACATGTGGCCAGAGGTGCACTCTTGGAAGGAGGCACTCCAGCCTGAAGGAGCTGTGGCCCAGACTGGGGAAGGTACACCCTCAAGGGACTGTTGCCCATGCAGTGATACTAAGAAGCACAGAGGAGTGGAGGAAGCCCACTAAGGAGCATGAAGGAGCAGAGGAAATCTACTAGGAAATGAAGAGCAGCAGAAAGAAACCATTACACTCCACCCTAACTTTGTGTGCTGCCTGTCACCTCATTGAAGCAATTTGGAGGAACTGACTGTAAAGTGTGGCAAAAACAATGGCCATTGAGACTAGGAGGATGATTGTCTTAAATTAAGACTTGAGAAAGTGTTTCCCTAACTGTTTAGTTTTTAATGTTTTCTTTTTCTTAATACTGGAATCAGTGTTTACAAGTTTGTGTTTATTGGGAATAAATTAAATTAAGTAAAAATTCCCTATGTTGAGACTCTTTTGCCTGCTACTGTTTACAGTACTTGTGAAGATGTGTGTGTGATAGATGCCTTCTTGGCTGATAGCATGGGACAGAACTAGAGCTCTAAGAATATGCCAATTATAGTGATTTATATACTTTTGCATTAGTTTTTTTCCATTTGTAGGCATTCTTCCAGAAAATTTCCTCAGGTTCACAATGGAACATGCAGTCAAAATGTTACAGAAAAAGTAAGAGAATAGTACAAGAAGATATAAACCTTTTTGGAAGAGTACTGAACCGTGTATGCTATAGTGATACTCTTGCTTTGTAAGTCAGGTCAATAACTTTGTTGAATTCATGCCTTGGGCAAGAGACCATTGGCTGCTCTGGAGTATGGTGCTATCTTTCACTTGGGTCTAGAGAATGGCCTCCTGAACTAAAAGTACAAGCTTTTAACTAATGACTAGACTTTGTAGCAGGAGCAGCAAAGTCATGCCCTCCACAATGCAGTGCAAATTTGCAGCTGCAGCACTTACTCCAGAGTGCATCATACTTGCAACGGGTGACTTCGTCCTAATGTGGATAAATGACAGCAGATCAAAAGGGGTTGTGTTCAGCCTGAAGGGAATAGAGAGGACTATGGTGAGAGAAGTTGAAAGAATGATAAAAACATATGTGCATTTCTTTACTGAAAACATCAAAATAAAAGGCTAAGTTAAATTCATAGAGTATACATAAACAGAGTAAATAGTAAGGAATAAGAGGGGAAAAAAAATCGAAAAATAAAACCCAGAAAACAAAACCAGAGGAACAGATGTGCTGTGATGGAGAGAAACAGGGAGAATGAGTGTCTTGCAGAACTGTGCCAGGACCTGAAATGTAATAAATGGCATGATATTCAGAGATAGTGAAGAGTGAGTATTTAGCATCTCTGAAAACCAAGTCAAAGACTCCTGTGCAAGGGAACTTTCTATTGTATGTTTCTATTCTATAACAAAGTTAGCCAGAGAAACTGAAGGGAAGTGAAATACATGAAAAGAGGTTTTCCAACATCAACACATCCAACATGCGATTGATTCAGAATAGAGCAAAGTATGACAATAAAAAAGAAGAAATGAAGGTCACTGTGTAAAAGAAATAGAAACAAGTAGCTAGGAAGAACTATTGCTGTTGGGTTATGTAAAGAAAAGATGAAAAGATGTTTTGAGCTTCATGGAATGCATGTTTCTGCCAGAAACTTGTTACTCCTCTGTGGTCCTACCAGGAAGAACTGGGTTTCCTGTGCAAAATTCTTCTGTTTGGAAAGCAGCTAGAACAATTGTGTTTTATTCTGATTTTTCATTCATTTTAATAAAACCCAGACCTTTCAGTGTGGTCATTCTCAATTTCCTTTTTTCTTCTAAACATTTCCATTCTGTTCAACGTCTCAAGCAGCTGTGTCACTTAGGTGATATCTGAGGACTGCTGCCAGAATTGATTCGTGGAGGCAGGGAAACAAGGTGATGGTGTCAGGGTCTATTCAAGGAGAACTACAAACAGAGATGAGGGACTTCCAATGATTGATTATTAATAAAATCAGTATCTCTGAAGTGATGTAGGACTTAACAGTTCATTAACACAAACTGCACGACAATGAGGAGAGAACTGGTTAATTGCTCATTTTTAGTGACCCTCTATTTAAAAGAGCCAGTTCTCGGCATCAGCACCAACCAGAGCTCACAGTTTGCCTTCCTTTTGCCTCCATTGTTGATGTGAGGTCTTGCTTGGGGTGGTGTTGAAAGGAAAAGCAAAACTTCTATTGTGGCTTGGGCAGTATTTCGCTCTGCTCCAAGCAAAAATCAGCAAATAAGCTGGGCTTGCCATTTATAAATCTCTCTTCTGCTAGTAACAGGTAGGGGATGGTGGTGAGGATGACTTTATGGGATGGGGAGCAGGAAGAATACTAAACCCACAGAAAGAAAGCAAATACAGGCATAACCAATTTTACTGTAGAAATTAATGAATTGACATTAAGTATTACATAAAACTTTGCTGTACGTTTCTTACTATTGTGGTGGGTTGACCTTGGCTGGATGCCAGGTGCCCACCAAGCTGTTCTATCACTCCCCTCCTCAGCTGGACGGGGGAGAGAAAGCATAGAAAGTATAACAAAAGGCTTGTGAGTCAAGACAAGGGCAGGGAGATCACTCAGCCGTTACTGTCACAGGCAAAACAGACTTGACTCAGGGAAATTAATTTAATTTATTGCCAATCAAAAGCCAGAGTAGGGCAATAAAAAATAAACCCAAATCATAAAACAGCTTCACCCCGTCTCCTCCCTTCTTCTGAGCACTAACTTCACTCCCAAATTTGCTACCTCCTACCCTCCGAGTAGCAGAATGGGACAGGGAAATGGGGGTTGTGGTCAGTTCATCACATATTGTCTCTGCCGCTCCCCCTTCACACTCTTCGCCTGTTCCAGTGTGGGAACCCACTCACGGGAGACAGTCCTCCATGAACTTTTCCAATGTAGGTCCTTCCTATGGGCTGCAGTTCTTCATGAACTGCTCCAGCCTGGGTCCTTTCCATGGAGTGCAGTCCTTCAGGAGCAGACTGCTCCAGTGTGGATCCTCTATGGGGTCACAAGTCCTGCCAGAGAAACCTACTCTAGCATGGGGTCCTCTCCACGGGGTCACAGCCTTCCTTGGGTGCATCTGTCTGCTCCGAGGTGGAGTCCTCTATGCGCTGCAGGCATATATATCCTCCATTATGGAGGGGCTGCAGGGGGACACACTCCTTTACCATGGAGAAACCCTACTGCTGAAGTGTAACAGTTCGTTTAAATGCCTGGGAAATGAGTGACCTGTTTTGAAGCAGAGGCTGAATCTGTGAGGTCTTAAATTATTGTTGGCTGTTGAGACAAATGTTCATTACATAACTTTAGCTGCCCTCAAATTCTCTGTCTCACGTCTCCTCTGGATCCTCTTGATTCTTCTTTTGAACTTACACCCTTACTCTTATACCTGGCTTTAATTTTTATTACTTTTCTATTACTTTAATTTTTACACTTTCGAAGTAGTTGGGACCTGACTTTGCGCCCCTTACTTTTTCCAAGATGTGATGTTTGATTAATGGTATTAAAGTAACTATCTAAAAAGGAAATAAAAAGAGTTTTAACCTCTTGACTGATTTGGAGAAGAGTACATGACAGTGTACAGGGACTTAACCAAAGGCTGTAACTGCAACAGAGTAGGTTAAGCAAGAATTTGAAATA
Organism: Phaethon aethereus; assembly: GCF_964289735.1. Taxonomy (NCBI): domain Eukaryota; kingdom Metazoa; phylum Chordata; class Aves; order Phaethontiformes; family Phaethontidae; genus Phaethon; species Phaethon aethereus. The sequence goes on along the minus strand of NC_138576.1, from coordinate 55,798,385 downwards.
GGCAAGAGCTGGAGGTAAAATAGCTCTGAGTTTAATGTGTTATGTTATGATTATGTAAGAAAGTAATTCTTATGTAAGAATCTTTTGGTTTATTCTCTGGTTTACTTTATTTTCTAGTTTCCTTCTCTGACTTTCTGCTTCCTCTCAGTAATTTTATCTGCAAAATGGATTGTTTTACTACCCTTAAAACTAGAGTGATTTACTCTTGATTAGTAAGGATTGTGAAAGACACAAAAATAGGTAGAACAGGCAGTAAAGCGATAGATTTTAACCGAAATTCTGTGTGTTTCTTCTGGCTACAGCTTGGTTTATGAGTGCTGTGTCCTAACATTGACAGTTTTGTCATATCCTTTTTAACAATAGATGGTCATGTATGCTTTAGCAGTAGTAACTGCTCAGTAGTTGGTAGGTCTGAAAGTAGCTACTATGGAAGGTGATCTTGCTTCCTTTTCTAAACAGTCCAGTAGTCTTCTCTTTATCATGAAGGGAGAGGAGAGGAGAGGAGAGGAGAGGAGAGGAGAGATTTGCAGCTTGTGCTTGCCCTGTACCTTGCCTCCATTTTTGGACACTGAGTGTCCTCTTTTACCACTCTGACTGCAGAACATCATTTATTCAACAAGTTATTTTGGAACAGAACCCAGGCAGCCCTGCCTAGAAAGTTACATTAAACATGCCACTGTCTGTACCAATACAGATAGAAAGGAAATCTATATGATTTTGCTTCTTTTGCTCTTGAGAAAGAAATCCACTTCTCAGCAAGTCTGTAGTCTTTCCCTATCCTGTCCCACCTGTATTTTTTGGAATAGCAGGCATAACAAAAGACTGGGAGAGAAGCCAAATGTTTTTGAATTTCACAGTGGGGACCATGATGGTTTGAATGGAAAGTGACAGCAAATGACGTTTGCTTCATGGCATGAAGAGAACATTTTAAGTCTGGGAAAAGCCACTAAGATTCTCAAAAAAATAACTTGTTCTATTTTCTTTAAGAATTTTTTTTCCCTCATTTCACAGATTCCAGGTTTTGTACCATTTGTGAATTAATATCAAAGCCAAACAATCCATTGAAAGCACTGATGTATTAGAGGAACAATATACAGCTCGCTCTTCCCTCCAATTATAGTATTCACTATGAAGAATCCACACTACCTCATTTAAATCTTTCCTGAAGTGGGTCACACAGGGAAGCTGATTGATAAGGTGTTGGAGAGTTGAACTTTACGGCTGAATACCAGACCTCTATCAACTGTGGGAAGGGAGGTGTGCCACAAATAGAGCTGTCACTGCTGCAACCCCGCTATTAAATCCTTAAAACTGGCAAATGTACAGTCTGGAAGAAGGGGCATAGGCTGATCCACTCACAGAGATTGAATATGGAAGGAGAATAATTTGAAACTGTGGTGAGTTGTTGGCAGGAGACTTGAACTCTAGTGAACAAACCTATCTGAGCTCAGTTGGGAAAAGCGTGTAGTTGTGCTGCCTTTCATCAGTTCCATGTCAGGCTGAAAAGCACGCTAAATCTCCTAGTATAGAAGCATTAAATTCAGTCTCTCTTCTTTTTTTTTTTTAGCACATGAAACCATGAGAACAAAAAGAACAGATGTAAGCTGCTTCTTTTGTGCCAGAAAAAGAAAAAAGTAAAAAGAAAAAATAAGAAAGGAAAAAACTACACAGACAAGAAAGACATATGCACATGCACAGTAGTAAAGAGGGCTGCCTTCATTCTCAGCTCATGGCCTCATTCACTGGCAAGTGGAGCAAGAACCTTGTGACATTTTGTCATGGAAAACTGGAGGGAGTTGAGGTGTTGTGAAACTATGTATGACCTACTTTGACGAAACCGCTTAAATCTGCTGTACACCAGAAGGATAAGGCAATTGTACTGGTATGACTAAGAGATATTGAGATTATCAACAGATGTCATCAGTCCAGAATGAGTTTGAAGACATTAGCTTTTTGAGGCAAGGCTATAGCACAGATCTCTGCTGCCAATGCAATAAATGAGACAGCATAAATATAAAATCCTACAACGAATCAAGGAAAAATTAGGTGACTCCAATTCTGGTAATAAACAGAGTCTAACAGAATACAATAAGCAAGCTAAGACTTTAATAATAACACTTTGCAATACAAGCTGTCTTGTGCATTTTACCTTTTTCAGCACTGTTGGCTATATCATAATTTGAGGAATTAGCTACATTGTAGTAGAAATCATTGTAAAACCTCACTGAATCCTGTGCATAATTTCATTTGTGCTATCTATTTTTGCATCTGCTCAGTGATATAATATTGGTTATGCCTGAACTGCTGAAGTCATCCTGTTCCCTGGCTCCCAAGACAACTGAAACAGTGTCTTTTTTTGATAGGAGTAGCCATGTCCATACCTCACAGATTTTACCAATAACTTCCTGTAGAGTCCTTGTGTAACGCCTGTGATCAGTGATACTCATTTTTGTACATCTTTCTCAGTTAAAATGCATTGACCGATGTCATTAAGAAACCGGATATAGCTTAAATTTCCTTTCTTTATATGCCATTCTTGTCAATTGCCTCTGCTGATGAGCTACAATTAGATCTTATTACAGAATCAAATAAAAGATCAGAATTATGTGATTAACCCCTAAATATTTATAAAAGAACATACAGATGGTTCAGACCAGTTATCCTCAGGGTATTCAGTGGAAATCAGCTGGAAAACAGGGATGGAGAGCAAAATAGCCCCACCCCCCCACCCCATAATCCAGGAGGAAGCAGTTAACAACCTGTTAAGCCACCTGGACACTCACAAGTCTATGGGTCTGGATGGGATCCACCTGAGAGTACTGAGGGAGCTGGCAGAGGAGCTTGCCAAGCCACTCTCCATCATTTATCAGCAGTCTGGTTAACAGGGGAGGTCCCACACAACTGGAGGCTTGCCAATGTGACACCCATCTACAAGAAGGGCTGGAAGGAGGATCTGGGTAACTACAGGCCTGTCAACCTGACCTCGGTACCAGGGAAGATTATGGAGTGGTTCATCTTGAGGACTCTCACAGGGCATGTGCAGGACAATGGAGGAATCAAGCTCAGCCAGCACGAGTTCATGAAAGGCAGGTCCTGCTTGACCAACTGTATCTCCTTCTATGACCAGGTGACCCACCTGGTGGATGAGGGAGAGGCTGAGGATGTTGTCTACCTGGACTTTAGTAAAGCCTTTGACAGCATCTCCCACCGCATTCTCCTGGAGAAACTGGCGGCTTCGTGGCTTGGACGGGTTTACTCTTTGCTGGGTAAAGAACTGGCTGGATGGCCAAGCCCAGAGAGTTGTGGTGAACGGCGTTAAATCCAGCTGGTGGCCGGTCACCAGTGGTGTTCCCCAGGGCTCGGTTCTGTTCAGTATCTTTATTGATGATCTGGATGAGGGGATCGAGTGCTCCCTCAGTAAGTTTTCAGACAACACCAAGTTGGGTTGGAATGTTGATCTGCTGGAGGGTAGGAGGGCTCTGCAGAGGGATCTGGACAGGCTGGATCGATGGGCTGAGGTCACCTGTATGAGGTTTAATAAGGCCAAGTGCTGGGTCCTGCACTTTGGCCACAACAACCCCATGCAATGCTACAGGCTTGGGGAAGAATGACTGAAAAGCTGCCCGGCAGAAAAGGACCTGGGGGTGCTGGTTGACACACAGCAGTGTGCCCAGGTGGCCAAGAAGACCAACAGCATCCTGGCCTGTATCAGAACTAGTGTGGCCAGCAGGAGCAAGGGAAGTGATTGTGCCCCTGTATTCGGCAGTGGCGGAGCTGCACCTTGAATCCTGTGTTCAGTTTTGGGCCCCTCACTACAAGAAGGACGTTGAGGTGCTCGAGCATGTCCAGAGAAGGGCAACAAAGCTGGTGAGGGGTCTGGAGCACAAGTCTTATGAGGAGCGGCTGAGGGAACTGGGGTTGTTTAGTCTGGAGAAGAGGAGGCTGAGGGGAGACCTTATTGCTCTCTACAACTACCTGAAAGGAGGTTGTAGTGAAGTAGGTGTTGGTGTCTTCTCTCAAGTAACTAGCGATAGGAAGAGAGGAAATGGCCTCAAGTTGCGCCAGGGGAGGTTTAGATTGGATATTAGGAAAAATTTCTTTACTGAAAGAGTGGTGTAACATTGGAACAGGCTGCTCAGGGAAGTGGTGGAGTCACCATCACTGGAGTTGTTAAAAAATGTGTAGATCACAGAATTACAGAATCATTAAATTTGGAAAAGACCTTCAAGATCATCAAGTCCAACCATCAACCCAACATCACCATGCCCACTAAACCATGTCCAGAAGTGCCACATCCACACATTTTTTAAATACTTCCAGTGACGGTGACTCCACCACCTTCCTGGGCAGCCTGTTCCAATGTTGGCTTTGTGGCAACAAGTGGCAAAATATGGCACTTTCTTTTTTTTCCAACCTTAATGATTTTATGATTCTATGATTTTATGGTTGAGTTGGTGTTTGGTGGATGTCACAGAAGAGAATGGGTAAAGATGGAGATATAATTTATGGTTAGAACTTTGTGGGAAATCTTTAAAAAATCCCTTCTCCATGGATTGAAACCTAAACTTTACCAGGTAAATAATAGAGAACAAAAAATAACTGTGCTTCATCTCAGCGTAGCTATTAGTTCAAAACAGTTGTGCAGGCTGAATAAGAGTATAACACAAGTCTTTGTTCTAGCTGATTCAAAACAGTGACTTAAACGTCAGTATCTCATAGGCCAAGTAAATATCCTATTAGCTTTTGGCCTTTCTGGTTGTTAATGTCATTCTTGCCTCTGTTTTTGATTAGCTATTCTCTCTTTGCTGAAACAGATATGATCATTCCTGCAAAAGTTCTCAGTTTTAATGAACCAGAGCTTTCTAAAGGAAAAAAAAAAATATTTCACTGGAAATTCCTGAACAATCGTATTTATTAGGAGGTGTATGTTACTGGTGCAATTCTGTAGTTACATTTACACTCAGAAAACATATCAAATGAGCCAGAGATTCGTTTCTGGCCCTAAGGCTGCCTGCCATGGCAGAGTTTCATCCACACAGCTAAACTCTCCTATCCCTTTCCACAGTGGACAAGTTTGTTAGCAACGGTTCCCAGTCTGATCAACTCTAGAAATACTCTGGGCATTGCTAAGGAGAGTACCGACTGACTCAGGCCAAAACCGCACTAACCATTTAACAGTATGGAGAACTACAGGGTGGGACTCATACTTGTGTTTTCAATTCACTAGCATAGGTGTAGCCTGTGTATACAGACTGGGTCTTGGTCTGTGCTTAGTGCTGCCTGTGTTAGTTACTGGATTGTATTTTTACATCAAGGTGTGGGAGAGAAGGTGTGCATCAAATTAAATATTCATAGACTCATTGAATCTCTTTGCTAAACTTGATTTTTTTTTTTTTTTTTTTTTTTAAATCTACCAAAATCACTGCGGGTCACAAGAGGTATTCACTGCTTCTGTCTGCCTAACCTGTAGACTGGTACTGTCTGAAATTCGGGCAAAAATTTCTGTGTTGGTGGCTTAAAGTTTAGGAAAAGCAGTGAAGTATCAAGAACAAGACAAAAAACCCTTCACAATATGTAATTTGACTAATAAGTAAAATACAGATATCTGAATTTCTACAGCATTTTTTCTATGCCACTGGTGCAACCAATAAGAACTGTAGTTCACATTTCGGATATACTAGAGGAGGTTTATGCAGTAAAACTAATCTCTCTGGATTAAAGGTGTTTCACAGGAAGGTGCCAGTTAAATGGGTAAGAGGGTGTTTTGTATACAGATTGCCAGATGATTTGGAAGCAAGCTGAAGGTCCAGTTGGTTATGTTGAAAAGAGGACTCACATCTGGGTAGATTACAAGTATTCTTTAATGTTATCTTACATAATATTTCTATTAAAAGCTTAGGTACACAAGTGAGTGTATACTAATGAAATTTGATAATGACACATGGGTAGGTGACTGGCATTTATTCTTTTAGTACTGAAGCTAGAATCTATGATTTTCATTTTATCTCTCTGGGGTACATGGGGGAGTATATGTGGGCCCTAGAGAATTTTCTTTTTTATTTTTTCTTTTTTTCCCTCTTTTTTATGCAGTTAAATTGGGAGACAGAACGGTTGAACTTGGCTTTTGCTCTTGTGAACTGACGTTACCTAAAGAATATATTCTTACCATAATGCAACACTTCTTAATTTATAATGCTAATTCAGCTTCGCTGAGGGCTCATTATTTAAAGTAACATAAAGGCTTATTTTTTTGTTAGATTTTTATTGTGATGGTACATTTAACTAATGGTGCGTTATGAGGGAACTCTTACTGGAGGCAGAAATGAGCATTACTTGAATACCAAATTAATTCATCATTCTCTGTGCTAATAAAAAAACCTAGCAAATGAATTCATAATGGGTCCACTTAATGTGCAACTTTTTCCTCCTTAATTGTCTTTAGAGGTGAGAGAAATGTTGCAAATCAAAGTAATATTATAAATAGTCTGGTGTTAGTGCAGGAGAGAAGGATTTCAAGAGTGTGTAATGTCTGTGTATATCTTGTATATCATCTGTACATATATGTATAGGCACATATTTATAAATCTACACAGACAAACGTGTTGAGACAGGTAGTAGGTATAAACAAGCTGGTACTCATGCCTTTTTCTGGTCCGTGACCACCAGCATGTCTGTTTCTGATGGACTCCTGTGGTGCATTACCCAAAGTCTCCTGACGTGTCAGTTCTGCTGGTGGGCCGCTGTCATCAGGGGAGGACCACGAGCTGGGAGTGCTGTAAAATGGGTGCAACTTTAAGGAGTGATATCCCAGCATAATTTCAAGTGCTGAAATATTGCATCTGGTAAAAAAGTTCAAAACATCTAATTCTGGTGCCATTTTTCTTAAAGAAATCTCTCCGAGATCCAAGTCCTTTGTATCTTCTACTATAGGCTTCCCAGGGGAACAGATTAAGGGTTGGTGTTGCCTGTTTTCCTATCTTTTTGCTCACAAAAGGGTTGACCTTAGTTTCTTTCTCTGATGAAGGAGGTGAATTGTGGAGCAAATTTGGAGCCACCGGGGAGCAGCAGCAGAGAAGTGTTACTCAGATCTAGGAAAAGGCTGTCTGGCAAGGACAACTTTTATGGTTAAAACCCTGACCTGGTGTCAAAAGAGCAGAGTCTGAAAAGGCTGGAGCTGGTAGCTCCCTAATGGATAGGGCCAGTCCTTAAGACACAGGGTCAGTGTGGTAACATGGCTGTTAGGGGCCTTGCCAGCCCTGCCTGAGGATGAGCTGGGGCTCGGGCCCTGGTTGGGCCTGGCTCAGGGGACTCATGGCTGAGCAAGGCAGGGCTGTGGGCAGATGGAGACCAGCCTCGCAGCAGTGTCGCTGGGGCAGGGGCTGATGGCCCTGGGGGCTGACATGGGGTCCTGGGCCATGGGCAGGCCTGGAGATGCCCTCAGGGCCCGGACATGTTGTGGTCTTTTTAGTTGTGACTATGAATTGAGTCTAGCATTACTGAGTATTGACCTGTGGGCTCTTTACCTGCCCCTGTGTAAAGGATGAGTAAGTAGTAGATTTACTGGCAGCTGACTACTGCTGGAAATAGGATCATTTCCAATGGAGAGATAGTGGGCATCTAAAAGTGCCTTAAAATTAAAAGGCTCAGGAAGCAGTGCAAACTCCATGATAAAGATACGTTTTGGAAAGTGTTTAATGATGCCTCAATTTTGGTGTCGTTCCCCTTCCCCGCCCCCCCGCCAGGTGATCATTGATTTCAATTAGAGTGGAGTTAGGTTAAAGTTGCCTTTGGAAAATTCAATCCTGAAAGATTTGAGAACATTTTGGGTCCTCAGTTTGTCCCCTTATACTGATGCTGCTTCAATTCCAACGTCCAGAATTTTCCAGAAGAAACTTACTCTGTAGCTCCTCAGTCTGTAGTTGGTCATTGCTGATATTTTTCTTAGTTGTAGTAGTGGGTGAGTAGAAGTTTGGAAAGTTGCCTTACTGACTTTCTTTTTCAAATAGGTGTTAAGATTGTCTTTATTTTTGCTCTGGAAGCACAACAGGGCTTTATTTCAATTAGTTTTGTGGCTCAGACAAGTTAGTTCTGAGGAACTGTGGAGATCTGTGACACATCTTTTCTTTAGCCTTCTTGGAAGGCAAGTCCAATGCTTTTGTCAGAATATTTATCTAAGAAAAGGATATTTACTACATATGAAGTCCACGGCTTCTAGAAATAATAGTTAAAACATCTAAAAATTAAATTAAGAGAATCTGTATGTTAGCAAGCTCTGAAATCCAGCCTATGGAAAATGCTGAAGTTAGGCTTTAATTAATTAAATATTTAATGCATTTTTTTGGTGTATCACAAACCCTCTGCAGTATGCCCTATTTTCATTTTGTTTGTGTATTTTCAGCTAGTCATTTCTTCAGGACTCCTGTTGTCACCAACCGGGGTCTGGCCCTGGTGTCAGTTTCTAACTGGTTTTGGACAGCCCTCCGCGCGCGCAGGGAGATGCGGTGTGCTCACAGGAGGAAGTTCTCAGCAGCAAGAAAGGGCTTTGCAGAGCTGGAGAGACCGACACTCTGCCTCTGAAGATTGCCCGAGCCTTGGCACAAGGGGTACTTTTGCGCCAGGATGCTATTTGGAAATGTCGAACTCGGAGCGCTAGTGTCTGCTGCAACACCAGAAAATGTTGACTGGCATTTTTAGTAGCATTTTATCCTTGTAGTTGTACCTCTGGATTTTTAAACTGTGTAATAATACTGCCAAATGATCATTAGTACCGAGTAAGCCTAATCACCATTTAAATGGAAACAAGTAGTGTGAGTAAACGAGGGATATGAAGTTCATTATGTCACTTTGCAAATCAGTAACTCTGGGGAAATTTCCATTTTAAGATGCTGTTTGTTTTAACATGATGACTAAAAGGTTAAGATCACATATATCCTGTGGATAATATAAACAAGCATTTCTTTCAGCCTCTTTTATTATCTGAACAGAGGCTCATATACTCTAATGTTTATTTATTTATTTACTTACTTACACGCTCACTTTGCCAAGCACTTTCATATTTGTCATCCTACAACCCTTACTTCTAGTGTCTGTATTCTTAATTCCTGCTGAAAATATTTGGTAATGATGGTGGTGTGTGTTAAGTTGCTTTAATGCAGAGAAAAGAAGGGGTAGAATATGACCTTACCCTTTAGCCCTGTATTTTATAGAAACCTCTATTTTCTCTGGACATATGTTATTTATTACATTATTAGGTTTACATCAAAACATCAGTGATCATGCTCAGGTGCTAGGAAATAAATCAGGCCCTGAGTTTCAGAGGTGCTTTTTATGGCATGCAAGAGTCCATTTTACCTTAACATCTTACCCTGCTATTTTGCCGATAGCTATTGCAGTGATGTTAACGTCTCTAGAGAAAGCATACACTAGATCTTTCACAATTCCAAACCAGTATCTGTTCTTTATATTTTTCTACCTTTTTTCCCCTTTGCATTTTGCTACATCAGGGTAGAATTACAGTAACTCAGCAATGTTGGGAGGAATGGGGATTATAGTAGTTCAGAAAATATCCTCCACGCTTATAAACAAATAAATAAATAAAAAAGGAAGAAGATTATCTGGAGCAGTCATAGACTGATTTAGCAGAGAGACTGGAGTCAAAGATTTTTACTTGTCTTAATGATCTTCATTAGGGAATTAGAGCATCCTGCTGAGAAAACTGGCGTGTTTTGGGTCCGGCAGTGTCAGGCTGCACTATAAACATGCTAGTGCCTGAATTGTGAATTGCTTGCCACACAGACGAATGTTTGTCACAGTCTCTGGGAGACAGATGTCACAGCCTGGTGAAGGCCTGCTTATCATTCATGTGGTCACTTCTATTACCTCTGCTAGGACTGTGCTGACCTGCTATTAGTGACTGTAATTTAATTTCCCCCACCAGTGTCATGGGTTATTTCTTCCATTACTTCAGAGATTTAATTTACAGGATAAACTCCATCACTTGAAAGAAAGAATTTTTCATGACATGAAGAACAAGTTCTTTTGGAGATTAACATGGTGCTGGCTATTTATCTTGGTGGTCACTAAGGCTTGAGGCTTAAATGTCAGTGAACGACAATATATTCATATGTTGGCGCTATTTCCAACAGACATGAAGTATTCTGTGTTTTCTCATTTCATCTATACCACAGTGTCTAAATTCTGTGCACAGTATTCTGAAAGACAGTTGCACTTTTGTTACACCTAGAAATAAGCTTGTGTGGAGTTGAGCCCGGGCTTACGTTGAAAATGCCGAGACATACGTGCGACACTGACTGTAATAGACAAATACATTAGCACCTGTATTCTAGTTTTCCCACATTTTATTTGATCCAAATATTGAGAAATGGGAGGAAGCAATCCTAAATATCTGAATATTATTTTCATATCATTAATATAATAATATGAATTTTCTAGAATAAAAAATCCTGTAGTCACTAATTGATCTCTCAGTGTGTTCAAATTCAGATGCACACACCTCCTGGAAAAGAGGAAACCTTGATTGCTTGCTGAAAAATAGATTTTATTTCCTTTCATAATCATAAGTGCAACTACGAAAGCTTAATATGGTTTTATGTATCAGTTATTATTAATGATTTGCCAGAGCTTTATTTTCCTGTGTGCCTAAGAACATTCTCCAGGAAAATATTTGCCTGCCTTTTACTGGTTTTTTTTTTCAAAAATGCTACCTGAATTAATTTCTGCCAACTCAGGGAATTTCTACCCTTTATAGCCTTCAGTCTGGGGATACAACCATGGCCCGTGAAACATATCTTGGTTACTGAAAGGGAGTGGGCAGGGCTTTCTTGGTCCAAACCTAACAGAAGAAGGAATGAATGAAGAGGAGAAAGCTGCCTGCTTTTTTCTTCAAGGGCTGCGTGACTCTGGGGTCAACAGAGGAGACAGCAAAGGGAAAGGCACCTGTGAATAGTTTGACTTCCCAGGAGAAGAGACCGCATGGGTAGGTATATGGTGGAATGAAGTTTATGCCAGATGGTTTGGACACTGGCCGTTGTTTCACCTGAATCAGCCCAAACTCCCCTAGCACAGTGTAACTGTCTGTACAAGAGTGAATTAGATAGACCTGTACTTGAATGCCTTCGCCCACTCTCTGCCAGTCCATCTCACATCAGCTTTCATAAAAGAGGGAAGCAGAAGCTACAGCGAAGAAGTCCAGGTTTTCTTCCCCATTACTAACTTATAATTCAGTAAGGTATTCATATAGATTCATGTGCACACATATTCATGTATACACATAAAAAAGAGTATATATGTGTGTGTATGTAAGAGTGTGCATGTGTTGCCTTTGCGGGCTTTAAAGAAAGGCATATCATTATCAATTTTTCAGATTCTGACTGGCAATAAACTTATACAGAGAATTTATGTCATCAGTGAAGAGTTCACTAGGAGTATTTGTTATTCAGACCATTTTGACTAGAAAGTAGGTCATGTTGCTATTTCTGTTCTGATGAAACTCAGAATCAGGTTTTCTCTGTGAAGACTTGTGATTATTAATTTATAATTTACGTTCTGCAACTGCTCTGCAGTAGTCAGTTAGAATTAAAGTTGTCTTACACAGATCTTACTTGGAAGTTTTAAAAAGAATTTCAGAGTTTAACTGCCTTCTACATTTCTCCTTGTGTTAGTGCAGCCTCTTGGTCCTAATTCAGTCAACAGGGGTGCAAACATTGATTAGAGCAGTAGAAAATGCACAGAATCTTTATTGCCAAATATTTTTTCAATCAATGATCTCTTAATAAGACAGTCTTCTGTTTGTGTCGTCATACACTTGTATTTGAAGCGGAACATTTCAGCAAGGGACATGCAGTAGAATGATATTCAATTCTACAGAAAAAAAAGTTCCAATTTTTATGCAAATGCTTTTTTTAAGTAAACCTGCAAGAAACAAAAGAGTAGATATCTGGAGACAGACTCTGTTCAGAGTCCTAGAACTACATACAGAAATGCAAGTGAAGTTTTCAGGAAGCTATTTTTATTTAGGGTCAGGTTCTGCTGCTGTTTGCTTTGGGGCACATGGACCACTGGAGAGCAGGCAGAAAGAAAAGGAATAAACTCTCCATGTTCTGGGACTCCTCCCTTATCTCCACATGTGCAATGCAGCTTCTGTGGATTCAGAAATGAAGGACCTGTCCAGAAGGAAATTCTGGCTTCTGAATGATATAAAGGATATAGCTTCAAGTACAGAATCTGCTCTATGAAGTATACCATATGTTTAACTATTTAAAAAATATTTCTTAAACTCTGCAAGTGGTTCCTGCATGTATTTAATTGCCAAAATCACTACTAGCTGTACATTCACTTTAAAAAAAATACATAACCCCTCTACTGAAATGTCTGGTCAAACACTGCAGTAAACAGTTCTATTTTGAAGTCAATCTGCAAGTAATTTAGCACGCTGAAATAAGTACTGCTCTTCTCGTTTTCTTACTGCAACAGTTCAGGGAATGACATGTTCCTTGGTGATAGTTCTTCTCCTTTCAAGTGCCTCTGAGAAGAGGTGTCACGGCAAAAGTGGTATGTATAAGGTAAAAGTGAAACTAGCAAAACTAACATTTCCTTTTTTAAGTGTGCAGCATTTGAGCATCAAGCTGGTGTGTCAAGGTAGTCAGTGCCCCAGATCCAGAACATAAGTGAGAGCTTTTCTTCCAGTTTCTGCTGACAGAGCAGTCCAAAGGAATGCTGACTGCAACAAGCCTGTGAGCCTTAGGCATGACTGAAGCTCACTTGACAAGATTCACTTACTAAACCCAATGTGCGTGATGAGACCCTGTCACGGTGGAGTATGACAATAATGCAGAGTGGTGGAGAAATAAGAAAGGCAGCTGAGTCACTATATTTACAAGTCACTAATCCACTCCGGGTATAATCACTTAAAAAGCCTATGGATTTGGACAAAATAGTTGTGAGTGTATTTTTACCCTTAAAAAAGAAGTAGCTTTTGAACTAATCTTCCTGACTTAATAGTGTCTGTTAAACAGAAATTGAGTTTTGTAATCAAAAATACCAGAGGAGGAAGGGAAGATGATTATTTTATGGTGTGGAAAAAATTTACAGAGCTAATTGGGTTAGATGTTATTGACAAAGGTCTCAGGAATTTATAGCTGCCTAAGTGTATCCAGTATTGCTCATACACGTGTCTGCTAGTACTGGCAAAAAATACCTCAAATACCAGCAACTAAACCTAAGGATTTGCTAAAAAAATACAGACCATTTTCAAAGAAATATGTTTTAAAGTATGTAATTATATGAGATTTTAATGTAAGATGAGGTCTGGAGATCTTTAAGATTTTCCAAATTTGCATGAGTATAAAACTACTATGGATTAATTTGTGCTGGTTTTTGGACATGTCATCTCTTTCAACCCCTGGAGTCCTGGCTGTGTGGGTTCCTCATAAGAAGTGTCTGCTTGATATTCCTGCCAGAAACATTTGGTTTCTGCAAGAAGGTCCGTGGAAGAGTGTGGGCTTGGCTTCAGCTGTCACTAGGAGCCTGGCATCAAACACCAGGTTCCTGGGGAATGTGATGAGCAGGAGATTAGAAGTTAATTGCTCGGGAGCAAACCTGAATGAGAAGAAGGAGGTTCAGCATACATATATGGGGGTTTCTATATAATTTTTAAATAAAATATAAAATCCTCCATGTATTTTAATATTGTGAAGAGTCATAAGCTTTAGGTTACTTAGAAAGTTTTAAAGTAAAGGTATGAATAAGGGGCTTATTAATACACTGGACATGAGGAATCTGGGGAACTGATGTAAAAAAGAGATATGGTTCACTGGGTGACATGAGTGGGAGTTTTATGGTAGGCCAACAGTACTGCTCTGACTGGGCAAAATGGCAGATCTGAGAAAGGTGAAATAGGAATCTGGAGCTCTCTGTTTGGAGTTAGGGATGTTGAGACCTGCCCTGCCCCTACTGCCTCTTTGCTGTGAGAAATGCAGTAGCCCAACATAGACTGAAGATTAGAGGCTACACGAAATTCAGTAGTGACAACAGTTGAATGAAGAAGTCAGAATCGAGAGAAGAGCGCATTGCTAATAACCCACTGGGCTGCGGTGGGGGAAAAAATACCAAAAAAGGAAAAATGTTCCCTTGAGCTCTGAAACAGAAACTGGAAACTATAACACAAAGATCAATTCACAAAAAAATCATAGAATCATAGAATGGTTTGGGTTGGAAGACACCTTAAAGATCATCTAGCTCCAACCCCCCTGCCATGGGCAGGGATACCTTCCACGAGACCAGATTGCTCAAAGCCCCGTCCAACCTGGCTTTGAACGCTTCCAGGGATGGGACATCCACAGCTTCCTGGGCAACCTGTTCCGGTATCTCACTGCCCTCATAGTGTAGAATTTCTTCCTTTGTATCTAATCTAAATTTATCCTCTTTCGGTTTAAAGCCATTACCCCTTGTTCTATTGCTACATGCCCTTGTAAAATCCATAAGATAAGACTGATTCAGCCACTGAAGCACATCTTGCTCCTAACTGGGATCTTACTTGTTGGTAGTGTGAACTGCTAGACATAAAGCAGTCCCTGAGAACAGAGAAGCAGAAATCCAATTTGTTTTAGTTTTAACTCACCATTGTATTCCATAATAAATGCCTGTTTAAGGAAGACTTACATAATTAAAACACAACCTTACCCAGTGAGGGAAACACTCTAGATACAAACATGTAGATGATAATTGTAAAATCAGGATTTAAACATAAATAAATATTAAGAGCACTTTAATTTGCATGTTTAGTACTATCTTTCCTATTGGCATTGAATTCAGAGGACACTATTAAAGGGAGAGCAAACAGAAAATGAAATTTTAGTGAGATAGGAAACCGAGGCACACAATTTGGAAACAGGCTATAGCAGCTAGACAGTTAACTTGGAAAATGCTGTTTTCTAGGTGCAGGGCAGAGTTACACATTTACTTAGCCAAGGCTGCAAGAGAAGAAAAGATCAACTCTTGCTTCAGAAAGTTCCAAATAGAAGGGAAGACACAATGGAGTGACTAACAGGAACATCTGAAGGGGAAGGTTTGGAAGAAGTAGCAAAGCACTCTGCTTCTCTAAGCCAAAAGTTGGATGTAAGTGGGCTGAATGGGAATTACTGAGCATGCAAGGAAAGAGGAGGCATTAGGATACGAAAAATATATAAATACCCTATGTTTTACTTGATTCTCTGTGTATGGTACACACTTTTGGGTAAATTGCTACAAAGCTCTTTGCTCTGAAGTGGTTGCTTTTGGTCTCTTTCAGTCAGCCACTGTTCACAGTAGCAAGGGAGAAAAAGGGGTCAGATTAAGAAGTGCATTTAAATTTGCAGACACTGGGGAGCTGCCACCTGGGGATCTAGTCCTTGTGCACCTGGTCGGTGACATTCAGCTTTAAAAGAAGTGCTGAGGATCAGGGCTTTCACCTCTCTGGACTGAAAGGGATTGAACTGCCTTCTTGACCCAACTCCGAGAGAAGATGTCTGTCATGCTGTCAGACAATAGCATGGGAACTGTCTGTGTGCTGTGACTTATAAAGGTTTTCTCTATGCCTACTGGTAGGAGAGAAGTGGGAATGCACTGGCAATAGCCCTGGGTATGTTTGTCATTGCCTCGCTACAGGGAGATATGAGTGTCCTTTCTGAACTTCCCCCTGGTATCAGAATCAAATATGACATGTAGTTTGATCTCAGATATTGATAGAGGACTGTCAGACTGTGATGGTTTGTGCAATATTTATTGTGTTTGGACTCTGTTTTCTCAGGTTTTAGATCGATTTATGGAACGGGAAACCCATTGTTCCCATAGCAATCATTGGTCTTCTCTGTGGGGTGTTCATCAACTGCCTGCATTCTTCTATTTCAATCTATTGTTAATCCCTGATTCTTACAGCTGCATATAGAATTTAAAATATGTATACGGTAATTAACAAGGAGATTTGGGGTTGTTACTGAGTATCTCTGTCTCTTTGTCTTCCTGGGAGAGTGTGAGAATGTTATTTTACACTGAAATATTGAATTTCTCTGCAATACAGAGAAACTAGGGTTAATTTGGTTTTGATGCTGGAGACTGGACAAAGAAATCAGAATTGGCACCTATAACTTGATGATGTGATTGCCAAATGTTACACAATGCAACAACTGGACATTATTAGATCGCAAGCTTCCTGGCACTGGAGGTAACAGCAAGGGCCAAAAGTGCCTGGTACATTTGTTTAGAAGAGGTTGATGTTCCCTCTTACACTTGGACCACCCCACTGCTATCTGCAAATTTCATCATTAAGTTACTCTAATTTTTCCTCGAGGGGCTGTATATTTAGACAATTTCAGAAGAAACCTAATCTTTGCAACTGCTGTTTTATGGTATTAGCACATCTATAATTTATAGAGTATTTAGCAGCAGTGTCAGGTAACCTATGCCTGTTGCCCTTTTAGGGCCTTTTATTCCTCTTGATCCGGTGTGTTAACTTTCCGCAGACGTTGTGTTTGAGGCTGGATTGGGATCTCTGTTTTTATTAGCCCTGATTTGTTAATCTGGATAGTGGTGAAGTTTATCATTGTATGACTGAGGATAAATGAGTTGTGAAACTAAATATATTAATTTTAATACCATAAAGTGCTTGTAATACAAATAACCTGTCATATTATGATTGAAATACATAGACAGAAAAAAACCTACGTGGAAACAATTTTCACTTGATATGGCTTAAACTCTTCCATCCATTTTGATGGCCAGCTATATACTACCACTCAAATAATAATGACAAGACCTATCTGTGTGCTTAAATTTACATATACATATATGCAAATTAGATTCTGACACAAAATTTTAGCATATTTTTGAATTTGCAGACTGAGAACAGTCCCATTGCCTTCCAAGTAGGAACCTCCATAGGCCAAAATTGAGCATACGCTTCAATCCTTGCACCTTCTTATGCCTATTGAATAATCTAGTAATAGATTCTCAGATGGAATTTCAGATTAAAGTACTGAACTATGAGAACAGATATTTTAGCTTGGCAACTTTTGTGCATATAAATGTATTCTATGCATCGTCTATGCGAGAAGGAAGTTTGACAAGAAATAAAAAGATTAGGAAAAAATCTTTTAAGACTAGTATCAAGAGCATCTCAAACAAAGGATGCTATGCAGAGTTTGCATGATGCAACAATGAAATAATTTTATCTCATATTATAAGGGAGAAAATTTAATACAGTAGCTAGGCAAAGCAAGAATGTAATGAAAAGGAGCAATTGCAGGTTGTGAATATAATGTAATCAGATATTATTACATAAAAAAGCTGTTGTCATTAAGGTTACACATGAACTCTAAGCAAAAGAAAATTCTGGGGCCATCATTGTAATTTTCTTGACAACTAATTTGGTTTTGTATCATGAGCACAATGATATTCAGCACTACAGCAAGAGTGGGATAAAAAGGCCAGGAAGACAGTGGCCTCACTGATGTGGGACCAGTTGAGGGAAGTAAGTACCGGAGCAGGGGGAGCAGGGCAGGTCCACAGACACTGACTGGGACCACCCAAGGGTCCGGCTCACCAGACAAGTCCACGGTGCCAAGACAGATCTGAAGTCAAGCTGGGAAGTTGCCTCACTAGGTCAGGGCCAGGGTTGAGATCAAGGTTATGAGGCCAGGCACCAGGGTGCCCGCAGTGCAGCTCAGGCAAGGCCCAAGGGCGAGGGCTGGGGGTGAAATGATCCCTGAGTGATGGGGGAGTCCAGTGGGGCTGCTGGTGGATCTCTCCCCACCAGGTCCTTCCCAGCAGCCAGACCTCCCAGCCACACAGCGTCAGAGGTGGCTCCCCTGGGTGGCCAGACCCCCAGGGAAGGGGAAAAGGAGCCTCTGAGTGCTTGAGGCACTGAGTTAAATCACCTCACATAGTAAAGCAGATTTAGTCTTTAACGAAATAATTCTCCGCAGAGTTTGCTTTTATGTGTAAATTCTTGCTGTCACACAATTTTCTAACTTTCTATTTTATGGCTATTACTTCATTTATCTTGTATTGAATTGGTCCAGTTATGAATTTATTTTATATGAAATAGTATTTCCCATAAAAGAAATTTATTTTAGATCAATAACTGAAGTTGTTATTTAAGTACTTCAAAGGTAGATCAATGTTTGGATAAAATACTTGTGAAAACTTTCTCAGTTTCCAAATGGCTCTGTCTATGAACAACAGAAGCAAAGAAGGAACTTCATCTTAGTCTTTATCCAGTGAGATACTCAGAGTCTTTCAAAGATATTGTCGCAAGAGTTGGCTTCTGATTGACCCGCCACTTCAGCCTAATATATCTCAAAAATTTCCTTGAAAGAGAAAAAGAAAGCAGCAGAAGTACGTAACACAATTGCTTCAATTTTTCGGTTCTTCATCAGCTAACAGATGGATAGAGTCTGAGAAAGAGCTGGGATCTGTGCTTCAGGTGATCCCATTTGTCACAGAGCAGGTCTCCTTGTCTCCCAGTCCATGTGCCCTGGAGACATTAAGGTCTCAGAGGAAGGATGCCCTGTTGGATCCTCTCCCAAGGCTGTCCCAGGAGAGCCTCAGCCCCTGCATCCAGGTGTGATACCCATCAGGATGACTGGGATCCAGGGGCAGATTGAGTATCTGACCTCAGCTATAGCAAGAATCCACATTACACATCTCTCTCTAGAAATATATATATATCTCCCATGAATCCTGATCAGTCAGGGAGGAGAATAGGATGAGACTATTGGTGCTGTTTGTGTTTGCATGAGTACCAAATCCTGGCTGAAGGAAGGAAACGAAAATGACATAGCTTCCTTTCAGTGCTATGATAAACCAACATTCTCTATTTAATAAAAACCTTTATTCACAAGCAGTCAAGGTAGAATTTGTATTTTTTGTGGTGAAGGAACAGCTTTTTTTTTAATATTTTTCTTATTGCTGAAAGCACATTCCCTCCTTGATCTTTTTAATTTCACAATAGAGTAAATCCATTAGGTAGGTTGGCATTAAAATGTAGGAAAACAATCTAATTGCCATGAGAGTTTAAAATTCCATGAGCTTTTTTTCTTCAGTTTAACTCTTGTTTAATCACAAATTTAATACTGCAACTAAGCATTCAGTAATGTTGCTTGCCTACTGTGTAATGATTTTCAAGTCCCACTGACTTCATATCCATAGTGATATTCTTTATTTCCATAGTTAAAAAAAATCCTTGGATTTATTTGTATAATAGTGGAATTACAGTGTATTTGAGCTTGATTTTCAAATACTGCTATACAACTATATACAGCATTTGTCCTTCTGGTGACCCTTTCTTTTTGTGATTGCAATTTTGACAGGTGCTTTTGCTTCAGGCCACTCAGAGACTTTACACTATTAACTGTGGTGACATTCTTCTCTCTTGAATTGTTCCAGGGAAAAAAGCTGATGAGAAAGTTCGACTTTCCTTTTGTTTCTCTGTGTATCTTAAGGGCTTAATGCTAGTGCCATGGTGACAACCAAAAAGTTAACATTCACCTCTAATTTCTTCAGAATTGTATCTGTCATGGCACAGATATTTCAACAGGTTATGAAAAATTTCACAATAGGTGTCAACATATGTGGAAATTACCAGTAATAAACAATGACCAACAGTAGAATGGAATCACTGTTAGTATTAAGATCCTGACCTAGATCTATAGCCCAAAGAAATCAGTTATCTTCTTTTTATTGGTGTCAAGGGACTGAGTCAGATTCTTAGGCTATGATTACAGAAAGCTAGAGGACTTAGTTAGGTAATGGTCTCATTGAAATCTTAGGATCATTTGGAAAAGAAACCTTAAAAACCATTACCCATTTATTTAATCAGACATAATGATTGCTTTAGTGGCGTAGGCAACATTACATGGGAGACCTTTACTACATATAGATTTTTATCTTCTTTTCTGATTTATTACTTTTCCTTTTTCTTTTTTTTTTTTGTCCTTGAGCAATCTCTTTTGTTATGCTGAACAGGTTAGCAACACTGGAATTACTGTAAATCAAAATGTTTGTCTCTGCCACATTCAGTTACATCAAATATGCCATAAAGCTTTTTATAGTTGTTGGGAGGTGAGAAACCAATTGCCCATTGAAAGCTTGATATACTCTGGAGCTCAGCGTCTAAAACTTGATGATTTTATTTTTTCATGCTACTGGATTGAGAGAGATATCACTCATATGAATAAATGAATTAACTGTTTATTGAAAAAACAAACCAAACCAAACCCCAAACATTCTTCTCCATGCAAGTTATACACAGATCTAAATCAACATACATGGAATATATTAATATTTCCTGTCCTGATATTATGGGACTAAATCTTATTTTACATGTACCTTTATTTGGATTAATGTCTCAAAAACATTAGTTACTTCTCTATTTAACACGATTTTCTTTAAATAAACACATCTTCTTTACCTTTTTCTCTGTGTGTGTATACATATGTATAGTTATATAAACATGTATATGTATCCATTTTGTCTTATACTTTGTATTTTTACTAGTCATGCTAGCAAGACTGTTGGTGCTGAATGATTTTCTATTTTTAGGTCAGACCAATTCTGGCACTGAAAATAAGTTGCTTGAAACTTCTTTATGGAAAATGGATAATGTGGAGAGAGGGTGTGTGGTCCGGTGTTTATCTCATTAATCTGGCTCCAAGGAGACCTGGGTATGATTCCTTGCTCCACCACAGATATCCTATTTGACCCTTGGCTAATTGCTATGCCACTGTATCTCCATTCTTCAAGCTGCCAAAAGATTGAGGATGTGTGTTTATCTCTCTTGAGAGGGGGCAGGGTAGGTAGAGAATAGGAACAAAGAGGAAGGTTTTGAGGAGAAACATTGAAAAATGACAATATCGGGATTATGCAAGACACTCCTCCAAAAAAAAAAAGAAGAAAAAAGAAAAGAGAAGTTAATCTATGTGGAATTATCTGGGCTGTTATTTTTGAAGGCTGATGCTCCACTGTTGTCTGCCTTGTACTGTTAGCGATGTTAGTGTAACTGTGAGTAAAATGCCATCACTCCATTCATGTGGCAATATTGGTGAGGGGAGTATAAAAAAGCAAATATTCATTCTTAGTCTGTTTTAGATACTATAACTTCATGACTTCAGGGTGAACTTCATTAACAATTTTGGCTTTATCCTTCCTATGCCAATGATAATTCAGTTACCTTCCTGATATTTGATTTGAGCGGGATGTCCTGTAGTGCTATGAATCACTTATCATTTCTGTGTTAAACTGGTAGGTCTGGATATATTGAACCGACCTCCTCCTGGAAATCGTAGGTGTTCAATAGCCTTGTTAAGCAGCCGTGAGGACAGAAAAATTGTGCTGCATATAGGTCACTGGCAGGAGGTTTATCATCGTGTTAAAGTTATTTTCTATACCTTTCATATAGACACCATTGAGAGGTAATCTTCATCTATCATAACTTGCTAAGAAAGGGGCAGCGGACGGTGTTTTAATGAGTCTTCCTGTGACAATAAAGGTAGTTACTTCAAGCTTATATTATGCTATATTGAAGCAGTATATCACTAGTTAATATATGTATAACCCATTATACCTTTACGTATTTCAGGTAGTGCTTTCCTCTGTACCGAGCAAAGCTACAACAGTATTATGAACCCATGATCAGAAAGCCTCCATAATATCTCAGAGAATGTAGTCAGTCACCTACCATGACAGAACAATGTTTTATTTGAATCAATATTTTTAAAACTCTACGCCCAAAGAAAAGTTCCTGAATCTGTATTTAAGCACTTAAATAAATGAGGCCTTGTTTAGAGAGAGACACTAATAACCTCTTCTGCAGAACAGAGCTGTGCATACACCACATACATAAAGTGGTGCATTATTCTTACTAAAGTGTTAGACAAAGACAAGGCAGAGAAGAAATCTAAGATGGCAAACATCTTTGAAAATTTTCTTTTTGTTTCTTTCTGTGTCTGACTTTTCTCTCCAGATGTAATCTATGTCTATTAGATTTTTTTTTCCTTTTCATCTTGATAATTCTCATCAAAATAACAATTTATTTCCATCAGAACATATGAAGCACAAAGTATGATTCCATTCTATTCTAATGCCTGGAATTTCTTTTTAAAAGTAAACTCCTTTCATATAAGGTTGTTATTTTATATGACGAACCTACATCAGAAGTGCACTGACAGAAATGTCATTTACAGCAAGAAGGAAAAAAGAATGTCTTAACTTAAGCAGACCTCAAATTAAAGATCAATAACTTAAGAAGGAAATTATTTGACTTATCTGTATCACCCTTGCCTTTCTCACTGGAAGAACTGGCTTTACTTCAATGCAATCATAAAATTGGTAGGTTAATAGCAAGAAAACTGGCAAGTTCTTATAACATAGCAAAAGGTAAAAATGATTAAGTTGCTAGGCTCTTGGATATTAAAGAGATTAATAGGCTTTTTAATGGCTGTATGAATTAATTTGCATGAATGATACCTGGAACCTGGAGAAGAATGAAAAGCTCTTAATGCCAGCATAAATTATCTGTATTCTTTTAAATGATCATACATTGAAAAACAAAAGGGAAAATCCTTTGATGCAAATGTCACCTTTACTGAAATACCCAAGTTCATAGAAAGTCTAATTAAGGTGCTGGCCAAGACAGCACTGCTAATGATTTTCTAAAAGGTCTCATAATTCTTTCAGCGATCACAGGATGATTAAGCAAGGTTGTTTTAAAACAAATAGTCATTCTCCTGTTTTTGTACTTGATTCTGGTGCCACTGTAATTGCTAATTATAAAGACTGTGTTGCATCTTATTTGCAATCTTGAAAACACATGAGTTTCAACATCATAGCATTTAACTTTTCCCAGATTATCTTGATATCTTCATTTTGTGCTCAAAGCTCACCCCATGTTTGTCACAGTAAGGCACCTAATTCATCAATTCACTCATAAAGAATATTGACCCCTTCAGAACTTAAGGATCTCTTTGTACTTCTAGTCATCTAGTAAGATGTTATAATAATACTACTGTGGTCCACAGGAGGTCTTATTCATCATCGTCTTCACTTGTGAGGAGAAAAGAGATGGCTTGAAGACAGTGCCACCTGAATACAGGGGTCTATCTCCATGCCTTCCATCCTTTTTGAGAAGATGTTCATACCTCTGAGTCACTGGACTGACCTACTTAGGATGTGCCACCTCGTCTACACATGATCAGTAAGAGGAGGATGGGAACTAATCTATATGTGCAAAGTAATTCAATATTGTATGCATGCTGACTCTGGGATAGGTAAATTGTATAAAACAGAGGAGAAAACTCCATAAGCAACGGGGGCCAAAAAATGAGGAAAAAAATATCCCAAATAAATGATTTCTTTGCAGTAGCGTTTTTCTTCAGGTTTCCTTCTGGTACATGGCTTTCATCTGCACTGATACACCAGAGACAAGCAAGTTACAATGTGGCTTTACTTTCCTTTTCTGCTTTCTTGATCACAGGAAACAGGGAAGCAAGACTAATTCTATATAGAATTAGAGCAGTGCTAAGAGCCAGAAAGGGTCTTTGTGATATTAGAAGACCTCTTGTTTATAGTGGCATCTTTGCCATTGCTCTTTCCTATAAGTTGAACAGGTGACACTAGCAGCCCTGAAGTAAATAGGATCACAGTAGCACTAAACCCACCTGCAGATTTTCTTAATGTGTTCAACATCTCCAAGCTTGGATAAGCTTTCCTGAGGCAGGTAGAGGGTTAAAATAAAAGTCTTAAAACCTTCTATAAAGTTTAAGAACATAATTCCAAAACAGGATTCTGCAAGTTTTCAAAAATTATTATATTGCAATTTTTCAAAAAATGATTATAAGAGAACTAGCTAACAAGCTAGTCTCACAGAAGGGCTTACTTAGAAGATGAGGCCCTTGAGTATGGGTCTTGGGTTAGCACATAGTTTCCTAGGGAGAATAAGGTGGAAAGGGTATGGGGAGAGTGTTAAATGAGAGTCATTGCAGTCAGCATTGTCAATGGAGGAGACGTTATTGGCCTAAGAAAAAGGGAGTTGGAGTGAAGCAGTTTGTCATTGAGAAGTAGGAGTTATCTCACCTAATGGTAGAAGTTTAGAAGACAGGTAACTAGTCTGGTTTTTAGACTACAGTCTGGAGAGGAAGAGAACAAGTCCCAGAGGCAGGTTCTCCCAGCTCAAGTTTAATGTTTAGAACAAGCGGTTCTTCGAAATGGCACCCAGTCTCAGAATCCCTTCTGAAACTCCAGCTTGACATGAATGTTCGGAGTGAGCTACTTCACTGATTTGATTATTCCTGTGGGTTTCAGTGGGATAAACGTATTGAAAGACCTGAAAGGAACCTCACTGGTGTCAACAGAAGTCAGATTATACAATCACAGGTATAAGATAATGCAGGACAAAATCACAATTCTTTAATGAAGTAAAATTGTTCCTGACGGAATATGGCAGAGACTGGTTTGAAATAGGACTGACTCAAAAGTGAGTAAAGATATCAGAAGTTAACTCATTAGTAACACCACTATGCAGACAGGTATGAGGTTTGTTTATACAGTCTTTTTTTCCCTGAAATTTATAGCAGGATGAGATTTCCAGCACACATCTCGGCTAAGATATAAAATCTAACAATAAATCTTGAGAACGACGGGCTAAAGTTGCAATAGGCACTGCAAACTTTTACAACCACAAATATGTTTGAAATAAAAGGTTTAGTTACAGTGAATATTCTGTGCCTAAGCAAAGGGCTGGCACAGTTTGTCATAAAGAAAACACTTCAATTTTTCATACTTTAGTGGTTTTGAACCAATATTAAATCAATGGGAGAAACAGTTTTATGTTTTCTACTGCCAGTCTTCCTATCACAAATGTTGTTTTTTACAAGTCCTTATTTGGCAGCTTGTGTTTTGGCCATTTTCTGTCTACTGCTAGGTACAACAAGAGAATTACTTGGTATATCTCACTTTCTGCAATATGACCTTGAGAATCCCATTCTTTTAGCATCAAGTTTTTAATGCTATGGCCAGCTTATAGATCTTCACCAAATGAGCTGCTTTGGTTTTTTTGTTTTTAAAATTCCAGCTATCATGAAAACAGTATAGTTTTATTTTTCTGTTGAACACACTTAAACTGAGTATTTTAATTTCTTCTGGAAATGAACAGGCAAAAAAGAACTGTTGCAGTTTTGAATATATTTGTATGATACTTAATGGGAAATGTAGCTCAGTGACTTGTGTTGCCCTTTCTCTTTGCTGGCCAGACTTCCCTGTGGAGTAATCGCTGAGGGGTACTTTGGAAATTTACCCTCTAAGAAGAGCCTTGAAGCCAGGTGGAACGTAGCACTCATGTACAATGGGCCTGTGCCATGGAGATTCCCTAGATGGCCCTGGATGTTGGCAACATCAGGGGCACCTGGTGTGCTGACTCTGGGAGAGATTACATGGAGGGTGGAGCGGAGTGGAGACCTCGCGGCCACGCTCTGTGAACAGGGGCATTTAAGGATGCACAGGATGTACATCGATAAACTGCGCTTGCAGTGTCCTGGGCCAAGGACCTGTCAACTTTGATGAAGTGCTGTACTTAGAGTGAACTTTGCTTATTATAATATCATTATAATACTAAAACGCACACCCCTCTCAAAAGTTACCCACCTCCCAAGGTGCGACCCCTCCTCAATGAGCGTGCGCACTGAATTTTTCCTAGTCTGTACTTTTAAACGCGAAGCGAGAGAATTCTGCACCAATCCTGATAAAGGTATGTATGACTAGAGTCACTCAAGCTCCACCTGCAAAGTAAAACACTATAAAATAGTGTTTTAAGAGCTGGATGTTAGGGAAGATACCATCGTCATGTACCACTCTAACTTCTGGGATCATTCGACGGGCTGAGCCTCTCTCCCCCCGCATCGGGACGCCTTTGGGTAAGATTTGAACACTTGGTCATACCAAGTGCCTCCCCGGGAAACTTAGAAATCTCTATATAGAGTCACTTTACATCTTTTAACGCGTTTATAGCCAAGTAGTGTCACTCATATTTTTAGCATTTGCACGTGCTTTGTGGGCAGTGAATTTATCACCGGCAATCCAAAGAACCTGTGTATCTGTTGCTTCAATAAATCGCATTGTTGATTGACTCAGCCGTGTGTGTGTTGTCCCTGAACACGACCGTACCTCTGAGTGTGGCCGTGTGAGTTCAGGAGGTGTCCGGCTGAGCAGTTAGTGCGATGTCAGTAGTGCATCCAGACCCGTGAGAGTCCAACGAAGGTGTTGGGCACAACCGAACTACTAACGCTGACTTTGGGCATCATTCAGAACCTAAGCTCAGCCGCCCCCAGTCCCTCTGATATCTGAGGATTGACTGGAAAGCAAGGGGGTTTAGTTTCTGCCAAATTGCTCTGCCTCTTAATGCAACATTCCCAAATAAAATTCTTCATCACTGCTTCTTTCTGATGAAGAGAAAAGTCAAAACCAGAGAACTGTAAGAGACTGAGCAAGAGCAATCTGATAGCAGCATTTGGAAAGCATTATTTGAGATTTAGGTTTTAATATGGCAGGTTTTTTTGTACATTCTGCAGAATTATGCCCGATATTCATTGCTATTAATATTTCTGTGTTATGATATACTACCATTTCTCAGGTAGGTCTCGTGCAAGCTTGTTTTAACTTTGTTGCCAGTACTTACCTATCTGTGACCTGGCAATTCATTTTTGCAAGCTAAGTTTTATCATTGAAACGGTTGTGAAAAACAACACAACTAAAATACATGCCTTTTTCCAACATTCATAAAATACTCAAGGATATATTTTCCAATAGATAGATTACAGTATTAACAGTGCCATTTTTTGGTGTCATAAAATGTATAAATTTATGAATCTTAAAATTAAACCAATGATTTCAAACAGATTAAGTATGTTTTTTAATTATAAGGAAGATTGTTATAGATCAATAATTGTACTTTTCTGCACTATCTCCTTAGCTGGCATCAAATTCAAGCATCTCTGACCCTGACTAGACATCCTAGGCATATGTCTGAAAATTCCCTAAGTTACTTAGCAGTCTTCCCCTGGGATACTTTTCTAGGTCATAAGACTGAGAAAATAGCCTTTTTTGCCAGTGTCTGCCTATCTTTTATTTTATTAGATTGTGTTCTGGCAGCAGATGTATTAACAGAATTCAAATAGAGTCAACACATAGATTGAGCTAACAGACTCATAAAAGGCACACTTACAATACGCTGATATCTGACCCAGTGTTATATAAAGGTCAAGCAAACTGGATAGCTTTTATGGAGCTCATTATTTAATCTTAATATTAAAGGGAACCCAGCATAGAAGACCCTAATCATGATTTGTAATTAAGTGAGAACATCATTCATAACCTGATTATAATTGCAGGGTTTTATAGCCTTTTTCCAGAAATGAACCTCTCGTACACTTGATGTAATGCAAAGGGTTTTATACAAAGCATCTCTTTGACTGTTTGCAAATCAGTTATTAAAAACATTGTATGAATTTTTAATATATAGTGGTATTTATAAAATGTTGCCGTATTGAAAAAATGTTAAGTACTTCCCAAACCATGGTTTAAAGCAGTAAGAAAAAGAATAAAGCAAAAGTGAAAATAGTAATTGAATTAAATTATAAATGGCTTATACTGAGATTTCATCCTCTTGTCACATGTGATTTTAACTAAAAAATGCAAAGTATGTAACCATCATCACCGTGCATATATATCTAAAGTCTCCTTTAATATCTCCACGATATTCCAAATTAACTTTATGTGAAGGGAGTTTGAATATCATACCAGCTCAAGTATAAGCAACTCTTTAAAGTAGAATGGCCTTGAATCTGATTAATCTGAATGCTCTTTTTAGCAAACTATATCATAATAGCTCCCTTGGTACCATTAATATCTAACTTTTCCAATATCATCATATCTCAAAGATATTTGCTTCATGGATTATACATCCATTAGGCTGAAACATTTCTATTAATGCATTGTGGTCGTGCATTTATCATGATTCCACCAAAAAGAATATGGTGCGGAATTCATACTGATTCAGACTGATTATAAAAGAAAAAAGTTTCCTTACAAATATCAGTTGAAATTAGCTAATAATATAATGAAAGTTGTAATAATTCCAGATTTTTAATCAATATTTTGCAGAAACCTCTTCACTATCACTGGCAGCTTTAGCTTAACTTGTTTACTTCATATTTCAATGCACTCAGCAATATATAGGCTAAGTTTGCACTGCAATGTGTAAGGCTAGCTCTTGTGTTTCAGTGAAGGGTGTAATAATACTCAGGTGACAGAAAAATAACTTTTAAGATTGGTCTATCTTGATAGATTTCAATTGTTCCAACACAATTTAAAACCAAAGTTGGTAGAATTTTCTTATTACTGGAAGTTTAGAGTATTCTTGGGGTGTTGCTGGGATGATGCAGTTAAGTATTTCCCCTTCTTCAGTCCTTTGTGTCCCTGTTTGCTTTTTCTTTCCTGCTTTGGTGGTTCTGGAAGGATATTAGTGAAAGTTCAAGTTTTGAAAGTGATCTGTCACCTTTTGTTAATTTTTCTCCACTTCAACGACGTATTCATTTCCTGAAATATGTACATACATGCAAATACACATCCACACAGAGAATGTAGGCTCTCTGAGAGAAATATGTATTGGTTGAAAGTCTAAAGTATGCTGATTCGTATACCTCAGCAGCACTGTAAAAAGAATGGGCCTGCATTGTGTAAGTACCACAATATTTAAAATTACTAATAAATTCCTTGGATTATGAAAACAGAATTCTGAAGTCTGTAACAATTTTCTGCATTAAGAAACTAGACATTATTATGTAAAAGTATTAGATTTTGAGAATAAAGACTCATTTCACAGCATCACAGAATTATTTAAGTTGAAAGGGACTTCCTGAGATCTAGTTCAACCCCCTGCTCAAGATAGGTCAGCTAGACAAGGTTGCTTGTGACTGTGTCCAGTTGGGTTTTGAATATCTCCATGGAGGGGGATTCCACAGCCTCTCTGGACAACTGATTTCAGTGGTTGGCTACCCTCAGAGCAAAGATGTGTTTTCTTTTGTTCAGATGGAGTATCATGGATTTTAATTTGTGCCCACTGCCTCTTGTGCTGTCAGCAGACAAGAGTCTGGTTCTTCTTCTTCGTTCCCTCCCATCAAGTATTTATACAGATTGATAAGATCCTCTTGAATCTCCACATCTCCACATTGAACAGTCCCAGCTCTATCAGCCTCACCTCATATGAAAGATACTCCAGTCACTTAATCATCTTTGTGGCCTTCTGCTGGACTAACTCCCATATGTCCATGTCTCTCTTGTATGTGGAAATCCAGAACTGGACCCAGCACTCCAGGTGTGGCATCACCAGTGTTTAGTAAAAATGAAGGATCACCTCCCCACAGCCTGCTGGCAGCACTTGTCCTAATACAGCCCAGGATGATTTTGGCTGCCTTTGCCATGAGGCTGCATTGCTGGCTCATGGTCAATTTATTGTCCCAAGGTCCTTCTCTGCAGAGCTGATTTCACAGAATCACAGAATCACTAAGGTTGGAAAGGACCTTCAAGATCATCAAGTCCAACCATTAACCCAACGCCACCATGCCCCCTAAACCATGTCCTGAAGTGCCACATCTACACATTTTTTGAATACTTCCAGAGGTGGTGACTCCACCACCTCCCTGGGCAGCCTGTTCCAGTGCTTGACCACTCCCTTGATGAAGAAATTTTTCCTAATATCCAATCTAAACCTCCCCTGGGGCAACTTGAGGCCATTTCCTCTTGTCCTATCACTAGTTACTTGGGAGAAGAGACCAACACTGTTGTCACCACAACCCCCTTTCAGGTAGTTGTAGAGAGCGATAAGGTCTCCCCTCAGCCTCCTCTTCTCCAGACTAAACAACCCCAGTTGCCTCAGCCGCTCCTCATAAGACTTGTGCTCCAGACCCCTCACCAGCTTCATTGTCCTTCTTTGGACACGCTCAAGCACCTCAGCATCCTTCTTGTAGTGAGGGGATTTCCATCTGCTCAGCCCTAAATATGTACTGGTTCCTGGGATTATTGCTTCCCAGGTGAACACTTTGCATTTCCCTTTGTTGAACTTCATAATGTTCTTGTCTGCCCAATTTTCCAGCCTGTAGTGGTCCCTCTGAATGCCAGCACAGCCCTCTGGTGTATCAGCCACTCCTCCCAGCTTTGTATCATCTGCAAACTTGCTGTGAGTATGCTGTGCCCCATCATCTAAGTCATTAATGGAGAGTTTAAAGAGTGCTAACCCCAGTACTGACCCCTGTACACCACTAGAGACTGGACATTTTAACACTGATCACCACTTTCTGGGCTTGGTCATTCATCCAGTTTTCAATCCATTACACTGTCTACTATCTAGACATATTTCATTAGTTTGTTTATGAGGATGTTATAGCAAACAGTGTTGGCAGCCTTACTAAAACAGAGGTAAACACCATCCACTGCTTTCCCCTAATCCACCGATTCTTTACCTCATTGTAGAAGGCTATTGAGTTTCTTATGCAAGCTTTCCCCTTCGTAAGTCTGTGTTGACTATTGCCAATGTCTTTCATGTGTTCTATTTTCCAGAATTATTTGTTCCATTATGTTCCCAGGGACTGAGGTGAGGATGACCAGCCAGTAGTTTCCCAGATCTCCCTTTTTGCTTTTCCTGAAGCAGGAGTGACATTTACCTTCTTCCAGTCTCCCCAGACACAAAGGAGCAGAATGGCACAGCACAAATTAGGGGAATTCCAATAACACAGTAAGAGACAGAAAACCTTGCCCTGGCCCCCTCAGGGCATCCCAAGAGGGCATCATCCCCATGGGTCTGGAGTGACACCCACCACTGTAAGTCCCTGTGAAAGGCTGTCCTGTTGTCCCCTGTAGACTGGGAGGTCACTGCCAGGGGATATGGGTTCATTAAGGGGGAAAGAGCATTTGAGGACTGCATAAAACTTATTATAGGATGTTTAGGGAGGGATCAAAGGTAGGGAAAGGCAGGGATCAGGGCTGACTGAGAAGGAACAAATGTGGGAAAATATGGGGAACAAGAGATAACAGGCATTTGTTAGGTGAATAGCTGACAGCTTTGTATGCTTGTCTGGCCATGCCCTCTGCCTGGTGCTTGCAGTTGATCCTGGCTTCTCATTAAACTCAAATTCTACCTGGTTTCATAGAACAATAGAAACACAGAATAGTTTGGGTTGGAAGGGATCTTCCAAGGCCATTTTGTCCAACCTCTCTGCAGTGAACAGGGACATCTTCAACTAGATCAAGGTTGCTCAGAGCCTTGTCCAACCTGACCTTCAACGTTTCCACAGATGGGGTATCTACTACCTCTCTGCGCAACCTGTGCCAGGGTTTCATCACCCTCATTGTGAAAAATTTCTTCCTTAGATCTAGTCGAAATCTGCCCTTTTTTTAGTTCAAAACCATTATCCTTTGTCTTATTGCAACAGGCCCTGCTAAAAAGTCCGTTCCCATCTTAACTGGAAGGCTGCAAAAAATTGTCCCTGGAGCCTTCTCTTCTCCAGGCTGAACAACCCCAACTCTCTCAGCCTGTCCTTATAGGAGAGATGTTCCATCCCTCTGATAATTTTTGTGGCCCTCCTCTGGACCCACTCCAACAGGTCCATGTCTTTCCTGTGCTGAGGGCTTCAGAGCTGGATGCAGGACTCCAGGTGGGGTCTGACCAGAGCGGAGTAGAGGGGCAGAATCATCTCCCTTGACCTGCTGGCCATGCTTCTTTGGATGCAGCCCAGGAGATGGTTGGCCTTCTGGTCTGGGAGCACACATTGCCGGCTCATGTCCAACTTTTCACCCAGCAGTACCCCGAAGTCCTTCTCAGCAGAGCTACTCTCAATCCCTTAGTCCCCCGTTTCCTGAGTGAATGACTCTATGTGCATGTTGTGTGCACGTGTACGGGGGTCTGAGTGCAGCCATTGGAATGGGATCTGGTCACAGTGACCTGTTGGGTGGACTCAAGTCACAGGGACCTGGGCACCCGGGTGCAGCACCCAGTGAGACTGGGGTTCATGAGCATTGGGGGGGTGCCTAGGCCAGTGTGTGATTGCTGACAAACATCAAACAAGGCTAGCCAGGGAGTAGGGTAAGATGTTTGGGAGAAAAAATGTTGGAGCAGACATAAGTCTGGGCCAAATACTGTAGGAAGCAAAGAGTCTGTGCAATGGTTACTGGAGGGACCAGAAGGACCATGCGGGTTACTGGAGAGACTGTAGAGCCTGGTGGTCAGCTACTGGTCAGGTCATGAGCTACTGGAGGGATCTGTACTGCATATACACGTTAAGTACCTATGTACTTCCCACTAATGGCTTTTCACTGTTTTTGACCAGAGAGGCAAACAGGATGAATCCATTTGTGATGTTTGTGTTAGTGCTGAATTTTGCTGTCTGTGATGCTGGCCATATCTATGTATATTTATGTATTATGCGTATGCATGCATCAGTGCCTGTTGGGAATACATGCTCAGCCTGGGGACATAGAGCTGTGGCAGCCTCATCTCTGTCAGGCTACTGTATTTGGCAATCCCTAGCAGAAAGCAAGAGAATAGTTGTTCTCTTCTAATTTAACCTAACAAATCTGGAGAATGTTGAACTTTTAAAATTTTTTGTTGCTTTTAGACTTAACTATGACAACACCATGATAACAGATAGGTGATTCTTGTTGCATAACACTGGGTTACTCAATGAAACTATAAAACATCTTGATGAGAGTTTAGAAGGATGTTGAAAGTATAATCCTACATGACTTTAAAAGGTTAAATTGAAAGATAACAAACATTCTGCAAGAATAGCCAGGATTTACCATTCCAGATATCCACAACTATGAAGCCTTTGTGACAATGACCTGAGAACTCAAGGCAACCTGCAAGCTTCCCAAATTTTCTCAATTTTTACTTAATTAGAGAAGCAAGAAGTTATTAAAAAAAACCAAACAAAACAAGATAAGATAATATACAATGTATGTAACATTTTTTAAACTTAATAGCAAAACTTGGAAGCTCAATAGCAGGTTAAAATGGCTTTAATTTACAGTACTAACAAAGAAGAATATAGTTTGTACTTCCTCTGTCTTTTGTACCAACAGCTTAAAGCATGTGTTCTTTTTCAGAAAAAGTAAACAAACACAGCAGTTCAACAAAAGAAGACAGAAAGTAAAGGTGATGGGCAAGCCAGATTTTTTTAAAGAAGTTCTTACAAAATCAGTATTGAAATGTAGTAAGTGACAGAGGAATATAATTAAGCTTAAAAAAAAATAATCAGAATCTACAGCTTTCTTCTGCTAAGTGTCATAAAATATTAACAGAAACATCTGTAAAGAGAGATGAATGAAGGCTGTTGTTTTAAATTGGAGCAGTGAGTAAAAATTAAGCCTTTGTCAAACCCCCGTAACATTAAAATGAAGTTCCTTTAACCTTGAAAATTGGCAGTTGAGAGGAATCTGAGAAGTCTGTAGTGTCAGCTGAAAATTTTATTAAAAGCTGCCTCAGAGGGTTGCCCAATGCAACATTAATGGATGTGATACAGCTGACCTTTGTCTTCAAAATTTCTGACAAGTCCGAATCTGAAATACGAGCTTTTATTAATGAAATGGTATTACACAAGAAAAGCGAGTGCCACCACTTGCAAATAGTTAAAAATTACTGAAGAGCTGAAACAAAACAGCATCTGTAAGTCTCTCTAGATAACTCTGCTAATCTTCTTAGACTCTGCTGCATAACAACCAATTTTTAAATCTAGTATCATTGTTCAAAAACATAAATGAAAAATAAAAAATGGTGATAATTTTACTTATAACAATAATGATGTTCTTAACTAGTGATCTTAATGGCTTCTTTGCTGATGAACACAAAATCCTTTCCCCGGCCACACCCCACTGTGAGAACTTCTTGCCAGATTTCAGTGGTGTATGCCTAGCCTTGCCATGTGGTTTCAAGCATACAAATTTCTAATTGCATTGAGAGCAACTGCAGGGGAAGAGGGAGAGGGAAAGTTGTTGAGTACGCCTAATACAATGTGCCTCACGCCTTTTGGTGCAGTGGTCATTACTGATTCCATGGGTCAAATACCAAAGCTATGAGAGAAGGCTGTATCATTTTCAGAGCTGTCTCCGACCTAAAGAAAAGGGACCTGGGGTGGGTGGCTCTGCTGGGCTTTGCTGGGCTCTCTCCTGTCCCAGAACTCACAAGTCATCTTGGGAATGAGGACCTGAGGGTACTGTAAGGGTACATGGAAAGTGAAAGCACCTGGCTCATTAAGGTTGTCCAGTCCAAGATATCCAGTTAAATGTAAAGGGGATGATAAGTAAAGGGGGAAGTGATAAACAAAAATGTACAGTGACACCAACCTGGTAGGCAAGGGATAAGAGAGACAATGCCAAAGATCAAAAGTCTCCAGACACTCACTGATGGGCCATTAAGAAACTCCAGGCACAACTTTGGAGAGGGCCAACCTGAACTTTGTAACTCCAAATTTCCCTTTTGTAAAGGGGAAAGGAGAGCAAAATTAGGATTTGGGGTATTCAGACGTGTCCGTGGGAGGAGTGTGTAAGTGCTGCGTGTTTGCAGCAGCACTGAGCTGGTCCAGCTGGCGAGCCAGGGACCCGTGGGGCAGGTAAGAGGGGCTGGCATCAGGGCAGGGTGCTGGGTGTGCAGAGGGGACATGCTGGTACTTGGGCGAATCTGTGAATGTGCGTGTGCCCGTGAACCTGTCGAGTGCCGTGTGTGTGCCTGCGCTAGTGACCTTCAGCCTCTGCCATCTGAAGAGAAGGAGATTTGTCTGCCTGTGCTTGTGTTTTATGTGAGCCCTGCGCCCGGGTGCTGTGGAGGGCAGCACCTTTTCTGGCAGCCTTTGTGACTGGCCACGCCGGTGTCCTCCGCGCGTGTGTGTCTGAGACAAACACGCTCCACTTTGCCACCGGTTGAACCTGCCACCAGCAGCCTGCAGCTGCTCGCCTGGGAAAAAGCATATAACTGGATTTCAAGGCTTCGATACGAAGCTGATCAGATTTGCATCATAAAAGACACTGTCTCCTGAGGGAAATAAAGTAGATGCCAGTGTTTGAAGTATCACTAGTTACTAAAAAACCCTATCTGGACCCATACCTTTGGTGTCTAATAATCCATGTTTCTTTTTTTGCTCCAGACCATTCTTACACTTTCCTTTTGCTGCATTATCATGTTCTTAGATTTTTCAAGTGACATTTACACCAACTAATCTTCAGGTCAGAAACTATGTCTACTTCATATGGTTGCATATGAAGTCCTAGGTGCACTTCTTAAATGCTGTCTAAAAACAAATAAATAAGATTTTATATACAATAATAGATTTTAATACATTTATTTTAGAATGCATGTAAAAATTAAAAAAAAAATTTTAATTCTGTATTATAACAATTATATAATTTCACTATTTGCCTTTGGCCAGTTTCTAGGTTCAAGGCATTTGAGCCAAACTTTCACAGAAATATTTTTTATAGCTCGATGGGAATCCCTCCAAGATATAAAAGCTCTTTGGGTTTTCATCCATAAGAAAGACAAATAGTAGTCATAGCCCCTAAACCAGGTCCATAGGTCAGTTGTCAGAATAACCAAAGTAACTATAAACAGGACCAGGCATGGACTGACCTCACCTCAGTACAAGGCAGTGATAATGGCTGGCTTTTCCTTTTCAAATACTTCTTGTATGACACCAACTCTGTGGTTTATATATGAATCCTTTAGCCTTAAGAAATTCCACCTTTACTTCAGAGCAGCTGAGAATCCTTAGTCTTTAATGTTTTATTTACTCACAAAAATATTTCAGCACTAAAATTTTTAATTGTGTTGGCTGTCAGTCTTTGGAGAGAGAAAGTGAGCAAGAGTGTGAAGACTTAGAAATAAAGTTCTGTTAGAATATTCCTGATGTTGACTATGTCTTTTTACCAGACCAGTGGGGAGACGACAATGACTTACGGTTTTAGCAATTTGGATATAGCGATTATTAAAAGCTGTGTTTAAAGTCCTCTGTGGGACAGTTGCTCCTACTGTCCGATTTTATGATTAGGATTTGCAATTATAAGGATTTTGCCACATGAAAGAGCTTTCACTTGGTTGAACAGTTAATTGTTGCAGAAGCTTAGACTCACTTTTCAGCTGATAAAGGACCACCAACCAACTCTCTCTACCATCTGCATTCTCAATTTTCCTTTCTTATGTTTTTCTCAAATGTAAATGAGCAACACTGATCTAGAAAAAAACATGGCATTTTAAAAGAAAGGCTACTGCAAGGGTTTTGATTTTGGAGTGCATAGTTCATGAAAGGTATAAAGTGCTTCCTATATGTGTTATTTGCGCTCTCCTTACAACACAGTTTTGTTCCATGTCCAGATGCTCCTTTTTCTCCTGTGGTGTCCTTTCTTTAGAGAGTTTGAGGTAAGATTCCTTTCCCATTTATATAGTTTATTAGAAATTTTGGATCTAATTTTATTTCATGATTAAAATTCTTACCGAACAGGGATACTTACACACAAGGAGAAACAACTGCCTGGACCTTAAAGGTGGAACTCAGCTGCAACTTTTTACTTTCTTTCCTAAGTGTTTTATTTATTTTCCTCTTTTTCTTATCAAATACTGATGTGTAAACTTGAAAGTATTATGGAAAATGTACAGTGAGCTTTGTTCAGGTAGTGCCTGTGTTTTTAAATTTAATAGTTAATATTAACAATGTTAGGACTGCTGCACAAAAAAAGCTACATTAGTAAGCTGGGTGGTGCAATACGAAAGGATCTGCAGGGAAAACCATTGCTGTTGAGAATCTGACATCCACATTGTTTGGGGGCTTTACTGCAGATTTTCTCTAATCTGAGACTCTGCAGTAAGTATCCATTATTAACTGCACTCCTGGGAGTCATCTTTCAGGTTAGTTTCATCAAAAAGTAAACTAATTTGCAAACAGATGATTGCAAAAATTTCCTCAAAAGCTCAATCCCTGGTCTGCTAGCTTGCTGTAAATTGGATTTGTGTATATTTTTTAGAAAAGCCTGTACTAGTATGAAGTCTGAAATGTGTCTTGTACATAATACTCTAAAATTTACAAGACCAGATCCTTGGTCCAGGTTTTTGCTCTCATTGTTTCACTACAATGTCTTCAATGGTCATCTGAGAAATAGGAGTCTCATCTCTCTGCCACCCATTCTCCCTGTTCCAAGGACAGTTTTAAAAAAGGCAAATAAGGAACTGGAAGTTGTGTGACTTCTAAGGAACTGTAGTGGTGATTTCTCTTAATATTAAGATGGAATAATACATCTGAACTATACCATAGAAAACTATGTCGCAGTTACATTGATGAAGCTAATACAGAGGATACTTGCAAAGCTGGGCTCTGACATCTGCTGCACTATATCCCACAATAAGGTGATGTAATTGGAATCCCTTCACAGAATCCATGTGGAAAGGAAGAGCAATTAAGCAGAGTCATTTAGAAAAAAACAAATGAGCCTGTTCTTGACCTTCATTTAACAAGAAAGGGACTGTGTCACAGCAGCAATTTAGTACAGTAGTTTCTTGCAGAAACTAACACAGATTATGGCAGAACATAATTCCAAATGAGAAAACATGTAACAGGGCAAAATTATTCAGTATTAGATGGCAATTGATGCATGAATTACAGGAAGGGAGAGAGAGCCAAGTTAGTGAAGTGCCCTGGAAGAATTTCAAAAAGTAAAAAGCTCAGGAGACAGTATTCTCTTAAAAGGTTGCTCCAGGATGGGCTGTTTAAGAAGATGTAACAGGATTTCCATACTTTCAAAGAGGAGAGAGTAATTTTCTCCCTGTAGACTGTGAGTTGACTAACATTTTATATCTCTGCTTCTGTTGGTTCAAAAAGAAGTTATCTTCTTCCTCATTACCTCTGGGGGAAAAAGCAATGAAGAAACAGTTTAAATGAGTTTTTTTTTTCCTTTTTGTTCTAGGCATTAAGCAACTGTGCCGTAACTTCTATTCCTTTAGCTAGTGGAAACAGCTAAGAGTAAAGTGGAGAAAGGGAGTAAAACAGGGTGCCAGATAAATTGACTGACTACGTCTTCTTTCAAAGAAGTTATCAGATCCCAGCTGGAGGATGAGTATCAGTCAGTCAAATACTTGCCAAACAGTATTTAGCTCACATAATCGTACCTTTTTTTTTGTGTTGTTCTACAAGATTTATAGCTTTTAGTCACCTCTGCCTTAGCTGCATAGCTAAAATGTATATTTAAGGTTAAGTTGGATGAGCACCCAGAGTATGAAGGCTACCAGAATGTTTAATATCGGTGCGGTCTCCTGAGATACAAAGGTGATATGAAATGGTTTTCTTCTTCTGTTGTACAATGCTTGGAACAGAAACATTTTTCATGTTGCTTTTCCATGTTTGGAAAAGAAACTCTTTTCAGCTATTCAAGAACAATTCTGTTAAGTTGCTGTCAGACTTCACCCTTTTCTGTTGCTGTCAAGCATTCTGGGCCATCAGCCTGAAAAGAAGTCTCTTAATTTCAGAAGTGTTGTCATTTTCACGAGAAAGAGGGGGAACGTTCAACCTAGGCCCCATCCCCGATATGGCAGCACAGGCTATGGAAACTCCATGTGGCTTTGTAGATGGGCTGAGCAAGATGATGTTTAAAAGGGTGCTTACAGCAACTGCTGTTCTTCCACAGTTTTGGGCTATGGCAAGGTACATAGAAAAGGTCAGGAGCAACTGAAGGCAAAGCTGAGTTTGGCAGCCCTGCTGCATCTGAGCATGTGGCAGTGGCTGTGGGGAGAAAGCAGGTGTCCTGCAGACCCCCAGAGCCCAAGTGCTTCTAGACGATGAAGCCCTTCCATAGGGAAGGCCAGCTACTACATTCTTTTAAGTGTGCAACAAAGCACCGTTTAGGCCCTCAGCGCACCCACGTCTTATTTCCAGACAAATCACAACTTTTTTTTTTTATATTTAGCATCCACAGTAGACTTTATCTTGCTTTGGAATTGCATCTACTTCAGTGTTTGTTAATACAGAAAATACCTTCGTCAGGTTTGATCTCTCAGCTTCTGCAGCTGACTGTGTTTCAGAAAAAAAACTGGGTTCGTAGAGTATTTTGAAAAAGATCTTGTCTGAGAATGACTGGTAATAAAAGCACAGTGGATATAAGAACGCACTATAAATCATGTATGTGCAAATAATAAAGTGCTATACTCAGCAATCAGCTCCCTAAGATCTTAATATTCTCAGTTTACACCACGAGAGTAAAATCAATGAAATATTAAGTCCTTGAAATATGAGTTTTTGTTTTCTTCTTGCCTACAATATATTTGAGACAAATCTAACAGCAGGTGACATAGGTTAACCTATTTCTTAAGATGGAAGATCAAACCGCACTACAAAAAAACCCCAAAAGACACTAAAACAAACCCAATACAGAGGTTTTGATTGATAGGGAAATAACCAAGTGGTGATGGTGAATGAAAGAGATGATGGGAGATAGAAAAGACTCTAAGAACAAAAATATAAATATGAAAGCCTCACACTTATTTGTCATCAAACCTGTCATTGCTCTAGTTTTGTTCTGTTTGTTCTACACTCCCTGTGTTACAAACACAGCTGTGAGGACTCCATCAGTTTCTCATTGGAATCTGTCCCTGCCACCATCACCAACCCTCCTTGAGTGAAGCTACACCCCACGGGGTCCAAAACTCAACCACGGGTCACACGGGTGACAGGGTATAACACTTCTACTAGAAACAATTCTGTAAGAAACCAATATTCTGAAATGTTATATTGTATTTCCACAGTATAGCTCCTCTCTATAAAAATATATTTCCATATTGTCCATTTCAATATAGAAAAATACTAAAGGATAGAATGCAGTGTAATTTAACTGTATAACTGCAAGGGAAAAGTGCAAGACACAGTATGCAAAATTATTTTGAAAGTATTTCAGAAATTATTTTAAAAAAGAATTTTAAAGTTTACAGAAAGATTACCCTGGATTTTCACAGAGCTGCATACATAAATTACTCAGTTAATCTACCAGAAATTACATCTATCGTATGTATTACCCAGTGCATCTTTTACATCTTTTTGCTGTTTTTCCATTTGGCTACTGCTGTTACTCATATTTCTGATGAGTTACCTTTTCAGTTTTCACACTTGCTTGACCTTTTAGACATTGCTTAAAAGCTTGGGAAATCATATCATATTATCCCCAAAGAGAATTGAATTTCATATTCCTTTATGTGAATGGTTTACATTTAACACATCCAGAAATGCCTTTATTGTCTGAACATGTAAGAAAAATGGAACTGAACAATTCAAAGTGCACCTGCTGTATAGGTTATTTCCCTTTAAAAATGATATCTCATGTCAGCATGGCTACTATACCTACAGCCTTTCTTCCAGTGAAAAGGCAGTATGAGCAATTTGCTCAGCAGCAAAGGTGCTCGGGAGATGGGTGTGATCTACATTCATTAAATAAAACTCATGTTTAACATAGTACTTGTAGATATTTTAAAGCAAGCGTACTGAATGCTGTAACAATAGCCTGCCTATTTCCACTGTCCATTACCCTTGTATGATGAAGAAATTTAAGTAAGTGACGTTAATAATTGCAGGATATACATTACAGTAAAGTCCAAGTGCCGCGGTCATGCTCAGAGCTGTATGTTCCAGAAAAGAAGGCCTAAGAAGTATTAAAAAACTAATACACCTAATTCCCCTTGTTTTCTCCTTCTCCTTTTTTACCTTGAGTGATAGTATGTTTTAGACAAAAGAAACACAGATTCAGCGTGCTCAGGCTGCCTGATGCTTTTTAGTGTAAAACCCCATGTTTAGTTTACTTTAACTCTGCTAAGCTTAAATTGGAATCTGGGTTGAAATCCTCCATGACTAGTGTCAATTCAGAACAGAGCCTTTTGGAAAGTAGTTCCACAATGACTCCATGGTTTTTAAGGTATTATTGGAAAACAGTATGTTGCTTTGATTGTTAAATCATTCTTACTTGTTTCATTGAAAATCTTTAGTGCCTCCAATGTATTTGAATCTGGCAGAGGAAATTGGATGCCTTGGACTCTTGGTTGGGATTTCTGCTGACTTGGGGAAAATATGCCTGCTTATGACTAAGTTATAAGCTTCTCAGTCAAGACTTCTCAACATCTGTAATTCAAGCTCTTTAGAGACACCATCTGCATGAAGCCCACATCACCTTTCCACCACATCTTCCCGAGGGACCAGCTCTGCGTGCATGCGTGCCAATGCCATCCTCCTCGCAGCGGTACCTCCCTGCCTTTCTGTGACTGAACGGCGTCTTGCTGGTGGTGCTACCACTGTGCTGGGCACAAGGAATGAGGGTTCTCAGGTGGGCTCACTCTTGGCATCCTCACCCTTCCTGCAGACTCAAAAAAGCTAAAATTGGGCAAAGGCTCTGTCTTTAGATTGCAAAGTTAAAAACTGGCACCAAAAAGTTGGAATTTTGAACAGGGCAAATAGCAGCCTTAGTTGTTCGGTTTATTACTTTTCCAGAGCTTGCTTATAATCCTTTACCTGTATTGATTTTGCTGCAATATGTCTTTACACAATGTCCATAATATGAGCTAGACTTCTGCTCAGGCAGGACCTCTCTGATATCAGGGAGGAAGTCTATATTAATAGTAGATTATTATAGGATTTGGGTTCAGATTTAAAAATACAATAATGGTGCTGTGACAGACTTGAGAAATATTAAAAACAGGGCAGAGTAAGCATCATGAGATCAGAAGCCATATAAGCTAAATGTAGGAGTTTTTTCTGACATCGTTTATACTTCTCTCTATTTCTGCATCTATTTATACCTTGGAGCATATATAACTTTCATCAATTTTCAATAATCATACTTATATCTGTTTAGTCCTGGTAACAGTTCTATACTGGAATAATTTTTACATTTCCTTTATTTTCCTATGGGTGTGTATTTCTACATTTCACAGGAATGGAGTCAGAGAAAGTTAACATAAGGTACTTAGTATTTCCAGTTTAGCTAAGTCATTTTGGATGGTGTGACCAGAAGTTAGAATATATCTTGCTATGTACAATTGCATAATGCAGGCTTTCTGATTTTTTTAAAGTATTTTTTTTGTAGTAACATTCTGCAAAATTCATCATAAAGTCTTTTGATCATTACTAGAATTAATTTTTAGAGAAATTCCTGTGCTGGCTCCAAGTTGTCATTCTTGAGCTGCAATAACCACTCTGGATGCCTATAGGTCCTTCTGGAAACATGTTCCATATGTAATTGTGGCTGTAGACTAACCAAAAGCAGCATTTGTCCTTTTTATTCTGGAAGGATTGCTTTTGTGATAAAAAGTGGTTTGGGTTAACCAGGGTAGGTTAGAATACTCAGAGTGTAACTAGCGCATTAAAGTACTCTCTGTGTAACTAGCACAGTCTTGGAGATGTAAGTATAACATACTGATAACGAACTCTGATTTCTTTAACAAAATATTTCTACCTGGATAACCACCTAATAAATATTGAAATAACTTCATAGGACATGTCTGTGTTATGTGACATATGTTAGAGCATTCATAGGGCATGTTTATGCCATGCCTCATATGTTAGAGCATGTAGCCAGCAAGCTGTCTCCAGAGAAAAAAGGAGAAATGCCAGGTGTGTGTGGTATGGATGATATTGTAGCCATTGCTGTCTCCCTTTTCTGTTCTACTTCTCCAGGCGTTTTTCTCCAGTACCATCTAGAGAGTGCTCTTGAAGTCCTTGCCAGCACCTATCAGCTCATCCTACCAGGTGAGCCACAGTGAAATCTCTATCGTGTTTCCACAATGACGTCTGTCTCTGCAATGGGCAACTGATTCACTCCTGGTGTTTATAGCAGAAGTGAAAGGACTCCCAGATCAGCATTTCTCACCCTGCTTGTAGCTGATCAGGAGTATGACAGGAATAAGATGGCTTTCTCAATTTTTGTTTTTTAATTTCATAGATTTTCTAATGCTTGGCAGTTCCTCTAGACATGTGAGCCAATGATTTCTTTGAAAGCAAATTTCTTCAGACTCTCCTAAGTAAAAACATACTCCTTTGTAAAACATTCTGTATTGAAGTGTCAATAATTTTCACATAGAATATGCCCCTTGATTTCAAACAATTTTTAGATAATTATCTTTTTAAGGTTAGGACTGGAAATTAATGAGATTACTGAAAATTTGTTCATTCTGCAGCACAATCTGCAACTGTTTCTCCTCTCTGCAGGAGGTGGGAGCAGGCAGGACCAGCTCTTCTCAACAGAAAACTCTCAAAAGCATTATGTCTGCTACAGAACACAACATCCATCTTTGTTTACTGCTTTTCAAAAATGAGCTTCACGTGAGGCCACACATCACAGAAGAAATGTTATATACATACATGGTTACAGATGTAGATGTAGATATAGATAAATAAAATTTGCCTCTAACTCCTGGTACAAATTTATGATTCAAGCAGAAGCTTCAAATGTTTTATTTTCATTTCTTGAAAAGGACACAATAAGACCCAAGTTATGATTGCAAATGGAGGAATATATTTTTACAGCAGGCCCCTGCAGCTTGGTGAAGTCAGCAGCTACTTACAGTACAGAGCTTTTTAAAATTTTTATTGCAGTAGCAACAGCTCCATGCATAATGGTGGTTTACACTTGAATAAAGAATAATTGCAGATAACGGGACTGTCAACATGAACGGATTAGGGGTCTCAGCAGTGGTTCCATCATCGCAGTGAAAATACTAATTTAAAATACCGTTTCCTTTCCTTTGACCTTATGCTTCATTACTTTAATGACATCAAGAGTTAATTTCTGGCAGAGTTATTTATTTATTTATTGTGTTACACTGCTTGGTATATAACACTGCATTTTTCATAAAGAAGCTTTATGTCTCTTACGGCATTTGGCATTTTATGGTTCAGTTCTAGAAAAGCTGGCTGTTTTTTACCGGTTTGAATGATGGCAGATGGTGGAAGATTTGGATAATCACTTGAAATGTAAGGGGAATGCAGAGACTGAGGTCAAACCAGTCTCTTTGCTGGAAGGCGAAGAGGAGAGATTCCTACTCTCAGCTTTTCATAGTTTGCCTCTTTGATAGGAACATATTATGAAATAAGTTTGTCTAATTAGTATTTCACTATGTATTCAAATATATTATTTATAAATACATTGTGCATATTGTCTAATATCAGTTGTGTAGAATTATATTTTTTCACTTGCAATCTCCTGTTTAAAAATATGTACCAATCATACTTGTAGTTTCATGTATCGTTGCTATTTGGAAACTGTTTTGTGCAGAAATTTAGGTATTAATGTACCCTCACAGGAATAGGATATTCCACAGCACATCATGTGGGTCCATATAATGAGCCTCGATAGAGGAGAGGAAAGTTTAAGGGAAGTTTTTTAGCCTGTGCTGAGAAAAATCCATAGCATTTCTTGTTTGGCCTTAGCTGTTGCTATCTATTTTACTTTCCCTGCAGATTCACGTGACTCAGTACTGCTGGTGGAGGATCTCTGCCACCACGTAAAGGAGCTGTGGGAGGAGGTCAGCACGCTGTGCAGTATCAGAGATGATGAGAAAGAAGGTAGCTAGATCTCTTCTGAAACCCTGCAGCTTCAAGAGTCTGAATCCCCCAACTATACTGAAG
The DNA here is from genome assembly GCF_964289735.1 of Phaethon aethereus. Classification (NCBI taxonomy): domain Eukaryota; kingdom Metazoa; phylum Chordata; class Aves; order Phaethontiformes; family Phaethontidae; genus Phaethon; species Phaethon aethereus. Next base: position 55,753,653 of record NC_138576.1, on the reverse strand, counting down.
GAGAAGATAAGTCTGTGCTTATTAGGTTGGGAAATGGAGACTCCCAGGAGGGTGAGGGCTGGGAACTGGTGGCCCCAGGAGGATGGCTCCTGCTCCACCTGCAGTTTTGCAACTGCAGAATAGGACCAGACAGGGAGCTGGGAGCTGTGTCCAGTGAAGCATCAAAGCTAGCTGAGATAGCCCTGCAACAGTACCTTGATCCTGTTTATAAGATTTAACCTGAGTTAACTCAAATACATTGTTCATCCAAAAAAATTTCTGACAGTTTTCTGACATACAGAAACTCCATAAAAATTAATCAAACTGTAAATTTACTAAATGAATATTTGAGCAAAAAAGGGAGATTTTTTAAAAATTTCTGTTCTCATCTTTAAATTTAGTTCCCTAATATTAAAATTTGATTTAAGTTTAGGGAGGTTTCTAGTTGAGTTTGAACTGAAATGTACTGAATGAAATGAAATATAAATGGAGTTAAAGTGAATACAAAGGTAACTCCCTGCTTGTAATCATAAAATCATAGAATACTTTGGGTTGGAAGGGACCTTTAAAGGTTGTGTAGTCCAACCCCCCTGCAATGAGCAGGGACATCTGCAACTAGATCAGGTTGCTCAGAGCCCCGTCCAACCTGACCTTGAATCTTTCCAGGGATGGGGCATCTACCACCTCTCTGGGCAACCTGTGCCAGTGGTTCACCACCCTCATTGTGAAAAATTTCTTCCATATATCTACTCTAAATCTACCCTCTTTTAGTTGAAAACTATTACTCCTTCTCCTATTGTTGGGATCACTCTGCACAGCTCGACCTTAAGGAGAAGGAGCTGTGGTGTTGATCTGCACAGCTCGACCTTAAGGAGAAGGAGCTGTGGCACTGAGAAGCTGGTAAACAGCTGGATATCTGCACGGCTCGGCCTTGAGGAGAAGGAGCTGTGGTAAACAGCTAAGAAGAAGCGAGGAAAACAGGAACACCTGCAAGCAGCGAATCCTGACTGTGTGAGAGGCGCGTGGACAGCGCGTGATATTTTGTATATAGCCAATTGCAATAGTGTGTGTAACAAGCTGTAACCAATCATGAGTGTGTGCGCGGTGACTAAACAAAGGTTATGATATATATTGGAGTCAGACAAGACAATAAACGGCTTCGGAATATAACTCTCATAGAGCTGTGAAGTCCATCCTTCTCCTGCAACTGGTGACCCCGACGTGATACGATCTCTGGGATCTCATCGTTGAACACTGGTCGAGCGCAGAGGACACCGCGGGAGAAGTCCGGTTGGAAGAATTGCGGTCAGCGGGACTGACTCAAGGAAAAAGAAGAAGGAATAGGTTGCAACGGAGAAGCACCCAGAGAGGTGAGGTGAGCAACCGGGGCAGCATGGGGCAGAACACATCGCATGAAGAAGGGGCGATAGTCAGACTCCTGCTGCACATGCTCTCTAAGAGAGGACTGAAATATGATGAATATACACTTAGAAGGCTTCTAACTTGGAGCCGAAAGAAAGGGTACCCCCCTGATCTGTCTGTGGCGTTTAAGGCAGAGACGTGGGAGGAGATAGGAAAAATGTTACAGGAACATATTGAGAAAACCGCCGCAGAGTTAGTGACGGTGTGGAAGTTGATATTAACTACATTAAAAGCCTTAAAGGCAGAGAGAAAAGCTGCAGCTGATATGGAGGAGGCTGTTAAACCACCTTCAACCAATCCCTTTTTAACCAAGTCAGATGGTCCAGGACCTTCAGCAACTCCGAATGCACCTCCTGAGGTGCCAGATGCACCGGGTGAACTGGCCACATTAGATAAATCAGAGAAACAGATTTACGATGATATATGTGAGGGCAAGACAGGACAAAGCTGCCCAGAACAATGTACTCAATGTTCCCCTGTGTGCCCATGTGAAAGATTGATGGGGCGGGCTTCACCACCCCCGAAACCACCCAGACTTAACTGATTGAAAGCCGTAGTTTTGAAGCCCTCAGCCGAGCCCCTGCCACCTTTAAGGCCCCCGTTGCCTGATAGCAGTGATGAAGAAGAAGAGCCTGTTGTAGAGACTATAGGGAGGCAAAAGCCTAGAATGAAAGGCGACCCTAGGGAGCGGTGGAAAGATGTTTTTTTAGGAGCAATGAAAGACAAAGAAACGGAGTTACTGATGGCATTTCCTGTTAGTGTACAGCCTCACGGGCCCAATCGCTGGGATCCATTTCATTGGGACTTGATTAAGAAAATGCAGAAGGCAGTGCAAAATTATGGCTTGCAATCAGCTTTCACGCAAGCTCTATTAGATAACATATTCATGGGAATGTTTCTTACACCATGGGATTGTCGGCAGATGATAGATATGTTGTTGACACCAACCCAAAGGTTATTGTGGGCAGACAGATGGTATAAACTCTGTATGCAAGAAGCCCTGAGAAACCTGGAGCGTCAAGATGGCGATCCACTTCAGAACATTACTGTGGAACAAATGACAGGCCAGGGACCGTTTGTGGATGTTAGATTGCAAACTCGGCTGCCCTTAGAAGCCTTGCAATTAGTTGGGCGACTAGCGTTGAATGCGTTGCGAACAGTCCCTGAGGAGGGAAAGAGGCAACCATCTTATACTCAAATTAGACAAGGGAGAGATGAACCATATATGTCTTTTGTTGATCGTCTGAGAGACACTTTGAATAAAGTGTATACCAATGAAGACACAAAACTAGCAGTGTTGTTGAATTTAGCAATAGAAAATGCCAATGTAGATTGTAAAAGAATTTTGTTAGCTTTGCCAAAAGAAGCAACGTTAGTACAAATGGTAGAAGCCTGCAACAGAGTAGGCTCTGCCACACATCAGGCAGAGACACTCGCAGGTGCCTTTGCAGCAGCAATTAAGCCATTTATAAATGGAAAAGGGGAGAAAAAATGTTTTAATTGTGGAAAAACAGGCCATTTTAGAGCTCAGCACAAGGCCACAAGGAAAGAACCTAGGCAGATTGAGACAGGTCATAAATCCTTCCAACAAGGACCCTTTCAGCAAGGAATAGGCCCAACAGGAGCACCATGTGGTCGATGTCAAAAATTTGGTCATCAAGCCTCAGAATGTTGTTCAAAGTATCATCGGGATGGTATGAAATTGGGAAACGGGCGACCAAGCGCGAAGGCACCCCACACGACGACACAAATGGGGAAGCACCACCAGGCTGCTTGGCAAGCCTCAGCGCCCAAACCAGAGGGAGCGCCGGAATGGACATGGAAACAACAGTAAAGTTACCTTATGGGACGTGTTGGTTTATGATGTCCTGACTAACGCGAATGGACCATTAGGATATGGATTGAGTGCTTTGTTATTAGGACGATCTTCAGCAACAAAGTAGGGACTTTTTGTTCTCCCTGGAGTCATTGACGAAAAAGGCCATATTGTGCCAACCGCTAGTCCTTGGAACACACCTGTTTTTGTGATTCCAAAGAAAAGTGGAAAATGGAGACTATTACATGACTTGCGAGAAGTCAATAAGGTATAGTGGACATGGGAGCCTTGCAAAGAGGGCTACCATCTCCCTGTATGATACTGAAGTATTGGAAACTTTTGATTATAGATCTCAAAGATTGCTTTTTTACAATCCCTCTGCATAAAGACGATGCCAAACATTTTGCATTCTCAGTCCCAAGTACAAACAAGGCGCAACCCATGCAAAGATATCATTGGACAGTATTGCCACAAGGCATGAAAAATTCACCCACGATGTGTCAAATTTATGTAAATTGGGCTTTACAGCCAATCAGAAAAAGGTGGCCTCAATATCTCATCTATCATTATATGGATGACATATTGTTGGCTGGTGATCAATTAAATCCGGAAGAAATGATCGGGGAGCTCGTTGAGCTTTTGAGGCAAAGTGGGCTGCAAGTAGCACCGGAAAAAATACAAGCTGAAGCGCCTTGGAAGTACTTGGGGTGAATGATCACCGAAATGTCGGTAACCCCCCAGAAGGTTGAATTAAGAATTCAGATTAAAACATTAAATGATGTACAAAAATTGGTAGGAGACGTTAACTGGATTCGACCTATTTGTGGGATCACAAACCAAGATATGGAGCCCTTGGTTCAGGTCTTGCGAGGGGATAGCAGGTTAAACTCTCCTCGGTAATTGACCAAGGAAGCCTGGGAAGCAGTAGCAAACATTTCTGAAAAGGTAACTCAAGCATTGAGTTCTAGGATAGACCCCTTGATAGGGATCCCTTTGGCAGTAATCAATCACGAGCGACATCCCTATGCACTTATAATACAATGGATAACAAAGCTATAATCAAAAGTGGACCCATTGAGAATTTTAGAGTGGGTCTTTTTGCCTCAGTAGCACAGAAAAACCATCACCACGAAGGTAGAGTGTTTTGCAAATTTGATTATGAAAGGGCGCAACAGAATTATTGATATGTCGGCAAAGGACCTGAAAACGATTTTAATACCATTACAACAAGAATATTTGACTTGGGCTTTGCAGCACTCTGTTCCCTTCCAAACTGCATTAGCAGGATTTGAAGGTGACATTCAGATTCATTATCCATCACACAAAATGTTTACCTTTTTTAAAAAAAAACATGAAGTAGAAGAAAAATCAAAGTGTAGTCAATATCCAGTTCAAGGTGCTACAGTATTTACGGATGGTGGTGGGAAGACAGGCAAGGCAGCAATAGTATGGCGAGAGCACGGAGAATGGAAAGAACGGGTACTTGTCATGCCAGGATCAGTTCAAAAGGTAGAACTACAGGCAGTAATTGAAGCCTTTAAATTATGGTCTGAAGAACCTGTGAATATAATTACTGATTCTTTATATGTCGTTGTAGTACTCCAAAGATTGGAAGGTTCAATCCTCAGACAAGTACAGCAGGAACAGCTATATCAACAATTTAGAACGCTTTGGTTTTTATTGCAGAAAAGACGACATCCTTATTACGTTATGCATATACGCAGCCATACCAACCTTCCAGGGGAATTGGTGGAAGGAAATGCAAGAGCTGATTGGCTGACTCTCGCAGTATGGGCTGGACCTGCTCTGGACCATTTAGGTCAAGCACAAGCCTCTCATGCCTTTTTCCATCAATCTGCCAAAGTTTTAGCGAGACAATTTAATCTAAGTGCAGGTGACGCTAGAGCTATTATACAGACTTGTGCTGATTGTCAACAAATAGGCCCAGGAATCGCGATTACAGTTAGTCCCCGACGATTGCATTCACTACAACTATGGCAGATGGATGTGACACATGTTGCTGACTTTGGAAGATTTAAATATGTTCATGTTTCAATTGATTGCTATTCTGCAGTAGTTTGGGCCTCTGCACAAACAGGAGAAACTAGTAGGCATGTACAAAAGCATTTGCGAGCTGCATTCGCAGCCCATCGTATACCCCTACAAATTAAAATCGATAATGGTCCTGGTTATGTAGCCCAGTCAACCCAACCATTTTTTGCTCAATGGGGAGAGACGCATGTTACTGGAATACCACATCCCCCAACTGGACAAGCTATTGTTGAACGAATGAATCATTCCCTGAAGTGTTTATTGCAAAAACAAAAAGGGGGAGAGGCTACCACACCACCCCAAGAACGTTTGAATAAAGTCGTATATGTGTTAAATTATTTGCATCTAGCAGAAGGAGAAACATATAAAAGGAATGACAGGAAGTCTGTTTGAGTTAACACAAAATGTGCAAGTAAAAGTTAAAAATTTGGAAAAGAATATGTGGGAAGGACCTTTTCAACTGCTAACCTGGGGACGAGGTTATGCTTATGTCATTACAGATTCTGGAACTTGTTGGGTACCCGCAAAATGGGTAAAACCATGGGTGAAACAGTCACCATTGTCATCGTCAGACGACATGACATCTTGACACTATCAGGTGTCATCGCAATCTGGATGTCACCTCAGCCAAAAGAAAATGTATGGGTAACATTATCAAATCAAACAGGACAGAACACCTTCTGTCTGTCTCTTTCCTCCCCGGGCAATCCCTTTTCAATCTGCCAGAAGGGTTATGGTGGCTGCGTGGAGATCAATGGGCTGGGAAACAGCTGCCTGGGAACTGGTCAGGGGACTGTACCATGGGCGTCCTAGTTCCTAATTTGCAAATAATTAATCACACTGAAATTAGTAGTATCATTAGACAAACATGGAAAGCTTTTAAGGTAAACCACTCTATAACTACAAATCCTTTGGTAAGGTATAATATTGGTTTTCATAGCTTTGTGCAGGCGCTTTTTCCATCACTAGAAGTAGCTTCTATCGCTAGGAGTAGTACAGCTAGAATTGTTTGCCTTGTAACATTCTGCTATTAATTTAAGCATAGTTGATATGTGACTGCTGGATTATGGTAAGATGCCGTGTGAACAAAGCCTACGAACCAATAGACGGGGTGGCTGTGGCGCGTGCAGCACGTCTGGCCAGCGGGCGCATACGCCATAGGCTCCCTGTGTTGAAAGGTGACAACCGAGGCGTGTTCCGACACTCGCTGGCCACGTGTGTCGAAACTCGTTCCTTGGCAAATGTATAAATACTGGGATTTCCCGAAGAGCAGTGGGCCGGTGTACGGCAAGGCCACCGTTGCCTCCGTGGGGACATCCACGTAAAGCTGGCACCTACCGACTGCTGGGCTGAGTTCGCGGCACAGGACGATACAAGAATGTACAGATGGTCCATCTTCCTCACAGTCCTCGGGTTGCAAATGATCCATCAGGTTTTGTTTATAGATAAACAAAAAGGGGGAGATGTTGGGATCACCCTGCGCGGCTCGACCTTAAGGAGAAGGAGCTGTGGCGTTGGTCTGCACGGCTCGACCTTAAGGAGAAGGAGCTGTGGCATTGAGAAGCTGGTAAACAGCTGGATATCTGCACGGCTCAGCCTTGAGGAGAAGGAGCTGTGGTAAACAGCTAAGAAGAAGCGAGGAAAACAGGAACACCTGCAAGCAGCGAATCCTGACTGTGTGAGAGGCACGTGGACAGCACGTGATATCTTGTATATAGCCAATTGCAATAGTGTGTGTAACAAGCTGTAACCAATCATGAGTGTGTGCACGGTGACTAAACAAAGATTATGATATATATTGGAGTCAGACAAGACAATAAACAGCTTCGGAATATAACTCTCATAGAGTTGTGAAGTCCATCCTTCTCCCGCATCCTATTGCCAGAGCCCCTGCTAAAAAGTCTGTCCCCGACATAAAATAATATGATAGTATAAGATAGCGAGTAATAAAAAAGCAAAGATGTTTAAAAATCCTTAAAAGAACATTGTATTTAATATTTTAATGGCTGAACTGCTTTTAAAGCTAGGAGATAAGAAATTTCATTGAAAGAAATTTCTCTATGGCTCTTAATTCTTTCCTGAATCCAAGAAATATTTGTCTCTGTCTCTTAGAGGTCCTACTCAAACAAAGGACTGCTGCTTAATTCACTACTCTTCTCTTACTCTGCCAGTAGGAGAGAAAGGAGACAGGAAAAAAACAAAGAATAAAGGCAGCAGAAAAGAATTGCAGGAATGAAAGAAGCCAAGGTGGAGCAGAAAAAAAAGACTCAAATTTCCAGTCAATGAAGTGAAATGGAACAGAGGGGGAAGGAAAAGTGAATAACCACAGGGCGAAATTGCTGCCTCTAGTGAAGTCAACCAAAGCTGCTTCTGAGAACATGATGAATGTTTAAGAACTGCAGGAATCAGTCCACAGATTGTTGGAACAGTTGAAACAAAGCTCATGGAGAGAAAAGAAAGAAAAAAACTTAAGGAGATTGAAAAAAGCCTGAGGGGAACTTGAGGAAAGATACGTCTAGAGAGAGAATCAGTAAAAGACAAAAATAGAAAGAGACAAGGCCAGACTCTCAGCAAATTTAACCCATCTTATGGGCTGCTCCTGTCACAGTTGTATGTAGAATAGTGGTAAATAAATGACAGAATCATGACAAATGATAAAATATATTACATTTAGCATCAGTAGCAGGGTAAAATCTATATAACTGATCTGGAGCATTATTTCATGCCACACTTTATTAGGGAAATTACTCTTAGTATAAAAACATAACAGGTTGGTTTTAAAATTTTTTTTTTCCTTAGTATTAACTAATAGATTTGCTGTAAAAGTGCCAGAAAAAAAGCAGATGGACTATTGTGTTTTTTTAGTTTATTTCTGATTTACATGTATGGTTTCAGTGCACTACTTGGAATTTCTGTCAGTGACTTTTTCCACATTAGATCTTTTGCTATGTGATAATTTGCTAATGCCACATATGCTAATGTTCTTTTTCTAAACATAAATGTATTTATCATCAGTTATTTGTTAAAATTAGGTAGACATATAAATTACAGTTCAATGATGTAAACCAGTGTGATTCTACTAAAGCCAATGAATCCACATGGATCCATTTTACACCTATCATTCCAAAGATGATATATGTTAGAGGTTATTTGGGGTGTAAGTTTTCTGGAGAGAAAACCATATATAGTAAAAACATTCTGTAATAGTAGGTGTGAAAGACGAAAAATTATTTAAAATGAGCAAATATTTGTTGCAAGCTTTAATGGGATTATGAAGAAACTATAATGAAAAACTATTATAGAGTAGTGAATTAATGGAAAACTAAGTATCCTTATAGGCAGGTTATAACAGACATCTGGCATCTAATTTAATTCTGGGTATGACACCAAATTTGAGGGTCATCTGAATTTCACTGAAATCAATAATAAAACTGTCATCCAATCATTTACATGCATTGCATTAAACATTTTTGCATAGATGCTAATTACTCATGACTTTTAGAATCCCAGAACCTCTGAAAGGCAGTCATTTATTGAGGCAGGAATAAATATGAGTTATCCTATCTAACTTCAGGCACTCGGACATGACAATGGTGCTATCACTTACTGTGTCAAAGGTCCACTGCTACTCATCTCTACCTCCTATTAAGTGTTCTTGGCTTTTGTCAACAGCTTTGAACAAGTCCAGGAACTTAAGATACCAAAAGTAAATGAACTAATTTTTGTTTTAGAGACCCAAACTTAATTATCAGTTAGTTACGATATATTGTCAGTAAGTAGCTCATGTTCACTAAGACATATTCCATGTTTTTAATCTGTATGTGTGTGTTATTCATGGAGAGTCTGTTGCATGAGAAATGTTTTCTTAGAGTAGTAGCTTGGTGGTTAGGTTGACATGCATGTGACAGTACTGAGGTTTCAATTATCTGCTTGCATCAATCAATCTTTTAGTTTCCAACACTGCTGCCTGCAGTAATGTCACAGCTTTTCTGTCAGACAGGAGAACTTTGTGGGAAATGTTATTCATTACAGCTGCAAATCTGTCACTGTGCTTGGCATGGCTTGTTAATGACAACATTTATTTCAAAGAGCCATGTTTTGCTTTGTTGCTGGGAGTTGACTTTGTGATTGTAAAATATAATGAAATGCCAAGAAGATGAAGTGAATGAAGTTTGCCAAAAATGCAACTAAAGTGACTCAGATCTACTAAAAAAAATACGCACACACAAATACACTCTTTATATTTTGTTGAGAACATTTAATCACTTACTAGGAGCATGAACATGGGCAGAGAAAAAGTGTTGGTTAGAATACAGTACATAGAGAAAACATGCACAAACAGCAAGTTAGAGCTTCATCTGGCTTCCTCAATCCATAGTACTGGAAAGAAAAAGACTTTAAAATCAAGCTTTTAAAACAAATAAACATAGACAGCATCCAACTGTTGTACTACTAATATCAAGATGTCATCTCTCTCTCCCCCCACCCATTCTTAAAGGACTGGAGCATCTTTCGTAAGAGGAGAGACTGAGATGGCTGGGACTGTTCAGTCTGGAGAGGAGAAGGCTCAGGGCAGAAGTATATAAATTCCTGATGGAACGGAGTGAAGAAGTGGGAGCCAGACTCTTTTTGGTAGTGCCCAGTGAAGGGAAAAAAGGCAATGGACATAACTGAAAAAAACAAACAAGAAACTCCATCTGAACACAAGAAAACACTTCTTTATGGTGAGGGTGGTCAAACAGTGGAGCACATTTCCCACAGAGCTCGTGGAGTCTTCATCTGTGGTGATACTCAAAACTTGAGTAGACATAGTCCTGTACAACCTTGCCGAGCTGACCCTGCCTCAGCTGAGGGGTTGCACCAGATGACCTCCAAAGGTCCCTTCCAACCTCAACTGTTCTGTGATTCATGCATGTCTGGCAGTTTTCTGGAGGGCTTGTCAGAATGGGAGCAGGTTCTGGGAGGGGAAGAAGTTTAGGTACAGTTTTTCCTTATGGAAGCAGGAATTGTGCCCATTACACACATCTTAAGGATCCAGCTTTCTGGAAGCAAGAAGAACAATCAGGTTATGATGATTTATGAGCCCACCACATTCCTGCTAATACTGTGAAATTGCTGTCAGTATGTGAGATATTGGATCAGTGTGGTAGGTTGACCCTGGCTGGACATTAGGTGTCCACCAAAGCTGCTCTGTCACTCTTCTCCTCAGATGGACAGGGGCGAGAAAGCTTGTGGGTCGAGTTAAGGACAGGGAGAGATCACTCACCAATTACTGTCATGGGCAAAAGAGACTCAACTTGGGGAAATTAATTTAATTTATTGCCAATCAAAATCAGAGTAGGATAATGAGAAATAAAACCAAGTCTTAAAACACCTTCCCCCCACCCCTCTCTTCTTCCCAGAGTGAACTTACTCCCAATTTTTTCTCTACCTGCTCCCCCCGAGTGGTGCAGGGGGACAGGGAATGGGGGTTGTGGTCAGTTCATCACACGTTGTTTCTGCTGCTCCTTCCTCCTCAAGAGAGGGACTCACACTCTTCCCCAGCTCCAGCATGGTGTCCCTCCTATGGGAGACAGTCCTCCATGAACTCCTCCAACGTGAGTCCTTCCCTCAAGCTTCAGTTCTTCATGAACTGCTCCAGCCTGGGTGCCCCCACGGGGTGCTGTCCTTCAGGAACAGATGGCTCCAGCCTGGGTCCCCCGTGGGGTCACAAGTCCTGCCAGCAACCCTGCTCCAGCCTGGGCTCCTCTCCCCACGGGGCCACAGGTCCTGCCAGGAGCCTGCTCCAGCGTGGGCTTCCCAGGGGGTCACAGCCTCCTTCGGGCACATCCCCCTGCTCCGGCGTGGGGTCCTGCCCGGGCTGCAGGTGGAGATCTGCACCCCGTGGAGCTCCATGGCTGCAGAGGCACAGCCGGCCTCACCGTGGTCTTCCCCAGGGGCTGCCGGGGAACCTCTGCTCCAACGCCTGGAGCCCCTCCTGCCCCTCCTGCTTCGCTGACCTGGGGGTCTGCAGAGTTGGTCCTCCCACATGTTCTCACTCCACTCTCCGGCTGCAATTACTGTGTTGCTGGGTTTTTTCCCCATCTTACCTCTGCTCCCCCAGAGGCGCTGCCACCGTCGCTGATGGGCTCGGCCTTGGCCAGCGGTGGGTCCATCTTGTAGCCGGCTGGTGTTGGCTCTGTTGGACACAGGGGAAGCTTCTGGCAGCTTCTCACAGAAGCCACCCCTGCAGCCCCCTCTGCTACCAAAACCTTGCCATGCAAACCCAATGCAATCAGTTATCCCCGCTTTTCACAGCAAGCACTGTACTCACTGCTCCATAGACTGCAAACATCATAGGTCATCTCTTGTTTGCCTTATAAAATGCTACTGCCTATTGGTGTGATGTAAATAAAACACCACCGGCAATTCTAATTCTAATTCTGGACTTGTTGTATTAGCATCAAGGCAAAGCCAATCAAGGCAGGGAGCACTCTTCAGGGGCACAGTATCATCTTTTGTCTTGACAGAAATCTAGTCAGGCCAGATGCCAAGAAATACTCATATTGCTCTTTAATATACTGATGTTGTTACACTTCCCAAGTAATTGTTTTCTTCTCTAGTAGAAAGTTGTTTTTTTTTTTTCCCTGGGACTGACAGATCTCTATGCTGGAAATCCAAATCTCTCCTATGTTCTGGAAACTTCAGTTTCTCCATTGATTCAAAATGCCAGCCACCTCACTGTCCCTGTACTGGGTCTGGCTGGGATGGAGTTAACTTCCTTCGTTGCAGCCTGTATGGTGCTGTGCTTTGCAGTTGTGGCTAAAACAGTGTTTACAACACACCAGTGGTTTGGCTATTGCTGAACAGTACTTACACAGCATCAAGGCATTCTCTCTTACTTGCTGCTCCCCAAAGCAAGTAGGCTGGGGATGGTCAAGAGGTTGGGAGGGGACACAGCTGGGACAGCTGACCTCAGCTGATCAAAGGGATATTCCATAACATATGACATCGTGCTCAACAATAAAAGCTCAGGGAAAGGAGGAGGAAGGGAGGACATTCATGGTTATGGCATTTTTCTTCCCATGCAATCATTATGCATGCTGAGGCCATGCTTCCCACAGTGTCTTGACACCTGCCCACCAATGGGAAGCCATGAATGAATTCCTCTTTTTGCTTTGCTTGTATGCAAAGCTTTTGTGTTGATGCATAATCTTCTTGCCTTCCTTCTGTTTTCTCTCCATCCTCTGGGAGAGGAGAGTAAGCCTGGGGCTGGGTAGGTGTTTGGCTGCTGTCCAGGGTCAACCCACCACAGAAAGGGATTCCCTAACCAGAAAGCAGAATTGAAGTCCTCGCATCCTATTATTGTTCTTTAAAAAGTAAAGTGACATTACACACAATTAACTTCCGTCCTTTGAAATATTGTTTGCAGTCAAAACCAAGCCAGCCATTTACAATTTCATAATTCTGGACACTGGAGTGCTCTTCTATTCTGGACTATCTTTACTTTTAGTATCACTGCCATTCCAGAGGCTCAGCTGATCTCTGTTTATGGCCACTGTTCTTTCTGAGCAGAAGCCCTGCAAATCCTAACTGAAACTGAAATGTTAAGTTGGGTATTTCCTTTTTCAGGTCTATGGATTCACACTCAAGGAATTAACACTCTTATGAAGGAAAGTGACTTTATACAAATAAAATATAGTCCCACTGTAGGGTTAAATTTCTATCAACAGTGAATAAGAAAGCTTCAAACTGAAAACATGTGCAAACACTACTGCATTTGCCCTATTTGCAGATGAGCATACACCTAGTGTCTGGATGCAACGAATGTCTAAAGTTACATGTGAATTTAAAGTATCTTTTTGAAATTTTCAAGTATCCTCTCTGACACCCTTTCAGGGACTTTCAGAAAAATATGATGTCCTTACTTGTAAAAATTGGAAGTGACATAAAAAAAGAAGAAAAAAAAAAGAAAGAAAAAAAGAAATCTACCTTAGAAAACTTGTAATTCTATAGTGGCCAGAAGGAAAATAGAAATGTTAGCTATTCACATACTGTGTTTTAGAACACAGATTAATGTAAGGTCAATATATGTTAGTTGTGAAACAATACACTGTCAGAGCATGGATCTGGAAGGACTTATTAATTAATTGAATGAGGAGGAGGGTATTATCAGTAAATTGGTGACTATATAGGTTTTATGCATGTCCTAGTGCTATAGCAAAGGCATATCACCTGCTATTACTCACACTGCTCTCTTTAAAATATATCTATTGTAATAGATGTAAGAACATCTCTCAGGACACAGGAACTTGTTCAAGTACTCTCAGTGTAAACTTCAGACTTAGACACTCAACGTGTGATAATGCTTATTGACTTTATTTTTTAATTTACGTCTGGACATCTATTGCATATTCCCAAATTAGGAGAGAAAAAACCACCATAAAACATGTGAAAAATTAAAAAGGATGCCCATAGGTTTTACTAAAAAAGAAAATCAAATGCAAAGTTTTAGCTATAGACATCCAAAAATTGCTTTTGAACTTTTTCTCAATATTGTAATGTTCATGAAGTTCAATAAGAAGTAAATGATCCAACATTTACAATATAGGACAGTTAGCAAAATCTGGAGGTACAAGTAACTGCTGGAGGTTTTGCTTCTGATTCTTTGTCATAAGCAGTGAAAGAAGCCATTTGACTTTAGAAATAAACTATTAGATTACATTAGATTGGACTCATTCTATTTCCCTGTGCAAAGCTGTTGTGTGGAGAGTAATCAATAAAGTATAACTGGAATTTATGCTAGGCCTTGCCCTATGCCTTTACAGAAAACCATAAGGGCATCATAGATAATAAATTTAATAAGTACATGAGTACAAGAAATAGGGAAATATTTCTATTCTCTGTACATAGAATGGAATTCCTTAAATGTTCTGTACAAGTGATAGCAGAGCCAAAAGTAACCAGAACAAGAAAAAATACCTCACAGCAATTTAATGTGTACTATTATTGATCTGCTGAATAACTGTTGCTTGCTAGTTTTCCTAGGAGATAAACATGAACTTTGTCTAGACATGCTGATTGTAATCCATCAAGCAATGATTAAAGAGTAATATTCTTCATTATTCAGAGAGAATATTAAAGACATCCTTGAATTGCAATTAGGATTTTTGAAACGCAAATCATAGAGAGATGTAATTTTCTATACCTTTTCACTGAAATAACTTTCATGGGAAGACTTAGGTGAATGATGTACGAGCGGACAGCGTGTTGTATTCTGCCTCAGAATTCAGCAAACAGCTTAAAATAAAACAAAGCAGTTAACATATTGCTCATTCCCTACATAAATACAGCCTACACTTAAAAGAAAGTGAAGTGTAATGTTAATCAAGATATAAAGTAAAATTTTTGTGAACAAGGAAGTGAAAGCATGCCCATCTTCCACTAGAGGAAATAGAGAATGCTTCTACATACAATATTGACTTTGGGTTTACATTTACGTTGGAACATATAGTTAATTTTGTAAAGCCTGTTTGAGAAATTCCTGATTATTTAAGGGTCAAATACATGTCAGACTATACAGTACTTAATCTTAAATGAGAAACTGCATCGTCAAGGTAGCTAAAATATTAAAAAGACTAGCTGAAAACATTAGAACTGATTTTTATCTCAAGTGTTGTTTTGATTCCCTTGGAAAGCTCAATTTATTCTGAAGTTATTTAAAGAGTTTTAAATAGATATTATGCAATCCTTATATTTCAGTAGCTACATTGCTTCATACTCCCTGAAAAGCTTTTTCATTACATTTCTGAGTGGCAGCTGACTGGTGACCCTAAGTTAAGCCACTGTCAAGCCAGTAACAAAGTCCTGTGTTTTAAGGTTCGTCTCATAAACATACCGAAGGGAACTTCTCGTGTAGTAAAGTGATATATTCAGACAGTCAACAAATAAACCACTGTAGTTCATGGATGTCACTGAATTATGTGGTCCGTCCATCAGGGAATATGGAAAATGAGCATGAGAATAATAACAGTGTTGTTAAACACAGTCCACCCAATCCTCTGATTTAATTGACTGAAGGCCAGATTGCCATCCATCCTTCACGTAGGACAGACTATGACCATGCCAACTATCTTGAAAAATGCACATTCTTGTCCATCTTTTGCCAGCTTTAGATTCTGTTTCCTTATACTCAGAATAGCCAAACTACTTCAACATATTGGCTGCTGCCTCTTCTCCTTTTTCCTAGTGTCCTTGTATCCTGCCATTTCCCACAGAATGGGCAGGATCGAACCCTCTTTGGATTTTTCAGATGGTCTTCTAAACAAGTTAGTGTTTTGTGCCCTTTAGTATATTGGCCATTTCTCTAGGAAATTTATTTTGAATTCATTTTACTTCTTGTAGTTGAGTTTGCTCCCTTGTTCAAAGCTGAATCACGGCTCAAATAAGCTCTCCCATTTGCTACTAGAAAATGCTAAAGGCATTTGATAACTTCTTAGATGACTTAGACACTGCTGTGTAAAGTGCTTTGCTATCACCTGGGATATCTCTGCAGATCTAAGGGGACACTTTTTGTCCCAACCTGGCTTTGTAGATGGCATAAACATGACAGTATGGTTAACTGTGAGGGAACAATTTACTCCAGGCAATTGAAAGGCCAAATAAAATGGAAATGAAAGAAAATGGCATACAGTTTACATATTTCACCTTGGTCTACCCAGGCTTGTTACCTCTAATAAATGCGATCAGACTCTACGGATATATTCAAGTATGTCTGTTTTAGCAGCACTGACTTTAAACTAATGTGGATTTCTCTCCAGGCTGCTGCAGGTGACCTGTATAGCTCATTTCCTCGGTATGGTTTGTCATGCACTTTGTTATTCCTCAACCCCATGATCACCCTTCTTCCCCACATATCGTTTTTACAGCCTGGAAGAGTCCCCAAACTATCTTTTCTTTTAGGATGCTGCCTGCCTGGCAAATACAGCCTATGTCATCTTCCTACCTCAGTGACATACCCCTGTAGAGGAAAAATGTTATTCACCCGTATGCAGAGCCTTCAGGTGTTATCTCCCTGCTGGGACCGTCCTACCTGAGTATCGGCTGCTCCACCACAGCCTCCTTGCTCAAGGTAACTGAATCCCTGCTCAGCCCAAGAGCCTACAACTACTCTACATGCCTGTCCCAAAGACCCTCCCAGAGTTTTGCCCTAAAGACAGTGAACAAGCACCCGGTCTTCAGGTGGTGCAGTTAGTGGAATGGTCCTCAAGTCTGTGGCACTAATTTTATGCTATCTATCCAGCCATCTGTACGGGCTGATTAGCTGGATTGTGTTTCCAGGATCACACACAATTGTATCATGGTTTTGTTTACAGATTATGTTATGGATGATCATGTTATGTCATATGTTATATCATGCATGGACTGTGATGTATCATGTGTTTAGCCACCTTTATCTACGCAAACATGAATGATGTGACAATATAACAGCTATGATCTTGTTTTCTTTGTATTGCAGCTTTCCATTTCTGAGATTTTGTTGTCTTTTTTTGAACTACATTAAGAACAGGAGAAAGTCTCAGAAAGAAAAAAAATATGAGAGCTAAATTAGAATAACTCAAGTGGAAAAGTATAGCTGCTGCTTGCAAATGGAGATTTTATTAAGAATTCTTATTACAAAAATGAGATCTAAATAACCCTAGAATTAGCCACAGAAAGCAAAAGAAATGCTGTGTAGATCATAGCAGTGCAATGTGCTTTTTCCAAATGGTTAGATCATATCTTCATTCTCTAGAAAAATGGACTTGCTCTTAGAAAATGTTGTTTACTATAAGAAATGATCTTAGGCCTAGTGAGGTTTTATCATACCCTAAAAGTGCTTATGCATAAGAAGCCCACTTAAATCATATAAGCATTACTCAAAGTGCAAGGCAATGAAAGATCAATATGAATGAAGCCACCTTCCTGAATTTTTTTAGACTAATAATTTTAATGGTTAACCATTATCTTCCTTGACCATGATTTCATTAATATCAACCAGATCACTGAAGTTTCTTGAATTAATCTCCCTGAAATACTTAATACATTTTATATAACAAAGTATAGTCTAAATAAAAAAACAGGAATTCATGAAAACATTCCTCTGTTCACCCCATGCTTCCAACACTTATAAATTGCTTACTGTTTTAGAGGAAAAAAAAAAAAGTTTCTTGTTTCCAGTCTGGATTTCCCTTGTTTCAATTTGTGGACATAAAGTTTATATAAGAGGATATGGTAAGCAGGAGGAGTAAACTGTAATTTCACCTCTCCCATCTATATATAGAGTCATAAAATCAGCTGTTAACTTAGTATTTGAAAAAGTAAATAACCATGACTTGTTTTCAGTCACTCTGTGATTTCCTGTGATTTTCCTTTAAAACTCCAGTTTATGAACACACATCTTTAGCTATGGACACCAAATCTGAAAGTAATCAAAACAGAAGACACAAGATCAGAAATAGAAGTTGTATAACTTCTTTTCTCCAGTTTATGATTCTGTTTAAGTGTTCAAGTGTTGCATTAATCTTTCAGATTTTATGGTTGGAATTTTTTTGTCTGCTGATAAAAAACATTGAAATTTCCGAGTCTTTTTCAGAAACGTTTAAGTACAGTTAGCAATCTTAGTCCCAAGTATAATGACCCTGCATTTGGTCATACTGATACATATGTCTAGTAAGAAATTTATTACAAAATTTATGTTGTTCAATATCAATGTCCTGGTTTTATTATTTACCATCATAAATCTTATTATTTGCCAACTTGACCTCAAACAACTGTATAGATGGCTGCTAAAAAAAATTATAATTACTGATTAATTTTCCTTAAAAGTTATAAGCTTTCCTTTACATTTATTTTTAGAGATTTGCTGGCCTTGTTTTAATTCATTTACCATTTAATCCATGCCCCATTAATTTTATATTATATTAATTTTGGGTAACAAGTAAAATTACACAGTTGCTGTGGCATATTAAATTAAAACTAGTGCTTTTATCAGCCACTTTAAAAATCTAAAAAAAATCCCATATTATGCTATTTTGACAAGATCTAATTGATATAAATTAAATTATTATCCTACTTTAGTTTTTTAATTAATTGAGCTTCATACCAATTGTTCCATCCTTCTGCCTATAACTGATGCTGTGATGACAGGATTATAACTACTTGAGTCACTATGTAGTCTTTTAAAATACTGGAAGAAAATTAGCTTCCTTCAACTCCTCTGGAATTTCCACAGTATTCCAAGATTTATTATGAATTAACATTACCTTCCAAAGATCTTCTCTTTCTGCTATTTAAAACTCTTAGTTGTAAAAGTTTAAGTTAATTATCTACTATTTGGGGATGGGAAAGCACTGCTGCCCTAGGGAGTCCTTAAACTTTCCAAAAGTTATTGCATTTAAAAAGTCCTGTGCATTAGTTATATATTTTTCCATTGGGGCTTTATTTTTAGAACTATTTCCATAATACTGGCAGTTAGCAAATGGTTTTCTAATAAATTAGCCTTGCCTTTTAATTTCCGATTTTCTCCTTAATTTAGAATTTCTACTTAATTTAGTACAGATCTTAGCCATAAATCAGGGTGTTGGTGCATAATTTAGCTCTAATGTACCACATTGTTCACAGGGTCTTGACTGCTGTAAAGAGTGTCCCTACTGAGTGAATAGCAATAAGCTTACAAGCGAAGGCTGAGAGTTTTGTGGGGTCTGCTTGTCAGACTTCACTGAATGCCCCAACAGTTTGCTGTAGCTCTCCTTCCACTGCCTTCATTTCCCACACAGGTGAAAAAGCCCCTAAGGCTGTCGTTGGTTGTCTTGGTATGTCCATAAAACAGATGTTTCCCACAAGAAAGAATCCATATTTTCATTGTCACTTTTTTCTGTTCTTTTCTTAGCCCTTTTTTTCAGTAGTGGACATGCATGGAAGGGAAGATTCCCAAAAAGAGAGCCATGGCATGCCTGGTTAAATATTCCATGGGGTGACTATATTGATTGTGCATCAGGAAAAGTAGGTGAGCTGTACAAAGTGTTCTACACTGGCAGAAAAGTTTTTGATTGAACATCATTGGTAATTATGGTGTTGGTCAAAAGTTGCCCAGGGTTTCATTTTAACTTAATAACTTAAAACAAATTTTGTCAGCACATTTCATGCAGTATGACTTGGATTGGCAAAATTAATTACCTTAAGAGTGGCCATGATAGAATAATACTATAGCCTTAATAATCAGATTTTAAATTACTCTGTACTATCCCTTAAAGAAAGCTTTCATTTCCACAGATGGTATTATCTGAGCTATTTTAGATGTAAAATAAAATGATCAAAAATCCCAACTGGCATACATAGCTTTCATTTTTATTATTCCTGGTTACATATGTGCAAATCCTGAAATTTCTATTGTGCATGGCATATGCTGTTACTGATTCTGTTTTCACTAGTAATACTTTATCTTTTGAGGCTGGTGTGTAGCAGAGAGCTCATCAGTCTGAAAAAGACACTGTCTAACAAAGCTCTAGCTGTATCTGTTAGGGCTCAGATGATGCTTTCTCTGCACTACGTCCAATTGCCGCTGTATCTGATGATCTTTCAGGCTTAGGGAGCACCTGATGCTGCCACTACAAGGTACATGTTCTCCCTCATGCATCACATCAAATAGGTCAGGTGGGAAAAAACAGTTCGGCAAGACTCCTGCGGCCGCACTGCACTCAGACACGAAGTGTGCCCTAGAGCAACCGGCCTGTGATGACAATGTCTCTGGTACAGTGGAACAGTCTTGTAGGTAACGTAACGCTGCCCCGGGCCCTTCCCTTCCATCATCTTGGCCACCTGAAAACTTAGGTGCAAACTTTCAATGTAGAGAACATCCTACAGAGAATGTTGCAAATTTCTCTGCTGGTTGCTTGAACTGTATTCAGTTTCCGTAATTGTGTTTTTATCCAGTGGATATGGAACATTTATGATTTACTCAGGACAGAAAATGATTATATGACTCGGTTGGTACAGATATGAATAGTCTCTCAGGTATTTTCAGTGTCTGAATTGAATTTTCTTGGAGATACAATAGATATTAAGAAAACGTTATTTTTTTTATAACTACTAGGCAATAGTGAGAACAAATGTGACAAGACCTGACACTAAGTATTTTTGTTGTGGGTAATAAGAAATGTTCCTCCGCAATATATTGGAAAGTGAGAGATGTACCGACAAGAGAGTAAAAAATGTATGTAAACATAGACCTTGTTTTCCTGTTCCTATTTAAGATCACCACACATTATTCAACTAATAAATCTTGCCTCTTTTTGAATTTTTTTTTCTCAGAATAGGGGGGATGTGGGCTTCTCCCTTGACTGTAGGCATCTGAGATGTATCATTAAGCTTAGAACTGGGGGTTCCCAAGGAATAGTAAATGTCCTATGCATTTGTGCATTGTTCCTGAAAAGGACATAACAATTGTCACCCTCAGCCCCAAGGCAGAACACAGCTTTCCCTCCCTAGGGAGGATCTCTGGAGGACACCTGCCTGGTGTCATGCTCTTTTGGCCAGAGGTAAATGAAAGACCTGGGGCCTGATCCAAACAAAGCACACCTGGCTTGATGGAAAAACTCTCCATAGGGTTTAGATCAAACCTTTCATCTCCAGAATGATATGTAGACTCCATTCAGGAGCAGTAAATGTAATTTGAAAAAGAAAATAAATGTTTGTTTCCACCAAATAAGGACAACATTCTGGTAGTGTCTTGACCTTGACAGCATTAGTGGTGCCAAATGATGGTACTGATGTATCACATCCCCCTTGGCTTGAATTAGAGTCATGTGAGCGAAGCAGCTAAGGTGTGATTAGTCATACTACCAGAAAAATCAGTTCTTGTGAAGCACTGACCGGTGTTTTTATTTCTTTTTTCTCTTTCTTTGTTTTTCTTTTTCTTTATTTCTGAAGCAGGATGGTAACTAAGCTCATCCCTTGAACTGATAAATCAATATATAAAAACAAAAGATAGGAATTTTCCTAGATCTATTCTATTTAGATGTGCAGAACTTAAGAAACACCATTACAACTGAAATAGCTGGAATCCTGTTATTTCGTTGAACTTGTGAGAGACAATTGTCTTCCAAGCTTTTAAATTAAATACCGTAATTTCTCAAATTTTCAAAAGAAAAAAAGAACAGGATCTCATTCATTTTGAAGTTGTCAATATGCTGCTTTTTCTCATTTTATTTTTTATTCTCATTATAGCAATTACATTCACAAAGTTTAATATTCACTTTCTTGACATGTGCTGAGGGAACTATATGACTACCTAACATGTTTTGAGAAAAACTGAACATTTCAGGATTTTTTTTTCCTACATGAATTTTTATACTTTAATTGCAATCTCCCAGCTACAGTTGTGTAACATCATGACAAACCTTTCTAAGGATTATTTCTCTAAAGACAGTTGACCTACTTTAGGTAGTATGCTGCTGTCACTCTGATTCTGTTTATTTGTTTAATAATAGTTGCACTTCTTGTTGTACTTTTTGTGCACGAAAATAGGATCTATTTTCAAGAACAATGAACTCAAGTTTATTTTGGCAGAAAAATGTTGTATGTAAATTTAATTATATACTTCACTGGTCAAGAATCAATCTCAACAAGTAAGAAATACGATGTTTCAGTACAGCAACAGTTTGTCGTATCTGAGAGAAAAGGTTGACCCAATGAATCAGTAACAAAGAGGAGCAATAGGCACATAACGTTATGCTTCAACAATGTGCATAACTGCAGTGGTGGAGGGTGATGTAACATAAGAGGAAGAACAAATCGCCATCCTAGCACAAGGCAATACTGTCCATTCCAGAAGCATCTAACTGCCTGTGGGTTGGCCCTGTGTAACTCCCAGTGAAGGATTAGCAGAGAAATAATGGAGTGCTGTTTATGGGCAAGCGCATTATGTACATGTAAAAGGAGAAAGTGGAATATAAATAAGCATATTCTTTCTCCCCATCATCTGCTGTCAGCAAAAATGTTTTGGCAAAAGGGATGTTTACTGTGATTTAGCAGCATCAGGAAGTAGGGATTGACCTGATTATAGCAGCAACTCTCAGGCCTCAGCACTTTTGTTAATCATGTAAAAGCCTAAAGATGACTTGGGAACTAAAATTTAAGCTTCGGGGTTTGAACACTCTGACTGGAGAGTATCTTAACTGCAAGACTGGGACGAAGCATGCAAGCTGAGGAGGGACAAGTGCCAGACTTAGTCCTTAGAGCAAAGGCAGAATAAATAGGACTGGGAAAATGAGCTGTGGTGAGGCAGGTGTGCAGTGCAGAGCTGAGATTCGTATCGGGGCATGCGGCTGCTGCAGGGGAGACCGCTGAGCAGCCTTCTCGCTGGGGCTGGGACACCTACTGCTCCTGCCAACTGCCTTCTGACCAAGCCTCTTCCTCACCGAAGCAGTAGCACTGCAAGTAGCAAGCTCCAGTCCAAGTTTGCTTCTCAGATGAAGTAGCTTCTAATAACTGGGTATCTATTTTATCTGTTTATCTTTCTTTCCCTTTCCAGTTGCGCAGACCAGAACTTGAATAATCATACACTTTTTTCAGGCTGATGTTCAGGTATACGCTGGTACATCACCATAGTTCCTCAAATGTTCCTCAAACAGTTAGGTAATTATTGCATTCTCATGCAGGTGTTACTAGGGGATGTAAATAGGAGAAAATGTGGTGAGAAAAAGATTGCTGAAACATAGGCCTGCCTGTGCTGAGACAGAACTGAGTTAATCACTGCCCGACACCATTTTGTGTAGTGCTTGTATAATGAAGCATCAGCTTATCTTAGAGCTTAAGATGTGACTGCAACATTAGTAACATATAATTACATTATGGTAATAACATCGTTTTTATAATGGCTTTTAACCTATAATTTCATTTAAGAATTTCCAAGATGCTTATTCCATACACAATCTCCGCATTGAATTTTAAGGACTGGGAACAAGGTATTTTCAGGGAGATGCTCTTGGATTAATTTTCTCCCTGTTCAGACAGGGAGAGAAATTTGTTAACCTGAACATTTAACCATTTATTATAATTGTATCAGATGAACTTGGAATATTTCTTAGTTGTTTGAAAGACAACTAATTTATTTTTCTACTAAAAGGTGTTTCCAGTTAATCACTTTTGCTGATCTACACCCCAATCTACTAAGACTTCTAACTTGATTAGTCCTTTTGACTTGAGCAGGATATTGTACAAGTAATTATTGCCCACATGATATAAACTGCCAAATTTAAGCATTTTTGAGCTATTGCATAGAGCTGACTAATTCAGTACTGTGTGACCGCTGCCACCCTCCTGAGCCAGGAAGTCTCTATTTCTAAACAAGACAGCCCTGAGCTAGAGAAGGGTAGGTGATATTTATCTGGCGTCTGAGGCAAGCAATGTTTTTACAGGGAATACTCTGTAATGCTCAGGTTCATAACACCTTTTTCATCAATTCAGATAGTGTTTTTCTGTTTCAGCGTATTCTAATGTGAAGAGATAGTCTTTCATTCGTTATCTGTAAGAGAAAACACAAGTGAACTATGGGATTTTAATGTTACATTATGTACGCATATAGAAAGTCTTGCAAAAAATATCATCTGGAGAAATCATTACTGTGTGTAATTTAAAAAAAAAGCATAGCCACTGAATAATATTATTTTCATCCATTTGTATCTATGTATTGCAACTGTGCAAGTCTTTAAAGGCATGGAGAGACTAATTTTTCCACATGAGTGAATGTTCAGAGTTAACGTGTAAATAACCTGGCAGCTTGCCAGAGTTGTGAAATGACTGCAGCCCTGACATTTTACTGTACCTGCTTTTAGCATTCTGCTTATTGAAAACTATAAACTTGTACAAAAGAAAGGGGAAGCTGACAGAATACCCTCAGTTATAGCTCTAGAGAAAAAAATTACTTCGGGAAAGCCATTTTGGAAAACAATTTCAAAGGAACAGAGGAGGCACAAAAAATTATAACTTTCTGCTCTGTGCTTTACAGTAAAACTGCCTACTATTTCATTCTGTCCAGTTCTGTTGGTTTTCTTGTGTGTTTCTTAGACTGAGCCTATTTGTTCAATATGAAGCAGCAAACAAGGAAAAATTGCAAAAGAATAAGTACAAATAAGTGAATACTCCACCATTGAAGAGCTGCCTTTATGAGAATTTAGTTGTAATCTTTAGTGTAGAACAGAGCTAAAGGACACGGCTCCATACTGCACCTGAAATAGGAGCTGAAGTGAACCATTACTACTGAAAATTAACTTCCAGTAAGATATCTCTCCATGTCATTCGAATTAGGTACTACAATGTTCTGCCTTCTAATCATGAACTTTACCAGAAGACATGCTTATTGTTTTACTTTTCCTAATGGCAATTGCATTATTTCTCTCTCTCTCTTTTTTTGTCTCTCTCTCTCTGTGTATGTGCATGCACACACACTCACACAGAGCCTTCTGAAGGAATGCTAGAGCACTGAAGTAATATCTAAATGATGTTAATATTTATTACTTCTGCAACAATAGCGTACAACAGGTCTACACAAATACCTGAACATACAGCACCATACACTGTAGAATCAGAATAAAATGCCTTTCTGTACCTCCAAGACCTTACAATGTAAGTAAATAACTTGTGAGTCAAACGTCCTGGTTTTTGCTAAAAAGAATTGAGTGTGACAGGACACTTTGGACAATGTTCTTTCATCTGAGATTTATATTTATGGTAGATTTTCAGACAAAAAATTCCCAATCATATATATTGTAGGATTAAATTGGAAAGAACAGATCATCTCTGACCAGTTTAAATGGAAAAGCTGGAAAACTTGAACAGGAATTAAATATCAAGTCAATACCAGGACATCTTCCATGTAAGGAAGATGTGGCTATTGACAGCTACGGAAAATATAGACAGGTAGTCTAGGTTTGGCTGAGAATTGAAATATGTATAAATCAGGCCAGGGAGAGATGAACCTCCTGGGAAGCCTCAACTACATTTTGTAATGCTACAGCATGCACAACACTTGCCAGGGATAATGAAGGATGAAGGACTATGTAGCCTCCCTTGCAGACCAGTTCTTGTATACAATAAGATTAAAACCAGCTTTTATTGAGGAAGCTAACTGTAATTTTAAGAGCAGTTGATGAAAAACATGATAGGACCTTGAATGCTTTATGGAGAGCATTCAGAAGTTTCATGTTAAGATGAAAAAGGCAGTACCAGAGGCTAGAACATTTCTAGTTCATCATAATTTATCTTCTGATGCATTTAAATAAGATTTGAAGAGATGTAATCAGGTAAAAGAAGGATTTATTCAACTGTGCTTCTTAGAAGAATGTATTTTTTTCCCTAATGCATTCATACCCAACATAACTTATTTCTAAGACACAAATGAAGCAAATGTAAAAATAATTGTACAAAAGCGCATGTGTTTCATGTGACTTTTACTAAAAGGCACCCAATGTATTTGCCTAATGCCATACCTCACACTGCTGTTATGATTATGCCTTCCTAGAAGATCACAGGTTCTGAATTAAACCCTTCTTTTCTGCAGCTGTCAGACAGAAATACTGTCTGACACTGCCTAAGCCTTTTTGTTTTAACAGCACATTCTTTTTCTCCCTTTGATCTGGAGACTTCATACAAGATCAAAAGAGAAGATGAACTACTTGATGGTAGCCTGTGCCTCTGGATGTTTGACTCGCATCCCGGCCTCCCCGGCAGCCCTCGGTGTCCAGAGCTCAATGACTGATCCAGGAGCTGGGGAAGATGCTCATCGTGTTATCAAGGTCTTAAGAAGAGTCATCAGCAGATTTGGCTCTAGTTAAGGTGCTTTAAGCTCTCCAACTAACTCAGCCCAGGTTGCATCTTAAGGGAGAGGCTGTGAGACTGCATGTCTCTTGTAACATCATTTTATCCTCTACTCCAGATTAAGTAAAAGAGGCATCAGGTATTAGTTAATGATCTTTAAATAATCTCTGTTTTGAGACTTAGGTTTTAAAAAGTTACTTTAAAACCTTTTGGTGTGCTTAATTAAAAATTATGTTCTCCTTTTAGCTAAATGTTATTCAGAAAGAGGCACACTGAAAAGCAAAGCACAGAATCCTTAGGGAAAAAATTTCATCTTGAATACTGAGTTTTTCATGCTGATTTTTGAAGTGGCAAACACTTCATATTGTGCTTCAGCGGTACACAAAAGCATTCCTGTTACATTCAAAAACGTACCTACTACTCCAAAGCTAAACATTAATACAATTGGTAGCAAGGTCAAAGCTATCACTACAGCATGTTTTATTTCCAAATACTTTTAAAATATCAAAATATATAAAGTAAATATTTAAATTGTATAACTCATGGTTTGTATTCCAGGAAATATTCTCCATGGAATAAATATAAGAGCAGAATTATTGGCTAAACATTTGGTTTTGTTCAGTCACAAACAGAAAAGTTTCCCAAATCTGGTGCATCAGTAGTCTTCAAATCTTATTTCTATGCCTGTAAAGAAAAAAAAAAAGAGAGACCATTACATTTATGCTTTGTTTGTTTGTTTTCTCTCAAGCAATTGTATTTAAAAGAATTGACTATACAAAGCATGTCTTGTTTTTCACATCTGGTCCCTTATTGTCTATTTTCTAGATATGCATTAAAGTGAATTCATCAATGCAAACAGTCTCCATCCACTTGTTGAATGTAGATATGTCTGAACGTTTTGCATATACCTGTTGAATACAAATTCGTCACATGAATACGTTTTCTTGTGATGAAGGTAACCCTGATAGTAGTTAAGTCTTCTTTGGTTATTCCCCACTCTATGTAATAACCCAATAATTTGAGTTATCAGACTTTTTAGATGAGCAGAATGTATACTCTGGAGTCCATTGACTTCAAATAGAACCTTGCAAATTGAGCCTGAGACATAATGATGTATTCAAAAAGAATATAAATAGTAGGTTAGTCACTCCTCAGTGAATACTGTGAATAATTTAACTTGTGCCTTTACTATTCACTACAGTCAATTTGACCCATATATTATCTCTCAGATACCAATCAGAAAGAAAAATGTTGCTTTCACTAAATTTCATTATAGGCACTGTCATACTATTTCTTTCTCCATTTTAGAGGAATAATCCAAAGCAGACTAAGAGATTTTAAAAGTTTCCACTGATTTGTCAACATCACATTTTCACTTTTTTCTTGGCTGCAAAGAGAATAGTCAGGAAAAATAGGGCATACTGGAAAAAAAATTCCAACTGACATCGTGAACACACATATTATGATTACCATGTTTTTTCCATAAAAACATGATAACTTTTAAAACCTTTTAGGAATATGCCATCTACTTCACACTTACTTTTTTCCTGAGGAACATTCCTTTTGCTTTTAATGAGATCTCAACTGAAAACTCAATCCTGATTTTTGGCTTATCCGTTACACTTGTAACTCTGGACATTGTAAACATGCACCCATAAGATTTTGCTTGCCTGGAAATGAATGCAGCATTCTGTAATGCAGCATTTTGGAATGCAGAACTGTTAATAGGAAAAGGGAAAAATTAATAATTTGATATATTGATATTACAATTGCAGCAACAGTGTTGGAAAGAGCATCTTGAGAAGATTTGAAAATGAAGGTAGATTCGTAGTGAAAATGAGCATGGCATGTCCAGAACTTTAATCTTAAGAAATACGCACTGCTGGGAAAACTAGGAAGATATTATTGCTTACTTTGAAGGTTCAAAACCTTATTTTGTGCTATTATTGTGAATTAATACCGGTAACACTACAGTGAAGTCAATATATAATATGAGAGGATTTGCCCAGATAATAATAATAATAATAATAATAATAATAATAATAATAATAATAGATTATTCCAGAAACCAAATTAATTCTAGGAAATCTTTCCAAGGCTGTTTTAACAGTACTTTCACATATATATATATATCATTATATATACATTGGGTTCCTGTTTGCATAGTATTCTTTATTTAGATCCTTCCCATGACTGAGGTCACAAGACCTTGTCTGCTGTTACTCAGAACAATAGTATAATAACATTATAGCAGAACTAGAGCTTCTAAAACACTGTGGAAAAATAAACAAGTAGATAAATCTCCCAGCAAGTCCTAAAAGACATTTTTTGAAACGGTCAAGACCTAAAAAATATTAAAACTACTCAATACATTTTATTTTTGTAGGGATAATTTCCCTTGTTCTTTTATTCTCCTTGCAGGTTCCATTTCTGAGCGCTGGCTCTTATGGTGAGAGAGGGTGATCAAAACTAAGAAAATATTACAGTTCAGTAAGTGGGGAAATGCTTGTTAATGACATTAGAATGTTTCTAAAGCTGCTAACTTCAACCACCACAGAGGGTTTTTTTTTTGTTTTTTACCCACAGAAGAGGAAGATAATTCAGAAACGTTTCAGCAGATTGGACACAGAAATCTATGGTTCCAGCTTCTTCTTGGACATGCACTGATAAGATGAAAAGAAATGAATACAAGTTGCAGCGTGGAAATTCTGATGAGATATAAGGAAATGTCTTTCATTGTGAATGTGGTCAAATACTAGAACAGATTGACCAAAGGTACTGTGGAATCTGCAGTCTCCATCCCTGGATATACTCAAAACTTCATTGGACCAGGTCATGTTTTTGAGCAGGGGATTGGACCAGTTGAACTCCAGAGATTGTAAATTACTCTATGTCTCCAAGAATCTGTGATTAACTTTTCATTTAACTGATTGCCTAGATTTGAGCGCGTTGCAAGTAAGCAGATAATAGTTTGGTGTATACCAGAATGAAGATGCTACAGCAGAACTGGAGTAATCCTACTGATATTATGAAAGTTACATAGCTCAAGCACATGTTATAATATTGCAATCAATCACGTATTTGCTATCACAATGGTATGTTTGTTGTCAAACAAACCTATGGTTATAAACTGGTATCTTAATTTCAGTGAATTACATTTTTCTAATATAGTTAGCTCTAAATAAATGTTTAACTTTATAATTTATGACTATAAACTTTCCATATTTGGCAATACTACATTTCTTATGGTTATTTCTTTTGGTTATTTAGGACCTTTGAAGAGTAATCCTAACTATCCTTCTTACAAGAAACAGCTCAGAACCTGAAGCAGAAGCCTAGAATATAAATATATAAAATTTCCTGAGGCAGATTCTGAAAAAAAAAGAATGAAAGAGGAAGAATAGCATATTGCAACTTTTCTCCAACGGATAATAAAAATACCTGGTAAAAGAGCAAGAAGCATGAAAAAGTAAACGCCTCAGAAATACAGAGCAAGCCAGACACATTCATGTGCTTATCTCCAGTGAATATGGAGCTATCTGCCTGGCAGGAGCAGATGTACCTTTCTCAAATCAGAGATGGGAGCAATGAGGGTTGTACGAGTATCTTTACTATAGATTAACAGTTGGGACTGAATCAACAAATCATAACATGTGATCACCTACACTGAAGGGTCAATTTTCATTATACTGATTTTTATCCTCTCTGTAGAACAGGCATGAGGAAAGGTATGCAGTGGAAAGAAAGGTCACATTTTTTCCTCTAATTCCTGGAATGGTAATGCCGTGATAGATGAGAAACCTCCTCCCGAAGAGGAAAGTAAAGGCACTGACAGAGGACTCCGGGGGGATGCTTACAATGGAGTGATTGTCACAATTCACTTTTCAGTATTCAGCTGTTCTAGTTCTTGGATCTATAGCTGGCCAGGGCAGATGATCTTTCGCAAGGCTTTTGCCAGTGCCATTTATTGACCACAGTAGTCAGGAAAAAGGGACCTGTGATCTCTGCTGGCAGGTAAGGAGAAACACCAACTCCATATTCCCCTTTCTTTGCCCTCTTCTTGTAACCCTAGTACGCCTCTTTTCCTCTCTTTTCACCCCATTCTTACTGTGAAGACCCATCATAAGTGGAGCCAGAAGCATTTTGGAATCCCATCATAAAAACCCAACACAATTCATACTACAATGAAAGACAGGGCTGCTACTTTATGCTGAGTGTTAACAGATTTTACTTCATATCTAGAGAAGAATCAGCTTAAATACAAGGACCTCTTGGGATCACAGATGGTTGCATTGATCAAAGCAAATAGGGTCCAGATCGGACCAGTGAAGAGATATTTGAAAGCATTAACCTGAAAGAATCAATTATTTTTTCACCTTCAGTAGACACTAGCATTTCATAACAACACAGATTGTTTTCCTGAACGCTATGGTGTTAAAATAAGGAGGTAAAGTGAGAAAGATTAATCTGCCTTAAACATATATAAAGGCTCTGACCTGACATTAAACTTGATGATCGTTACTAAATTTATCACAGCAGGAGAAAGAATTTCAAAGGCGGAGCTGAGATGTGGCACCAGTGAAGTTTCTTTAAATTTTCCACTGCTACCAGGTATTTCAAAGAGTGGTTTAATTCACTGTTACAGAAACTATGGAACGGGTTAAAACTTCATTTAGAAATGTTCTTGCATCTTTTCATATTAAGACACAACTTTGAAAGTCACATAAATTGAGAAAACCAAAATTAGGAGGCCAGAAGTTCAACCTGGAGTACTTTAGAAGCCCGATTAAAAAATTCCTGGAGGTTTTATAAATCTGTTAGCAATATCCTACAAGGCTATTAACTTTCAATAAAAGATATAAAAGATGTACTGGGTCTCTGGAGATTGGTAATGGGATGTATAGCATTCACCTCTAGCTTGTCAGGTCAAAGCCAACCCACACTGAAAGGATGTTTTTTGGAAGCTGATATCAAAGTTGGTGGGTCAACTGCAGTTCTTTTCTAACTCACACAACTTCAGTGATTGTTAGCTAAGCCTCATGCCATGAGAATTTTCTACACAGAATTATGATTCTCTTGAAACATGTCATGAGAATCTGTGCATTTACTGTGATTGCATCACTTCTTGTATTTCCCCAGGGAGTGAGATGGCTATTACCATTCAACATGACACTTCCAAAACAGAATTTTGAAGTTAATTTAGAAGTAAAAGGTTTTGCTAAAAAACAACCACCACCACCATCACCAGCTAGTTAGCAAATATCTATTCATTTTTCTAAAAAGATTTAACGTTTGTTCAGGATTTCTATAGACCTCAATTGGTTCAATCTATCACTTAACTTACAACTCCCTTTTCTCTGCTTTCTTGGGGAATATCTCATTTAAAAGCTCCTCACACTGATCACTACCTTCCCCATGGCCAACTCACTTTGTACTTCTTTATGGCCTCTTGATTTGCTGTTTTCTCCTATTGCCCTGTAATTACGCCATGAGTGTTTGTTTGGAGGCTATTGTGGGTACTGTGTTACTTTCCTGCTTGCTTTCACCAGCATCATCATATTAGCCAAGATCAATATATTAATACAGAAGAATTTCAGCAATCCAATATAGGAATGAATTAGTGTCTTATCGACCATCTCACTCATAGTGTTCCACAAAGTATTACACATTTGTATCCCTAGATGATCGCATAACATCTCCCCCTTATTTCCTGTAATGTGCCTGGTTGGCTTTAGGATAATTCTTGGAGAGTGAGAGATATCTTCCTTACAAAGTGCAACACCAGGCAGCCATTCCTGCTAAAGATAGCAAAGAATGTTTCAGTAACACTTCTCACATCTGAAGTGTTTACACATCCTAGTGGAAAATTGGAGGACAGATAAACTCAGTTACCACCCTCGGTGCTGTTAGTCATCAACGGACTTAGTGTTCAAGGGCTATGATCCACAACCGGTACTGTGCTAATCGCTCACATAAATTTAATGCACAACAGTAAAACATAAACATAAAGGCTCTTTTTGAGCTTATAATGATAAACATTCAGGAATTAAATAACATCAAGATTAAAAATGTCTGCGCCTAATTTGCATCCAAACTCTTCTTTGTGTAAATGCATTATCATACTGTCTCTAATTACGTGGTGATAGGCTGCTGCTTCTGCAAGACTTTCATTAAGTGGAAATCTGGTAAGCTGAGGAATCTTGCTTGTTTGGCAAACTTTCTCTAAGCAGAAATTCTCCACCAATGCAAGCAAACAAAGTTTACAAGTTTTCTATAATGAGTAGTTTAATCCTACAGAGGTTCTAAGTCCATGAGGGTTTCAAGTGAAAGAAAGAAAAAGAAACAATTAAAAATCAATATAATTACAGTTATCTTGATACCAGTCCAGAAGAAGGAGTGGTTTCAGAATGAAATATTTCAGAATGAAAATTTATTTACAATTGAGCCTGGCAAACGTGGTCTCTAGCTGCTGTAAAACTTATTTTTCTTTCAGAAAGACACTTCTTCATAATATTTTCCAGTACTTAAATATGTAAACAGTATTTTAATTCAGGTTTTCTCTTCTGATGCTCTTGAAAAGAATGTCTGTTTCATATTTAAAGTGATACTATTTATAATAAAAACCTGAAAGCCCGTATCAGGAGTTTCCCACACATCTTTTGAAGGTTTTTGAAAGTTCATCAAGGACAATTCTCTCCCACATTACAAAAAAGACAAGTTCTGTCATCATTAATAAACAGTGTGGTGGGAAATATAATCAGATTATTTGTAGCTTTTTGCTATAAGTTCGCAATAGAGTATGGTCAGTTTGAGCGAGAAATTTTCTAGTTGATCTATATGTAAACTCATAACACTGTATTTTGCAGCTATTTGGTAGTCTATTTACTGGTTTTGAAATAAATGCTTAACTGCTTTCCTTCCGAAACTGCTGAAGTGAGCTAACAGACGAAAAAATATTCAGTTACATGGTCACACAGGGTCCGGGGATTGCCTCTCATATCTAAGTGCACATGTATATGTGTATGCATACTACAAACATACTCAGGCACCTTTACCGCAAATTAAGAAGATGCACATAAGCAGACGTGAGCCATGTGCACTTAGGCCATCTTCCTCAGGAGTTAAACTGGGTCTTGGGAGAATCTCTTTTTTTTTTTCTTTTTTTTCTTTTTTTTTTTTCTTATGGAGATACTCTATTGTGTTTTGTCCTTTCAGTACTTTATAGGCACCTAGAACAATTAGTGTTATATTTTTATAAGAAAATTACCATCTTAAAGAGTATGTTCTGAAACTCCATGAGCTTTTAAATGTCTTAAAACTAAGTTTCAAAATGCATAATACATTCTGTTCTTGTAAATCTTTTTTTTTTTTTTTAAATTGTACAGATACTCCTTTGCTCAAAAAGGACCAAAAAGTAAACCTAAACACTCCTTAGGAGTTACTAGGGCAACAGGTAAGCTTGTGGGGTTTGATGCTGAAAAGTTGAGGTCTAAATCCAGCTGAATTAACTGTTAGTGTTCAAATTAGGAAAGCTCAATTTTGTCAGAATTATTTGTATATTTCTGTAAGCAATACCAATTTTAAAATGTGTTTAATGTTTCAGTTGGAGAAATAGAACAGATTTTTGTTATTTAATCAACAGTGAGAATCAATATTGCATTTAAAATATCAGCTCAAAATGCAAATTTCATTTTGACATCTAAAATCATTGTTTGAACTGAAATATCAGAATTTTACAGATTTTTTTTTGTTATACAAGTATTTTTGTATAAAAGTATTTATATAAAAACATTTTATGTTCCAGCATTTTGTTCCAATTCAGTCTGGTTTTTGAGACATGAAAATTTGACACAATAAGAAAATACTGTATCTTATTTATAACACAGAGGCAAGATTTTTCTTGGTCATTTCTCTATGAATAAGTAGCATGTCTATTTTTTCAGATGTCTCCAAATATAAGATAAATTTTAAGTAAGGTTAATATGTCAGTGAATACACGCAAAGAAAATTCTTGCTCTGCTGTTGTGGTTTCTCGTATTCAGTTGACAGAACACCAGTACCGAACTGTCAGCATCGGATACTATGTCACTACCTCTGGCACCAGAAACAATGACAATCATTCTGACAATTTCCACATGATCATTATTCAGACCACCTAACTGATCAAGGAAATTTCCCCCCACCCTGGATTGAGAAAACCAAATAAATGTTGGAGAAAGATAAAGTTTTAAATGTTTGACAGAATTTCTTTTTTCATTTCATAAACTGTTTCCAGAAAAGCTCTTATTATTCATTGTATTTTATTGCTACTGATAGATGGGATTCTTCCACCACTGAAGAAGCTGGTAGCACTACAAAAACGAATCTTCTCCATAGGTTATCAGTGACATCAGAGAAAGAGATCACTCAGTTACTTACACTTAAGGAAAAAGGATCACTGCAGACTACTGAAATCATCGACTGGAAACTCAGGCAGAGTAGAAGCAGAGATTTCTGGGTGCCCTGTCTTCTCTGTGTGAGACTGTCAGCAACCAGTAATTGAAAAGTGAATTGGAAAAACTTTGGAAGTTTTGATCCTACAGAGGTGTTCTTTTTGTTATGTTTTTAGATTTGATTGAGAAAAGTGATGTGCTTCATCATGTCCACTCATTTTGCATTGCAAGGCCAGCGGTGCTCACCCAAGGTTGTTAAATTCACTTTGCAAACGCTTTAAAGACGTTATAGATGCGTAACCAACTCTAAGGACAATTAGTAACCACAAATGCAATTGCCCATGGAATCTGCATCTGGCAGCCTCCTGAGTACCGGTGGTGCTGTGCCAACTCTGCAAGACTGACTTAGGCTAACAAATTTCAGGTTGTCTACAGTACCTGGGGGAAAAAAAGAAAGGAAAAGGGGATTATTTTTTGTTTGCTTGGTTGGTTTTTGTGTGTGTGCATTTTTGGTGTGGTTTTTTTTTTTTTTAAACTGGTAAACTAACTCTGAATGTCAAAAGGCAGTAACATTACTCAATCACAGCTTGAAGTTTAAAAAGCCTGTTGAAAATTTGAGAATGGGACCCTAGTGCTTATGCATGGAGTGTTTAGCTGGAGTGTTTTCCTGTTTCCCAGGCACAAAGCTGTCAAAATCCATTAAATAATTACAACAAAAAATATGTTATTGGCCACTGCCTTGAAAAGATTTGAGAGAGCCCAAAATGCATAGCTGGACTGTACAGGTGTCATGGATACATCTGCTTCTCCTGTTTCAGAGGTGTGTAGTCTCTGGGATCCTTCTTCCTCCCTTATCACCAAAGCTGGGAAGGAATTCTGAATGTTTCACAAACGAAGTGGAAATGATGGCTTGATGTATAATCTGGAAAAACTTTTGATATAAATTTATTTCCAGAATGCAGAGATAATATGTTTGTATATTTTTGTTTGTATATTTTTGGTCAGCTCCCTTTAACATAATGGACATTTCCATTCTCTTTGCACGGTTTCTTTTTCCTAGACCTCACTGATACATTTTTGTTTGTTCTTGCAGAGGAGTCCAATAATTTTTTTTCTTTTTTCCACTCTTAGTATGTCTACTGAATAAAATACTAATAGCTCCATTCATCTTTATGCGGGCTGTTTTGTTTGACATCTGGAGAAGTCATTGATGCGTATCTCTGTCTAAATATAAATAATTGCAATGTTTGTTAAATCTGCAAAGTTAAATCCTCACAAGTTAGAACATCGTAAATTTATACTTGTCTCTTGAAATGGTAATTTGCTGTCTTGTGCATACACGTTACAAAAGAGTTTTACATGGATGCTGCTTTTTAAATAAAACTCTGAATCAATTAACAAGTGAAATCAATACTTTTTTATTTATCTAGCATAGAGTTATTCATGTTGATTCAAAGCCATTCAATATAGAATTACTAATTTATCTCTAAATGGATTAATTGTGCTTTTATCAGAACACAGAATATCTCAATCTTTCTTAGACGTTAAAGAATGTATTTTCATGACAGCACAACAAGATCAGTTGGGATTGATTCTATGCAGGGGCCTAGGCAGAAGTGGTACAGTACAAGGTACCCACTTATTTTTTATGCTTTTCATGAAATATCTGGGTCATGACTTTCCAGAACACTTAGCAATTACATCTTGCTGAGGAAATTTTGTGACCATTATCTCCTGGTGACCACCAGAATATGTGAAGGGTAGAATTTATACTAAGCAAATGCAATGTAAAATATTTTGAAAGGCATAATCTAGCTTAAAATGTCAGAGTTGGGTGGAATTGTTTCATAACAGTGGCTAAAGGCTCTGGCCAAATCCCAGACAGTGCACAGATGTACAATCATGCCAGAGCTCGTAAAAAGAAAAAAAAACCAACCCACATTATAAAAGCAGATTAAGGTTATCTCTCTTTAATTTTTCAAATGGCCAAACCATTTAAACTATAAATTAAAACCAAAACCAGCTTGCATCTTTCGGTAACAACAGCACAACACTAGGTCATCCAGAAAGGGAAATAAAAACAAAATCAGCACATCAGAACATCAACATCAGAAGAAATATCAGACAATACACGGCTTGAAAAATTACATCTAATCAATTGAAGTTAGGCAAAGTAATGACTAAAAGCAGGAGGTTTTAAGATGAAGCACCAGATTAATTGTTATTGCTTGGTAAAATATAGTCACTAAAAGAGAACATTTTGCTTTGTGTTCTCATACAAAATTTTTTACGGTTTCCAAATCAAGTGATACAACTGCAATAAAGTGCTGATGCCTCTGTATCATGTACAGTTTGAGGAGGGGATAAAGAACTTTTAATTCCTTCTAAAGACTAATTACAGCTCCCAGCCTGGAAAATCACTCTTGTGTGGCATTCATTCTTGGTGCACTATATGCTTGAGAAGAGGGACCACAGATGATATATAAAATATTTTTATTCTAACTTACATCCTACTGTGCGCCTACTTAATCCTGTAAAAATTTGTTTGTTATACTTCTGGTAATTGTGCATTGCAGAGGGTGTGAATTCATTGTTTTCACTTGGGCGGGGTAGATATAGCAAATATCAGAGATATTTCTAATTTCTAACTGATTTAAATTCTCTTAGTTTTTGTTTTCTGTTACATTGCAGCCAACTTGCTGGTGTACAATGGGTCAACAATAACTTTTAGATTCATTCATTATTGACATTTGAATAGTTAAAAACTAGTAAGCCTGTTAGTCCACAGACATTTGCTCATCAGTTTGGATCTCACACCAATATCTTGCTCTGACTCTAGCTTCAGTGTAATTCTTCCATCTCCAATTTTTTTGTTGTTTCTACAGCAGAACAATTTTGTAAAGGGCTTTCTACAGGCTTACTTCTTGAGGAAAGATTGCTTCTACATGCAATGACAATGAATTAGATTTAATGAAGACTCTAGCAGCAATAATACAATGCCAAGACTTAATACAGACAGGGTGGATAACTGTAGGTTAGCTATTTTTCACTCTCTTTATTTTACACATAGGAAGTTTGGAAAACTGTGGACAAGTTCCTTCAGAGTAATGAACATTGTTGTTGAACCAAGGCTAATACAAAATAATCTGAAAGCCTTTACATTGTAATGGAATGGAGAACCACAGAAATAATTTGTTCAAGAAGTGGGTCCATGCCATGTTTCTTTTTAAGGCTTTTTTCCCCCTTTGTTCAGGTGGAGAGCAATCCACCTGGGATTTGTTTGCTTTTAATTCTCATCACATTTCATAAGCTCAGGAAAATGACAGAAACATCCAGCTGGTGAGGAAAAGAGAGGAGAGATGGAAAAGTGGATCTCTGCTTGCTATAGAGGTATTACAGGCAGGTGAGAGAATTCCAGCACTACATTTTAATGTTCAAACTTAGAATCACTCTGAATGTGTTGTCTTTTTTTGCTGTACATGAAGAAAACAGTTGGTAGAGAAGTAGATTTACTGTGACATTCCCATGAAACGTGAAGTGCAAACATATTACTCTTAATGGCTGTTTCTCTGTCACACTTGGTTCTTTACGTTGTCCTTAGTTCAGGTATTTCAGGGGCTTAATGTCATATCCAGAAACAAATTTCCTCCTTTATTTTTTAACTAATTATTAATCTTTAGGGTAGGTTTATTTCTGTGCATCTCTGAATAATTTACGGTGTGAATAGAACATGCGTGGTCAAGCGTGACTATTGATCTCCCAATAAGTCTGCATGTGTGTGTGTGTGTTTCACTCCTAAAATTCATAGCTGCTACTTCCCTTGCAGGGAAAGAGAAGTACGCCTAAATAAAGGCTTGGACTGTGATAGCTGAAACCATGTAGAGGAGCTAACATTGAGGAGAAAACAGTTATCATTGGACGAAGGTGAGGAATGCTAGGAAGTCATCTGAGATATGATTTGTTGAGTTTAAGGGAAAAATATAAACAACAAAACATTGACTTTGCAAAGAGGCCCTGTATCTACGTTTGCCAAAGCCAAAATCTAAGGAAAACAAAACAGGTCAAAGAGTCACAGAGCAACAAATCCTTTGGCATAGACATGTTTCTGAGGTATATTGATGTCTATGTATGTGTGGCAAATGGGTTTGGAGCTCATTCTGAGAGTCAGATTTTAATCTTACTCTCACCCATTTAACAACTGGTCTCCGGGCAAAGCTGTTTCTTGACATAGGTTGTGACTGTACTAGCAAAAGAAACAGTGCCAGGAGATGTTCTTGGCCACTGGAGATGATCTTCTATACAGTTAACTTGTTAGGGTGATCTATGGCACATTTTTGGCTTTGGCAACTAGCACTTCCACAAGCCATTCCTGGACAGTATTAGGAAATCGGTGCAGGCCAGAGACCATTATCAATAATAAGCAGTTTGTGTGTGGCCACCATCTGTTGCAGGGTTAGAAACCCTGACATTGTGAATGTACATGATTCTGGGCTAACTCGCCTGTGTGCTGGAGAACAGCCCCAGGCATATTGACATATTTAATAGAATTAATAAAGTCGTTGAGATACTATTCAGAGTCTCAAGACAAAGAGTGACTTGTCCTCTTCTGTAACTTTGTGAAGGTCCCAGAAACTGTCTTTATTGTTCACCCTGTAACCTGACTTTCTCTGAAATTATACCTATGAATTTAAATGCAAGGAAAAAAATCAGGAAGATGCATTACCTTACCTATTCTCATATCAGGGTTTCAGCATGTCAGTATCATCATCTTCTAAGCAGAAGATCTTAAGTTGTCAGAGTTAGGAGCTGGAAGGTTGACTTTGTGGAGAACTGCTGGCAAACACCAACCACAATACACAACTGTACTGTAAGTCATTAATAAGCGTATTTTTACTGTAGTTATTTAAAGCTATAAAAAACCCTAGCTTTGCCTCTGCTATGGCACCCAACCACATTCTTAATAGAGAATCTATCCTCTGCACTTGAACTTCAAAGCAAGATCTCATCTAGTTTTTAGATTTTTTCAATATTTATTTTAATGTGCAAGATACGCTTGTTCATTATGTGTTTAACAACACGACAGGCCTTATCAACCCGGTCAAATCATAAATGGGAATATTCTTTCTTATTAGTGTGATAAATACAACAGAAAGCCTTTCCTATAATAAAGTAAAAGTTTCTTCATATAAAAAGCTTTACAAGTTTTGAGACAGGGAAAGTTATCAGGGCTATCCTACTCCTGAGGCATCCTGCAGTTCATCTCGTTAAAAGCATTCCTGGCCATGCACCCACAGAAGCTCATAGACCCATTTTGAAGAATAAATGAGTAGGGGTTTTTTTTGGTTTGTTTTTTGGGTTTTTTTGGGGCAGGGGTGGGTTTTGGGGGTTTTTTTTGTTTGTTTTTTTAAATATAACTCTTTTCTTTACAGGAGAAGGTGTTTACTTCCATGGTCTTTGTGAAAGACACACAATCTAAGAATCATGTCAGAGATCATTCAACACATCTTACTCTCGCAGGTAGTCAGGATCACATTTGTGTCACATTTAGCTATATCAAAACCAGCTAAAATACAACATAGTAAGGACTTCAGCAAGACACTTCATTTCTTAAATCACTGGGCTTTTACTACAGCTTAACAAAAATGTGAAGATTTTAAGAAGACATACGTCGTGGAAAAGGTCATCGTTTTCCACGGAGCAGAGGCAGAGACTGGGATATAATCACCTGTTTAGCTAGTATGCTGTGCACACTATCACAGTTTTGAAGCACAGTTACAAATATGAATATAGCTCCTTTTTCTGTTCATATTAATTAATTTTCATTTTGGAGAATTATAAAGAGTGTGTGGTTTTCACAGAAGCCTGAGACAAGCAAACAGATGATCAAGACATTGATCAGCAAAAATGCTGGTTAGTACATGGAGCATTCCTAGATGTTGCTGCAGTACGTTTAAGAGACTGAAGAATGATCTCAAAGTCTTTGTAATGTGTGTAATATAAGAGTTTACTTTCCAAATGGATTTACATTCCAAATGGCACATGGGAAAGATATGACATAGACTCCTTTATCAGTTAGCTGATTCAGATTTCATGTCTAAAAATTAAACCTGATCTCATTAAACTGCAGTTCAGGTTGGAAAAGTGACAGTAAGAAGAACACCATGGGGATCCATATTCACAGCCTCTCAGTTATTTCACATGAGATCTGTTCCCTTTTTCCTAATTGCTAGTTCTACTGAACATACCACTGAGATCTGAAATTCAAGCTCTTTCTATCCACCATCACCAGAAATACAGAAATTGTGGACCCAGAAAGAACTTAAACTAGCATGCATGAGAGACAAGGCTGTACGCTTTACCAGTGTGTATTCTCACTAACAAATAACGGTACCTGTGCAGACTTATTTAGCGATAAAGAAATGCATCAATGGATATCTTTATATCTAAATTTACTTGGAATTCTTCGCTAAAACTCTGTCAATTGCAAAATTATCACAGATACAGAGCCTAGTCTCCAGTGCAGTTTACAGAGCAGTTGGATTTTCATTTAGTGATTACTTACATAGTCCTTTTAGTAAGTTCAAGAGAACTTCTGGGGTTGGTGGTGGAGCTGAGTATAGAGATGACTACAGCACATAGTGAAGCATGGGAAAGATGTTGTAAAGCTACCATTAACTAAGCTGAAAAATCCATACAGTGTATTACAGCACTCTGCAGATGTCCCTCTCACTTTAGCATAGTCTGCCATTCTCTTCCTCCTCTCTGTGTTTGCTTTTCCCTCTCCATCAGACTTGTGAGATCGTTACTGTTGAAACAGCAGCCGGAAGAGCAGCAAACCTAACTTTTCCTGACTTTGGAAAAGTGGGATGATTGCAACAGCTTTGTTGTTCTGACAGTTGCAGTCGAAAATTGCCTATTTTGCCCATAGGTTTATGTACATGTTAATAAGGTCTGCTGAGATGGCACCAGAGAAGCTTTTAGAGAACCAGTTTTGGAGTCTTTCCATCTGTCCTCCCTGACACTTTTGCTTGGTTAAGCACAAACCCTGTACAAATGCTCAAGTAGAATATACTTGTGCTATGATAGAGAGGAAGAGTTCAAAATAATATATTCTTGCTCCTGTGTTATCTTGACAAATTAATAGGAAGCAGCTCTGGAAAAAATACAGTTGTGGGGTTTGATCCCTCTCTTCTCCTACCCTGTCATCCTATTCCCACTTGTGTGATAAAACTTCATATACTTAAAGGTAAGAAGCGTATTCATCAGGAGAAGAGGGGACTGTATTTATTCTTTTAAGCTTGAAACTGCCTTGTTCTTAAGAATACGTTTATGGCATAAAATACCATACTTTTGCCAGTGCCCTACAGAAACTGCTATTCTCCCTTTCCAGAAGAGAAGAAAGCAATGTTTGTTATAATGAAAAGTTTTTGAACTCCCAGACTTCAGGAGTATCCTGATTCTAGCTCAGTCTGTAGGAAATTGGTTGCGTGAGGAAGACTCACTACCTACTTTGCCAAGCTGGGGTTTTTTTTTTGGTGACAGAAGAGATTTTGACATATGTGCAGATGATTTTGCTCTGAAACCTCTGAAACGAAACATTAGTCTCACATCTCGCTCATTATATTTCTGTATATCCCTGTTCCAATCATGAGTACTGGATAGACTGTCTTAGTGCTGGCTGGCCTTCTTTGAGCCATGACTTACTCTGACATGGTGTCTAGTATGAGACAAAACTCCCTCTAGGAATTTTAATAAAATTTTAATTTATTCTCCATTTACGTTCCTCCTCTTTATTTTGCCCATAATTTCCATTATGATGTTTGCACTTTCTGCTTGCTGCTTATGTATTAAAGTAGCTCACACTTTGTGATGTTTTTATATGCAGGAATTTTTATAGGAGGAAGAGGAATAGGGAATTAGAGGCTGATCCATAATTCTGTGTTGTTTGAAAGCCAGTTCTTTCCTGCTTAATAGCAAGCAGATGGTTAACTTCCCTTTTACTATTTTATGTTCTCGTGCATGCTTCTGTCCTACTATACATTATAAGGCAATAGTCAGATGTTTACTCTCTCTGCAGAACAGAATGACAGAGCGGATATGTGCGTAGCATCTCACTTTATTCTAATATCATCTGACTTCTTTCTAATTTTATCCCATTTGATTATTTTTAATTAGTTTCTCTGCATTTAATTGCCGGTTCTGCTATATTTCACTGCTTTGTGAACACAGAGCTAAATCTTATGAAACCTTTGTTGAAATGATTCTTAACTTTAATAATGCAAGGTCAAGATATTGTTAGTGTCTGCTATTAGAATATTTAATGTACAATGAAATTTAGCAAAGACACACTCCATACAGTTTTTGTCACTTGCAGTTTCTTACTAGGTTTTGCAGCTTTTTAGGCAGCAAAACTACCTAGCTAATTTTTGAAAAATGGTGATCTTATATGGATTTTGATGATTGCAACATCTACTTTACTGAGGATATCACAAAACTCTGACTTTTGTTTAGGAGCCCACATAAATGCCTTTGAAAATTTACTGTATAAATTATAAGTTTTGTTAACTGATCTCATAGCTGGCCTAATTTTACGTATTTATATTCCTATTATTATTATTATACGGCAAAACTCTGGAAAACAGCATGTAAGCTACAGGTAGACATCCTACCTCTCAGTATCTTCACTTTCTTGTCCTGGCTTAGAGTTTTCTTAAGGTTTCATGCAGCAAGTTTTATTCTCTGTTTCTTTACTAAGAATACATGAACCATTATTTGCAATTTCTGTGATAATTTATGATTCAAGTTACTAATGAAGAAATGCATTATAAAGAAGACTCAGAAAAGTAAATTGACACAAACACCACAGCACATCTCTTAGCCTTATTACTGGTGATCTTTCAGTGTCCAAACTTAACATGCTGACAACCATTCTGACTTCAGACAATTTTCTTTTGTTGTCCTCACGATATCATGGGATCTCTTTCCCCTTAATGTGAATTGCTGCTGATATTACCTTCTGTCTGCTTGCTGTCTGCACCTAGTATCTGTTTTAGTGTCTTATTTCAGACATCTTTTTTATTGTCCAAACATCTTGCAGTTTTCTGCGTTCACCAAAAGTGTATTAAGATCTACTTAGAACATTAAAGTTACTGTAACTGATTGCTATCTCACTGCAAGACAGCTGGAAGACAGTACAGAATTTTCAAATACTCATATCTTTGATATACCAAAATATTTTACATATTCCTTCATTCTAGGTCTCTTCTTGACCTTAGCATTTCCTAATCAGGGAAAGGTGGAAATTCTTGATGGCGACATTATCTAAGGGTTGCTGAATTGTCAGCTGTTTAAGCAAAGAAATAATGTTTTTTCTGATTGACATGTTTTTGTTTGGGAAGCCTTCATTCTGTTTACGTATAACAAAATTAAAATATTGCAAGGATTCTGTTCAAACTTTTCGGATTAATTTTTTTTTGAGTGTAGACCAGTAAGGATAATCTAGCCAGTAAATACATTTTATAACATTACATGTCTGTACGGAAACAGTGTGATTCATCCATGCTCAGCACAGATAATGACAAAGAAAGATAATTTGTTGGAGAATGTTTTTAAATTGAATGTACATTTTGTTATACTGAAGACTGATTAAAACTAATAATAGATTTCTTCCACTCTTTTGCAGGAGATTTGAAGAGATGACCCCCAGCAACATTAGTCATAATTACATGCATAAATTCTCTCAGTACTGAATTATCCTTTCATGAAAGTAAAGCAGTTTAGTTTAATTTAGTTTAAGTATGTGTCTATGATAGTGGTTTAAGAGAATTGTTTCCTGAACGTTATCACACAAAAATTATGGGTCATTTGAAGGTACTGATAAGCAAAACTGTCAACTTTCATATTCCAAATCCATGTCATTAAATTTTACATTATCAGGAAGAAAGCTTTTACCAAAATTCAAACAATTCTGGATGATGACTTTTGTTTTGCTTTCAAAATATGTTTCTCTTTTTAAGAACCTCTGCAATTACACATTTTTTTTAAACCAGTATGTGACAAATAGATTTTTTTATAACATCAGGATTCTGTAGGAAATGAGAGCTCTACTCTGAGAGAGTTTCTTCATGATGAAAGATGAAAGACTGACATTTTAATAACAAACAATAACAATGTGAATTATATGGGTACAATAAAAAAGTAAATGATAGAATAATTATTTAAATAGTTAACCTGCTTACCAAATATCCATTCAACACTTATTTCTTACATAGAAAATTGAAACAAGCAATGGTATTTAACAGACCACAACTAACAAATGTTGAATCTTAATGGCAGTCATATGTAGATTA
Source organism: Phaethon aethereus (assembly GCF_964289735.1). Taxonomy (NCBI): domain Eukaryota; kingdom Metazoa; phylum Chordata; class Aves; order Phaethontiformes; family Phaethontidae; genus Phaethon; species Phaethon aethereus. The sequence continues at coordinate 55,708,768 of NC_138576.1, read as the reverse complement.
TTACCTACACGATTTATCAATTCTTGATGCTATAAAGCAGACTCCACAGACCTCTTACATGGAGCAGAAAATACTTAGGTAATCAGAGCGGGGTGAAAGTTCTAGGATGTTCTGCATCATCCAGCACATGAAGCTCTTGCATATGGACAATTGAAAAACATTCAAAACAAGGAGAGCTTAAGGCTCCCATTATTCTAAATGGGAATTAGTATTCTAAATTCCTTCCCATCCTGTACCTCACACACAAAGTATAAAATGCTGCTATTTAAGTGTCTTCACACTGACTTTGCAAGATGGAGGTAACAAGGAAGACCCACAGTTTATATGTTTCCCAAGTGAAGGTGTCTACAAATGAGGTCTGTCTGCACATCATGTCATTGAGAGTCTTGAGCACCCTGTGATTGTGCTCTCAACTGACCAAAAGCTGTAGAGCCAAACTCACATGCTCCAACATCCCTGTATATGCTGATGACTGCAGAATTCACTAGCAGAGGACCAGTTCCATAGTAGCACTAGGTCGTTCAGCAGAAACTGGGTCATAGTCAGCCAAGTTATAGCATGTGCACCCAGACCTGCCTAATGAATTACAGTGCACATGACAAGATGAATTTTGCAAGGAGAACATATATTTTCTTACAGAAAATAAAATATTTATTTTTTTGGTTGTGAGCTTTATTAATAGTTTTAGTTGTGAAGGCAGCAATGATTAGTTAGGAATCCAGCACATTTTACATGGTAAACTCTTGGTGCTGAGACAATTTTGAATTACATATTTCTATGACGCCTAGTATGATACAAGCCAGCTTGTGTCAGATCCATAAGAAATACCACATTATTAATGAAACTACATTTAATAGTAATATTAATGTTTGCTGCATTTAAGAGTAATAGCCATTTCCCTTGCATGACTTTTCTTTCTGTTGTGCAAGGGGACAGTAATGTGTTTTTCTGATGCTACAAAAGCCAGAGTAATTGTATGTATCTGCATGAACACATTCACTGAAGCTTACTTCCAAACTCTATAGTTTTTATAGAAGAAGTCAGCTAATAGCTGACCAACTTGGTTGTACATGCATAAAATGACAATCAAGACTTTTCTGCAGTGCAGGGTGGTGGGTTTCAGTAACATGAGATTAAAAGACTACTTTTCATGAAACAAAGTCCAGATGATTTTCTGTGTCACAAGGAAGAACCAGTCGTATATTACTCAGATAATCTTTTTCTCTGCCTGAAAACCCTGTTAAAGAGTGCAACAGTCAAGCAGCTATATAATCCAGGTAAAAGTGCAGCAGGGTTTCAAAGGTAGAAAGTTTTTAAGTGTTTCTTCTGGGGCAGAATCATTTCTTTGCAAGAAATTGGCCTAAAGGAGAACACCTTCGGCTGTTTCTTTACTCATCTGTAAAATACTAACCATGAATTCTGCTACTCTAGACAATGTTTCCCTATTTGTGAAAATTTCAAATGAAACTGAGAAACATAATTTTCAAATACTTAAAAGCCCACAGCTGGACACAAGGCACCACGATTGTGCATGCAGCTCTTGGTTATTAGTGTACAAAAACCCCATGCAGATAAATACTCATATTCCATAATTGTCTTGGATTTGTTTTGAAAGCAGAGAATAGATTACTTTTTATCTCTGAATCAAACATATATCTCTATATGTATGTACATTTGTGTGTCTGTATATATAGACACATATGTGCTGATGTCATTTCAGTCTGAGTATATCAAAACATGAGACAATAACTTGTGATTAGCCAGACCATGTTATTCCTCTTTTCTTTCTCACCCTTGCTCTCTCTAATTGTTAGTTAATCATCATCCTATCCAGAACACTAGAATAAAAGCCAAATTGTTGTTTCTGGGAATGAGTGGTTATTTACATACTGTAATTTAAGACACCTGACTGTTGGAAGAACCACCACCTCCTGGCTCAGTTTAGTTTTCTGCATTTACTTGCTCTGCAGAGAAGCCTCTGTTTATTTGTTTGTTTGTTTGTTTGTTTGTTTTCCCCCTCCTGTTTGTAGAGGAAATCTAATAAGCAGACTAAAATTTTCTGTTGTAAAAGAAAACATCTTACTTGATTTTCATCCCACTCTGCTTCCTCTTGTGTAAAAAACCAACCAACCAACCAAAAAAGTAGTTTGAGAGCTTGATTCTGATATTCATGCTTCTGACCAAGAAGCTCTGGGCTTCCTTTCTGCCTGTTGCATGCAAACCCCAAGTATGTATCTGGTCGTTATTTTGGGACTGTAGCAGCTCACAGCCAAATGACTATCCCAGCAAGCAAGTAAAACAGATTTGAATAGAGGAAAACATGCTAACTTCAGCAGATTTTAGAAGAAAGTGCTTGAAATTGTTGAGAGGCTACACTGGACAAGATATGCATAGCGGAACAAAGATACACTTGGTCAGCTGTTGTGTTATTTGGCATTTATAGATAGAAAATATAAGTAATGACAGAAAATTAAAGCTCTGAACGTAGGAACAGAAGATAGATAAACTAAATGTTTCAAGGTGAGTGGTGTCATGTCTGTGTCTGTACAAATGATCTGGAGGTGACAAGGCAATGTGTGAGTAGTGGGGTGTCATTTCTGCCCTTTTCTGTGCTTGTGCTTTCCTTCACTTTTTGTTGATCATGTTCATTTCATGTTGTCTGCAATATAAACTGCAAATACTTCAGCGCCGCTACTATCTTTGTATGGCATCTATGTCCATGGCATCGCAGTCCTCCATACTTCTGCAAATGCCACAAAATATAAAACCAAAACAAAATTTGCAATAATTACCATATTTATTTATTTATATTCTTTCAGGTACAGGCCAAATCAACGCATTCAGCTGCTTATTGTTTTGTGTTGGCTTTTTGTGTGCGAATATGGCCTACCTCATTCAAAGTGCACCTTGAAAGATGATTCTCTTATGGAATTCCATTAACATTCCCATATTATTTTTCCATATGACGTTATATGAAAATTTGTTCCAAGAAAAAGATGTTGCTTGTCTATATTATCTTTGTTGTAAGCTTGGATGTATACTTTTCACAAACAGAATTATAGATATTAAAGTTTAAACTTTTAAGAATGAGAATAGACTGTGAACATGTGTCTCCTCTCTTATTCCATAAATGTGAATGATAGTTGACATTTTTGGGGATAAGAGACTTAAATCTGTCTAGTAAAGCTCAATTTCCACTCTTCCTTTTATAGGTCAGAAATAATTTGTTTCAAAAGGGATTTTGAACTTTTCATATCTAAGATGAACAAATTCAATGACAATTAATTACTTTTGTGAGATGTATATTCATGTCAAAAGGGAACTGGAAACACTGAAAATTATCTAGTATGACTAACCTTTGTTCCAGGAGGTCACATAGAAGGTGACCCATACCTTCAGTCCCACCAGTTCATCTTATCAGCTATTCATTCCTCATTTTTTTCACTATTCTGGCACTTAAAAAAGATCCCTTTTCTATTCAGAATTCTCCCCTGTATTGAGAGGGCATCAAGTTTTATGAAAGGTTTCAATGACTTTCTCAGCATGGTGAGGTTCTCCAGAACTCTATTCCACCACTTATAAAATTTATCTGTGATCACTGACCACCAGGGAAAAGAATAACTGCTAATCCAGGCTGCTGATGCTATCAGATAAGCTATCTGAAGTTCTAAGTGTAACTGAGTAACTTAGAAGAGACAGAAAGAGGGAGTAGGTATGATTCTTATTTGTGCCTCAAAATGACTCATTCAGAGAATGGTTGACTCCAGCATCTGTTTAATAGTCTGTGAAAAAATTTACCTAGAAATTTTTGAAATAACTTGAGGCCTTTGAAGAAGTAATTTCAGTGTGGTTCACTGCATAAAAATAAAACAACAAAATTTCTAGATGAGAGAGGTAATACTTTAACTTAATAAAACTTATATTAAAAATACTCCAGGTTTTCTAGTCCAGCATCTTTACCATCTGTGAATTCAGATATACCAGATGTTTGTACCTAATATATCATATTATGCACAGGATTTGTTGCAGCAGAGAACAGCGATTCATTGATTTTCGTAGGAAGTTTGTTAGTAACAAAGCTGTAGACTTTTTACTATTTTTGAATAAACGTCCCCAGTAAGGTATAAACTCTAAATGGTCCACAATTTAATTTACTCACCATGACAGCCATATTTCAATAGGTCCTTACATTGAATCTTTACATTGACTGACAAAGTCCTGTTAGCAGGATGGTGACTCTGTCAGGTAATTTCTATATTGCATTGATAGTGCCTCCCTTGTTAGTTAAGCCATTTAGAGCTTTCTGAAAGGGACCTGCTGATATTCCATGCAAGTATTGTGTGGAATATGAATGTGAACATATGGATGATGCCTGTTAAATTTCACTACAAGTCATCTGGAAGAGAAGACAACGTATGTTTGAGTAAACAGAGAATTTGGTTGGCAGCCCACTGTCATTCCAAATCCTAGGCCGTCTGGTGTCTGGGAAGCAGGGAAAGAGACACATCCACTGCATTCACCAAATAGTGCAGAATTATGCTCTGTATGTAGCTCCAGATTGGTGAAAGACAGCTTGTTTGACATTCAGGAGGATGAAATAGCATCAAGAAGAGCTTTCTTGAGCTGCTTTCATCTTTGCCAGCTTGCAATGTCATTATGTATTTCTGGCAAATAGAGTTTGCATCAGTTCCGTTGACAGGTCCTCATGAATTTTAATATTTAAGCTCCATATTCATGTTAGTAGCATTAATGTTCCCTGAAGCCTTTTTATTCTGAGGAAGAATATGAATATTTCAGAAATTACTTTCCCTATGTTTGTTCATGTATGTTTCTGTATGCATGTGGTGATACAGATATAACATTGCTGATACATCAAATTTTTACCAAAGTTTAAAATTATTTTTGTCCTGACAAAAGTAAAGCAGAGGCACTAATTTGGGTCTCCTATACTCCAAGTGGATGGTATGTCTTGTTTTTATTAAAGGATTTGGACTTTTCCTAGTGTAGAAGAGATCAAAAAGTTTGTGGATAGACATACCGTGTCATATTCTATTCAGGTTACAAATCCGAGGGGTGATTCCCAGCTGGGATGAAAAGGCAAAGCTCCAGTGAAGCAGAGAGAATGATCTTGGCCTAACACATACAGAGAATGCATCCGTTTCAAGAGGAAATATATATGGGGGCATATATATTTGTTATACAGAGGCAGCAAAATACGCAAGCTCATGAAAGTAAAAGTTGTTTTCAATGAACTTTGAGGATAGAAGCACTGTGAAAGATTGCATAAAACATCCATGTTCAGGAACAGAAAATGCATTAAGAAGCACTTACTCTTTTCCTATGTTATTTTGTGTTTAAGAAATCTGACATATATTAAGACGAGTAGAATTAAAACCATGCTCAGTGGTTCAAGTAGCTTAATCATGAGGCTGCCAAAGCTTTCTTTTAAGATGCTTCTTAAGTACCTTCTAAACAGATTGAAGAAAAAAAAATCCAAACCAACAGCCCACTAACTTTGGGAACTGTCTATTCAGCTGTTTATTTACTGAAGAAGAAGAAGATAAGAATTACTAATAAAGTCAATGGTATGTGTAAATGATGAGCATCAGCTGCTTATAATACTAAATAGAATGACACACAGTATCATAACATCTTCTGAGTGAAAATTATATATACCAAAAAGGAAGTCTAGGGTCAGGTAGAAATAATGACTGTGTAGAGCACAACAATGTTTTGGAGGATATTTTTGGTGGAAAGATTCTTAGACAGAAGTGAAGTTACTATAATCCTAAAATTTTAATGAATTCAGGAATTCCTTCACTGAGTAATTTTGAGTGGGAAAGGCTCAGAAATGAAGCTTCAGAAGCCTCTCTGGAGGAGACGGTTGCAGACTGAAGGCATGCCTAAGCTTCTCTCAACTCCCGCTGGCACAAGTAGGCTCCGTACTGAGGGGAGGGAGGCTCTCAGTCTCCACAGATTTTCCAGTCTACTCAGCACAGGCTACTTAAATATTCGCTAAAATGGAGAACCAGGCTCTGACAAATGAAGTTGTAGCTCAGATGTTAGGCCACTCACACCATCAATGAGACATTCAAGTTACAGTCCCTGAGCCTGTGACTACCTATGTCTTTATATGATGATACCTGTTACTTCTGTAACCTCTCACAGGGTTTGAAATCCAGTCAAAACTGAGCATGGCTTTTAGACATCCTGGTTATGTCCATACTCAAGTGCTGTGCAATACATTGGCTATTATTATTATTATTACACTTCTTATTCTAGCTATTCACTATCTTGAAAACTATTTGAAGAAGCTAAAACCAAATATTTTCATTTGAAGTCATATGCAATTCTTTATTTCAATCAACAGTTAAAATTGTGATACATCAATCACATTTTCAGATTTTTGTTTTGGTGAAAACACTAATAATTCAGAATGTTGATTTGAGGCAACTTCTTTTTTTTTTTTAATGCCATCTTGTCTGTTGCACTAAAAACTTCTGTATGTTAGAGGTAGACATGGCTATAATAATGGATCAAAGAAAAATATTGTCAGGGATAAAACAGTGAAGAAACCCTACCATAAGTTAGTGGAGGTTTTAGGCAGATGAATACTAAAATCAAGTCCAGGATGTTGTCATAAAGCAAGAAAGTAACTTAAAGACTTAAATGGAACCTAAAAATCAATTACAAAGAATGAAATTGTGTTTAGCCCTCTGAAGGGCTGAGCCTATTTTCTGATTAAGACCATAGATAAATATTAAACCCAGTTTGTTTCTATTGTGTATTTCCGGAAAGTGTATGGAACGCAGTGCTTCTTCATTCACTTCCTCTTTTGAAAGAAAAGCAGAGGTTTTTAATGAAATAGTTCACTAGACAAGAAGTAGTCAGTGGCTGGAGAATGAGTTTAAACAAAAATGGTTAAGAGCCAGATGCTCCCTGCCTGCCTAAGCCCTGACCGCTGTAGCACTCAGGCTTTCACTTCCAGCCCTAGAGATATTATTGCAGGGAGCCTCTTGGGAGGGTGAGAGATGAGCAGTCCAGACCTTTAAATGCACCACAACCTGGACCCCTGCCCTCAGACCTGGACTGCCTAAGTAAAAACTATGGAAAACTAAATGAGTTGGAAAGGGATTTTCATATTTAACAGTTTGTTTTATGATAGAAACATCTTTAGAACATATCAGCCTGAAAAATGAATGTAAAGTTAGAATTCTATTGTCCCTGCCATGCAATCTGAGTGACCTGGTTTCAGCTATCATTTTACAGTATTTCTGTAAAAGAAATAAAGGTGTCAAGACTGTGTTCTTTTACAAACATATTTAGATATTCAAATAAGAAGCTTAGCTGAAAAAGATTTATGACCAACTTGTGATTATGTCATATTTTCAATGAAAGCTGTGATACATTTCTGAGTTCTGAATATACAAGTGTTTAGGGAAGGAAAAAACAAAATACATAGATACCCCTGTATGGTACTAACTTGGCTTTAAAATCTGAGCTATGAACAAAAGAATTATTGAAAAATGTAGCTGAGGAAATGAAAAGTTAAATACCTTTCCAAATAGCTTTTTACATTGTGGTGTGTTGACCTTGAGTGGCTGACAGGTGTGTTATCAACACTGTTCTAGCTACAAATAAAAGGCACAACACTATGAGGGCTGCTATGGGGAAGGTTAACTACATCCCAGCCAGACCCAATACGTGCATAAATAACGTAAACTAACTTGAAGTCCAAAAATAGCCCAAGCTATATGCGGAGTTATAGGCTTAGTCCAAACATAAACTTTGAAAGTTACTTTTTCTGTGTTCCATTTTGTATTTTTTCATCTGTCTCATTTATCTAAGTCTTCTTAAAGCTGATTCATTGTGCCCGGCTACTCAAACCTTTAATCTAAAACCACTTTGAGCAAACATCTCAGTGACATGGCATCTCTCTCAATGTTGCTGTGTTTATAGAAGTCTCCTATTTTACAATCAAAAACTTAAAAAGAAGGTGTAATCTACTACAACAGTATGTCAGAAACCGGTGTAGATAGAGGTCATTCCAAAACAGGTTTTGCTCTCCAAATTATATAATTTGCTTGAAACCAGTACTTTTAAATATGCAGAGTTTTCCCATAACAGTATTTTTGGGAAAGAGCGGGTGTTCCTTTGATATATTAGTGTATAGCTGTGGGCTTCCATATTTTGGTAAAGTTCAACTAATGTATATTAACACTTTTTTTCCCCTGCTTTAATATTAATCCATGTTTTATCAAGTTGTCAGTCATGGGAATCAAATGGAGGTGGACACTAATGTAATAGATCCAAACCAATCCCCCCAAAATTAAACTGCATATGAATTACAGGGGAGGTGGGGGCTGATCAGTCAGTATGCATAGCAGTGGAATTCCACTGCAACAATAAATTCCCCACGATTTATTGATTAACAGCCTGTCAAATTCTGCAGAGTATATAGGGAAGACACTAAAAATAAGGTACAAATTGAAGACACTATATTTACCTTCACAGCCTTTTGCTTGTTATTGAACAATTTGTTCCTCTTTTATGGCAATGCATGAGTAGTCATCAACTTTTAGTCATTTATGTTACTCTTCAGTTGAAACAGTGATCTTTCTCAATGATAAGAAAGGTAAGGTAAAGACAGAAGGGAAAATGAGATTAAGTCAGCAGTGTTATGATCCTACCATTCCTAGTATGTTGGGTATGACGAGTACTCGGCAAAGGAAAAAGTTAGTTCATATTCCAATATGTACTATTAGTGATTTTGAAAGCATACTACAATCAACAGAAATCAACCTTTTCATTTTAAATTTTTAGAATTAGCTTTGGCTTCTGAGATGACTACCTCCTGCTGTGGAGGTGCACTGGAAGAAATAAAGAAGAGCTCTTAGGCTCTTTCGGAGCCATTTTCAGGTATCTGGCATTGATTGAGATGTTCTGAAACATTGATAGCTACAGGCAGTTAATATAAGGTTCATCTCAGTGTTTTAAACTAAGTGTCTAGTCAAATCATCTGGACTTTCTCTACAGTTACTTAGAGAATGATCGACACCTTCAGAAGGGGATTGTGATTTATCCATTCTGCCTTAGCTAGCTTTGTTACAATGGACTCAGCCATGCCTTGGAAGTACCTATCTGTCTTTGCTGATTAGATGAATAGGATATTGACTGGATGTCCAGATGACTGGATATTTATGTATGGAGAGAAGTATGATATATAAGATATATAAGATATATAAGAAATTATTTTCAAAGCACTCAATATTGTACTATTGTCATTAAATCAAATAGGTGAGGATAATTATGAGACTCTTGCATGACTTCTCAAACATACTGCTGTAAACCACATACAGGCACAGAATGTGTAAAAGGAGACAAAAAGTAAGGGTTTTGGGGGAAAAAAGTACAAGTAGCATCTCTTTAAAGGAGGATGAAAGCCCTAGCAGAGCATGAAAAGCATGAACTGCATATAGAATATAAAGTAGGATGGACACAGCTAAGCACATTTTTGGATTGTCAACTTAGAAACTGTATATATGCTATTGATTTGAAGCTGCACAGATGTGCTATTCACTGTGATGCCAGAAATAATGCTATTATTTGTGAAAGGAAGTTGTGAATTTTAAAAGATCAGTAGTATAACATTTATAGAAGTGATTTTTTCCTCATTAGGGGACTTGGGATAAATAATAAATTGAAAACATATAATTTGTTGCACAACGAGTTGGGAAAATAAAAAGAATTACTTGCATTAAAGATGTGCAGAGGTTTTGCTTTCATCAAGCTAGTATGTCCTTTGAAAGATGCATTTGAGGAATGGCTTGAGGACATCTAGAAGATAGGAAGTACTGAACCAAGATTAGCTCTTATACCCCCTGAAAATTCTTTTCATTCTGCAGCAGACACCAAAAATGGGCCCATGAAAGCCTATTGCTCTACTATGACGAGTGTAAGAAAATCACTCCGCTCTGTGCCCTTCATCTTTCCTTTTTAATATTAGAGATAATGATTTTACTTTGCCTCCAATGGTCTCATGAGAAATCCATTATAGTGACCTGACTTCATAGTGCAAGTGAGGATCTTTGATAGTGTGCTGATTTTGGCTGGAATAGAGTTGATTTTTGTAGCTTGTAGGGTGCTATGTCTTGGATTTGTGCTGGAAACGGTGTTGATAATACAGGGATGGTTTAGTTATCACTGAGCAGTGCTTACACAGACTCAAGGCCTTTTCTGCTTCTCACACAGCCCTGCTAGCAAGTAAGTTGGAGGTGTAGAAGAAGTTGGGAGGGGACACAGCTGGGATAGCTGACCTCAACTGACCAAAGGGATATGGCATACCCTATGACATCATGCTCAGCAATAAAAGCTGCAGGAAAGAAGGAAGAATGGGGGGCATTCAGATTAATGGCGTTTATCTTCCCAAGTAACCGTTACACATGATGGAGCTCTGCTTTCCCGGAGATGGCTGAACACCTGCCTGCCGATGGGAAGTGGTGAGTGAATTCCTTATTTTGCTTTGATTGCACGCACAGCTTTTTCTTTACCTATTAAACCATCTTTATCTCAACCCATGAGTTTTCACACTTTTACCCTTCAGACTGTCTTCCTTTTCCCACTGGGTGGGAGTCAGGAAGTGGCTGTACGGTGTTTAGCTACCTGCCTGGGTTAAACCACAACAGATAGGAAAGCAATTGTCTGGTACACCATTCGTCATTCTTGAGAGGAGTCCACCTTCATTACCTTATTCTTGAAAGGAATCCATTGGGTTTGAAAACAACCACCCAAGCCTTTGGAGCACTATTCTACTACACTAGATGTTAAAAGGGAGCTAGATCTGGCGGACTTTAAGAGGCAAGGGATTTCTTCTCTCACATCTGTTTACTGCAGTACCAGCCTGTAGGGCCAGCCAACAGTGAGGCTGAATGCAAACACTATAAATGCAGATCCACCTGGGACCCCTCCCTTTTCCTAATTTTGGTTCTTGCCCTAAATGTCTCACAATACATTTTTGACACACCCTAAGAGTCCTTAAAATATCTCATATTAAGCTTTACATAATCCTATAAGTCCCCCTCAGATGTCCCATGGTTTGTTTCCACCTTCTTATCAGGTCTAGGCTGAACCTGCACAAGGCTTTGATGACCCCTCCATCCCAGTGACAGGAAAGTTCAAGTCTTCATTGTTTTCTCTGTTCTGTCTTGTTTGTTAGAATATGTTCAGGGGTGGGTGTGTTGGGTTTTTTGTTTTTTTTTAATTTTTTTTTTTATTTATTTTATTTAATGTTGAGTAACCATTTACTATACACATCTTCACAAACCAGATGTCCTTACATTCCACCTGTATTCTGTCTTCTGTACATTCCTGTACCTTCTACATCTCCTTTACCTTTCACATATCCTTTACTTTTCTTATCTTGTTTACATTCCACACAACATTACATGTATGCTCTAAATAAGCAACCAGCCAAAAAATAGACTTTTAATAGAAATTTTAAATTTATTTTACTTTTTTTTCAGTAAAATCTAAGAAAATACAAAAAGACATTGGGGTGTTATTTTCCATCCAGTGTACCAAGATTATATTTGTTATCTTAGGATCTTTTTTCTACGTTTTTATCTAAGAATTATCTGGAAATCTGCTTTTGTGTGCTTACTACTTAAGACATTTTCACCTGTCTTCCATCATTCTACACTTAGGAAGAACTGGAGTTATTAATTCATTGGCCAATCTGTTTGTTTTCTTCAGAAGACGAATGATAAAACATGTACATGCAATTTTTATTTACACACTATTAAGAATTAAGCTACTTTTATATAAATTGAGACTTAAATGTCTTGAAAATATTGAACGTATTTACAGACATTCAAATTAATTTATGAAGGTATTGGTGAAAGTTTTGCCTTTTGTTATAATAAACTGCTTTCCCAGAAAATATTTTTGATGTGAGGCTTGGATTCCAAAACACAAAGAGTAAAGCACTACAAATTTTTTTGTTCTTCTATTCTATTAGTTCTGTTGAGATCCGATTTTCTCCGAAATCTAATTCTCTTCTGTATCTACTTTTGTTATCCATTCATTGATATTTTCTTGTTGATATTTTCCTCTATCTTTCATTGTTTTCTTCTCTAAACAAATGCAAAATAATGTAAATGAAATAATATATACATTTCAAATCTTATAATATTCTTTTTTGCCATGAATTGAGACCAAGGTAAACAAGTGAGACTAAGACATGTCAGCAGGACTTTCCAGAAAAAAATCTTGATTTGTTTTTTTAAGAAGCTCCTCAGTCTTACCTTTTTTTTTTACATTTATTCTTAGGAATTGCTTTGCATTTTGTTTTCTTTTACTTTATGTTTCTTTAATTAATGGCAAACTCTTCTCTTCTGAATGGAATTCTATTACAGATAACTGTTCTTGGTCACAATCTTAAAAAAGAAGAACAAGAGTTCAAAAATTATGGATGTGATAAAGAGCGGTTGCCTATAAAAGTTAAAATATTATTTTCACACGCCAATAATTGTATTTGCTCTCCAAATCCGAGCATTGTTCTGTGAAAACAAACTCTATATGCAACAATTTTCTTTTACAATTTATCTTTGAAAATTTGGAAAAATTACTCAATTCAACATTTTTATCTTTCTTCCTCAGGAATCTAAGTTTGCATTACTCAATGTAATTTCCATTTTTAATTTACATTAGCCATGGTGAGAATTACCTGACTCAGAACTAATGGCTGCTAATTAAATTGCTGCCTTTTTCAGCCATTTCCAACTCCAAGGGACTCCCTACAACAGGAATGCATAGCTGTAGTTTATTTACAGGCAGAAAATTTGAATGCCCATTGTCAATGAAGGAAGACTTCTGCTCATATCTCTCTGAGTAAACAGGGAGTTGAGTACTTTATCATTCCTTAATGGGATAGGACAAAAACAGTATTAAGGAACAGAATAGTTAAATAAGCCTGTGGCAAATAAGCCCTCCACAGTCATAAATTCTATAATAATTTCCATCTACTGTAAACATGTGTGTTACAAGCCTGAAGTTTATGAATAATGGCTTAATTTTGAAGTAATTAGACTTCTATGCCATTAACAGCAGAAAGTCTGGTTAATTATATTTTAGAATGAAATGTCTGGGAAAAGACATTTCTGGTTTTATGACAATTATATTTATGATTAATGATAGAGATGACAACATGCAATATAAACACAAACCAGCAAAAATTAACTGTATCCATCATGAATGGCATTTTAAAAACTACAGAGACTCAGTAATCATAGGTAAAGAAGAGCTTGATGATCTTATTTTATTTCCTATTGGTGTATTGTCATCTCTTTCCCTCATTTTTGAGATGTAAGTCTTCCAGCTGCCTCATACCAGACTCTGAGTATGAAATGCTAAAGATGACTAGGGGCAAAATGAAGTTACATTGTGTAGGCCAGTCAAATATTTTGTTTTGTGGGAGTGCTAGAGCATTAACTTGATGGCATCAGTGGTGTCATTCAAACGCAACCATAGAAAAACACAACTAATTGTTTTATTAACACAAGTAATTTCTCTTTTATCTGGGCTACTAAATATTGGACTATCTTAGGTAATATAAAAATCCTTACAAAACAGGTGAAACTGCTTTTGAAGTTGACCTGAATTTGCTTCTAGATACCTTCACACTCCCAATTCTAGGAAGAATTTCTTGGTCATGCATTGTTTCCTGCAAACTGCTTCCATGCCTGAGCAGCACCATGAAGCTGTGTCTTAGCTAAAACAACTTGAACCAGCTGGCAATTTTGGAATACTGCAGTGGAAAGCCTCCTGAGTTGCACCATGAGGAGCTTGCTGGCAGGGTTAGCAGGTCTGGAGCCATGTCATATCTGGTAAGTCACATCAGATCAGGCACGACTGAAAAATTCTGTCTTTGACAAAAATCTATCCCATAGCAAACTGTAGACCATGTCACAGGATTGAAGAGCAGTCACGTTCCAGATGAGTAACCTGTGCACTGCTCTCTTTTCCTCCTGCCACCTCTATAGATAATTAATGATTTTAAACTAAAAGAGGGTAGATTTAGACTAGATATAAGGAAGATCTTTTTCACAATGAGGGTGGTAACACATTGGAACAGGTTACCCGGAGAGGTGGTAGATACCTCACCCCTGGAAACATTCAAGGTTATGTTGGATGGGGCTCTGAGCAACTTGATCTAGTTGAAGATGTCCCTGCTCACTGCAGGGGGGTTGGACTAGATGACCTTTAAAGGTCCCTTCCAACCCAAAGATTCTATGATTCTATGATTCTTGTCCCTCTTTTTTATACCTTCATTGACAGTGTAGGGTATTTACATACAAGAATGGGTGCTGGGGTGAGTAGGCATATACAGCTAACTTCATCAGTGTAGTTAAAGCTAAACTGACATACTTAGGGGATTTTGAATGGAGGAAACTGGCATTCTCATCCATCAGAAGTTGGAAGTTTTAAAACTGAAGTTTTAAAATGTCTGAAGATGTCTTTTCAATTTTGTGCCACAACAGATCTTTTTGACGGGACGTCTTTATTGAATTGCTTTTCACAGTAAAGTTTCCTGGTGGTATTCATCATCTTAACATACTGCATTGATTTTATTTTTCTCTGTTTAACTGGTTGATGTCTTTTATTTGTGTCTTTACAGACAGACTGGAAGGTTCAGAGTGCCTCAGCAGGTACTGGGTATTCTGTGTCACGAAACAGGTGGAACTCTGATGGTCCTGGTTCCTCTTGCAGCAACAAGTTGGTTCGTTGGTTTGTTTCTTGGTTGAAGGTTTTTCTGAAAGATATTGTCTATGTCTCCTTATGTTTTGCTCTCATTTTTAATTTCTTCATAAACCTATCAATTATCACTTAGATGTTGCTCTGCTAGATCTGTGTATCTTTGTTAGTCCATTTATCAATCTAAACATCTTAAGGAGAAGGAAAAAACACAAGACCTCAGAAAAAGAGCAAAAGTTCTATGGAAAGCTGAAAACTACCCAATAGGTTTTTCGTGATAGCCTCCAAATAAATATATGTATTTGGAAGCATGTGCATTTCATTGCACAATGCTTAAGAGTGGAGATGAAATTAAATTTTAAAGTTCTCCTTTCTCTTGTGGAATTTATTAATGACATTTTCTTCAGATTTCTGGAGAAAATTTTTTGAAGGCAGCTTCAATAAGGAAACCTGGGTTGTACAGTGTACCCTCATCTTGATAGGTCTAGTCTTTTACTTTACTCTTTATAACTCTCCTTTTCCCTGAGATTCCTTGAACCGGCATATTCTTGATTCATCACCCCCTTGCAAAAATATAGTCCCTCCTTGTGCCATCCCACTGCCATCTGAGCAAGAGGCATCATGCACTGTCGCAATACACATGCTGATTAGTTGTCAGGCCACTCAAAGAGCATAGGTGACTCTTACATTTATACTGCAATTTTGAAATCATGCTGTAGGCTAATACAGGACTCATTCATTTTGCGCTCTTCAGGACTCCCAGCTGCAGATTTTTATGAAAATTGTGAAAACTTAATATCTTTGATGCCTCAGTCTCTTTGCAAACGTGGCCGTGATCAGTCAGCTTGTGAAGCAGGGAACCTGCAAACAACAGAAGGGCACATGGACTATGAAAACAAATTAAAAGTATTATGCACATGGGATGAAGTCCTCTTCTGTATTTAGAATTTCTCACACTGTTGGGAGTGGCTCCAATTCCAACTGAGCCTTTTGTTTTTGAAAAAACAGCTGAAGAGATTGATTGCAGGAACAAAAAGGGTAAGCCCTTGCAGGCAATCAGAAAAAGCCTGCTGGTTCAGTGAAGGTTTCTGCATTCTGAAGATGTTCAATAAACAATGAACAGCCTTAAGTGCCTACACTGCAACTGGGCACTGTAATAGGAAATAACTATTCATGAACATTTTGTAATTATTTTCTCTGTAAGAGTCCTGGCTTGTTCTGTTTGTCAGTCATAACACCTTTTGTAGCACCTATCACTCTCAGATCTCTGTACTCAGTTAGGTAAGAATATATTCTTTGCCTGTGGGCTTTCCCTTCAATCATATATTGAAAAATGTCTGCACCTTCCATGAATAACTCACATTCTGTTGTGCAAGAATGAATACAAGTTTCTACTATTTGCCTTGAAACCATTCCTCTTTGTTTATGCCAAAGAAATGCAGAAACAATGTTGTCTTTATTTTGCACACAGTATTGCCCCACTGTGTTTCAATTAAGCTTATCTGCAATAAAATAAAGAAAAGAAACAGTGTGGTGCCTAATGAGGCCATGTCTAAGAACCCAAACAAATAACTTGCTTAAAGGAAATCTTTAAAGGCAAATTGTACTCCTTGCTTAAAAAAAAAACAAAACCAAAACAAAACTTTAAAAATGTTTGTTTGTTTGTTTTTTTCTTAAAAAACAGCTTTTCTGCAAAACCAGGGATTCTGGCTGACATAAATGTGGTGATTGGAGTGGTGGGTCAAACCTCAGATCAGGAGATGTGAGAGATGGTCAAAAGAATACCTCAAAGCCAAATTATGTACTCTTGCTGTCAGTAAAAAAGTAAATCTACATGGCCAGAGGCATCACCTGTTGGAAACTCATGTGAGTCCTTAATGAATTCTACACATGGTATCTACTAGTAGCAATTTCTGTTAACAGTTTCTGCTTCTATTTCACACACACTAAATAATGAAACTGGTTTATACAATATCCTTCTGAATGTAATTGAAATTTTTTTTTATTTAAGTGTTTTAGCTATTAGTGAACTTGTTTGAAATGTGTACTACACTTAAATCACTCTTTTGTGTTGATTTTGTTTGATTAAGCAGTATCTTCAAAAGAGATGGTAACTTTTGGGTTGATAGCACAATTTTAGACCTAGGTAAAGATCTACATATGCAGTTAAATGAATAGGATTATAAATAGGCTAACAAATGCAGAGTTCATCATCATCACAGAAAGGATAAATAAGGAGTGTGCTTACACTCACAACCCTCAATCACTGCTCATTCTTAATAATTAATTTCAATGGACTTCTAGACAGTACAGACAAAAATAATAACCTGAACAGCAATTTTTATACAAAGATCTCATTATGCAAGATATGCCACAGAGTCACAAAATCGTTAAGGTTGGAAAAGACCTACAAGATCAACAAGTCCAACCATCAACCCAACACCACCATGCCCACTAACCCATATCCTGAAGTGCCATATCCACAACTTTTTTGAATACATCCAGTGATGGTAACTCCACTACCTCCTCGGGCAGCCTGTTCCAATGTTTGACCACCCTCTCAGTGAAGAAATTTTTCCTAATATCCAACCTAAACCTCCCCTGGTGTCACTTGAGGCCAATTCCTCTCGTTCTATCGCTGGTTCCCTGAGAGAAGAGACCAACATCCACCTCACCACAGCCCCCTTCCAGGTAGTTGTAGAGAGCGATAAGGTCTCCCCTCAGCCTCCTCTTCTCCAGACTTCTCCAACTGCAGTTCCCTCAGCCGCTCTTCATAAGACTTGTCCTCCAGACCCTTCCCCAGCTTTGTTGTCCTTCTCTGGACATGCTCCAGCAACTCAGTGTCCTTGTTGTAGTGAGGGGCCCAGAACTAAACACCACATTCAAGGTGCGGCCTCACCTGTGCCGAGTACAGGGGCACAATCACTTCCCTACTCCTGCTGGACACACTAGTTCTGATACAGACCAGGATGCTGTTGGCCTTCTTGGCCACCTGGGCACACTGCCGGCTCATGTTCAGCCAGCTGTCAACCAGCATCCCCAGGTCCCTTTCCGCCGGGCAGCTCTCCAGCCACTCCTCCCCAAGTCGTTGTGACCCAAGTGCAGGACCCAGCACTTGGCCTTGTTAAACCTCATACAGTTGACCTCGGCCCATTGATCCAGCCTGTCCAGATCCCTCTGCAGAGGAAATAATATAATTACTTCCAGCTCAATTTTGTGAAAGTTTTCTGGCTTTTCATCTTTCTAGTACAATCATTGTCTTTGAATTTTTATTTCTGTTTTCTGGTGATGACCTGTGTGTGACTGACAGTTGACCTGGAAAGGAATCGCCCAGAACAGAAGGTAAGAAAATGGTAAAACAAAACAAGACAAAATCCTGTAAAAAGGCAAAGGTAAATCTGAACTCTCAGTAGATCAGTATTGCCAGGTGGTATTCTATTAACACAAGAAATCCTTTGCAATGATAAGAATGTTAGAGCAAACACTACCTTGATAAATTAATTGTCTCTTGAAATAAAGATTACGGTAACAGTGAGGGGAAAGCATCAAATCCTAAAATCACACCATCATGAGAAGTAATCTTGCAGCCTACACAAGAGTTGAAATTTTCACAGTTCAGTTTTGGCCCAATGCCTACATACAATTCTGTTTCACTTCTAATTTTCACTTTAAAATCTGTAGCTTGCTGTCATGTAAAAATAGGACAAAAATTCCTTGTTACAGTCTCATATGCATACCCTATATTTTAATTCTCAGTTTGGAGATATTTGTTCCTTGGGGTACATCATGAAAAGACTTTCAAATTAATGCAGAGTGACTAATTAAAAAAAAAAAAAAGATAAAAGTGACCTAGTAGAAACGAAATGATTGGCTATATGGTCTTAGAGAAGAATATTTGCTCTTCAGCAGAATATGATTTTCTCTGTACCTGTAACTTCAGGACTTAGGGTTGTGGTCCTCCATGCAATTTCCCTAGCCAACTTTCTGTTTCCATTCTCTAACCAAAATGTTTCATAGAGACAGCTCCAGCTGTCATGTGTAAAATTTTTTTTTTCATGAACAAATAATGAACAAGAACCAAACTATCAAGGAAAAAGTCCCAAGGAGCCTACTTTGATGGAGCTAAAATTGTGATTTTTTGAGTATGATTCTGTTTAGTATTCAGTACAGTCTGTAAAGTACTTGTACAGAATTAGAAAAGCCCAATAGTCTAGAAATGCAGTGAGAACATATAATCAGGACCTTGTGACAACTGTAGTGTGAAAAACATTCCCAAATAAATGTAAACATTTCAGATGCTACTTTTTGCAGAATTTTATGTACAGGGTAAGAAAAAATCTTTTAAAAATATATGAAGATGTTTTGTAGAATTACATTACTACAAAATATGGGCTTGTGAGGTGCTATGGAAATTGTAACTGAATTCTATCTTCAGATACATAGCTTTTGCCAAAATGTAGGACAACTTTATATACACTACCAAGTACAAGATTGGCATTCATTTTTAAAACTTTCATGTCTCTCGTGTGTTTCTACATGCATCTGATTGTGCCTTACATATTATATTTTGTGTGTGTATATATTTATATACATACAGGTATATATATCTGTGTTCACCCTGTGTAAATATGTAAAAAGTAACAAAATGAAAAAGAAAATGTGCTGATGTTATTCTGTAGTGAACGTGTTTATATCTATTCCTGGCCATATCCTGTCTTTCTATTTCTAATTTTCTGTATCAACTAATTCATGTAAGTTTGCTTTTGTTACATTCATGCCCTTTGTGGACAACCTAACACATCATTTAATAGTACTAGCATTTACTAGCATTTAATTGTAAGCCTTTCAGTAGGCTAACATATCAATTTCAAAATTTTAAAGACGATTCTCTCTTTGGTTTGTCAATGGTGCTGATACTTTTTGCTTTCATGCTGTTTTCAAGTAAGCATCTTTGTGCAGTCCCAAATGCTAGCGCTCTCTCACACCTGGAAGATACTTTTCTTATCTAGATAGCAACTTCCCCAGAATTCTCCCTTTTTCTGTTTTCATTTTTCTAAAGAAATGAAATACAATGATCAGGTGCATCAACTGAGACCATAGCTTATTATGGTGATCAGCACTGTACCATTTCTGTAGTCCTATCTACCTATCTATTTTATCTACGTATAATTTCACAGAATCACAGAATCACTAGGTTGGAAAGGACCTTTAAGATCATCAAGTCCAACCATTAATCCAGCGCCACCATGTCCCCTAAACCATGTCCTGAAGCGCCACATCCACACGTTTTTTGAACACTTCCAGAGATGGCGACTCCACCACCTCCCTGGGCAGCCTGTGCCAATGCCTGACCACTCTCTCAGTGAAGAATTTTTTCCTAATATCCAATCTAAACCTCCCCTGGTGCAACTTGAGGCCATTTCCTCTTGTCCTATCACTAGTTACTTGGGAGAAGAGACCAACACCCTCATCGCCACAACCCCCTTTCAGGTAGTTGTAGAGAGCGATAAGGTCTCCTCTCAGCTTCCTCTTCTCCAGACTAAACAACCCCAGTTCCCTCAGCCGCTCCTCATAAGACTTGTGCTCCAGACCCCTCACCATCTTCGTTGCCCTTCTCTGGACACGCTCCAGCACCTCAACATCCTTCTTGTAGTGAGGGGCCCAAAACTGAACACAGGATTCAAGGTGCGGCCTCACCAGTGCCGAGTACAGGGGCACAATCACTTCCCTACTCCTGCTGGCCACACTATTCCTGATACAGGCCAGGACGCTGTTGGCCTTCTTGGCCACCTGGGCACACTGCCGGCTCATGTTCAGCCGGCTGTCAACCAGCACCCCCAGATCCCTTTCCGCCGGGCTGCTCTCCAGCCACTCCTCCCCAAGCCTGTAGCATTGCATGGGGTTGTTGTGGCCAAAGTGCAGGACCCTGCACTTGGCCTTATTAAACCTCATACAGTTGACCTCAGCCCATCGATCCAGCCTGTCCAGATCCCTCCGCAGAGCCCTCCTACCCTCCAGCAGATCAACACTCCCACCCAACTTGGTGTCATCTGCAAACTTACTGAGGGAGCACTCGATTCCCTCATCCAGATCATCAATAAAGATATTGAACAAGACCGGCCCCAGAACCGAGCCCTGGGGAACACCGCTTGTGACCGGCCGCCAGCCAGATTTAACGCCATTCACCACAACTCTCTGGGCTCGGCCATCCAGCCAGCTCCTCACGCAGCGAAGAGTAAACCTGTCTAAGCCACAAGCCGCCAGTTTCTCCAGGAGAATGCTGTGGGAGACGCTGTCAAAGGCTTTACTAAAGTCCAGGTAGACAACATCCACAGTCTTTCCCTCATCCACTAGGCAGGTCACCTGGTCATAGAAGGAGATCAGGTTGGTCAAGCAAGACCTGCCTTTCATGAACCCATGCTGGTTGGGCCTGATCCCTTGGTTGTCCTGCAGATGCCCTGTGAGCACTCTCAAGATCAACCGCTCCATAATCTTCCCCGGTACCGAGGTCAGGCTGACAGGCCTGTAGTTCCCAGGATCCTCCTTCCGGCCTTTCTTGTAGACGGGCGTCACATTGGCAAGCCTCCAGTCTTCTGGGACCTCCCCTGTTAACCAGGACTGCTGATAAATGATGGAGAGTGGCTTGGCAACCTCCTCTGCCAGCTCTCTCAGTACTCTCGGGTGGATCCCATCAGGCCCCATAGACTTGTGGGTGTCCAGGTGGTTTAGCATGTCCTTGACTGCTTCCTCCTGGATTATGAGCTCTCCATCCCCGTCTTCCAGCTCAGGGGGCTGAATACCCTGTGGATACCTGGACTGGCTATTAAAGACTGAGACAAAGAAGGCATTAAGTACCTCAGCCTTGTCCTCGTCCTTGGAGACAATGTTTCCCACCATATCCAGTAGGGGATGGAGATTCTCCTTGCCTCTCTTTTTGTTGTTAATATATTTGTAAAAACATTTTTTATTATCCTTTACGACTGTGGCCAGACTGAACTCTAGCTGGGCTTTTGCCTTTCTAATTTTGTCCCTGCTTGACCTAACGAGATCCTTGTAGTCTTCGTGAGTTGCCTGCCCCTTCTTTCAGAGATGATAAACTCTCCTCTTTTCCCTGAGTCCCAGCAACATCTCCCTGTTCAGCCAGGCCGGTCGCCTTCCCCGCCAGCTCTTCTTACGGCACATGGGGACCGCCTGCTCCTGTGCCTTTAAGATTTCCTTCTTGAAGACTGTCCAGCCTTCCTGGACCCCTTTGTCCTTCAGGACTGTCTCCCAAGGGACTCTCTCAACCAGTGACTTGAACAGGCCAAAGTCTGCCCTCCGGAAGTCCATGATAGCAGTTTTGCTGATCCCTCTCCTTACTTTGCAGTAAGTGAAGATTTCCTGTCTTCACTTGTGAGAACAAGCAGGTTATGGTGAGATAGATAGCCTGTGGACTATAGCATTTTTCAGCACCTGCAAGTGTGCATTTTTCTCATACATCTTCATTCAGAGATTCCTGAAGAACCCTTGACATGCAATAAATCAGATCTTAGGATATTCTGGGGTATCTTGCTCATGTAATCACGTGTGAAAACTGTGAACTCTTTAAGGTATGGAGCTTCTGTTTGCTCAATATTTTTCCGTATGTAACAAGAGTCTGGTCCAGTCAGGTTCCTGAATGGTACCGTCTAGCTCTGCCTGGAGTAGAAATAACCTGTCTCTCAGACATTTAGTCTGCGTTAGCATGTTCATATACTAGTGGCCATTTTGAACCAGTAGGTTGGACAAGGTCATGTCTCTTTGAAGGAAGAGAGGCTAAAATGTAAGCAGTTTCAGAGCTAGAACATGATGCATAGCCTGTTTCCTTTGTTAGTATAACCTCTGATGCTGCTGCAAATACTAGTAATAATTATGTAGCCATAATACCCCATAATTCTTATTTCTGTATATCTGTATGCAGCATGGTAACTTGTGGATCCCATAACTTTTCAAATCCAAAAATTCAAAAGAAGTTGAGACGACCACTGAGAACACTATTAATTTGAAGGAAACTGAAAATATCAGGGTATTAATTCTGTAATGACCAGTAGATTGAACAATTAGTTCAGAATCTACATTTGAACATTAGTTCATAATCTACCCCTGCAACAACAGGTCATTCTCACTTCTCCTGTACCTTCTTACAGTAACAGGGGAGGGATGGACTGCAGGGAGTGGGAATAGAGGCTGATGAACCACACAGAATGCATCATAGAAATAATTATGACTGTAACTTAGGGAAAATGAGAAAGGTAGAAATGGCAAGAGTGAATGGCAAGTGCAAATGGAAAGTGAGCATTATAATCTTAGCATATATCATTAACGTCTGACTTACAGGTAAATGATTGTAGCTTGTCTGAGCTGAGTGCCAAGTCCTCCTTAGATGGTATTTGAAAACCAAGTATTTGATTGTTTTATGTAAGAATACAGAAAAATCATTTTATGTATATTTTAAGTTTATATGTTTTCACAGATGCTGCTTTCTGCCTGACAGACCCTTAGGAACTCATCCCAGTGTTGCTGGCTTTTGAAAGAACAAAACACTGATATATGTAAAAAATCAATCAACTATCAAAAGAATGTGCCAATGGATTACACTGTAATGGCTGGCTTAGACAAGCTACATGGCATGACACTTGCTTGAACCACCTTCTGAGTAGATAAGAATCTCTCTACTCCAAAAGCCACCCATCCACTCAGAAAGTCACATGGCACCTCATAGAATCATAGAATCACAGTGTGGTTTGGGTTGGAAGGGACCTTTAAAGGTCATCTAGTCCAACCCTCCTGCAATGAGCAGGGACACCTTCAACTGGATCAGGTTGCTCAGAGCCCTGTCCAACCTGACCTGGAATGTTTCCAGGAATGGGGCATCTACCACCTCTCTGGGCAAACTGTACCAGGGTTTCACCACCCTAATTGTGAAAAATTCCTTCCTTATAGCTAGTCTAAATCTGTTCTCTCTCAGTTAAAAACCACTACCCCTTGCCCAATTGCAACAGGCCCTGCTAAAAAGTCTGTTCCCGTCTTTCTTGTAGGCCCCTTTTAAGTACTGGAAGGCTCCAAGAAGGTCCCCTAGGAGCCTTTTCTTCTCCAGGCTGAACAACCCCAACTCTCTCAGCCTGTTCTCATAGGAGAGGTGTTCCATCCCTCTGCTCATTTTTGTGGCCCTCCTCTGGACCCGCTCCAACAGACCCATGTCTTCCCTGTGCTGAGGGCTCCAGAGCTGCACACAGGACTCCAGGTGGGGTCTCACCAGAGCGGAGTAGAGGAGCAGAATCACCTCCCGTGACCTGCTGGTCATGCTTCTTTGGATGTAGCCCAGGAGACAGCTGGCCTTCTGGGCTGTGAGTGCACATTGCCAGCTCATGTCCAGCTTTTCATCCACCACTACCCCCAAGTCCTTCTCAGCAGGGCTGCTCTTGATCCCTTCATCCCCCAGCATGTACTGGTACCAAGGGTTGCCCTGACCCAGGTGCAGGACCCTGCACTTGGCCTTGTTGGACCTCATGAGATTCACATAATCCCATTCCTTGAGCTTGTGCAGGTCCCTCTGAGTGGCATCCCATCCCTAAGGCGTGTCAACAGCACCACTCAGCTTGGCGTCATCTGCAAACTTGCTGAGGGTGCTGTCTATGCTATGCTATGCTATGCTGAGGATCCCACTGTCTATGTCATTGATGAAGATATTAAAGAGTACCGGTCCCAGTACAGACCCCTGAGGGACACCACTCATCATTGATATCCATCTGGTTGTTGAACTGTTGACCATTACCCTCTGGATGTGACCAACCAACCAATTCCTCATCCACCCAACAGTCCACCCATCAACTCCATATCTCTCGAAAACGTAGAGAGAAGGATGTTGTGGAGGACCGTGTCAAAGGCCTGACGGAAGTCCAGATAGATGACATCCATAGCTCTTCCCTTGTCCACTGATATGGTCACTCCATCATAGAAGGCCACTAGGTTGGTCAGGCAGGACTTGCCCTTGATGAAGCCATGCTGGCTGTCTCGAATCACTTCCCTGTCATCCATGTGCCTCAGCAGAGCTTCTAGGAGGATCTGTTCCATGATCTTCCCAGGCACAGAGGTGAGGCTGATGGGTCGCTTGTTCCCAGGGTCCTCCTTTTTACATTTTTTAAAAATGAGTGCAATGTTTCCCTTTTTCCATTGTCCAGGGGCTTCACCTGACTGACAGACTTTTAAAATATCATGGAGAGTGGCTTGGCAACTACATCAGCTATTTGCCTCAGGACTCTGTGATGCATCTCGTCAGGTCCCATAAACTTGTATTTGTTCAGGTTCCTCAGGTGGTCTCGAACTTGATCTTCTTTTACAGTGGGAGGGACTTTGCCCCTCCAGTCCCCATATTGCAGCCCATCCCCTCGAGAGGTGTGGGAAGAGACACTTGCCAATGAAGGCTGAGGCAAAGAAGTCACTGAGTACCTCAGTCTTCTCCTCCTCCATTGTCACCAGTTTGCCAGTTTTGCTCATCAAGGGGGGTACATTTTTCTTGACCTTCTGTTTCTAGCTGACATACTTGTAGAAGCCCTTCTTACTCTTTGCATCCCTTGCCAAGTTCAGCCGCAGCTGCCCCTTGGCCTTCCTGACCCCACCCCTACACAAATGGGCAGCGTCCCTGCACTCTTCCTGGGATACCTGTCCCTGCTTCCACTGCCTGTGCATTTCTGTTGTGGTTTAGCCCCAGTCGGCAACTACGCACCACGCAGCCACTCGCTCACTCCCCCACAGTGGGACGGGGGAGAGAATCAGAAGAGTAAAAGTGAGGAAATTCATGGTTTGAGATAAAGACAGTTTAATAGGTAAAGCAAAAGCCGCACATGCAAGCAAAGCAAAACAAGGAATTCATTCACCACTCCCCATGGGCAGGCAGGTGTTCAGCCATCTCCAGGGAAGCAGGGCTCCATCACACTTAATGGTTTCTTGGGAAGATAGATGCCATCACTCCGAATGTCCCTCCACCCCTTCCTTCTTCTTCATCCCAGCTTTATATACTGAGCATGACGTCGTATTGTATGGAATATCCCTTTGGCCAGCCTGGGTCATCTGTCCTGGCCGTGTCCCCTCCCAGCTCCCCGTGCGCCCCCAGCCTTCTTGCTAGCAGGCCAGCATGAGAAGCTGGACTATCCTTGACTGCTTAGGAACAACTCAAAACATCAGCATGTTATCAACATTTTCTCATCCCAAATCCAAAACATAGCTTCACACCAGCTTCTGTGAAGAAAGTTAACTCTATCCTGGCTTAAACCAGGATAATTATCTTCTTGCCCTTTCACTTTTCCAGCTGGTCTCAACTCAGCCATACTGGACTCTTGCCTTCCTTTCCTGATTTCTTACACCTGGGGACGGAGAGCTCTTGCACTCTATGTAAAGCGTCCTTAAAGATCTACCAGTTCCGTTCTGCTCCCTTGTCCCTGAGGGCGGTTTCCCAGGAGGTCCTATTGACTAACTCCCTGAAGAGCTGGAAGTTTGCTTTCCTAAAATTCAGGGTCCTGACTTTACTCTTCGCCTGCCCCATATCCATCAGGACTGCGATATGTACCAGTGCTTGATCACTGCAGCCCACGCTGCCTCCAATATTGACGTCATCAATTAGCTCACATGTATTTGGGACCAGTAGGTCCAGTATCACATGCCCTCTGGTAAGACTTTCTATTACCTGGCTTAAGAATTTATTCTCCAGGCATTCCAGGAGTCTCCTGGATTGCCTACAGCTTGCTGTGCTACTTTTTCAGCAGATGTTGGGGTGGTTGAAGTCCCCGAGCATAACAAGAGCCTGCGAGCATCATGCCTCCTGTAGCTGGAGTAAGAAGGTTTCATCAATAGTCTCAGGAACCAAAAATACATGCCTTTTCTTCAATGTTACAATGTTTAAAGTCCTGAGGAATGGTCTCCCAGGAAGCAAGGGATGTACTGTGATCCCAGATCAGTCTGTCTTGACTTTGCCCTGAGTGACCTCAAGAAGAGGAAGCCCATAACATGAAGTTCTTCCAAACTATCCTAGAGGTGTGGGAGAACTGCTCGCTGTCATACTAGCACCATCCTCGGGTGTAGCTGAAGAGTGCTGTCTATGGAAAATAGTCTGCTGTTGTGCCTGAGACTCTGCCTGTTGCCTTCATGGAAAACAAGGCTAGGCCTGAAGCAGCTTCAGGGTACCCTCTGAGAGACTGTACAGAAATGTTGTGGCACTGCAATGTATATCCTATTATAAACCTACAACTGCTCATAGGGTATTCTATAGCTACAAAAAGTCATAAAAGCAGTTTTAAAGATGGTGAATTTGTCTTGTCCAAAAAAAAATCCATATAGATTGACAGTTCTCTGTATTAATAGAGATTTGCCCTAATTAGTTAACTCACACAAAGTTCAAGGACCGACAGATGAATAAAGTAAAACGTACTGTATGTTTTACTTTAATTCTTTGTGAAAGCCCTTTGTTCTTTAGCTGTGTTATTTTTTAAGATAGTTGTTGCTTCCCAATTCATTCATGACCTTAGCTGCTCTGAGCAGTGTTCCCCATAACCAAAACAATGCAATGAAATTCCTTACCTTCCTCAAGATTATATTGGCTGTCTTCCAGCCCCTTTTCTTATTTTCTCTCAGTTTTCTGCCCTCTTCTGTTCCATGCTTCCTTTCTGACTTTCATCTTCATTCCTTCCCTCACAACCATCCACAGTCCATTACGCATAATCAATCTACACAAGGCCACTTTTGTCTCCCTCAGCACCTCCCACCATAGCCACTTTCTCTGGCACTTCATTCCATTTTCATTTATATCCTGACTGTTCCTTCAGGTTCTCGTCTTCCCCCAACACAGTCAATTCCATATCTTCCCCTTCTCCTCCATGTTCTGTGATAAAAAACAATATACTGTCATACAGGCAGAAAAATAAAAACACACACAAACAGATTCAGTCACAACAGAAACCATAGGCAAGCTAAAAAAAAATGGAAGCAGTCCTGTTGGCCAAAATATTTGCTACAAAAATATTTGTGTATACACTTAATGTTAAAAACTTATTAAGAAAATAATAGTTAATCATTGCATGTCTCCTCACTCTGTAACCAGTGAGATAAAAGACAAGATAAACTGAAATATCTAAAGGTCTTTCAGTGTTCTCAGTACACAAAACACTTATTGCCTTTAATGAAAGTTCATTTTCCTCAACTGTGCAATCAAAGGGATATAATATTGTGCCGTATGTTGTCCTGCTTTTAATTCATGTTTCCCAGTTTAGTGAAGTGTTTGCTCTTATCAACTTCCTCGGACTCGGGTAGATACTGCAGCTGCTCGGTCCCTTGTAAAATGGTATTTCAAATTGGCAGAGGAATTAATGAATATTCATAACCATTCACCTATGATCTGGCTTGAGTATCATGAGACAGTTACTTGCTGTGTGTTCTTGTACAATAGAATGTCATCAGTTACTGAAACCTCTTGCACACACAAAAGGTATTTGTTATAAGTGAATTTAAATGGAAATTGTTACAGAGCAAATTGTTTCACCGTTTGTTACTTTTTCAACTCATAATTAGAATGCTTGGAAGCTGTAATAAAAAAAAAAATTGTTTACCAAGTACTTGTGGAGACATGTTATTAAAATGAAGCATGCATGTATATTCATGAAGAAAATGAGAAAAGCTATTCTTATTCAGAAAAAAAGTCTGAAACAATTTTCTATCATTTCAAAGGACTCTTTCCAAAGTATCCATTCACAGTTACCTCAGCCACTCACGTCCATAACTCATAATTACGGCACCTTGGTGTCTACGTTGGCTAAGTGCAAACCCTTTTCTATCCTTGTAGATATCAAACTAATTTTAAGTTCAGGAAGTGCCACAGTCAAGACTTAAATACAGTGTTTTTGAAACTGTCAATTCAATCATTTTATATACTATACACACACACACTACCTTAAGGCAACTGCCTTATACAGAAAGCTGTCATGACAGATACTCACACCCCAGTTCCGCGCTGCTGTGTAGTATCCGTTAGTGCTCACACAAGGCACCCCGGTCCTTGCTGTAGGGAGCTGCATCGTAGTAATGGATGAAAACACTGTGCTTTATTTATGAGGACAGCCTTTCTCCTTTCAGGCAAGCAAGTGCCTTTCCTAACATTCTGAAACACACAGCACGGTACAAGCTGATAGTCTGCTTACTAATCCATTAATAAACATAGCACTAATGTGACTGAAGCTTTGCTTCAAGCTGGGCTTTCCTACCCCGAAGCTGCTGAAGCTTGACTCGCTCTTTTTAGTGAGTTCCAAAACCTGAGTAGATGAACCACCTGTTTTGTGATCAGTGCTTATTAAGCCTGGAGGAAAAGGCTGTTGAAATGTACTGGCTGACTGTAAATACATATCACAACTTTTGACTTCCTATTCTTCCTTTAATGTTAAGGCTTTCATACCTTGCTGGTTGGTTCTAGTGTTTACATACAGTGTATCAGTGCAAAAATCCAAACCGAATACATTCACATCAGTGCTAGTGAAGCTGAGTGCATTGTTTCATTTTGGGAAACATCCCTCTTTTATGAGAGCAGAGCAATCCAGAAGTCATCATGTAACTAGGAACAGTCCTTCCCACAGTGAAGGGTAAACTTAATTGCAGCTATTATGAAGATTTCCATATCTGTCTCAGGTCTTATTAATTCTCTCTTTTACATTTATTGATTTGTGAGTTCATACGGGAATATTCAGTTTGATTTCTGTAGATGAATGCCAGGGAATATAGGACCATAATATATTTTACCATGGGTTTATAGGAGGAAGCACAATTCTACAAGACCATGTTTCTGATCTGACCAGAATAAACCTACATGTTTTTAGGGTTCAGATAGAATAACAGAACAAGAAGAAAATGTGAGCTGAGAATTTTGATGAATTACATTTTGGCAGAATTCAGTTGTCTAGCCATAGGTAAGGATCTACTACTGTGTGCAAGGAAGTCCTGTCTGCCTTTCTGTTACTTCTGAAGGATGTTGGAACATACATACTTTTCATTAGGTCAGTCAATTCCCTTCAGGCATCTTTCATACCTTATGGTGTTTCAGTATGCTTCTATGTGTCCATAGTTAGACAAACAAATCATGCTCTTCCTTTTTAAACTAGAACCAATAACTCAGGTAAAACTTTGCCATGTATTCCGGAGAATCGTCTCTCGAGATGTATATGTTTAAACATGCAACCTGGCATACACAAGTATCTCCAAAACCACCTTTCTAGTTTTGAAATACCAGGTATTGAAATCACTTGGAAGTGGAAAATTATTTCCCCCTCATTTTCTACTGGACAAGTGAGAAGAGAAAGGGGAAATTAAGAGGTATGAGAAAATAGCACATTAATTTGTAAGTGTTCATGTTGGAAGAGTAACACTTAGATGGAACAGTAGTGCTTTTTCTCATTTGCAGTTGCCCTTTTTAGTCAGAAATCAAGATGAACTGTCACTCTGAGGAGGGCGTCTATGCAAACCTTAAAGTTCTGCAGAAAGTATGAGCTAATTCATCATTTATTGATCTCACTCCCTCCGAGTCTGTTCTGAATTGTTTTGGCAGCAGGAGAGATGCCCAGTGCAACTCCCAGGCAGAATCAAACACTGATCTAAACCAGCAAATGACCTGAAACACTAAGAGCTACCTCTGAAAAAAGACCAGCTTTCCTTGTCTTATCCCCAAGAAAAGTCTTTAAAAGATGCTCTGCAAGGGAGATTTTACACCTCTTTCCTATTGATATGTGATTTTTAGGGCTACTTTATGCTAATTTCACATAATGAGACTATGATTTTAATGTTTTTACTTAAGGACAACAAAAAATCATGGTATTTTAGAAAATGTCCCCTGAAACAAAAGCTGTTCAGAACAAAAATTGAACACACAGTCTTTCACTGAACTATTGTCAATATGCTTCTGGTTTTCTCAATTCTCTGAAATCAAGATGTCTTTACCACTGACATGGTAAGGAAATGGTATCAGTTTCTGACAAGAAATCCAGAGTGTTTTTCTTTTTCCTTGTCCTTAATTTGGGACAAAACCCCAGCACTTTTGTAACGGAAAACCAGCATGGCAGCAACAAGAAAACTAGTATTCTCATTGTGACACTGCAAGTTTTGACAGATTCTGTTTTGAAAGCAGTGAAATATTGATATTGTCCAGGCTGCCAAAACACTGGGAACATTTCAGAGTTTCCAAAATAAATATGCTCCCAGACCTCAGCCAGCACAGACTCTAGTGAGTGAGCTTGATTTCTGTGACACCAGGTAACCCCCATCCCAGTTGGAGAGCTTGTGGAACAGCCAGTTGGAGAGCCTGGGAGACCAGCAGCTCACCAGGTGAACAGCTGGGAAATCAGATGTCCTGGAAAGATTGGCAGTCTACTCATCAGGCAGCTAGCTGTCAGGAAAGCTGCCCAGGAGGCAGAGTACTTGGTATTGCCAACCTATTTCCCTGTGATTTCCATCAGCATTAACAAAAATAAATAACGGGGCTGACAGTATTCCATCAGAATATATATATACGTTATCTGATCTCTAATTCAAAACTTTCCATCTTGCCCCTTCATCCCATCTGTCCCTGGATCTTAATGCTTAAGAAGACCATTATTTGAATATATGAAATTTTGTCCACATTATTACACTTAAGGGGATGGACAAGCCTCTCTCACAGCTGTCATATCTCATTATTCTTTCTTATTTTCTTTCTTTCTCTCTTTATTTCTTTCTCTCCCTCCCTGCCTCCCTCCCTGCCTCCCTCCCTCCCTGCCTCCCTGCCTTCCTCTTCTTTCTCTTCTTTTTCTTTGTGCCTTATTTGTCTCTTACCAATACATCCTCTTCTTCTTGAGTACCTAGCTATTCCCTTGTTCTTGCAGCATCCAAGATGGATCCAACTCTTTTTAAACCACAAAATGTATTTGGGAGGTAAATGAGTGAGGTCTGGATGTTTCTTCCCATACCCCCATCAACCATCAATATAAGCAAAATAAAACCAGCTAACAACTCATGCTATTCCCACCAAATATTAACCAAATATTTCATAGACCCTCCTCACAATTATCACAGTTGTTTGCCATTTAACAGCTTGCTTTTAGCGTGCCATTTTTCTAATTGAAATCTAAAATAAATTTAATAAGGGTCTTCAGAATTTGATTTGATACTAGATTCAGTAGCACTAGGGGGAAATTAAATTATTTGATAGCTTTTCTTACTTTTTAACAGCAAAAAGTCGGTAGGAGATACTGTTTAGGAATCATTTTGCCCTTGCCGGTTTTAAGACTGACTTGGGTTAAGGAATCTGCATGTGAGTGTGAAACACAGTGTCTATGTCACAGGTAATAAAGAAATTTGGAACATTAGTCTTCAGGCTGTGATTAGAAACTAGGTAAAATATGTAATCCCTAGTTACATTGAGACAAAAGATTTTCCACAAAATCTAAACTTCAGTTTTAAAATCAGAAGTAGAAAGTTTAATGTCTATTGTTTTGCTGTTACCTCAAATACCAGAGAACATATTTTATTACTATTTCCAGCTGTTCAGAATTTTAGCAGTTGAATAGTACATAATACTCTTTGCCTGCCAAATGCACACTTGAATCTCTGTATGTCAGACAAATTTTTTAGTTTCTCCATGTAAAAGATGTGCAACCGCATCGTAAAAGAGAAAAATAATTGTCCTGGTTTCAGCTGGGATAGAGTTAATTTTCTTCATAGAAGCTACTGTGAGACTATGGCTGAACACCTGCTGCCCATGGGGAGTGGTGGATGAATTCCTTGTTTTGCTTTGCTTACGTGCACGGCTTTTGCTTTACCTATTAAACTGTCTTTGTCTCAAACCATGAATTTCCTCACTTTTACTCTTCCGATTCTCTCCCCTGTCCCACCGTGGGGGAGTGAGCGAGCGGCTGCGTGGGGCTTAGCTGCTGGCTGGGTGTCCTGGTTTCAGCCAGGACAGAGCCGGTTTTCTTCACAGCAGCTGGTGTGAGGCTGTGTTTTGGATTTGGGATGAGAAACTATCGATAACGTGCTGATGTTTTGGGTTGTTGCTGAGCAGTCAAGGACAGTCCAGCTTCTCGTGCTGGCCTGCAGCGAGCAGGCTGGGGGTGCACGGGGAGCTGGGAGGGGACACAGCCGGGACAGCTGACCCAGGCTGGCCAAAGGGACATTCCCTACCATACGACGTCATGCCCAGTACATAAACTGGAGTTGGCCGGGGGGCGGAAATTGCTGCTCCGGGACAGGCTGTCGATCGCCGGGTGGTGAGCCATTGCTGTATTGGGCATCACTTGTTCTTGTACATTCTTCTGTCGGTATTACCATTGTTGTTTCCTTCTTTCTTTCTGTCCTATTAAACCGTGTTTATCTCAACCCACGAGCGTTTTTTCTCCTAATTCTCTCCCCCCTCCCACTGTGGGAGGGGGAGTGAGCGAGCGGCTGTGTGGTGCTTAGTTGCCGGCTGGGGCTAAACCACGACACTGGGGCAAAACCACAACAGTCCTTTTTGGTGCCCAGCATGGGGCGTGGTGTTCAGCCATCCGCAGGAAAGCAGGGCTCCATCACACGTAATGGTTTCTTGGGAAGATATGCCATAATTCTGAATGTCCCTCCACACCTTCTTTCTTCTTTGTCCCAGCTTTATATACTGAGCATGACGTCATATGGTATGGAATATCTCTTTGGCCAGCCTGGGTCAGCTGTCCCGGCTGTGTCCCCTCCCAACTTCCCGTACACCCCCAGACTTCTTGCTGGCAGGCTGGCATGAAAAGCTGGACTGCCCTTGACTGCTTATTGACAACTTAAAACATTAGTATGTTATCAACATTTTTTATCCCAAATTCAAAACATAGTCTCATACTAGCTGCTATGAAGAAAATTAACTGTATCCCAGCTGAAACCAGGACAATAATAAATAACTCAAAAAAGTGCTGGAACATACTTTCATTTGGACAACCAGGTATTTTGTCAGTGAAGAAACCAGAGGGCTATAATAAACCCAGCTATTCATCCTTCCTTCTACCACCATAACCTTATTTTATTTTTTACCCATTTCTGGGTAACATATAAGCAATTCCACAGAAAGTTTCTCCACGCTGCTTGCCATCTGTCAACAAACTCAATTCTGACAGGAGTAGCCAGCATCTCAAGGGTGCAAATCAATTTAGTGTCAGTGTTGGATGTGTTCCAGTGCATTTCCTCAGCACAGATGAAAGAAACTGTGTCAACTGAGCAATGTTGCATATGTTTTTATCTGCTGTTGGCTAGGGATAGAGCTAAAACTACTAAATTCATTTAACTTAGAATCTCAAATTTCATCTGGTACTCTATGTATAGCATGCAACATATAGAGGAAGGCAATCAATAGCATCGATGGGCAATTCCGAAATAAAGAGACTTAGTCAGGTATGGTAAGAACTGACATAGAATATAACTGTGAGTGGGTTGTGATAGGGAAGAAAAGCACAATGTAAATAATGAGAGGTAAATATAAACTTCATACCTCCCACAATTTTCCTGAGCTATAAATTCCTTTGTAAACCAAGACTGCCTCTGATAGAACAAAGCATCCCTTGCTCTAAAGAACGATGAACTCTCTTCATAAAGCAATTCACCCATATCCACCTATGACCTTTCATTTCATAAAATGCAGGGTATATCAAATGCCCCTTTTCTAGGAGCCTATCTAATTTACACCAGATGAATAGAATCATTGATGGCAACAGTTCAGAGCCTATGAATTTGACCTCGCAACAGTTCAGAGCCTATGAATTTGACCTCTGTTTTACCTGAGCAATTAGAGATAATAAAGGGCGTGCAGAAACTTTCCAAACATAAATTCTTGATGCTTCCTTTGATAAGGGCAATTTAATGATCTGAGTAAGGGTTTGGAGACATGAGCATGTTAATTCCTGTAAATCACACTGCCACAATTTCAGAAAGCTGTGAATCCTGACAGTTATCCACATTTTAGAAAGCATGTTAACTACACCCTTAAAGTGGTAATGTGCAGTGGATGAGTGGGGGCCATATTTGTCACTTTTAAATATTGACCTTTCTGTACACAATCTAGTAATTTTTTTCACAATTTGAAGTGTACATAGAGCTCATTTGTATTCTGCTGCTGCTGTGACTTGCTCCAGGGTTATCTCAATCTTACTTTTCCATTCAGGTGTTCATAGATCAATACAAAAAATTTCAGCATCAGTTTGTAAGAACCTTATCCTCACTTCTATCAATCTTACTGCTAGCCAGAGAAGATGCTTTTCATGAGTGATTTTCAATGAGGCGGTACAGACCTCACTTTCTACAACAGTGAAACAGAACGCAATCAGCAAACATATGCACCATGCACCTTGTTTGGAAGACAAGTGAGCAAGGGATCCTATAGTCATAGAGTTATAGAATTGTTTGGGTTGGAAGGGACCTTTAAACATCACCTGGTCCAACCCCTCTGCCATGGGCTGGGACATCTCTCGGTAGACTGGGTTGCACTGTCCAACCTGACCTTGAACACTTCCCATGATGGGGCATCCACAACTTCTCTGGGCAACTTGTTCCAATGTCTCACCACCCTCATTGTAAAGAAATTTCTTTTTTGTGTCCAGCCTGTCTACTGTCTTTCAGTTTAACATTGTTGACCCTTGTTCTGTCACTACAAGTTTTGGTAAAAAGTCTTTCTCCATCTTTCTTATAAGCCCCCTTCATATATTGAAAGGCCACAATAAGGTCTCATTGGAGCCTTCTCCAGGCTGAAGAACCCCAACTCCCTCAGCCTGTCTTCATAAGAGAGGTACTCCAGACCTCTGAACATCTTTGTGTGGCCCTCCTCTGGACTTGGCCCAACAGATTCATGTCCTTCTTATGTTGGGGGCCCCAGAGCTGAATGTAGTACTTCAGGTGGGGCCTCACAATAGCAGAGTAGAGGGAAAGGATCAACTTCCCACAACCTTCTGGCCACACTTTTTATGCAGCCCAGGATATGCTTTGCTTTACAAAAGGATCCTCCAAAATGGTTTCAATGGATCCATGAGAGCTGTTATGAGTTACTGTGCTTAGATATGCACCAAAACTTTGCCTTCATAATCCCACAATAATTGCTTCTTCGCTAACATAATTTGCTATGTCTCCATTGTGTTCACCTCTGTACTATTTGAACTTTTCCTAGAAGTTCTTTTAATGACATATCTAATGCTTGCCACAAATTTCTTTCTCATTCTCCCTCCAAGGGTAGAAAAATGTAGTGGAATACTTTGTTTTCTAAAGATTTTTGTGGGGGTTTTTTACTGTTTACATAAATGTCTGCATTTCTTTTCAAGAAGATGACAAAGGCAAACTCTCTTTTGGGAGTATAAACTGTTGTGGTTTGTAATGCCTGTTCCAGCAGTCATTGCAGAAACAACCTATTGGTCCATATTGGGCAGAATAGCATTACCTGAGAGTAGTATATATGTCATATTTTGTCTCTGATCAAAACCAGTTAAAGGACAAATGCAGTGATACTGGCTGGAGGTGTGAAATCATCTGCTAATCTCCCTATCTCATGAATATCTGAGGTGGAACGTTTCTAAGATCTCAGCCTAGGCTGGAGAACTCACTGCTGCAAAAGATGACAATAACCACAGTCTGAACCACTTTCCGACTCACTTACGAAATTCTCCCCTTTGATTCACTTTCACTCAGTGCAGCTTTCAAGAACATAGAAAACGGTTCAGCTGATTCATCCTGAAGTGGGGAGGAAAAGAAGAGTGGGATGTTGTTATTTCTATTTTTCAACACTCAGCTATTATCGTTAATAAAAGTTGCCTAGGCAAATAAATAACTAACTAAAAGATTAGATAAGAATAAATGAAAGAATCACTTCACATAGGACACTGCTAGCTTATGAATTTAGATACCTCTGGGTATAATGTACTCAAATATTGTGTAGAGAAATAAAAGGGAACCAGATAATAATGACCCAGAACATATCTGTTAAGATAATCAAATCCTGTACTTTTGGATGCATACTGATCACTCCAGTGCAGGTATTATTTTCTTTCTCTAATGCATAATATAATACAGAATATTCTATGTGGATTTGGGGTATTTTTCATATAACTTTTAAATATTATGACTGGAGGAGAACTTGATACATTAAAGCAAAATCAAAAAAAAAAAGTAACCAGAAGTAAAAACAATGTAGAAGGATATCCCAGAAAACTTGTGCATGTATTCTTTATAAATGCTTTTGTGCTCACATGAAGTAAGATACTTCACAAAATTCTATGAAAATAATTCAGAATAAAAACAAACACAAGCACAATATTGATCATAATTTGTGTCTGGCTTCTGAACATTATCTTCTCAGCAAAAGGAAAGGTGAATTTCATCTCCAAGGATCATGACTGTGGATAAAACAACAACAAGATCTATTTAAGTGCTCTAGAGGGAAAAGAAACAAGATTTAGGATTATGACTGTCTGCTAAGGAACAAGCATGACCAAATCGGCAAATATTAGACTTTTGTGGTGAAGTAGGTTAGATAAAAAGAAACCTCTTGCCATGTAAAACTGCATTTTCAGCTGTGCCAGTGCCTACTTATGGAATAGTGACAGGTGTGATTCCATTGCCTCCATTAGATAACAAGGGCTTTGGACGTATCTAAAAAGATATATAGCTGCAGCACACCAACAGACTCATGATTTATGCTCCCTGCTCCATGACACCAATAAGAGAAAAATTTTATAAACCTTTCACAAACCGTCTTTCAATAATGTAGATGTGTTTCTCCACTATTGATATTGGAAGATAGTTGTAGACCACCACTTTCCTGTGTGGAAAAGTTAGTTTCAGAAATGTGTTTTTTTCCCCTTTAATATCATGCTGTATATATATGTATATATAAAAATAATAATAATATATACTTAATTTAAAATACACTTCATCTCTGGAGGCTACTTCTCATGATACTTACGGAGAGCAATAATATCTTCAAACTTACCTTCCTCTAACTTTATACTCATTACTGTAAAAGCCAATCAGTTCCCATTACATTCCACCATATTTTACAAGTAGAACCATTTGCTGCTGTCACTAATACAGAAGGATTTGTAGTACTGCAGTTTCCAGTTTCCTCCACTGCACAGTTTTGAAGTTCTTAGGCTGCTCTGACATATTGGACAAGTTGCCATTCTCCAGAACCTGAAACAAACTGGGAGTTGCTAACAGCCCCAAAGTTTTTCCTGAGACATTTGAAGCTTTTTCTCTTATCACTACTGCTCAGCTGTGGAGTTGGTAGGAACTTGTAGGAGCTGCAATAACGCAAGCTAAGCAAGGTTACTTTTAGCTTCATTATCTTCATGCCTTCTTAAAAAGGGGGAATGCAAAGTTATTCAACGTCCAAAGCATTGTATTGTCATCGTCTATAAATGTGTTTGCTGGCTGCATACTGTACTTTCTTTATCTGACCTTGCTCATTCAAAGATGCACTTGTTATAGTATGTCAGTCACTAATGAGGCCTAAAGTAATTGAGCCTGATTGAACTGGCAAGATGCTGCCTAATTATAATGATAAATGGAATTGGCTGATCAGCTATGGAGGGTGAATGGCATGGAGAACATTAAAACAAGGTCACTCTGTGAAGGAGAACCACTTTTTTTTTTTTTTTTAATTATTTCCTCTCTTTCCCACAGTCCTCCAAATTTAAACTCTTCATCCCACTACACAGTCAGGCACTGCAAGGGGACTGTTTAGAACAACAGCACTGTAGACCAGCCCAGCAGTGATCATCTTGTTCCCCTAACTATACTTGAAAATTCTTATGGAAAATACTAAAAGGTGTATGATGGAAGGTTTAACAGATTTTACAACTTCATGGTTATTGGACAATATTGTCCACACTCATTGTCCCAGAGAGAAAAGCTTACTGGTTTTGGACCTGATAAATGGGTTCTGATTTATTTTTTAAGAAACCTTTTAGTAACCCAAACATATCTTTATGTTCTTTGGCTCTCTTTAAATCTGTGACTAACACCAGAATGAAACTTTCAAGGATGTCTTGGGAAAAGCATCATTTTGTGAAGTGGGGGATTACCATTTCATCTCAGAAAGGATCTGAAATGTTCTCATACGGAGGAACTGCAGTTCAAACTGGTGTTGAGAGAAAATGTTGCAGTCTGTGTCCCACAAGCTGACGGAGATTGAGGGGACCTATTTCTGAATACAAAGAGGTCAAGGAGATAGCTGGAAAGAGCTGGCATAAATTTACCAGGGGCATGTTGTGCCTCACCAATCAGACTGCCTTCTGTAATTAGATTAACCTCTCTGTGGACCAGGGGAGATCAGTGGATTTTGTAAATTGAGCCTAGGAAGACCTTTCAAAAGGTATCCAGTAATTTCTTGGTAGCCAGGCTGGTGAGATATGGATCAGAGAACAATAAGGTGGGTGGAGAATCAGATAGACTGCCAGGCTGAAAGTGTTGTGAGCAGGGGCACAAAATACAACTGCTTTCTGGTTACCAGTGGTGTCCTTCAGGCATCAATAGTGGAACCAGTACTGTTTGCTGTAGGTGTACCTGTCTTCATACCTCTATCTGACCTTGTTTCCCCAGATGGACCTCAGACCTACTTAACAGCTTTGTTTCAAGTGGTGTATTTGGCCATGTCTCCTGGATGGACCCTGGACCTGGTTCATCACTCACTGTGTTGGAAGCTGACAATAAACCCTGTTAGCAGCAACTGGGTCTGTCCACTCTATTCAAACCCTGTGAGATGGTGCCAATTGGTGAGGGTACAGACTGAGCTAGGGTCACTCTTGGCTTCCAGACTGTCCTGTCTCATAGACCAGACCTGCTCCTGCTGCCTTCTCACAGACAGGAATCTCATGAAGTTAAAAAAAAAAAAAAAACAAACAAATGCAAACTCCTTCACTTGGGACAGAATAATGTCCTGCAATGGCAGAGAGAGGGTGCTCAGTGAGTAGAAACCAGTATTACAGGAAAGGACCTGGGGGTCCTGATAAACAAGTTGGATGTAAATAAGCTGAGTGCCCTTGCAGTGGGCATAATATATAAGTATATATGCACAAATACTGGACTGTATTAGCAAGAGCCAGAAAGTTGAGTCAAGTGATCCTTCTCCTCTGTTGTGCACCTGTGAAACCACAACTGGAGTAGTGCATCCAGTTTGGGCACCTCTCTACAAAGAGATGATGAAAACCTGTAATAAATACAGGGGAAGGTCACCAGGATGGTCAGGGAACTGGAACACATGATGAATGAGGAGATGATGAAACAACAAAGCTTGTTCATCTTAAAAAGAGAAGGTTTAGAGGAGACCTTATTGCTGATTACCACTGTCTGATTGGGAGATGGATAGTGTATGTGATAGTGAATGAGGGTCAACAAGTTGCACCATGGGAAATTCTGATTAGGTATTAGGAAATAAAAAATAAAGCACTAAGTGGTTGGCCAAAGCCTATTGCCTAGAGAGGCTGTGGAATCTCTGTCCTTGGAGAAATCTATAACTTCACTCAATACGACCTTGAAGCAACCTGATCTGACTTGGTCTGGCTTTAAGAAGAGGTTGCATTAGGTGACCTTCCGAGGTACCTTCCATTCTACATTATTCTATGAATCAATAGTACTGTGTGGTGGTGACCAACATGTAGAAGTACCAGTCACTACAGATTCTGGATCCAGGAGAGTGGGAAAGATCATGAGTGCCTCCCAGACTGTGTATTTTCACAAGGGCTTAAACCATGGCACCTTTAGAGGTGTATCTCCACCTTCACTTGGATACCTTTCTGCTAATCCAGAAATGTCACTAGACATACATATACACAGCTATTGGGGGAAAAAAAAGCCACTTGCAAAAATCAGTCATTTTACATAGGAAGAATGGTAGGTAGAAGAATTGTACACTCCTTTTCCCAGCTCTTTCC
Organism: Phaethon aethereus; assembly: GCF_964289735.1. NCBI lineage: Eukaryota > Metazoa > Chordata > Aves > Phaethontiformes > Phaethontidae > Phaethon > Phaethon aethereus. The sequence goes on along the minus strand of NC_138576.1, from coordinate 55,668,068 downwards.
AATGTAATTTTAAAAGATAAAACAAACAGTTCATGTATGTTTCTTACAGAAGTTGAGAAAGGCTAGGGAGAAGAACCAGAGTTAAGTCACCATTCACTGTGTTGAAACATCCCCATCAATTTTTGTGTGCTAAGTAAACTCAAGGAACAGGGCAGAAAATCAAGTCAATGGCTGTAAGGGGCCGCTTAAATGCAGATTATTGAAGTTGAAGTACAAAAAAACCTAAGGTTTAATGAATCTCCATGGGTAGGTTTGTCTTATAATTGCAGATCATATTTAGAAGAACAGGACTAATTACAATTGATTTATAAATGTGTTCAGGCTTAATTGAAAGTAAGATTTTCCTGCGTTAAGTTCAAGATGACTGTGTGTTAAAATGTTAAAAAATAGAGGTTCATTTTAACTAGATATTGTATAGAACTAAACCTGATATCCATGTGTCTTTTTAAAAAGTATTAGCCTTCACGCTGCTTTTTTTTCTATCAAATGTTAAAATCTATGCTAAACAAATTACTTTGCATCTTGAGGCATTTGATTTTCACAAATAACCCCAAAATACTAACCTTAGATATTAATTCGTAAATGTTTTATTTCACAACTCTTTTTAGTACAAATAATAAGGAAAAGAAATAAAATGGCAAAATTCCCCAGAGACCATATAGTTTTTTGAATGGCTATATTTCTTAGCCTAATATTTGTTATCTACTACAGCTACAATATATGTAAGCTTTAAAGCTTTTAAATTATTACAGATATGAATATGAATAATATTGATAGATTCTATTATGAATTAAATTTCTAATTATTATTCATAAGTTCTGGGATTTTTCATTAGTATTATGGACTTTTGATTTACATAGTAATGTTGTTATGTCTCATAATTAGACAGCACATAAACACTGTTCACGACTGATGATAAGAATGGTTCACTAACTCCTCATTGCTGAATTTCAGGGTGATTAATAATGTGCAGCTTTTATAAACTGGGAGTTTTGCACACAGCCAATAACTTCATGGGTGAAACTAAGCTCTACTTGCTAAGTTTCAAATGGTTTGAAGAACTGATTTAAATAGTCTTTTTATAATTCATGTTTACTGGAAAGCAAAGTTTGTTCTTGTGGACCTGTATCTTGTTTGTATTTGTTGACTAGTGAAAATGGGGAAGACAAAGAAAGGCTGTGGAATATATTCAGAAGCTAAGCCAGATTTGTCTGATTAGTGTGTAAGGATATGAATGCCATACTTCACCAACGAAAGATAACAGGTCAATAATGAATGTTGAACACTGTTATTTAACAGCTGGGATGTAAATGTATGGGAAGTAAAAAATTCATAGCCATTTGGAAGTAAAACATCCTGTCAATGAGGTTTCCAGGAGTAAATCAACATAACGTGGCTGATTTAAGAATTGACTTTTTAAGTGTGTAGGACTCTTATGTATGCAGTTACCTGATCAAGCAGCGAGTGATCTGACCATGGCTGTCCATGAAAAGGAGTGGACCTGCATATTACATTTTTCATATGATGTCAAAGAAAAAGTCTGCGTCATCTGGAGTACCTTGACCACATACACCTTTAGAATATTGTACAGACTTGGATATGAAGGAGGACTTAAGCTCTTCAGGTGTAAGACATGTAAATTGAAGTGTCTACATGGAAGTAACTATACATGGAGTAGACATTTAAGATTGGATTATAATCATTGTAGGATTTGCCAATACATTCAAAGCTCATTTATTCTGATAAGCAACTCCTAATGCTCCATTCATACTAATAAATTAAATCTGCCTAGGCAGATTCTGGCCACTGAGATCACCTGGCAGAGACTGGCATGTGTTTATGCCAGTTAAGTGTCCTGTGTTTTAACCTACAAATTGCCTATTGTAATGGTCCCTGTACCGTTTTAATAGCTAGACCATGCCATGAATTGTCCAAGATTAATGATGGCTGGAATGAGTCAAATTAATGGCAGGAAATGTTCTAAGAGTTTGCTGTTCCAGACACTTGCTTTCCACTGCCAGTAGCATATCCAAACCTGGCTGAATTTATTGTGGTAAAAACAACATAACTGTCTACTGCCACTTGAGATGCTTAGCGTGTCCCACTTGCCCTTCAGCTGCTACTCTAGAAGGGGAATGCTCTGCTATCCTGTATCATATTTCTCAGCCTTGTGTGGATATCTTGCATACTCAAGAAAATCTCAGATGACACTAGACAGTTAAATATGGGCAAGGGTATAGAACTTCAGGTGAACTGTATTGCCCTATAGGGTCCTTCAGTACTTCACATGTTAGAGCTCCATTGTCTTTAACAGACTTCTAGGAACTGAGATGACATGCAGATCCCTCATGTGCTTTTGAAATCTACCCTACATGCTGGGAATTCTCTGTTTGTTTGTGAGAGTAAAATGTTCTTTTCAAATTTAATGACAGTTATTTATTAATGCCCTTCAGAAAAACTGTATTATATCATGAGTCTTTCATTGTTATATAGTTTTCTTTTTATCTGTTACATTAATTTAAATGTTGATAAATTTTTCTGCTTTAGAAATGTGGACTATTCCAAAGAGCAATAAATTTGGGCAGCTCATTATCAAAATATTGAAGTGAGTTAATGAAAGGAGAAAAAAGGCTATTGGGATGAAATAATGTACATGTATACATACACAACATATATATCTATTTTGGGATAATAGTTTAACTTTGCAATAAGAATTGTGTTACCTGAGGGAAAAACAGAGAACAAAGAAAACTTCTCACTCATGCTTTTCGCCAAAAGGAAACTGAAATAACAACTAGTTAGAAATGGAAAGAAACCTTAATCCAGGAACTAACAGAGTATGGCTTGATTGCTAGGTCTCTGTAGAGCCCCATCAGAGTTAATAGAGCTCCATATAGCCAAAAGAATCTGGCTGAAAATGATCAACTTCTGGGTTGTGGTTAGAAAGAGGACTATTATATGTTATTTCAGGAGACAGTGATGAGGATCTGCTGAAGGAAAAGTAATGCTGATTGAAAGAAGCCATTCTGAAAAAATATAGAAAAGACTAACCCCCCCAAACAATAGATATCAATCAATAATAGGCATTCAGGGAATTAAAAATTATGCAGCTGAGAAAATATAGATGTTGCCTGTAGAAGTGGAAAAGAATCTGAGGGAGAAAAAAAAATCTAGCTGTTTTGGTAAAATAATGTTTAATTGTTAGTGGTTTGAATAAATCTTATGCCATTCTTTCCATCACTTTGGCAAAAAGAGTGAGAAAATATTCTGACTTGTTATCCATTATTTCTTTCAACATCATTAACAGCTTCCAAGAAAATTTGAAGAAAACTACTTGTAATGAAGTTAATAATGCATATATTTTATCAGCAAAGGTTACATCTGTCTAGCATTTTAATTTGACCACCTCTTATTAATGTGGTGGTTAGGATTATGGTAAAAATCATTAAATCAGGTAGAATGACTCATCTATTACAGCCTGGAGAAAAGTCAATATTGACACTCCCAATGATCTCATATGCACCTTTCATGTATAATAGGTTGATGCTATTATGTATCTGTGATCATGCTTTCCAGGGAGGAAACTCCTGTAAGGTTAAGTTCAATATCCTCAGAAGAAATGACGATTAGAGGACCTGAATATTCTTGATAAATTTTAGATTAATAGACAAGATGACATTTAAGGACAAGATGTGAGCAATGATTAAAAGAACATTATGAAGAAGGGATCACACTGTGGTTTCACTAATGTGTCATCTTTTCAACAGTTTAGGTTTCTATAATGATCCTTGGATGCTTGCTTCGGCTACTCTGGGCAAAAGAACTCCACTGTCAAAGAGTTCCTTATACCAACATTAATGGTTTTAATTCTTCACCTACTTCTTTACTAAACTAGCATTAACATTTTTGCGGAACAGGTATAAAAGCTTGAATTTTATGCAGCCAATTATGGATGTAGTGCTTTTCTCTGACCTTACCCTCTCTTTCTTTATGGTAACACACTGTATATGATACAGGGAATTTTAAAATCCTGAGGGAAGTGAGGAAGGCAAGAAGCAGAGTACAGACCCTGGACTTAACTAGAACAGACTTTGGCTTGCTCAGAAATGGCAGATAGGATGCTGTGAGATGCAGCTGTGAAGGGCTCGCAGATCTTTGAGAACAAACTCCTCCAACCACAGGAATGATCCATCCTGATATTCAGGAAACAAGCAGACATAGGAGGAAACCATGATGAATAAACATGCATAGTCATGATTAAGCTCCAGAACAAAAAAGGTATATACAGCAAGCCAAAACAAGGACAGGGTGTAGTGGAGGAATACAGAAACATTGTCTAGGCATGCAGAAAAGCTGATGAAAAAGTCAAAGCTCAGCTAGAGTTAAAATTGGCAAGGGATGTCAGGGATAACAAGAAGAGTTTCTGTGACTACACTGACAGTAAGAGAACCAACAAGGAAAATATTGACCCACTGCTGAAGGAGGTGAGCAATCTAGTGATAGTGAATACACGAAGAGGATGAGGTACTCAACATTGTTATTGCTTTGGTTTTCACCAACAAGGTCTCCCAGGCATCTGTGTTTAGCGGCAAGGTTGCAGAAGGAGAGAAAGTACCCACAGTCCATGACAGTTGGAGTCAGGGATTTTTAGGGAGAGTTTTACTCATAGTTCATGGCACAAGATGGGCTGCATGCAAAGGTACTGGGTGAGCAAGGGTGGGAGACAAATACTTTAACCATCTTCAAAAAGTGTGAGGAAAATTCAAAGAACTATGGGCTTGTCAGCCTCACTTTAGTCACTGGGAAAATCATGGAACAACTCTTCTTGGAAGTAATTTTTGCATTCATGAAGCAATTGACTTCAAAAGCTAGCATGGACTGACTCACAGCAAATTGTGTCTTACAGTTACTTTCCATGACAAAATTACTAGATCTGTGGAGGAAGGGAAAGTGGTGACTTTCCCTTAGTCACAGATAGGGTAAATATATTGACTTCAGTGAGATTTTCAGCATAGTCTCCTCTAACACCCTTGTACCCAAGTTTGGACTTCATAATATAGATGGATGTATTACAAGATGAGTGAAAAACTAGATTGCTTGATTCAAAGGGTAGCGGTTAATACTTTGTAATCTGCCTGGCAGCAAGTTACAAGTGGAGTTCCTCAGAAATCTTTCCTGGGATCTGTTAGTCTTGTTTAACCTCTTTATCAGTGACCTGGAGTAGGCAAGGAAGTGAACTCTCTCGTCAAGTTAGCAGATGAGACCATGTTGAAAGACCAGTCTATATGTTTGAGGGCAGGGCTGCTGTTCGGAGACTTAGACATGCTGAAGGAATAGGCTAAGAGGAACCTTATGAAATTAAGCGAAGTCTTGCACTAAGGTGGGACCAACTACCACAAGAGTACAGGGTGGGTAAGTTACTCTGACTGACTGGCTGGGTAAGCATCTCCGAGGAAAGGACCTGGGAGTCCTGGTGAACTGCTATTGAATAACTAGAGTCCCATGAGAGCTGTAGGAGAAAGGATGTGAACAGGTGCTAAGGCTGTGACTCCTGGCAGTGGGAAACTAGCATTAGTTTTCTCACAGTTCATTTAAAACAAAATTTCTTAATATTATATGACTGTAGTATATTTATAATTAACAATTCTTGTTGAAAGGAGATAAAAGAAATGCTTTTTAGCATTTCTAGAAATGGATGTTAAAAAAATTCTGAAATAAAATAAAGATTGTCTTTCATTCTTACTTCAATGCAAAGTACGCAGACAAATATGTACCTATCTGTTCATCTTTCCATGAAATGGTCACGTCTTTGCTTCATGCTCTACTGGAGATGTGCAAAGTATTTTTGTACAGGTATTGTGCAGGCATCCTTCTTCTACTTCTTCTTTCCCTGAGTTAAGATCATACGTGCAATAATTACATATTTTCAGCTCAGTGAGATTTATAGCCTGAAGATATTGGTTTGATTCTCTGATTCATCCTGCTTCGCTGGCCTCCTTGTCTTATCCTTGCATCATCCTCAATATCTACAACTATTTTTACTGAAAATTTTAATTGACTGGAATCTCAGGTCAACGATCTAATTTTTAATGAATGTTTCCACACATTGAAACCTTCCCTCCTGCTCCCCCCAAAATCCATAATACAATCTGCTAGACACCACACCATGGTCCAAGTCAGCATGGCCTGTACCTGTGTAAGGGTATGGGTGCCTTACATTCACTGCGGTGGCTGCAGCTCCCCATGGCACACTGAGGCTAGCTTGGCCCTTCTCACAGAATTGCAGTAGCTCAGAGCTCAGCAGGCACAGCTAAAACAGAGGATCTGAACAAGTCCTGCCAGAACCAAGCTCCTAATCGTACCTTGGTAATGGGGAATAAATTTACAGTTATCTACATGACCTGTAGTTGATGTTAGGATAGTTCTGTAGATGTACTAACTATCTTACTGTTTAGATGCAGGATTTCTTTTCCCTATCACTTATCCATGGACATTAAAAGAAATTTCATGGCATTAAAGAAATATTAGTGTTTTTGCACAATATAAAAATGGTAAATGGAAGCTATGTAGATGAAACCACTTTACTAATGGCAAGTTTCCTACTGAAAAAGCGCTTTTTTTCTCCTGACTCTTCTTTGATATTTGGAGTTGCAGAAAAATGCACCGCTAGATAAAAAAAAAAAAGAGAGCAATCTTGCACCATAGCTTTGGCACTGTCAAGCTGGTTAGTACACAGATGGTGATAATACTACTGGTTAGCTCAGACATTTTTGGATTACTGAAAGTTGATTTGAGGCCTAATAAATATTAGAGCATATTTAAGCGACTGAAATTGCTATTCTTTTTGCTTGCTTGGAGTCACTGGAATATTGTGTAGTGTGGCAGTGTCCTTGCTAGTCTAACTTCTCATCAGTACATTCCTGAACTGGAGGCAGAAGAACAGAAGCAGGTAGTATAGAACTCAACAATAATTTCCTGCCATTGAGGGATCCCCTTGTGTCAAAGAAAATTACCCTGGAATGCATTCCAGATAAATGATTTTCCTTTTTCTTTTGTGTCAAAAGAACAACCTAGTGAAAACAACAAGGAGGATGTTGCCTGTGTTAAGAAACAGAGGAAGCTTTATTTCTCAGGTCTCCAGGTAATTAGGTGTCAAAGCTTCTTGTCAGCTTGGGCTTCTGTGGAGGACATATTCCTACTATCAGAGAAGGAAAGGAGTTGCAGATTTCATTTCACATCTCAAATATATTTAAAACCAAACTTGCAGCAAGTAACCTCTGAATTTTACTGCCCTGAGCCTTCAGAACAGAAGGTATAACCTGGAAGATTGGCTGTTGTCTTTCACCTCTGAAAAAAGACTTTTCTAATTTATTGGCTCCTACAGTTCTTGCAAAGGAGACATTTTTACAGCTGTGAGAAGAATACAGTACATGAGGGATAGCAGATACTCTGCTTCCTTGCAAGTATCTTTGCAGCAGAGACCAGTTTTGATACAGACTGTTTCCCCTGAAGGGTTTAAAACAGAATTTAACCATACACAGGATAGAATAGCAGAGGCGAGGAAGGGAAGTGAAGGGAAATCAATATCATTAATGTCCCCAACAAGTGAACAGCTGATTCTGGCTGGATTTCCAGGAGGAATATGATTGTGGATAAAATGCAATGATACTGAAATGGGTTTGTTGTGACTGATCTCATGGTAGTCCAATGCATTGTATTATGAATGAGAATTGCAGGATCACTTTAAAGAAGGGGGAGTTGCCACATACAGTAAGCTGTTAGTCCCCCAAAAGGCATGCTCACTGCAGAAACAGAACATTTGCTTTGGCATTTTTTATGGCTATGTGCACATAACTATATCTTGTAGTTAAGGAGGAACTTCTGTTGCATTCGATACTACCAGTTTCGTTACAGTCACATATAATTTCCTACAGGACTTTACTCTGATATAACAGCTGACAAAAACGTATTCATATCTTTAGTACTGAATAAATAAGGAAAAAGTAAAGGGTAAGAATGAAAGATGTCCATTGCCTAATATGAGAAGATACAGAAAGATTTTTCTTAAAGAGAGAGTTTTTTCTAGGCACAATTTTTACAAATTTCAGTATGTATAAATTTATGCTTATGAGTCTTCTCAGACCATGGTTCAGTAATATAAGAACTGTTAAATATTAATGTAAGTACCTTAGTGAGGTCAGAAATGCTGCAGAGACACACTGCTGCAGAGTGAGACAAGCTTGCATTTCTTTTTCAGCTTTATTAAAAAAATGTTGGTGGGCTAATCTGCTCTGCCAATTTTTTTGCTGGGTCAATATTTGTCTTCACACTACTCTAACTTTGCGCTGAATCAAATATTTTCTGACACGTCTCAGAAAATGGTGGTGTAAAGTACGCATAAATTCAGGGAGCCAGAATACTCCAAGGGGTGGTCTGCATCACGTGTTGTGGCTAATTCCACAGATTGTGATTGTGTGGCCATGTCTGATCTAAATCAGGTCAGTACTGCTGGGTAACGTGACACTGCAGAGATCTGGTATTGGTGGCACTGGAAGCACAGCATCCTTGCTGCACATTTGGTATGTGACTTCTCAGACTCACATCTGAATTTGCCTGTGGAGAGCAATTGCAACGGAGATGAATCTGCTATCCCGTGCCAAGTCAACAGCTGAATCAAGTCAGAAGTTTCACAATGCAAGTTAGGTACAATGAGTAGACTACAAATGAACTTTTAGTTGCAAAGCTGTGGAACCTGTTCTAACAAGGCACACTAAAAATGTTCAAAGAAATTTTGAACATACTGAGAAATCCAGTACCCTGGGGTTTTAAGAACCCAGAAGAATGTTTTGAGAGGTTATGCAGTATGCTTTACACTAATTTTTCACTTTTTTTCCTAACACAATTACTTCAGGGTACAACTATCACCCTATGAACATTTATTTTTTGGCACATTAAGGCTGTGAATGTCTTGCTAAGACATTACAATGAATAGTCATGAGCAGTGCTCTACATCTAGCTTCAGACAGAAAGGGCATGTTAGGCATGTGGAATAATATTAAGAATACTTGAAAGTGGAGACTGCTTTAATTTATGGTGGAATATATATATAAATACAACCCAGACTATGACATGTGCAGCTTTACTTATTTAAGCCAGTGCCAGAGGAAAAGGAATCATACATCCCCTCTGTGTGAAGCTGATGGAGCTTGCGCTGCCTGATCAGTTTTGCTTATTTTCTACATCAATACTTACAGGTTCCACCCTTCCACAGGTTGCATGGGTGCAATTTGCCCACTGATGTCAATAGAAGTAACATCTGTGTATGTGTTGGTTTATACAAGTTTTGCTGCTGTTACTGAACACTCTGCCATAGATAAATTAATTTATTCAGGTGGTGTGTGAGAGGAAGGGTTAAAGGCTTCTATACAGTACTGCACCAAGCAGTATTTTCGTCATGATTAACACTAAATCTTCACCACAATGAAGATTTTTCTTTTAGTTCAAAATGAAAAAATAGAAAGGAAGTAGTAAGTCACCTGAGTAAATTGGGAATACTAAAAGTCAGAGTTAGTTTTGCTTTCTCGCTCACCTTTTTGCCTTTGAAATTTCTTTCTTGTCATCTGAAAAGGCGGACAGACAGAGAGAGGGAAAAGAACAAAAAGAAAAGCAAACTCCCAAAGCTTTAATAAAATGTTACATGTGACAGAGCAGACAGACAACTAGTGAAGAGAGGAGACATCTTTGGCAAAGTGACATTGAGAGCTTTCAGAGACGCTTGCTGTGTTCATGCTGGAGAAATCCTTTACGTGTGCAGCCATCTACAGCCTTGAAGGTGTCTTTCTGTCTCTCACCTTTCCTCTTCCTGCCACCTTAGCTCTCAACATACCTGAAAATCAGCAAAATGAGCTGGAAAGCTCTCAGCTGTTTTTCATACTGTCAAGTGATTAGATAAACAAATAAAGATAGGTATGTTTAGATTTTTTTATTATTCTTGTTCTGTATTTTCCTCCTTTATGTAGCTTTTAGTACTTGGTTAGTTGGGTTTTGCTGCTTTCAAAGAAAAATCTGTTTTACACCTTCAGAGGCTGTTAACCACCAGTGAGTATCAACAGTAATGGACTTCATGTAAAATTCATGCAATCAAAACTTTGCGACTGTGCAAAATTGTGTACCCCACATCCTGTGCCTCCAAATCGGCTTCCATAAACTGTCAGAAGTTACAGCAGTGTGGCTCACTGAGTGGCCATAAACTGAAGCACTAATGAAGCTGCCTGAACAGCACCATAGAGAGTCATTTAATCAGACTCTGTTTTTAATTTTGATTGGCTGACAGGTGGCCAAAAGCACTGAAACACTAAGAGGAGAAAAGAAAATCTGATCCAGTTTATCACTAAACAGAATAGGAAACACATAAAGAGATTTTAATCAAGGCTTTACTTTTGATGGTCAAAATTAAAGATTACTTTGAAAACACCTAAGCATTTATAGTATTAAATATTGAAAATACACTATCCAGCTTAATAATTATGGAATTAGATATGAATTACTGAAGTAAATGCCTTTGAGGCATTGAGTCCAGGGAGGTGTGTTATCTCAAATTTACACATGCCTTAGAGTTTATTAATAAGATTTAAAAATAACATCAGCTTCCCAGCTCCCCAGATTATATTTATGCTCCTTTTCTTTCTTCCTCTCCCATTTACACTGATTCGATCTAATCAATGGCTTCCTGAATTTAGGCAGTACTTACTGTGCTGCCTCAAGAGATGGGAGTGGAAAGAGAGACTTGTGGAACCTAAATCCATTCCATTTTATTAAATGCACCAAGTGCAAACTCAGCTGCTGAAGTCAATGAATGCTTTTTTTTTGCCATTGAGCCCAGTGAATGTGGGATTTCACCCATGAGCTGAGCTCAAGCGCAGTAAAAAACTGTAGAGAACGATTTCATTTTTCTGTCCGTGGCTGGTAAAGGGTGGCTTACGTCCATACAATATGAGCATCCCTTCAGTTTTTAGAACATTCTCTACAACCTGATGGCAAATATGTATGTTACCTACATACATCTGTAATCCCTGCTTCTTTCTTTCCAAATTTCTGATACTGCCAAGGGGTGTGAAAGGTTAAATATGTTTCTGTAAAAACATAACTGTTTTTATCATTGAGGTGTGTCAGCATTCAGTGTTGCTGTGTGGCCACTGGATTTAGGACTTAGACGAAGGATAAATTACCCTTTTAAAATTATTTTTGTCATGTTTTCTCCTTCTATCATGTCCTCCCTTATTTGTTCAAACCTATAAAGTCTCTGGCTTTTCACAGCTTGGATAGTTCCTTCTGTGCCTGCATCATCCATGATACTAAAAGCAGCACCTCTAATTCATTTTATTTGGAATAATGGTTGCTCTGAAGCTACTTTGCATGAGAGTGTATATAAACTAAAAACCTACAAATACTTGCATTCAGATTGTGTTGTATTCTGGAGTGTGTTAACACTATTAACTATCCTGAAAAAAAAAAGAGCTTGGAATCTACTTAGCCAAGAGAGAACAGTCTCCACAAAAAAGTTTAATAGTTTGCTGTCTTCAAAAACTCATAGGAACAGTTTCCTTGGTACCCCTGCACATATTTGTGCACCTTGTTGGTGTCCCGTGCCTTCAACAACATTCATGTCTTAACAGAAGGATTGTGGTATAATTTCTGGGCTTAAGCTTCTGAGTAGAACCAATGTACAACACCTGTGGAGTGGAGATAGATAGAAAAGCCAAATTAGTAACAACATAGAGGATAATAATATGTTTGGGATCAGAAAAGAAATACCATAAACTTCTATTCAGAAGTACATGAAAAAGCATCTTTCTGCCCACAGCTGCTGTTTGATCTTTTCAAAACATGCCTGGATAAAACAAAATCCCATTGCAAATCTAAGGCAGAGATGGCAGATGCTACGCTTGCAATTCTGCATCTGAATCTTGTATCATGGGTGACAGATTTTAACTACCCTTTTTCCTTCCTCCTTGCCATGAATGAGTCAGTGAGACTTTGTCCAGTCTCTGATTTCATTTATGCACTGGGTTATTCATCTTTCTAATGTGCTGCATCTTATTCAAGGGACCTACAAAGCAGAGTCACCTTTATTTTAAGTATGTTTTCTCTCATGAACATTCTTAACAACCTTCTATATACAATGAACAAAGATGAGATCGATCCTGGCAATATTCATGTGCATAAATCAGCTGAGCAGAAGCACACTGAACCAAAATAACACTTGGAAGGCTATAAACAGAATTAACTCAGGAACAACTCTTCAACTTCTGCCAGTAACAATTGACACAATGAGAAAACATGCAATGTAAAAACCAAGTCCCTCAACATTTACACATATCATTGTTCACCTTTTTAAAAAAAAATCAGTATGCCTGCTATACAGACTCTGCTTTGAAACATAGTGGTCCAGAGTCTAGAAAATTGTGAGTACCCCATAAATTGCTCTTCCATTTTTAATGCCTCACTAATTACAAAAGACTACAAACAATGGTTTTGTGTGAGCTGGTATGCAGATAGTGTTCATCTTGGTGAATATGTTACATGGAGGAATTTCTGTCAGACACTGCCCAATTTTCTCCTTTCTCCCAGTTTATTAGGTTCTGACTGTGCTGAATTGAAAAATGTTAAAGAAAGTTTTGACAATCGTAAGTACAGAAAAAACACAGCAAATGTACAAAAATTCCATTGCAGAAATAGCTTTGAATATTCACCCAGATTCTTTGACATTTTCATCTTCAGCTTTGTCTTGTCAATTAGAATTGCTGTTAGACAAAGGCTGTGTCTACAGTGATAAAACTAGGAGAATTTCCAGGATATATCAGCACCAGAACCAGAAGTATACTGACAACCCTGCACCTTGCCTCTGTGTGAAGAGTGTCTAAGGACAGAAAGGAGCTGCAAAGTACCCTGGGTTTCTTCCCCATAGAGTTTTGTCTTAGGCTGTCATTTGTCTGAGAAGTGATCGGAGATAAGATGAACCATCTTGAAGACATCTAGAGCAGGAAAGGAAATGCAACATTTTGTTAAGAAATGTCCTATAAGAAAAGTCTTTATTTCATAATTTGAGTCCATAAAATAATTTTATTTGTAGAAATAATAGAAGATGACTACCTGAAAGATATCAAACTGAAGAAAACAATCTGACTGCAAACCATTGAGATCCTGTATCTTCTCTACCAAGGAAACTACAGAACTACCGCCTGCCTGCAAAGTAAGAGAAAAAAACCACCCTGAATATTATGAGCTACCCTGTAGATCTTGTGTTCCCAATATGTCTGCAGGTCTAAGAGGTTGCAACAATAGCCGTATGTCCCTTCTGCATCTTTGGTAAGTTGGCCAGATGATAGACTGAAACACCACGGCAGCTCCATTATAGACTATAAGGCCATAAAGAACTGTGAGTTGTGGAGGATGGACCAGCCCTTTTTAAGCCTTGTACTGGATGTGAAGGGCAGCCTGAGCTGGAGGCCCTCTGCCTTTGTAAAGCTTGCATTCAGATTGATGAGATGTTTTGTAACACAGCCCTGTAAGCTGTAAGACAGGACTGTGCTTGCCAAACACTGCTAGTGAGCATGAGAATTTGGTCCAGATTCTTTAGAACTTTGATTTTGTGCGTTTTTGGGGAAAGCAAACAAGGCAGATATCCTGCTGGGTGTCTGTTATAGACCACCCAACCAGGACGAGGAGGAAGATGAAGCATTCTACAAGAAACTCACAGAAGTCTCACAATTGCTAGCCCTTGTTTTTGTAGGGGACTTCAACTTACTGGACATCTGTTGGAAGTATAACACAGCAGAGAGGAAACAGTCTAGGAGGTTCCTGGAGTGTGTGGAAGAGAACTTCATAACATAGCTGGTGAGTAAGCCTACCAGAGGAAGTGCCTTGCTGGACCTGCTGTTTATGAACAGGACTGGTGGGAGATGTGGTGGTCTTGGGCCGTCTTGGGTGGAGTAAGGAGGGGGGTCAGCAGAACCACTACCATGGACTTCCGGAGGGCAGACTTTGGCCTGTTCAGGTCACTGGTTGAGAGAGTCCCTTGGGAGACAGTCCTGAAGGGCAAAAGGGTGCAGGAAGGCTGGACAGTCTTCAAGAAGGAAATCTTAAAGGTGCAGGAGCAGGCAGTCCCAACGTGCCGTAAGACGAGCTGGCGGGGAAGGAGACCGGCCTGGCTGAACGGGGAGATTTTGCTGGAACTCGGGGAAAAAAGGAGAGTTTATCATGTGTGGAAGAAGGGGCAGGCAACTCACGAAGAGTACAAGGATCTCGTTAGGTCACGCAGAGAGAAAATTAGAATGGCAAAAACCCAGCTAGAACTCAATCTGGCCATGGTCATAAGGGATAACAAAAAAAGTTTTTACAAATATATTAAGAACAAAAAGAGAGCCAAGGAGAATCTCCAACCCTCATTGGATGCAGGGGGGAACATTGTCACCAAGGATGAGGAGAAGGCTGAGGTACTTAATGCCTTCTTTGCCTCAGTCTTTAATAGCCAGATGAAGTATCCTCCAGGTATACAGCCTGGCTTAGACAGGTTTACTCTTCACTGGGTAAAGAACTGGCTGGATGGCCGAGCCCAGAGAGTTGTGGTGAATGGTGTTAAATCCGGCTGGCGGCCGGTCACAAGTGGTGTTCCCCAGGGCTTGGTTCTGGGGCCGGTCTTGTTCAATATCTTTATTGATGATCTGGATGAGGGGATCGAGTACTCCCTCAGTAAGTTTGCAGATGACACCAAGTTGCGTGGGAGTGTTGATCTGCTGGAGGGTAGGAGGGCTCTGTAGAGGGATCTGGGCAGGCTGGATCGATGGGCAGAGGTCAACTGTATGAGGTTTAACAAGGCCAAGTGCAGGGTCCTGCACTTCGGTCACAACAACCCTATGCAACACTACAGGCTTGGGGAGGAGTGGCTGGAGAGCAGCCCAGCGGAAAGGGACCTGGGGGTGCTGGTTGACAGCTGGCTGAACATGAGCCAGCAGTGTGCCCAGGTGGCCAAGAAGGCCAACAGCGTCCTGGCCTGTATCAGAAATAGTGTGACCAGCAGGAGTAGGGAAGTGATTGTGTCCCTGTACTCGGCCCTAGTGAGGCTGCACCTCGAAACCTGTGTTCAGTGTTGGGCCCCTCAACTGTTGAGTTGCTCGAGTGTGTCCAGAAAAGGGCAACGAAGCTGGTGAGGGGTCTGGAGCACAAGTCTTATGAGGAGTGGCTGAAGGAACTGGGGTTGTTTAGTCTGGAGAAGAGGAGGCTGAGGGGAGACCTCATCACTCTCTACAACTACCTGAAAGGGGGTTGTGGTGAGGTGGGTGTTGGTCTCTTCTCCTAAGTAAGAAGCGATAGAACAAGAGGAAATAGCCTCAAGTGACACCAGGAGAGGTTTAGGTTGGATATTAGGAAAAATTTCTTTCCTGAGAGAGTGGTAAAACATTGGAACAGGCTGCCCAGGGAGGTGGTGGAGTCACCATCACTGGACGTATTCAAAAAAGGTGTGGATGTGGCACTTTAGGATATGATTCAGTGGGCATGATGGTGTTGGGTTGATGGTTGGACTTGTTGATACTGTAGGTCATTTCCAACCTTAATGATTCTGTGATTCTGTTATGTATCTTTGTCATTTTTCCCACATGAATTTATGAAATTGGTGTCTGAAGAATTTTTAAAAAAATTAAAAATTACCAGCTTCTTTTGATCATTAATATGTAAAAAGACATTAAATGAAACCAAATCCTGACCCCAAAAAAACTATGTAATACTTCCATATTTATGCAGTCACTGGTTTTACAAGACACACATAGTGCCTGCATATCTGAAAGTAGACCTGGTTTCTGCAGTGCTTAGAAATAAGAAAATAATTTGCCATTTCCAAGACTGTGCTTTCTCTTGCCTTTCATGTGTAAACTGGTAATGTTTTTTCTATCACACCATAAGAATTAAGGTTGCACAATTCAATAATACATGCCTGAATCCCAACCAGAATGAGTCTCTTTTATGCTGCTTCGTGTTTTATGCAAATTAGGTTTTTGCTTGATTTTTCTATTGCTAGAATATATTAAGCTTTAATGGACCCAGACAAGAATTGGACTGCAAAAAAAGCAGAGCTGCTGTCATAATCTTTATGGACAAATGAAGGAAAAAATAGGGAAAAAGTACATGGGGTGAAGAGTGGCAGGATTAAGGGAGAAGAAATTTTGAAATGTTCAGAAAACTGTCATTCTAGATATACAATGAGATCTCAAATTATTTCCTTTGGAATGAATATTTACAACATGAATATAGCATGAATTCCTACATAAGTGTTACTATCACAGCTGAGGCAAATTCTACAAAAACTTGCGCTGCCTAGGTTAGACTATCATATTCTGTGTGTTCACATTTAATGCCCATTTACCCAAAAATATAAATTCAGCTAGAGATATATATTAGTAGGAAAACAAAGCACTTAAATATTTAGTTGAAAATGGTAAGGAAGACAATGAAGTATAAAGATCTGTAAAAATGTACATACCTGTGAAAAGTCTCACTGAGGACTTTATTCCTATCTCATTAAAGTCACTGGGAGATTTGCAATTATCTCTAGTGGGCATAATAGATGAATCCCTCATCTCATAAAATGCTCTATGTACATTTACTAAACAGTGTGAATGCCTTTGCAGGATTGAGTGTTTTAAGGTCACTTGAGTCCTCATTCTATAAATCAGTACATATAATTTCTCCTATTGTCTGTCTTTCCTAGGAATGGTCTTTCTGAGAAGAAAAAGCTGTTTGTCTGTTGTGTTGCACAGTGGTTTTTTTTTTACTAACTGGAAAGATTGCTTAATAACAATAGGGTGAGAAGGAACAAGAGCTAAATCTGCATGAAAGTGCATAGGCTATATTACTGTCCTTCTTCATCAGATGCTTTCAACATTCAAAAGATTTCTAGAAAGTAATTCTCCAGTAAGTAGAAAACAGACCACTCACCTCAATATATACACCACAAAAGAAACAGAGCAACAAAATTCCAATGGAAGCATTGGTGAATATTTGAATATTTTACCCATTTGTCTTGAAATAAGTTACCCTTTCCAAATAATGATACGTACCTATTTCTAATAGCCAATAAACTCTTGTTGGCTGAAAGGTTTTGCAATGCAATTATAACTCCAAAACAAACAAACAAAAATATCCGTTCTTATTTCCTTAATAAATATCATGAAAAACTGAGAAATTTTTCTCACCTTGTAAGTCATCCTGTGGCAGCTATGGATGTTACAAAAAATTTTGAAAGATTAATATTCACTGACATAGACAGGTAGAGATGTCTGGATAAACATTTCTCTGTTGGCTGTTTTGATTGCTTTTTAGAATGCTTCCAAAGTGAACTTACCCACCAGTTCTAATTGTACTGGGAAGTAGTTAGTGTCAACAGATTAAAACAACGTTAGTTGACTCAGACCAGAGTTGAGCTGTGCAGAATCAACAGGCAAAACAGCTGGAACCGTCAAGTTAAAGGTATCTGTTACATGCTTGGGCATGTAGACCTTGCCTGAAAGTCACCTTGACTTCTCATGTTACTACAGATCAAGACTTGGAGAAAAGTCATCCAAGGAAAACACAAAGTTTGTGAAACATGGTGTTTGTCACCAGATTCCGTTTTTCCCTGGTGACTGATGTGAGAGTGATCCCATCACACTTTTGTCTTTTTTTAAAAAACATCTGTTGAAATACATCCCTGGAACAACCTGGGACAGACCTGTGACTGCAGAAGAGCTCTTGTTAGCAGATGCAGATTCCTCTGAAGCTCTTTCAGCTGTGCACTACAATGGTAACACCAACATTTTTGCTGTGCAAAATTAATTTTGCTATTACATGCTCTGATTTACAATTTAATTTTTCATCACTGAAGTACCTGACTGTCTAAGGGTTTTTTTAAGTGATTTCTTTAAATGAAAAGGAAAAACAAGGTCCTGGCTACCTATGCATCATTACATTTTTATATTACCCTATGCAAAATTATCATTATAGACTACTATTTATCCAGTCTCTCACTGTCCTCCAATTTCAATTAGAAATAGTTATTCTGTGTTTACAGATCCAAACAACTTATAGTGTTGCTGTTTTAAATATTTGTGATGTTTTAAATAGAAATATTCTACATAAGGCACATCATTTTAATACTGTGTTTGGGTGCCTCAGGCTGAAAACAGTAAGTATTTGATAATATATAAAGGATTTTAATTCCTTCTACATAATCTCCATCTAGTATTCAGAGATATCCTGAGGTATCCTTATTCTGTGAATCATTGTTTTATATTACTCTTATAACAAGGGGCAGTTGTAATTAGCAAACTCATTCTTCATCTGTTGTATTACTCAAACACAGCAGAAATTTTATGCCCTCAAACATGCATATTTTTAAAATTGCATTCTGTGAAAAAAATATGTGCTTAACATGGTTTATGGAGTAAAATATAGATTATTATCTTAACATTTGTATTTGAAACAATCATTAGATTGATTCTTTCATGCCAAAAAGGTATCTTGGACTGAATATTATTTATTTCTCGTGTCATGCTATAACACAGTAAACATCAATAATTTTGATTACTATTGGGAAATCATACCATGAGCCTCCTCCATCATCTCTGGATGAGCTCCTTATGCCTTGAGAAATCAGCAAGCCTGTAAATGATAATATAGTGCAGTGGGAACACAGGTAATTTCATAATAACCTGCTTAACTTAGGTAACAGTACCTAATAGATACCAATTAGCTATGTACCTGAATTTGTTTCTAAGGAGTAAGAACAAGGTACTTTGCTACTACAATTCAAATGAAGAAAGAAAAAGGCATAATACAAATGCATAAGTGGAAAAAGCTACTAGAAAAACTCAGTGATGTTTATGAATAGCAAACAATGCTCTTTGTATGGTTTTGACATAAAAAAAAATAAGTACAGGTCCTACCATCACTAGTATTGATCTAAATATTAAGCATTGCTTAAGCATGTAAAAAAATGGAGCTATAGAAAAATTAGAGTAATTCACATTCAATTTAATAACAGGTAGTGATTGTTCTTTAAGAATGAGTTCAGAGGAAATGTCAGACCTTGATTATATTATTTTATGAATATAACACATAGAAAATTCCACCTCCCTTATTACCTATTTAATGTATGTCACGGTTTAGCCCCAGCCAGCAGACAAGCACTGCATAGCCTCTCACTTGCCTACCCTCCCCGGGTGGGATGGGGGAGTGAATTGAAAAAAAATTTCTGGGTTGAGATAAAAACAGTTTAATAGGACAGCAAAAGAAGAGGAAATAACAACAACAACAACAAAAACAGCAACAATGGAATATACAAAATGAAATTATGTACAATGCAACAATTGCTCACCACCTGGTGATCAACAGCCTGTCCCCAAGCAGCGATTCCCACGCCCCAGATAACTCCAGTTATGTACTGGCCATGACGTTGCATGGTATGGAATACCCCTTTGGCCAGCCTGGGTCAGCTGTCCCGGCCGTGCCCCCTCCCAGCTTCTTGTGCACCTCCCCACTGGCAGAGCATGGGGAGCTGAAACGTCTTTGGCTGAGTATAAGCACTACACCTACTTGGCAACAACTGAAACATCAGTGTGTTACCAACATTATTCTCATACTAAATCCAAACACTATAACAGCTATTAAGAAGAAAATTAACTCTATACCAGCTTAAACCAGGACAATGCAAATATTATAAATTTTTGTAACATATACCTGTTAAGACACACACACAAACACATAAAGGTGTTGGTATACATTTTCATGACTTTTGTAGATCTTAGCAAAACTCTCTTAAATGTTGAAAACAAAGATATGTTGTGAATGACATTACGTGTGCATTCAATTTTTGTTTGATGTTCAAAATAACATGACATTTTGCTCACTGTCAGAATAATATAAAAAGAATAGCATAATAACATTGCATAAATTTTTTTAAAATAATGCTTAACTAGTGACTTTTCAATTTTAATTTTGTGGTGATCGTGTTTCAAAACTTTACAATTATTATTTTCACTGAAATATTCTTTACTATCTGTTTCTGTGTAGAATAATATGATGAGTATATTCAGCTCCTACTGAAGTCAGAAAAAAATACCTGACTCATACATTAGCTATATAGCTTTAGTAAATTGTGATATAAAGGAAGAGAGATGAAAGATTATACTGTGTAAAACATCATCACCAAGGCAGTGAAAGGAGAATACTGGAGTTTGAAAGAAGGATCTTCAGCTCCTGAGAGGCCAGTTTAGTTGTATAAACGACAATAAGATGTTGGCAAATGCTCCTGAGCCTGCAAAACAAGATAAAGGTGCTCTACTACCATTTTTCTAGTTTTAGAAATGGTTGTTGCAGATTCCATACTACATGCTATGGTACTGTTTAATTTCTATTGTTTTATATATTCTTCTGTTTGTGTAGTATTTAAGTTGTTTATCTATTTAAAAGGATATTTTATATTACTTATCTATTTATCTTAACATAAAATAATAAAAATGTGTGGATATAATGAACACACTTCCAGTTGTGCATAATGGTAGACAGTGTTACAGGGAATAAATTATGATCCCACTGATAAGCTACTAGTGAAATATTACTTTGGTAACAGGCTCTGAAGAATGTTTCAAGTGATGAACATGATCTGAGTTCCTTACCAGACTTGTATTTCCACATCGCAGTAACAGAGACCTCTTTGTTCTGGCAACAGAGTTACAGAACAGTTCCTTCACTAGTGTAGGCAGGTTTTTGGTCACAAAATCACCTTACTATTAGAACTGTTTAATGAGGCGTACAAAAATAGACCAAGCACATAGCTGCCAAAGAGTAGCTACCTCCATGCTTAAGTCTTTCAGGGATATTCTGAACTAGAAATGGCCTCTAAATGTTTGTTTCATAGCCATTGATGCTTTTTTTTCCATGAATGTGCATAGTTTCTTTCTGGCTATAAGTATTCTTTGCTACCCTGTGGCAGTGAGTTCCGCAGTTCCTTTATGTAGTTTGTTCTTTTTGTTTATTTTGATAGATTTTATCTAATGTTTTTGAGTTCTTTAGTTAGGAAGAATGGTAAAAAGTCATGCCTTATTTTCCATTTCCATGACATTTATGATTTTAAAAAAAAAATCTATAAAATGTTCCCCAGTTGTTTAGCTCTAGGTTGAAAAATCCTTCCACATTTAATCTTTTCTTGCTCAGAAGCCACTGTATATTCCCCACCATCCTTAGCAACTTTCTGGGATGTTTTGTAGTTCTACTACATTCAATTTGGAATGAGAAAACCATGACTGCATAGAGTGGCTGAGACGTGTACACTGTGGATCTATGCAGTAGCACAAGCAACTCAAAAGTTATGGACTCTGCTTACAGTAGAATACAAAAAAGCTTGCAGACAACTTACTGGTCCCTGCTTCTAATAGGGAAGTAGGAGGCTAGTAGTATAATGCCTCTGCTTGCTGTAGCTTGCAAAGCTGGAATCTGTGTGGTAGAGCTGGGACAAATATTAATACGTAAGATCCAGATTTTCCACTTGCTACTAATCATGCAAGCCTAGAATCTCTGGATGCAAAGTTCAGCTGATCCAGCAATTATTCTAAGTAATCCTGAATGCTTATATGACCAACCTGTACGTCTTCTTGATAAGCAAGCTCCACATGACACATATTCATCTGGTAGTAAAAATAAACCCAAATAATAGAATCATAGAATCATAGAATCATAGAATCATAGAATCATAGAATCATAGAATAGTTTGGGTTGGAAGGAACCTTTAAAGGTCATCTAGTCCAAACCCCCTGCAATGAGCAGGGACATCTGCAACTAGACCAGGTTGCTCAGATCCCCGTCCAACCTGACCTGGAATGTCTACAGGGATGGGGCATCTACCACCTCTCTGGGCAACCTGTGCCAGTGGTTCACCACCCTCATTGTAAAAAATTCCTTCCTTAGATCTAGTTGAAATCTACCCTCTTTCAGTTGAAAACCATTTCCCCTTGTCCTATCACAACAGGCGCTGCTAAAATGTCTGTCCCCATCTTTCTTATAAGCCCCCTTTAAGTACTGAGAGGCTGTAATAAAGTCTCCCTGGAGCCTTCTGCTGTCCAGGCTGAACAACCCCAACTCTCTCAGCCTGTCGTCACAGGAGGCATGTTCCACCTTTCTGATCATTTTTGTGGTCCTAGTCTGGACCCTCTCCTACAGGTCTATGTCTTCCCTGTGCTGAGGGCTCCATAGCTGGACGCAGGACTCCAGATGGGATCTCAACAGAGTAGAGCAGAGAGGCAGAATCACCTCCCAAAACCTGCTGGCTATGCTTCTTTGGATGCAGCCCAGGACACGGTTGGCCTTTTGGGCTGCAAGAACACATTACCAGCTCATGTCCAGCTTTTCATTCACCACTACCCCCTGGCCCTTCTCAGCAGGGCTGCTCTTGATCCCTTCATCACTCAGCCTTTACTGATACTGGGGGTTGCCCTGACCCAGGTACAGGACCCTGCACTTGGCCTTGTTGAACCTCATGAGGTTCACATAATCCCATTCCTTGAGCTTGTGCAGGTCCCTCTGGATGGCATCCCGTCCCTCAGGTGTGTCAACTGCACCACTCAGCTTGGTGTCGTCTGCAAACTTGCTGAGGGTGCACTTGATCCCACTATGTCATTGATGAAGATATTAAAGAGTACCGGTCCCAGTACAGACCCCTGAGGGACACCACTCATCATTGATATCCATCTGGTTGTTGAACTGTTGACCATTACCCTCCGGATGTGACCAACCAACCAATTCCTCATCCACCCAACAGTCCACCCATCAACTCCATATCTCTCGAAAACGTAGAGAGAAGGATGTTGTGGAGGACCGTGTCAAAGGCCTGACGGAAGTCCAGATAGATGACATCCATAGCTCTTCCCTTGTCCACTGATATGGTCACTCCATCATAGAAGGCCATTAGGTTGGTCAGGCAGGACTTGCCCTTGGTGAAGCCATGCTGGCTGTCTCGAATCACCTCCCTGTCCTCCATGTGGCTTAGCATAGCTTCTAGGAGGATCTGTTCCATGATCTTCCCAGGCACAGTGGTGAGGCTGATGGGTCGTTAGTTCCCAGGGTCCTCCTTGCTACCTTTATTTTAAAATGGGTGCAATGTTTCCCTTTTTCCATTGTCCAGCGGCTTCACCTGACTGCCAGGACTTTTCTAGAAGGCCACCAGGTTGAAATCATTCAGTTCCACCTCATTTCATCCTCGTGTAAAAATACTCAGATTTCTTTTCTCTGCAAGTTTTCTTATAAGCCAAGAAGGGGTGCAACCTATCACCTAAAGAAGTGACAGTACTGAAAAGCATTAAAAACTGCCATCCTGTGTCCTTTACAACTTCACAGTTTAAACTCATTTTCAGGAGGAAGGAAACTGGTGTTATCTTCTGATTAAAAGAGGTTTTCATTGATTGTTTACCTTGAACACAAAGCCTTTCAAAAACAATTAGCAAAATATAAAAAGTAGTATTAGAAGAAAATTCAGTGGCTTTGTTGGAAATGTCACACTGGCTCATTTCTAAGCTTCGTCTCTGAATCTTACAAAGTAAAATGTGGGAAAAATGAAGTCATTAAACTTTTAAGAATTTGACTTCACTTAAAATATGTGATTTTTAAGTAGAAAATTAATTTTTTTTTTAAGTGCAGTATCTACAGGGAGGAGTATCTAGGTAACTAAACAAAAATATTAGTATGATTTAAATTGTACTTCACTGATTTTTCATGCTAATTAATGTCTTCATGTAACAAGTCACTTCACCTAGATGTGTTGTCTACCGTAAATAGCTACTCTCTCCCCACTGTCGTATTTAATGCACATCCTGAAGTGGAAAGCAGAGATTACAAAAAAAAAATTAAAATATCTGTAAATTAAAAAAAAAAGAAAAAAGTGTGAAGTTCCAACAATGAGGTTCAAGTCTGGATTAAGAAATGTACATGCATACATATACATGTAGGTTTCTATAAAACAAGATTGATCTCGGACTTGAGTTCCTCCACAGATTTGAGCGTTGTCATTTGGGACATTATCAGGTATTGGAGACACAGTGGCACATATGAGCAGGAACTATGGAATTTCTACAGCTTTCTGTGGACTTGGCATTTCAAACAACGTTAAACATGTGACAACTTTGACTTGCACGCAGTCAGTGCAGTCAGTGGAATTAAAATGACCAACTGTGAATCATAGAATCATAGAATATCTCAAGTTGGAAGGCACCCATGCGGAAAGGATCAATACTATTGTTTAAAGAAGTGTCTAAGCTTTTCTATGCCTTAGATGCCTTAGGAATGTCCTGGTTTCCAGCTCCCTCTCCCGACGTGTGCAGATTTTCCACAGGTCCTATGCTATGTCTGCCAGTCCTGAATGGCAGTAATACATAACAGATTAAGCAACTCAAACAGTATTAGAAACCAGTGCTTATGCAACTGATTCCTGTCCCGGGTATCTTTATTGGCATGAGCTAAATCACAAGCTCCATTGACAGCTCTGACTAGATCTCTCTAGATTGTACTAGATCCTTACACACATAATGCTCTTGTGGACACTTCTATTTAGACACTTAAATTTAGGCGATAATTCTAAACAGTATTCAGGCCCTTCAGTGAGATTAATGCCATTCCACATTTCTTGCCCAAACTGAAAAGAAAAATAAATATTTAACTCTATACTGCTTCCCTGCTTTCGTTCCATGTGTTTTTAAGCCACAGTTAAGAATCTGAACAGAGACTTCTACAGCTTATTTGGAATGATTTGTATTTTGAAGAAACTGTAATGGTTTCCAGACTTCATCATTTCATACATTCTTGAGTTTTAAAAAGCTGAAAAAATAAAGACTTTGGATCAATTTAGGGAACTCTTCACTGGAATTTGCTGCATGAAATATCCCAGTAAAACTCTCTCTGCAGAAATTCTTCACAAAATCTGATAGGCAGCTTCTTCAAAGTATGTGATCATTATAAGCATGATGAACACAAATTGGGAACACACACAGTTGCAGTTCCCCTTTTCTACTTTTCTCTAGTGAGGTCTTCAACAAGTTGCGATAAATTAAGAATTCGTTATCAGTATCTGTAAAAAAGCAGGTTTCGTTCCTAAGCACTCATGATCCAATTCTGACTGACAAGTGTGGGCATCTAACTTATCTGTCACAAAAACAATAATGCTTAAGATCAAGGCTCAACTACATATGACTGCAATGGAGAAAATGATTTTGATATCTAAAATCTGTTCTGTTCAGCTGTTCTGCTCGATTTAGGCGTTATGACTTTTCTCACTTCTGATGGTGTAAGAAGTCAATTTCTGGCAGCCACAGACCACAGAAAAATGTTTCACTCACAGTAGTCACCATGGCTAGATTACACATGTGTAAAAGCTATTCAAATATGGCTTTCAGTCAAATGTAGAAAAGAAATGGAGAAAAATATCTGCAGTTTCTTATACCAGTAAGGTACTCAGTGGTCTTTAAAAAAAATCACAAACAAATGAACAACCCCCTCCACTGTAAAATGGTTTACTGAAATGTATAGATGAAGAAAGACTTTAAAATCGAAATCCTTGACCATTAACTTCCATGAATATTGTTGGTTTTTCTAGTAGTGACTTGGAGATTAACAGTTTAATTTCAGTCATGCTAAAAAAGACTTGGTGTTACGGGGGACACCAAGACAAATATGAGCTACTCCCATGGCTCACTCCTGGGAGTCTGTTGCTGGTAGAGTGTACTGGGCTATACCAGATTGTTGAGCTGCATAAGAAATACTGTGTCCAGTGCTGAAATTCTCAGCTCATGGGATAGATGAGGAGAAGCCAAAGAGCTTTCAGACAAGAGCTATCAAGTCAGTGTTTAGGGCCTCAACCATAGCCAACAAGGAGAGTTTGAGAATACTAGGTTTAATTTGATGAAGAGGAAGCAAAATGCTAGCTACCTTCAGCACCTCGAGGTGGAGATAGAAAGAAGACAATGCTGAACTGTTGACAGCAGTGTTAGAAGCTGTCAGAGGGGGCACAAGCTACAAGCTGTAGTTAGAGAGGTTTAGGTACATCGTTGAGAAAAACTTTTTCCCTGGGAGGGTACTGCAACACTGGAACCAGTTGTCTCTCTTTTGTTTGCTGGCCTGGGACAGAAAACAAAGGCTGAGCCAGAGCAGTGTTGGTGATAGTCGTACTTTGAGTGGGGGCTGGACTAGACAATCTCAGGAGATTCCTTCCAAACAACATTTCTATGCTTGCATGAAAACATCAGATTTTTTTTTGCTATTCCATTCCCAGATACTAAAATGTTATGCTTTGATGTTTCAGTATTTGTTTTCAAAAATGTTATTTGAATAAACTAAAAATTTTGAATAATAATTATTTTATTGATCTATTTTACAGAAATGTGGAATCTACTTTTCACAGAACAAAGAAACCATAAGAATATTATCTAAATTTGCCAAAACTAAAGTATGTCAGATTTTTTGAATGAAAATACTTTAGTTTGTAAATCTAAACCAATGGGTGTTTTTGCTTTTGCTTGCCATGAAAGTGAGTCTAGAATACTTACATAAACAACAAAATCTGCCTTTTAAAAAAGGATTAGAATGAATGGCATGAGTTCCAACTCCAAACACAGTTATTCTGGAAGGGAAGATTACTCTTCAACTGACACAAAACTATATGTTTGATTCAGTCTGGCAACCAGAATGATTTTAATTCATGACAAACCAACACAAGTGCAAATGCTTTAAGACATAGAAAACAAAACAAAAAATCCATCTGAAAAACTCAGTTATGCAGATATTGCATCTTTAATTAAAAAAAAAAACCCAAACCAACAAATTCCTGGGTCTTTCTGTGGCCTACATTTCAATTGTATAATGACATATCTTCCCACAATTTCAGAATGATCTATTTTTAGTGTTAAAAAATTTACTGAGCTAACAAAAAAGACGTTAAAGAAACTAGAGTTAAAATATGTGCCATGTCTCTTTATTAAAATGGACATCTGAGAATGAATCATAGAACCATAGAACAGCCCGGGTCAGAAGGGACTTTGAAAGATCATCTTGTCCAACCTCTCATGAGGAAAGGAGACTAGATGAGGTTAGCACCCTGTCCAATCACATCTTGAAAACCGGTAGCAAGGGATACTGTAGCAGATCGTTGGAGAGGTTGTTCCTGTGACTGATTGTAGAAAATTTCTTTCTAATATCAAGAAAAAACATCTCCCAATGCAACTTATACCTATTGCCCCTTGTCTTCTGCATGTGACTCCTTGTGAAGAGAGAGCCTCTGCCCTCTTTGTAGCAACCTCTTAAGTAGAGTTAAAGAAAAGAGTGGAATGTTGGAAATAAGGAAAAGATAAACAATCAAATTAGAAAATATAACAGTAGTCACAATTTTACATGTTCTTTTACTTTTCTGTCTCACATCTCTGCCATTTGGAGCGTATCTCCTGATCACAAAGCAAATTTCTCAGAAATGAGTTATTAACTCATCAATAAAGCACCTCACAAACTTTACCTAGCAAGAGAAATGTGTCAGAAACTGCATACTAATTTGATTAGTACAGTTTCTGAAATGAACATGACACAAACATCCATAGATTCTGATCTGTGACAAACCAATCTAGTATTGAAAATTTTTTTTTTAAAAAGTTTTCTGGTATTGTGCATGTGAAAAACATGTGAATAGAAAAGAGCCAAATATCTCCTTGGATGGAACCTTAAGCAAAGCATTCTTGATTTCCAAGAAAGTAGAAAGATGTGTGTTTTAAAATATTGGCCATGTACATCTATATGCTGTCCAGTTATCGGGTTCTTTCTTTATATATTTATGGCAGATTTTGAGTATTGCAATGGATCCCCAAGTCTGTTTTAGCTTTGCTTACATCTTTTCAAATTTCCTAATCTTTCCACAAGAAGGACTGTACTCCCTTGTCAAAGCCAATACAGATCTACTTTTTATTAAAAACAAATGTTCCTCTAGTGGTCAAGACAGATAAAATTGCATATGGATAGGGACATCTCCCTACCTCACTGAAATTTTAAGTCACAGCATAAGACAGGGCAGGCCCGCATACACTGGATGCTCTCTATGCCACAGCACCTTTCTGATTCTTCACCTTGTAGATCACTGTAGTCAGTGAGAAAGTGCACTGAGAATATGTGATGCACCAATCCAGAGATAGTCCTTTTGCTGTTTAATAAATCTACAGTTGACAGGATAAAGATAGGCTTGATGATTTTATGTTTGATGATCTGCCTTATACGCTACACCAGCATTTACATCATCTTCATAGCAATGGTGTCTGAGAAACTTATCTTGTTTTGATTTCTGTTTTGAAGGGTATGGCAAGGGATAACAAATAGTTGAATTACCTAAGCTTAGTAAGGTACATCTGTTAACTATGCTTTGTAACTGAGGCATGTGAAATTCCCAACTGTTGCAATAGCAGGCTAAGAAACGTATGTGCTCAAAATACTGTCATGTTAAATTGTCATGTGTATTTAGTACATGGCAACAGCCAGAAATTTCACACACATAAAACCTATCTCATAAAATAGAAAATAAAATCTATTTCATATAGATTTGACCCTTCTGAGCAAGCAATTGTTATTTCCTGTGTCCAATAATAGCTATGTTTCTTTACAGAGATGGGCGGCCAAATCCTCATGATGATTTGTTTTGCATTTTCTGTGGATGAAGGAGGGAGTTTAGTAGCTCTGTTGATATATGAAAACTCATTCAGCCATATTAAATTGACTGCTTCTAATCATCTGCTCACATTTTAATAATGTGCAGTTGTTCACCAACAGAATTTTATGTGTATCAGAAAGTAGAATTAAAACTTAATCACCTGAAGAAGTATGCTCAAAGCCATTCAACTAATTTCCAAATACACACATACACAAACAGACACATACATATACAAATACACACATAGTTGTACACACAGTGAAAAAAAGATATTGGTATATTGAAGTAGGTCCAGTGGAGGGTCAAAAAATGGTTAGGGGGCTGGAGCACTAGACATGTAATAGCAGGCTGAGAGTCAGGATTGTTCAGCCTGAAAAAGTGTATGCTAAGGAAAGGTCTTACTGCTCCTCAGCTACCTCATACATCTATGATAGAAATAAGTTGGAGCCAGATGCTCAGAAGTGTGGAGCAATTGAACAAGAGGCAAAAGTCGTAAGTTGCAATAAGGGAAATATCAATGTAAGGAAAAAAAATCCAACATTCATCACATACGGGTAAGTCAAACACTGGTACCAAGGTACCAAAAAAGGTACCAAGAAAGACTCTAGAATCGCCACCATTGGAAGTATTCAAAACTCAACTGGAGAAGGGCCTGAAAAACCTCATCTAAGTTGTCTCGACTTTGAGCAACAGCTTGTCCCAGAGATCTCCAGAGGTCCCTTCCAACACACATTATTCTAGTTCCAATGATTCTCTATATATGTAATTACTATTTTCTGAGCAACTCTCTCTCTTTTTCATGTTTCCTTCTCTTTTACCTTTTCTATATTTTTAACTTAGATTTTAATTCAAGGAGAGCTATCTGCACTTCACTATGTTTACTATGTTTGTAACAGCTAACCAAAAAAAAAGTTGTTTCACAAAACAGTTCTCTTTTTTATTATCCACCTTACCTAAGTTGTCAAAATAAATAAACATTCATGGTTATCAATTAAATTAGTTCTCAATTAGAGCTAACTGACAGGCTGCGGCCTGTTTGGATCTGTAGAAGTTAAGGCAACAAAATTAAGGTTGGATGTAGTGATGTTCACCGCCTCCCACTTACTGTTGACTTCCAAAAATCAAAACCTCTCCACTGTGCTAAGTGGTATGTTTCCACAGTTTGGGTGAATATTTGTTACTGGATTATCATATTGCAGCTGGTCTGTTGATTCTCATCAAGATATTAACCCTTGTTTGCCTCTGCTTGCTTTTTCATTCTCCACCATAAATGTGAGGCTCGATTTTTATTAGCCTTTTTCTGGTCACTAGTGCAAAAGGCCATAACTTAAGTTGTTTAATGACACCATTTCTCTCGCAATTTTATCATTTGAGATCTCTAAGATTTGCAATTGCATCACAACTAGAAATACCTAATTTTCAATTTCTCAAGAAACCAAGCAGTGAAGAAAAGAAGAAAAAAACACCAAACATTCCTGTAATTTGTTTATATTCTAGTCAATTATGCTACGTAACTGAGAAACTACTCGGGGGTATGACATAGATTCAAAATTCAGGGACTCAGCTAAAAGGTTTATGATTAAAAGCATAGCAACAACTTTCGTTATTATTTGTTATCATAACATTAACAGTGTCTTGAAGTTTACCAGCCCAAGTATTCTAGCAATGTTGTACAATTAAGAGTATCATTTTTTCTTTTCTTTTGCAACAACAGCAGAAATTTAATTCACAGTCATTAACAAAATACAAGTTTACACAAAGATTACTGTTCAAATCAGTTTCTGAAAAATAATCATGTACTAACACTTGGAAGAAATCCTTATCATTCTGGAAATTGCAGTGATGTAATCCTTTCAGTAAAATCAGTTTTAATAATCCACCACCTCCTTCTTCCCATGTCTGTTATATAATGGTGTTTGGCAGCCTGAGCAGGGGTATTGCATGGTGACCTGGCTCCGTGTTTAATGGAATAGAGGGCTGTTGCCACTGAAAAGCCCCAGGAGGGAATTGAGATGGGGATAAATTGTACCTTTGCATGTAACAGCACCACGCTGTTCAATCTCACCACTTCTTCAATTAAGGAATTATTTTGTTAGGATTTTGCCAGTGGCAATAAGGCAGCTGGCAAACATCTGTTACTCCTGGGTGCTTCCAAATATTTTATCTCCCAACCCATGGGATGTAGCAAATTGTGTGATTTGATATCATGTCTCAAAATACAGGCTCTGGAAGATGTTAGTGCTGAGACTACATCAAAATGTCAAACAATTAGGTTTTTCTGTTATGTGTGCAGAATAAGTCCCTTAAGTGCCAAAAGATGTACTGATGAAAAATAGGGACAGCACCCATGTGGCTGTGGCTAACAAATTACTTACCCTTCCTCTCTGTGTTGTGGTATCTCAATCAAATAATAGTGATCAAGCTGGTCAAAATTGAAATACAGGAAGATGAACATGTGTATTGTTGTGCTGTGGCTTTCTGCACGCATTACCAAGCCTTTTACTGTCATTAATCATGTTAATCTGGTTCTTGAATAACTGGCCATTGAGTCTGCCTCTTTGAATTTACAGATTTAATCTCAAGGAAAATTACTCCTTCAGGAATTTTAAACCTGAAAAACAATACCTATATTCTCTACTACAGTGATCTCAGAAACATTTGTGTAAAAGTCTGATTTCCTCTGTGTACCTCCTCTACACCATTAGAAGGAGTCTTACAAGAGTTTGAAGCTTACTTAGTTGTTACTAAAATCCTTATAAGATCTTTATTGCCGGATCTGCGTGATATATTACTTCATATATCCAGAATCTGACTCTGTGGGATAACTACTCAGCCTGCAGTGGAAATAAATGTTTGCCCTTTTTTATCCCCCCAAACCCTGCAATGACTGCACGTGGCTTTCTCTTGCCCATTCAAATGCAAACAAGGGACAAATCTGTGCACACAATGCCAGGGTCATTGCTCTGTAAAGACAAACCTGTACCTTTGTTATTTGATGAGAGTCACAGTAAGACTATTAGCCTCTACAGTCAAGCACCTGACCTCTGAACATGCCATGTAAAACCTCATTGTTCAGAGTAGTAGTACTCCAATATGAGAGGAATATACACCTCTTTATCACAGCACCTTTGTCTTACCTCTGACGTGCGTGAATGAAATTACTTTTATAATAAATGTGCTTATTTATATAACATCATTATTTGTATCAGTGTCAAAAGCATTTCGGTTCTGCTACTCTGATTGCCTCGATCTTGACCAATGGCTTTGACTGGCATAGGCCATTTACTCAATATCCTGAGCATTGTGTCTTTTTGACAGTTAGTAACATGCTACTATTGAATTCTGAGGATCCTCTTAACTCTATAATCCAGTGTGCCATAAACATGAGAGCTTTAACTTCCAAAGTGAAGGGATCGAGTGGTTCTAATGCAACTTTACCAGAGAGCAAAGTGCATTTTCTGAGGGACACTCTGCATCTTGCAACTGGTGGTTGGCAGAAGTGGAGAAAAGAGCTGGGGTTTTCAAAAGGAAGTATGGGAGAGACACGTAAAGAACTGGGAAAAGTCACAGGTTAGGTTGTGACGTAAGGTAACAAAACCAGCTGTGTTTTAGCTACCCCACTATATATTTATGCAGAGCTCACTACAGTGAGGCACATCCCGCCTGAAGAAATATTTACAACTTATTACAGCAAGATATCGCAGGTTGTTGAACATTGCTGCTCAGGCAGGGAAGTGGGAAAAGATCTGAAGACTCTTCCCCCCCATATTGAATATCAAAAATACGAAGTGTGACCAGCTGCTGAATAGCGTACTGTAAAGATTTTATCTTTGAAATGAGAGTCCACATTTGATTTCATGAACCTGGTATAGCTGACAATGATTAAACTGCAAAAGAAAAAGACTGTGATCAGAAAAATTGAAAGGAAAATAATTTTCCAGAGACTTCTGTTTCAGTTATATGATTCCATATGTTCCTATTATGAACTACTGAAAAAACTAGTGGGGGCTAAACACAACAAACAAAAAGCAAAAATGTGATCTTTTTGTACAATACTGGTTACTTATAGTTCGTTTACACCAGAACCACTTAGATAGCGATATTTGACTTGCATATACCTATGCCTTATAAAGAAATCACAGAAAAATCACTTAATGAATCTGTACATGGAATTGGCATATTGTTTCGTATTTGAAGACAATCAGATAAAATAGTTAGTTAATTAAAGTAAAAATACGTGATTGGTGACAGTAGGGAGAATAAAGCTGTGTCAAATCACAAGTCCGTAGCTAGTCCAGTTCCAAAGCACATAAATCTGTTTTAGCAACCTAATTTTTGACAAGTAGACTGATTCTGCACTAGTGTAGGTCTCTGTGACATCCACAAGCAGCAAAAAAGAATCTGAAAATACTATAAAGTGTCAAGTCTTCTCTTGTACAACAGAAGTCAAAGGGGAATTTATCACAGAGTTGTGTAAGAACATGAGCAGACACATTTATAAAAAGTTGCTGTAATTTGTATGGAAGTGATATGGGAGAAGTTTGTTTGAATAACAATCCATCCTTCATTTTCTGTGACAACTAGAAATATGGGAGGTAATGAAAGATGCAGGTGGAGTTTCCTTAGCTGGAGTCATTCCACAGACTCATAACAATACAAAGGTATAAAACTGTAAATTATTTAATTAACTTATCTGGCAGAACACTCTGATCCACAGTTGATTCATAAAAAACCATTTATCCCTGATGATTCTTTTCTCTCCAGAAAATGGTAAAATAAATGTGGAGAATGTTATAACCAAAGCACCTTCATTGATTTTTCGGAGCAGCTACTAATTTATATTCAGAGCGAGCTGGATATAACATACTAAAGGTTTCTTCTAATGATTGCCAGCCATCAGACACTTTTGATCCTCAAATCAAAAAGGTCAGCCACCATTACTTTATTGTTACAAATTACCTATGCAGTGAAAACACACCTTGGTTCACTCCAGCATCAGCTCCCATTTGCCTTGGGAAGCATACAGATATATGGTCAGAAACTTGCTTGAGCAAATGAGCTCATTATTGCACTGCAAATCACGTGCTAAATGAAGACTAAAGCCCAAGTACAGCGCGCTGTCTTGTGGGTATTTAACTCCTTTTCAGTGTGTTAAAAAATATGATTAGCAGCAGATATGACTATGACATTCAGTTCCTCAAGCTCTTCTATCAAACGTAATCATTTATAGTAATCATAAATGAAGGCCAGACAACAATATCCTGCAAGATGCCAGATCCTGCACAGATTAATCCTGTTGGAAGGGTCAGTTAGAAAGTAGGCAAGACAGTGATAATAAGAAGAATGTCTACTAATGGGAAAGAGATGAGTGAAATGTTTGGAATGTCTACCTCAGTACAAATTGCAACGAGCATGTGGTATGTGAGTATAATTTGAATTAATAGGTATATTCTTAGGGGTCCTTGTTAATGTGTGATAAGTTTAAAGTGAGATAATAAAGTGCCAATGGAGGAAATACAACAAGAAGAAATATGTGAGTTTAATTAAGAATAGAATTTGATAAAGATCTCCAGAGTGCAAATATACTCTTATCAACAACCCTCGTTCCTCTGCAACTCCTGGAAATTTTCTAGCTTTCACTTGCAACCTTAAAAACATTCAGCATAGATCAAAAGTAATAACTGCATATTGAAATGTACCTCTCTGAGACTTTCACATCTTAGAATGATTTTCCTATAGCCTTTATCACACCATGGAATTAAGCCATTCCAAACACATTAGAAGAGAGGACCTTCCACCAGTTAGGCTGGAAAGTAGATAGAGTATGTCAGAGAACTATTAAAAATATTTTTTTTTACTCTTTTTTGAAACAGAGTTTAGTGAAATGTTGGCTGCATGGGTTTTGTGTCATTTCCTTTTCAAATAGGGATATTTTTATCAGGTGTCTCAAACATATTTTTTCAGCTGGGATAGGATGAAAATAACACCTCTTTCCCCCAATTGCCCTCAACAGTTCGTCTATACATAGTAAGCAGTTAATTATTCTGAATTCATGTCTAGCATCAGATTTGACAGTCTAAACAATACAGCTCATATATACAATAACAAGTTAAATGTGTTTTCTGTTTAAAAGACAACCTACATGAAACAGAAACACTAACTAAATCAATGTTGGAAGAGATTTGAGAACAAAATTCATTTTTAATCAAAGTATGATTACTGGGAAAGATTACCCAGCTTTGGGAAAACGAAAGGAAAAGAACATAATCATTTTGTTGTAGCTCCTCTTAAAGAACAGTGAGCCAAACATTTCTGTTTAGAAACTGCACACCTTGAACTTAATGATACATATTGTCTTGTAATATATGGGAACTGTGCTCTTTTGCTGTATTTATGGATTTAATGGAAGGATATCTTATGCAGAAAGGAAGCTGCTTTCTTGCTTTCTGCCCTTTCCTCCCACTGCATGCCATACAGTTGAGAAATGTAACATTTGTTCTTTTTGTGTGTTATCATGACAGCTTCATACAAAACTCAGTAGCACAGAAATTGGCCTAGCCTGTGTTACCTCTGCCAGAGTGTGAAAAATAAAGAGTAAACAATTCCTGTCTTGAGTCACTGGTTACTGAGAGCTTCATTTCAGAGAGAGGCCTCTTATTATCTGACCTTGCCAGAAAGGGCCATTAGTAAGTGGATGCTAGAGATCATTCTACCCAGAGCAACAGTAGCTTCAAAGCTCTAACAAGATTTAACATATACTCCATGATGAATGCATTTGAAAAAGGTCAAGAAAACAATGACAGTTTTATTGTTTTGTCTTATTGCTTTTTATTTCATCTGCTCTTTTATCTCCATATGGCGACCTTTCACAGAAGTCTAAAATGTATTAAAAAAAAAAAGAAAAAAAAAG
Source organism: Phaethon aethereus (assembly GCF_964289735.1). Lineage (NCBI taxonomy): Eukaryota > Metazoa > Chordata > Aves > Phaethontiformes > Phaethontidae > Phaethon > Phaethon aethereus. The sequence continues at coordinate 55,632,405 of NC_138576.1, read as the reverse complement.
AAAGAGCCTGTATTGAATTTAAACCTAAAAATACCATGAGGCTTAAAGTCTTTTTCCCTTGATGATTAAATCCCACTCCCATAATGCTTAGTATGTTTCTTTTCTCCTTTATTTGTCTTCTTTTTCTTTCTATTTTTAAAACTAAAACTCAATTCGATCAGAGAGATAAGGTAGAAACTAACTGACATTTAGAATGGAAAACTGTTTGATTTTCTTGGAATTGAGAAAAGTTATGAAAATGAAAATTTCAATGTATTTATGATCCGTTTTTATACATGCAAATTAGACATTGAGATTTTCTTGACTGAAGAAACATGTTCATGCAGATAAATGCAAATACTAAAAAGGAAATTTAATTCGTATCGTCTGCCCTGAAAATCCTTTTGTCATAATTAAACCATGTTCCCCTCATGAGAAGAATCATCATTCAAAGGCAGGTTTAAGTGTCCCCAGAGCACAAGAGTTTTTGCTTCTTGCATCAGCTTGCTTCCTTTGTGTCTGGGGAAGAGACTACACCTCCCTTGCAGGCACGGATGTTTCAATAAGACCATCAATGTGATTTATCTCTGGCCTCATAACTCCAGTCATTCTATTGCTGCACAGTGAAATATCACTCCTAGAAACTCTTCCAGCCACACTCTTCAGGTCTGTGGAATTTTAAGAGCTGATGAAGGATGGTATTATTTGGCCTCCGCACTGCCTGTTTGCCAGATGTGTCTCCTTGTTAAAGTTCCCTTGGTACTCCTCTGGTCAAGGAAGACTGTTAATCCTTTTAGCTTGGTCAAATTCCAGTTCAGGGAGCTCCATTCTGTCTATATCAACACCCTTCCCCCACTTTAATAAGAATACCTGTGGGTTTTGTTAGTTTGTTTTTCTGTTCCCCATATCAACAGTCACAGAGCATTCTTTCTTATTGTGATATTTCATAATTCATCTGAAAATGCACCATATAATAATAAGTTAAGGGGAAAATGCTGGTGTAAGTGAATTCGAATTCAAGACTTTAATGTCTTGAAATTATCAGTTTGTAAAATATGTAGGGATTGAAAGCACTATGTAAACATGGGGTCATTATCACAGTTTTTTCAAAAGAAAAAAGTGGGAAATATTTCACTAGTTCCATTCACATGAGCTGTTAATGGAAATACAGAACAATTTCAAACATATGCAAGATGAAAATTGAATAATATACTTACAAGAATGACCCCATGCTATTGTGCAGAAAGGATGCATAGATAATACTATTAGGTGCAGTAACAGCAACCTGGTGAGTAGTAAATTTTAAGAAAGCACAAATAAATAAGTGTGGACATAAAAAACCAAACTTTATTCAGAAATTTCTTCTGAAAATTTGTAGTCTGCTCTTTTTATATTAAAAAAATTCACTTTCCCCAGGAATATTGTCAGAATCCAAACATTCTGGCTCTATTTCACCTTTGCTTTCTGTCTTTTGTGCAATGTTTTTCATCCAGTTTGTATGAACTCTGCCTATGCTTCTTCTTCTTCTTCTTCGTCTTCTTTCCTTTCCTAGGGAATTTACGGAGTGATCTCACACTAACATATGATTTTGGTAATTCTATAATCATGTGTGGCTACTGTCATGTATACAAAGATGTTTAGCAATTCCAACATTACATTTGTTGATTCTTACATTTAGTATTGTTATGACTGCTAAAGTTAATTCCTGTTTTTCTTTAACATTTGGGTAAATTGCATAGTGAGTTTTGTTATAAAGGAAACAGATCAGGGGTGGGTTTGAGGTTTTTTTGATAGTTTGGGGAAGGTCTTGGGAAGGATTAGTTGCCTGTTATTGGTAATTTTGCAATTCCCCTATATTTATAGTATAAAGTTCACACTGTCATGACTTCTTTACCTCTAATTTCTAAACAAAACAATTCTAGAGAAAATAGTTCTGGAGAAAATACTGACGATACCTAACCTCCCTGATGTTCAATTTCAGCTTGTGTAGTTTTACTTCAGGTTTGCAAATTAAGCCATTCTAGAATAGAGGATTTACATCTTGTGGCTCCTTCATCCAAAACAGCAGACAGTAGGACATGGAATTGGGGTAAAAGCCTGTTCTCCTTAATACAAGCATTGCATATTCTTCAAAGGGTGGTTTGGGAATGGCAATAATTAAGGCACACTGAAATAGAAGGGGGTGAATGCATCACATAACTAATGAGAAAGTGTAGCTGGGAGACAGCCTTGGCTACCCTTGGCACCAAAGGTGCAGGAGGAGCAAGAAATCTGCTACAATTTCCCATCAAAATATCTGAAACCACTCAGGTAAACTTCTGCTTACTCTTGTCACCAAGAAGTCTTTAACAGTTTTTTTCAAAGGCTCATCTGCAACAGGTTGACCCCAGAAAGTAATGATGAAAACAACAGCACCATATTTGTTTCCAGACATTTTGCACAAACTGCTTTTGTAATTCAAATTTATATACCTATATTTCCTTTTTGGTGAACAGTTTTCACTCTCCCAGATGTCTTGGTTGTGAAACCTGATTGTCTAAAATGGGCTCCAGAAAAGATAACACTAGCTGGAGGAAAAAGCTTCTCAAAATCTCTAAAGCTTTTTCAAGCACTCTCAGCAAACCTCATTTATATTACTCTTTCTTGAAAACAGACTAGCTTTGCTGTTCATCCACCTTTTCCATACTTACTGATATATGAATAACAAAGATGAAGACAGCTATCTTCCAGTCAGTACATCAGTCTGATAGATGTAGACTTGACCACAACAGCAATGATATATTTGTAACCTTGATATTCAAATATTAGAGAAAGCCATAAAATTACAGTCCTTCATTTAACTGAAGTCCACATGTCTGTCTTAAAGGCTAAAATATCCTCCCTTGAGTATTTATAATGTGGATACACCTTTTATACCAGTGCAACCTCTCATGGTCATAATTTTTTATATGACTGCCCAAAATAATGGAAAAAGCCTTTCAGGAGTATTGAATTTGTGGGCTAGGAAAAGATATGTGCAGAAAAGGATTAAAGGTAGCAATAAAGCTAAGACCATCTTGGTAACACTGACTTTTTTCTGTTCTTCCATATAACTACATAGACCTTGAAAAATACATTCCCACAACTAATTAACAGGTAAATACACAGCAAGGGACTTTTTTTCTTTATTAGAACGAGTGTAAGTCTAAGATCCAACTCATAACTCAAATACATATGTTGACTGCACCCGCTTACCAGGTAAAAGATGTCTGATTACATTAATTGCTCTTTCACACTGAATCCTCATCCTATACAATGAACAAGTAGAAAAACACATAGCTGGCTCTGCAGGTTGTGACTCTGGGTTTTCATCCCATCTGCTGGAGGCACATTTACATTCAAAGGTTAAATCAAAGAAGCAGTCTAACACCAATCTGACTAGAAATATTGACAGTGATTCAAGATTTTGGTTACTCATTTAATTGTAAAATTCCTGTTCTGCTTTTCATTTGATTGACTTATTTGACTGACCTTCATTTCGTTGAGTTATGCTGCTCCTCTCTAGTCTAGTAATTAAGACAATTACTTTTATATTTCAAATAACCTTTGCATAAAGAAGCAGTACCTGAATTTCTTATAAGCTTCTTAAATTTCTTAGCATGACTCCATGATTTAATATTTGGGGACAGTTGACAGTGTTAGCAGACTGACTCCTTTTACCTTATCTCACCGTTAGAAATAAAAGAATGCAGTCTGTTCTGCTGAGTATCCTTTAAAATTTGCTTCAGTCTTTCACACAAGGAAAAAAGGACAAATATTTTAATGGAAAAGATTGAACCTTCTTACCCACTACTGACTCAGTAACCTCTGCAGGAGACTAGCAGATAATTTGCTATTTCATTTTACTACTTTAATATTAAAGGGAGCGATTTTGCAAAGATTATGCATAAGTTTTCCTTATTTTACATGTAAACTGTAACATGTAACTTATTTTACATGTCAGCTCACTGACTTCATTAGGAATAGAGGGGATCAGTAAAGAACTACCAGGAGCAAGTCCACTTCTATACAGAAAAATTATGAAGTCCAAATCAAAACATATATCCATTACAAGAAAAAAAATGGCTAGTCTTTAAAATACACAGGTTTAAACAATATTGCTACTGATTTATATGCCTTTCTAGCTAAATATTTTTTTTAACAGGTAATGTTTGAAATGTGGAATCAAAAAATGAAACAACATAGACTTATTATTACTTTGTTAATAAGAACTTACAAATGAAATACCATCTCTTTCTCCAAATACCTGTGTCTCTCCTTTCACTTAATTCTGTTTCCCATTATTTGCTGGATGTTTGCATATATGCAAATGAAAAAGTAATGTATTTTTAGTGATAAATGCAAAACATTGCCCTAACATAGTCTGATGACACCCACACCAGTCTGTATCTTACATGTGGAAAGTGAATGTACTAAGGTATGAAGTAAAAAAATGGCCAGTGAAGTTCTACTTTACATGAGCAGGGTCCCCAGGTATTATGCAATGGGATAGCCAGATCAAATAGGCAGTACAGTGGGTCAGCCTGAACTTTCAGCATTATAGCAAAGTATTGTTCTGATACCTGATGAACTATTTTGCAGAAAATGGACCATATTAGTTGAGAAGTTAAGACAAGCCAGCTTTACACAGAAGTTAGGATGTGGAACACACACTTCTTCATAACAGTAAATAAACCAGAAGGACAGTCTAAGGGACTAATATAATACTTTAGTATTGTGGAAAATGCATTACACACAGTGAAGTAGGTATGATGGAAAAGTGAAGAGGCATAGAAGACTTTCTGCTCTGAAATTGAAGGCAATCAGGTATAAAGAATTTTCTGTCACACAGTAGATTTTTTCACTGTCAGGCAGCAAATTTTTCAATATAAAGCATAATACTGGTATATAAACTTTAATTTGTTAGGAGTGTCAGTAGTCTGAACTGGAGATGACCCTCCCCTATCTTGGCTGAGCAAGTTAGTTCCCGAGGATAGAGCCTCAGAGGGGCTACTACAGTTCTCTTACCTTGGTGTAATGTCTTTTAAGTACAATTTCAAGTGGTCTGGCCTGGAGTACAGGCCATTTATTGAAAGAATAAAGTTACGCAGTCTTTGAGCTCATTTAAAGGGAAGAGATTTCTTGCATCTTGTATCCTCTTCTCTGCTGGCTCACTTAGTTTTGGCGAGATGACCTATTTGCATACTGAAAGAAAATAAGTTTTTGCAAACTCACAGAAGGATCCATTATCTTCCTGGTAGAGATAATGAAAATTAAAATTTAGTCATTTGAAGTGGAATCCTGAATTCTTTGAAATAAATGGTAACTTCCATTAATATTAGCTGAGTCAGGTCTTCAAGCATCTCAGGACAAACACTTGGGACAAACTTTCACTTTGGATACCATCTTTCATTATATTCCTTCTTTCTATAAATAAGCTTTGGTGCACAAATTCTTCGTACTGAAATATGAAACATAGACCCACTGTGTAGTAACAGGGTTTAAAATCTTTCTGTTTCTTATTCTCATCAAAGTATATCAGTATTTTATTTCTGTCTGGAATGCAATATCTAGAAGCATCTGAACATCTCTAGCAAGTAAATTGAGGCTTTGCTTTTTTTAACATTTCAAAAATTTGGACTGGAGTTCTCTCAGGATAGGCCTGTACAATCTTACTAGCATGAATATTGACTGATAAACCTGGGTTCCCTTTCCAAATTCCTGAGATTTAAACTTTCCTTCCTCATTCCCTAGACTAGAAGAATGTTACCCATTACTCTCTCTCTGCCTCCCTCCGTATAACCACTTAGCATGATAGAGGAGCTAGACTTGCTATGATGATTAATTTATATTATATTGTACTTGGGAATAGATCAATAGAATTTTCCTGGAAATAAATCAGGATATGTTACCACATTCCCTAACTAGTCTAATTTAATCTCTGTGCAGTTTGGATTGTGTAGCCTTTGCCTCAGTTTAATTTCAGAAGAGCCCTGTAATATTCACAGAAAACATGTAAGTGCCAGGTCTGACTTACGATCTATACCTGCCATATAGACTTCTAAATCCTGCATCAGTTCCAAAACAGATGGCTCACTCTTTTTACTCTTACTTCTTCTAACACTCATGCACAACATTCATTTACTTGAATGATGATCCCTCTATAGTTCTTCTTAAGGCTTAATTTTCCCTGCTGTAGATTTTTAAGTTTAATGAAGAGATGGATCATAGTCAAAATAAATCCCATTAGGAAGATGCTAACTTTTTTCATCTGATGCAGTAAGGTGAAAACTCTGTGATTCTGGTTACTGTGACTCAGATTACTATCCGTTATTGATTTTTCAGGTAGGCAGCGATGAAGTTGCAGCAAGAAGTCCAAGGGCAGTCTCTCTCAAAGAGAGGCTTCAGGGCCTTGGGACGACTGGTTAATGGATCAGGAGCATAAGTAGTGTTCTCATCTATCCTTCCAGTTTCAGGGAATGATGAGGGAATAAACAGGAAGAGCCAGCAGATCAATACCTAGTTCCAAGCCTGGTGTCACAGGCAGAATTTTGGGGTTTTTGATCATGGGACTGTTTACAAGACATGAGGCTTGCTGACAACAGACAGGATACACCTGTCTCAAAGAGGGAAAGGATCTTTTCACAGGAGTTATCAGGGCTCATGAAAGATCTTTGAACTAGATTTGAAGGGGGAAAGGGATAAAACCGGGCTCACTAGAGATAAGCCTACGGGCAGCACACCAGTGTTTCAGGGACAGTGTGCTAGCAAGATCCTTTGGTGTGCTATCTCAGTAGAGGTAGGGGATGGAGATCCATGCAGTAGCAAACACGCGAGGTTTATTGATGTCTTAGAAACCACGGAAGCACCTCAGAATTGTCACATAGGAATTAGGGTTTTTCCCCCAAAAAGGTGGCAGGATCAATAACCCAGCTGAAGTGCATCTACACCAATGCATGCATCATGGGCAACAAACAGGAAGAGCTGAAAGTCATTGTGCAGCAGGAAAACTATGACATAGTTGTCATCATGGAAACGTGGTGGGATGACCTGCACAACTGAAGTGCTGAAATGGGTGGCTATAAACTCTTCATACAAGATAGGCAAGGAAGGAGAGGCAGTGCAGTAGCCCTGTATATTAGGGAGTGTTTTGATCGTCTAAAGCCTAATGATGATAATGATAGGGTTGAGCACTCATGGGTAAGAATCAAGGGGAAGGCCAACAAGGCAGATATCACGGTGGAGTCTGTTATAGACCACCCAACCAGGATGAAGAGGTAGATGAAATATTATATAAACAGCTGGGAGAAGTCTCACAATCGCTAACCCTTGTTCTCATGGGGTACTTCAACTTACCAGATGTCTGCTGGAAATACAACACAGCAGAGAGGAAACAGTCTAGGAGGTTTCTGGAGTGTGTGGAAGAACTTCCTGACACAGCTGGTGAGCGAGCCAACTAGGGAAGGCGCTTTGCTGGACCTGTTGTTTGTGAACAGAGAAGGACTTGTGGGTCATGTGACAGTTGGAGGCTGTGTTGGGCATAGCAATCACAAGATAGAGTTTTCTAATCTTGGAGAAGTAAGGAGGGGGATCAGCTATCTTGGACTTCCAGAGAGGAGACTTTGGCCTGTTTAGGAGCCTGGTTGACAGAGTCCCTTGGGAGGTAGTCCTGAAGGACAAAGGAGTCCAGGAAGGCTGGACATTCTTCAAGAAGGAAATCTTAAAGACGCAGGAGCAGGTCAACCCCAGGTGCTGAAAGAAGAGCCAGTGGGGCCTGACTGAACAGGGAGATTTGGCTGGAACTCAGGAAAAAAAGGAGAGTTTATGACCTTTGGAAGAAGGGGCAGGAAAATCAGGAGGACTACAAGGTCATCGTGAGGTTATGCATGGAGAAAGTTACAAGGGCCAAAGCCCAACTAAAACTTAATCTTACTACTGCTGCAAAGAACAATAAAAATGTTTCTATAAACATAAAGCAACAAAAGGAGGGCTAAAGAGAATCTCCATCCTTTATTGGATGCATGGGGAAACATAGTGACAAAGGATGAGGAAAAGGCTGAGGCACTTAATGCCTTCTTTGCCTCACTCTTTAATAGTAAGACCAGTTGTTCTCCAGGTACCCAGCCCCCTGAGCTGGGAGATGGGGACAGGGAGCATAATGAAGCCCCTATAATCCAGGGGGAAATGGTTAGCAACCTGTTACACCACTTAGACATATAAAAGTTTATGTGGCTGGATGGGATCCACCCAAGGGTACTGAGGGAGCTGGCAGAAGTGCTCACTAAGCCACTTTCCATCATTTATCATCAGTTCTGGCTAAGCAGGGAAGTCCCAGTTGACTGGAGGTTAGAAAATGTGATACCCATCTACAAGAAGGGCTGGAAGGAGGATCTGGGAACTACAGGCCTGTCAGTCTGACCTTGGTGCTGGGGAAGGTTATAGAGCAGATTATCTGGAGTGCCATCATGTGGCACATACAGGACAACCAGGTGATCAGGCCCATTCATCATGGATTTACGAAGAGCAGGTCCTGCTTGATCAACTTGATCTCCTTACCATTTGCCATGGACTGATCCAGACTGCACTGGAACAGGGTGAAGCCCCAGAACACCTGCAATACATTGATGACATCATCATCTGGGGCAACACAGCAGAAGTATTTGAGAAAGGGAAGAAAATAATCCAAATCCTTTTGAAAGCCTGTTTTGCCACAAAACAAAGTAAGGTCAAGGGACCTGCACAGGACATCCACTTTTTAGGAATAAAATGGCAAGATGGACGTCATCAGATCCGAATGGATGTGATCAACAACATAACAGCTATGTCTCCACCAACTAGCAAAAAAGAAACACAAGCTTTCTTAGGTTTTGTGAGTTTTTGGAGAATGCATATTCCAAATTACAGTGTGGTTGTAAGCCCTCTCTATCAAGTGACACAGAAGAAGAACGATTTTAAATGGAGCCCTGAGCAACAACAAGCCTTTGAACAAATTAAACAGGAAATAGTTCATGTAGTAGCCCTTGGGGCAGTCCAGGCAGGACAAGATGTAAAAACTCTACACCACAGTTGGGGAGAATGGCCCTACCTGGAGTCTCTGGCAGAAGGCACCAGGAGAGACTCGAGGTCGACCTCTAGGGTTTTGGAGTCGAGGATATAGGGGATCTGAGTCCCGCTATACTCCAACTGAAAAGGGGATATTGGCAGCATATGAAGGAGTTCAAGCTGCTTCATCAGCGGTTGGTACTGAAGCACAGCTTCTCCTGGCACCCCGACTGCCGGTGCTGGGCTGGATGTTTAAAGGGAGGGTCCCCTCTACACATCATGTAACTGATGCTACGTAGAGTAAGTGGGTTGCACTTATCACACAGCGGGCCTGAATAGGAAACCCTAATTGCCCAGGAATCTTGGAAGTGATCATGGACTGGCCAGAAGGCAATGATTTCGGGATATTGCCAGAAGAGGAGGTGGCGTGTGCTGAAGAGGCTCCACCAAATAACAAACTACCAGAAAATGAAAAGCAATATGCCCTGTTTACTGATGGGTCCTGTCATATTGTAGGCAAACACTGAAGGTGGAAGGGTGCTTTATGGAGCCCTACACGATGAGTCACAGAAGCTGCTGAAGGACAAGGTGAATCAAGTCAGTTTGCAGAGGTGAAAGCCATCCAGCTGGCTTTAGATATTGCTGAACAAGAAAAATGGCCAGTACTCTATCTTTATACTGACTCATGGATGGTGGCAAATGCTCTGTCGGGGTGGCTACAGGAATGGAAGCAGAGCAACTGGCAGGAGAGGCAAACCCATCTGGGCTGATGAATTATGGCAAGATATCGCTGCCTGGGTAGAGAACCTAGCTGTAAAAGTACACCATGTAGATGCCCACATATCCAAGAGTCAGGATATGGAAGAACACCAAAACAACCATCAGGTGGATCAGGCTGCTAAGATTGAAGTGGCTCAGGTGGTTCTGGACTAGCAACATAAGGGTGAATTATTTATAGCTTGGTGGGCCCATGACACCTCAGGCCAAGAGATGCAACATATCAGTGGGCTCAGGATTGAGGGGTGGACTTGACCATGGATGCCATTGCACAGGTTATCCATGAATGTGAAACGTGTGCTGTGATCAAACAAGCCAAATGGTTAAAGCCTTTTTGGTATGGAGGATGATCGTTGAAATATAAATATGGGAAGGCCTGGCAGATTGGTTATGCCACACTTCCACAAACTTGCCAAGGGAAGCACTATGTGCTTACAAAGGTGGAAGCAACCACCACATGGCTGGAAACATATCCTGTGCCCCATGCCACCACCTGGAACACTATCCTGGGCCTTGAAAAGCAGGTCTTATGGCAACATGGCACCCCCAAAAGAGCTGAGTCAGACAACAGAACTCATTTCCGAAACAACCTCAGACACCTGAGCCAAAGAACATGGGATTGAGTGGATGTGTCGCATCCCTTGTTGTGCACCAGCCTCTGGGAAAATCGAACAACACATAGACTGTTAAAGACTACACTGAGAGCAATGGGTGCTGGGACATTCAAACACTAGGATAAATATTTAACAAAAGCCACCTGATTAGCCAACACTAGGAGATCTGTCAATTGAGCTCGCCCTGCCCAATCCAAACTCTGGCATACTGTAGAGGGGGATAAAGTCTCAGTAGTGCATGTTAAAAATATGCTGGGGAAGGTAGCCTGGGTTATTCCTGCCTTCAGTAAGGGCAAACCCATTTGTGGGTTTGCTTTTGCTCAAGGGTCTGGGTGCACATGGTGGGGATGTGGGAGGATGGGGAATTCTGATGTGTACCTCAAGGAGATTTGATTTTTGGGGAAAAAAGCCAATGATCCCAATGATCTGAATTATATGATACTAATTGTTATAGAATACTGTATGTCATCACTACTACGATTCCTGTATGCCATATTAATGGTATTATAGTAAGAATCACCCAGATTAATGAAGCCAAACAAAGATCAGCAGTGATAGAACCAAGGCTCGCCTCAGCATACAACAATCCAACACCACACACCATTTGTCCTGTCTTAAAAGACTGTTATGTCAGATGGAGCCCAAAGTCATGGATTAATGAACTCAATGGACATTTCACGCACATTTGTGGAGATTTTACAGACATTTTACAGGGGTGGTCCATAGACGAAGGGAATAATATCTGTGTATTTTATCAAGGGATGGAAAGATGCCTTGTGGTTAATGAAGTTGGATTGGTGTGATACCTAAGCATGACGTAAATGGTATGGAATAAGCAGCAGATATTGTCCTGGTTTCAGCTGGGATAGAGTTAATCTTCTTCACAGAAGCTAATGTGAGGCTATGTTTTCAATTTGGGATGAGAAAATGTTGATAACATACTGAAGTTTTTAGCTGTTGCTAAGCAGTCAAGGACCTTTCAGCTTTCCATGCTCTGGCCTGCTAGCCAGAAGGTAGGGGGTGCACAGAAAGCTCGGAGGGAACAAAGCCAGAACACCTGACTCAAACTGGCCAAAGATATATTCCATACCATATGATGTCATGCTCAGCATACAAACTGGGGGAGTTGGATGGGGAGGGGCCACAGCTCAGGAACTAACAGGGCATCAGTCAGCAGATGATGAGCAATTGTGGTGTGCATAACTTGCCTTGTGCATTCTTTATTATTGTTATTATTATTATTATTATTATTATTACTTTCCCTGTCCTATTAAACTGTCTTCATCTCAATCCACAAGTTTTGCCCTTTTCTTTTCCTGATTGTCTCCCCTATCCCTCTGCAGGAGGATGAGTGAATGGTTGTGTGGTTGTTTTGGCTACCTGCTGGGTTAAACCACAACAATGGCCAGGCCTGAATATTGGTGGTGAATGGAAGTGAATCCAGTTGGTGGCCGGTCACAAATGATGTTCTCCAGGTCTCAGTTTTGGGGCCAGTTCTATTTAAATTATTTATCAATGATACGGTGATCGAGTGCTCCCTCAGTAAGTTTGCAGATGACACCAAGCTGGGTGGGAGTGTTGATCTGCTGGAGGGTAGGAGGGCTCTGTAGAGGGATCTGGACAGGCTGGATCGATGGGCTGACGTCAACTGTATGAGGCTTAATAAGGCCAAGTGCAGGGTCCTGCACTTCGGTCACAACAACCCCATGCAACGCTACAGGCTTGGGGAGGAGTGGCTGGAGAGTTGCCCAGCAGAAAAGGACCTGGGGGTGTTGATTGACAGCTGGCTGAACATGAGCCGTCAGTGTGCCCAGGTGGCCAAGAAGGCCAACAGCATCCTGGCCTGTATCAGAACTAATGTGGCCAGAAGGAGTAGGGAAGTGATTATGCCCCTGTACTTGGCACTGGTGAGGCCTCATCTTGAATATTGTGTTCAGTTCTGGGCCCCTCACTACAAGAACGATGTTGAGTTGCTGCAGTGTGTCCAGAGAAGGGCAACAAAGCTGGAGTTACTCTCTATATCTCTTATCTTCTTTTTCAACCTCTTTGAAATTTATTATTTATTCATGCTTTATAACTAACTTATTTTTGTATGTATCAAAAAAAATATTTGTTGACTCTCAATAGTTTGGTCAACGATAAACTTATTTGAAAAATATATTTATTTATCATAGAAAATGTTTTCAGTAAGAGCAATGAAGGTTCTCTAAATGGTTTCTATATTCACTGTTGAAAAACTACTCAGATTTATAAATCATAAATTCAGTTCTTGGACATACTTAAGTTACTGGTACATATGAGAAAAATGACATGCAGATTTGCTGCTAATTATTCTTAAGGGTTGATAGCTGTTTTATAGAAATTCTTTTTTTAAATATATGCACTCAGTTACATTCTGTCTTCAGGCATAACTAAATAACTTTGACTAGCCAGTGACTGTAGTAAAAGGAGATATATAAAAGAGAGCAAAGAAAGTGTCTAGTCCTCAGCAACCAGAAAGCAAAATAGGCTATGGAAAGACATATGATAAATTATTTGCATTCTGACTTTCAGACCTTTGAGAATAAAAGGTTTTGTTTTCTGAAAAGCAGAGCTTTTCAGCCGTATTTACATGAACTATGTTGACAACAAGTGATCATCTGGGTTATTCACTTCGTGTTGTTTAATGTCATGTTGTATCATACAGTAATGGGGCAGTCTAATCATAATAGAAGGTGATGTTAGACTGCTTACAAGAGAACTCTTAGAAATACACTAAGACAGTGGAACTAGCATGAATATGGAACAGAAAATTACTCAGATGTGGAGAAAGAATATGAACTATTTCCACAGGGTATTAGTTCAGTTCTCATTTTAAATGTCTCCATTTTATCCATTCTTGCAGCTTCACTTGTACTCATTGGTTACAAAGGTTTGAAGACTTGCAACAAGAGCTTACAAAAAGCAGGCTTCCCAACAATAAGTATGTATTACACTGCTTCCACTGGGACTGGGAATGAAAGCATTACGACCATTCGGTACTCACAAAAGCCTTTGCAATATTGAGACTTCAAATATTGAGACCAGATATTCTTGTGCAATCTTCTAATCAAGAAACAGAAAAATTTCTCAAACCAACAGTAAAAACCTTTACATTTATTTCTATCCATTCCCTCCTGTAGAACTCAAAATACAAAAGGAATCATCTTTCACACATTCAGTTAGTATTTTTAGGAAACCATAATCTACTTGCAGATTAGCCTAAAAATGGGTTATACATGTCAAGTTAATTATTCATTGTAAACTACCCACTTACCTCTGCAGTTAGCAAAACCAATATCTAAGAGGACATGCTTTTCTAAACACATCAACAGTTCACAGACGCAAACCCTAGAGTTTATGCTCACCTCTAATCAGAAGTCATTAAAGTTAAGTCAAAAAAGGTAATTGAGATTGGCAAAATTATAGATTTCATTATCAGTATGATATTATTATAGGTGATTTTTATCTTAATTGGTTTTGAAAATTAATTGGGTGGTAACAAAAACTGGCAAAAAGCATTTAATTTAAAGCAGACAATTAAAAGTCACAGAAGACTTGTGGCTGATAATATTAACCAATGTTTAAAAAATTTTCAGAACCTGAATCATTTTGTAATATGTAGGTGAATCATTATCTTCTTCTAGTACCAAGCCTAATGCACACTGTCAATAGTTGATCTGATGTTCATCTTCATTACTAAGTTCCCTATTGAAAATTTTATTCTTTTTTTGTAAGTTTGGTGCACTATTTCACTTCATAGCTATCTATTTAAAAAAAAAAAAGTATTCAGTATTTTGTCTATGACATAGTATTATTTTCACATCAAATCTCGTAAACCATTTAAAAACTTTCAGTTCTTTCCTGAGTTTGACATTTTGGGGGAAGGTTTTTCAGAATACCAATGAAGGAGTGATTTCCTTTATTTTGTAAGCTATTGCATATATAACAGGCTTTGTATTACTCATTTTGGAAATCTAGCTTGTTGCCAGCTTTATGTATCTGCAGTGTTGTATATTACCTAAACATGATTGTCGTTACTGGTTTTTGAACTCCGAGGTCATTATTATCAGTAAGTATTCAGTTGTCATATTAGTGGTAGTAGTACATGAGCTACAGCACTGACCATATTAGGTCTAACAAAGGTAATACTGAGTAGTCTGCAATAAAGTAGTATTCAAACCTAAGTAAGCAGAACCTTCTCAGAAGAATGGCAAAATAGTACACACTACTTTTTCTCTCTCAATTTATTGAATGTCCCCTAGCACAGCTATAATCACTGACTACCTGAATAGAAAATACTGTCCTGCAGTCATATGCATTGGTATCCATAGCAAACATGAAAATGTATACATATTGCCTGAGTTAGAATAGATGAAGTTTAGATGCATGTAAGCAATAGAAAAATCAGACCACTATGTTTTCCGCATTATATCAAAATCTCTCTAGGTACCTACTTGGACAGTAGTTAAGGAAAGCTTGCTCACAGGATCCAGTTTTACAGAATTAGAGAATTGGAACAAGCTGCCCAGAGAGGTGGTGGAGTCACTATCACTGGAAGTATTCAAACAACATGTGGATGTAGCACTTCAGGACAAGTTTTAGTGGGCATGGTGGTGTTGGGTTGATGGTTAGACTTGGTGATCTTAAAGGTCTTTTCCAACCTTAATGATTCTGTGATTCTGTGAATTAATATGAACTGGTGCAGGTTTTTCTCTCTCTAAGACTTTCCAGGATTTGATCTAGTGACCCTATGGGGAACCAAGAGCACTGGGCTAGTATAAAGTATAGCCATGGTCATTTTTTTCTTAGAAGTTCTGCAAGAAGAAGCAATGTCAAACTTTTTTTGTGTGTTTAGTGTGTTTGCCACTAACATACCCATATAAGAGGACAAAGCATGCCCTAGGCTCTTCAGAGTCTGAAGAAATTTGAATCCATGACATACATATCAAGAAGATTGCTTTAGTTCTCATGCTATGGAGATTCTTCAGTAGAGCTCTTATCCATCCCAGTAAAGCAAGGCCAAGGAGGCAAGAATCAATGGAGTTCAAAGGCAGCAAAAGAGGAAGCCAAAACATAGTCAGAAATCTCTGGTCTGGATAACTCTCCAAACCCCACACCCCCCAACCCCCACCAATTATTTATGTACTTCATGTTATGCTGTGACAACATAAGCCTTGAAAATACAGGCTCATAATTGGTCACTGAAGGAATGCAACCTGGTGTTCAGAGTAGAACTGGTTTTAGGGCATAAGAAAGACTAGAAATAAAATGTATTCAGCATATATAAATCAAAAACACAAAGGAGTTAACAAAAAATATAAAAGACAGCTGCAGCCCGTACAAGAATGGTAACAAGTGAAAACAGACAGAGACAAATTACTCTGCCTTTTCTCCCCTGGTTAAGGATGCCACCCCTACCTAATATCATTATTTACCTGCTGGATCCTCCCTTACATCTTACATGGCTCTGCTTTTTGATTTGCCATTCACCACATTTTGCTACTGTAAACTTAGCTTCCATAGGTAAAGGAATATCTCTCAGTGTATAATTTGATTATGTAAACCGGAATTTTAAAGAGAAGTATGTCTATGTGTTTCAAGCCCCAACCTTCCTACATCACGAGGTGATGGACAACATAGCAATGAGTCAGAGCAAACATCACAGAAACAGATAACTGCTGCATAAAAATGGACATTCCCAGTGAATGGAACATGTATTTTTTCCAAATTGCCTCTTTAGCCTTCTGTAGGTGTTGTTCTGGAGTCCCATAAAGCTACCATGAAAGGTAACTAACTCAGAAAAATAAGTGCAATGTCAGTAAACTCATGTTTGTATTAATGGATAAGCATCATCAAAATATTTAGAAATCCAAAAATGAAAAAGCCTGAAAGTACTGAACTTGGTTACATGGAAGTTTGCACTTATTCAGTGGACCTCCCAGTGGACTATCTTATAAAACAATACAGGGGAAAAAACAAACAAACCACCAAAATACCCACCAGATACAAAGACATCATTAATTTTCCCTTAGTGAGTAATCTTTAAGACCTTATTGCTATACCTCAAAATTATTTGGTTGTTCACTTTATTGCTTAGGGCAGCACTTTCAGAACTGAATAAATGGCTTTGATTTTGTCTTCAGTTGTAGAGTTTGTTCTAATTTATTTAAAATTATTAAAAATCATATTGTATAATTATAACTGCATTATTTCTGACCAAATTTTAAAATATACAAACTTGTCCCTCAACAAAACAGTATTCTATAGACACAGTTTGCAAAGTTTATTCATATGCAAAGTATAAAAGAAGTCCTTTTTATCCTTGCTTCTGAAAGAAGAAAAAGAAATCCAAATCACAAAGAAAGAAAGAAAAAAATATATGTGAAAAAAAAAGTTTTAAAAATGAAGATTTTATATTCATTAAAGTTTCTAAGTTTTGAGTTTAGAGGAGGTTTGAGAAATATCAGAATGTCTGAGCTTTTATGAATTCACTATGACTGTATTCAAGCCTCCACATCCTTTCAATGAAATCTATGACAAACTCTTTATGTCTAAGGAAATTGAAAACCCTTCTGAGATACCCTGAGAAGCCTAAAGATCTCATCAAAAGATATTGGTGGAGTATATAGAAGAGTCTGAAGAATTATGTGTTAAAGTTTTTGTTGTTGGTGGTGCTTTTTTGTTTGTTTGAGTTTTGGGGTTTTTTTGTTTAGTTTTGTGGGGTTTTGTTGTCTGTGGGTTTTTTTTTCCTTTTCCCCCAGAGATTGCAGCTTGCCTCTTTCTCTGTCAAATAAAGTTTGGGCTTGTCTGCTTTTGGGCTGGGCAATTAATGAGATTATTCCAGTTCACCCTGCTGCAAAATATTCTTCAAAAAGGTGATTTCTCTCTTCTACATTCTTCCTGAGCAATATATGAACCTATGTGGTGAATTCAGAATAACTGAGCTTATAGAAGAGGAAAACTCTCTCTAGAATGGCTCTGCTATTGTTTGAATGCCTGAATGGAAATGGAAAAATATGTCAATAAATAAGAAAATATGTCACCTGAAGTATTTACCTCTAGTTTATTTACTATCTTTCTGACTAGTGACTGCCATTAAATTCTTTGATTTGCTAATTTTATTTTGCCCAAATGGCCGATTGCATTACTGTTTCGGTTTTTGACTTCTTTTGCAACTGGCCTCGCAGCGAGGTGTCCGGAACTGCTTTAAACCAGCACCATGGACAGAGCTCTCCAAGTAACTTTTATTTGCCATCCGGCAACTTCATGAGCAGTGAAACCAACAACGACTGGTTTCCTAACACCACCGTATTTCTCTTACTAGAAGGTGAAGTTACATTTCTCTACCCAGGCATCAGTTCTCAAGTAATCTGAAGAAGATAATGTTTTTGAGACTTCTCTGTCAAATCTGCCAACAGGTTTAAAATCAGGCACACACAAGCAACAGAGCACATAGGAAATGCAAGGCAATAGCGTGGTTGCTGGAGGTTTGTTTCCTTAGGAAACTTCAGAACTTCATTTTTAAAAACACAAAATGTTACCACTGCAATAAAAAAAAAAATCCAGAAAGCAAATGCAAGTTATGAAGTTTCTCCTTTTTATGGTAAAAAAAATAATTGAGTATCCGGATAGTCAAGCAGTTTATAAAATTCATGCTTATTCCTGCTCTTAAAAAGGCAGAGAAAGAAGTCAAAGCTGGGTTACTCACTGCCTAGGTAAATTAAGCCTGTGTTTACATTTAGGAAAAAAAAAAGAATTAGTATAAAAGGAGGTTCAAAGATTCATGGATCGATACACAACAGAACTTCTCAGTCATGTCTGAATGAGGTAGTACATGAACTTGGATCTCACCATTTATTTTTGGATCTCTAAAGACCTATTATGAGTTACCCTCTGACCATACTCTTTGTTTTTCAAAAAGAATGCAGAAACAATGCCACACCAACACAAACAGGGGAAACATGTGGAAAAAGTGAAAAAAAACCACCCACCAACATTTTGTATTCAAAGACAAATATCTTTGTTCACACCATTTATTGCTAAACCTTCCATGATTATGGATGTGTGTGTGTGCAGAGATGCACACAGCTCTGCACATTTAGGTGATCCTAGCATGAACGTCTGTATTGGGTCTGGCTGAGATGGAGTTAATTTTCCGCACAGCAGCCCTCATAGTGCTGTGCTTTGTACTGCCAGCTAGAATGGTGTTGATAACACACCAGCATTTTGGCTGCTGCTGGGCAGTGCTCACACAGCATCAAGGCTGTCTCTGCAACATTTCCCTCCACCAGTAGGCTGGCGGTAGGCAAGATCTTGGGACACAGCCAGGACAGCTGACCCAAACTGGCCAAAGTGTTATTCCATATCATATGACATCAGCTCAGCAATAAATGCTAAGAGAAAGGAGGAGGAGTGGGGGCACTAGTTTTCCAATGTTTGTCTTCGGGACCAACCGCTATGTGTACCGTATGCCCTGCTTCCTGGAAAGTGGCTGATCATTGCCTGCTGATGGGAAGTAGAGAGTAAATCTTTTGTTTTCTTTTGCTTCTGTGCAAGGCTTTTGCTTTCTACTTATTAAACTGCCTTTATCTTGACACACGCGTTTGGCTTTTTTTTTTTTTTCCATCCTAATTTCTTCCCCCTGTGCTGCTGAGGAGGGGAGTAATAGAGTGGCTTGGTGGCACCTGGCATCCAGCCAAGGTCAACCCACCATAACGTCATGGACATTGTTCATGTACTCCTGAGGCCACTGAGGGACTGATTCCATTCAGGACTGCCAGAGCTTTCAGCTGTCTTTTTCTGAAAAGTGCCTATCAGAGGCTCAAATAGGTTTTATCTGAAGCTTAGTTAGATAGTAATAATTTAAAATAGAGGAAATTGAGAATTAATAAAAGAGACATAATGAAACAGCATTCTTCCACTTCTCCCTGCCTGCTGTGTCTTGTCTGTCAGGCCTGTTCTCATTCCAGTAATTCCAGTTTGCAATAAACCCCACACCATCTCTTCCGTGCCCCTAGGGAAAACCTTGCTCTTTCTGTCATCTCTCAGACCTTGCCTTTCTGATGTCTTTTAGACTGTTACACCTTTATTGCTTTGTCTCTTTGACTGTTTTCTTCCTGCCCCATCCCTTGATTTTCCAGGAAACTCCTGTTTCCAGGTAACAAACACCACTCAACTGCTGTCCCAATTCCCTCCTTGCCCAAAAATTCACCAGCCAGAAGAAGACAAACAATAACCTTCTTTTCTATAAACCACCTACACCTTTTTGAAGGACCATAGCACAGGTAAGGACAAGTGAACCCAAAACTTGTCTATCATATATCTTCTCATCTTTTGTCCTCTCATGAATCAGATTTTACACATAATGCCATGACTGCATAAACCATGCTCTGCACAGGTGCACGTTTGGAGTGTCATTTTTCTATTTCTTTCCTTTAATTTCTACCCAATTAATTTGAGAAGGCATAAAAAAGAACAGGATGTAATTCAAAATGCCTCATATTTAACAGGCAAGTTTCAAGCTACATATAAATGAGATGTTATTGTTTTCCAAGTGCTGTCAAAAGATGTTAGCCTAATTTGATCAACAGTAGCAAAAACATTGACAGCTTCTTTAACTACGTCCCTGGAAAGTGATGAAAACTGTATTCAGTATTTCATCATATGTTAAAGACAAATCAAGGGCAGAATATCTCTTATTTGATCATCTTTCCCACATTAGAAAAATTACATACCTGCTTAGACCTTCACCATGCCACTGATGAATCACATTGGACCCCCTTTAAAGACTATAGTCGCTGGTAGCAAAGAAAAACACGATTCATATAAGATAAAAAATATTGTCTAATAATTTATAATAAAGTTAAAAATCTATTTGAAGTGATTTTCATATTTTATAATAATAGTCAAACTTTATAAGAAAATATTTTATTATTAAAATATTAAAATGTTTTCTTAATCTCTAAAATTATTTATTCCATTAATAAATGTCACTATCAAACACCAATATTGATTATTTTTATTTAATAAATGAAAGTTGAATTAATATAGTCAAGAAGTCCTTTTGCTGAAAGATGCTGTTCACTGTATGTCTCATAGCAAAGGTTCACACTGTGGTGCTCAGGACACTGTTTGAGAGACCTAATATGCTCTTATCGACAAGCCACACATCTGATCTCTGTTTTAATTATTAGTGAAGATGGCTGTTCTCTGTAAATGCAGAGCATGAGAAATGGTAATGATACTTTGCCCATGTGTGTATACAGGTATGTATGCGATTTAGGCAAAATCAAAAAGGAAATAATTGCGGGCAATTTCCATGAATAACCCATGTGTTTTTAATGCATCCTTAAAAGCCTAAATGGTTGAACTCTAAATCAGAGAAGATAAAAACTTATAAGGCTTTGCCAGAGTTAGGCCAGGTGCACAAGCTGTCCAACCTATACTAAATTATCATGTTTTATAAGCCTTGCTTAGCCCTGAGTCAAATGATACCCTCAGGGTTAACAACATCAACTCAGAAGTTTCTCTGAGCTGGAGGGGAAGCCAGGAGGGAATCAAAGTTAGAAAGCTTACATCTAAATCAGGGAGTTAGGTCTAGCTACTTTTTCCATCTCTAAGAGGAAGATTCATACCCATCTGATGGTTGCTTCAAAGAACTTCCACTGTGGCGCTGAAGTTTTCAATGCCCCTTGAAGTGAATATGGAGATGACAGCCCTTCTGCTCCCACTCAGCCGTCAGAAGGGTTGGCCATACCATGATCTGCTGGGGGAGATGAGACCAGATGGAAAATAGACTAGATGGAAAGTACCTTGGACACCAGGTAAGTAATACAAACTACTTTTATTATATTTATCAATATCTTAATATAATAAAAGCAAAATGAAATGCACCTCCAATAAATCCTTGACAAATTTTCTTTCTCCAATGATAAAACCTGTCTTCTTCAAATTTCTCTTGGTACAAAATGAAAGAAGGCAGCTCCTTTTGTGAACGATCTTGAGAATCCTGGAACAGTTTGCAAATTCAATTACTCTGCTGTGTTATGCTTAAACAAAAAATAAGTTATCCTGTATGTTTTTGTTTCCTGAAATCAGTTTAGGAAGAGCAGTTCTCTGGGAATTAAAACTATAAGCATTCAGATAAAATGCTTTGTAGGCTCAGTACTGAAAGCTAGACCTCAGCTTGTATTTTTGTGATCAGTTTCTGTAAGCAGAAGGATTTAAAAAAATAAAATTTGGTTGCGGATACCTTATTCAGCTAGTGCTAAATAAGGTTTTGGAATTCTTTCAGAAGTGAATATGGAAGATTGTCTCTTTCACAGATGTTGTCAAATGATGTTTCCTGATGACTAAGTTATCAGATGGAACAGTAATAGTATAACTAAAAAGTTCTAAAAGTACTTACTGGAAAGGTATTCTCAATACTTATTTAGATATTACTTTTCTCACAAATTACCTTTTTCATTACACATTTGTGGTTTCCATAAATGCCAGAAAATCAGGTCATCCAAACATGTATACTTATTCAAAATCTTCTGATGCATCCAATTTCTGAACCCAAAATAGTTTTCTAATATAAAAATTCCTGAGACCTTTTCCTAGCACAACAAATTAACCAACTAAGTCTTAAAATCTTAATTTCTGAATTTAACTGCTGCAAAATATCCTGGTAATGGTTTTAGCAATTTAATAATTTTGCACTGGCATCCTTCTGAAAAGCACATAAAAATAAATCTCTATGAATGCATTCTTTGCTTTAATGGCTAGTTCATGCAAATTTAACTGTCCTAGATGACATGTTTTAATTTCTGCTTCTGCCTCTGGACTAACACAAATGCTAAATGCAGCTTTACTGACAGCATCTCAACCACTGTATGCAACATGAGGATTTAGCAGATCTCAGCATTTTTGTGAAGAATGAAAGCATACACTGTTGCAGATATTTTCTTAACCCTGTTTTCTGAGGTTTTGAATTTTCATTTAACATGGAATACTCTCTTCGGAAAGAATGAGAGCATTATTTTTTGGTTCTTGTCATTGATTTTCAATAAGTAATGGATTGGGTCTGTGGAAGAAAAACAAAGTTGCTACAATAAAAAGGAATTTCTCAGGATTTTTGTCCTCAAACATCGTATGTTTTTTTCCCTTCAAGCATCTCTAAGTACTGATGCTTCTCTTAGAGCTCTCAGATACATTGAGGTTTTTAGGTCACAAAAGGTTTGACCTCATCTCCTCTCTTCCTCCTAAACCCGTGTTATTATTCATATACTTACAGTTGAGCATGCCTTTGGTATATGGTTGATTTGGGTGCTTTTCACCTTGCAGAACTGAGTCAAAAAACTAAGGAGCTTGCTGAGAGTGGTATTTCCGGGCAAAGCTGTGTCTCTGCAGAGTTTTGGGGATCTTTCTCCAAACGATTCTTTCTCCAGTGATAAGATTTGTACAAAGAAGAATTCTGTATTCCTAAACCTTATGATCTCCAGTGGGTGAATGAGGAACACATTTTTTTAGAGTGTAAATTATTTTCCATGACACTGAAATAAACAATACACATGAATCTCCCTAGCTGGTATGATAGTCCAATAGGGAGCTGTCTGCTTACATACAGATCTACACATCTTTCAAATAAGTCATGGATTCAGATGCAAAAATAATATTATGAGCATTATGTGGATTTGAAACTACCCCTGGGAGAACTAGGATCCATAATCTAATGAATGGATTACACCCATCTATCAAAGAATCATCCCATAAATATGCAAAGAGGTTAGACTCAAAAAAAAAACCCAGAGCCGTCTGCAGCAATTTGTGATATATGAGTGCAGAGGCACTGCTAGAGGATTCTCCTGAAGGTTTCTGAGGTTTCCTGGGGATTGTGTTACACACACGTCATTGAATGTAGATCATACTCAAGTGCATATTGTGTTATTTTCTCTCAGATCATTAGAAAGCCTTAAATTATCTAAGTATAAACTGCTAATGCAGTTCAACCCTTTCATCAGTTTAATGAACTATTCCCAAACAGCATCTGTGAGTGGCAATTCCTTCTAAAACATGAGAGAAAGACTAGAGAACCACTTGCTGAGCAACATGCCTTTTAAAGCTACTCTTTGCTGCTCACATTGGTGCTGTTTCAGACTACTTAAACTACCTCTAAGCAAGTTCAGTTGGATTCTGGGTGTGATCTAGTCAATGGGCCGTGTGCCTGTGCAAAGGCTGATTTAACAGCCTCAAACACTATTTTTGCTGGAATGGAGCTATACTGCACTGCATCCTATTGCAGTGGCACATTAGAAAGCTGTGTGATATCATTTGTTTTTCATTGCACATTGACCTATGTACTATATTCCATTAAAATATCACAGAGCTTCATTTTTCTTTTCCTGTGAGAAAACCTTTGTTTAAATTCATTGAACAATGAAAAGTCATCTGTTTTTATAGTGTTTGAGGACCTACTGAATTCTTGGAGAGTCATTTTTGTTTATTTCGGTGAACTGAAACATACTTAGTTTCAGGTACTCTTTTTAACACTATGCTAAGTAAGAATGAATTTCCCATCCTTTTCTAGATGTTAGCAAAGTGCATTCTTAAAGTTTAGCTTTGTGTTCTGAAACAGGTCAAACCTAACAAATATTGAACAGTCCTCTTCTGAATATCAGTTTTTACTATACTTTCAGAAATTTGATTCTTCGTTACTTGTGAAGTATATAGAAAAATAATTCTCATCAGAGATTTTTGTCCTAAGCAATGCAAGATTTAATTTATCAGCTGCTTCTGAGGAAAAACTTCTACCAAAAAGTTTTAGTGGAAATTATTTGGCAAATATATTTACTTCATTGATGTAAGACCGTTACAGTTCAACAAAAAAGAAAAGTTGGTTACACTTTTGACATTTTTCATCTCAAGCTCCTTTATGAGTTTCCTTTCTGGTGTTTGATGTTCAGCTAAAACCTTGGTCTTTTAACATGGATATACTAAAAAACATACATATTTCAGGAACTTGCATTTCCAGCCACTGGAAGAATGAAAGATGGAGGGCCAATGTATAGATTTATGTACTGCACACTGAGTAGAAAATCACACTCTGCACTGTGTCACAACACATTTAATTTACACATCAAAAAGTTTGCCCTGAATCTGCTAATATTTTTACCTTCCTTAGAGTTGATAAGGAGCGATAGGTATGGACATGTTGACATTTTTTTAGTATAAAATAAGTATCTGCATAGGATAGGTGATTCCTGGGTGGAATTACCTTACACTGAAGTAACTACTTTCTAGACAGGTTAAGTCAAGCAAGAAGGTTCATTATAGAAAAGGTAAAGGAGAAACCTTATCACACAAAAAGGGACTAATTGCACATCAGAAAGGAAACATATGAAACATGAGATATTGCATCTAAAATAACATGGCATAAGCAAATATATTCTGTTGAACTGTGAAGAATGTATAACCACTGTTAATTAACATCATTTTAGGTAACACATTATTTTTTGCTGTAGAGTATACATCCAGTGCTACTGTGACCAAGACAACCTTTGCAACCTGTTTTGCCCTTGTTCTTTCTCTTGCAGGAACGGTATCAGTATTCATATTGTTAGACATTGCTGAAACCAGGCACATGACAGAAGCCAGGCTGCTGCAGCTGCATGCCCCATCTGGCACTGCTCCTTCATGTGTGGGCAGATGAACTCCACATCACATCTTACAGCGGCTTGTTGTTACCCTTTATTCTGGTATGATGACAAGAGAGTGGGAAGTTCATAATAAGACATATAAAATATATAGGTATCGTATAATTTAGTACAAATTCTCCATCCTCAGTGAATGGGAAACTTCCTGAACATAGACAGAGTATATTGGGGAAAAAATCTGTATTTTCTTTTTAGACTATGACATTTAGTGCCAGTAGAAATCAGATGGCTAAACAAAAATGGAATATTCTTTAACTTTCCAGAGGTTACAGTCTCCAGGCAAGCAAATGCAGAATTCTATTGACCAAGCACACATTTTCTAGAGCCATTTTAGATCCCCTCTAGCATCCAAAACATCCACAGTGGACTAGACATGACTCACTAGGCAAGAAACCCTTCTAGAATGACACCTGGAGGCAAGGGGAGGATGTGTTAAGAATACATGCCAGAAACCTACCGGTTAGCAATTGAATCCTGCCCATAATGGTCTCTTTTTCTAGTGCCTTTCTAAAGACAAGAGAATTGCCAGAGAAAACAGACATGGAAAACATGTAGAAGCAAGTCTGTCTTTATTTGGACTGTGTGTCCTCAGCCTGCGATACTCATGGCTGCAGCGAAATGGGAAAGGCAGATGTTAGAGATGAATTTTTCAGAAGGGCTGGATAATTTTATAGCCAATAATAACATTTGTAGTTATCCATGTAAAACTGAGGGCAATCAAGTGTTATGCTTCAGGGAAGAAGACAATCATTACAGAGGAAAACAGGAATTTGTCCACTTCATTGTCTTTCTCCATGAATAGTATTACTTACTTTGTGAAATGTATCATATTGTTTTGTCCTTTTCTGAAGCAACCATATGCTTCAGTGATCTGTTTCCACACAGTAACTGGCACGTGCTTGTGTCTCTTAACTTGAACAGTATATTTGCAGATTTAAGGTTGTTAGTGATGTCTTTTTCATTTTGAGAAATTTTTGGAGCAAAATAAAAAAGGCTTATATAAAAAGAGTATCATGTTAACATTAGTGCAGAGAGCACTGTGTATTTTTCTTGAAAAACTATGCCAAAAGAACCCTTACTTATTCTTAACTTAAAAGAACACTCTCGCTGTCATCTCTTTGATATTTTTATGTTGAAAAAAGGTTATAAACAATAAATGTTTAATCAAGTATGGGTCTGTTCAGAGCTAAAATTGTAATTCCACTAACAGAAGGTTGATAATAGCTTTGAAGTGTAACAACACTTTCTGCCCACACTCAGTAATGACCTGTAGGGGATAAATGTGCCAAAAGGGAAATCCATGCACTGTTTGATTTACAGCCTTGTTTTTAATGATGGGACAAAGAAATAGCAACAGAATGCACTTGTAAATCCTTCTATTTTTCAGACTCACCTTTCAAAAGGAGAATATGATCAGATAATTTAAAGCTGTTTGTGTCAAATGGAGAGTAGTTGTATAGACTGTGATTTTACAAATGAACAGAGCCTTATTCAATGCACTAGTTGCAGGTTCTGCAGTAAAAGAGTGAAAAAAGCATCTGCTTCAAAACTGAAATTCAGATCCTGTTTGGATCAGGCTATTTACCTCTTCCTCTAACCAGTGCGGTAAAGTGAAAAAACAAATGATGAACAAACCTTTCAGAGACTTCAGCCAAGTTTTGTGTGATCTGTGGTTTGGATCACAAATCCAAATACTCTTCTACTGTCACAACCAGGAATCAGTAGCTGGAATCAAAGATTAAAGACTGTTAACTTCTTTGGCTGACTGCTGCTGCAACTTACTGGCTTCTTTGTGTCTTTTTTTTTTTTTTCCCCCTGGTTCTGATTAAGATTATGGGACTCCCTTTGTTTTTCAAGCCAAGTATGTTCTTAAGGGTAATGCTTCATTTACAAGTAAGGCACAACAGATTTTTTGGCCAATGGATGGATGGCCCCTTTTGAAGTCCAAAAAAGTAAAACCAAATAAAAACAGCTTATGTATACTTTCATATTAGCTTGAGAAGAAATACCTATTCCACACTAGCTCCATGTGTGCCAACTCTAAACCATGTAGAGTTTGCCCACAGGGATCTCACTTGTGCCAGGAAGCAGTGTGGATACATTGGCATAAGAGGCAGAACAATCTACCCCTGGAGCTGCATAACATAAACAATAACCATCAGTCTCTTTTCAGTACCTGTAATCCAGGGCAATATCCCCAGGGAATAACAGCTGCAGTCATTGTCCTGGGGATGTGCTGTTGCTGTTACCCCTAGTATTCCACTTGAAGCTACTGTAGGTATTTCTGGATGTGCTGCAATCATATCTCCACCGTCCCTATAGAGATGCAAGTATGTGTGGATGCACCACCTCAAATGAAGGTAGTATTCTTTCTCTAGCAGCTGATAGCAGCTGTCTGTACATGCAAGGAAAGAAACATGTTTCTTACTTTTTACAACTCAGATATATCCATATATCTGCAAAAGTAAGAAACATAATTGTGTGTGTGTACGTATAGAATACACAGCTTCACTTACGTACGTATATATGAACAATTGACATATGCATTTAAATACATTATACACATGCACACAAATATAGATGACCAATACATATTAGTTTATGCTTTTAAGTTATTCTTGGGAAAAATAATGTCATAAACAGTATTTTCAAAAGGAGTTTAAGGTGATCAGCACTGGTTTTAGGTAGAACTTTTAGTTAAACCTTTAGGTACTGGAGTAATTTTTAATTTATTGATAACTGAGTTCACGTTTATCTTATAAATAAATGTAGATTATGCTCCCATTTTTATTTATAATTACTGAACTGTGCTCCATATCCAGTTTTTAGCAAAGGGAGTTAGGTCTTCATTAAATCAAAGTCCAAGATGCAAACATAAAAACCAAAAAAACCTCAATGCACTATCAGCCTATTAAACTTTGACACATTTCAAAACCATACAAGTGCATGTTAAGTCTAGAAAAGCCTATTACGTGGTATAGTTTGCTGTGCAAACAACATACTTAATGAAATCTACTTAGAGAAAAAAAACCTGTACATTATTTTTGCTTAAAGTAAAGAATTGGAATTGTTAGTATCTCAGTTTTCTGGTTTTGAAGAGAAAACAAAACGTAACAACAGTTTCAAAGAGAAAATCAATCACAATACACAATAGGCCTGGATAATCCCAAAGGAAAAAAGCCCAATCAAACCCACAAACCAAACCAACAAAAAAATCCTGACCACTTTAATTAAGAAGTGAAAACAATTTTATCTGTCATAAAATAAGCACTTACAAATAGTTCTGCAAAAAAGTAAATATTAAAATAGTGTATGGCAAGCAGGAAAGCTATCTCAGAGCTGCTATATAAACAGTTTATAGGAGCAGATAATGTTTATCCATGGTCTTATAAAATAGAATGATAATTCTATAGAAAAAATTCATTTACAGTGTAACAGAGTTCTACTGCATGTGTAAAAATGCATTGAGATATGTAACATAAATCAATCACAGGCACTTTCCATTATCTCCAAACTCTATAAATGCTTGTAAGTTTTTAGTTCCAGGCAGCAAGAGGTATGTATTAACAACAAATTTTATTGTTCAATCTCCAGCATTCACTAGACCTTTTGGACTGCCATTTAGCATGGAGATCTGTTGTGGAAATTGCACTGTTCATTTCATCTCTTATGGCCACGTGGGACCTTAAAACAAATGAACAGAAATTGTCTTTTTCTGCAGGAGGTCACAAGCTGCAGGTAGACCGAGGACAAAGTAGACAGGGGATAATCATTTAAAAGCATGCTACCATTAAGTGTAAGTGATAATAACAGTATATGAGGTAGAGTTTCAAAATATCCATGTCGATTTCAAATGGATGAATAGCAGTATGTCTTTTGGGTGATAAATTATATGGAAATCTAATTGAAAATAAAAAGAGCTTCCAAAGTGTAATAGAGAAAAGTCTTGGAAAAGTCTGAAAAAACAAAATACAAGGAGATATCAGTCTACAGTAAAGGCAGAGAGCACCAACCAGAGACATATTTTTGCTAAACTTACAATTGAAACATGCTTAAATTGAACCAGACAAATGGAGAACACATCTGACAGCGGTGAAAACATGGAATACTACCTCCAATAAATCTACTTTAGCAGTTACAAAGAAGATCGAGGGAAGAAAAGCAGGTTCTGATCCAAAGTTATCTTTGTCAATGACTGGTAATGGTAACTGAAATGCTTCTATCTGCCTTGAGAAGCTAAATAAGCTTGAATCCTGTACTGCTTATGTCCATTTCTGTAAGTAATAACTCATAATAGTCTACTTTGTCACCAGCTGTGCACAATTATGTAAGAAATGATGAAAATCGTAGGGAATATTTGAATTCATGCTCACTATCTCAAGGGCCACCAGCTCTAAAGCGTTTTATTAGATCAACACATACAGCAGCAGTTACAAAACATTGTGTTGCTCACATCAAACATAAAGATGGGTGCTTGGGTCTAAACCCAGACTTTGCAAACTGATTATCATGCATCATATATGGTCTTGTAGAAGATAATCACATTATTTTAAGTGACTGCAGAATATGTAATAAAGTATCTAACTTCTAGACTTTTTCGTAGAAGTATCACAAGCACATTTGTACACCTATCTGTGAGAAAAAATTCTAAGCCCTAGCAATGAGTTTACAGTATAAGGGAATATCTGCTATTCTGAAAGAAGAAAATTCAAATCTCATGTATTTTCCATCTGGGAGATTTCTAATACACCTTTCAGTCCTGTATAAAAGCAGCTTCACCATCAACCTGTTGGAAGGCAATGCAATTTGGCTTAATAGGTACTTTCATTTTAAGCATTGCAGCATGCAGTTTCTTTGCTTCACATTAACAAAATGGTGTCTGTTATTTGGAAATAAACTCAATCCTAGTACTATCCCAGTATTCACAAAAGAAATAGCTTTTTCTTTCTTTCAGACATTAACTGAGCTAGAACCAAGTAGATATATAAAATTGTAACAGTGTTTTTGTCTTCTTTGTCAACATTCTTTTTCCTTCAGTAAGTGTATAAAACATATTAAGTTTAAAGTATGATATTCTAACCAGATTAAATCAGCAAAGTATGGTAAGGCACCCACCTATGAAAGTACAGAGCTCTGTATAACTTTTTTTAGCCTGCTTCCAGTCTGGCCTGGTTCAAGTATTTGTACATTATAATTCAAACCAGAAAGTGTACATGCATATTTAAATTCCTCTGAAGTCATTATATTGACAGGTGTGGAACATTATCGTAGCAATGTATGAAAAATAATGGTGTTTCTATCTTTTGGTTTTCTTGCTTTTAACTTATTATATATTCTCTCTGTTTTTATGTCGTTAACCACTTAAAATAATTTATGAGGTAAAGCCCATTGTACTAGCTGGAGGAAGCACAAGTTGTCAAGCTGACTACTGAGTATTTGTTAAGTAAATACAAATGATAGTAAATCATTGGTCCAGTGCAGAGAGTTTAGAACTTTCTAATCCAGAAATTATTGATGTTTGCCTGCACACCTGGAACCTGTGTCCCTAGTGCCTGTGCTGCAATGGAAAAAAGCCAGTGCCATGATGCAATGGAAGATGGGAGAAGTCGAGCCTTTTCCCTGTGCTTTCTGCCTGGGTTTTGTGCCTGGAATAGTCATTTGCACCTTGGCTAGGGCAGCGTGCGATACTCAGGCTCACCAAGCAGAGCCTGAGCTTGTGGGAGATTGGGATCCACCAGGATCCTGCTATGTTCTGTGCTGTAGGAGACATGGCCATGGCAGTTCAGTTCATGTATGTAAATCTGGGTGCTGTCTGCTCCTCTTGACTGTACTTGGTGCTGAAGAGAAGGCAGAAGTCAAAAGCCATTGATGGAGTTTAAAAAGAAAGAAAGAAAAAAAAAGGCTCATTTTGAAGTTCAAAAATTCCAGAGTAGTCTGTTCTCTCAATCCTAGCAGAAGACACCTTTGTAATTTGCTGCCCCCCATGACCAGAGCCACAAGAAGTAGAGGTCTAGGAGTATAACAAATAATTCACAGACATTCAGGCAAATGCCTTTAGCTGCTGCCATCTAGCACACTGTGATGGTTATCTGCTGCCCACCCCACATGAGAAATGAGTAGAGATAGGCTGTGAGCCTCTCCTGACATATTTTCTGATCTCCAGGACTGCTGAGCCAGAGCTCATGACAGTCTTTAAAAGATTCAGGTCCTGCATCTCCAAGATTCAGTGATTTTTTCCTAGCCCATTTTGCTGGTCATTAACCTATCACAAAGAGACCGTAGGAGGAGTAGGAATCTCTTTCCAAGGCTTTAATTTTTCTGTCCTATGTAACACTTACATGAGGGAACATTATCATTCAATCTGGCAACGCAGCATGCAAACTGCCAGAAGCTACATTTTGACTAGTGAGAGATGAACCTTAAAAGCCTGAAAATTCTTTTCACTCAGACAATGTCTAAATGATAGTATTGTTATTTAAATATCTCCAGTCCATACATTTGTGATGGAAATTTGCCTATTTTACATTAGGCATTCTTATAAACTTTCCTGGTAAAGATGGAAAAACAGAAAAAGGTTTAGATGCACTTTTAAGCTTCAATATTCACGCAGTGTGCTTAACCTTATTTTAACTTCTATTTTTTTTTAGACTGGAAATAAAATCCTTCAAATTAAAAAATACAACAGGAACCAAAAACATGGGTTAGTTAAAAACTGAATATTGGAGAACTTCATCAGTTGAAAAGATCTTTTAAAAGCTACTTTGCTGCTATTTAGACTAGTTGTCTATGTAACTGAATGATGAAAGCATGTGGCTTGAAGTAAAATATGGCTGTGCATCAATTTCTTTTAAGTTTTCAAATGAATTTATGTCTGTGTTATTGAACATGACTATATCATAAGTTGAGATCAGCTGAGATTTAATGAACATCCATGTGTTTAATGAACATCCAGATATGCCAGCTGTGAGGTAAAACCTGGTAGAACAAAACTCTTTCATTGTCAAATAAATCTTGTATTAGGGCTTATGATAACAGACTAACCCCCAGCTGGGTGCTGTAAAACTGCATGTGACACATGGTCGATTAGAGTCCAGTGACAATTTCAGTAGTTACCATTACTTGGCAGGATTAACTTGCAGAACAGAGGGACATTAAAACTTGTAATCCTGAGTGTCAGACTTTTCTTCTGTCCTTTAATAGTTCCAAACACTTCATTAGAAGGTGAATGAAGGACAAGCATTCCCTAGATAGTGGACAAATACTTATACTCAGCAATCCACAGGGTACAAAGATCTGAGTGTCCACTTTGCTTTCCAAGGGATTATATTAATACATGTGATTTAGTTGCTTCTATTCCTTCCTTTGTCTTGCTATTTCTACTTTACATAAAAAAAAAATCTTCTTTGTATCTATGATACGATTTGTCACACATACCAGTTTGGATCAGAGCTTTAAAGAAATACAACTTTCCTTCTTCTTGAAAAAAAAAAACAAAAAAAACAAATTGTAGGGGGAAAAAAGCCATCTCAGAATCTCAAGCCTCAGATTGAGGATTAAAATAATCTGAATGTTGGTTAATTATCTGAGTTGCTAGTGGACAACCACACATAATTTCTGTTCTTGTCATCTAAGAAGTCAGGCTCTGAGTAAACACAAAAATTGAGAGACAACGCAAAGAGCTGAGTAAAATTAGACTAAAGCTTAATATGGGAGAGAAAGAGATGGCTTCCAGTGTTCTTTGGATTAAATATTTATCATACAGCAGTATTCCAGAGCCCAAACACAGTAATGATTTTCATAGAGGTGTTCTGCATTAGACCCCTGTGTGACTGTTTTGACTTTCCCAGTGAATCCCGTACACAGTTTGTCTCAACCTGCCCATAGCTGTGAATCCCACTTCCTGACACCCAGCTGTCTCTCTGCACTTCAAAGGGAACTTGGGTGTCCAGATGTGTTTGTGCACTTCCATCTAAAACCTGTGTGTCTTAAAATTCATGCTTAAGTATGTGATGCTTTGTCTTACAAAGTCCCTAGATTTTAGAGAATAAAACTAATATATAAGGTGTCACTAGATTCCAGGAGACATACTTTCTACATTTTGAAATAGTTTCTAGCTAACAGATATTTTACTTTAACCATTTTACAGGGTTTTCTTTAACATGGGGACATCATGGCCCCATATTGACGAAGAGTTAATAAAAAATGCAAACAAGAACTGAGTGTAAGGAGCCCTGGTGTCAGCTACAGGCCATGATCAACAAGTGCGAGGAGAACACCTGAAACTGCTGGAAAAGTGTTCTGTAATGTAATTGTGGACTAATGTGATTGGCAGTCTGTGCTGGCACCTGGCTATAAGAAACCTTGCTGTGAAAACTGGGAGGAACACTATGGGTGTGTGACACCATGTAGGAGCAGAGGACCTGAGGTGGCAACCTTATGCTTCGGGGCCAAGCTGCCACCCAGAGCCTGAGAATGGTTGGAGGGGTGCTGCATACCCCCTGGTTTGACTGCACCCTCTCACTGGAGAGGTACTCATGGCAAGTAGCAGCTGATGTGTGTGTATACGTGAATTAAAAACTTTCCCTGTCACAGCCTTGTCATTCACTTGGTCTGCTTAATAGATTAAACCTGATAGTGTCACATTGTTTAGATCCTTTTTCCCCTCTGACATCTCTTGAGTTAGTGTTAATATTCTAGGGACAGAAAAATTCAGCATTTGAATATGCCAAAGACTGCACAGGCATCTTGTGATTTCACATCCTGGCTTTTTCAAGGTAACAAAATGAGCTTCAATAGTTAGTGAGCATTTTCCTAAATAGTTTTTTCTTTGACGCATATGATCAACAACTGCATTTTGCAAACACTTAAATTTTACTTATACTTCACCTGTACATGCTCTACTAACCATCTTTTCTCACATGTTACATTTATCTCTCTCTCTTTTTTCCCCCCTCTTTTGTCTTTTTCTCAAGAAGAAATGCTAATTTCTTTGGACTGATGGTGTAAATAGTCCCCTCAGCAAAATTCCAGAAAGAATTTTAAACTGAACTATGAAATTTCCAAGTATCTCCAGAATGTTTCTCTAGAAATGGAGTTGGTCCAAATACTGCTAATTGTTGCATTGAAAATTTAGGACGAACCTTTTTACTGGCCACTATTTCTATGACACCCTGAAGTAAAGACCCAGATCCGAAAGTTTCCTCTCATAAAGCCTTTCTTATAACACTGAAGCTGGCTTTTACATGGTGCTACTCCACAGTTAATGACACAGCTCACAAATCAAAGCAGTATTTTCTGCATACTGGCCAGCTGCCCAGTGGACAGATTTTAATTTCACTTCATCCCCAAGCTGTCACAAAGCAGAGCTTTGTGATTGACCATTTTCTGATGCAGGTTCCTATTTCTGGTTGTTACTGAAGTCCCTCCTCCCTGTTCACAGGCATAGGGCAGTGTTCTGCCACACATCTCAACCTGAAACTAATTAAAAGCAAGAAATCAGAAACCAGCCTCCGTCACTCCTATTGATCCTTGAGTCTCAGTGACAGCTGCTCCACAGAGAGAGGGCACAACAGAGGGCACAACACTACTGATATTTTCTGTGATGTTCTTATAGCAGTGACAGACTATCAGGAGAAGAAACAACCAGAATGTAGCAAGTGTCCAAGCCTCAAAGCAATCTGAATGTAAACCCAAACTTGCACCTTAAAACACTAATGGCAGTGATGGATGATTTCTTGATGGTGTAGAGTGGAGGGCAGATATAACTTCTCATCTTTGTTGACCTCTTTGCAAGATTTGAAGCAGACAGTGATCATAAGAGATTACTGAGGGAAATGGCAAGGCTGAATAATGAATATATCAAAATAGTCTATATCTTCCTGGGTGTATATAGCTCTAATAAGGTGACAGGAAATGTCATGTGTGTCTCCTGAATTCACAACTATCACTTCTCTCTTTGAATCTTTTCAACACCTACAGACAGATCCTAGAAATGGTGGACTCATCATGAACCTATTGCAGAAACTACAAAGCTTTCGTCATGCTTACCTTCACCAGAGCGAGCAAGATGTGGTCAAATATTGGCCAAGAACAGCTAATGGGTGAAGATTTGTTGTGCTTGAATGAAGAACAATGAACCCACACAAGGCAGAGATTATGCTGAGGGGAATCAAAGAAAATCAACAATTAAAATAACTTTGGAGAGTTAGAGACGCTCATATCTGAAAATATCTTTTAGTGAATGCATTTGAGTATAGCAAAGTAATATCAAAGGGATTTCAAAAAGACCAAATAGCCAGTGTGTGTCTTAGTATTTTCCACAAGATCCTGGTTTGTTATTAAGTAATGAAGAATAATTCATAAACTGTTTCATAACTTTTAAGTTCTTAGTTTTTAGTATTGAAAATTCTCATTTTCTGTGGCTTGAGTATATTAGAGAGAAGGAAGAAAGAGAAGGGAGAGAAAGGAGAGAAACAAAACTGGATTTTTAAAGTTTTTTACAAAGTTGAATGAACAAAACTTACAAATTTGCTAACATCTCTGTGAGCCATTATCTGGCTTAGAATATTCAGACCATCTGCAATTAACTAATTAGTCTACAAGAAGGGCTGGAAGGAGAATCTGGGAAACTACAGGCCTGTCAGCCTGACCTCGGTACCAGGGAAGATTATGGAGAGGTTCATCCTGAGGGTGCCCACAGGGCATCTGCAGAACAACCAAGGGATCAGGCCCAGCCAGTACGGGTTCATGAAAGGCAGGTCCTGCTTGACCAACCTGATCTCCTTCTATGACCAGGTGACCCGCCTAGTGGATGAGGGAAAGGCTGTGGATGTTGTCTACCTGGACTTTAGTAAAGCCTTTGACAGCGTCTCCCGCAGCATTCTCCTGGAGAAATTAGTGGCTCATGGCTTGCATGGGTGCACTCTGCGCTGGGTAAAAAACTGGCTGGATGGCCAAGCCCAGAGAGTCATGGTGAACGGAGTTAATGGTGAACGGAGTTAAATCTGCTTTTTGCCAGTCACAACTGGTGTCCCCCAGGGCTCAGTTTTGGGACTGGTCTTGTTTGATATCTTTATTGATGATCTGGATGAGGGGATCGAGTGCTCCTTCAGTAAGTTTGCAGATGACACCAATTTGGGTAGGAGTGTTGATCTGCTGGAGGGTAGGAGGGC
Source organism: Phaethon aethereus (assembly GCF_964289735.1). Classification (NCBI taxonomy): domain Eukaryota; kingdom Metazoa; phylum Chordata; class Aves; order Phaethontiformes; family Phaethontidae; genus Phaethon; species Phaethon aethereus. The sequence continues at coordinate 55,596,087 of NC_138576.1, read as the reverse complement.
TCTGCAGAGGGATCTGGACAGGCTGGATCGATAGCCAGAGGTCAACTGTATGAGGTTTAAGAAGGCCAAGTGCCGGGTCCTGCACTTCGGTCACAACAGCCCCATGTAATGCTACGGGCTTAGGGAGGAGTGGCTGGAGAGCTGCCCAGTGGAAAAGGACCTGGGGGTGCTGGCTGACAGCTGGCTGAACATGAGCCGTCAGTGTGCCCAGGTGGCCAAGAAGGCCAACAGCATCCTTGCCTGTATCAGAACTAGTGTGGCCAGCAGGAGCAGGGAAATGATCGTGCCCCTGTACTTGGCACTGGTAAGGCCACACCTCAAATCCTGTGTGCAGTTCTGGGCCCCTCACTACAGGAAAGACATTGAGTTTCTGTATTATGTCCAGAGAAGGGCAACGAAGCTGGGGAGGGGTCTGGAGCACAAGTCTTATGAGGAGCGGCTGAGGGAACTGGGGTTGTTTCGTCTGGAGAAGAGGCTGAGGGGAGACCTTATCGCTCTCTACAACTACCTGAAAGGGGGTTGTGGTGAGGTGGGTGTTGGCCTCTTCTCCTAAGTAAGTAGCAATAGAACGAGAGGAAATGGTCTCAAGTTGTGCCAGGGGAGGTTTAGACTGGATATTAGGAAAAATTTCTTTACAGAGAGAGTGGTCAAGCATTGGAACAAGCTGCGCAGGGAGGTGGTGAAGTCACCATCATGGAAGATGTTCAAAGAACGTGTAGATGTGGCACTTCGGAAGATGGTTTAGTGGGCTTGGTGGTGTTGGGTTGGTGGTTAGACTTGAAGATCTTAAAGTTATTTTCCAACCTTAATGTGATTATGAGATTGTAATACCAGGTTCCTAGCTTATACAAGGGCCAGAAATGCATACATTTACCTTGGTATGCAAATAAATTTAACCTATGAGTTTTACAGATGATTACCAGTACTAATAGAATAACGATTCCAGCTTCAACTTCTGCGTATTCACACAAACGTTGTTTCCACCCCAGATTCTCCAGATTTCCTTCTGTGGTCTCTCCTTATGTATTCTGTTCACTGTTAATGATCTCTTCACTTGCAGCGTTTTCTTGTCCTGCTCTCCATCTTCTGGCTTACTAGAGTCCCTCCAGGTTCTCAATGCAGTGTTAGTTTCAGTTCCCAATCTCCTTGACTGACACTTTCATATCATTCACCCAAATAGAAATGTTTCCATTGAAAATTTTCTTATCTAGCCAGGCTGGGTTTCTTCTCCTCAACTTTCTCCCCAGCAACTATTTGCTGATTTCCAGTTTACCCAATTTTCCTTAGCCAACCTGCTACAATCTCTTGGTGCATACATGAGGCTCTGGCTGTCTCCTTAGGCATCCTGCTCTCAGTTACTCCTTTTGCTACCTTAGTTCAACTCTTACATTCTCTCCTTTGAAGTGAGGATGTTGATTGCTATGTTGCTTTTGCCCAGTCTGGTGCTGAGAACAAAGGGGAAAAAGTATGTCTCTGCGTGGTTAACTCACTATTGTATTGAGCCCTTGCTACTACTATATTTCCATCCATATGAAAATCATCTCACTGTGTTGGTATTGAAGTTCAGTGCCTGCAGTGAGTGCGTGAGAAGGTGAGCCAGAGCTTTGGTTCTGTAGCTCAGAACATAACCCAGTGCCTGGGAACAGGCAGTTCAACGTTCAACAGTTTGAAATCACTTGGCAGCTGAGACAGGACATACCTGTAAATACCTGTACTTCAGAACAAGGAGAAATCAAACACAGTGGAAATTTTCAAAGTCAGCAATTTTGTTCAAGGGTGAATAAAAAATTCGTTTGAGTTCTTTGAAATGACCTTCCTCCTTCTTTCTGTTTTCTTCTTTCCCACTTTGCTCATCAGAAGCAACAGAGATGCAGATGCATCTTTTCCAAACAACAGATGGTAAGCCTTTGATCCAAAACACAAATGCCCCAAACTACAGTCATGAAATTGTTATAAGAATTGTTTTAAGTATAGTAAAAATATATTTTTTCTTTTTTTATTCTTTTTTTTTCAAAATTCCATATTGAAAATGGTTGAATGATTTTGCATGTCTGTGTGAAAACCAAAATATCAACCTGAGATTTTCAAAGGTAAGGCATGCAAAAGTGATTAGGATTGAAACTTATTAGCTGTTTGACAACATTATATATATGTGGTGCTATCAAAATGATAATAAAATTGTTATACAAGGATGAAATAAGTACAAGAAAAAATGTAGTGTAAAGAGGCATCAAATACTAGTGCCTCTCATGATTGCTCTCATCAGTCACTAAACAAGTAAAATGACATAATGCATATGCCTTTAATTACCTATTTCTGAATCTTACTTTTTCTCAAAATATTTTACTCCATAAGTAAAGGTAAAACACAGATTTTTATCACAAGTACAGAAATAAGTCAAAACCTTTGTGTCACAAAGTGAAATAAGTGTTTAAAAATGATCCATAGCTTATTTTTTCTATTCTGAAAAAAAAGTTTGACAAGATCAGGCAAATTAGATCAAGTTGCAGAGAAACAAGCCTTTTAGTTATGTTGTATTTCTATAAAATCATACAATCATGGAATAGTTTGGGTTGGAATGGACCTTTAAAGGCCATCTAGTCCAACCCCCTGCAATGAGCAAGGACACCTGCAACTAGATGAGGTTGCTGAGAGCCCCGTCCAACCTGACCTGGAACGTTTCCAGGGATGGGGCATCTACCACCTCTCTGGGAAACCTGTTTCCAGTGCTTCACAGAATCAGAATCACAGAATCACAGAATCACTAGGTTGGAAAGGACCTTCAAGATCATCAAGTCCAACCATTAATCCAGCGCCACCATGTTCCCTAAACCATGTCCTGAAGTGCCACATCCACACGTTTTTTGAACACTTCCAGAGACGGTGACTCCATCACCTCCATGGGCAGCCTGTTCCAATGCTTGACCACCCTCTCAGTGAAGAAATTTTTCCTAATATCCAATCTAAACCTCCCCTGGTGCAACTTGAGGCCATTTCCTCTTGTCCTATCACTAGTTACTTGGGAGAAGAGGCCAACACCCTCATCGCCACAACCCCCTTTCAGGTAGTTGTAGAGTGCAATAATGTCTCCCCTCAGCCTCCTCTTCTCCAGACTAAACAACCCCAGTTCCCTCAGCCGTTCCTCATAAGACTTGTGCTCCAGACTCCTCACCAGCTTTGTTGCCCTTCTCTGGACACGCTCCAGCACCTCAACATCCTTCTTGTAGTGAGGGGCCCAAAACTGAACACAGGATTCAAGGTGTGGCCTTACCAGTGCCAAGTACAGGGGCACGATCACTTCCCTACTCCTGCTGGCCACACTAGTTCTGATTCAGGCAAGGATGCTGTTGGCCTTCTTGGCCACCTGGGCACACTGCTGGCTCATGTTCAGCCAGCTGTCAGCCAGCACCCCCAGGTCCCTTTCCGCCGGGCTGCTCTCCAGCCACTCCTCCCCAAGCCTGTAGCATTTCATGGGGTTGTTGTGGCCAAAGTGCAGGACCCTGCACTTGGCCTTCTTAAACCTCATACAGTTGACCTCTGCCTATCAATCCAGCCTGTCCAGATCCCTCTGCAGAGCCCTCCCACCCTCCAGCAGATCAACACTCCCACCCAACTTGGTGTCATCTGCAAAGTAACTGAGGGAGCACTCAATTTCCTCATCTAGATCATCTATAAACATATTGAACACGACTGGCCCCAGAACCGAGCCCTGGGGAACACCGCTTATGACCGGCCGCCAGCCGGATTTAACACTGTTCACCACAGCTCTCTGGGCTCGGCCATCCAGCCAGTTCCTCACGCAGCGAAGAGTAAACCTGTCTAAGCCACGAGCCGCCAGTTTCTCCAGGAGAATGCTGTGGGAGACGCTGTCAAAGGCTTTACTAAAGTCCAGGTAGACAACATCCACAGCCTTTCCCTCATCCACTAGGCGGATCACCTGATCATAGAAGGAGATCAGGTTGGTCAAGCAGGACCTGCCTTTCATGAACCCATGCTGGCTGGGCCTGATCCCTTGGTTGTCCTGCAGATGCCCTGTGAGCACTCTCAAGATCAACCGCTCCATAATCTTCCCCGGTACCGAGGTCAGGCTGACAGGCCTGTAGTTCCCAGGATCCTCCTTCTGGCCCTTCTTGTAGATGGGTGTCACATTGGCAAGCCTCCAGTCTTCTGCGACCTCCCCTGTTAACCAGGACTGCTGATAAATGATGGAGAGTGGCTTGGCAAGCTCCTCCGCCAGGTCTCTCAGTACTCTCGGGTGGATCCCATCAGGCCCCATAGACTTGTGGGTATCTAGATGGTTTAACATGTCCTTAACTGCTTCCTCCTGGATTATGAGGAGTATATTGTGCTCTCCATCCCCATCTTCCAGCTCAGCGAACTGAATACCCTGTGGATACCTGGACTGGCTATTAAAGACTGAGGCAAAGAAGGCATTAAGTACCTCAGCCTTGTCCTCGTCCTTGGAGACAATGTTTCCCACCATATCCAGTAGGGGATGGAGATTCTCCTTGCCTCTCTTTTTGTTGTTAATATATTTGTAAAAACATTTTTTATTATCCTTTACGACTGTGGCCAGACTGAGCTCTAGTTGGGCTTTTGCCTTTCTAATTTTGTCCCTGCTTGACTTAACGAGATCCTTGTACTCTTCGTGAGTTGCCTGCCCCTTCTTCCAGAGGTGGTAAACTCTCCTCTTTTTCCTTAGTCCCAGCAAAATCTCCCTGTTCAGCCAGGCCGGTCGCCTTCCCCGCCAGCTCTTCTTACGGCACATGGGGACCGCCTGCTCCTGCGCCTTTAAGATTTCCTTCTTGAAGGCTGTCCAGCCTTCCTGGACACCTTTGTCTTTCAGGACTGTCTCCCAAGGGACTCTCTCAACCAGTGACCTGAACAGGCCAAAGTCTGCCCTCCGGAAGTCCATGATAGCAGTTTTGCTGACCCCTGTCCTTACTTCCCTCACAACTGAGAATTCTATCATGTCATGGTCGCTAAGCCCAAGATGGCCTCCGACCACCAAATCTCTCACCAGTCCTTCTCTGTTTGTAAACAGCAGGTCCAGCAACGCACCTCCCCTGGTGGGCTCACTCACCAGCTGTGTCAGGAAGTTATCCTCCACACATTTCAGGAACCTCCTAGACTGTTTCCTCTCTGCCGTGTTATACTTCCAACAGATGTCCGGTAGGTTGAAGTCCCCCACAAGAACAAGGGCCAGCGAACGCGAGACTTCTGCCAGTCGCTTATAGAATGTCTCATCTGTCTCTTCATCCTGGTTGGGTGGTCTGTAACAGACTCCCAGCAAGATATCTGCCTCATTGGCCTTCCCCCTCATCCTTACCCACAAGCACTCGACTTGGTCTTCACAATCTTCGATTTCTATGCAATCAAAACACTCCCTAACATACAGAGCCACCCCACCACCTCTCCTTCCCTGCCTATCCCTTCGGAAGAGCTTATAGCCATCCATTGCAGCACTCCAGTCATAAGAAGCATCCCACCATGTTTCTGTGATGGCAACTACGTCATAGCTGTCGCGCTGCACAATGGCTTCCAGCTCCTCCTGTTTGGTGCCCATGCTGCGTGCATTGGTGTAGATGCACCTGAGCCGGGCTATCAATTTCAGCTCTGGCATGCCACCCCTAAGCTCATCTCTAGTGAGCCTGGTTTTATCCCCTCCCCCCTCCAAATCTAGTTTAAAGCCCTCTCAATAAGGCCTGCCAGCTCATCGTGAAAAATTTCTTCCTTATAGCTAGTTTAAATCTAGCCCTCCTTCAGTTGAAAACCATTACCCCTTGTCCTATCGCAACAGGCCCTGCTGAAAAGTCTGTCCCCATCTTTCTCATAGGCCCCCCTTTCAGTACTGGAAGGCTGCAATAAGGTCTCCCCGGAGCCTTCTCTTCTCCAGGCTGAACATCAGGCAATATATCATTGTCTGGTAATGCAATCAATCAGCAGCAATGAAAGGTCTTTATCTAAATTAACACCAGTAGATATATTACTTAGTAAGCATGAGCACAACTTTTCATCATAGAATACTCTTTCTGAATATTTTATCGTATGGATTTCCGTTTATTTTGATGGACTTTTTTTAGATGACATTCTGTGTTCACTGTAAATGCTAAATGTGCCACTTGACTTTAATTCCAAATGACCAATATTGTCAGCAGAACAAAATGCCCCAAATTAAACAGGAGTGCATAACGGATGTGATGAGATATCTTTGCTAAAAAATGTTACATAATAGCAAGTAAATAATGCACAAACAAGCAGTAGCACCTGAATAAGATGATATAGTACACTTATCAATGCTTGTGGCAGTCTCATATAAGACTCTCATGTAAAACAATCTAAAAAAGAAGCCTGTGGGAAAGTGAAGCATGCTAAATGCTTTTGTAATTTTCATTTTGAAGAACAGTCTAAAGGTTAATTTAAAGAAAAAAATAGAGTACGCATTGATATGGCAGCTGAAGATAATGTGTTATAAAGCTCTACCTACATTTAAAATAGCTCTTAAAACTAGTGAAAAAGCCAACCTACATTTAAAATAACTCTTAAAACTAGTGAAAAAGCCAAAACTGTATACAGAGAACAGTGCCCTGTAGTTTTCTGTACGGGAAATAATTGGCCTTTATTTGACATTAGAACAATTACAAAAATTAATGTGAATAAGAAACTATTGGTGGTGATGACAGACAATGATGGACCATAGTATGCATATGAATATACATAGAAAAATCATGCTTCATAATGTTTAAGAGCAGTCATATATTTGTTTTCTCTCTAAAGAGAAAACAATAGGGAGGTGTGAAAAAAGGCCAAAAACAACAACAAAGGCCTGTGTGAAGAAAAAAAAAAATATTTTTAACATGAGAAAATTGAGAAAGTAAAGACTGAATAGATCTTTGTTTTTCTTTTGTATTTAGTTTTATATTGCACATATTGGACCATTAAAATAAAAATCATTGGAGGGAATAAAGTGGAGCCATTACACCCCAAGTTATATTACGCCATAGATCTGTAGCTCCCTCAGGCGATACTCCTTGCGATTCATCCCCCTCCCCACCTCAGAAATACTCATGTAATCAATTCATATCCCAATAAAATGGCTGCAGCCTGCCAGGGAAGGAGTCCTGTTCTCAGGAGAGTGCTATGGCTGCAGCGTGCATTGCACTGTGAGCAGTTCTTGCTGTGAGAGCAGCAGACCTGATTTGGTCTGAGTGTGCTGTCAGTGAAAAGGGGAACCCTCTTTCTACAGCAACAAGGGCAGGAGAGGTTGCACATCACGTCAGTACTCCAACTTCTAGCACAATCCGTAAGCCCTGCTGTTACTTGATATCTCTTAAAGTATTGCAGCCAGACAGTTGTCCTGGGAAACTGCTAACTGGCAACGGAGTGAAATGTAAACAGCAGCTCCTTTACATTCAAGTGATGAATTTACTCCTTTTCATCAAGTCTCCTCTTTTAATAAAGTTTTCCCGGTTAAAATTCCTTCGTTAGTTTCAGAGGTAAATGAATTGGGGAAATTACATGACAGGATGGACTCCCTAGGGGTAACTTTGGTTCATAAACCAAAAAAGACTCTGTAATATTTCAGCCAGAACATTTCACGTACCTGACCACCTCCCCATAGGTACAGGGGGTTGCTGAACCAGCCCCATCCCTCGGCCTCTCCTTGCAGGGCCACTGCTCCAGCCATGGCCAGCGTGGGGGCCCCTCGCTGAACTTGCTCCAGTTTGCCCATGTCTCTGAAACCATTGTGTACTCTTCTCACTCAGAATATGGAGTGTTTGTCACCAGCACCAGCACTCCATATCCTGACCATTTACATTTCAGACAACTGCTACAGCATGAGAACATTTCAACAACGCAACTATCCTGTGAAATGGAGACGGAATCTGGTTTCTTCTCCTCTATGCTTGAATAAAAACAGAATAATTTTAATCTTAACTATATTCATTATTGCGATGAATTTTAAAGCAACCTTAAAGTATTTGGAATGCTAATGAACTTAATATTTATTTTGATATTTAAGATGATAGCTTTGCAGCCTAAATGTGCTCTGATCCAGAAGTTGTTCTTTCCCTCTATTACACATAATTGCATATTGCTTTGCATTCAGGGCAGATTTGAATAAGAATATTTTAGCAAACTAAGATGAAGATTAAGGCATGTAAATAGTATTCTCCCAGACACAGAACACCACACAAATGAGTACAGTTACACAGACATAAATACCATCCAGCCAGTGAACTGTGAGATAAATTCACTTAAGTTTGGCAAAAGGCTGTGAGATCTTGGAAAAGGAAGAGTCATTTTTGCTTAGTTTTATTTATGTGATTTTATTAATAAATCTACCATTGCTGGATGTGACAGCAAACACTGTAAAAGCAGCAAACAACTTCCCGACACGTTTCATATCTAGGAATTCAGTCCAGCCATGTCTATGCTGGAAATTTTACTTAGCTGTGTACAAGCTCTCAGGTTGTAAAGTCTGAAAACTTAGACAAAAGAAAATTCTCCTGCTAGGAACAACATCTTGCAAACTTTTCCAGGAAGAAAGCAGAAGAGGAAGCTGCAGAGGTGGGCGAGGTACAGCGAGTGAGCTGAGTCTCTGAAGTGCTGCTCGCTGGTTAGAGGAAGAGGAGGGCTGGTGATGCCAGCTGATCTCTTCCCAAGGAGCAGGCTGCAGGGAGGTCAAGCCAGCCTTCCCTCACTGGGACCTGAAGGCAATTCCCTTCATTCTGAAGGGAATTGGGCTGAGGGGAATCTGGGGTTTCTGTCTGAGTGTTCCCTGCTTTGCTGGTTCAGGATAGAAAAACACATTCCATTCTGGTCAAAGTTAAAATTGAACTGAAGGACTTCCAGGGTTGAGGCCAGCAGTGACCAAATTGTGGCTCCTTCTGTCACTCTCTGGCATCCCATCAGCTGCACTGAAATAATGGAAAGCAAAAATTGCAGGCTTTCTGCAAACGTTACCCTCTGAACCACCACACATATCTGTGTGCGGCTGAGCTACAGCTGTAGTAAGATGATGATGATCTATTGCCAGTTTGGTAAAATTTTGAGTGGTTTGGGAGGACTTCATAAAAATAATAAGTAAAACAAGCATGGATGTGAAAGTAGGCCACTGTTATTCACTATCATACTGTATTTTCTGAACAAACCCTGAAAAAAAGTGTTTTTCTAAAACACAAATTTTATTTTTACAAGGTACCAGACAATAGAGAAAATCGATATCAAAAGTCAAATATCTTCCCTATTTTTTTGAATTATAACATTTTTCTATAAGCACACTCACATATGGTAGGCTCTAATAATCACTCTGTTGTTTTTTTCTTTAAGTTGAATCGCATTCTTTTCCATTTTTTGATTGATGTGCAATATAAAGAATTCTAATAAACAACTTATTACAGTATAAATCTACTCCAGCTGTATTTATGCAGCTTGACAATGACACTTTTGATTGTCTTCTCCTTTTAGAATTGGAACAGAGTGTTTGCATGACAGCTCTGTTATCTAATCTATTCTACCTTTTTTTTTTTACCTGTGCACACCAGAGACCTACACCAGAAAATATTATGACATTTGCAATAATGCTTTCAAGGGAAACAAATTCCTGAGGGACAGATATTAAATGTCTTGTGAATATTGGAAAGAAAATAATTCAGTATGTGTGTTACTCAAAGTGAAGTTCTCATTGGGCAATTATTACTACTGTACTTGGGTTAAATGATACAGATGGACTTACGTCATTTATCAGTGGAACATTGCAAAATTACTTGCTCTGAAGAGTCTGGCAATGGTCTAAGCAGGGGGGAAAAAAGCAGGTCTGATAAAATCATAAATGTTTTCTCCATCATTGCTGAAACTCTAATTTTCTTGCTTATTGCTTGAGTTGATAAAACAAATAAAAGAAAGGATCTTGGAGAGATTTCTTTAATATGCAAAATGAGTTTCAATGTTCTCTCCCGCTGGCATTTTTATGGAAAACCTGACTAGATGCTACACATGGAACAGAAAAATCTGCATTTAGATGGAAATATTATGAAATGCATGATACGGTACAAAGTAAGCCTTTTAATGGAGATAGCAAAGTGTTGCATTATATGGTTGAGTGGAAAGACAGCATGCATATAGGCTTTTATGTCCAGCTGCCCTGATTTACCCAAAAGAGCACACTTTATTTGAATATAAGGGAAAAAAAGCCCCACAAAAATTCGGAAATTATTAGTTCTTTTACCAAATAAAGTATTAAGACATGTGTGAGTCACCACTGTAAACAATGATGTTTTGAACTTGCATGGCAATTTTTTCAAAGGCTCCTTAATTGTTTTACAACCAAGAATTAAGCCTTTCAGTACTGATTCTGTGATATATGTTAAGTGGTGTAACCATGTTTAAATTCATACTCATAGGTTTTAGCAACTATTTTAAAGTCACTGCAGTAGCTGACGCTTTTTGAAAATGCCCCTAGAGACATGCTTTTCCTCAATTTGTAATTTGTGTAGTTTTGTTAAAATAAATGCAGCAAAGAATGTAAAATTATTGGTCAAACCGGTGATTTCTGAACATGACTCATTAAAAGTAAATAAAAAAATAACCTAGCCCACAGAACATAGCATAAGAAGTTAAATTTCTTTGTTGTGGACAGTGGATATTTCTCTTACATAAAAATTAGGAACTATATCCTGAGTATTCACAATTTTTTATTGAGCAAAACTAATGAAAACTGATTATTATCAGATATCACACCATATCTGAAGAACCAGTATTTTTAAGCTCTCAAATTACATCACTGTTGTGATGATATGGAACCAAAATTGTAACTCATGTCAATGGATGGAGATCCTTGATCTAACCACAAATTTTCCTCACAATTATATCTGCTTCAAGAAAATGTTAAGAAGACAGGCAAAAATGGAGCACCAATAAACAAATAAACTGAAAGCATAGGACAATATTGAAAACAAGGAAATTTTCACTGAAAATTTATTTTAGGCAGCACTTTTGAATAAGTTACTTGGGTGTTTTAAAAAATAGCAAGATCAGTTTTGTATACTGAAAGAATTTTTGTACCCCATGTTGTGACTTCCTTTGTAAGCTAAAACAGCTTCCACAACAGGACTCTGATCCTGACTGTACTGTGTGATCTGTAGCATGATGATGCTGGTGGTAGTGATGATGATGGATTACACTCTTACCAGCTTACTAAAGCTTTCTTTAAAACATTTTTCTCCTGGGAGGGGAAGGTAAAAAACCTAGAAAGTTAGTTATGAAATATAGTGGTGTTTTTTTACAGAATATTTAAAAACTTCTAAAGCAAACTTTGTACATATATTTGAGTCTCTACTTTATCTACATATTACACATGCTGTTTTATCATAAATTCTTCAAAACAAAGGAAAAGTCCAAATTTATCCTTCTTAACCACAAGAACAGCACACAACCTTTACTAGAAATTCTGAGTTTTGATACAAAAATTCTTAATTAGTATGACTAGTAATATCAATAAACCACTGTGGAATAAAATACAATTCTATATTTTGGGGGCAAGGGGATAGTGAAATCCCCTCATATTTCCAGAAAAGTGGAAATACTAGCTCTGTTCTGACAAACACAATCGTATCTCCTCTTTTCCATACCTCTGCTTCTAGTATTATTGATGCTTAACCCATGAATGCTCTTGAATATTTATGCCAGATTCATCTCTCATGTTACTGTGCTGCTGACTGCAATAACATTGCAAAGGGGATACACTTTCTCCCATAACTTTTACTGAAATGACAAAGAGTGACCTTCAGATGTTTCTGTATGTCCTCGTGTTCTTTCTATAATATTTAAAATAATGGGGACACACTAAGTGGCATGGCCTCAGGCATGCTGATGGGGGTCTCACCCTCTGGGGGTTAATGGATGACTGTTTTAAGTTGAGTAATCAAATATAATACTGTACTGCAGAACTCCTATAAAGGCACATACATGCAGACTAATAGCTATTACTCTAATATGCTTTCAACCTTGAAGACACCTTAAAGACATTGCTTGTCAATTCAACATTACATTGTTGCAGTCTAAGAAATACATTTCACTTTTCTTTTACATGGTTTGGTGAAAAAGAGAACAATTGTGACTTTTTTCCGATTCAAAGAACTGCTCTAATCAAATCTTCAAATGCAGTGCTGCTGTCAGAGAAGGTAAAGCACTAGTAACCAGAAGTATATCCTCAAAGATCACACTGACACTACTATGAAAGCAAATAGAAATTAAAACTTTTTAAAAAAATACTATTTACTATATTTACCACAGGCTATGAAATAAATTGATCTGCACGTTTTCAGTTGCATCCTGTTGAAAATGTTTAGTTAGGTTCCAGGCGGGAATTTCTTGGAGATGAAGCTGGGAGGAGGAGGGTGGCAGAAAAGCATCAGAATTTTTAGATCTATTTTTAAATCTCTAATTAAAGAAGAGAATCATATAGGGAATGTAGATTCTGCAGCTTCCAGCTGACTCCCTTTACTGCAGGGCTACTGATACACGAGTCTTTTACCTTTTTCAGTTTAAATAATTTTGTGATTTTATTTTCTTTTCCTCCTTTTTTCATAATTAAATAAAATTATTTTTTTGTAAAATCTTAACTGCTTCTTACTTTTCCAGTACCTTCTTCATAATGAGTCACTGAAGTTCCTTGAATCTAGCAAGCTATACTGGGCAGTACATGACTGACCAGATCTTTCGTTCCTGTTCTAGCCCTAAGTTACTAAACTGCATCAATGCGGTGATAACTAAGCATCCAAATGCATCAGCTCCTCTGAGAATGCATGGAGCACCGCTAGCGCAGCCGGGCCCCACAGCACAGCACTGCGAGCTCCTGTCACGTTCACAGGTAAGCCAGGCACCTCTCACACGTGGCAGCATTACATGACGTACAAATGCCTTACGTTTTACTTTTGTCAGCCAGTCCCTTTGTGGTAATGTTATGCCAATTTAACACGAGCTGGATTACATCTCTACTTAAGCCATAGACACCTGATTTGGTGTACCTCTTTATCACTACAGGATGGATGGGAAAGTGGTTTGGGTGTTGTTCCGGTGTGATGCCACATTGCAATGCACCACATAAGCTATATTGGTATGGAAAGAGAGTCAAGGAGAGGGCTAAAGCTAGGCAGCCCTTCCCCCAGTAACAGTATGACTACTTGACAGCCAATAGAGCTCTTCCTGTGCTTAGCATTATACATATATGCATATTTCTTTTGCTAGATCAAGGTTTCCTGCAGCTATCATCAGTAATGTATATATGTGTATATATATTTCCAGAACAGCTACATTTCAACTTGTTGTAGACAGCAGTTAATAAAGTTAGAAAAGAAGCATCTGTCTTTTAGCAACTCAGTACCAGATATATTTTTTGGCTTTCATTGAAGAATGAAATGCAACACATAGACACACAGAAATTACACATACACATACATGTTGACTCCAGAAGGGAAACATGGAAGATGTAAGCAATGGAGCAGATAGTCCAGTTTTAACAATACAGGCATTTTCAGCAGAGCAGTCTGCCTCCCTATTTACACTATTGAAGCTTTATCCATGTTGTAGGCTATATCACCCAGATCATTAATTTAGAACTTTAGCTGCTTCTCCATGTAATCTATCACCCTAACAATAGAAGGAATGATTTAAAGCCCATTTTAATTAAAAGGAACCAAAGGAGAGCTTCTAGTAGATTTGGAGCAAGAATACAAAATGAATAGTGTTTTTGGTTGTGCTGTTTGCCATATGTGATTTATGATACTTCTCCTTAATGAACAGGAGTTCATTAGCTCCGAAACTTAAGACGTTCAAAGCTGAAAAACTTTTTTTTCAGAAATCACGCAAGATTTATTTGCTTCCAGGACAAAAAGGAACTATGATTAAATTCCCATTTAGATTCCCATAGATTCCTGGAGGTCCATTATATTGAGACCTTCTGGTATCTTTCATTATCTTTGTGGTCTTGTATGAAATACGTCTTCCAAATCCTCAGATTTATTGGTGATGAAGAAAGCTTTCTGGTATAATAACCCAGTAAGATGCTCCATTAAACTCAATCACTAAACCTATTTCATTATATTTCTTATTCCTCTAAATAGAGAAATTCAATAATAATTGAGACTCAGAAATTCAGCATTCTTTGATGGATTAATGATTGATAATTTTTCATGTTAATATTGGCAGTCTAAGACTACAGGAATACATTACTATTACTCATTTTTACAATCAGTCATAATAAACCTAAACAAACTTGTTTCCCTCTTTCTTCTTTAATAGACTGTAAGGTATTGACCAGGACTTACAGCCTACTCATTTCCATGACTCATGTATTTCTGCTAAATAGCATATATTTGTCCTGTAGCCAGTGTTGCAGTATCAAATGCTTTGGAAGGAAATTTCACATTTCATAAATCCATCATCTAAATTCCTGGATTGAATGAATATGTCAGAAACCACAGGCATGATAACGGGAAATAAAATGTGCTTATAGAAAAAAATGTAGCTGTGTTGTTTTTTTTTTTAATGCAAGAAAGTGAAATTAAAGGTTTCTTTTAAAGTTTTCATTGTAAGTAACGAAATATTACTGATAGCCAAAACTATTAAGCCAACTTGTTTACTGTAAGGGAATGCATGGAAAAGTATAGTAGATTTAAACAAGACTATGGTCACATTTTCCCAGCATTTTTTAATCCACCGGAGAGTACTGAGAGAGCTGGCGAATGAGTTTGCCAAGCCCCTCTCCATCATTTATCAGCAGTCCTGGTTAACAGGGGAGGTACCAGAAGACTGGAGGCTTGCCAATGTGACACCCATCTACAAGAAGGGCCAGAAGGAGGATCCTGGGAACTACAGGCCTGTCAGCCTGACCTCGGTACCGGGGAAGATTATGGAGCGGTTGATCTTGAGAGTGCTCACAGGGCATCTGCAGGACAACCAAGGGATCAGGCCCAGCCAGCATGGGTTCATGAAAGGCAGGTCCTGCTTGACCAACCTGATCTCCTTCTATGACCAGGAGACCCGCCTAGTGGATGAGGGAAAGGCTGTGGACGTTGTCTACCTGAACTTTAGTAAAGCCTTTCACAGCGTCTCCCACCGCATTCTCCTGGAGAAACTGGCGCCTTGTGGCTTAGACAGGTGTCCTCTTCGCTGGGTAAAGAACTGGCTGGATGGCTGAGCCCAGAGAGTTGTCGTGAATGGCGTTAAATCCGGCTGGCGGTTGGTCACAAGCGGTGTTCCCCAGGGCTCAGTTCTGGGGCCGGCCTTGTTCAATATCTTTATTGATGATCTGGGTGAGGGAATCAAGTGCTCCCTCAGTAAGTTTGCAGATGACACCAAGTTGGGTGGGAGTGTTGATCTGCTGGAGGGTGGGAGGGCTCTGCAGAGGGATCTGGTCAGGCTGGATCGATGGGCTGACGTCAACTGTATGAGACTCAACAAGGCCAAGTGCAGGGTCCTGCACTTTGGCCACAACAACCCCATGCAACGCTACAGGCTTGGGGAGGAGTGGCTGGAGAGCAGCCCGGCGGAAAGGGACCTGGGGGTGCTGGTTGACAGCCGGCTGAACATGAGCCGGCAGTGTGCCCAGGTCGCCAAGAAGGCCAACAGCGTCCTGGCCTGTATCAGGAATAGTGTGGCCAGCAGGAGTAGGGAAGTGATTGTGCCCCTTTACTCGGCACTGGTGAGGCTGCAGCTTGAATCCTGTGTTCAGTTTTGGGCCCCTCACTACAAGAAGGATGCTGAGGTGCTGGAGCGTGTCCAAACAATACTGAGTATATTCTACAGTTTCAGAATTAATAGTTGCATTTTATCTCTGAGTACTTTGATGTGTGATACTTCTTCCCTTCACTAGCCTATGATGACAATAATGATGATGCAGTGGTGTCTTGTTTATTTCAAAGATATTTTATGTCTTTTGTTCTTTGAAATGTTGTGTGTTATTAGCATCCTACAACCTGTTTACAAGATGTAGAATAGATTTCACAGAAAATGTGCTCAAACCTATTAATGCTAATGAAGCTTCATATTGTGAAAATACAAGTTTTACAGGAGCCATAGAATTAAAATTGCTTTACAGTACAGAGCAGATCAGTATATGAGGATACCATTAAATATATCAGAAACCAATGTGTAATCATAGGTCTATCATGTGCCATCAGTATACTGCATAACACATGTTTATAATTTTTTTCATAACTCACCTGAAGTTTTGGAAATTCTTAAAGTAAGTATCTCTACTTAGAGTTTAAAGTTCCTTTTTTTGTAGTGAAACTCTGTGCATTCATTTTAAAATAATATATTAGATATTTCTAAATGTTTTTTAAATAGGAAATGTAGTTGTTTTTTGGAAGGGTGAAGCTCAACAGTACCATATTAGATAAGCACTGTAAAGAATTACTTGCTATGTTGTCATTTCTCATCTTCTTTCACACAAAGTTTCATTTATTAAAACTGTGAAAAATGCATACACATTTCAGTCATATTTAATTAGTCATACTGCACTATTTGCATATTCATCTCTGGCCCTCTAAGAAGAAAGAAAAAAATCCACAATATTTCTTCACTTTAGATGAATGAACACATTAGAAGATTTTGAGTTTCACTCCTTTAGCAAGATACAGATAAAACCGATATAATTTGGCACGTAATTAAGTACTTCACTAATTCACTACCTCAACTTAAAAAAAATGGGCCTTCAATGTGAACTTGAAAACTGCACATACATCAGTTCCTTGTGCAAGCTTTGTTTTGCAGCACAAATCCAATTTAGACACAATTTGCACCCAGATGTAATCAAACAGTAATCTAATTTCTCCCACGTCATTTCTATTGGAATATTTCTCCATTCACTCTGTGGACTAAAAATTAAGATTTTGACTTGTGCTTGTTTGTTTGCCTTTAAGTTTGCTTGTCTATTTATTTTTAAACAAGTTTTTCTATAAAGTGTACTATGTCTAATTCAGGTCTACCTGCTTTGATCTATCCTGTACTGTATTTCATCCAATAAATAAATATCAATCCATTTGAGCTGTCTTGGACACAGATTCTCCTTACCCAAGATAATTTCAATCCTATCAACAGAATAACCCATATGAATACATATACATCATAGATGTGTTAACATGTGCCACCACTTTTCACTCTATTCTACCCAAGTCTTGAATCAAGCCTGCAATATGTTTTTGGATCAGGGGTGGGAGGTAAAAAAACAAAGCAAAATATGCCAGCAACAGTGCCACAACATTGCTAATAGTACTCAACTCTATGTAATGCCATGTGCTTATGCACCCACTTTCACGGAACTTAAACCAGAATGTCACGCTGTCCCCTTGCAACTGAATACACAGTTTTGCTCTGTCACTCCTACTCTCAATCTGGTTCCTAATTTAAATCTCATCAACTGTCTAGCTGCTATGACTAGAGTATACACTGTCAATTTTATAAAGTTTGGTTTAACTTTAGCCTAATGCATTACCAAGAAAGTATTTTCTAATAGTAAAGAAAACCAACCAACCAAAAAAATTCCAAGATTTTACCCTTGTGTAGATGGTGCATAAGGATGCTTGAGACTACGGAAAAAAATTTTGATGAAAGAAGGTTGAACGGACTGGAACTTTTTAGCCTGGGAAAGCTAGAAGAGAATGCAATACAGATTCGTAAAATGAGAAAAATCTGTTGGGAACTGAACAAGGGCAATGCTGAATATATTTGTGTGTCAGATGGCAGGTTCAAATCCCCCCAAAAGTATGGACACAACTTCACACATGTAGTTAAACTGTGAAACGTTTCACTGTAAGCAACCATAGGTGCTTAAAGTTTACCTACCTTCAGAAGGGAGTTGACACAAAAGTATTTTCTTTACATCAGAAAGCCACTGAGATGTAAATCACTGCATACTTCCTGGGACTTAAACTCTTCATCAAGCATTTGCTAAAGGACTAGGCCATAGGGTCTTTGGTCAAACGTAGGGTAGTCTTCAATTGCAAAACTATTCTGGTACTCTTTAATTCACTCTAAGGCTTTTCAATTGTAGGAAATTTAATTGCAAATATTACCAGGCAGGAAAAACTTTAATAATTTAATTACTGATCTGAAAATGATATACTTCTAAGTTAAAATTTTTAGGATGAGTTTTGAATTTATACAAGTCTAATCCTTCTAATATAAATACACAAACTATTTAAAGAAATGTAATGAATTCTGAAGCAAGTGCAAAGAATATTTTCATAAAATTACATATAATTTCTTCTCACTGTGGGTCTCATATCTTCTGTTTCAGCTAGATTTCTGATATACCTCTGACCCCAAGTTTCTCCATTCACAGAGAATATCTGTGAATAATAGTATCAGTAGATTTCAAGTAAAAGGTCACTAATGACAATACTTTATACTGTTACGTGAGGCCTAACAGATTGCTTGCTGTGAAAGAATAAGATCAATACTCAGATCCCAACCAATGAAGATTTCTAAAGCAAAGTGAAATGGAACGTGGACAGATAAAGGTAAGGCAATACGGAAGAAAAACTTGCTCATGTTATATTGCTTGGATTAACACAAACACTGGAGACACATGCTGCTTAGTTTCTGGACAAACTCATCTGAACAAAGACATAAAGCATTTAATGCCCTTAATCCCCACATTCACCTCCATTCTCCTTAAATCTTCTGGTTTTTGTGTAAAAATGTTTGTTTTCTAACAAACTTCATGCACTTCTCAATTCATGTAAATTAAGGTTCCTGAGAGAGAGTCTGTCTTGAATTTTGTGGGGTTTTTTGATGTATGAGCATCAGGTTCTTCTATTGTTCCACCAGTGCATGTGTATTTCAAAGGTAAGTAGTAAGAGCAAATATTGCCTGCAAAAATGTTTCTAGATTTGAATACCAACCCCTCTTCCTTCTGCTCTTTTTTCATTTCTTCACTTGGATTACAAAAAACAACTTTATAGAAAACCTAATGTTGGACATTGTTTATCACTTAATGTATATTTAGAAGTTATGTTACAATGTATTTTATAACAGGAGAAAATAAGAACAAAACATCAATAAAAATCTTACTAAGTGGAGTTGCCAAAATACTCAGGTGTGTACTTTTCTGAGTGAAACCAAAACAGGTAACTTTCCTGGCAAAAGGAAAGAAACTTCTAAGAACTTCAGAAACTAGGTCAATGCTCTGTATTGCCTAAAAAACCTAGGTGATGTTTTAGAGTATAGGTGATCTTCTCGGATTTTCACCACTTGACTACCAGAAATAATTATTTCTGGTGTCAGCCATGTAGTTTTAGTTGATTAGTTGTTATATTTAGTTGATGATTTGATAATTTCACATGTTGATTTATTGACTCACTCTTAATTATGACCTTGATTGGATCATTGTATCATTCCATCTTTAATTAGCTTTGTAAAGTTGTCATAAATAAGTTCAGTAAAATGCTTGCTTAAGTATATAGTTTCTTACTCATATTTTAAAAAATAAAATCTATAAAAATACAGACATTGTATTCATTCAATTATATTACACCTTGTGTCATGAACTCTGACTATATAGTTAATGTTAATTAAGAAATTAGCAAACCCATTTTCCTGTACTTGCAAATTGGTACCTAAGAAACCCTTAGTTTTATTTTCTTTGTGGCTTCTTGTATCATGGATTATGTTGTTAAGTAGGCTAATAGTTTTCTGAAAATCTTGGAAATTGCAACACTGTTAGCAATCTTGTGACTGAAGTATAATCAAACTTTCCTGACACTGAATGAGCAAAAGTTCTACTTCCCAAATAACTAAAAGAAAATCCAAGAAAGGCGTTATAATTGACTTCACTTTCTATGCAGGTAGAGGTAACAAAGTCATCAACCTATCTCTTATTTATTACTTCTTTAAATTTCTAGAAATTTGAAAAATACAAATTGTTCTTTCCCAGTTCTTTTCAAAGTTACTATGAAAATGCTGCTGTAGTACAACTGCAATTTCGTCTCCCACAGGTATCAGATGCAGATCTTTCATGTAGAACCATTCAGACATTTTGTGAAGGATCAGTATTAAAACACTAATCAAATGTGAAATTTTCACGGAACGTGGCAACAGTAATGACATTCCAAAATGAAAGATACATTTTTAAGAAAGCATTTGAATTAAGAAAAATGTTTATTTTTATTCTATTTGGAAAAAAAGTACTTTTTATCTCTTAGTTTATGTAATAGACAATTTTTTAGTTGAAATATGAATAAAACATAGATATGATTTGATTTGAAGACATATTAATATCTTCTTTTATGAACAACTAAGAAAGCACTTAGGATATTTGTGGACTAAAGCTACATTGCAAATACAGAGTACTAATATGCCTTTCTTTCCAGTTATTCAGTTTGTGTATAATAGTGAATGAGTATAATTTCTTCTAAGCAAAAGGTGATTACCTTTTGAAAACACTTTTCAAATCACAAGATTTGAAATCACTTTTGAACCACAAGAGGGTAAACATATTACAGCACTCTCTAAGAGAAGTGGAAAGATAAAATCCCAGTTCTGTCATATTTTTGTTTCCTACGATATCCTCTTTAGAATGATATTCCCTGCAGATCTGTACTATATTTTTTTCTTTAATGCTTTTAATTATTTCACTATGAGCTATTAATTATTGCACAATAAAGTCAAATCTTACTAAAGTTGATCCTAGATAAGTTCACAGAAATCGGGGCGGCGGGGGGGAAAGCATCAGAAAGAGAAGTTTAGACCCTGGCATAACTAGAAAGTTGATTGTGAAAAAAAAAAATCACACAATTCCAGTGCAGAGGCAGCCCGCAAAATGGGTGTCAGTGGTAACACTGAATGAAATTTCTGTTCAGGGTGAGTTTTACATTATAGATGAGATGAATAAACAAAGATATCCTTCCGTCAAATTCAGCTGCTTTTTCTTTATTTTAAGAAATGCCTTTGTCTGTATTTCTTAACCTGTAAATATTTTCCAGTGCATTAGAATTGGCTAGACTATTAATTTTTACATTACAGTCATGAGATCCAAGAGCTCAGGTCTTCAATGGTTTAGCAGTGCTTTTTCCACTTTCTTAATAACTAGTGATTTCGCAGTGGACTTTTCTGTTCTCATCCAAGCTTCTCAGGGATTACTTTTGACATGGATCACTTTGCAATACATGTAATATGTATTTAACCTTCAGAGAAGCAGCAGGGTTTAAGTATGTAATTAGCTGTCTCGTTGTTTTTGAGGATTTATTCCTCCTAAAACCCAAATTTACCTTCTCTCTTAAGAAAGAGTATTTTCACAAATTCATAGAATCATAGGGTTGAAAGGGACCTTTTAAGGTCATCTAGTCCAATGCTTCAGCTTCATCTTCACATCTTCAGCTACATCAGGCTGCTCAGAGCCCCGTCCAACCTGACTTTCAATGTTTCCAGGGACGGGGCACCTACCACCTCTCTGGGCAACCTGTGCTAGTGTTTCACCACCCTCATTGTGAAAAATTTCTTCCTTAGATCTAGTCAAAATCTATGCTCTTTCAGTTTAAAACCATTACCCTTTGTCCTGGTAAATAGGCCCTTCTAATAAGTCTGTCCCCATCTTTCTTATAAGCACCCTTTAAGTACTGGAAGGCTGCAAAAAAATCTCCCCAGAGCTTTCTCCAGGCTGAACAACCCCAACTCTCTCAGCGTGTCCTCATAGAAGGCGTGTTCCACCCCTCCGATCATTTTTGTGGCCCTCCTCTGGATCTGCTCCAACAGGTCCGTGTCTTTCCTGCGCTGAGGGCTCCAGAGCTGGATGCAAGACTCCAGGTGGGGTCTCACCAGAGCAGAATAGAGGGGCAGAATCACCTCCCTTGACCTGCTGGCCACACTTCTTTTGATGCAGGCCAGAATATGGTTGTCCTTCTAGGCTGGGAGCACACATTGCTGGCTCATGTGTAGCTTTTTCATTCACCAGCATCCCAAGTCCTTCTTGGCAAGGAAGAATTTCATCCCCCAGCCTGTATTGTTACCAGGGGTTGCCCCAACTCAGGTGCAGGACCCTGCATTTGGCCTTGTTGAACCTCATGAGGTTCACCTGGGCCCACTTCTTGAGCTTGTCCAGGTTCCTCTGGGTTGCATCCCATCCCTCAGGCATGTCAACTGTACCACCCATCTTGGAGTCATCTGCAAAATTGCTGAGGGTGCACTTGATCCCATTGTCTATGTCATTGAGGAAGATACTAAAGAGTATTGGTCGCAATACAGATCCCCGAGGGAAACCACTCGTCACTGATCTCCATCTGGACATTGTGCCATCAATCACTATCCTCTGAATGTGATCATCCAACCAGTTCCTCATCCGCCAAACAGTCCACCCACCAAATCCACCTCTCTCCAAGGTAGAGAGAAGGATGTTGTGGGGGATCATGTCAAAGGCCTTAGAGAAGTCCCGATAGACATCTGTAGCTCTTCCCTTGTCCACTGATGTGGTCACTCCATCATAGAAGGCCACTAGGTTGGTTAGGCAAGACTTGCCCTTGATGAAACCATGCTGGCTGTCTCAAATCACCCCCCTCTTCTCCACGTGCCTTAGCATAGTTTCTAGGAGGATCTGTTCCATGGTCTTCCCAGGCACAGATGTAAGGCTTACAGATTGGTGGTTCTCAGCATCCTCCTTGCTACATTTTTGAAAATTGGTGCAATGTTTCCCTTTTTCCAGTCTCCAGGGGCTTCACCTGACTGCCAGGACTTTTAAACTATCATGGAGAGTCGCTTGGCAACTACATCAGCCAATTCCCTCAGGACTCTGGGATGCATCTCATCAGGTCCCATAGACTTGTGCATGTTCAGGATCCTCAGGTGGTCTCGAACTTGATCTTCTCTTTCAGTGGGAGGGATTTTGCTCCTCCAGTCTCTGCACTGCAGTCCATCCAAATTACAGACTAACATATATTCCAAGGTTTTGGAATGTCTCTCTCAAGTTTCTCTGCCTGTTTCCTACTAGCTGTCTTCTTTCAGTGTAAGGGTAGCACATTTGATTTTAGTGCTCACTGTTTTTCATTCCTATTGCCTTTACATATCTTTTACTATTCCTATGGAAAAATCTATTCAAATGTTTATAACCTATTTTATTTGATACATTTGATACATTTCAGGATAAAGCTAATATTTTCAATAACTTTTTAAACACTTTAAAACTGCTTGCAGTGTTTTCATGTACTATATCAAAATTCTGTAGTGATCTTGGAGGAATGAAAATCATACTATACTTGATGAAATCAGTAAAAGTAGAACATTTCAACCATGATACAGACATCCAAATTGAATATATTTAGAAGGAGTTTTGGAATAATTAGTTTGATGAAAAAATACTTGCAATTATAATGGTAATTAAAAAAGAAGTGTACTCCCTTTTGTAGCATAAAAGTGAAAGGGTGTTAAGGATTTCAGGCTGCCGCTTATTATGCATCAGATTGCAATTATTTCCCAAAAGTACGACTTGGAAATTATTGCTTGCAATCTCTTGTGCACTCAAAAATGTTTCAGATTTCTAAAATTAAGAAGTTCATAGCATTAATAATTTCATAGCATTTTATGAGAACCAGAGCCCTATTTTTGCCAACCACTACCAAGATACATACAGACATCCCCTGACACTAACAGCTTGCATTCTAAATAAACCATGAGGGCAAATATTTTTCTTTTCATTTATCCTTTACAAACAGTATTGACAACTTAGGTAATTAAGTAGACATTTATGGTGTTTGAGAATATGATTGCAGTAGTTAACATTCACCAGAAAGCAGCTGCCATTATTCCTGAGGGAAAGCCCATCATGGGTGTGATTACTAAGAAGCTTTGAGAACTGACAATTGAAAAAAACAGGATTTTTAGGTAAGAGTAGGGAAAAAAAATGATAAATTAGTTTTCTTGAGATTTCAAAAAGAAAGAAACTGGGAAAGTCAGAATACTCTGTAAGTTATGCATTTCCAGTATTAAATTTACCAGAGAAAAGATTATCCCCTTGAACTTCCCAAAGAGAGTTCAACAAAGGTAATTTAAATTTGATGGCTTATAAAAAAGTAAAAAAAAATTCAACATACAAAACGACCCAAAATACTGAAGCAATAAATGTATCAAAAGTTCCTCTTCCAAATCCAGAAGAACCCTACACGGTAAAGAATCCCTTGAACAAATTTAGCAGCATTTTGATGACTTCCAAACTTGGTGGGAAAAAAAGTTCTTCAAGTTCCCTCTTTGTTTGGTATAAAAATACTGAAATACTTACTCTTTTCCATTATTTGAATTAGTTCTTTTTAAGTAAGATTTT
Organism: Phaethon aethereus; assembly: GCF_964289735.1. NCBI lineage: Eukaryota > Metazoa > Chordata > Aves > Phaethontiformes > Phaethontidae > Phaethon > Phaethon aethereus. Next base: position 55,571,774 of record NC_138576.1, on the reverse strand, counting down.
TTTAAACATCTGTTTTACCCCTGCATCATTTTTCTTACATATTTTAACAGAGATCCTATTCATTAGAAGAAATATATCTTCATCCTTCCCAAATCAGAGAATTTTCCTTTTAAAAAAAAATAAATTCAATCTTTACGCCTTTGAAATCAGGCAAACGTTCATTTATGGACTCTTCTAGTCAAATTTAGGATCCAGCAAAATGGAAAACTAAATAGCTACTACTCAGCTGAATGCTGGATGTCATCTTCCATTGCTCTGTTACAATGTTGCAATGTTTTCCTGATGTTTCAAATCCAGATATTTTAGAAAATACTGCTTAATTGTTTTGGAAATAAAACCATGAAAACTGTCTCCCAGCTTTCAGAGTGGTAAAGGATAGGTGCTGTGGGTGAAAAAAGAACAAGGTGGTAAGGAAGGTTCAAAGGGAAGTCTCTTATTTATGGCTTCCTTTACCATTTTATAGCATGGAGTTGACAAGTTTGATTGTCCTGCAATACAATAAGGGGTAATGGTTTTAAACTAAAAGAGGGTAGATTTAGGCTAGATCTAAGGAAGACATTTTTCACAAATGGTGAAACAGTGGAACAGGTTTCCCAGAGAGGTGTGAGATGTCCCATCCCCGAAAACATTCCAGGTCAGGTTGGACGAGGCTCTGAGCAACCTGCTCTAGTTGAAGATGTCCCTGCTCACTGCAGGGGGGGTGGACTAGATGGCCTTTGGTCCCTTCCAACCCAAGGATTCTATGATTCTAGGATCCTATGATTTTCCTTTCTGCTCTAACTGTGGATAGCGCTGCAGTGGTCAAAAGATGATGACTAAAGAATATGCAGGAACAAGGGTAGGGAGTGTTCTTTGATAGCTCTGATTTGTCCAATCACCATCGCAAATTCAAGGTTGGGAGATGATCAGAAGAAATTATATATAGACCTAGTACAGAGATCAGCCTTGAGAAGCTGTCTTTAATTGGGGTCCTTACAAGCTCTCATGCGCATTGTGGGCGCGAATGACTTTTTAGAAACCTAGAATCTAAACCTGTTCAGAAACTGGCCATTTGTCTTTTTAATTTGTCCTCTTGTAAACAACACTGCTTAATTATTTTCTGAGTACTTTTTTCTTTACTTAAGCTTTATATTGCCATTGGATACAGAATATAGGCACAAGAAGAGAGAAAAATAACTGGAGATACCCATTTTCACTGTAGGTTAATACTCATCTGTTTCTCAGTTCCTGGTTTGAGTAGACAGAATAATGCACTCCTGAGGTCTCAGCGACAATAGGGAGAAAAATAAGAAAAATCCAGGACGGGGGATTTATAGGATATTAGCTATCAAAAAGCTCCTTTTAATGATACTAGCTAGAGACTAGGCATGATCTGAACAATCGGTGATGTCTAGGACTCTTGGTTTTTATCAAACATATACATGTCTAATCTTTGCTTGAAATCCTGTGCTCAGTGATAAGAGAATATAAAAAAAAGCAAAGCTCAATGCTTTTGGTCAAAAAGCCCCAGAAGTTATTACCTTCATTTTTTATTCTAAAGAAGGGACAAATCAGATTATATAAAAGTTTCAAAAAAGTTAACTTTAAAAACTGAGAAACATTTTTATTTATTAATGAAAAATTTGCCTTTTACAAATTGTTCTTCTTTATAACAAGTGAAAGTTAAGGTTCCCCTATGTGTATTTTTCCAAAGCAGGCAGTAGGTATGAGGCATGCTGAAATACTAGTTTAGTATTTAAAAATGTGTTGTTGGTTTCTTTTCTATGCAGAAAAAGTAAATTTTAATCTAATCCTTGAACAGTACTTTGAAAATCAATAAAGGGGAGGGTGTGTGGGGACAAAATATGTTCTTTTATTCCAGTGAAATAAATCATTCTGTATTGCCAGAGATGATAATAAAGGGGGGAGGAGTCACTCCATCCCATATAGCACACTAAGAAGGGCTTTGGTGCTCTTTAAAGACTGAGCAATTTTGAATCTAGCCGAGACACCCTTTGCCTAACTCAGAATAAATTAATGTTCTAAGGGTCTGATCTTATATTCTTACTGCTTCAGACTATTGACTTGTCTGTTATTAAGGTAGTTAGAGTACTATAGTAATTTTATTTTTGTTACTTTTTTCTTTAAAGTAAAATTTAGTAAAAGATCATTCTGTTCCTGGGTGATATAAAATAGAGAACTTTGCACATAATAATGGCAGGAATTAGCTAAACTCTAGCTGTTTTTCCAAGACAAATTTCAGTTTGGTGATGTTGCTGAATCTAATTTATTTTAATCATGTGGTAGTCATGTATTTGAGAAGACCATCATTCTTCTTGGATACTAATTTCAAGACTGTTTTCAGATAATCAAAGAACTGGAAGATGACACTGCAGAATGATGTCACCATAAACTGCCAAATTCTCATAAATCTAGTGTGCATATCTCTTGCTCTGAGCTAATAAGAAAAAAAATGCAATTCACAGTAGTTTCCAAAACCTGGAATTGCACGTCACGTAACTAACTAAATTTGGAGGAAATAATTAAATATTCTGTGGCTTTTCTTTGAAATATTGAAATTTAAAAGTATTTTCTTCCTTTTCTTCCATAGTTTTAGTTTCAGTTTTTTTCTCAAATTAAGAACTTTTCAGTTAAATGTTTTCATAGTGGTGGACTATTCAGGAAAAAAAAAAAAAAAAACCAACAAAAAACCAACCCAGAAAATCACAAGGTATTGAGACAGATCCTCCTGTATTCAGTTGTGGAGTAATCGCTGAGGGGTACTTTGGAAATTTACCCTCTAAGAACAGCCTTGAAACCAGGTGGAACGTAGCACTCATGTACAACGGGTCTGTGACATGGAGACTCCCTGAACGGCCTTGGATGTTGGCAACATCAGGGGCACCTGGTGTGCTGACTCTGGGAGAGATTACATGGAGGGTGGAGCGGAGTGGAGACCTCACGGCCACGCTCTGTGAACAGGGGAGTTTAGGGATGCACAGGATGTACATTGATAAGCTGCGCTTGCAGTGTCCTGGGCCAAAGACCTGTCAACTTTGATGAAGTGCTGTACTTAGAGTGAACTTTGCTAATTATAATATCATTATAATACTAAAACACACACCCCTCTCAAAAGCTACCCACCTCCCAAGGTGCGACCCCTCCTCAATGAGTGTGCGCACTGAATTTTTCCTAGTCTGTACCTTTAAACGCGAAGCGAGAGAATTCTGCACCAGTCCTGATAAAGGTATGTATGACTAGAGTCACTCAAGCTCCACCTGCAAAGTAAAACACTATAAAATAATGTTTTAAGAGCTGGATGTTAGGGAAGATACCATCGTCATGTACCACTCTAACTTCTGGGATCATTCGACGGGCTGAGCCTCTCTTCCCCCCCATCGGGACGCCATTGGGTAAGATTCGAACCCTTGGTCATACCAAGTGCCTTCCCGGGAAACTTAGAAATCTCTATATAGAGTCACTTTACATCTTTTAATGCGTTTATAGCCAAGTAGTGTCCCTCGTAGTTTTAGCATTTGCATGTGCTTTATAGGTAGTGAATTTATCACCGGCAATCCAAAGAACCTGTATATCTGTTGCTTCAATAAATCGCACCATTGATTGACTCAGCCGTGTGTTCAATAAATCGCACTATTGATTGACTCAACCGTGTGTGGTCCCTGAACGCGACCGTACCTCTGAGTGCGGCCGTGTTAGTTCAGGAGTTGTCCGGCTGAGCAGGTAGTGTGATGTTAGTAGTGCATCCAGACCCATGATAGTCCAACAAAGGTGTTGGGCGCGACCAGACTACTAACGCTGACTTTGGGCATCACTCAGAACCTAAGCTCAGCCACCCCCAGTCCCTCTGATATCTGAGGATCGACTGGAAAGCAAGGGGGTTTAGTTTCTGCCAAATTGCTCTGCCTCTTAACGCAACATCAGTGTACAAGTGATTTCAACTAGCTAGGAAAGGATTACCACACTTTTAGGCTACCATTCTGAATAAGTAGAAACAGGATAGGAATATTTACATCCTTATCCTTCTTGAAATGCATGTAATGGCAGAAATATTACTATTGGAAAAGAGGAAATGAGGTTAACTTCCCTATTCTATGACAATAGTTGACATGCAAAAGAACAGTTTTCTGTTCTTTTGCATGTCAACCTCAAGATGTACTCCAGGTGGTGTAGCCACTTGCCAGCCCCCTAAAGTGTTGTTCTGGAAGCTTCTTCTAGTCACACCTTCAGATTCATTATTCTACTTGGGATTGCAGCAATTGCTGTTCAAGAAAAATGCCTCAGTGTAGCTTATTGAAAATCATTACTTTCATGATGCTGCCTAGACTACCAAAACTTTGCTTTCAGCAACCCAAGTGCACCTACATGTGGGAGTCTGAATGTGAGTTGGATGCTATAGCCAACTGGAAGTCTAATCAGTGTATGCTCACTAAGACTACATTCCTACTTACTTCAACCTGAAGCAGAAGACTACCTCTGGTCAAACGAGTATCTCTGTAAATTCCATATGCTATAATGTAATTCTAGACAAATGTAAACTTCTTAATCTCTTGTTGAATCTCAGCTCTTACATTCAATTCCATTCTCCAGATGTAGACATCTAGTGCCTTTGGAGATGTCCCAGAGTATCTGAAACATCTACATGAGAGGGACATTTAGTACTATCTTTAGAGGACTTGTGTCCTTCTGCTTTGGCATCTGAAGGCCAAGTGCTGTCCACTGAAGAAACTTAGTGGCTTCGTATGCCCAATTCTAAGCATATCTTTATGGTAATTTATTGTGAACTTTTATTAGAGTGACCTTCCTCCCTTTATTTAAAAAATTACAGGATAAAGTTTTCTGGTGTGAAACTAACAAGTAACACAACAAAGAATCTAGCCTTTAGTGTAGCCCCAGTGAAATCTCTCTCATTACCCTGTGAGGTTATATAAATATTTGGATTCAGAAGAATTAAGATACTTAACAGAACTGTGGTCTCCTATAGGAAACACAGAACTGAGTTCAGAAGTTACACAAAGAGTAAATTATATTTTTATCCCCACTAGACACAAAATATAATAAATTGAAGAATACTTACACTCCTGCCATTTTTTTTTTCATTTCCTAGACGTGTTAATTTGAAGCATCAAGTGTCACAGGAAGTGTACAGCTGATACTTCTGATGCCTAAGTCTACAGTTTAGTCAAATTCCAATCTTTCCTACATCCACTGATGTGCACATTTCATACATATATTCAAGTGGGAACTCATAATCTATATAGCTCATGTAAAGAACTTGATTCATACAACAAGTAATGACCTGTAGCTATGAACCTTTACTTGGAAAGATTAGAGCACTGGAAAATCATGTCAAAGTTGACATTCAGTATTCAACGCCGTCCTCTGAGAATATTTGCTTGGAAAATACTCTACAGTAAAAGTAAGCGTACTGTTTAAAAATGGAGGTCTGGAGGAATGAGATTGTTTCAATCTCACTTTTTCAAGTTGTTCTGTTTTTGGTAAATTAGTCATCTAGTAACTGAGGAAGTGACTGGGATACAGTCTCTCAAATTACTGGCCTGTACTTGGTTTCTACAGTAATGAACAATTACTGATTACATGTGCATGAACAGCTTTAACAAAGCAGGCTAAGAGTGACTCGGAATAATTTATAGGACACTTTCTTGAGAAGTGAGAAACACAAAATTTCCAGCAGAGAGATTTTTAATCCTTGCTTCTCACATCCCATGCAAGTGCTGGACGTATTGGCAAGACAAGGTTTATAGGTGGATGCAATAAGCACCAATTGTTAGAGAAGATATAAGAAGCAATCTGAGGTTTGGTGGTGAATTCTGAGTAGCCAAAGTTAGAACTGTGACATCTCTGGCGTTGATGCTTCACTTGCATAAGCACAGGAAATCAGTACCAGTTTTAGCCTGGCCTCTTTCTTCTGCATGCTATATACTCTCTGTGTTAAAACACAACATTTGATATCATCAATGCTCTAAACTAATAAAATATTAATTCTACTTATACATTGTAAACCTAACTTTTACTGATAAATCAACACCTCTAGATGCCTGTCTGAAGTTTGTGTATCCTGATGCAAGCAGCATGGGGAAAAAACAGGAGGAACTAGAGGTCTGCATGCTAGAGGTCTGCATGCAGTTGCTGGGATGACAAAGCTGTGGTGCATTAGCTCACAGAGCTGCAGTTCTGCTCCAAGAGGGAGTATAGGCGACGAACTGAGGGTGACCCAGTACAGGCCATGCCCTCCCTACAAGGCACTCTCCCACAGGGTCTGAACACAGTGGGCAGAGCCAAGTGCTGGTAAAATGGTCCATCTACACCCCCTGACACTATAGGAGATAAATCAGATCCAGGGTCCATTCAGCATGGGAAGGTGATGGAGGAAATAATCCTGGAAACACTTTCTCACTACACAAAGGACAAAAAGGTGATTGGTAGTAGTCAGAATGGATTTATGAAGGGGAAATCATACATAATCAACTTCATAACTTTCTACAATGAGATGACTGTCTTGGTGAATGAAGGGAGTGCAGTGGATGTTCTTTATCTTGACTTTAGCAAGGCTTTTGACAGCATCTCTAGTAACATCCTCAAAGACAAACTGAATGAAGTACAGCCTGTGCAAGTGGACAACGAGGTGGATTGAAAACTGGATGAACTGCCAGGCTCAAAGGGCTGTGATCAGTGGCATGAAGTCAAGCCAGAGGCCAGTCGTTAACGGCGTATCCCAGGGGTCAATACTGGGACCAGCATTGTTGAACATAATCATTAGTGATCTGGATGATGGGACAGAGCATAACCTCAGCAAGTTTGTGATGATACAAAACTGGGAGGAGTGGCTGGTATACCAGATGGTTGTGCCGCCAGAGGACATGCTGGAGAAATGAGCAAAGAGTAATCTCACAAAGTTCAATTAAACAGAAATGCAAAGCCCTGCATCTGTGGATTAATAACTGCATCAGTAGTATTTTGGGGGACAACTGGCTGGAAAGTAGCTTTGAGGTAAAGCCCCTGGGAGTCCTGGTGGTCATAACATTGAACAAAACCCAGCAATGTACCTTTGCCACTAAGAAGGCCAGCATCATCCTAGGATGCATTGGGAAGAACATAATTAGCAGGTCAGCAGAGGTCATCCCCTCTACTCAGCACTGATGAAACACACCTGGACTGCTCTTCACAGTCCTGGGCTTCCCAGTGCGAGAGTCATGGACATACTAGAGTGAGCCCAGCAAAGGGCTGTGAAGATGATTAAGGCATTCGAGCATCTCTTGTATGAAGAGAGGCTATGAGAGCTGTGATTATTGAGCCGAGAGAAGAGGAAGCTCAGAAGGCATCTGATCAATGTTTATAAATACCTCATGGAAGGAAGTAAAAATGATGGAGCCAGACCCTTCTTGGTGGTATCCAGTGAAAGGAACAGAGGCAATGGGCGTAACAGGAAATACAGGAAATTCCCTTTAAACAAATGAAAATACTTTTTTTATTGTGAGGGTGGTCAAACACTGGAACAAGTTGCCCAGGGAAATGTTGAATTTCCATCCTTTGAGATGTTCAAAACCCCACTGGACATGGCTCTGAGCAGCCTGCTGTTGCTGACTCTGCTTTGAAGAGAGAGTTTGAGCAGGAACCAGATGATACCCAGAGGTCTTTCCAAGCTGTGATTCTGTCATTGTCTCACTTCTGTTCTTCCACCATTATAGCTAAAGAAAATACCACTAACTATTGTGACATAACAGAGATTAAAAAGAAGAAGATACTGAGCAATGTTTTTTCCCCTAAGAAGTGTGAAAGAAATGTCCTTTTAAAAGTATTTAATTCTGAAGTATGGCTCTTAACTGAAAGCTGAACTAAGCTGCTTTGTTGTTCGGTACCCATTCATTTTTGTGGGACAGGTGGGACCCAGAAAGTTCTACTCAGTCAAAACTGCCCAGGTTATTTGGCTCTGTGACTGAAATCTTGGCTTTTGTGAATCCTTTTCTTAGGACACTAATTAGGTTAGGTGAGAAACTGAGGGTCATGAACTGTGAATTATCAAGAAAAATTTTGAGATTTTGGTGAGATACCACTAAACAAATCAATGGAAACCTTACAGACAGAAAAAGTGAGAATCTCCTTTGCAGATGTGCTAATTAATGAATTTCACAGATAGATGCATTTGTTAATTTAAAATGTTATTTGAAACACTGGAGGATGTAATATATTTGGAAGAACAAGGTATTTATTTCCAGTTGTTTTGGTGCAGCTCTAGCTGGCTAGATTAGTATGTAGTAGAGATAGGAGATAATCTCAGCTCAAAGTTTAAATCCTGCAAAATGGGATAGAATTCGCTTTTCTTTCAATAAGAAACTAAATATGACACTGAAGGAAGACTGTTTATGATACAGACTGGATCTGTCATTCATGACACAGTATATCCTTCCAAAGAATACACGCACATGCTATCTTAATAAGTCAAAATAGAACGGTATGTTAAAGTCCTCCCAATTTTAAATTTAATCTTCACATGAAAAGACAAAAAAAAGGTCCAATATGGAAATATCCATTGCTTCTCTGTCTGGGGTATAATTGTAAAAGAAGGCTAAGCAAATTCATGTGACAACATAAATTCAGGCAGGATAGGCATATAGTTCCAAACTTGAAATCCATATTCTGTACAGAAAGCTGGTATCTTAAGCATGTTTTATCAGGAAGCAAATAACTGATTTATGATTTTGAATAACTATTGGAAATAATATTAAATCACATTGTATATTCCAGATCTATCCCATCAGTTGCATGAACTAACAGAGGAGTAAAAGGTGTCATAAACTGCTGTGCATATTCATCAATTCTGAGGCAATTTTTTATTCAGTGGAATTATCTATAATCATGTATTTAGCTTTTAAGGAATCTAATGTTCTTTTGCTGGATATTGGAAAATGTTGCTTTTTGTATCCATATGGTTTTGTCAAATTGTAAATTTTCTTGTTCTAGCAGATGCGTACCTATCATCTTTAAATAATTTCCCTTAATCTTACTGAAAAATATAGCTTCGTATTTCAATTTCCGTTTTTGAGGTGTAGCCTTGTTACGAGAACTAATAGTGACTCTATGGTATAAATAATGAGTATAAACCAGTCTTCATGTGTTTTTTATGTGCGTTCTTGCATGTCGACCTTGTGAGAAAATTTTAGATGTGTTGTTGGCTTTTGTTAATGGTAATCTTTCTTTTCATCATAAGCACAAAGAAATCCAAGAAGAGATTAATCTTTGTAGGTAACTTTTTGTATTATTTACCTTTTATTTAATAAAGAACTCTTTTCACTGAATCAGTGAGCTTCTCAGAAATTATTAATAGCATGCAAAGAGATATATTTCATTCATTTTTTCCTGTTCAGGGTCACCCGTGACATACCTATTCCATGGAAATCTCATTTATAGTTTGCTTCTTTTGGTATGGGGGAGAAAAACCCAGTCAACCAAACAGAAAAACTCCTGATGCCTGATGACAGATTCAGATGCTCCAGAACATATTTACTTAAGAGCACCACTTCTTCTGGGTTAGGTGGGTGCTGAAGACACACACCTTAAGTTACTCAAACATATATTAATCACTGTGAGGCCTCTGGCATAGGATACCCTTCATATAGTTAAATACAATTATGTATGTAATTACTCCACTTTTCACACCAAAATTCTTCATTTTTTCCAACCTACACTTCCAAATAAAATTCATTAGATTTAGCCAGACATCATCAACCTATTCCCATGTCTCACGACCCTTACTGTAAAGAAATTTATTCCTTACATCCAATCTAAATCTACTCTCTTTCAGTTTAAAACCATTGTCCCTTGTCCTGTCGCTGCAGGCCTTGGTAAAAAGTCTTTCTCCATTTTTCATATAAACCCCTTTTATATATTGAAAGGCCACATAAGGTCTCCCTGGAGCCATTGCTTCTACAGGCTGAAAAACCCCCACTTTCTCAGCCTTTCTTCATAGAAGAGCTGTTCCATCCTTCTGACCATTTTCATGGCCATATATCATATACCATTCTATTTCTCATTATTTAGCTTAAAACAAATTTCTTCCTGTGTTTCACTGTACCTTATAACAATTTTTCCTTCCAATATCAGACATCTAATTTTAGTTTTGGTCCTGAAAGAAAACTAGAACATAATACCTATTCTTTAATTCTTTAAAGTTAGAGCATCTGCCTTCCCTTGATCACAACCCTTTAAGGCACCACATAAGCAAACACTAAGCAGCTGATTTTGGAAGACAAATGACTGAATATGAAAAGGTCAGAGAGGGCTTTTACGAGCTTTCAGAGCACATGTGAAGAGAATCATGACAATTACTTTTTTAAAAAAAATTATCTGCAGGCATTTCTGTGGTGCTCAGCAGTATAGCATGCACTCCAAAATCACTGATTAATTTATTCACATGGCAACCCTACAAATGAACCACATGCTAGATTCTCCATTTACAAATGGGCATTTGAGTCCAAGATGAACCCATTGAAGTCAGAAGGCTGCTACCTTTGGCTGGTCACCTTGAAATGTCTTGTTTGATTTCAGAATAGCAGAATGTGCAGCATCCCACTGTAAGTCTTTGGCAGCTGTGAGTGGTCCACAGCTGAGGATGCTGACAAATGCCAAAAGCGAGTGCTTTAATGGATCATCCACAAGTAGATGATGCATCCAGAATGACCACTCAGTTTTTCATTTTGGCCAGTGTGATTTTGCCTTAATTCCCAGGGGAAGACTTACTATGAATCAGATGTCAGCCAAATGTCTTACCCCACAAATGCTACATTTGATTTTGTAATTTTAGCAGCTTAGGTTGTGTTTGCAGCCTACAGAGAACAAACACAAAAGGTGAATCCTGGTTTTGAGCATGTCTTTTCTCGTACGTTGTAGCAGACAGCCTTCTCCATCCATTTTTGTCTCTCCAAATGAAGTCATGGACTTTATTATGGAACAGCAATGGCCCTAGTTCAGAAAAGATTAACATTTGCCTAGGTTTAAATTGAATGATCTAATTGAAATCAAGGGGAATATTCATTTGTTTTATGTGTTTAATCAGCTAGCTGAAGTGAAGCCTGAATGAATGAATGTGACCTGTGATTCACCAGGCATTTGGATGCTGGGTATGTAATGCCAAGCACAGATTTGCAGGACAGACCACAAATGTTTTTGCTTTCATGCTAGTCCTGACTGCCCTGTTGTGGTGCTGGCATCACTCGGTCCACTCAGCACATCCCTGCAGCTTCTGGCTCCACAGCGAATCTCTGGGGCTGAACTGGGAGTTGATATGGTGCCAGCGCTGTGGCAGGAGAGAGGGACAGAAGGGCTGCGGGTACTGTGCCTCTGCCAGCTGCAGGCTAATTCCCCATGGAGCAGGCAGCCCGCTGTGGCTGGGGACATCGGGCACAGCCTGGGCTCTGGAGGAGGATGAGGCAGCAGAGTGCAGTATCCGCAGTGGGACTATAGTCACTATTTATATCATGGCTGCATCCATCCTTCATATTACAAAATTCACTTCTACAGGATTGAATTTAATATCAGAGAACTAATTTTTACTCTAGAGTATACAGTGATTAGAAGCTTGGGTACTAGCACATGTCCTGCAGGGCAGCACAAATCAGCTGGACCCAGAATGCTCACAAGCATCAAATAACAACCATAATGAAAATTAAAACACTTTAGAGACATTCAGGACTTCTCACTCTGCATTATTTCAGGTTTGACCTGCAGTTTCGTTATATTTTCAGTTTGTTCATCACTCATTCAAAAAGTCCCTTAAAGCTCAGAGAAGGACTCAGATACTTTGCTTCAGTCAAACAACGAAATTTAAAAAAAAAAAAAAAAATCAGAGTTCTTACCTTATTCTTGATACATCATGCAATGTACCAAGAGGAAGAAAAATATTCTGTGAGGAAGTTACTAGACACCAGATTTTCAAATATAGTGATCTAATGAGGCAGGCGGGCATTTAGTGGAAGTTAGACATATAATGCTTTGAAATCCCTTTCCTTGTACACCTTGAAAAAAATTTGTCTTTGTCCTTTGAAAAGTTCTGTCATGTTTCTTAATCCAGTAACAGGAGAATATGAAAGTCAGGATGCTTAAGCCAATTTTGCTGGTAGCAAAAGTTTAAATTTAAGGCTTATGAAAATGATGCCCTTGCTGGCAGGTTTTGGACACTTAATTGAGTATGAAAAGCAAAATAGCATTTAAAGTATTATCATCAGAACTGGCATATTCTTTCTCTCGAAATCTACTTTTGTTATTGAACATGAAAGCTCTTGGAAACCTTTGTTAGTGCTCAGATGCCAAAGATACTTTAAAAAACGGATCAGCTTTTGGAGGATTTTATGAAAGGTTGATTTTTTCAAACTTCCACTTACTTTATCATTACAACGATTTCTAGTATTATATACTGTTATGTACTTTTTCCACAGCACAATCTTATACTTTGAAATCTTTGGATTTTTCCTTTTTTGGTGTTTTTTCTTTTTATCAGTGAAGAAATTTTGAGAATAAATTCAAGTCCTCAGTGGAATCTGTGCTGAAACAATTCTACTATTACTTCCTATTTTCTCTTCACCTGTGTTCCTGAGGTATAGACTATTTTTGTTCAATTCTTGTTGATTTGTCACTATATTAACTGTATTGCTTCCTTTTTCACTTTCTATCTGCCCATTATATAGAAAGAATATCAGCAACCCTTCCTAAAAGTGCATATTTAATAAATAATCTGTCCTCTCCTGGCTTATTGAAGCTGGTAGTCTCTGTAAAACCATTTGTTTTGTTTCTTCAGACTCAATGATCACTAACAGCACACTCTTGGACTCCAGAACTACTGGTCACATACAGAGGTCAACTAACTCCTGGGAGCTCTTTTGTACTGCAGAGCACGGGGAGGCTGAAAACACCGTAAATAGTTGTGCTGTGCTCTCTAAGAGTTCACAATGGAATGTAATCAGTCTCCTTTTATGGCTATAATTTTCCTGCAGAAAGCCCTTTATGAGCTATAGAAATTAATTACAGTATCTCTGTTCTGTGAGAAATTGGGGGAGGGTAAACACTGAAGAAATTGGTTAAAAGGGGGCTGCAAAAAAAGCAGTTGTTGCAAAAAAGTGTTTACTAGATGTACATAAAGCGATTATGCTATTAAAAAAACCAAACATGTAACTCCTCCTTCTTTTTTCTTAGCAGCTTCTTGGATGACAGTAGCTTTGGCTTGGCTGGGAAATAATATACACTAGAAGTATTAGGAATTGGCTGTGATTTTTTAGATATGGAGTTTTAGTCTGGCAGCATATATCCTTCTCTTAATTCTTAAATATCTCTTAATACATTTACAAAAAAAAAAAAATTTCTCAAGGTTAGAGTGAGGGAGAAGGAAAAAAGCTCAACAAGAATGGGAAAACCAAAATAAAACAACTTGTGTCCATAGAAAAACCTCCTTAGTTGCCATTTATTCTTTACTTTCCTGTTCAACAGAAGAATACATTTAGCTGGAGGTGATTTCACAGTCAAAAGACAACTTTATCACTTCAAAACTTTAGCTAAGCTAAATTTGAACTTTACAAATTGTTATACAGATTTTTAAAATGGACAATAAAAATAATCGGTGGATTAGCTGGACTGCTCCAAGAAGGAATGTAGCTGAGTTGAATTATTGCACATACTCCTAATCAGAAACTCTTTTTATGTTTCCTCTCTAGGATACTGTTGGGAATGGTAAAGTAGACCATGGGAACCGGATGGTGTTGCTGTACAAAGAAGCCACCTCCAGAAACTCAGACACTTTGCTCCAAAGAAACCCATAAGGTAACCAGAGATGTCAATAAAGCAGTCAGCAAGATAATGTAGCACTTAGTAAAGCCTGGAAGCTAGAATCATGAGCCCTTTGTCATGGCACCCAACACATTCTCTAGACTGCTAAACATTTAAATACTTGTAAAATGTTTTATAGCCACTGTCCCCTACTGGGGACTGGCACAGCCACATTGGCAGAGCCACATCCCTGATGCACAGGCAGAGATGCAGGCAGAAGAACAGGGGTGAGATACAGCTACACAGATTTAAGGAAGAGAGTTGGGGTGTTGACAATGTCTCTTTGTTCACCTTCTGACAGATGTTATTTAGCATGGCTGTTCTGGGGCTTTTTCATTCCTTTTCAACTCTTAAGTGACCTGTGGCTGCTCAACCCAAGAGAAGGTAATGTGATGCAGCTTGTTCATGCACATTTGGCCAAATAGGTCAGAAGAGGCAAATGTGCTTCAATAAAATATTTTAGAAAACACAGGAGATAAGCTAAGCAAAGACAGTGGTGACAGAATTTGCCTTTCCTAACCAGGCTGAAGTCCAACTGTTGTTCCTGGCAGCAACAACCCAGACTCAGTCAAACCCAGGTGCAGAATCAGCCAGCTTGGAGGAGAAGTGTGTTTACATCTGCCCTTTTCTGACTCTAGGGCTCTGCTCAGAGGGAGGAACATGCTGTTGGGAGATAAATTTCCCTCCTTCTAATTATAGGCCTTTCCATCTTCTGCCCACTTCAAGTGTAAATCACCTAATCATAAACAATTCCTCTTCAAAGCTCAACGCAGATTGGATGTAATTCCCTGACAACACCAATCTGTTCACAGTATTGCATGCAAAGGCCAGAATTACATTAAAGATCTTCCAGCCTGCTGAAGGAGAGAGGACTGAAGAAAGAAAATTAAAATTACAACAGTAAAATACAAAAGACATTACTCTTGCCACCTTTTAGCAAGAAAGAGTGCTAATGACACTGGACTAGAAAATCTCAACAATTGGACAAAACAGAAGATGACAGAAAAACCTTTCTTTTCCACTGGTAAAAAAAACCCTTGTCACATGCACTTTCTCTTCTAGTAATTAGTAAAGCAAGTAGAGGGCAGATGGAGACTGCTGATAACGATTTATTTACATCAGAAAGCTTCAATTATTCAGAATGACCAAGTCATTCTCACTACTAAAGTATACAAGATCATGTTACTGTCATATTTGCCTGTTTTTTCCCTCCTCCCTCTCTACGTTCTCATGTGGTATCATCATAAATTAGGTTCCCGACCTTGTTAGAGAGTTGGCTATTCAAGTAGTGTACTGATCATGAACTGTCCCACAGAACTGGAATTGCAGACTGATGAGACTGATAACCAAAGCATTATTGACAGGAGACACTACATTTTCCAAAACATTAGGATAATGGTATGCTACCAGTATGTGGTTTGTACAGTAGTACATCAATCCTGTCTTTGCTTTTTGGGGAAATATCAAAATGCCAATATCAGCTGCAACAATAATTATAAAGCAGTATTATTGCTAGTGTTTTTGAAGCGACAGTTGGTACCAGGACCAACATCTAATATTACATTGATGTATCTCCACTGAATGAAGTAGCATTCTTCCTGATTTATGCCAGTATAGGGGGAGAACAAAATTAGGCCTTAAATTTCATACCTGTCTTGAACTCCTGGCAAGAAGACTAGAAATGATCATCATATTTTACCACTGCCAAATTGCTAACTCTAAAAGTAATAATATTCCAAAATGATCAAACTAGATCTCATAATTCAATTTTGCAAAGTTCTCTGTTACTTGACAGTAAATAACATGAGGGGTTATTTATTTATATATTTATTGGACTGATCTATTAAGAAGAATTTGGGAAAAATGCCTCTCACATTGTTTTTAGGTTGCAGAGAATATACTAATGTTGTACCTAATTATCACATAAAAAGGGCTAAATATATTTGGTGCTCAATAATTACCACTTTTCTCTATAAGAAATTGACAGGCAATGAAGGTAGGGAAAATAGCAAACTCCAAAATTTATGAAGTACAAGAAACAGAAAAATGATAGCCCAGTAAATCAACCCACAGTTACTTAGAACAGGTGGTTCTGTAGTTGCTATACACTTGGGAAAACTCATTGGCTTCACTAATTTGCACTGGGAGGTCAATTAACCCCTCTATACAAATAATCTGAAATATTTATATCTCAGAATGTAAACACTGTAGCAGTTTGTATATACATAAAGTAAAAAAACCTCGTTACTTATCACAATAGCAGATGTATATATGTGTACATGCAGAGTGCGCTTTTACATGGGTAAAAAAAACCCAATTCCTAATATTGATATTTTTATCTTATACTGATAATATTATCTAATGGAAAAGTGATTTAACAAAGACAATCTGAACAAACCATAGGCATAGGTCCAGCATAGGCAGATGGGGCTGTTATATAAAACAGATCTGCTGCAATAAAACACATCTTCTCGCCCTGTCTCCAAACACCCTTCCCCCCTTATGATAAGTGATATGTTACTGGATGTACTGGATTTGATTTCATCATTTAAACACTGTGCAAACATTACAAAGGAACCAAAAAAGACGGTAATGATGTAAGGTGCATTGGAGAACCATGTTGCATTCATTAATTAGCACCATCAAAGGGAGAGGAAAGAGAACCTTGATTTTTTCTCCAGTGCTATGCAGTTCAGAAAGAGTACGTACATCACACAAGTATTTCAGGAAGACATGTTTCCTGGCTAACGGAAAGGTGTGGAAAGGGTGTAAAAATGTGCTGCTAGCACCTTTAGGTACAAAGAAAGGTGGGAGCTCCCTATGTAAAGTACTTTATAATCTACATTCATAGCTAGAAATTAGACTGTTGTCTATAAGGTTGGAAACACCTGTATTTTTGGAACTTTTATTATGAGTATAGAATTTCAACAACATAGGGCTCAAATAGGTGTTCAACAGGAATTCAAGGCAAGTAATTAAATAGATAAGCATCTGCAAATATGAGGCATGAATGGGGAAGCACACAAGCCTGGATTCATCTCACCTACATTTTGGATTTACCTTAGCTGAAATGTCAAGGATAGGAGCTTAGGCTTGGTTAAGAGATGAAGCAATCTCAGTAATCAAGATAGAAGGTATTAGTGTTAGTTATCTTTGAATTCTACACATAAGGCAGGCACCCAGCATCTCCCTTAGCAGTCAAGTGAGAAGAAATGTATCTTTACCATGTGCATCATCCGTCTTGTTCGGAATCTACTTTGCAATGAATGGAAGTAGCTATTTTTTACTACAGACAATGCAGAGAATTTAGACAAATAGATATAGGTATGTACAACATAGATGCCCAATACTGTGTTCAGTTTTGGGCCCCTCACTACAAGAAGGACATTTTGGTGCCTGAGTATGTCCAAAGAAGAGCAATGAAGCTGGTGAAGGAATGAGAGAGCAAGTCCTATGAGGAGCAGCTCAGGGAACTGGGTTGGTTTACTCTGGAGAAAAGGGATATCAGGGGAGACCTTATTCCTCTCTACAACTACCTGAAAGGAGGTTGTAGCAAGGTGGGTGTCAATCTCTTCTCCCAAGTAACAAATGATAGGACAAGAGGAAATAACCTCAAATTGCGCTGAGGAGGCTTGGATTGGATATTAGGAAAAATTTCTTCACTGAAAGGGTTGTTGAGCACTGAAACTGGCTGCCCAGGGAAGTGGTTGAGTCACCATCCCTGGAGGTATTTATAAGATGTGGTGCTTAGGGACATGGTTTCTGGTATCTGCTGGAAAAGTAGCACGGTGAGCTGTAGGCAAGCCAGGAGACTCCTGGAACGCATGGAGAATAAATTCTTAAGTCAGGTAATAGAAAGTCTTACCAGAGGGCATGTAATACTGGACCTACTGGTCCCCAATTACATATGAGCTAACTGGTAATGTCAAGATTGGAGGCAGCATGGGCTGCAGTGATCAAGCACTGGTACATATTGCAGTCCTGAGGGGTATGAGGCAGGCAAAGAGTAAAGTCAGGACCCTGAATTTTAGGAAAGCAAAATGCCGCTCTTCAGGGAGTTAGTCAATAGGACCTCCTGGGAAACCGCCCTCAGGGACAAGGGAGCAGAACGGAACTGGCAGATCTTTAAGGATGCTTTGTATAGAGCACAAGAGCTCCCGATCCCCAGCTGCAAGAAATCAGGAAAGGAAGGCGAGAGACCAGCATGGCTGAGTCGAGACCTGCTGGGCAAACTAAAGGGCAAGAAGGAAATGCACAGTCAGTAGAAGCAGGGACAGGTATCCTGGGATGAGTGCAGGGATGCTGCCCAGTTGTGTAGGGATGAGGCCAGGAGGGCCAAAGCGTGGCTGGAGCAGAACTTGGCAAGGGATGCAAAGAATAAGAAGGGTTTCTATAGGTATGTCAGCCAGAAAAGGAAGGTCAAAGAAAGCATAATCCCCTTGATGAGCAAGACTGGGAAACTGGTAACAACGGATGAGGAGAAGGCTGAGGTACTCAGTGACTTCTTTTCCCCAGTCTTCACCGGCAGTCTTCACTTCTCTTCCCACACCTCTCGAGGGGATGGCCTGCAAGACGGGGACTGGAGGGGCAAAGTCCCTCCCACTGTAAGAGAAGATCAAGTTTGAGACCATCTGAGGAATCTGAACATACGCAGGATTATGGGACTTGACGAGATGCATCCCAGAGTCCTGAGGCAAATAGCTGATGTAGTTGCCACGACACTTCTCATGATAGTTTAAAAGTCCTGGCAGTCAGGTGAAGACCCTGTAGACTGGAAAAAGGGAAACATTGCACCCATTTAAAAAAAAGGTAGCAAGGAAGCCACCAAGGCAAAGGCCCCAGAGCGGAGGATCGCGCCGGGGGACCCTTCCTAAAGCGACAAAACGGCGAAGGCAGCAGCGCGGGGAGAGCACCCCCCCCACCCCTCCCTCCGGCAGGCAGCGCGCGCTCCTGGCGAGCGGCGGCGCTGACCCAGAGCGGGCGGGACCGGGAGCGGCGGCGGCCGAAGCCCTTCACGTGCAAGAGCAGCCCCGGGCGCGCGAGCGACCCGCAGCGCAGCGACCAGGGCGGGCGAACAGCGCGTGACGCGTCAGAAGGGCGTGGCGCGGCGGTTGGCGCGGCGGTTGGCGCAGGCGGGGTGTGCGGGGAAGGCGTGCTGCCGGGGCGCAGTCCCGTCCCCTCCCCGGCGCTAGAGGCTCTGTCGACGAGTGGCCATCGCCCTTCTGGGTGGCCCAGAGGCCCAGTCATGGGCCCTCATTTCCCCTCCCGGCCTCCTGCACCGTCCCAGCTGCCCTTACACAACAGGTATGGGGCTCTCGAACTTGAGGGCCAGCAACATGAGGATGCAGATGAAGGCCCATCCAGGGGGTTGCCTAAGGTGAGTCAGGCAGCCCCACACATTACGACTACCTCTGTTAAGAAAAAAAAAGGGTAATTGTCATAGGCAATTCCCTTCTGAGGGGTACAGAGGTCCCAATATGCTAACCAGACCCAACCCACAGGGAAGTCTGCTGCTTCCCTGGGGCCCAGGTGAGAGATGTCACCAGGAAACTCCCTGGTCTGCTATGGCCCACTGATTACTACCTGCTGTTGGTTATGCAGGTTGGCAGTGACGCGGTTGCACAAAGAAGTCAAAAAGCGATTAAAAGAGACTTCAGAGCACTGGGGTGACTGGTTGATGGAGCAGGAGCACAGTTAGTGTTTTCCTCAATCACTTCAGTGACAGGCAGGAATACTGAAAGGAACAGGAAAACACACCTGGTTAACATGTGGCTCAGAGGCTGACGCCATCAGGTGGAGTTCAGCTATCTCCAAGCGGGAAAAGGATTGTCACTTATGAGTTCGTGGGGCTCATCGAGAGGGCTTTAAACTAGATTTGAAGGGGGAAGGGGATAAAAACAGGCTCACTGGAGATGAGCCTAGGGGTGGCATACCAGTGTTGGGGGCAAAATTGATATCCCAGATCAAGTGTATCTACACCAATGCACACAGCATGGGCAGCAAACAGGAGGAGCTGGAAGCCGTTGTGCAGCGGGACAGCTATGATGTAGTTGCCATCACAGAAACATGGTGGGATGACTCTCATGACTGGAGTGCTGCAATGGATGGCTATAAGTTCTTCCGAAGGGATAGACAGGGAAGGAGAGGTGGTGGGGTGGCTCTGTATGTTAGGGAGTGTTTTGACTGTATAGAGCTCAATGATTATGATGAGAAGGTTGAGTGCTTATGGGTAAGGATGATGGGGAAGGCAAACAAGGCAGATACCCTGCTGGGTGTCTGTTACAAACCACCCAACCAGGATGAAGAGGCAGACAAAGCATTCTACAAGTGACTGGCAAAAGTCTTACAATTGCTAGCCCTTGTTCTCATGGGGTACTTCAACTTACTGGCTGGCTGATGGAAATACAACACAGCAGAGAGAAAACAGTCCAGGAGGTTCCTGAAGCGTGTGGAAGATAACTTCCTGACACAGCTGGTGAGTGAGCCTACCAGGGGAGGTGCCCCCTTGACCTGCTGTTTATGAACAGGGAACGACTGGTGGGAGATGTGGTGCTTGGAGGCCGTCTTGGTCTTAGCAACCATGAAATGATAGAATTCTCAATTCTTGGTGAAGTAAGGAGGGAGGGTCAGCAAAACCACTACTAGGGACTTCCAGGGGGCAGATTTTGGCCTGTCCAGGACACTGATTAAAAGAGTCCCGTGGGAGACAGTCCTAAAGGGCAAAAGGACCTAAAGGACCCTAAGGAGGTCCAGGAAGGCTGGACATTCTTCAAGAAGGAAGTCTTAAAGGCACAGGAGCAGACAGTTGCCATGTGCATAAGATGAGCTGGTGGGGAAGCAGACTGGCCTGGCTGAACAGGAAGCTTTTGCTGGGACTCAGTGGGGAAAAAGGACAGTTTATGACCCTTGGAAGAAGGGGCAGGCAACTCAAGAAGAGTACAAGGATCTCATTAGGTCATGCAGACACAGAATTAAAAATGCAAAAACACAGCTAGAACTCAATCTGGCCACGGTCATAAGGGATAACAAAAAAAGTTTTTACAAATATGTTAACAAAAAGAGAGCCAAGGAGAATCTCCAACCCTCATTGGATGCAGGGGGGGAACATTGTCACCAAGGATGAGGAGAAGGCTGAGGTACTTAATGCCTTCTTTGCCTCAGTCTTCAATAGCCAGATGAAGTATCCACCAGGTATACAGCTCTCTGAGCTGGAAGACAGGGATGGAGAGCAGAACAAACTCCCCATAATCCAGGAGGAAGCAGATAAGGACCTGCTATGCCACCTGGATGCCCACAAGTCTATGTGGACTGATGGGATCCAGCCAAGAGTCCTGAGGGATCTGGTGGAGGAGCTTGCCAAGCCACTCTCCATCATTTATCAGCGGTCCTGGTTAATAGGGGAGGTCCCAGACAACTGGAGGCTTGCCAGTGTGACGACCATTTACAAGTAGGTCCAGAAGGAGGATCTGGGGAACTACAGGCCTGTCAGCCTGACCTTGGTACCGGGGAAGATTATGAAGAGGTTCATCCTGAAGGCACTCACAGGCCATGTAAAGGACAACCAAGGGATTAGACCCAGTCAACACAGGTTCATGAAAGGCAGGTCCTTCTTGACCAACCTGATCTCCTTCTATGACCAGGTGACCCGCCTAGTGGATGAGGGAGGGGCTGTGGCTGTTGTTTACCTGGATTTTGGTAAAGCCATTGACAGCATCTCCTACAGCATTCTCCTGGAGAAAGCGGCGGTTTGTGACTTAGACAGGTGCACTCTTTGCTGGGTGAAAAACTGGCTGGATGGCCAAGCCCAGAGAGTTGTGGTGAATGGAATTTAATCCAGTTGGTGGCCGGTCACAAGTGGTGTTCCCCAGGGTTTGGTTCTGGGACCGGTCTTGTTCAATATCTTTATCAATGATCCGGATGAGGGGATCAAGTGCTCCCTCAGTAAGTTTGCAGATGACACCAAGTTGGGTGGGAGTGTTGATCTGCTGGAGGGTAGGAAGGGTCTGCAGAGGGATCTGGCCAGACTGGATTGATGAGCCGAGGTCAACTGTATGAGGTTCAATAAGGCCAAGTACCAGGTCCTGCACTTTGTCCACAACAACCCCATGCAATGCTACAGGCTTGGGGAAGAGTGGCTGGAGAGCTGCCTGGTGGAAAAGGACCTGGCGGTGCTGCTTGACAGCTGGCTGAATATGAGCCAGCAGTGTATGCAGGTGGCCAAGAAGGCCCATAGCATCCTGATCTGTATCAGAAATAGTGTGGCCAGCAGGAGCAGGGAAGTGATTGTGCCCCTGTACTCATCACTGGTGAGGCCGCACCTTGAATCCTGTGTTCAGTTTTGGGCCCCTCACTACAAGAAGGACATTGAGTTGCTCGAGCGTATCCAGAGAAGGGCAACGAAGCTGGTGAGGAGTCTGGAGCACAAGTCTTATGAGGAGCGGCTGAGGGAACTGGGGTTGTTCAGTCTGGAGAAGAGGAAGCTGAGGGGAGACCTTATTGCTCTCTAGAACTACCTGAAAGGGCGCTGTGGTGAGGTGGGTGTTGGTCTCTTCTCCTAACTAACTAGCAATAGAACAAGAGGAAATGGCCTCAAGTTGCACCAGGGGAGGTTTAGACTGGATATTAGGAAAAATTTCTTTATGGAGAGAGTGGTCAAGCATTGGAACAGGCTGCCCAGGAAGGTGGTGGAGTCACCATCACTGGACGTATTCAAAAAACATGTAGACGTGGCACTTGGGGCATGTTTGAGTGGGCATGCTGGTATTGGGTTGATGGTTGGACTTGATGATCTTAAAGGTCTTTTCCAACCTTAATGATTCTGTGATTCTGTGAAGGCCATTTCATCCCATTCCCAAAATCAGAATCCTACTTTGCAATTCACAGACATGGGATGGAGTTCCTTTGTTCAGAAATCATAGAATCATAGAATTATTTAAGTTGGAAAAGACCCTTAAATCATCTAGTGCAACCATAAATCTGACACGGCAACTCCACCACAAAACCACAGAATTACAGAATCATAGAAACTTTGGGCTAAAAGGGACCTTTTAAGATCATGTATTCCAACCCTCCTGCAATGAGCAGGGACATCTTCAACTAGCAGGTTGCGCAGAGCCCCATCCAACCTGACCTGGAATGTTTCCAGGGATGGGGCATCTACCACCTCTCTGAGTAAACTATGCCAGTGTCTCACCACCCTCATTGTGAAAAAATTGAAAATTGTTTATCGTTCAAATTGTATCTCATTCTATTCTAAATTGTTTATTTTTCTCTCTTGACTGCAAAGGGAATTTTGATACCTAAATTACAGTACCTTCCTACTGTAGCACATAGAATTATCAGGAGATTGGGGCAGGGGAGTGAATTGACTACACAGTATATAGGAAGATTTTTATTTGCAGACTATTGCAAAACAGGTCTTCAAAGTAAAAAAGTAAGTAACTCAGTGGTTTGGACAGACAAGGCATCTACTTTACAACAAATAGCACTAGAGAGTCTTCTTTCAGTCTCCCTACAAGTACTTCTTTAAAATAGAAGATTTTCTCTTATATCAGAGCAGTGGTTTTATATTTCTTTCATATTCAGATGCGTTTCATAGACTATATTTTCCCAAAATGTGTGCCTGGATTTAGATCTTGTAGTAGAATTCAGTCTTGGAGCTGTGAGAAGCCATTAAATGTACTAACAAAACCCAAAGTAGTGCTTACTTATGTAAAAGAACACTGCTAGAGAAAGAGTATAAATAGAAGCAGCCTAAACATGCATTGGACATGTCTATACTACACTGGACTGCAGAGATCCTGGTGCTTGCACAGACCATAGTAACATGCAGAGAGTCTAACTTGCCTCTGGATTTGAGATAACTGTATTTGGTGAGTTAATAAGCTGTGTATATCTCCATGGGACTTACTACTCCAGGGTGATCCTTGGCCTAGTGTGCCTGTACTATACCAAGGCTCAACTGACATTAGCTTGGTGGTATCTGCTTTTTGCAGGTGTACCAATTTCCTTACCACTTTGTATTGCTACATTAAATAGATATTGCCCTCCAACCATTGTGATTCCTCCATCTGGCATACATCTCACAGCTTACTGACTAGTTTTTATCCAATTTCAAGATACATGTTCTCGTTTGAGACCCTGGACATATTCCAAACGCACTCAGGCTTTGCTCCAAATAACAGCAGAGATAATCTTCATCTAGGAGAACGCAGGGTCCCAGGCAGATGAATTCTGTTCACAGCTTAGCGCTGCAAGTTGTGTACCTGCAGACCTTAACTTTTAGTCACCCTTTGGGCAGAAATACTTACAAACACTTACAAATTAATGCAAGCGATTCCAGCAGTCTCACAAAAACATATCAAAAGGGAAAAAGCACTAAGCTAAGAATAACAAAGAGTAAAAAATAACAAAGGGTAAAAGAAGCACTGAGGGATTGACTCTCTAACATGGAAGGATAAAGACCAGAACAAAGAAATAGTTTTTGTAAGGCAGGGGTAGTGAGCCAAAGCAGGTTGATTTTCAGTCTGCAAGCCAAGACTTCCTATTATTTCTAACAGTTACATTGCACAAACCAATGAGACCCTGAGAATGAAGAACATCTTTAAGGAACATGTTGTTTTACTAGATAGATAGATAATGAGTTGCAACCATCTCACTACTGTGCAGCTTGGACAAGGCACATTCTTTACCAAGATAAACAACCCTGAAACTGGCAGTCAATGTCTTGATGCCTCAGTAGTAAGGCATTGAGGAAAAGGACTTCTCCAAGGTAGCTTTTCCCCTTCTCTGTGAGGGAAATCCTGTAGAAGGATGTTAATATTTATAAATCATGATAAAGGATCAGTACTTTTATTCTGTTGTACCCCAGTTTTGAAATGGAATAGTGAGATATACAAGGGACAATAAGCCTTTGTAATCAACAAGAATTAAAAGAAAGCAATTTCAAAGGTGTGTTTTCATGTATTGTGGCATTTATATAGGTTAAAAAGTCTCTCATGCTAAGTGAACTCAACCTCTAAAGAGGAACTGAAAGCATAAGTCATTTTAATTCAATTTCATTTTTTATATCATACTATTATCCCAGTAAAATGGATTTTTATATGTATATGTAAACTCTGTCTTGAATTTGATTTTTAAGAGAGTCTGTTACTGCACCTTATATTTTTTATAGTTATGTAATATATTACAGCCTGTGAGAAGTGGTGAGCACACTTCAGCTGAAGGACATGCTGATGATTTATGGTGCTGAAAGTACATACACCCTAAATTAGGTTTTAGAACTGCAGTGTAATTTTTATCATGTAACAAGGAAATTAATTTACAAAGACTGCCCTGCAGCTTTGAAAGTCACTGTAAAGATTAAGTTCTGTTTGACAGAAGGTGGGAAATTTAATTTTGAATATTTTTTTGGGAAAAAATCAGATTATCAGTCACCTCAAGGAATGCTAAGCATGTTGTTCTAAATGCTTTTGTTTTTCACGGGTTTCACAAAGTATTTATCAGACAACCATGTACTTATCAGGGTTTCTTACACCATTGCAATTATCGCAGTGATAAAAACACAGTAATCCTCTAGACATTCAGTTTTATATCAGTGAGAAAACAAGCAAGAAAGACTTGCCATAAGCAAGTGTGCTGGAGGGGCTGAATTGCAGCAAAAGGGCCTGTGAGGGGAAAAGGGGCCCTGTTGTCTCAGGGCTTTGACACTGACGGGACCAAGGGTGCAGGAAGGGACATCTAAGGAGGGTAGGAGGGGGCAGTTGCAGACATAGGAAGAGGGCAAAGAAAAGCTTAAAGTTTTACTTTCACTAGGCCAAAATATCTTCTCAGGCAGAATGCATTTCAAGACTAAGAAACCTACCTACTGTAGGTTTCTGCTTCTAAGTTCCCCTTATAACCAGTAGAAAGCTCATCAATGCAGACAATGGAGTCTAAACAGCAATTCAGCTGAATGGATAAGTGTCTGTCTTCGGGTGACTTTAATCAGTCTCTTCATTGTCTGTATTGATTAGGGACTTAGTTCAATTGGCCATATACTATTTGAGATACCCTAGCATATCCAGTCTTCCACATCTAACACCAGCCCCTAATACAAAACAAGAGCCTGTTTCCACATGTGATTTACCGTGGGAAAAGTAAAAAAAAATCTTTGTCTCATATCAAACTCAGATCTGAATACTAGTAGAGAGAAATCTGAACCTCTGTATTGGACTGGACTCCACTGCACAAGATGATAAAGAGAGAATATTTACTTTGAAGCATACTAAAAGGAATAGATTATATGGAATAGATGCTTTAGGGCTGCAGGAAGACGGTGACAAAATATGAAGTGATCCAGAATCTACTATTCTTTATTTCACTTTAGGAGAAAAATAGTCTGCAGAACCAGGAAATAACTACAAAATTGCAAGAGATTCACTCAAAGAGACACTCAAAGAGCAGGTTCAAATGAAGGCCTGAAAGTGTAGTACAACAAATTTCTATGCAACACACACTTTTCAATAAATTTGCTTTGGCCATACTTTCAAAGCTTGTTTGTTTGCATCCTTCAAGCATTCGGGGAATGGAACTGCAGTAGCTCAGTTTTTTGTAGAAAGCAAATTTAGAAGTTCCATTAGTACTCAAAAGAAACAAATGATACATTCAAACATGTAATTATAAACTACTGGTCTTCTCTCTTAAAGCCCTTAATTATAAACCCATGCTATCTCCCATCTTTTATTTGCCAATGAGTCATCAAGTCGAATGTGCCAGGACACGCCAGCCTGCATCACCCATCAAGCCAATTTTCCTTCAGATATGTGTACTTTCTTCCATGATACAAATGACATATTGGAGCAACTCCTTCTAAAACTCTGCTGTGTCACTGCATTAATCACCTTCAGATGTCAGGCCAAAAATCTTCTCCCCCGTAAGTTCTATAAACAGGGTAAGTAACTGTTATGTTGTGACCATACTTGTGTGAATCAAACAAATTTATAATTTTTACTTCATATTTCCCTTATTTCCTCAACTCTTAGGCTCATATTGCAAACTCTTTATGGCAAGGAACCTTTTGAATTAATTTCAGGATAATGAATATTTGTGAAGTCAGGTATATCACGGGATGTTATCACTGTCCAACAACAATGGATAGAGAAAGTTTAACCTATTTAGTTCCATGGAAAAATAATGCTATTAAAATTTGTATTAAAGAAATAGAAATGCAGAGAAAGCAGTTAGAGCATTATCATAGAATCATGGAAATTTTGTGTTCAAAAGGGCCTTTAAAGGTCATCTAGTCCACTCTCCCTGGAATGAGCAGGGACATCTTCAACTAGATCAGGTTGCTCAGAGCCTTGTCCAACCTGACCTGGAATCTTTCCAGGGATGGGGCATCTCACACCTCTCTGGGAAACCTGTTCCAGTGGTTCACCACCCTCATTGTGAAAAACTTCTTCCTTATAGCTAGTCTAAATCTGCCCTCTTTTCATTGGAAACCACTACCCCTTGTCCCATCGCTACAGGCACTGCTATAAAGTCTGTTCCCATCTTTCCTATAGGCCCCCTTTTAAGTACTGAAAGGCTGCAGTAAGGTCTACCTGGAGCCTTCTCTTCTCCAGGCTGAACAACCCCAACTCTCTCAGCCTGTACTCGTAGGACAGGTACTCCACCCTCTGATCATTTTTGTGGTCCTCCTCTGGACCTGCTGCAACAGGTCCATGTCTTCCCTGTACTGAGGGCTCCGGAGCTGGATGCAGGACTCCAGATGGGGTCTCATCAGAGTGGAGTGGAGGGCCAGAATCACCTCCCTCGATCTGCTGGACACACTTCTTTGGATGCAGCCCAGGACATGGTTGGCCTTCTGGACTGGGAGCACACATTGCTGTCTCATGTCCAGCTTGTCATCCACCAGTACCTCCAAGTCCTTCTCAGCAGAGCTGCTCTCGATCCCTTCATCACCCAGCGTGTACTGATACCAGGGGTTGCCCCAAGCCCAGTGCAGGAGCCTGCACTTGGCTTTGGTGAACCTCATGAAGTTCACATGGGCCCATTCGTTGAGCTTGCCCAGGTCCCTCTGGATGGCATCCCTTCCCTCAGGCTTGTCAGCCACACCACTCAGCTTGGTTTCGCCTGCAAACTTGCTGAGGGTGCACTCGATCCCTCTGTCTATGTAATTGAGGAAGATATTAAACAGTACTGGTCCCAATACAGACCCCTGAGGGACACCACTTGTCACCGATCTCCATCTGGATATTGAGCCATTGACCACTACCCTCTGGATGTGATCATCCAACTAATTCCAAGTAATTTTATTAAAATTTTTAAACAAGGTTCTCATTCTCCGTCATCTTTTAGCTGTGGGATTTGCAAAGGAAAGTCCTTTCCACTTTTATGACATGTTAAAATTATATTAGGTGTTTTTTTCAGAAAAAAAGGATGTAGTTGTTGGGAAAAGATGTTGCCATTCAGTTTACAGTTTTTTACTAAAGGTGAAACAGGGCAAAATTCATACCAAACACTCTGGGAAATATACTGGATATACTGGATCATAATATGAATAAATATCAATAAAGAAATTCTGTTGTCAATAAAAGATAGATATGGAAATAGAAATACAGCCTGAGCCTACACTCAACAACCAATAAAGTCTGCACCGGAAAAGCCTCATAATTGTGGTCCAGTTTTGTTCACCAAACTTCAATAAATCTGAAAAATAAGGTAGACAGTGTGGAACTGAAGGAGAACAAGAAGAAACACTTTCAAGTCTGACAGTGTGTTAGTTAAGCTAAAAGAAATGCCCTTCCTGTAAAAAGGCACAACATAATCTGTATTTTCCTTTGTAGCACAAACTTAAAATTATGCACGAGAGAGAATAACCAGTGTATAGATTGCCAAGGCATTAGTGAAGTCCTCTGTTACTGGATGTCTTTTGTCCTGCAGGGTGGAAATGGATGAAGAAATGACTTTGGAGAAAATAAGGCAAATGGATTTTCTGCTGTGATCCCCACTGTTAGGTAGAGGGGTGTCTTTGATTTCAGCTACTCTTCTCAGAAACTCCTATCAAGCCCTCTGGAGATCTGGAAAGTGCAATCAATCAAAGAGTTAAATTTCTTTTTTTTCTCTTTTTGTGGAGCTGTCTTTGTACTTTATGATGTTATTCACTTAATGCAGGATAGTCAGTGAGTTTTGGAAATACATTTCAAATCACAGAAGTCCAGGTGGTTGATTTACGGAGCAGAAAGAGCATAAACCCCAAGTTAGAGTTCAAAGCACAGCAGAATTTTTTTCGCTCATTTTAACATCACAATCAAAAATTTCAATTACTTTAGGTCTATCCTATGGGGTTGAAAGTCACCAAAGATGAAGTCCTGTTCAACAGAAGGTAGGGAGGGAATTTAATTTGAATTTGGGAGAATAGTCAGATTACTAATTATTTTGAAAAAAATATGAGAGAGTTGAACACATGGAGACAAAACATACGAGTGTCTACAGTAAAGTCAGGTTTCTTCATGTGTCTATTGACAGGACATTAAGTTTTTCTCGATATCCTTACCAGATTTTTTTATTCTTCACTTTCAGTTGCTTCTTTATTTCAGATGTGCATGGTATCATTTTCAAAAGAACACTTACCAAGTAACCACTCAAAGCTGCTATAGCAGCTTTTGATATAACAATTTTGAATATTCACCACAGAGCCACATTTAATGAGAAAGAGTGGGAATCTCCTAGTCAGGAAAATAACATCTCAGTTTTAGGACTGAGTTATTTGAGAATCAGCTTTGTATAATTGTATGAGAAACACCCTGCATGCTACAAAGTTAATTACCAGAGATTCTGTATTTCATATTTCTGTCTTCAATACTAGAATAGTACAAGAATACTGCTAATCATAAACTGACCCAACCTATAATTTATTAATAAAGTCTAAGGGAGATACTAAATCACTGATCTCAGTTAAAAGCAATCCTTAACTACATCTACTTTTTCAGGAGTTAACCCAGTTTGTTAAGACACCATGGTTTCTGTAATTAGTCCATATATGTGTTTAGGAATATCTGTCCACCTTGTCTACTCCTATCCTGACTCTAACAATTTTTGAATCCATTAGCTAAGATCAATTACATTTAAAAGAAAGTACGCATTTGAAAGACACTTTGGTCTTATAACTAGCCAGCTGGGTACTGGACAGAGAAACCAGTTGCACACCCACTAAGGAAAAGGGTGTTGCATGAGTTCCAGTCAGTAGACACCACACAATCCATACCAGAGCAAAGTATCGTAAAAGTCCTAATTAAAGGACAGACCTCAGTTGCAATTGCCTTTTATTACATACTAGAGAGTCCAAATTAAAGTACAACTTTGTAAGAATTATGGTTCCACAGTTTACAGATTTCATAGATACTAGGTTTTGGAGCTGCTCATCCTTTCTTTTCTACTTAACCCATCCACTTGTGATGCATTGGTGAGTTCCAAAAGCAGTCAAGGACTTTTTCCTGTGAAGAGATCACAGTACTTACAGATTGCCACGCTGCCCAGCTTTCTGCTTTCAACGCTACTCTTATTGGAGAAAAGATTAGTGAATCCCCACAAAATTCATAATAGCATCTGCAGTGTTAATATATGAGGAGAATTCTTGGAGCTTGGTTGAACTCAGACAGAGACTAAAATCTTGAACATAAGAAAAATCATAGCAGAAGGGTTATCTATTGCATGTCTTACCATACTGATAGAGGACTCTCATTAAGAACCGGGGACACACTAGACTTGTACAGCTTCAGAAAAGACAATCACTGGCTTAAAAAGGCTCTCAAAAAGGCAATGGTAATCAAGCAAATGTAAAACATCAGACTAGATAGAAGTGTATCTCAATCCATCTCACAATTAGGACAAAAAAAACCTGGAAACATCCAAAAGCACTCAACAAACACATGTGAGTTTAATGGTTCTTAAATTCCTTAATGCCATAATACTATACAAACTAAATTGACATATCAAAAGTTAGACAAATTTGTAATATATAACATATGCTGTACTTTCTTCCTCTGAAATATAGGTTTAGAATACTCCTGTTTTGATTGGCTAATGCTTACTTGCCATACTTACCAAGATCCATAAAAAATAGAAATGCAAATGCAAAGTCAGGATTTTTTGTGTTGATAGGGTGCTTCACAAATATGACTTGTACTCAAGAACATTGTTAAACATGTCTTTTTTCACCTAAGTAATCAAGAAGAATGTGTGAGTTGACAATATGATCTTTGGCAAATTATTTAATACATTTAATGAGTATATTCATCACAGAAATACTAGCTATTTGCTCAAAAGAGTTGACCAGTTTTCCTCCAAGCCCTCAGGAAAAGGTTTGGATTTGACAGTGTACTGTTACAGTTCTTCCTGTAATGGAGATTTTGGATGAAGCTCATACGAGCTGCTGTAATATTCATACTATAATAATGATTATTACCAATCATGAATTGTCAGCACTAGTTAAAGAGATGGAAAAATATGGCAAGTTGCCAGCTGAAATCTGTTTTGGCTACTTGCTTAGTGTATGAAACAGTCAGTTTAGTGATTGGGTTTAAGTGGCAAGGATCATAAGGTTAAGTAAAACTGGAAATCTGAATTGCATGTCATAATTCTAATTTAAAAATGAGAAGATCTTAACTTCCTCTCATGTTTTTTCTTTGAGTATTTCCAGTTTATAAAGAATGGTGTGTTTCTATTTCATGGTAAGTTAAGCTTTCTTGTGTTTTCTCTGATTTTTATTCACCATGCCATACCATGCCACAGAGTATCTACCACTTACGTACATATAAGCTATAGGCAGCAGAACATCAACTTCAGGTAATTGAAATAAGAAAGTCTTAGATGTTAATTTTTTTTTGTTCAAACTAGTCAATGAAGTGTGCAATGTGCAGGGTGTAAACAACAGCAGAATTAGAAGCCCTTAGTCTCTAATTACATTATGTGAAGTTGTATATGAATAAAACATAACAGATTGTTGACATAATTTGTTGTAGATATTAATTGCTCTCTCAACTGGATGTTCAATGCTGCAATTTTTGAGGGGTTAATTAATTAAAGCAAGCTAGATCATACTGCTCAGACACTACTGAATTTAGATTACTCAATGTGCAATTTGATCTTGTCCAGCAATGCTATTGCAAGTCGTCTGCTGGAACTGAGAAACAATGTCCAGTCAAAGTAATTAATTTCTCACAACTTTGAAAGTATAAACCATTTTCAAAGTGGATGTAATAGTCAAAGTTGGATAAAAACTTTTGCCAGGGGCTTCAGGAATAGCAGCAGGTAGAACTGTTAAGACTGAAGGTGCTTGATGATTTTTGGCATCTGTTCCCTTCCAAGATCTACCATCCACCTGAAGTGCAGAGGTGTGCTGCAAAAGCTTGCAATGGTTCTATTTAATCTGGTTGGGGTTTTTGTTGGGTTTTTTTGCTTGCTTGTTTGTTTTTGTTTGTTTGCTTTTATTTTAGGACAGTTAAATCCTAGTCTTGCTGTTGAATTTAACTTCAATGTATTCCCCTTTCTTGCAGCTATGGGAATGTCCAGCAAGGACACCTATTTTTATGTTGCAGTTTGCAAAGCATCCTTATACTTTTCCTTTGCTGTCCAGTTTCTCATTTTCCATCACTGAGACCACATCCCTGAACAACATATCTCAGCATGATTTGGTAATATTTTGGTAGCGCTTCACTGCTAAAGGCTAAGAAAGCTGAGATATGAATTAAAAATCATGGCTTTAGATTGAAATATTTTAAATCTGACTTAGCAAAGTTATATTCCCAAAGCTATTTTTAAGCACATACACAGCAATGTCTTGATTTTTTTTGAAATGTGAACAGCTATAAATCCTTTCAAAAGTTAACTTACAAAAATCTTAGAGATTTGGTGGATTTTTTAAATTTAGACTCCTTAATACATATTTAGAGACCATATAGCCTTAACTGTACTTTCCTTTTGATTAGCATTTCTTTCTAGCTGTACTTTTTCATATCATCAATCTTTAAAATAATGGTCATTCAAGTAGAGGTATTAGTTTCATCTACAGAAAAATATTTAAAGAAATAAAAGTGTGACTTATTTTCATGCATTTGTTAAGTTTCTGAATTAATAAATAAAATTAATATTAATCTAAATCAAAACTTTCAAATAGCTGATTAATTCAGCCAAAATACACTCAGAGTTTAATAATTTTTCAATAAACTCAATGCTGTTCGAAGATTTTGAAGATAAATTGACATAATGTATCTATAGTTAAAACTTCTGCAAACATTTTAAAGAGTGGAATGAACTAGCAGTTTTAAGAACTAAAGTCTGAGGAAAACATAAATTTATGTGAGTTGTCTAGAACTTTATGTTGCAGCCCTAAAACCACCATGACTTAAGATATATCCTGATTGTAATTAAGATTTCACACACTCTCTCATTTTTTCTGTAAATCTTCGAGGTATGTGTTCCAAGGTAGATTGTGTTGAGTAAACACAAAGTGGTAAAAATGTGTTATTTAATTTGAAATATTATATCTGGTTAAATGTTACATTTGGCTATGATTTTACTTAGTAAGGTGATATAAAGATTTCAGAATTACCTGCTTTATCTTTTAAGCAAAGGACCAGATTTTATCAGATGGCTGCATTGATGATTAGACTAGTGTTGGAAACTCTATACAATTTCCATTACCACTCTAAACAGCTGTATATAAACATCATAGGTGGATATTAAAGGTTTTGCTGCCCATTACCAAATGTTAATGCAAGTGAGAGAGGATTGTGGGAGAGAATACGCTATCAGTCTTCCAAAGATGTAAGTCTGTGACACCAGTGAGAATGTCTGAAACGCAGAAGTTCTATGGACCTGATTTTAACTGAAGATACTTTGATAGTTCATTATTTCTGATTTTGGATAGCTGAGTGAGCTTTACAAAGAACTCTATGGTGAACTAATAGAACTCTTGGTTCAAATTCATAAAAATCATTTTTTTTTCCAATATCTGTGTCTGTCTAGATTCCTCTTAAAATACATGCCATTTAAAAAATTTTAACATTTGGGAAGGCAGAAATGGTCCTTTATATACTTTTAAAAACCTGAAACAATATTTTGAGCACATTTTGATTTTATTTTTCATATCCATGGTCTGGACAGATAGAGAGAAGTGAAGAGATCTACCTTTAATAGCCAGCAAAGCAGCTGAAAATTCTCTAATTCTATTTGGAAGTCTCAAAGTCAGATGCATGTTCAGTCTCCTTAAAATGACATTGATGAACTTAGACTGTTGAAGCCAAATAAAACCCTTTGGAGTTAAACTTTTCCATAAAAGAAAAAATCCACTGTGCAGCACATATCCTTCACTTTACCTAGTTGAGCAGTACTGAATCAAAATTAATTGTCTTTGAAATGCATACGCTTTACATCTTGAAGGCGAATCATTATCACTAGAAGAAATGTCTGCTATATAATGAATAAATTCAAGATAGAATGAAAGAGTCTTTCTTTTTCATATGCTTTGATTGTAACTTAGTAGTCTAACATTAATCTATGAAGAGACAGAATTCTTAGCCGAATAACAGAGAATTAGCTTTGACTCAATTACTAACTCACTATGTCACCTTGATAAAGTTGGAAAAACACATTATATCCCTACCCTGTTAAAAAACCACAACATAAGTTACTTGCCAGATCTATGTTTTCTTTCGATCTTTCCTTCTAAAACAACAACAGTGTCTTTACGATAAAAGACATTCTCAAGACAACTTTGAAATACTGCGGATAGCTGCACTCCAGTTTCCCGAGCTAGTTTATGTCCATGTTCTGTTGCAGTGGTGGAGATACATCTGCCTGAGTTAACTTTCCAACCACCCAGCTCCTATGCAAAAGGTAGGCACCACCACCTGTGGGGATCACCCTGCATGGCTCAACCTTAAGGAGAAGGAGCTGTGGCGTTGATCTGCACGGCTCAACCTTAAGGAGAAGGAGCTGTGGCGTTGAGAAGCTGGTAAACAGCTGGATATCTGGACAGCTCAGCCTTGAGGAGAAGGAGCTGTGGTAAACAACTAAGAGGAAGCAAAGGAGCGCAGGAACACTTGCAGGCAGTGAATCCTGACTGTGTGAGAGGCGCGTGGACAGCGCGTGATATTTTGTATATAGCCAACTGCAATAATGCGTGTAGCAAGCTTTAGCCAATCATGAGTGTGTGCGCAGTGGCTAAGCAAAAATTATGATATTTATTGGAGTCAGACAAGACAATATTATGATATATATTGGAGTCAGACAAGACAATAAACAGCTTTGGAATATAGCTCTCATAGAGTTGTGAAGTCCGTCCTTCTGCAACCACCCACATGCAGCAATGTGAACTGGAACTCAAAACTGAGACAGGCCCCTATTTTTGTCCCCACATTTTAGTGGAAGAGAGTTTCATCTAAATATAATAGACAGGTTCTCCCTTTGAGCCCACATTTCTTGTATGAAAAGCGAGGGATTCATACTATTAAATAGCAATCTGCAGGTCTCGTGAGGTTCACTGGCAGTGCATACTATTAAACTTTGACAGTTGTTTGAACACACTGATCTTCGTTATTGTCTGTATCCAAGTTTCATCTGGATACCGTGAGAGAGGCAGAAGCAGTGAACAGTTTGCAAAGCCATGATCCAAAACCTCCGGGCCCTGGTAGAAATCTGAACAGCGGGTCAAAAGATCTGTATCGGAGTAGAAACAATAGCAGTGGAGCTCTGCCTCAGTGCATCCTAGGACTGCCAAGACCTTGCTCCAGGAAAAACCCTGCAACTTGTCAGCCAAAGGCATATGACAACTGGCCCTGATGGATAGCAGTGACAGCCTGCTGCCAACGTCAAGGGTGACATAGCTGGCCGGGAAACAAGCTTTGGGTAATCCATCACGTGTTTGTAGCGTGCCTGAGGTTTTGATGTTCTCTGGTTTATTGCATGCCACTCACAAACGGTAGAGCTATTGTGCTGGGAATACTGCAGCACTGTGCATGTGAAAGGAGGTTGCATGAAGAGTAACTCAGGTGTGAGTAGACAATTTAGACGGTAGAGCAGAGGCTAAACAGAACTTCGTATTGCCTCAAATTAATGTGAAAAAAACTACTAGATTTTTGCTAATTCTTGCTAACGGAGAGTTCCTTTAAATAAGTGGTGAAAGTGAGGCTACTGAATGAGTGTAATAGGGCACAACTGCAGGTCTAGTGCTTGCGGGTTTGGGCTGGGGAACGTTGTGCACTCATACAGACACACACACAAGAACCCACCACAAAAGGCCTTGCTGATAATCTGCACCTTGGTGGTAGAAGTTCTTCTGTACATCTGTACGGTTAGATCTAATCTCAGCACATTGCTGGCATGACAGCATATAGAAAAAGCTCATGCATATAGAAAAAAACTGACATGCACTAAGGAGCCCAGATACTGCCTTGTTATTCATAGCATTCAAAAAAATAATAATATTATGTATCTTCATCCTATGAAGTACTGCAGGAATTGCCTATTTTGAGCGCAGCAGAGAAATAAAGCATAATGTATATGGTAACTCAGGAGGAGACATTACAGGAAGATAATACTACACAAGTAACTAATGGGTTTTCTATTACATAATGCAGCAACTTCAGCAGAAGAATAATTAGAGATAGATAAGCACAAGACTGTGCAGCAAATAAACGGATGTTTTAAACAAATATTTCACTATATATGTCAGATTTTCATTCAGAAGCCAATAGATAAAATAAGGAGTTTCTTGATGTGTAACATTTTAGGGCTCAGTGAATATTCATACTGTATAACAAACCCTGTAAATAAAATCAGCTTTTTTAAAATAGGGATTTTCCCCACTGTATTCACTTAGTCAATTATTTCTTTTGAACAGATTCATTTGTGAACATATTTTCCTTTAAAAAGACAATAGATGAAGTATTAACTCTTGTTTTTCTGCCTTTACTGAGTTTTTGCTTGTTTGATTGTTTGTTTTAATGTTGTACTTACTGGTCCATATATTGCTTGTATGCTTATTTTTTTAAATACTCAAAAATATTTGATTTAGGTGTAGTTACTCTTTCTCTAAGGTTCAGACATTAACTGAAAAAAAATAAACAAAATTATATTCCTTTTATACAACCAATGTAGGTGGATGGAAGGCCAACATGAACTTGATGATATAATTCCCAAAGAGGATGCCCCTATGAGCTCTTTAAATAGAATATTTTTCCCAAAAGGGTCAGATTCTGCTGTTACTTATATTCAATTGGACTGTGCTCTGTGAGTCATCCTAGTTAATCAATGGCATTATGCGCACAAAATAGTATTAATCAGCATGACTAAATGGATCACAACATGGCCTAAACTTGGCAGCATTTAGAGTGAAACACAAAGATAAATAAATGGTTATTCTTATAAATGCCAGATTATGCTAACCAGTCTCATGTCATGACAGCTTCTAATTGTGTTACTCTGGGAATTTATTTTGGTTAGGAGTTTTAAAGCAGTAGCAATTATTATGTTTATTTGTGTGCTATGCTATCTGCCGTGCAAAAAAGATTTCGGGGTAACTTATGATGACTTAGACTTTGCAAATGTTATTTTCTGAAACAATTATTCCAGCTACAACTGCTAGTAGTCATGGCTTCCTTTTTCATTCCACAATACTTCTCAGCTTTGGGGAAATGAGATTTCTAGAGATGCTAGGGATTCTAGTAGACTAGTAGGCTCTTCAGAATCTTTCCTTCCTTTTCAAGTACAGCTTCAATTAAAGAAAAGATTGTCCATTTAAGTGTGTCAACTCTCTCACAAAATGTAAAAAGGCACTTGAAAGACATATTTATGTATGTCAAATAAACAGTGCACCCAATTAATCTATCAGCATACCTAGATCATGGCCTTGTGGATTATTGCTCTCAAGGAGCTGACGCAGTGGTCAGACACACTGCTCCATTGTAATTCAGGCAATTTAAGAGGCTAACATTCCCTTTCCACCTACAAGAGTTTAACAGAGACTCCCTGCCAGAGGTTACCTTCCCCTCAGCTATTCTGGAATAACTGTCCATGTAATTATGCCATAAATCCAGTCCCATCAAAATAATGTGGGTTAGGAAGCCCTATTATTGTAAGTGTGTAAGGTAGCTGTGAGAACTGTGACAGAACTAGGTTAGGTGCTACTCGTGCAGTTTTGTTGGCAGATCTGAGGCCTGGGTAATCGTGGGCAGGCAACAAGCAATTGTTTGCTCCAGCTCAAATGTAACCAGAACAGAATTTCTGATGATGGCTTTATTTTTCCTTTTTTTTCTTATTTTAAAACTTCAAGTACAATACTTACTTCAGAAGGTTGTTGTTAAGGTTTGACTAGCATCAACAAAGTGTTTTGAGAATTTCAAATGAAGTCATAAAAAAGTTACACAAAAAACATTAACGTCAAATAGCTGCGAGTCAGATCAGCAAGAGCCTGCTCACACAGAAGAACAATAACCAGCCCTATGGCTTCTAGAGAAATATTGGCATATGGTTTGAGAACAACATCAAAGTGTCAGGGTTTTGCACGGCCCAGCTGGGACATGTCAAGTCAGAAATTAAAGACATTTTAGTCATCATAACTGTTATCAAATGCAATAATAATTCATAAACTCAGAAACCTTGCCATTTTATGGCTTTTAGCCTGGCTCCTCAGGAAATCCAGACTCACACAATCACACCTTTGATCAATATCTGTACTTATATAGATCTTTCTTTCCTCCCTTGACTTTGAGATACCTTGGCTAACATGATCCAGGAGTAGACATCTCTGAGGAAATCATTTCATGAAAAGAGGTAGCCAGGTAAAGGAGAGAAACCATGTACGTATGACTAAAAGGCTTCTCAGTTCACCAAACCTGAGGAATTATCATGGCCCTGCCAAACTTATAGAACTAATTAGAGAAGCAGCAGCTTGCAATTAATCCTCAAGAGATGAACTCAACACATGATGAAAGCCAGCAGTTGCACATGTTATTTGGCACCAGGCATTTCACACTGCAGCAATGAGTTACAAATGTTCCAGCTGCAGGAAAAGACTCATCTGGGTGTGCAGGAAAGCATACCCCACTTCATTGTTTCTCCTTTTCGCTTTGATACGAGAAACAAATCACCATGCTGGGTGTGAGATCAGAAAGCGCTTCCATAAGTGGCACCTGCAGATTAAGACTCTGTCTTCCTAGACCGTCATTTTGCTCTTCTTCCCAGCCATGTAGTACATCATTCTTCTGCTCTGCTTAACAGATGTGTGGTACATCACTCTTGTGCTCTGCTTTACAAACCCACTGATGTGTTTGCTGAAGAAGAGTCACTGGGAATAGTACCTTCTCTTCACCTTTGAGGAGAGTAACTGATGTAGAAATATTAATATGTCTGTAACAGATTTCTCATGCAGGCCTCTTCGTTTCACCAGGCTTGAGTGACTTTTGCAGACTAAGAGAGTAACAGATGAATCAGAAGAGCAGCAACCTGCAATTTATCTGCAAGTGTTGAAGCAGCCAGTGGCATTGCTGGAAGTCAAGCCAAGACATGGGGAGTGCCAGCTGGAGAGCTAGAGTTTTTCCTCCAGAAAATCATCCTATCATTCCTTTCTTTTCTGTTTGTGTTTTTTTTTTAATTTATTTTAGTTACATTTATTTCTTTATTCATTTATTATTTATTTATTTATTTATTTATTCTTAGGAGGCTGTTCGTGTGGGTGTCATCTTTATGTAATTTTTTGTGACATTCTGCTGTATGAATGAAATATGAAAAGATAGAAGCAATAGCACAGCGCAGCAATTTTTAGGTGAGATTGCATCTCAAAGTATTAGTTTAGGAGACTGGGGAGAGTGAAATGAATATTCTTTCTTTAAAGCTTTTTTCTAATTTCACTACTTTGCAGAATTTATTCATGAAAAGAATAATAGCACATATTTGCTTGCCTAGCAAACAATTTTCTTCTCTGTTTCATCAAACCATGATTTTTGGCTTTCCAAACAATTGAGATATATGCTATTAGGTAGATGTCCAAAAGAGAAATGCATCTGTAAATTTGCTTACCTCTATTTTCCTTTCAAACACAATGCTGAATCATGTTTATACACCTTAATAGCACAAAGTATTAACACAGGCTATTTTTATTAAGAAGTTGTGAAAAACTGTGTAGGATTTCTTTGGCAAATGTGGATGCCCTGATGGGAAGAGTGGTAACTCTGTGGAAAATTGCAGGAACACTGACAAATGAAACTTGTCACGATGCCCAAGAATTAGCGCTTGTTAACAGTGAAAGAACATGATGTCTATCACTGCATTCCACAACAAGTCTTACAAATGAATAGATTAATCATTGCTCATTTTAAAGGATTGTTAAGGGTTTAATGAAATTGTCAGAACACTGGGATACCCGGACCAGCAGAGCCAATGATATTTCACACCCTGTATTGAAGGAACTATTATAAATGGTATTTAAAAGATGATTTTGGCTATAGACAATTATTGTCACAGTTGTTTTGGCTTTTCTAATTGAAGATCATATCACACAGCTTCTTGCTTTGGATGAATTTGTCTCAGGGCTATAGCTAGGAAAAAGGATGCCTCATGCTTCAGCATGCTGACTTCTAGACATTAAATACATTAAATCCTTCTCAGTCAGGAGCAAACAGTAAAAACACTCGCTCGGTGATGTGGAGTGAAATAAAGGCTCGCACATTTTCAGCAGGGTGCTGCAGCTGCCTGTGTTGCATCTGAGGGGGATGTAGACCTCAGGACCTCACCTCACGCTGGGCACAAGGGAGAGCCCAGCACCACTGTTTGCTTTCCCCAACAGCTAATGTATTAAGTGCAGGTTATCTTACGTTGGCTGTACGTTAACAATAGACTAAGTTTGCAGCTTTAAAGAGGGATCCAACAAGGAAGACAGGAGTGATTGAAATCCTGTGCCTTTCTAGGGCTTTGGAGCTCTAAACAAAGTTATGAAGAGACATCTTATCCCTTGGGATTTAGAGTTCAAAACCATACAGGGAGATACAGTTTCTTTACTGAAACACAGTAGACCTGAATCTTGTTTTAAAATGCCAGTGTAGGAGAAGTGATGTCCCCTTTTATATAGCAGACACCGAGGAGTTGAAAATGCCCAAAGAGATTTAGTTCACATCTCCCACCGATTAGGAGCCAGTCTTGGTGCTCATCTTCATCGAGTGGGGTGCTCTTCTCCCTTCCTGTTGAATCTGGTGATGAAACAAGAGACAGGGAAAGAGAGAGCAAGCATCACTCTCACGTATTAGCATGTTCAGTAACATGTCTGGGAGTGGTGAAGGAAGGAAAGGGGATGGTTCTGCTGCCACCTCCTGCAGTGTTTTAAACAAAGGCCATCTACTGTAAACATAAGGCAGTGGCCTGTTGGTCTGAGAATTGCCGAGAGAGAGTCTGGGAGTAAGCCCTTTTTTCAATAACATTGCAGTTTTCTGAATATGGATGAATATTGGATATACATACGGATTAATATCTTTTCCTTTCCAGCTGCCATCTTTTTTTCCCTGGAGGGCATTTTTTGGCAGCTTCAGGAGGAGTTTCTAGACTGTTCCCTGATATCTTCATCACGGCACAAACTAATGTGTGTTCTTCTTTCACTGCAGTGGACAGGTTTACTCATCTGGAAAGCATCCGTCTTGTTGTGTAAAATAACTCTTTTATTTATTACACTGAATATCTTCTTCTGTACATCTGGTAGAGGA
Organism: Phaethon aethereus; assembly: GCF_964289735.1. Classification (NCBI taxonomy): domain Eukaryota; kingdom Metazoa; phylum Chordata; class Aves; order Phaethontiformes; family Phaethontidae; genus Phaethon; species Phaethon aethereus. The sequence continues at coordinate 55,530,210 of NC_138576.1, read as the reverse complement.
GCTTGAAAGGATCATTGTGGGAAGGGCAATTAATTTGAAAATTACAAAACTACCTAAATACAAGTCAGCTGTATGCCTGACACTGTCCTGAAGGTAAATTTACTTTTTTTCCATTAAGATTCTTGTCTCATATGTATGCAACCTGGTATATGTAAGTAGTAACATGCTAAAAAGATTAATAAAATCCTAGTTTCATAAAATATACAGCAGAAGGAGACAAAGAAGAATTCAGATAAGATAAACCATGTTTAGGACAGCAGCTGACTATTTGAATAACTTGTACAAAATGACAAGTTCTAACAGCAGTTCTTGCAAGAGACAGATAAATATATTTAATGGTCTTTATTATAAAGTGTCATTTTTCCATGAACCTCTGTCTCTTTCAAAATTACCCAGAAGCAGGGACATGTGGATATATTTCTCTTTATACACATACTTTCACACCTTCACAGTAGACTAATAAGGTCTTAGAGCACCTTAATGAAGTGTTTCTGTAAAACTGACGTGGAAGAAAAGGAAAAGAATATAACAGTAATATTTCAGTATCTAAACAAGGACAATATGATTTGTCAGGTTAAGTTTGAGGAAGATGGTTCTTAAATAACCAGTGTAGGAGGCATTTAGAAACTAATTGTAGAGGAGTCTCTGTTGAATTGCATTTATCAACTTACTTGCCACAGTCCTTTATTCCTTATAAGAATTATTCCCTATATAGGGCTGCTTATATCACACACACCATGTGGAATTTGTATTCAAAGGTGAATGTGTGCAGCAGTATGAGCATTTGTGTGCGCACACAGAGGTCTATAAAGAAAACTAAAATCAAATAGATTCGTTCAGGATTCAGGATTGAAAGAAGTGGAGAATCTATATAAAAGGAGTGTGAAAATTAGCATTAACACTAAAATATTGCAAGAAATCTTTGTTTAGAATTTTTATCCCCATCTTTATTAAGAATTCAGAATAAGTACTGAAAACCAGCAGAATCATCTCATAAACTACATAAAATTACACAGCACAAAAAGGAATTGGACAGATTTTCTTGCTCATTAGATATCTTTGGTAGACAGAATATTTGTATTTTATATACCTACATTGTGTTTGGCCATGTGTATACACCTCACTGCAAAAGACAAGTATTGTAGCAGTTCATATTTATCAATATACAATTTTATACAAAAATGAACAAAATGTGTTACTTAGCATTCATATACAAATTGCATTAACACTTTCCCACATGTCTCATTATTATTTAGAACATGTTTTAGTCAGACATAAGAACTGTGGGGAGGAGACAGAGTCACTGACAGGTACATGAAGAAAAATATTTTTGGCAGACTTTATCAAGTCTGTGTTACAGCTGCACAGCAGTGGATGAGATCACAATGTGCTAATGTCTGTGCCAACTGATGATTTCCCATCTCACTTCCCTCCTCCTAGCACCTGACCTACTTTACATCACTTTACCCTGACGGGCTGTATAAAGCACCTGAAGTCCTTCAAACCATGGAGATCTGGTAATGCTCCAGATACAAATTTTCAGTTATTACTGTCCATCACTTATATGCTAGAAACATCCCAGTGGCCATTCACAGGCATAAATTACCATTCTGTGTCAGGCAACAATATTAGTCCCAGAAGCACTATACAGTTAAGGGAGTTCCTGCTGTCCTGTACTATTAGTTGCAGATGAGAGTTTGAGCAACGACTTTAAGAACTGTCTCCTCCTCTCTGATTAGTACTCTCCGGGCTACTATGGCCTTCTAATAGAACAGAAAAGATATTATTATTGTACAGAGGAGAGCTATAGAATTCTTCACATACATAAACTCTTGGTATAAAAGACTTTTAAAAAAGAAATGTAGAAATAAACTGCATTGTTCTTAAACAACTAATTTTAAAATGTCTAAGAGTTCGTCTGATTAAAGGAATATATACATTCTCTGCCTCATATTGGTACAGAATAAGTGCCTCAAAATAGAAAATGTAGATTGATAGAAAAAAAATTTAAAGAGAAAAAGTTTGGAAAATTATGTGTGCTTTTTAGGAAGGTGAGTGCAGCAGATGATATAAATGTGTAATTATAAACAAATATGTTCCCAAAAACGTTGTAAAATGATTAACATATTACACACGCTACACATTCAGAAAATAAATAAAAAACCCCAAAACAAATTAAAAAGCAACCAAATGAATCGTTATTAGGTGCATTATGTTCCCTCCACTCCTTTACCCACAGGCATTGTACCATTATTGCAGTTATTGTACATCACAAATTACAGACCAGCTCCGATATGGAACTACAGCCTAGGGGAGTGCCAAGTTTTCTGTCGTCAGATATTCAGGACGCTACCTTTGCGTGGATGGCAAGAGAAACCAAAGCAGGCAATAAACAACAGGGAAAAACTGCAGAGAATTATAGCATAAAACATGCTACTTCCAAGCTATTATAAAACCCAAGCCTGTACTTGCACGTTACGTAGCTCCCGGCCGCTAAGCGCGCAGTGCCTGCGGCACCGAGGCACACCTGAGGCTGCATTTACAGGTGCGTACGGCGGCATGCTTGAGCTCGCTTTGCACTCCAAGCTGCATGACCAAGGAAGAGAATCATCAAGCCGGAGCTGACCATTTCCCTGCTGGAAATCTTCGCTTCAGAGCCCTACTAGGCCGGTCACACTCCTTTTTAATTTGTTGGTGTGTGGTGGTAGGGAAGTCATGAAGTGCTACCAACAGCTTTTGAAGGACTCTCTGCCCTGAGGCCAGTGAGGAAGCAGCAGTAAATTTTCAAGAGACTAAAATGAGAGAGAGACTTAAGTCTTTTGACCAAGGGGCCTTGGAAACCCAGGATGGTAGTTGGCCCTAAGACTGGCTTCTCAGTGCTTAGGGCAAATATGTCCCACATGTCTTTACATGTGCTAAATCTTGTGCACGAGAGGAAAGATTTCCTGAAAATGTGCAGCTTCAGACCAACAGCTGTGTAAAAGATAAAGTCCACCATCCCATGGCTCTCCAGACAAACAAATGGGTCCCGGTACCAGGGAAGGGAAGGGAAGGGAAGGGAAGGGAAGGGAAGGGAAGGGAAGGGAAGGGAAGGGAAGGGAAGGGAAGGGAAGGGAAGGGAAGGGAAGGGAAGGGAAGGGAAGGAGATTGTTAAACAGAAAAGTATTTTGGATGGCTTACCAGTAAAAAAAAAATGTGGAAGTCTGGAGAAAAAGAGCTATTTCCCTCAAAGCCTTTATATATCAAAAATTACTATTTCATCCACCAGAGATCATTTGAGAGTGTATCTATGAAGTGGTACAGAGTACTACTGTGATGCAGAGTGTGTTTTTCTATGAAGCAACAGCCCAGGACTTCTTGCACAAGCCACATTCATCTTGCACACGCCACATTCATCTTGCACACAGAGTGGGAGAGGGTAAGGAGTGAGGCATTACACAGAGATGGGTGGGTGGTGCTAGAAACCTGTTCCAGAGCTAGGATTAGCCTATGGTTTTGCCCTTTACCACTTCATATGTGTCAGATTTCATAAGAAATGTATATAGTACTTTTCTGTAGTTCAAATCAATAAACAACTCCATATTTTTGTGATGTGTTCAGTCTATTAAAAATTGTTGGAAGAGAGAGAGTGGGTTTTTGCCTTCCTCAGAAACGATAAGAACAATTTCACTCTAATTTTTGCTGCCACTGTCACAATCTACATTATTAAGAAATAGCTATTCTGAATAATGGCATGAAAACAAGAAATATTCCCTCTCTGAAGGTAATGGTTTCTATTAAACCTAAAACCCCAGAGCAATGTGAAAGTCTAGAATGGTCATGTAATACAATCACTATTATCTCTCCTAACGTCTGAGGAGCGATTTTCATGTGTTGGAACAAGCCCTGATTTTTTTCAATATCTACCACATTATTATGTTTTGGACAACTGCATACCTTAATGACCAAGCCTCTGACTTGTAATTTATGTCTCCGTACTACCTGTGAGTGGGATTCAACTGCCTTGTTAGGTACAGATGTCTATTTATAAGTGACTATGTATTACACAAATTTATCTTGCCAGTCCACTCCTTCCCCATTCCCAAAGCTCACTTAATATTTAAATCCATCTGTAGAATTGAGATGTAAAATTTTATGTATTACCCTGATGAGGGCTTGGCTTCTACAGTGTGGCATGTTGGATACAGAGCGGTACTCGTCACCTAGCTATTTATGAAAACTCTTCAAAAGGAATATGGTGATTTGAACTTCTGCCACTATGTTTCACATTTGGCAAAGATGCTTTTAACATTCACAGACAACTGCATTTTTATTACATTTCTGCTGTCCAACAACGGTTTTATTAATTTCTCAGGTTTCACAAAGGGTGATTCTTTTGCTGGAGTTTGGCCTCCATTTCCTAAAATTTTTAAAAAAAAAAAGATCAACTCATATCTGATTAAGGTATAAATGCAAGTGAAAACCTAAATTAGCCATTTCATTCCTACAGCTGACAGGAGGAAAGACTGAACTTTCTTTGACTTGCAAATCATTATGTTTACCTCTGGGATATGGTGCCCCTGACTGAGAGTACCTGGAATGATGACTATTCCAACAAACATTCCCTGAACTTCTTTTCAGACTTCAGTCTGTAGTTAGTAGCTTCTGTGTTGTGTTTCAAGTCCACCTTTCTGAAGGCAAATTTGGTGAATTCTTCTGGCATCTCCTTGCTGTACATCAAATTTGGTGAGAATTTCCTCACTGAGAAACAAAAGCTGAAGATGTTGGTGCTCCAAAATTACCTTACATCAAAGGTGTAGGGCACTCAAGCACAATCATAAGCAAGGTTGAAAACCCTTCTGAAGCACAGGAACAGAAAGTTTTCTGTGACTCTTGATTCAAGTTCATGCTTATGGAGCTACATAACCTTATGGTAAAAATCCAGATGTACGTCAGCTATTTGCTCTTATACTGAACTTTGCTTTCCATGGGGATGTAGTCCTGGCCTGGGAGTCTCAAGGGAGCCTTCAACACTGCATTTTCAGTGTTTGAATTGGAATGCTTCCAACTTTTTTTCCTCAGCCCTAACAGTTAGGGTACCAGGGTACCCTACTTGATCAGTGCAGCCATGCAACAGGCAGCCATGATGACTTTCTACTCTGTGACTGGCGAAAAGAGGAGGAATCAAGGAAGCAGGTCTTCTACCTCTGGTGTCCATCTACTGAGTAATAATGGTTGCAAGCCAAAACTAGCTCCTCATCTGATGCTACTTTTAACAGCTTAATGTTGAAAAACAAATTGGTCCAATTAGACAGTTTCTTCCCTTTATTTAAAAGAAAACAAAAAAACCCGCTTGATCTCTGCTTTTGTTTTAAATGTCTTTCTGTTTGGCTTTTGGTCTGATCTTTTACCATTTGAAACTTGACAGGTAGTAAAACAAAGCTACTCTAAATGCCAAATTATTTTCTTGTGTGTATTAAAAATCAGAAGTTGTCATGTCTGAAATGGACAGGTGTGCAAGTAGAGACTATTTTTTACATTATGTTGCTTCTGGGTAACAATTTGGTAATAAACAAACATAGTAGCCAAAGTTACTTGTCAGCTCTTTTATCAACCATCTTTTAGAGAAAAAAAAAGCAAACCAAAACCTTTAAATAAGAACAATAGCTTATTGGAACCAGAAAACATTTATGGTTACAAATAGGGTATCTAAAAGAAAATTAGGTACTGAATTCTATAGCGACGCAGCACTCAGGTATAATAAAATTGATGAGCCCATATAATAAAATTTATGGAACTACTGTGAATTCAATTTATTTGAATATGCTCAGTTATGTTTTTGTTTATTCCCATAGCAGATGTTTAATTTACAAACCAGGCAATTACCACAGCTCTTCCAAACAAATAAGAACAGATTAGTCAAACGCTCACATCAGTTTTTATGTTTATCATTAGTTTTATGATACATCATGAATATTCAATGTTAAGAAAAAACTATCATTATGATACCTGGAAAATGTTAAAACGATGTTTTCCATCTCCAAATGGTGTTTCACCCTGTTTGAAAAAGGTGCTAATATTTGTTAGTACGAGCTGGGCTTCTGTCTTAATACGGATTGCTCAAATATCTTCCTGCTGTTTCATACAGATTAGCTTTGTGTTCACAATACTTCAGTATGGATGTTTCCAGCTTTGTTATATTTTTCTTACATAAATAAGGGAATTTTGGTTTCCCTTTACTCAAGAGAGAATTCTTGAGACTGAAGTATTTTTTTAACAAGACAAAACAAACCTATGAAAAAAAAATCTCTTCCTCTCCCAAAACAAATAACTACCTAGATATTTGTCTTGACGTTTCAGGTAAAACCAGTGTCATCCAGTTGTCCTTTAGCTTGCTTATGTTTCCTGGAATGTGGTAGAAGGAAAACATTCTATCAGTAGAGATGTCATGCTGCATGCTGCATACTGGTTATAAATGCATATTGGCTGATCAATAGGAAACTATTACTCAGCAGTTTGGTGTGTTTTTGTTAAACTGACAGGAATTTAGCAAGAAAAATTACAGTGTCTGTCTATCATGGAGAGTATGTGCATACGAGCACTTGTGTGCAAAAGCGCAGACATGCCCTAGAAAGAAAAGGTATCCCCGTCTCGTTTTCTTTAAATGAATTACCGTCTGTTGAGTTTTGTATCAGAACAGAAGATGAGCCTCAGTTTCTTCTCTAAACTCCTATAATACATCATTCACTGCAACGATTTTGACAATGTGTCATATTCATTAATTGCCAAGCTAAGAGGTTTTAGAGTTAGATCAATTAACTAAGATGAATTCTTGAGGGAATATTTTCAGTAGGAATGCTCTTTGCAGTGCAATATATATGAAATGGTGTAAAAGATTTCAGTGGAAAACAAGCATCTATTTTTAAAAGTGATTGCTATTGTAAAAAATTAGTTTTTACCCACTTTGTTGACAACAACACTCTCTTGACAACACTCTTGACAACAACAAAACAACATCTGCTTCCTCTTCCTTATTTACAGTACAAATTCAGTTAGAAACTTTAGCTTTAAAAATAGTTTTGGAATAAAATTGTGTAGCATTGTTATATAACCTTTGGATCTCTAACACAGGATTCTTTGGATGTGAAAATAATAATTTTTGGCCTTTTCTTACCTCCCAGGTTCTAAGTAGAATTTCTAAGACCTGTTCCACTACAAAAATACAAATAAAAGGGTACTTTCTGCATTGGAAGCATTGGAACAGGCTGCCCACGGAAGTGGTCGAGTCAGCATCCCTGGAGGTATTTAAAGGTGTGTAGACGTGGTGTGAAGGGACATGGTTTAGTGGTGGACTTGGCAGTGTTAGGTTTAGGGTTAGGCTCGATGATCTTAAAGGTCTTTTCCAACCTAAACGATTCTATGATTCTATTCTATGATTTACCCAATACACTTTGAGCATAGCTGTACCACACAGCATTTGTATATTCTTCCTGGAGCAAATACAGGTGGCTGAAGTGATTATCTCAAACTGAAAACTGAGGTTTTCCAGGGCAAGAAATTCCTGCCAATTCATACTGAAACCCTCCTTCTTCCTCCTCCAGAAGTCCCAACAAACATAGTTTCTCAATTTCACAGAGGATTTCACAGGGAGGAAGGCATCTTACTAACAATATATCATGCCATTGAGCTGCAGATTTGGAACATTAAGACCACATTACGCAAATAGTCATAACATCAAAAAGGAGGAACTGTGCTGATAAACAAGTGCACATAACTATTGGATTTCCTCTGGAACAAAGCAAACCACTCTGATGAGAAACGGTTCATTGGCAATTTAATTTTCAGTAAGTAGTGTCTGAGTACATCTACATCACAGAGAATGCTTTCTGAGAGTAAGTACGTATTATACTACATGGAAAAAAATGTGTGTTTACATACTGGCGGATGAGAACATGTACAGGTTTACATAAGAACGCAGACAAAAATCACACCGCAAATAATGCCAAGTCACAGTGTGAGACTGAACTGGGAAGGATAAGCATTGATCAGCAACTTTGTTCCACAACTCACTGCTAATTATTCTAAGACTACAACCACTCCCATAGTGTCAGTCCGTTTCCATGGTATCTGAAACTCCAAACACTATAAAAATGATCAATTACTTAGAATGTCTCAATAAAGAAAATGCAAAGGTTGTGAAGCTAAGCACTCCAGTCAAGAAATTAACAGCCAAGTTTGCTTGCACAATCTTAATTCTTGCCCTTTATGAATATATATTATAGTTTTTACCTGCAGATTGCTTCTTCACGTATTTCACACTTTTCTCCAAGTTGTATACTTTAATCTTCTGCAGTGATAATGGAACAAGATTTTTTTTTTTTTTGTTATTTATGCAACCTAATTTTGACAGGAACGCATTATTTTAGCATTTCAGCAGCTGTTTCATGAACAAATACCTTTAGCAACGTAATTGTTAGCACTTTTCTTTCAACGTGGCTAGTTTGTTTTTTAATCTGTGATGTGCCCTCCATTTTCCTCTTAAGATTTGATACGTTTCCATTAAAGCACTGGACTGAGTTATGTTCAGAAATCTTTTTTTCAATTACTTATTGGAAATATCTTTCTCTAAAATGCAAACAGCAGACTTAGCTGAGGAATTCCATCAAGGTAATGGTCAGAGGTAGTGCCACTTCTTTTTTCCTATCTAATATCCATCTGCTTATACACTCAAGGAACGTGCTAGTCCCTGCAGCATGCTATTGCCAGGGAGCAAAGAGGTTACTCTCCTGCAGCAAATACACTCTATAAAGAGTGGTGTATCAGCAATGAAAAGAGGAAGAAAGAATAAAACCACAAAACCACATTCTGATCAGTATAGAGGTTTTGTCTGTTCTCTCCAAAGAAAGAACTCTGATTTAATTTCATGTATATCGAGCTTTATCCCAGATGACTCAAACTGGTGAAAGATTTTTTAATTGAATGGGTCAGCTGTGTGGTTAACTCTTTGGGGAAAGACTGCAGTCTGTAAAATGCACAGAAAAAATATAATTTTCATTAAAAGAGCTTAATGAGCTGTGCAGCCTCAAATCTTGAAATCTCTTCAATTTGCAAGCTGGTTCCAGCTAGTCCCCTTCACAATGGGGGGTTTGAAACTGCAGCAATAGTACTTGTTTTTCTCTGGCTGCCATGCTCTGCAGGGCTCATCAGGAACAGGATGGATACACAAAGCCAGTTTCTAGATAGTGCCAGTCAGTGTAGTGCCTTAAAGTACGCGGAGCTATAATGAATGCCATCAGCTGTTCCATAATCTCTATTTTTTCCTCTGGAGATCGGAAAAATGATCTCTTTGGATGCTCACTGGAGGATGTGTGCAATGTTATTACAGCTGTGGCTAGTTTTACACTGGGTGATGTGTTAGTTTGCCTTGCCTGGAGATCTAAATACAGACCATGGTACTTAAAAACAGTATCGTTTAATGACTGACCAATGTGAGTAAGGAAATTTCATTCCGGTATCGCTCAAGAGACACTGAAACTGAGACAGCTTTTTAGCACCGATGACCATCATGTATGCTTTCTGCTAAAGATCCTGGTGAAAATGACTGTGGGAAAATTTATTAGACCATGACACAAGTTTCCCCTTCCCCACCAAAGGCATTTCAGAGAAGCCGAGTTTCATCTTTCCCATTAAACTCTGTGGACAATCCTAAGGCAAGAGAGAAAAAGCCAACAGCCCATTTCACAGCTCCGCGTAGCGAGCTCCCTCGACAGGCTGACCCCCGAGCAGCTGCCAGGTATCCAGCCTGGCTGCCGCCCCATCCGCCTGCTCTCCGCTCTGCTCCGCGCTCCCGCTGACCGGATCACAAAGCAGTGGCCAGGTGTTTGCTGCCTGCTGGCCTGGCCACGTGTTGGCTGCCAGCTACCGGGCTCCTGCTGCCCGGTTCACCTGCTGGCATTGCGCTGCTTCCCTGATGCCCTGAATCCCCTGCTGAGTGGCAGGTGGTCATCCTCTCACCCTTTTCACCTTTTTATACATTTCTTTTCTAAGTGCATGACTCTGCTTTTTTTCTTTTCCTTTTCTGAATGCAAACCGTATATATACATATACACACATGCAGAGTCCCACCTTCTCTGCCCCTCTGCCTGCTTTTTTTCCTGCCCACGAATCTGCTTGAATAAGCTGGTACGAAGCAGCAGGTTCCATTTAAGATCTCAGCTGCACACTGGCATTATCACTGGTGTCAGTTTGTAAACACATCTACAGTAATTATTGCTGAGACAGCAGGTTTTGCTCTGGTATTCAGTAAGCCCCATGATTCTTTCCACACAAGAGCTTCAGAAGCAATGCTTTGAGTACTTGCAATTTTTTATTCCCTGTAGAATCCAAAACGCACCTCTGGGATTTTTCCACTCTGTGTACCTCAGGGTGGAGATTTCTTCTATGAACACAGCTATTTAGAAAGGAAATTAAAGCACACTAGAACAGATATCACTGAACGGTTATTGCCATTTTTTATTGCTGACAAAATAACCCCCCCCCCCCACACACAACCCGCTGTGTTCCACACACAAATACAGTTTATCAAGTTGAATGGCCTTTATCCAGAGAAACTAAATCCTGCTGTGAAAATACTAGATTTAAACTTCTCCAGCCGTGGACACAGTTGCAGGCGAAGCAAGAAAATGAAAAGCAGCAAGACAGTGTTAATGTAAGGTATGCAGCTTGAGTAAGGTATGCAGTATTAACATACTTTAATGTATTTCCTTTGCATGAAATCTAAGTTAAAGTCATCTTTGCTGGAGCAATTACATATTGCACAGTTCTCTGGATGCAATGAAGAGCCCATATGGTTAACACTAAAAATATTGTACTGATTGTGTTGTGAGAGATACCATAGAGCCCAAAGACAGACTTGCTTCTGGTACATGCATAATTACACCTTCTATTCTGTGGAACTCTATGGGGCTCTTTGCAGAGTGAAATACTACTGAACATGACAGACTGAGTCATAGGATCATACAATCATAGAATGGTTTGGCTTGGAAGGTACCTTTAAAGATCATCTAGTTCCAATCCCACTGCCACAGGCAGGGACACCTTCCACTAGATCAGGTTGCTTAAAGTCCCATCCAACCTGGCCTTGAACACTTGCAGGGATGGGGCATCCACCACTTCTCGGAGAAACCTGTTCCAGTGTCTCACCACCCTCATTGTGAAAAATTTCTTACTTATATCTAATAAGTAGTGGATCTCGTTATAAGGATCTCGTTAGGTCAAGCAGGGACAAAATTAGAAAGGCAAAAGCCCAGCTAGAGCTCAGTCTGGCCACAGTCGTAAAGGATAATAAAAAATGTTTTTACAAATATATTAAAAACAAAAAGAGAGGCAAGGAGAATCTCCATCCCCTACTGGATATGGCGGGGAACATTGTCTCCAAGGACGAGGACAAGGCTGAGGTACTTAATGCCTTCTTCGCCTCAGTCTTTAATAGCCACTCCAGGTATCCACAGGATATTCAGCCCCCTGAGCTGGAAGACAGGGATGGAGAGCACAATGTACTCTTCATAATCCAGGAGGAAGCAGTCAGGGACATGCTAAACCACCTGGACACCCACAAGTGTATGGGGCCTGATGGCATCCACCCAAGAGTATTGAGAGAGCTGGCGGAGGAGCTTGCCAAGCCACTCTCCATCATTCATCAGCAGTCCTGGTTAACAGGGGAGGTCCCAGAAGACTGGAGGCTTGCCAATGTGACACCCGTCTACAAGAAAGGCCGGAAGGAGGATCCTGGGAACTACAGGCCTGTCAGCCTGACCTCGGTACCGGGGAAGATTATGGAGCGGTTGGTCTTGAGAGTGCTCACAGGGCACCTGCAGGACAACCAAGGGATCAGGCCCAGCCAGCATGGGTTCATGAAAGGCAGGTCCTGCTTGACCAACCTGATCTCATTCTATGACCAGGTGTCCCGCCTAGTGGATGAGGGAAATACTGTGGACGTTGTCTACCTGGACTTTAGTAAAGCCTTTGACACCATCTCCCACAGCATTCTCCTGGAGAAACTGGCGGCTCGTGGCTTAGACAGGTTTACTCTTCGCTGGGTGAGGAACTGGCTGGATGGCCGAGCCCAGAGAGTTGTGGTGAACGGCGTTAAATCCGGCTGGCGGCCGGTCACAAGCGGTGTTCCCCAGGGCTCGGTTCTGGGGCCGGTCTTGTTCAATATCTTTATTGATGATCTGGGTGAGGGAATCGAGAGCTCCCTCAGTAAGTTTGCAGATGACACCAAGTTGGGTGGGAGTGTTGATCTGCTGGAGGGTAGGAGGGCTCTGCAGAGGGATCTGGACAGGCTGGATCGATGGGCAGAGGCCAACTGTATGAGGTTTAATAAGGCCAAGTGCAGGGTCCTGCACTTTGGCCACAACAACCCCATGCAACGCTACAGGCTTGGGGAGGAGTGGCTGGAGAGCAGCCCGGCGGAAAGGGACCTGGGGGTGCTGGTTGACAGCCAGCTGAACGTGAGCCATCAGTGTGCCCAGGTGGCCAAGAAGGCCAACAGCATCCTGGCCTGTATCAGGAATAGTGTGGCCAGCAGGAGCAGGGAAGTGATCGTGCCCCTGTACTCGGCACTGGTGAGGCCGCACCTTGAATCCAGTGTTCAGTGTTGGGCCCCTCACTACAAGAAGGATGTTGAGGTGCTGGAGCATGTCCAGAGAAGGGCAACGAAGCTGGTGAGAGGTCTGGAGCACAAGTCTTATGAGGAGCGGCTGAGGGAACTGGGGTTGTTTAGTCTGAAGAAGAGGAGGCTGAGAGGAGACCTTATCGCTCTCTATAACTACCTGAAAGGGCGCTGTGGTGAGGTGGCTGTTGGTCTCTTCTCCCAAGTAACTAGTGATAGGACAAGAGGAAATGGCCTCAAGTTGCGCCAGGGGAGGTTTAGATTGGATATTAGGAAAAATTTCTTTATTGAGAGAGTGGTCAGGCATTGGCACAGGCTGCCCAGGGAGGTGGTGGAGTCGCCATCTCTGGAAGTGTTCAAAAAACGTGTGGATGTGACGCTTCAGGACATGGTTTAGGGGACATGGTGGCGCTGGATTAATGGTTGGACTTGATGATCTTGAAGGTCCTTTCCAGCCTAGTGATTCTGTGATTCTGTGATTCTGTAGTCTAAATCTACCCTCTTTAAATTTAAAACCATTACCCCTGGTCCTATCACAACAAGCCCTGCTATAAAGTTTGTCCCCAACTTTCTTATAAGCCCTCTTGAAGTACTGGAAGGCTGCAATAAGGTCTCCCTGGAGCCTTCTCTTCTCCAACCTGAACAACCCCAGCTCTCTCAGCCTGTCCTCATAGGAGAGGTGTTCCAGCCCGCTGATCATTTTTGTGGTCCTCCTCTGGACCTGCTGCAATAGGTCCATATCTTCCCTGTGCTGAGGGCTCCAGAGCTGGACGCAGGACTGCAGGTGGGGTCTGACCAGAGCAGAGTAGAGGGGCAGAGTCACCTCCCTTGACCTGCTGGCCACACTTCTTTGGATGCAGCCTAGGACACAGTTGACCTTCTGGGCTGCAAGTGCACATTGCCAGTTCACGTCCAGCTTTTCATCCACCAGTCCCTTCAAGTCCTTCTCTGCAGGACCTTGTTGAACTTCATGATGTTCACATGGGCACAGCTCTCAAGCCTATCCAAGTTCCTCTGGATGGCATCCCTTCCCTCCAGTGTGTTGACCGCACCACACGGCTTGGTGTCATCAGCAAACTTGCTGAGGGTGCACTCAATCCCACTGCCCATGTCGCCAACAAAGATGTTAAACAGCGCCGGTCCCCATACTCACCCCTGAGGAACACCACTCATCATTGGACTCCACTTGGACATCGAGCTATTGACCACAACTCTTTGAGTGTGACCATCCAGCCAATACCTTATACATTGAGCGGTCCATCCATCAAATCAATTTCTCTGTCCAATATAGAGACAAGGATGTTGTGTGTTAGAGTGTCAAATGCTTTGCACAAGTCCAGGTAGATGACGTCAGTTGCTCTTCCCTTATCCACCAACACTGTAACCCCATCACAGAAGACCATCAAATTTGTCAGACATAATTTGCCCTTAGTGAAGCCATGCTGGCTGTCACTAATCACCTCCTTATTTTCTATGTGCCTTAGCTTAGTTTCCAGGAGAATCTGATCCATGATCTTGCTGGGCACAGAGGTGAGACTGACTGGCCTATAGTTCCCTGGGTATTCATTTTTTCCCTTTTTAAAAAAGGATTTATGTTTCTCCTTTTCCAGTCAGTGGGAACTTCACTGGACTGCCACAACTTCTCAAATATGATGGATAGTGGCTTAGCAACTTCATCTGCCGATTCCCTCAGGACCTATGGATGCATCTCATCAGGTCCCATGGACTTGTGCACTTTCAGGTTCCTTAGATGGTCTTGTAACCTGATCTTCGCCCACAGTGGGTGGTTCTTCATTCGCACGCTTCCTGCTTTTGCCTTCTGCAACTTGGTTGGTGTGGCTTGAGCATGTGCCAGTGAAGAATGAGGCAAAAACGTCATTGAATACCTCAGTCTTCTCTATAACCTGGCTAACCAGGTCTCCCATTTCCTTCCAGAGAGGGTCCATATTTTCCCTAGTCTTCCTTTTACCACCAACGTACCTATAGAATCTTTTCTTGTTGCCCTTGATGTCCCTGGCTAGATTTAATTCTATTATGGCTTTAGCTTTCCTAACCTGATCCCTGGCTGCTCAGGCAATTTCTCTGTATTCCTCCCAGGCTACCTACCTGTCCTTGATTCCACCCTCTGTAGGCTTCCTTTTTGTATTTGAGTTTGTCCAGGACTCCTGGCTTTTTTGCCTGACTGTCTCTTTGTTGGGATGCATTGTTTCTGAGCTTGGAGGAGGTGATCCTTGACTATTAACCAGCTTTCTTGGGCCCATCTTCCCTCTAGGGCTTTATCACATGGTATTCTACCAAGCAGATCTCTGAAGACTCCAAAGGCTGCTCTCTTGAAGTCCAGGGTAGGGAGCTTGATGTGTGCCCTCCTTGCTGCCCTAAGGATCTTCAACACCACCATTTCATAGTCACTGCAGCCAAGGCTGCCCTTGAGCTTCCTATTCCCCACCAGCCCATCCTTGTTGGTGAGAACAAGGTCCAGCATAGCACCGCTCCTCATTGGCTGCTCTATCACTTGGAGAAGGAAGTTATCATCAACACATTCCAGGAACCTCCTGGATTGTTTACGCCCTGCAGTGTTGTCCCTCCAACAGATATCAGGGTGGTTGAAGCCCCCCATGAAATCCAGGGCTTGTGAACGTGAGGCTGCTCCTATCTGTCCATAGAGGGCCGCATCCGCTCTGTCTTTGGTGGGACCTGTAGCAGACCCCTACTATAATGTCACCTGTCCCTGCCCTCCCTTTAATCCTGACCCATAAGCTCCTGGGAACCAAATTCAAAGCTAGATACGGGAGGGTACTTAACACTAGGCTGCAATATGTATAATTTTTCAGGCTGCTTGCAAATATGATTGATTTCAGATACAAAGTTTAAGCTGCACGTTGGAAGATTAGTATTTTGGCTAGCTGGCCATTACTGTAATTTCTGATAAGAACCAGTTTAATTAACCTATGAGATTTCTAGTGTATCTAGAGCCACAGGAATGGTTAGAAAAGATTTAAAGGACACAGCAAGCACAGAAAATATATAAATACTAGACCAGATTCAAAGTATGAAGTGTCTTTGATTATATTTGTTGGATGGTTGGGGTTTTTTGTTGTTGTTGTTGGAGGGTTTTTTTGTTTTTTGGTGGTTTTTATTTTCTGTGACAAGCTGAGTGAAGAGGTTTCATAGGTATCAAATTTATTGGTCATGAAAAAGAGTTGTTCACATACTGCAAGTTCCTGCCAAGTTTGAAGAAAAATACATCCACCTAGCATTGTGGGATTTTGTAGTACGTACACAGCTAATGATTACAGCCTTGATTTGGCTGTTAGGCTGTAAAAGTCAAACTTATAACGATCTCAGAGCCAATATGAAGTAGTTTTGCACAAAGAAATATCACTGTGTGCAAATAGTCCTTGGAAGAGTGTCTTCCGTGCTGGATCAGAAAAAGGAAGAGCAAACTGCAAGGTTGCAAGGAACTTCGCAGCCATGTGCTGAGTCACGCAAAGTTTGTCTGCATCTGGGCTGGTCTCTATCTCTGCAGGTGCAATGACTTTATGGCTGTGGCCTTAAGATACAGGACCATTTAAGAGCCCATTAATTTAAAAATGGGAAGCTCTGTAACCTCTTTGAATTGGTGTCTGTGTCTGACAGATTTGTTTACAGGTGTTTTACAAGCCAAAAGTCACCTACAGCGCAGAAGCAGCTGCTTTAATGAGGTAGAGACAGATGACTGCTTTAATGACTAGGGCAATAGAAACTGAGAGCTTGTAGAACGTTTGATTTTATTATTCATTGTTTTATTCCACATTCATAAAAGTTTTTTTAAAAATATCAGTAAGAGAATGAAGCTACTTTATAGTAGATGTTGTGATGGGAATTAATGTTTTCTTAAAAATGATCTCTGAAAATTACTTTCTACAAGACTTCTCTTACTAAGCATTTTTTGACAGTTCATTTTACATTTACAAATAAATATTACATAGAATTTTGCCAAACTGTAACATCACCTCTAACTAAAACTGATATTTGCCTCATTTAAAAAAAAACAGTAGATAAGAATCTTGCCTGAATAATGTATAAATCTTTAAACAGCTATTATCATGTAAAATGCAAACAGCATTGCTGTCTATGAGGAAACCCCAAATTCCCTCAAAACTGTGGGGATTTTCCAAAAGTAATGAATTTTCCAAAAGTAAGATTTTCCAAAGTAATGAAACTTATGAATTTGTAATTTTCCCTCACAGCAAGTTTGGGGTTTTCTGAATTATATTGCTCCTTTTATAAAGATGTGCTAGGAGACTTGTTCTTTCATCTGCTTGAGGAAAAACAAATCTAGAACATGGAAGTGACTATATACCCGTGTCCTGCTCCCTCTACCAAGTGTGTATGGTTTATTAAGTGTTAGGGATATATTAAGTTTCCAAGCAGTAATTTAAAAAGGAAAAATGACCCCCAAACTTCCATTACTAGAATTATATGTAAAAAGACCTCTTTTCCCAATTTTTGAGTTCCGAATTCAGCCTTCTGTCATTTGAATCTCAGTACATACTGGCCACCTCTCACTTATATTGACTGATAAGGAGGAAAGATTACTGGCTGTTTAGAACGGATGTCGTTAATGACCGCATCCTAATTTATGACTGCAAAATTGAAGGGAAAGAACCTGAAACAAACCTTAAGCAAATGGCCTTTAAATGTGCACATGGTATGCACATATATGCATGTAGTAAAGACTAGGTAGCCTGATCTTGCTTTTGTTAAAGTCCCCTGTTTCCCATATGTTGGTGATTCTGTACACAACAGAAATGATGCAGTGGATCCTTAAATATTAATGAGAACTAGCTGTTACGGTATCTTGCTGCAGTACCTCTCACTGGCTCCACAGATATAGATAGCTATGAGATTAGAAAACAGACATGAGCTGATGGAAACCAAAACAATCTCTCGAACCTGCCCCCACCTCTGATAAAATATATACATATAATATGTCATTCTATATTTTTAATTTCACTAAGCTAAGCATGCTATTTTACTTGTTATTGATTGTCAATAAATTTTTTCTTTTTAACTGTGAAATAATTCAGAATACTTTAAAAAACAAACAAGGTTTTAATGTAGTGGTTCAGAATTCACGTCTGTTCATGCTCAGGTTCTCTGCTCATCTACGTGAACCTTACAATAGTCATAACCACCTTACTCATACCCCCACTACTTTTCCATCTGTAAAGTCTTTGAATGTTGACCGATGCTCTGTCACTCCTAATCCTCTAGATTACCTGTATACCATTCCCCTCTCAGTGGATTTTTCTTTCTAATATATTGCAGTAAATTATTTCAGCAAAGTTTCTTATGATAGGTTTAGTTTTTTTACACGAAAAATAATTTATTTTTTGTCATAGGATACCTGAGAGACAGAAGTGTCTTCAGGAAAAGAGACAAAGGAAAAGATCAGCACTCAATATCTTAAAAGTAGCACTGCACGAGGAAACTTATGCTCTTAAGTTTATACTTAATTCTCAGTGGATCTTAATCAAATGTTGTAGATATGTTGTGCTTGGCTTCTGGGCTTGTAATGAAAAGAGCTTTGTGCAGACAGAATTTAGATTAAAATCACCTTCTTTTTTTCTTTGATAATATTTGGAATTGTCATTTCAGCAGAAAGTGAGTCTAAACTCAGATTTGTAATAGAAACAAAAAATATTGTATTCAATAACAAACACTGTGATGTTATTGAAATGTAACCAGTAAAAGGGAGCATTTTCTTTCCCCATCACACACAATGAAAGATCTGCTTTCCCTTGAATGCCGGCTGTTCTCTCACCCTCCTAGCCCTGGAGGCTCCGTTCTCCACTATCTGGAAATCTGGAATGACGAGCAGATCAAAACTTGCATCATCGGGAACATAAAAAGAGAATCTTTTATCTGCAGGTTAACATTAAAACTGTCTGCATTGTTTTTTGGCATTTTAAAATGGGAACCTCATCATATCCTGAGAGTTTCTTTAATGACTTTTTCTGGCACCAAGACCCTTCTGTGCTGGAAGGATTCTTCTTTTCTTGACTTCCAGGGCATAAAGACACTCACAAGGTTACAACAGGCTGTAATGACACGATGTAACCAGCTCCTATCAAAGGACAAGTATTGTGCTGGCTGAGGAGCACCGCAGGGCGATTCCTGAGGAAAGGAGAAGTGTCAGCTCTTCCCTGACTTCCCTCTCTGTAGCAACTCCATCGCATGTCCTGGGCTCTACTGTTCCACTCCCCAGATGACTCTGTGAAGTGCCAGCCCTCAGGATGTTTACAGACAGCCCTGGGCTAGTCACACACCACTCAACCTCCATCCAGAAA
Source organism: Phaethon aethereus (assembly GCF_964289735.1). Taxonomy (NCBI): domain Eukaryota; kingdom Metazoa; phylum Chordata; class Aves; order Phaethontiformes; family Phaethontidae; genus Phaethon; species Phaethon aethereus. Next base: position 55,511,226 of record NC_138576.1, on the reverse strand, counting down.
GTGAATGGTTGTGCAGTGGTGCTGCGAGAGTAGAAGTGCACACTTCACTGTGTGAGCAGCCCAGACTTGCACTTTGCTCCCCTGCAGGGCACTGAGCCCTGCCTCATGATGACCTTCAGGGAGTAAAAATACAACTCTAGGAAAAAAAAAGGGAAGATGCTGCTTTCTGGAAATTGCTTTCATAAATTGAAAGCTAGAAGCAGGGGCCATGGCAAATTTTATACTGGAATTTTGAGGGTTTGATTGTCTTATTTACTTGCATAGTTGTGAGAATCGCATCATAACGCCTTTATTTACCTCACCTCTAACAATAGATACTCTCACTATACCTTTAACTGTTCCTTTACTGCTGTTACTGTTTGCCTGTAAACGTACCTACTCTTCTGGCTGCTACTAGGACATGAAGAACATCATTCATTCTACTGTTAAAAAGCCTCTTAAAGCTTTTAGCTTAAAGGTATCCAGGATAGTCTCTGTTCATTTGCTTTTGCAACACAATTATCTGTTTTCTTAAATATCACTCTTCCAGTATTTACCCTCTGTTGTTTTTGAAAACTGCAGTTACATCTCGTTTAGACCCCTTTCTAGGCTAGATAAACCAATATATTTTAATCTCCTCACAAGACAGACTGTCCTTCTCCCCAGGTCTTTGCTAGTGTTTGCCTTCTATTTTTCCTATCAAAGTTCATTTTTCTTGATTCAGAATGCTTTCTGATCACACCAATTCACAGAATCACAGAACCATAGAATGGCCCCGGTTGGAAGGGACCTTGAAAGATCATCTGGCCCAATCTTTCATGCAAAAAGGAGCCTAGAAGAGGTTATCTAGCACCCTGTCCAGTTGTGTCTTGAAAACCTCTGGTGATGGGGACACTACCATGTCCCTGAGCAAGCTGTTCCAGTGAATCATTGTTCTTACTGTAAAATATTTCTTTCTTATATCAAGGTGAAACCTGTCCTTATGCAACTTGTATCCATTGCTCCTTATCTTCTCCATGTGGCTCCTTGTGAAGAGAGAGATCCTCTGTCCCCTTTGTGGCTGTCCTTTAAGTACTGGTAAACTGTGATAAGGTCCCCTGCCTGCCATGATCCTTCACTTCTCCATGTAGAAAAGACCTAAGTCTTTTCAGATATATTTAATTCACAAAGGATTATTAGAATGTGTTCAGCTACATGTATTTCTTCCTTTATGGATAGCAAAATCTATCTATTGCTTTATTATTTCTTTTTGTTCTTCAGAGAAGGTTTTGTATCACAATCCCTAACTGCTAAGAGAGACTGTAACAAATGCAAAAAGAAAAAAAGTTTAAAGAAAGTCTATACTTCTTATTCTCAACATTGAAAAGTCCTGAAAGTCCTAAAATAGACCTTGAACCTAGGCTATAAATATTTACAGATATTCAACAAATGTTCTAAGTTTTCCCCAAGAGGTTACAAGGAATCAGTTTTTGAGTCCAAAAAACATGAGTCTCCCATGCATATGGAGATAAAATGAGAAATGTTCAGATTGAGCTATTTCTTAATGCTAATTTTCCTTGATCATATTAATTACCATTTTTTTCCATCTAAACTTTCTACATCAAACATTTAATCCAAAGACATTATTTGAGCATGCAGAGATGTACCTACTGTTCTGATAGTTATTTTCAACATATGGAATTTATCCAGTATATATTTCCAGTGAATCTATTTATATTTACATTAATATACTGAACAATATTTTTCAGTTTTACTTTGGCTATAAAGACACCATTACAGGATTTGGAGGATGTACTCTTTATATTAAATGGAAATAAAGAAACATTAATGTAACATTTAGTCTGAGTAATCAAGCATACACAAGTCAGGAGATTCAAAATATGAAACTAGGCAGTGCTAACTCAATTTATATTGCCCATCCTGTAATTTTATGTCATGCATTATTCAGATTCGTACTTAACAGTAAAAACAACAATGTAAAACACAATTGTTCAAATAGGCTATGCAAACAGAATAATTTTGCTTCACAATCTAGATGAGAGCTAAAAGGCAGTGCTCAAATCCAAAATGTTAAATTCAGATGGGGAATGACACTGAGATGTCTGGGTCATTCCTAGGAGATTTCTGCCCAAGCTGTTAGATAGCTTATATTTATAAAGCTTTTATGCAAAATTTGAAAACAAAGAAAGTGTGGTTTTTTAGATAATCTGAGCTTTCTCAAATATCTTTTAATCTAATGCAAAGTTAAATGTAGCCTTTAACTACTTAGAAAATATTGTAATACCACCTTCTTTTTTGCCGTAGAAGTAATTACCCAAGAATATTATCTTCTTACAGGAATAAGCTGATTTCAGTAAAGCCAAACCTTCTTTGAACATTACCATGTCAAAAATCAAATCAAAGTTACCTCTGCTTAAAAATATCAAATATCTGCAAAAAAAAATCAAACTCACTTAACAGAGGTAGGGTTTCAGTTGCCCATATATATGCATTTAATAGCAGTTTAGATGCCCTCGGATATTTTGCTTCCTCCTCAGCTGATTCTTTACAGCAGCATGAGTTTTTTGTAGGTCCCAGGTCATATCTGTCAGTCCTTTAACATGTCTCTGATACCCTGGAGCATCTGAAGAGATTTCTTTATGCTATACAGGTTGAATTCTTCTCTAGATGTTAAACTTATCTTAGGTCAAATTCCTACAAGCAGCCTTTGTTCCTTCAGACATTCATATTTTAACCGAGGATGGGATTCATACCACCTATTTTAGAAGTTGTCTGATGTGTATCTTAGACCCTCAATTTCTCAGCCTGGAAAGAAGACAAGATGATTGAAAGAAGCTTGAACATTTCCATAGCGCATTCTCTCTCACACAGCAGCATGCATACAAAAAGCATTGATAGTTTCTTAAACACTTTTGGGACGGTGTACTTGATAGAGCCAGTGTAACCTTGGTCAGTGTTCAGGCTTATTTAAGGCTTAATACAATGTTCATACTTTCCTTTTACATTCTCTTTCCCTGCACATAATCAGTAAGAGAAGTCTTGAGCTGAAAGGACACTGAAAAAGGCCATGGAAGAGCTAAATTCTCTGTCCTCACAAATGGATTCAACCTGATTAATTCCAGGGAAATTGCTTCACGGATTTGAACTGTTATTCTGAAATGATATTGGTGTGTATGAGACCAGCATGTAATCCAGTACTTATTGTTTGTGCACATACTGCAGCAAATAGCACGGTGATGTTACTGCTCTGTATGATGGTCCCATAGAATACTAAGTCAGCTAATAGTCCTGTAGCTTCATGATCTGCAGAATATTTAGGTAACAGCAAACAATTTTTTTGAAATCAAAGTGCTAGTGCCTGCTTTTATGGTTGTCATCTACCCTTCTCATTCAAGGAAACATAATTTTCTCCTGTAAGGCAGCAGACTTTCTGCCTCAGGCTGGGCGTGAATAAACAACAAATAGCACATACTATAATTTTATAAACTATCATATTGTGGAAAATTGAGTTTAAGCTCTAATCTATGATGAGGTTACTATTCCTCCAAGGAAAGACTCAGTAATTGGCAACTTCAGGACCCTTTGGGTGATTTCAGTATTCCTGAACATCTGAAGTAATAGAGGTGTCCAGGAAACTTCTGCTGGAGAAATGAACCAAATAAATATAATTTGCTCCCATGAAAACAGTTTAGTTAGATGGGCTTAGGAAAGCCTGGAATGATACCGTTGTAAATCATAAGAGCCAGGTTTAAATGTATCCCTATAACAATTTAAAAAAATAGGTTGCTCAGGTATGCTAGAAATATATTAGTGTACTTTACAGAGATGATTTTGCATTCATTGTCATTTATAATAATATTTTATCACACGGGGAAACCTTAGACATGTCTGTGTCTTTAGCAGTTTGGTAAAGAGAAAAAGAAAAGTTATTTCAGCCTAGGTTGGCTTAAAGAGTGGAATATCACAACTTCATTAAAACAGTAAGGTTTATATGTATTTATCAAAGACTAAACCTGTATTATAGGGATTTAGTGATTACCCTTTTCTCACTGTCAGACTTGGTATACCCTGGCCTTACAATCTGTTGTAATATATTCTCTTTCATGAGAATAAAATGTAAATATTACATGGTAAATTATATTTGCCTGAAACACTTTAGCAATATTTTTATTTTGATTGAAATAAGTCAGTGTTGAAACACTTCACAGCTGAAAAAACATTTCACTAAAACACTATTAATAGTTGGTTAATGCTGAAACACTTCACAGAGGCTCTTCAAGTTTCATTAAAACATCTCTTAGAAGGATTTGATCCTGAACTCTGGTATTTTCGCATGTTCCATACCTGAAGATACGAGTAGTGACATGAAGTACATCTACGTTTAAAGCTCTTAACTGTTGAATTAGGGGAATCTAACCTCAAAATACCTTGAAGCATAGTAACAACTTCAGCAGTGATGTGCCAAGGTCCAAGCCGGTGCCTCCACTGACAAAAAATATACTCCCGTAATTAGAGAAGCTGTGATCTAAGAGCTTTCCCCATGAAGAGATGTAAATTTATTTCTGAAGTTACCCATTTCAGTCCTATTTTAAAAAGGCCCAAAAAAACTCAAACCAAAGGCCCAGCAATAGTAAAAAATATTTTTCGTTTTCATTCCAGTGCAAAATCACATTCTGATACCTTGATGACTGATGTGGAAATCAGTACTTGTCCTCTGGCCATCTGTAATAACAATCGCAACCAGTTAAAAAAATAAATTAAGAACACAAAAATTGCTTTGGCTGCAAGTCATATTAGTTAAACCTTAGCTCTCAAAGATAAGAGGTTATTGTGTTCAGTGAAATTTACAGAACTATGTGATTTTTAGATCAATGGACATTTCTTGCTGTCTGAAGCAGTTCTGTAAGATCCTTCTTTAACTCTGTGGTGGATCTGTGACTTGAAGCCGGTGGCTGATATTGCTGCTATTGTTCACTGTATTTTGGTGATTTGTATTACCTGAATTCTGTGAAGTGGAAATGTTAAAAGCATGCTAGGCATTCTCAGAGAGATGGTCAGCTTCACAGCTCTTTACAGATTACTTTGGCCTCTCTGACCCATGTCCCAAGATATGCATAAGTATTACCCCAGTTTGAAAGTTTGTGGTTTCAGAGATAAAGTCATGCGTCCTGCAGTTGTTGCCATGGTAAGGTAGTCTTTCTATCTCCTCTAAGATCTCAGAACAAGCTAAGTAATATCAATAAAAAGACTGGATCATCAGTTAAATGTCTTTGGCTAGTGAGTGTTAATTTTGAGAAGTGCATAATGAAAACTGATTTCCAGTTTTGAAAAGTATTCGTTACAATTTTTACTGTATCTCACTAGCTCTAATAGTGGCTAATAATGCGTAACTTCTGATTTTTGCTGACCGCCACATAATGTGTTCCCCGTCATCATCGTATACCGCAGTTCAAGTTCCTCTTTGGGGAGAGCAGTTGAATGGAAAAAAATGGATCTTCTGAATCCAAGAAAATGAGTAATTAATACACAAATAGGTTTTAAAAGCTGCATAAAAGAAGAAACTCTTTATTTTAAGTGACTTGTTTAATTAATTTGTCTAGTTTTCATGACAATGGCATTGATCATAAAAGATTAATTTGATATTAATGCAGATGTCATATGTACTTCTGTTGGAACTCCTCTATAATTCAGTATTAGCTAAATGTACCATTAAAAGAAAGTGTTGCTCATAAAAAAAGTTGGGTTAATTAATCTGATTTTATTTTATACTCTTCTTTTGCCATTATAGAATATTTATCGCTGAAAAGAAAATGAAAGGTTTAAAGCTGTTAAGGAGGCATAAAATGTATCCATTTGCAAATTTAACATTCCTTATATTGGTCAGATTTTGCCCTTTCAGAATCTAAATCTTGGAGAATTAACTAAAACAGGTTGTATTGAGAACAATCAAAGCAGTAAAAGACATACATTAAGTTGCTGTAGCATGTGATCAGCACTGTGCTCTCTAGCCAGCTTCTTTCTTGCTGTAATAGGCATATACTATTCTCTTCTTTCTCTAAAAGCTTTAAGAAAAAATATACATTTACTAAGAATAGATGTTTGGAATTATTGATACCATACTTCACAGTTGAGTCAAATTCTCATTATATATGGATTACAAGAACAATAATCTTTTCAAGCAATCAAGGCCAAAACGTGGAGTAATGTAACTCAGCATCTTTCCAGTGCCTGACTGTACTAATTTATAAATCATTTCTGTAAGTTGTTTTAATGTTTGAAGTGTTAAAACCCATGTTAGTTAAACACTAATTTATATCTGCCTAGACTCTACCTCATATCCTACTACCATATATAAAAGGAATATATTCAATCCTACAAGAATTTGGGACATATCAGCTAAAGTCAATGTTGGAATACTTCTTTAAAATTTGCTTTATTTTTCATTGCAGGAAGGATGACCTTCTGTGAAATAAGACTGGTTATTAGGATGTTTAAAAGAGACTAAGGTTTGGTTTCTGTTTGTCCTTCGAAGGTTTTTGTCATACACTTTCCATTTAAGAGTCAGTAGACAGTATATATAAGTAAAAGGCATTGGATACTGAGCCCAGAAGCAAGGGCTGTGATATCTATGTGGGATCAACACTCTAAATCCCAAATGGACCACTAACATGTAGCTATGCACAAGTCCATTCAGGAATACTCATAAACCTACTATTTTCTGATAGCTGGATTTAGTTTGCTGTCCACTGGTTAGAACACTGCTTGAAGGGGTTGTCTATGCAAGTATCAGAGTATTTGAATAATAAAATAATAAGTATTTGAATAATATAATACAGAGTTAATACAGAGTGTACTCTATTATATCCACCTGAATCACCCTTCAAGGGCATCTCTCTGTTGAGTGCACGTGTCTGATTCACGAAGTCTTTGCATGAGGGAAGGATTTTATATCAGTTTAGTAGGGTTCTGTGTAGGCCAAAAGGCAAGGAGAAGTAATCAAGCTAAAGGAAGAAATATAGGATTTGTTTATATTTAGTGCATTACCCCTTGATAATTCATGCGATCATCTTTTGCAGAAGGATTTTACCACATGCTTTCCAGATTTGCAAACAAATGGCCCAGGCCACAATGTGCAAATATGTATGTCAGTCACAATATGTTTATTTAGGTAGTACTTACTACAGTGATTTCACTCAACTATTTTCCTGTGGGTTTCCAAAGACTCAAATATGCTATCTCCTAAGAAAAATCTTTGTGAATAATGGCATCCTGCAAAACAAATACAGAATCATTAAGGTTGAAAAAGACTTTTGGACATCAAGTACAACCATCAGCCCAACACCACCATGCCCACTCAACCCTGTCCCCAAGTGCCACGTCTACATATTCTTTGAACATCTCCAGTGATGATGACTCCACCACTTCCCTGGGCAGCCTGTTCCAATGCTTGACCACCCTCTCAGTGAAGAAATTTTTCCTAATATCCAGTCTAAACCTCCTCAGGCACAACTTGAGGCCATTTCCTCTCATTCTATCGTTTCTTACTTGGGAGAAGAGACCAACAGCCACCTCACCACAACCCCCTTTCAGGTAATTGTAGAGAGCAATGAGATCTCCCCTCAGCCTCCTCTTCTCCAGACTGAACAACCCCAGTTCCCTCAGCCGCTCCTCATAAGACTTGTGCTCCAGACCCCTCACCAGCTTTGTTGCCCTTCTTTGGACATGCTCCATGCGCTCGATCCCCTCATCCAGATAATCAATAAAGATATTGAACAAGACCAGTCCCAGAACCGGGACTGGGGGGGAACACCACTTGTGACCGGCCACCAGCCGGATTTAACGCCATTCACCACAACTTTCTGGGCTCGGCCATCCAGTCAGTTCTTTACCCAGAGAAGAGTAAACCTGTCTAAGCCACGAGCCGCCAGTTTCTCCAGGAGAATGCTGTGGGAGACGCTGTCAAAGGCTTTACTAAAGTCCAGGTAGACAACATCCACAGCCTTTCCCTCATGCACTAGGCAGGTCACCTGGTCATAGAAGGAGATCAGGCTGGTCAAGCAGGACCTGCCTTTCATGAACCCATGCTGGCTGGGCCTGATCCCTTGGCTGTCCTGCACATGCCCTGTCATGTGCATCCAACCTGGATGCTGCAGTCATCTCTCAGTGAAATGTTGATTTTGGTTCAGATGAATTATGACTTCATATGTAAATATTTTACATATTAATATAAAAGGAAACTGACAACAGTTTTTTTTTTAATTTTAAGGTGAATAATTCTGAGGTAATGAAGAGTACTTTCTATGTAGTAAATACATATCATTGAAAGAAAAAGCATTCTCCAAATAGCCAATGGCAGAGAAAATAAAAAAGATTCTGAGCACTTATTTAAAATTTAAAAATGTTTTCCTTAAATTTGTCATTTAACATTAACATTCTGAAAGTTAGCTGTCTGGTCCAAGCTGTCACCTCTTCTCTAGCCCTCATCTAATGAAAAGGGGTAAGCATCTCCAAGGAGTGATTCATCCCACCTGTCCAGGCTCCTGTACTAGTAAGGGTGATTCATTGCTACAGTTCTTTCAGCTTGCAGTCTCATTACGGCAAAAGCACTACAGAAACACATTACGAAGACAGACACTGTCCCAGAGATCTTGCCCTGTCTACATACTCTCTAGACTGTTCTGCATCCAAAAGGTAGAGAACTTCCAATACTTATAAGACAACTGTTCATATACAGAAATTTAAAAACTCTTTAAAAGAGGGTATAACTGTGAGTAAGGAGTGTGTCCAAGGAACACTGAAATACATTTCTAGAAAGCAAATTATCAGAAAAATAAGGAGCAATTATCAAAGATATTAATCTACAAATTCTTTCCACAGCATTCTTTGGGAGCTTCTAAGTAACTCTGTTAATTTCTTTCAGTGTTCAATTACTAACAGATGGAGAAAAAATTTAAACATATATTCATATGAAAAAATTACTACTACTGTTCTACATATTTGTGTAGGAAAGACAGAAATGTATGAAATTATTTCCAAAAGCAATTTCATCTGTATATAGGGTTTTACAAGACAACAATGCAATATGTGTGTATTAAACAATTTTTATACAGGTTTGGATTGCAAACAGTACAGTTCTGAACTTTTAGAAATACTTGCATGTGTGTTGTTTGCATCCATGAGCTGAAATTTCTCAAGAAAAAATCATCGTAAAACATTTTAGATAAATTCTACCTGAGTAGTTGGCTCCTTAAATTCCATAGCTTACCTTAAAATCTGTATCATGAAGCTGAATACATGGACTGGATTTCAAGGTGTTTGAACTGTAGACCTATGGTTTGTCTTTATTATACCTAAAACACACAAGTTCTTATTGTATTTCTCCCTGGGTGAACAGCTGTTCAACACTACCTAGGTTATAAAATTGTAAATATAATTTAGCTTGACCATTTAAAATACTACTGCAAATTATATCCCTTGCAATATGGTGCTAAGTGTCTTTAAATGAGGAAAATGATGAAATCTATTTAAAAATGGCAAACAAAATATGATGAAATGAAAATATCCTGTTTGGTTACAACAGCTGCACATCACCCACAGTTGAACGCTTGATGCAAAACTACCTTAAACAAGCCTGATATATTCACATTTCGTAAGAAAGAGCTCGGAGCTCCATTGGTCAAAAGACCTCCAGGGAAAGAAATGTTTCCCTATATTTGATTTAACTATTTTTTCAGCTACCTTATCCATTTTCTTTAGATCTTAAATATTAATCAGATGATACTGTATTCAAAAGCCTGCCTGCATGTCTTGGGGCATCTCTATCGTATAAGTAGAGCAACTCTGAATATGTATTCTAGAATATATTAAAGGATCCTTAAAAATGAGATGAGCCTCCTTTTCTGGCAATGTACCTATAAGTGTGATTAATATTAATACATTTTAAGAATGTATATGGAATATGTTATATATTCCCTAAAGCAAAACTATGCATTCAGTGCTGTTGGAATAGCCATGTATCTCACAAACAAGCGTTCTGGCTACAGCAGGAGAGGCCATCTGCGTACTTCTGTAAGTGGTGCCAAGCAACTAATTCAGTAAGTAAATAATACACTCAGGTCATTTAAGTTCTTTTCCAAAATCATGAGCTGCCCATGATTAACTTGAATATTTATTCAGGTTTATTATTTAGCAAGTTTTGTGTTCAGACTTCACTCATTGTCTGATATTTGAATCACGTTGATTGTTTGTCTTTGGGTACTGACAACTGTAGGGTACTGTTTCAGCATCCTACTTGGTTCGTCTAAACAAAAAAAAAATTAAGAGGAAACTTGAGAAGGTAGCTGAATCTAAGTATTTTGGAGAGGGATGATGAAAGTAAGTAAATAGACTGGAGGAAATGAAATAGCAAGAGGGAGTAACTGAAAGGGTAATAAATAGTTTCTCTTGTACAGGGCACTTGCACACATATCTTTCTTGAAGAAAAAAAGTAAAATTTAATTCACTTTATATACACTTTAATATTCTTTCTTTTTTTTTTCCAGAGTCACAGAAAGAAATATCACGTGTTTACCAATTTCCACAATGCTTGAAAACAGAGACTGCAATCAGATTGCTGCCTGGTTTAATAGCTTTTTTGTTAGGATGGAAACGTAGGGACAGGGGAAAATCTATTGCTTGGATCTCTGGGGCAGTGGCCTATCTTATAATAAATAAATTTAAAAAAAAGTCCATTGTTGAAATTGTTACAAGAAAATACAGGAAGCACGTAGTAAAGGAAAAATGGACTTGCTGAATACTTGCAAAACGTTTGAGTATTTTCTTGTAGCTCAGGAAATCAAATAGTGAATGTCAGTTGTTTGCAAACAGAAAACAGTACAGCATACATATATATAAGCCCAGAGCCTCAGTTTGTATAAACTTAGCAAAACTCCACTGATGTCTGTCCTGGTTTCAGCCAGGATAGAGCTGGTTTTCCTCACAGAAGCTAGTGTGAGACTGTGTTTTGGATTTGGGATGAGGAACTGTTGATAATGTGCTGATGTTTTGGGTTGTTGCTGAGCCGTCAAGGACAGTCCAGCTTCTTGTGCTGGCCTGCCAGCGAGCAGGCTGGGGGTGCACGGGGAGCTGGGAGGGGACACAGCCGGGACAGCTGACCCAGACTGGCCAAAGAGATATTCCCTACCATACGACATCATGCCCAGTACATAAACTGGAGTTGGCCGGGGGGGCGGAAATCGCTGCTCGGGGACGGGCTGTCGATCACGGGGTGGTGAGCAATTGCTGTATTGGGCATCACTTGTTCTTATACATTCCTTTGTTGGTATTATCATTATTGTTCCCTTCTTTCTTTCTGTCCTATTAAACCGTGTTTATCTCAACCCACGAGGTTTTTCCTAATTCTCTCCCCCGTCCCGCTGTGGGAGGGAGAGTGAGCGAGCGGCTGCGTGGTGCTTAGTTGCCGGCTGGGGCTAAACCACGACAGTCCTTTTTGGCGCCCAACGTGGGGCCCGAGGCTTGAGATAATAACGGTTGCAGGTCACAATATCAGTTTGATTTGCATCATGCTCTCATCTTTGCTGTACATGTTAAGGATCGGTGTTGGTTTCTGCGGGCTGCTGTACTCTGCAATGATTAGTAATGTCTCGCCTGTGAATTTTGTTTTTAGAGCACTGACCTTGAGCTTAATGTGGTATCATCTGAGCTCTGTACTAAAGCCGTTACTGTATTTTGGCTACAGTCTTGTGGAGACGATTAGCAATTATACTTCTGCCTCTGAAAGGTTTTTTATGGAGGAAATGCAGAATGGTACCTTTGATACCCTCTATCATAACATTTCCTCCTTCATCACAATAATTTTTCAGTATTTTGAACACCCTTGGCTGGTTAAAATACCTCTATTGCTACTTCTGGGGAACATGGTTTCAGTTTTGTCTAAGGTTGGCAAGCAATTTAAGAATATCACCCGGAGATCTGCCCCAAGGCTGGATAGTTATGAATGGCAGGGCGTGTGGAACAGCATGGGCAAATGCCTGGGGCGGTGGGCACCTCCGGTGTTTTGGAGCTTCACTCCCGAACAAGTGCAGAATCCTGATAAACTAGCAGAATATCTGGAAGAAGTATGCTGTCAGCCTGGCAGCTCCAAGGAGACACAAATCATTGCCATGTGCTGGGGCCTGGCCCATGCCTACCGAACCCTATTTAACACTGTGCAAAGGGGAGAGGGGCTCTCTGGGTCTGATGGCAATGTGGCAGGCACTGTGACTACTCCAACGTCTGTAGCAGGCACTGTCACTACTCCAACCCCCACGGCGGGCACTGCCACTACTCCAACCCCCACGGCGGGCACTGTAGCTACTCAGACTGTTGCAGCTGAACCAGAGGACCAGCCCATCCCGGTATCAGTTGCCCCTGTACAAAAGAAGAAATCTTGGAAGCGGAAGTCAGCTCGTTTAGTAAGGGAGGAGGAAGATCCTGCTAAGAAGGAGCCAGAGGAAGAGAGTGAGGAGGCAGAGTGCTCTGAAGCAGGGCCATCACAAGCACGGAAGAGGGAAGAGAGCGAGTCATCGCTTGAAGAGGAGGAAGAGGAAGAACTTATAAAAGAGACGGTAACTACCCGATCTCTATCCCTGAGTGAACTGCGAGATATGCGAAAGGATTTCAGCCGTCGTCCAGGTGAGCACATTGTCACCTGGCTGCTCCGATGCTGGGATAATGGGGCCAGTAGCCTGGAATTAGAGGGTAGGGAAGCCAAGCAGCTGGGATCCCTTTCTAGGGAAGGGGGCATTGACAAAGCAATTGGAAAAGGTGCACAAGTCCTCAGCCTCTGGAGACGACTCCTGTCGGGTGTGAAGGAAAGGTATCCCTTCAAGGAAGATGTTCTATGTCACCCAGGCAAGTGGACCACCATGGAGAAAGGTATCCAGTACCTGAGGGAGCTAGCGGTGCTGGAAGTGATTTATGGTGACTTGGACAATGGACAATCATCCAAAGATCCAGATGAAGTCAATTGCACGCGACCTATGTGGCGGAAGTTTGTACGGAGTGCACCATCATCATATGCCAACTCATTAGCAATAATGGCCTGGAAGGATGGAGAGAGACCAACGGTGGATGAATTGGCTGGCCAACTCCGGCAATACGAAGAAAGTCTCTCTTCCTCCCTACGGGCCTGCGTCTCTGCTATAGAGAAACTGTCCCGGGAGTTCCGGCAATTCAAAGAGGATATGCCCTACCCTCCACCCATACGGACCAGTGTCTCAGCCATTAGGAGTAAGCGCTCTTCTGTTCAAGAGAGAAGATATAGAGGATACACACCACGAGCCACCCTGTGGTTTCAATTGCGTGACTACGGAGAGGACATGAGGAGGTGGGATGGAAAACCTACCTCGACCCTAGAGGCACGAGTATGCGAGCTGCAAGGAAAAACAATTACAAAAGGGGGTTCAGGTTCCTCGAGGAAAATCGTCGCTCCACTTTCCAGTGGGCAGCTTCCCAGAAAGAATAGAAGAGCTGATCTCACCTCTGATCCTCTTGAAGGGACTTCTGATTCCTATTTACAAGAAGTGGGTAACGAGTACTATGAGCAGGATTAGAGGGGCCCTGCCTCCAGCCAGGCGGAGGAGAGGGACAATCGAGTTTATTGGACTGTGTGGATTAGATGGCCTGGCACATCAGACCCACAGGAATATAAGGCTTTAGTGGACACCGGTGCACAATGTACCCTGATGCCATCAAGCCATATAGGGGCAGAACCCATCTGTATTTCTGGAGTGACAGGAGGATCCCAACAGCTGACTGTACTGGAGGCTGAAGTGAGCCTAACTGGGAATGAGTGGCAGAAGCACCCCATTGTGACTGGCCCGGAGGCTCCGTGCATCCTGGGCATAGACTACCTCAGCAGAGGGTATTTCAAGGACCCAAAAGGGTACCGGTGGGCTTTTGGTATAGCTGCCTTGGAGATGGAAGAAATTAAACAGCTGTCCACCTTGCCTGGTCTCTCAGAGGACCCTTCTGTGGTGGGGTTGCTCAGGGTCAAAGAACAACAGGTGCCGATCGCTACCACAACAGTGCACCGGCGGCAATATCGCACCAACAGAGACTCCCTGATCCCCATCCATGAGCTGATTCGTCGGCTGGAGAGCCAAGGAGTGATCAGCAAGACTCACTCACCCTTCAACAGCCCCATATGGCCAGTGCGAAAGTCTAATGGAGAGTGGAGACTGACAGTAGACTATCGTGGCCTGAATGAAGTCACGCCACCACTGAGCGCTGCTGTGCCGGACATGCTAGAACTTCAATATGAACTGGAGTCAAAGGCAGCCAAGTGGTACGCCACCATTGATATTGCTAACGCGTTTTTCTCGATCCCTTTGGCAGCAGAGTGCAGGCCACAGTTTGCTTTCACTTGGAGAGGTGTCCAATACACCTGGAATCGACTTCCCCAGGGGTGGAAACACAGCCCTACCATTTGCCATGGGCTGATACAAACTGCACTGGAACAGGGTGAAGCTCCAGAGCATCTGCAATACATTGATGACATCATCGTATGGGGCAACACAGCAGAAGAAGTTTTCGAGAAAGGGAAGAAAATAATTCAAGTCCTTCTGAAAGCTGGTTTTGCTATAAAGCAAAGTAAAGTCAAGGGACCTGCACAAGAGATCCAGTTTTTAGGAATAAAATGGCAAGATGGACGTTGACAGATCCCAACGGATGTGATCAACAAAATAACAGCTATGTCTCCACCAACTAGCAAAAAAGAAACACAAGCATTTCTGGGTGTTGTGGGTTTCTGGAGAATGCATATTCCAAATTACAGTCTGATTGTAAGCCCTCTTTATCAAGTGACCCGGAAGAAGAACGATTTTAAATGGGGCCCTGAGCAACGACAAGCCTTCGAACAAATCAAACAGGAGATAGTTCATGCTGTAGCCCTCGGGCCAGTACGGGCAGGACAAGATGTTAAAAATGTGCTCTACACGGCAGCCGGGGAGAATGGCCCTACCTGGAGTCTCTGGCAGAAGGCACCAGGAGAGACTCGAGGTCGACCTCTAGGGTTTTGGAGTCGAGGATATAGGGGATCTGAGTCCCGCTATACTCCAACTGAAAAGGAGATATTGGCGGCATATGAAGGAGTTCGAGCTGCCTCAGAAGTGGTTGGTACTGAAGCACAGCTCCTCCTGGCACCCCGACTGCCGGTGCTGGGCTGGATGTTCAAAGGGAGGGTCCCCTCTACACATCATGCGACTGATGCTACGTGGAGTAAGTGTGTCGCGCTTATTACACAGCGGGCTCGAATAGGAAATCTTAATCGCCCGGGAATCTTGGAAGTGATCATGGACTGGCCAGAAGGCAAAGATTTTGGAATATCACCGGAAGAGGAGGTGGCGCGTGCTGAAGAGGCTCCACCATATAATGAACTGCCAGAGAACGAAAGGCAATATGCCCTGTTTACTGATGGGTCCTGTCGTATTGTAGGCAAACATCGAAGGTGGAAAGCTGCTGTATGGAGCCCTATACGACGAGTTGCAGAAGTGGCTGAAGGACAAGGTGAATCAAGTCAGTTTGCGGAGGTGAAAGCCATCCAGCTGGCTTTAGATATTGCTGAACGAGAAAAATGGCCAGTACTCTATCTTTATACTGACTCATGGATGGTAGCAAATGCTCTATGGGGGTGGCTGCAGCAATGGAAGCAGAGCAACTGGCAACGCAGAGGCAAGCCCATCTGGGCTGCTGAATTGTGGCAAGATATTGCTGCCCGACTAGAGAATCTCGTCATAAAAGTACGTCACGTAGATGCTCACGTACCCAAGAGTCGGGCCACCGAAGAACATCAAAACAACCATCAGGTGGATCAGGCTGCTAAGATTGAAGTGGCTCAGGTGGATCTGGACTGGCAACATAAGGGTGAATTATTTATAGCTCGGTGGGCCCATGACACCTCAGGCCATCAGGGAAGAGATGCAACATATAGATGGGCTCGGGATCGAGGGGTGGACCTGACCATGGATGCTATTGCACAGGTTATCCATGAATGTGAAACGTGTGCTGCGATCAAACAAGCCAAGCGGTTAAAGCCTCTCTGGTATGAAGGACGATGGTTGAAATATAAATATGGGGAGGCCTGGCAGATTGACTATATCACACTTCCACAAACTCGCCAAGGCAAGCGCTATGTGCTTACCATGGTGGAAGCAACCACCGGATGGCTGGAAACATACCCTGTGCCCCATGCCACCGCCCGGAACACTATCCTGGGCCTTGAAAAGCAAGTCTTATGGCGACATGGCACCCCCGAAAGAATTGAGTCAGACAATGGGACTCATTTCCGAAACAACCTCATAGACACCTGGGCCAAAGAGCACGGCATTGAGTGGGTGTATCATATCCCCTATCATGCACCAGCTTCCGGAAAAATTGAACGATACAACGGACTGTTAAAGACTACACTGAGAGCAATGGGTGATGGGACATTCAAAAATTGGGATAAACATTTAGCCAAAGCCACCTGGTTAGTCAACACTAGGGGATCTACTAATAGAGCCGGCCCTGCCCAATCAAAACTTCTACGTACTGTAGAAGGGGATAAAGTCCCTGTGGTGCATGTGAGAAACATGCTGGGGAAGACAGTCTGGGTTACTCCTGCATTAGGAAAAGGCAAACCCATTCGTGGGATTGCCTTTGCCCAGGGACCTGGGTGCACTTGGTGGGTAATGCGGAAGGATGGGGAAGTCCGATGTGTACCTCAAGGAGACTTGATTTTGGGTGAAAACAGTCAATGATTTGAATTGTATTATGTTAATTGTTCAGAATGACATTACTACTATGGCTGCTATCTACCATATCAATGGTATTATAGTAAGAATCACCCAGACTGATGAAGAATGAGCTTCACTGAAACCAAGCAACGTGCAGCAGTGATGAAACCAGAACTGGCTTCAGCAGCTTGCGCCCAACAATTCCCTCGAGATCGACATCTTCGACCTGCAGATCATGGACATGGACTGTGCCAGATGACAATCCAACACCACATACCATCTCCCCTGCCCTGAGAGACTGCTATGATGGATGAAGCCCAGAGTCATGGACTGACTGAACTCCATAGACATTTTAAGTGATGGCCCATGGACTAAGAGAGTGATATCTGTGTGTATATATTAAAGGACAGGAAGAGTAATAATGAATAATTGGAATGTATTGAAAAGTATAGGACCTGGGCATGACGTAAATGGTATGGAATAAGGGGTGGATACTGTCCTGGTTTCAGCCAGGATAGAGCTGGTTTTCCTCACAGAAGCTAGTGTGAGACTGTGTTTTGGATTTGGGATGAGGAACTGTTGATAATGTGCTGATGTTTTGGGTTGTTGCTGAGCCGTCAAGGACAGTCCAGCTTCTTGTGCTGGCCTGCCAGCGAGCAGGCTGGGGGTGCACGGGGAGCTGGGAGGGGACACAGCCGGGACAGCTGACCCAGACTGGCCAAAGAGATATTCCCTACCATACGACGTCATGCCCAGTACATAAACTGGAGTTGGCCGGGGGGGCGGAAATCGCTGCTCGGGGACGGGCTGTCGATCACGGGGTGGTGAGCAATTTCTGTATTGGGCATCACTTGTTCTTATACATTCCTTTGTTGGTATTATCATTATTGTTCCCTTCTTTCTTTCTGTCCTATTAAACCGTGTTTATCTCAACCCACGAGGTTTTTCCTAATTCTCTCCCCCGTCCCGCTGTGGGAGGGAGAGTGAGCGAGCGGCTGCGTGGTGCTTAGCTGCCGGCTGGGGCTAAACCACGACAATGTCAATGGAATTTATTCAATTTATACTGGATGGTAATCTTCACTGAAATACTTTATAGATTAATTTCATTAGCAAAACCAGAAACAAAGAGAGTCAGAATATTTTCTTGCAGAGTCTTTTGGAGAGGAATGCAGCATGGCTGAAGAATACTCAACCTAGATAGGGCAAATAAGCACTTGTAGACTGCATTCAATAGATTACCAGTGGTTTGCACTAACCAAAGATGTAGATTAGTGGGTTTAAATACCTGCCGCGTTTCACTGTCTCTACATGTACTAGAAAAAAGATTGTTTTTTCTAAACCTTTTTCCTTGAAGTCATTTAATGGCAAGGCAGTGAAAACTTACTAGTTAACAAATGCATTAAAGGCAGTTTAGGTAGATGTAAGTATTTTCATTATTTCATTATACACTCAACTGCTGCTCCATGAATAAGAGTTTATTTGTAAGCATCTGTATTGTGCAATATCAACTTGAACTGAGCATTAAATATGTAGTTACCCTTAAGCCTATGGAACCATCTCCTTAAGACCCATATGAAATGCAACAGTAGAGTTCAATTTTGTCAGGGAAGCTATTTCTCAGGAAGAATCTGTTTTCTAAAATCACCTAAAAATTAGGTTTGCCATTTTCTTGTGCAATTACCAAGTGATATTTTTTGGGGAAAAGGTATCACTATTTCACATTTTACTTTTTGTATGACTACAGGAAGGATGACTTTAATATAATGGAATAGCCATCAAACAAATGGCCTGCTATTTAATATTAAACAGTATTGCTCCTTCCAAA
Source organism: Phaethon aethereus (assembly GCF_964289735.1). Taxonomy (NCBI): domain Eukaryota; kingdom Metazoa; phylum Chordata; class Aves; order Phaethontiformes; family Phaethontidae; genus Phaethon; species Phaethon aethereus. Next base: position 55,492,668 of record NC_138576.1, on the reverse strand, counting down.
AAGGGAGGAATCAAATTTCATTTTAAACTACATTACCAACTTTATTAGGGCAGAGATGATTACTCACCTGTGCAAAGCTGCAGGTTTACAACAGATGAAACAGCCCTAGATACAGGATTTTGCAGATTTATAAATGTAGTCCTGTGGCCTGGGAGCTGTTTTCCTTTGAGATTGTGAAAAGTCTTAAGGGATGAGAAAATCAGATCAGAGGATTTGAACAATGAAACCCAAACCGAGAAATGTTTCAAATTAAATCTGAAAGCCTTCTGTTGATTTCTTTGACTTGTGTGAAGTCAAGAGGGGACAGCTTTACAATGAAGGTGGAAAAAAAAAAAAAAAAAAGAGATCAAAAAGGCCAGACACACAGCAACAACAAAGCTGAAAGTAATACTGCATTTTCAAAGGGTTACAGTAGTTCTGTGCGTTGACGAGTTTAGTGGGAATTTCAACTTCATATACTTCCAGAAAAGACACAGAACTGTGCCTGATTTTACAGGCACTAACCCAGAAGTAGTCTCCTGCTTCCATTTCCTGCATCCCAAGTTCATGCTTTTGTTGCAGCCAACTTCCTCATTGGGCAAGGACAGCAACATCCCCTTCCTACCAGTTCCTTTCCCACCACTCCCTTTTCCTTCTTCTGGAAGGAAAGTAGAGCATGGAGACCAATGTGGAGTAATGCTACTTCCCAGGAATTCCCTAGGAAGCCAAGAAGGTTTGAGAGGGACCACATATGGCTTCATCAAGGGCAAGTCCTGCCTGACCAACCTAGTGGCCTTCTATGACAGAGTGACTACATCAGTGGACAAGGGAATTGCTACGGATGTCGTCTATCTGGACTTCTTTAAGGCCTTTGACACAATCCCCCACAACATCCTTCTCTCTAAATTAGAGAGACATGGATTTGATGGGTAGACTGTTTGGTGGATGAGGAATTGGTTGGATGGACACATCCAGAGAGTAGACGCCTGGGGGATGGGATGCCATCCAGGGGGACCTGGAAAAACTCAAGAAGTGGGCCCAGGGGAACTTCATGAGGTTCAACAAGGCCAAATGCAGGGTCCTGCACCTGAGTTGGGGCAACCCCTGGTAACAATACAGGCTGGGGGATGAAGGGATCAAGAACAGCCCTGCTGAGAAGGACTTGGGGGTACTGTGGATGAAAAAGCTACACATGAGCTGGCAATGTGTTCTCCCAGCCCAGAAGGACAACCATATCCTGGCCTGCAGCAAAAGAAGTGTGGCCAGCAGGTCGAGGGAGGTGACTGCCCCTCTACTCTGCTCTGATGAGACCCACCTGGAGTCCTGCATCCAGCTCTGGAGCCCTCAGCATAGGAAAGACATGGACCTGTTGGAGCAGGTCCAGAGGAGGGCCACAAAAATGATCAGAGGGCTGGAACACCTCTCCTATGAAGAAAGACTGAGAGAAGAGAAGGCTCTGGGGAGACCTTATTGCGGCCTTCCAGTACTTCAAGGGGGCCTTTAAGAAAGGTGGGGACAGACTTTTTATCAGGGCCTGTTGTGACAGGACAAGGGGTAATGCTTTTAAAAGAAAAGAGGACAGATTTCGACTAGATCTAAGGAAGAAATTTTTAACGTGAAAAATTTTCTCAGGTTGCCCAGAGAGGTGGTAGATGCCCCATCCCTGGAAAGATTTAAGGTCAGGTTGGACGGGGCTCTGAGAAACCTATCTGTTGAAGATGTCCCAGCTCATTGCAGGGGGGTTGGACTAGATGACCTTTAAAGGCCCCTTCCAACCCAAACTATTCTAGGAATCTATGATTCTATGTGCGCGAAACACTGTTAAGGGCAGGAGATGTCTGCTGAAAACTCTATCCAAATACCTGAGAGCTTCCCTCCGCAGAGGTAATATTTTTGCTGCCAAACCACTCTGCCTGGCCCACTTCTGCCTTTATAACACTAGAGACAGCAAAACTAGCTGCTTTGCATATGGAGGAGATACATTTCTGACAGTTTATTTCTACCAGTCTTACTCAGCGTGCAAAGGATGTGTTAAAACACAAGAGTTGCGTCAGATGGGAGAGTGCATTCCTAGGTTCTTCATTACCAGACATTGCACTGGCTGCCATTCATCCTTTTTATCCAGATGAAACATAAACTCCTTTGTCAACAGAAATGTAACTGTATGAAATGAGATGTTCCACTTGTGAATAAGTATTCCTGTCATCTTCCTACCTGTTTGATGCAAACACCCCTGCTATCACTTATGTTTAATCTTAGTTACTCTTTATAAAACACAATTTGCTTCAGATATATTGCAATCAAGTATTTGCAGATGTTATTGGATGCAATACTTCAGTAAGCAGCAGACTGGACAAACTGTGCATTATGATGCAACTATGTAAATAAATAAAAAATTAAAGTAGTGAGTTATAAGTTTCTGAATTGAAATCAGTATCAAAAGGAATTGCATACATCTCAGTGAATGCAAGTTAGAGCTATCAAAGAACAGCAACTTAAATAGTTCATGAAATCTAACAAAATCATTTTTAATCCATACCTTCTTTTGTTTACACTTTCTGAACAGTTAGATGACCAATTTCTTTCTTAGACATTGCATAATATGTATTGTTTATACAAGTCCCTGACCATATGCATAGAAAATATCAGCAATTATACCTTAGTCCTAATTAATTTTTCCACCTTTGGAAAGATGCAAGCACCCAGTCAAGGAAAAGAAACATGCTGACTTGGAGGGCAATTCACAAATATGAAATATTTGGAAAATCTCAAAATTCTTCATGTTGAAGTAGGGAATGTACCTTTAAAATAGGAAATTCAGAATCAGCACACATTTAGAAGGTGAATTATATATCAATATGAAAAAAATAAGGTGGCAGTTTAAAATGGATTTTGATCACTGAATTTTTTTTCTATTAAATTCAATTAAAATATTACTAATTTCTTAAGGAATGGATTTAAAATAGTATAATATATTACAGAATAGTTATCTTAAAATCAAGAACTGTAAGTCTTTACATGAGATATTCACCAAAGATTTTGAGAAGCAAAAGTAAAATTTGTAGCAAGAACTATGATTTTGCAAAAGAAATTGACAGCCAAGGAAAAAAAAATCTGTAGATAAAATTAATGTGGAATAATTATGTATTAGCAAGAGTAAAACAATAGACATGCACAAACTCTGTCAAAGCTGTGCTGCTTAGAAAGTTGATTTAATTCTCTCCAGTTTGTAATATACGATATAAAATTGAGCAGCAGCTGATTACTGTGCATCTTTATGTCTGCATTATATATATTATCTAATTTATCAGTTATTTTTCTGCCTAGGGCTGGGAGAGCTATCTGCAGCAAACAATTGGTTCACTGGCTTTAATTCTTTTCACTATTAACGATTTGTCAGTAGGTTGATCAAGAATTTACACATAGTTCAAGAGCATCCAAAAACGTTAAATACAAGTCTTTCTCAGGCTGGACAAGGTGCTTGTCTTTTATATGCATGTGTTCTTTGAATGCCTACGTCTTACAGAATATATTTCCATTCCCTGGTAAAATTCGTCTATCTACTAAGAATGCCTGACAAGACAAAGGGAAAGGAGGACACAAAATGTCACGAGGAAGTGTAGAAAAAAGTGAGAAACAAGGTCATGATTATTACCTGAAACCAAATTTTAACCCCTTTTTGGATACTTGCTGTCTTTAAAGTGTTCTCCAAAACCATGAAATGAAAATTATTTGAAACTTTGCAAGTTCCCTTTGGAAGCCTGACATTTCTTTTTCAACAAGTTCTAATGTAAATACTACATGCATTTATGTTTCTTAGTGATTCATGTGGCTTATGATGGACAAATACAGGAAACCCACATTGATTCCTTGCCCCATGTAACATATCATTTACTACAAAGCTGCTGACATGGCTGCAGCCCATGGCAAAATAGATGAAAATGTTTTGTTTGCCAGGTTTTCACAGGCAGAGAAGTCAACAGAGAGTTTTGGATGAATGTCTGTTGGTCTTGAAACCTTCATTCTCTTTCACTGTGCATGCAGAATACTCTTGTGAGAGCTGAAAAGTCCATTTTGTGCAATACCTCAATACGTGGATTATATCAAATTCTATTAATGTCTCTTGTCAGATCTGACTAGCGCAACTGAATGGTTCTTTCTGAGTTTTCTGCAAGTAGGATTTGACAGAGGGGAGACTGCTCGTGGTTAAATCTAGGCAAGAAAATTTCTCTTGTTAGAATGTAGAAATAAAATGGGAAAACATATGGCAGTGATACGAGTCATTCATGAGCACTCTTGGATGCACAGTGGCATCCATAGGGCAGAACAATGTTTGGTGTATACTTTTACATGTCACTAGGAAAAAAGGAATGACTGCAAGAAGCAAAGATCACAAAACTGTAATAGAAAGATGATCTAGAAGTGTCTAACAGACTCATAAATTTGCTCTATTGGTAAAGATTTCATATGAAATTCATGTTTGGGTAAAAGGACTTGCATTTGACTTTTTTGTTTTTGAAAAATTGTATACACACATGCACAAAAACACACACCTGTATGATCGAGTCATACAAACCTATTGATGTGGGAGCCTTTAATTCAAGTACCTGATATCAAACCCTTGAATAGGTCAAGAATTTTGTAGGTTGTGATACTTAGTCCTCTATTAATAACAGATACATAAATGGTGAGTATGGCCAAAACTTACTGTTAGCAAAAAAACCTGTTAGCAATCCTGAAAACTAGTACTCAAATCATAACATATGCACTATCTGAAGGCATTAAATATGTCACCATGATAATCAGTGCAGTGTCTTCTTTGACTGCTAGGATTTTGGAGATGTGTATGCTGAACACTATTTCCACCTATTTGTTGCTTTACATTACAAGTTGATTACAGTGACGTCATGTACTTTGTATGACTGTGTGAATCTAAAGCAGAAACACATACGAGCAGAGTGTGTCTCCTGGGATAAGTTTGTGCTCTGTAGCTTAGCCTGATGAATCTCTGGTTGCACTGGAGACACTTGTTTGCATTTAAATATTTGATGGAAAAAGAAATACACTTTTTCAAGGTGAGAAACAGCTTTATGCATCTTTCCCTCTTAATATTTAGCCATGCTCTGCTAATTCTCCACAGAATACAGAAGTTGGTCTTCTGAATCTCTGACTGTTAAGATGAAACAGATGAAGTTGGATGGTACCTGTGAAGACAAAGAGGAAATGATAGATAGACTGCATGACTGGAAGCCTGACACAGAGCCAGGTATTGACTCCAAGATATGGCCAGGTTTATGTCATGTTCTCCAAGTACATGCAGGTGAGCTTTACTTGGGCTGAGAACTTGCCATGTGTGGGCAAGTTACAAACTGGAATCTGTGTGACTTTAGTAAGTCTGTGCCTGAGACTTGCTGAAAGCCAGGTTGAACTTCAAGGAGTGCTTTAATGCACACTGGGTTCCCATTTGAAAGCCTCTGGGTCACTGAGAAATGGAGTTCTGCATAGACTTAGCACTAGCCAAAATTCAAGTCCTAGACAACAGAAATTAATTATGTTGGACTCACAGTGAATCTGTCAGTCACAGACAATATAGTTTATGTAAATGAAAGTATTTACATCAACTTTAGTGCTACAATGGAGCAAACTAAAAGAAAAAAAAATCATCAAGGAAGTGTTAACTACTTCAATATATTGCTTTCCATCAAAAACCCCACATCATGAATCATTAAAGAATACATTGGAGAAGCAGCACCACAAATGTGCTTTGTTCTTGAGCTCATTCCTCTGTCCCTATCTGCTGCTGCCCACTTAGGAAGGCAAAAAAAATGGGCCAGACAAATCTCTTGTCTGAATCAGCGAAGTCATTATCATTTTCTTTGGGCTGTAGGGTAGTACAGTAAGTACTGTAAAGCGGTACTTATCTCTCTGCTATTAGAAGAGGAACTTGGTTCAGTTGCTTCTGTAGCACACATTTGGTTTTGGCATAGTTTCATAGAAAGAGGTATTCTCAATGTAAAACTAAAATACCAATGAAATCAAAAGCAAATTGGAATGCCCTTTGACAAAGGAAGATCAAATATCAGACAGAGAGGACAGAGCAAAGCACAAGCATTTCCTGCGGAAAACACCCATAAAAATCTTTCACAGAAGCAGCCAGTAAGAAATAAAAATATCACTAGCAACCTGACTGACTGTTGGTGAGTCTTTCCCATCATCAGTAAATGCAGTGAGCAGCAATAACTGCAGCCATAATCTGGAGCAATCCACTATCTGACTCCTTCCTTGTTTAACTTAACAGAGTGCTATCCCTGCTATTGGTTTCTTTTTCCATCTCTCAATTACCCACTTTTAGACTATACTAACATTTATCTTCCACCCCATGACTATCAAGTTTTCTTCACAGTCTCCTGTCAGACCTTATCGAAGCTATTCAAGTAAATTAAATACTTATTGGAAATACACAATTTAAAGGGCACCTAACTATAGCTGCCTTATTTTTCATCTGATACTCAAAAACTGTCTGAAAATGCTTTAAGCAAGTTATTCTGTTTCTTTGCAAATTATGCATATTTGGCATTAAAAGAAGAAGGGTTACTTCATTTATCCTGAGGCTCTGGAAAATTATATACAACATTGTCCTAATCTACTTGTTCATTTTCTCTTCCATGCATGATTTCTTCAAGTCTTTGGGAATTTTCTTTTTCTGTTGGCTGTGTGATAGGAATTACATTTCTTCATGTAGTCATCTGCCTGCTTACAGGTAGTGCCCTCTCCTCCTAAAGCTGTTGCCTTCACTGTGACTTTGCCTTTCCTCTGAAAGCCAGCTGCCCAGACATGTCCAAACACAGCAGTGTAATGCTGAAAAAGTAGTGATTCCAGACAACATTAAATTGCCACATCAAGAGATTGCGGTTTGGTTTTTCACACTTACTACAGTCTGTGGTATTGTATTCAGTGAAATTTATTTTCATGAGGTTTTTTCCCCCAGTCAGAGTGCCAGGACAGATAATAGATCAATATAAATATACATTGAATCTGGCATGGTAAATGTCTGAAAGTCTGTGTTGTACACATCAAGACATTTTCACAAGAGGATTTTGACATATTTTTATTCTGAGGTATGAGGTTAATCACAAGATATGTTGATTGATGCCTCATGGCAACAAATCTCCTCTAGCAAGCTTTTCAGAGTATAATGTGGAGTTTCAGAGATGCATGAAATAGTAGGATAATGAGGCAGAAGGAGCTAATTTTTAGCTGGAATTGCCTCCAGCTAAGCATGCATTCTTTATACACATAAGCTTAAAAAAAGCACTTAAAAAAAAAAAAAAAAGACAGAGAAAAATATAATGTTAAAGTATCACGAAAATATCAATGCCTTCAGAAAACCCATTACTGTTCCAGTGTCTTGTCCACAGGCAATATAACAAGAAGAAAGAATCCAAGGAAATAAAATAGGCTGAACCAGGTTGCTCCCTGGACCACAGTCCTGAGAAACACAGACTATATAATCGCACAAAGCGGCATTGTTTTCTGACATTCTTACAGAAATCTAACAATACTCGTTTGGGATTTTTTCTTTCCAATCTCCTGCATGTAGGGATGCTTATTAAGGCCTTCTTTTCTGAATCTGATGCTGAGTTACTCTGTGTGATATTCCCCAGCAGACTCAGGCAGTCTCTGAAATTTATACATTCTCTTCATAACTGTGAAGGGAAGTTTCCTATCCAAAGCACTCGTTAGTAGTAGGAGTTACTAACATTGATGCATTATAGTTTTCCTGAGATTCATAGACAAACACATAGAAATTACCCCATGTGTTCTTTCTCATAGCATTGGATAACTGCAACACAGAGAGGCAAAGAAAAGCCAGATGAAGAGTGCTAATTTTAGCTACCGATGTGCACTACTTTTAAAACATAAACCAGGAGTGAAAATGAAGGGTGGAAAATAGATCAGGTCAGTAGTGCAAAAAATTAATTGCAGCTAAAAGAAAACTGAGGCTTATGAATGCGAAGTCTTAGATGAGCTACCTTCATTGCCATGTCAGGGAAAAGCGTTAAATTACAGCACTGAATACTGCCATTTCCCCTCCTGGCAGCTTTTGTATCTGGTGTTAGCTGCTGGAAATATTGTTCTAGTCCTTTTTTGCTTTACTATTCTGTACTTGATTCTACATAAAGAATTATGCTGTCTTAGAAACAGAGATCATGCAACGTACATAAAGCTTTCTAAATATAACTGTCATGCGCTCTTTGGAGTATACAGGTTTTTAAATCTCTTAAAACATTGAATTTCATATCTAAGGGAATTTCTGATGTTTCCTCATGTTCCCTGTCCAACAATTATTTTATCTATAACCTTAAACTGAAACAGCCTGTATATAATTTGTGTTTTATCAGTTTGCAGACACATTGCACAGTGGTTTTGCATGCTGTACTTTAGAAGTTGTTCCTTTACTGTTTCCTTATTTTAGACTATGGAATTCCTTCTTGTCATGATCAGATTTCTGTCATATACCATTAAACTGTGTCAGGGCAGATATACAACAAATTAAGTATTTTACATTTTTAAGTTTCTTTCTAAGACTGAAACCACAGTTATTCCTGTCCTTGATGGGCACCTTCGCTGAATGACAGGCAGTACAGTCCTAATTCCCTTTATTTACTCTTTTTATGGCCTATTCGTCTGCATTCCTTTGGTACAATGAAACAGCTTTAAGATGAAGGACAAAGAGTGACCCATTTCGACCTTCTTTCTGCCCCTTTGTGTGCTTTCCTCCAGTTTTGCTTTTAAAGGAAACTATTGACAGTTAGGAATCACAGAACCACAGACTCAGAGACTAGTTGAGGTGGGAAGGCCCCTCTGGGGATCATCTAGTCCAAGCGCCCTGCTCAAGCAGGGTCAGCTGCAAGAGGTTGCTCAGTGGCCTGTCCAGCTGGGTTTTGAATATCTCCAAGGATAAAGACTCCACAGCCACTCTGGGCAGCCTGTTCCCAGGGTAGGATGACCTTCCTCAATCTGTTGGCAATACTCGTCCTAATGCAGCCCAGGAGGCTGTTGGGTTGCGTTCCTAGATGGGCGCATTGCTGGCTTATGTTCAATTCAGTGTCCTCTAGGACTCCTGGGGCTGTTTCTGCAAAGCTGCTTTACAGATAGTCTGCCTCCAGCCCATACTGATGTATGAGGTTATTTCTTCCCAGAACCTTGCACTTCCCCTTGTTGAACTTCATGAGGTTCTTCTCAACCCATTCCTCCAACATGTTGAGGTGTCTGTGAATAGCAGCACAACCAAAAAAGTACTGACACCAGCATCAGCCCCTGGGGTACAGCATGCATTCCTTTTTACTGTGATGGTAACCAAACACTGGAACATATTGCCCAGAGACGCTGTGGAGTCTCCACCCCTGGCGATATTTAAAAGCCACCTGGATATCTGGTGTACCAACCACTTCCCCCAGTTTTATATTGTCTGAAACTTGCTGAGCGTGTCCTCTGTGCCATCATCCAGGTAATTAATTAACATGTTAAACAGCATTGGCTGCAGTAGAGACCACCAGTACTCATTGTTTGATGACAGCTTTCTAAGCCCAGCAGCTGAGCTACTTTTTAGTGTACCTCTAAGTACCTTTAAGTGGCTACTTATCTATCCTGTACTTTGTCCATTTTTCTGACGACGCTATGGGAGAAAGTGTCAAGGGTCTTAGTCAGGATAAACTGTGTTCGCTGTGCTCACCTCATTCACCAGTTAGCTTATCATCATGGCTATCAGGTTGACTAAACATGATTTTCCCTTTGCTGACCACTCCCAATAAGTTTCTTGTCCTTATTTGTTTGAAAACATTTTCTGGGGTTATTTGTTCCATCACCTTCCCTGTGATCAAGGTGAGGTTGAATGACTTGCAGCTTCCTGAATCTTTCTCTTGTCCTTCTTAATGATAGGAGTGATATTTGCTTGCCTCCAGTCCTCAGTAACCTCATGACCAAGACCTTTCAAAGATAATTGAGAGTTGCCTTGTAATGATATCTGCCAGCTTCCTCAGCATCCATGGGTGCATTCCATCAGAAAAGTGATGTAAGGTTTGAATCCATTGGAGATACCTCTGAGCTACTTCTTCCTTAGTGAATCATACAACCATGAGACTATATAGGTGTAACCTCTTCCAGCTACATTTCTTTTTGTCAATAGCTGTGTAAGCCTGGATATACTTACAGGATTCGAAGCACAGCAACATCTAAATTTTGTTTCCAAACCTGTAGTAGAAATACGACTAAGATACTCAGATTAGTTCTGGATACAGGACAACGATACAAAGATAGTGAAGATACATGCTTATTAATTTACTGAAATACTGTACTGAGTTAATCTAAACTACTTTCAGATGTGAACTGCTAAGTTTGTGTGGTACCACACCATGTGTATTTACCATATCCAGTTGTGTAGAGACTCTGCTGTTTCCCACTGCTTAGTGAGCATCTCAGTTTAAACAAGATCTAATTTCTTGGAAAATATAGAAATAGAAATTCAGAATCCTGATGGTTTTAGATTCTTGACTTCAAGGATTTTTAGGCACATGGCTAAAGTGGCAGGGTTTTTACAGCTAACAGTTATGGACAGGAAACCTGTGGGGAATTTAATTTAATTTAATTTAATTTAATTTTACTTTCAGACTTCTACAAAAAAAAAAGAAACCGAGTCAAGGGACATTAACTTTTACCTTTAGTAGATGAACAACCGTTGCTGTATAACCTACATACATATACCCTCAATCACACGCATCAGTAACCTGCATAGCTGTCTAACTACATAAATTTTTCACTTTTGATTCCTACACGATTAATTTTTACTCACATAAAAAAGAAGGACATTTAAGTCCACAATTTTAGTCACAAATGATCTTCACTAGGTTTAGCTTACAGTTACTTGAAAGCATTTATTAGGATTTTGTAGGCTTTTGTTATGTTATGGCTTAGGTGATGTTATTTTCTATATTCTATTTTCTGTATTCTTCCTGCAAAAAGTAATGTCTCAGGGAAAGTATCACAAATCTATCCTGTTCTTGATCCACATTCTCATTTATTATACTACTAAGCTTATCCCAGATACAAAAACCTTTTAATTCTCTTGCATGTTATTTTAAAATGGAATTAAGCAACTGAGACAAGAGTCCTACAGCTTTTAAACAGACCAAGCCTACGATTGGAAAACAGCTGCTTTGTAAGTTACAGAAATCTTTAGTGTGCAATCATCTACTTTTATTGTAACACAATCTTGTAATCAGTAAATCAGCACAATGAAGGATTTTTTAATAACTTTTTTCCTTGCATGCATTTAAATTATTTGATCCAATTCATCTTCAACACTGTTTTTGTCCTCATGCCAAATATTTGCCTTACTTTCTCAAGCTGAGGAGAATGCTTGTTCCCATTCCCATTTTCACCATACCAAAGATGTATATTTCTGCTGTAAGAAGAAAAAAAAAATATCTTCTAAAGAACTTTGAACTAAAATGTCCCAAGTATTTGGCTTTAGAGTTCAGATACTTAAAACAGAATCTCCAATGCTGATATATCTAAGCATATTAATTCCATTATTTAATGTAAATATTATATTTAAATATTTTCTTACAACATTTTTAATGGATTTCACCAGTAATCACTGATTTTTTTTCTTAAAAAAAATTAAAAATTTAGAATTACCTTAGAAACTAGAATGAATCTCACATGAAGTACAACATTTTTATATTACAGTCATCACATGGATTTATGAAAAGAAAAATGAGCTGGACAACGCATCTTTAGGTACACTTGCAAAGAAACTCCAGAGAAAACAGTTTTAACATTGTTCACCCAAATCTAATACTTCCAAAAAAAAAAGGTGGTCTTCTAATAAAATGTTATCAAGGAAAGAATATCTGGCAGTCTTTAACAACTAATTTAGGATCAGTGAAGGTGACCTACATTGTTGAGAGTTTTACAGAAAAAGCAGTTTTTTCTTGTGGGTTGAAAGTAAAAATATTGGCTGTTTTAATCAGGCACCTGGTGAAGGAAGAAGGATTCATTCAAAAGTCCCAAAGATGATTTTTTTACTGTTTCATCTTTTTGCAGTTAAAGAACCTGAGAACAGTTTTTCTTGTCATGTTTGAGTGATATGGCTCCTTGTTTTAGTTTGAGATCCAGGAAGAATAAAGGTAAATAAAAAATTTAAAACCATAATAAAGGCTATCTGTTGTTTTCTAAATACCAGAGGAGTCTGGCTACACATCCAGTGAAGGATAAGATTGTTTCTTCTTTCCATCAAACTCACTGTTTATATTTATACACTTGTAGGTGCCCTGCAAATACATTTACCATTAAAATGGGTTTCCATGTTCTATACCAAATGGGTGAGTGTTTCTGCTTACTAAAGCATTTTATAACAGAATTCACCCTCCTTAAAAAAAAAGGTAAATGCATTCTCATTCATTCCAGACCCAGTTACAACTCTGAAAGCAAGCATGAAGATAAAAGGACTCCAATTATTTAACAGACTGTTTATAATGAAATGAACCCCCTTTAGAATATGTACAGCAATTGTTGATATAAATATGAATATCTGTAAATTCACCATAAATTATTTTAAAGGTATTTATGAAGTACCCTACACTGTCTCTGCTATGTTTTATATTAATTCTGTAACTACCTGGCAAGCAGCTTTTTAGAAGGAGAAATGGCTAGGGCCTGAAAAAGAGACTTGAAGCATCGATGAGTCAGCCTAAAGGACTAATAATGATGGGCAATCAAACATGCCTGTGGAAGAAATAAGGGGTTAACCGCAGAGGTCCAGTTTCACCTGTGTTGGAATACCTGCTTCTGAGGGAGTGGGACTACATACACCACGCAGTGAGACTTCATGCAAGAAAGCAATCTGGAATTGAATCTTCCCTTCTTGACATTGTGCTTGCCGCCTCTCTGCTACCTCCGACACAGGCATACAAGGCCAAAAAGAGGCACTGTTTATCCACGTTGAATCTTGATTGGAAGTCTGTTCTTCTCTCCCTTCCCACAAAGACACTTCAAAGAGACCAGACGTACCCAGGGACGCTGAATAGTACATGCAGCAAAGGCTTTTATGAAGCTCATTGACATGCTGTTCTGACACTGCTTTTTCTGAAAAATGCAGTGTTGGAAAATCAGCTGTAGGAAAAGTCATGCAAAACAGCTGTGGTTTGAAGTATTTGATCTTTGTCCAGTTTGACCTCCAGTCCCTTCTGGGGACTTTACCCCAGACAATGATTCAAACTGAAACTTGTGGCTTTAGCATGAATTTTTTCCTTCAGCGTGGTGGTATAATCAATTGCAACTGACTGGCAGGATCTGATGGCTAGGTGCAGAGTGTGTATTAAAAACAATTAAGAAAATAATTTCTGTCCCTCTGACAGACTTCCCTGAATACAAGGAAACCGTTTAGAGAGAACTGTAGAATCAAATGAATGAAAAAATTATTGGAAGAATGAAATTAAGTGATCATTCTTAAAATGATAATAATTCCATAATACACAGGCATGCGAATGCACTCTTATGCTTCAATATTTCCCTGGGATTTTTTTTTCTTATTTAAATACAGTATGTGCATTTAATATCAACTGCTTATAGAAAATGTGCAACAATTCAGATTAAAGTCAGTGTGGGTAAAATGAGTGACGCTGTCAGAAGGCACATCTTTCTCCACTGTAAGGATAAATGTTCACTACTAAATCGAAAGTATCTAGGACTGTGAAGTGTTAATATTTCATGTATGAATTGAAAATTCATGTCTCCTTACCTGTCAGGCTGCTTACACATTCTATAGATTTCTATCTTGAAAACCTAGTTTTTATTTTTCATGTAGTTTATGGTATCTTGTATCTCCGTCATTTGGGTCATAGGGCAGAAATTGTGTCCTGTCTGTATCCTCCATCCTCAGGCATATTACCAAAAACCAAGAAAAGATGGAAATAATTTCTTATGCTCAGTTGAGCCTTAAACATTTTCCATTTGACATGAATTCTAAAGCAAATGTTTAAATCCTATATAAACAACAAGAAGTCTTCCCAGCCTAAGTTAACTATTTCACATGATAAAATAAGATGTTATTACTTTACTATTGAATGTAGGCACCATCATTTTCCATGTAATGTAAGAGAAGTCTGTTATCCCTTAGGGAGTGCACAGCAGCTTCATCTACTTTTTCCATGATATATTAGCTTTCTAAAGATCTTTCTTTGCACATATTAAGTAACCATTTACAAGACTGAAACAATAGGCTGTCCCTAGCAGCAGAAGGAAGAAAAAAGGTGAAATGACAGAAGAAAAATGTAGGAAAACAATTAACTTCTTTGCTGTTGGGATTTGGGGAAAATATCACGTGTACAAAAAAATTAATGAATATGGACTTAAATCATTATAAGTGACAGAAAAGTCAAGGGTAAATGTTATGTTCTCTTCTCAATGAGATATTGCAGTACATTGCGGGGAGGAGAGAAGGGAACTGTGAAGAGAGGATAACAAGATTATTCTGAATGCTTTTCTTCTCCTTTTGCAGATCTCTTCATTTCTCCTGAGAGAAAGCAATCAGTGAGGTTAAAAATTAAAAAGGTGGCACATACATCTGTTCGCCATTTCTACTCTTCTCTGACCTTAAAACCATTCATCCTGCTCCTTGAGGACGGCAATATTCATTGTTAAGAATAATTTTTTTTTCTGTTTTTTGAATGAGCCTCATCCTATGCTTTGAATTTGGTGAGCATTAGTAAAGCACTGTTTTTCCTCCTGTGAAAATAATAAATTGTAGAGGCAAATATTAGTAAACATCTACTTGTGATTTAAAGAGTCATATGGGTACTTACATGTTGAAATATCAAAATCTGTACATAGGAACTTTATGTCCAAAGCGGTCTTATGGAAAACCATGGAAAAACGATAAAGTAGTTAAACACTTAAGCCCATCATCAGGTAAGACTTAGGCACTTGACATTTATCTCTATGGATTTCTTCATAAAATTCATGCTAATTATCTGGGATGTTTCTGAAAATGACACTTGATCTTGTAGACACTTCCGATTTTATTTAAATGTTTTTGAAAATTTTAGCTTGCATCTCAAGCCTCATGCCCTCATGATCACCTCAGATCATTACAATCTAGGTTAATGGGCTAGCTTTTCTTATTACCTTTCTGTATATAAAGCCATGGATATCAGGATAAAATTGGAAAGAAAGAGGTTTTTATCAGTAAGATACAGTGAATATATTAAATAACAAGTGCTTAATAGTATTATTTATCTCTTTCATGTGTTGCCAACACTAAAATCATTGCCATAATTCCAAATAAGATAAATCTGCTGAAACCTTATTGGATCAGGTGTCAAAGAAGAAATTTTCATTCTATTTGAGCATAAATCACCTCATCACCTTAGTGTCTGATCCACGAATTCACTGTAGTTACTCTGTCAGATATCTGCTGTTTTGGTTTTGAAACTGAACATTAAATTTCTGTAACTCTTAATGTGTAAGTGTATTAAAAAAAGAAGAAGAAAGAAGAGGAAAAGCACGTATTTTTTTCCTTATTTGGTATATTATGTGCATTTTTATGGCCCTTCATTTCATCTGGTCCTTCTCTACAATTATTAGATTTCCCCTTAAGTTCCTTCCTTCCTATACAGATTTGTACACGTGATGTCAACATAACATTAGTGGGGTCAAATGTTATTGTAATTACTGGTACTTCCACTTCACATAAAGATCTTCCATCCAGAGTGCAAGGTTGAGTTGATCCCTCACCAATGCAGCAACTTGGATAACTCAGAAAACCTTACGTTGTATGACGTCTGTGTTTACCTCATATGTGAACATATAGTTTGAAGTTGTTGCTTAGAAGTCATTGGCTACTCCTAGATATTCAAGTTTGGTAGTAGTATACTTTTTTCCTTCCACTTAAGCACGTAAAAAAGATTAAACTTCCTCCCTGAGAGCATTTGTGCTACTCTGGGTCACAGCCAGGACCAAGCAATTGTTTCATAGGCTCGTCCCACCTAGTTTATACTGTTGATTTATATATTTTCATAGTTTTTCCTCCAGGCTTCCCCGGTCATCCTAGCTGATCAATAATGTTATCTTTTGGCCCATGCAGCAATAACAGCTTTTTTGTGGCTGCTATTTATCAAAAGTCCAGTTTGGGACAGCGAATTGTAACTAAGGTAGTCTGAGTTTTCCTCAATCAGAGCTAGCAAGCAGCTCATTAAGCGTACAAAGATTTTCTCCTCCCTATGTGTGTTCAACCCTTGGAAAACGTATGCAGTTGTGTCCCCTGCTGATCCATGGAAGCTGAGGATGATTTCCAAGTGCAGGTGAACTTGTCTGCCAGCGCCGGTCTAGGTGGGGCTTTCACTGTGTGAAGGACAGCAGCCTTCAGACCCTGGCCCTTTATTGGTGACCTGTCACAGCACCACCCTTCTCGTGTGCTGTAAAACATCCTGCATGAGGTAACTGGATGTACCGCACCACAGCATGTGACTACACAGTCAGGTATGGTCTATCTCTGTCTAGCAGATTACACGTGAGGTCAAAAAAGTAAGCAAAAAAATGTGCATCGTGGATCTTAAATGAACTTACCATGGCTCCTAAAGGCTGTTCTGTGTGATGTGAGGAAGCTCTATCAGTTCAGGATGGACTGCACAGATTTCAGCCCACATAAGATGAGGAAAAGTATTTGTCCACCTTTTTCATCTGAGAGGCAAAGATTGATCAGCCTGAAAAAGTAAACTCATTCCTTCCCCATAGAGTGAAGCCTTCCAGAGGAGCACTGAGGACAACAGAAATCATGGAAAGAGAGCAATGCTGAGCTGTACTATGTGACAAAGGATTTCAGAAAATAATATATTCCTCAAAAAGAGAAAAAGTTGACTAACTGCTAAGGAAAAGCAATATAAGCTTCAGGAGAAAATATAATTAATAAGAGCAACAAGAGTTTGCAGCCATTACTTATCTGATAAAAAAACCCTATCACATGTATTGACTAATTTTCCAGCTATGGTTTTTATACATTCCTTACAGGAAAAAAAAATATTAATTTCTTTACCTTTGCCTTAGCAAAGTATCTGGAGTGTAATTTAAATGGGGTTTGATAATAACAGTATTATTTCATGAGTATTAAGTGATTTTACCTTGTATGCGTGGTCACAAAACACATAAAAACTTGCAGATTCTATGGACATTGTATTTGAATAAATTTCTTCCAGAGGCAAATGGAGCTTGTAAAATAGGGAGAAAAGGAGCGGTAGTTTCCTATTGTAAACTCTATTATTTTTTTGTGATGTAATATAGTGTAGTTATCTGAAACTCAATGTTAGAAAATATTGTCTCCATCCAAGTAGCACTTAATCTCTATTACCTGGAGGTTAAAAGTCAAAGAACAATCATCCATGTCAGTGATTCCTGCAGCAGATTGTTACTGAACCATGTAAGGTCGTTTAGTGGGGAGAATTAGCTCCCAGCAGCTTCACATGTCAGAGATATTATAGTACTATTCTGCTCCAGCTATTCTCTCCAGAAAATGATGACGATTCTATGGACTTTCTCAGAAAAGGTATCCTGTAGGAAGCAAAGTAAGGCTTATCTTTGACAGACATTTCGGCAAAGGGTGACAATGAAAAGAAAAATTTTGCTGACTTTACCAAAACAGATGCAGATGGAAGATATGCAAGCACAGTCAATTGCCCTCAGCATATAAAATACATCGGTAAGACGTATCCTGTGTTTTTGTAGTTAACACATCTTTTAAATCATTGCCTCTTTATGCATAAAGAATGAAACCTTTCTCGGGTGACCACCTGAGAGACCAAGAAAGCCTAGGACAGCCTCAGAAATGGGCCATTGACCAAAGACAGATTGGAAACTTCTGTTTTAGTTTAATTGGAAAGTTGTCAATAGTGATGTGGGCATATGGAATCAGTTTCCGTCTGGAAATGTTATAATCTGCCAAGGCAGTGAGGGTTCTGTCTGTGTTACTCAGAACAGGTCAGCAGAAAAAAGCCAGAATGAAAAAGAGCAAGATGCCCAAACCCGTGGAGTTCCTATGGCCATGACACAGAAAGATGGGCTAAAGTCGTGTGGGGAAGCTGACTGGAAGGAGCCAGAAGGGCCAAAGCACATTACGTTTGAAAGGAACGTGAGAAAAGGGAGAAAGACCTGGTGTGCATGCAAAATTTTTTACTATTGTCCTCACTATAACTGTCATATAATAACGAGAGCAAGACGGCTCTCATTAAGTAGCTTGCATCTCCTCTTCCCCCAAATCATACCTAGATCAAATCAAATAAAATAATGTGAAAACATATTTTTTCCTGCAGTTTAATTTTTGATGTGAGGCTGATTTCATATACTTATTTGTTTTAATGCCTTACAAAGGAAATGTCATTTTAACCTCTCCACCCTCAGTGACTAATGAGTACTAATTCCAGCTTGCCTTTTTTTGGAAAATAATATTGAAGAAATCAAAGTGGGATTTTAAAATCATTAAGGTACTTGGTTTGCTTTTTGTGTTTCCCAGGTGCATTTCCATAGAAACAGAAACTGAAGCAGTCAAAGAGAGCTCACAGTCTCCCTTTTGCACTTTGGTTGCTTACTTCAAGACAGGAGCATAAAGGATGGTTTGGCCAACAAAGCCACAGGACAGGGAAGCAGTGGAACTATTTGCTGATGGGGCCAAATTCTTCTGTTTTTTAATCTGCATATAGTTCTGATGCAAAGCAAAGTGTGAAAAGGTGTTCTTAGACGCACAGGTAGAAGAGAAATTTAATAAAAACATATGAAGTGTAATATTTATCTTAAATTAAGGAAATATGCCTTGTATCATAACTCTACCATTCAAAATACATAAATGTTCCATTTAAAAACTGCACAGTTTTTTACACAATGCAGTCAGAATCTTCATGATCCTTATATATACCCAAAAAGCATGAATATTTATAAAAGAATAATTACTAGAACGGGCAAATTTAGAATTAGTTTCATCATTACTAAGACACTTCTTCAGTGGACTGCAGTCAGCCTTCCTTACAGTTTGGAATTCTTAGAGTCAACCAAAACCTTATTTGTCCAAAATAGACATGTAATTATTTGTCAGACAAAATTGCTGCCTACGTTGAATACCTACCATTTCTTCACCATCATCATAGCAACAATAAAGGTAGGCAGACAATTTGTATCCAAACTATATCCTCTCCCAGAAATTTTTGAAGTTGTATTGGATTTGTGTGGCAAGATTTTGGTAGCCTTGAGGGTTGCAGAGGTGGCTTCTGCGAGAAGCTGCTAGAAGCTTCCCCTGTGTCAGATAGAGCCAATGCCAGCTTGCTCGAAGACGGACCCACTGTTGGCCAAAGCCGAGCCCATCAGCGACAGTGGTAGCACTTCTAAGACAATAGAGTTAAGAAGGGGGGGAAAAAAGATGGGCAGTATTTGCAGCTGGAGAGAGGAGTGAAAAGATGCGAGAGCCACAGCTCTGCAGACACCCAGGTCAGTGAAGCAGGAGATGCTCCAGGCACTGGAGCAGCCATTCCCCTCTAGCCCATGGAGGAAGATCATGGTGAGGCCGGCTGTTCCCCTGCAGCTCATGGAGCTCCACGCTAGAGCAGCTCTCTACTCGCAGCCTTTGGAAGACCCCATGCTGGAGCAGGTGGATGCCTGAAGGAGACTGTGACCCCGTGGGAAGCCTGTGTGGGAAGTGCCAGCTCCTGGCAGGACTTGTGGAGAGAGAAGCCCAGGCTGGAGCAGGGTTGCTGGTAGGACTTGTGACCCCACGGGGGACCCAGGCTGGAGCCATCTGTTCCTGAAGGACGGCACCTATGGGAGGACCCAGGCTGGAGCAGTTCATGAAGAACTGCAGCCTGTGGGAAGGACTCACATTGGAGAAGTTCATGGAGGACTGTCTCCTGTGGGAGGCAACCCACGCTGGAGCAGGGGCAGAGTGTGAGGAGTTCTCCCCCTGAGGAGGAAGGAGCGTCAGAGACAGCGTGTGATGAACTGACCACAACCCCCATTGCCCATCCCCCTGCGCCGCTCGGGGGGAGGAGGGAGAGATCAGGAACAAAGTTGAGCTGAGGAAGAAGGAAGGCATGGGGGGAAGGTGTTTTAAGATTTGGTTTTAATTTTTCATTACCCTTCTCTGATTTTGACTGGCAATAAATTAAACTAATTTCCTCGAGTCAAGTCTGTTTTGCCCATGATGGTAGCTGCTGACTGATCTCTCCCTGTCCTTATCTCAACCCATGAGCTTCTCATTATATTTTCTCTACCCTGTCCAGCTGAGGAGGGTAAGTGATAGTGAGGTTTTGGTGGGCACCTGGCATCCGGCCAAGGTCAACCCACCACATAAGTGCAGGTACATGTCAAAATTATTTAATGCAGTGTTATGGAAGACTCAAATTTTGAAGGTCAGAGAAGAACATGAGATCATGGAGCTCGCTTTAAGTTCTAACTCTGAATTTTGACCAGACATATTGACATTGAACAGAATTTACTGAGTCCAAGGTACAACTTTCAGAAAGTTTGTGTTGAAAGTCTCTAAAGTATTTTAAAACTCAAAAGACTCCTGCTTGAATCAATTGTTGATTGACTATCTTGCTTCAATAGTTATTTACCTTGGTAGTTAGAAAGCTGTGCTGGGCAGACGTTTCAAACCCAAACATTCAAAACTCTAGACTGTACTATTAAAAATCAGACTTTGAAATAGACCTGAAAAGTTCTTTTTTGTGCTTTACATTATTTTACTTTCAATCTGTATTTCTTCACTGGAGAGACAACTTTCAGTAACCTACATGAGGTGCAGCCTCATGTGACATTACCAAAATATCAGCCCCTATATCATGATATGTCTGTGTAACAAAACAAAATATAATGTGTTATGTTATGTGACATTGCATCCTGCACTTAAGCACTACAAACAGAGGAAACACAGAAAGTGACAGCATGAAAAAGAAGGGCCAGATGTTCAAAGATAAAGATGGAGATGACGTTTTTTTAAACTCCTCTATATCCTTTATTAATCTGATTCTCTGGGAACTGAGAGGTGTATGGAGCCAGATCACAATGTTGGAGGTGTTTTTTATACATATGATTTATACAATGCATTCATTCCAACAAGCTTTCATCTTACAGTGAACCACTGTTTCACAGGGAGATTTATACCCTTAATCATCTTCTAAACTGTCTCTTAAACATGTGGATTATTTTATTCATCTATTTACTCACAGAATTAGAACCTTTAGAGAAGATATGTTTGGACTGGGTTGGATTTTTTCCCCACACTCTCTCTTTTTAGATTTTTTTAAAGCTAACTTCCAACAAATAGAGAAAATAATTAGAAAGCAAAATGTCTGATGTGGTCTTTGTTAAAAAGATGATCTTCAGCATACTCAAGAGTTCTTCAAGGTGCAGCTAGTACAAATTGTTCTTGCTATCAGAGGATCAGGGTAGCTTTCCACCACTGATCATTACATCATCTCAAAGACATACTGTATGAGAAACAGTATAAAACACCACTTGCATTTTGTCTTGGCTTCCCACCCCCCATCCTCCACACCTGCCAAAATACTTTTATTCCAAACACTCTTTTTCAGTCACCTTCTGAAGAGGGTGTGGGAATGTCTTATTTCCCTCCACCCCTTTCCTGATAAACATTTTATCTCCTCTTCCCCCACCCTTCCACCTTGTGCCTCCAGTTGTAATTCAAAAAGCAGGGCAAAACAGGCCTAACCTCAATTTCCTCTGTTGAATATGCAGCTGCTTGAGTGATGCCCTTATGAATTATTAATGAAAAGACCTCATGTGCATATTCATGAAAGTTTCTCTTTATTAATTCATGATGCAGCTGCTGCAAAGGCAAAGAGTGGAGGGCTCAGTCTCCTCCCATATAGCGAGATAAGTAAGGTCTCTTCCTCAGCTTCTCTCCAATTCCTGCCCCTTTACCAGCTTGCCTTCAGTTGCCTTCAGGGAACCAAAAAGGTTGGCATCAAATTCCCCAGTAATGTTTCTTATGAAAAATAAACCTTACTGGGAGTAACTGGAGTATACAGCTCATTTCAATTATCTTTGGTTGCTCTCAGGTGGTGCAGCACATGCTTTGTTTAATTCTACAATGAATGCTACACACAGCATGGTGGTGTTTGTCACTCGAGACTAAAAAGATGCAGAAATATTCCAGAGGAAATGATGAGAAATAATAAAGTTGTTAGGTACCCATGCAACTATATTTTCCAGGAATACAAACAGGAAACACAAGAGACTTAAAGCAAACATGTTTTTGGTGAGACAATTTTCTATGAAAAGTAAAAAAGGGTAAAAGCTCTGTGAACTTCCTGAGCGTTAGTGGGTAAGGCAAGCACACTGGGTATGATTCCGTGTGAGCAGTCAAATTCTTCTCTCCAAAATGGAGCTGGATATTTCACGGTCTGATTTGGTCTTCAGTAGTTTGCCTTGATATAATTCACAGTTGAAATAATAAAGTCCAGAAAACACTTTGCATTGGATAAGTCCAAGCTGCTGAATTCAGCATTCTGAATATGGGTAGGTGATAAAGAAGTAGTTTACAATTAATTAAAAAAGAAAAAAGTTCTTCAAAGTTCCATGTGGGTCCTGTCATTGCGGAAGAAGGAAACCCCTGACTCCAGTGGTTCTCAAATAAACCACTCAGACTGACCATGGCTGCCATTTCACAGATGAGGGCAGAATATAATTGAGTGATGAGGAGTCATTTGCATGGGAGGGATGGGGAGCAAGGAAGGTATAAAAATCACTTTTCAGAGAGATAAGGGGGGAGGTGCTGTTGGTGTGAAGGATAAGAGTTTCTGAACTCTTGTGGGCCCAGAACCTGTTAACATTTTGCACATTTAGTTTATACACACAGAAATAGTTCCATTACAGTCTAGTTTAGATTCTAATTCCAAGATTTTAAAGCCTGAAGGGACTATTAGATCATCTCTTCTGACCTTTTGTGTAACACAGATCATAAAATATTGTGCAGAGGCTGTTGTACTGAGCCAAATAACCAGTGTGGAGTCATAAGTCATAGGAGTTTCACTGTCAAGTTTTTTCTTCAATATTTGATCTTAAAAGCAAGGTGATTTGGCTTTAGATAAATAGAAAACCTTACCTCATTCTCTGTGTCATTATCCCTACTTGCTCCAGCAAAGGTTAAGGAACATGATCATTTGAAGTAATGCAATTCAGCGGAGGGCTCCGTGTTAAATTATCTAGTGGAGCCTCTGTTTGCTGGTGCTGACACAACTATTTACACGTGGTAGTATATTAAATAAGCAACGGCCAAGATAGAGCTTGAAGCAATAACAGAGTCCTGACCAAATATTTAAGCAGAATTAAGAGCTGTCACAGATGCTTCAGCACTGAATGTGTCTGTCAGTCCCAGCTTCTCATGTGGCCATCCCAACATTGACGACGAGATGCCACAGAGTGGAAAGGCACCTTCTATGGCAACTGGGCGTTTGTTTGTTTTTTCATTTGTTTGTTTTTTTCATTTGTTAGTTTGCTTTACCTCAAATTTTCTTAAAATCTGTATACTTCTTTGCAAGTTTATACGCAAGTTTCATCCACCTCAGTGCTCATTATTAAGACAAGCGGCAGCATAATCATATGACTGCACCACAGCAGCTTCGGTGTTGATATGTTTGTTTAAAGCATAGAGATCTCTTCCCTCATAGGAACCTTGTTTCTTTCTCAGGCCCAGCAGAAATCTTCTAAAGCTAGGGACTAGCGATGTGATTTATTTTCTCATCTCTTCCCACAGGGCATGCAAACATTTCTTCAGATTTGGAAGGAACTGTGCTGAATGGGAAACCTCTGCAGACTCGAAGTGAATGTGCATGTCTGTTCTTATCACCTGCATCTGCTTATGGCAGAGGAAGAGAAATGTAGGTCACTGGCAATTCATTCCATGAAATAAAGGAGGGAGGATTCAGCTGCATGGTGGAAATGAGAAAACAGATCTGATTTTTAATCTGGGATTCAGGTGACTATCTTTGCTTTTCCCTGAAGTAGCCGTGTAAGTGAATGCTTTTGATAAAATTTCCATCTTCACAACACACTTACCAAAAGCTTTCACGCAGTGCTGCTGTTACCTCTTAGCCTCCAGGATGTTAGCAGCAGCTGAGAGTCAGGTGTCCCGCTGTCTTATAGAAAAGATAAAACTCCTTTTGGAGAAACATAATGGTTTTTTTGGTAGATTAAGGATCCTAACTAGGTCACATATCAAGGAGAGTCTGCTCCATGTTTTCACATGTTGAGATAACATCTTTTAAATATAACGACGGATCTGAATACATTAGAGAATGCCAGATCTGAACACATTAGAGCTGCAGTGATGTGCACATGGGATTCTTAAACTCTGTGGGACTACCTATTGGGAAAAAATAAATTTTCTTTTTCATGTTATTACTGAAGGAAAGTAAGGTAACTATAGGTGAATAAACTCATATGAAATAAGGACCAATTCAGTCCTTCATTGAAATTTGACTGGAATCCAAATTTATACCTTTGGAAAGCCTAAAAGCGGTCAGAAGTATACATTTCCAGTTTATAGATCCTTTTGAGGCATGGAAGTGTCAACTTACCACAGATTCTATGATTCTATAAGAACTGAATCTTCATATGTATTTTGTGGTTAGAAGATCTTCAGGCTGGCAAGACATACCTAGGCATACAGGCACACACAAAATTCTGCCTCTCAAGGTGCTAAAGCTTAGCTTCATTTTAATCTGCCTCATGGCCTAAACGTTTATGAAAAGATAAACCTTTTGTTGTTGTTGTTGTTTAGAATGGTATTTCATTGTTTTATATTTGATCTTGCTCAGATATAGTCTCTAATTTTATTCTCAGAAAAAAAAATTAGTATTTGTTGATGTCACTCACTTATTCTGTTTCCAGCATTTTGTTACACATTTTTATATACTTAATGCCATCCAGCTCCCCAATGGCAAGACTGCAATACTTGTCTTCTAGACAATTCCAGACCAGTGGTTCTGAAGAAAGTGTCTTGAGTAGGCATATCTGTGTTTTCCTCTCTTTTCTTTGTTCATGAAAATAATAAATAAGATCTATGTCTTCATCATACATGTTTTGCAGTTGTTTAGGGGGTAAAAGAGGTGAACTTGCCATTTCAGGCTGATGATGGCCAGATAAATTATCCTAAATAAAGGTAATAGAATTAAAACTTTATACAAATGAGAGACAGAAATAACAAGTTTAAAATAACATGTTTAATATTTCTACAGACTACCCAAATTGTTATTGTCATACAGACATTGGAAGACAGTTTAAGAAGTATATTCTTCTTTTAGATGTACCTTCACACATAGTGAGTGATTTCAGTCAAGTCAACAGAATCCTGAATTGTGATGCTGTAAATGAGAAGAGAATTTGCTTGAGAACTTCGTAATTCTAGGAATCCATTCCCTGTCATAAAGTGAAGTAAACCGTAGCTGAAACATTACTGATAGTAACAATTTCAGAAAGAAAAATAACAGTTTGAACATAATATTTCACATTTTTTCATCCTAATTTTTTAACAATTAGTGGGTGGAGAGGATAACTCTACTTTTTCATTTTTGAAACTAACATTCTTATCAAGCAAAAAACAACAGGAATAATAAAGTTACAATAATATTTCTTAATTTAAATAATAAATATTCCTACTGGGAACAAGTGGAATTTTTTTTTTTAAATATAGACATAATGATAGAATGAGTGATACTTATGGATAATTGTGAGTGAGTTTAATTCTAAGTGAGTAAGAGTGACAAAAATGGCATTTACAGCATTCCTCAGGGGAGCAGGAATAAAAGAATTTTATCTTTGAAAAAAAAAATCTAGCTAGTGTTCAGCTTGTTTTGTAGGCTTTTTTGATATTCCACACAGACTACAGAATTTTCTTTGTTTTTACCTTATTTATAGTCCATAGTTTTGTGATACTGCAGAACAGTTGATACTTCACCCTGATAAAGCAGAAAGTATTCACATGGTTAAAAAATGATCAAACTCAAAGTTTGCTAATTTGGCTTTTCTGCCTGCCACATTTATTTCTGTGGCCTTTGGGAAGAGGCGACACCTTCAGTGTAAAGAAAGTGCTTCTGAACCAGTGAATCCACTGACAAAATAATGGGCTCACAAGAGAGACTGTAACCAGCATTTTTTGTGGAGGGAGCAGCAAGACCCAACTGGAAGTGGGAATGGCAAAGAGGAGCTACACATAAAGGACTGCAAGAGTTCCTGTCTGAAAACTCAAGCTCCCCGTCATTAATAAGCCCTGTAAATAGATATTCACAAAGTCAAAATTAAATGTTAAGAACTGTTGCCAATTTAAAGCACAATCCTTAGAAAAGACGACAGGCTTAATGCTTCTAATAATGTGAATGACTAGAGGATAGTTGAAGCAGACAGACAGCCTTTCTGCAGCACATGTTGCATTTCCACTTCTTTCCCCACCCTCTGTGCCATCACCCACCCCACCCCTCCCCTCCAAGCCTTCTCCTGCTCGGGCGCAGCAGCTGGTGGATGCGGTTGCCCTCTCCTGGCTAGGAACCAGCTGTGCGGTAAATGCACGCTCTGCGCAGGTGAAGGCAAATCAACCAGGAAGACCTCTTGTCCCAGATGGATGAGTGTCTGCTGTCGTTGAGCCCTGGGGTTGCAAGAAGCCTCAGCATGGTGCAAAATACCAGCTAAAAGCTGAACAAGTACCGATTCAGAGCGAAAACTAATAAAACTAAATGCTACTGAAAGAGAGGTTAAAAATATCATTTATCTAGGGAAGAATAGATCACAAATTAATTTAAAAAGATGCCTCTTGGTCCTCCTGGCACTGGGTAAATCCATGTGGGAGACAGTTTTGGCCAGGTGCAGTTCATCCACGCAGACGCTCTTCTGAACACCCTCCTTTAGTCACCTCCACTTAAAGCAGACCAAGACCCAGCCGACATTGGATTGCATTGACAGCAAGTCCAAGTTTCTTCTGTACTCCTCTTCCTGCAGTGGGCCCCTCCTGATCCCTCTGCTGTGACAGCAGCTTTAAGGGTTTAACAACACAGCTCCTTTTGATCTCATTTCGGCAGCTGTGATTAAATAGACACACATCACTTGCTGTGCCACTGTGTGAGCAACCCATGGTTCACCTTCACTGAATTAGTACTCGCTGAGCACTGCAAATATTTGAAATGTCAATCCATTTGATAATGTCAAAGAGGGCTGCAAATACCACAGAATGGCACCAAGGAAACATTCAACACACGCAGTGGCATATATAATATCTCTTTTCTTCAGGACAAAAATCATAGTTAAATAGAAACAGGAAACCGTCATAGAGAAGACGTTAAGGTCAACAAATCTAATAACCTGAAGTGGGACATGCTCCTGGAATTAATCACCTTAAGATTTTCAGCAAACCCATCTCCTTTCAAAGAACTTAATTCTTCCATATTCAGCCATTCTAGCAAATTATTTTCTATTAGTAAAAATTGGGATGTTCACAGCATAATGACCCATGTGTTTTACATTCGGAATCTGTTGCTTCAAATCAGTGTGGAAAGTAAAGCTTTGTTATGGCACCTTTAAATTGTTTTCCCACTCAAGAATCCTAAACCAGAGGGAAATATTTTATCTGAATAGAATACAATAATGAGGCCATATTTTCAGTCACAGAAGCTTGGATCAGCAAAGAAGCAGGTGAAAGTAGAAGAGATTAAGCTGACTAGTAGGTTGCACTTTGCCCTGTAAACAGATTTACCTTTACAAAAGACAGCAGGAAATAAGTCATTAAACTTGTTGCTGGGGTAGAATGAGAAAGTTACCAACCTAAAGCATGTGCAACAAAAAACTGAAATCTGGCAATTACACACAGGAGGGAACAGTCTTCCAATGAGTTACAGCTTTTTGTTTTTTGTTTTTGTTTTGTTTTATTTAGACTCTCCTTGCTGAATTGCAGATTTTTAGCTATTTCCCAAAATTGTACCAGATAATACATAAGAAATTAAATATTAGTTATGCAGGGCAAGTTTCCTTTTTCATTGAAAAGTCATTCAACCACCTAAAGCTTTAAAAAAAAAAAAGAGAAAGTAAAATTCATGTACTGACTGGCATAGCAGGCAAATACCATGTGTCTTATTTGTGACAGCTGAGAGCCAAGAGATGCTTTTTCCCTTTGTATGCTGATGAGGACTAATGATTCACTGAGCACAAATACATCTGCATGTAATTAGACAAGTGGTACCTTAGCAGTAGGAAGCAATACTGAGACTTATTGTTTGGTTTATACCACTGTCCAATTATCTCGACGTTTCAAAATGTAGCTACTTTTCAGAAGCTCAGAGGCAGTTAATCTAAAGACAAGAAAAATTACGAACTGCAGTACACTCAGCAAGAGCAACGTTCACTAGCATAGGGCACCCCACTAAAGCCCCTTTGAAGGCTTGGCTACAAGTTCCGCTTGGGTTTGTCAGTCACTTCAACAGCATCATTTTCAATTTTTTTTTTCTTATTACCAAGGAAGAAGATTTACATGATTGCTCTGTCTGTGACCCTCACTTACTTCACCAATTTTAAAGTCTACTAGTCTTCCTCACTATCAAATTCGGGTGAGGCTCCACCTAAAATTCATCACTGTCAAGCCCTGTATCTGTGCATGAGATATTGTTTTATCAGCATATCTGTATTTTTTCCCGCTAATATATTTATTAAAAATATTAAGGGACAAAAAAGGAAAAGTTGCAGCAGGTCTTAGTCCATTTAGCTAACATAATTAAAATACAGGCGGTAAGATTTATTAGTGGTAGATATGACTGACAAGTCTAAAAATCTATGTGAATGCAGACAAGTAAACTTTAGTATATCTCTGAGAAATACTAACTTCTAAAAAAAGTTTGTGAATTTTACTTTGCTGATGCACCTGTTTTCTTTGTTAATTACAAACAGCATGTCAGTGCAACCACCCCAAGCAGCAAAAGTTATTACTCACTCTCCTACCTTCTGTTCTGAAGAATTTCAAGACAAAGTTCCTCCTATTTTCTTGAAAATGAAACAACTTTTACTGTAGTTTTATCTCCATTACTTTATTGGATTTTATCTTTATGTCAAATTATGCGGTTACACATATATAAACTCTATTTTGCTGACTTCAGTAATATTTGGTTAGAAGTACAAGCAAAAAATTCAAGTCTCTTTCACTGCTTCCTCTACTTTACATGTGTTTAACGAAACCTGAACTGTTGATCACTGCTAAATAAGTGCTTCAAAAACAAGCTTATCAATTGTTGCTCTTCCACCTGTTTTTCATCTGAAAGCAGGAGGGCAGGAGACTACAGTCAAAAGCAGGCAGGCTCTTATAAAGTCTTTGAGTTTTGCTCACCTCTGCTAATTTTTCCTTTGGTTATATTATTAGACAACAATGTCAGATATTCCTTTTCATGTCTGCAGTTTATCTCAAATCTGTGCCTTCTTATCCCCTAATCAGGAAGGGACTAAAATTCTGATTAATGTCTCTGTTATACAGGCGTTCATTAGTGTAATTCTTTCTTTACCCATATCCCTCAATCACCTTTGAAGTGATTCAGTTGCACAACTAAAGCTCAGGATATGAATATATTACAACAATAGGATGGCTTCAGTAGAAGGTCTCTCTCATCTCACTTCAGGACATGCTTTATCCTGAGGCAGACTTTAAGTATCCTTGGATACTCTCCCCCAGCGGCATAAAGAAAAGGTCCCTTCAGACATTTCCCAGATGAAAGCAGGGCAAGGTTCTTAGTTAGCACCTGATTAGCTCATTCCCTATTCTTCCTCTTCTCTTTCTTTCGCCCTCCACCCCCAACATGCATCAGCTTTTCTCTGCCATCAACAAAGCTTGTGTATGAACTGAAAATGGAGGAAAGCCTCATTAGACGAATAGGCCCCTGGCTGGTAATTAAAATGTGCACCTTGATCAATTATACTGGGTTCTGGGTTTGAACACTCTCCGTTTATTTATACTCATGGAATAAATAAAGCTAGAGCTCCCTTTGCATGGTGAGACCTACCAATGATCTTGTGTTTATTTACTGTTTCTTAATTTATTCACATCAGTACTTGCAGATATTTGAGTTGAATGTATTCCATATAAATATACCTACCTGACTATTCCTTACCACCCTTTACTCTTGCACATGCAAGCTACACACCTCTCTCTAGTTTTTCCTCAGGTTTCACAAGGCCAGGAAGGAAGGTTTGTGTGGGCATTCCTAAATACGCTGTATTTTAAGATTGTGCTTTTTCACCCACACTAGTGATGTTAAAACATTTAGCCATTGCTTCATTGCAAAAGATACTCAGTTCTCATACAGAGTCAGCAAAACTGCAAGAAGTAACAGGATTATGCCTGTTCAAAAACCAGAACGGTGAAGCAGGAGCTAAACTAGCACCAAAACTCACTCCTGCACTGCTCTCTGTCCCTGACAAAAGTGTTTCCGTTTCATCCCTCCTGACTAAAATGGAAGGCTTGAACAAGGACTCAGATGACCTTTATTTTTAATCAGGGGAAACAAACAAAAAAACAAGTCTGAGAGCAGCTGCAATACGTAACAGCAGCACATAGCTCCCAGCCATGAAGAGTCTAGCTGGCTGGGAAAACCCAGATAAAAATATCCAGCAGAGCTCCGTAACAGCTAACCTGAGTAAAGGTGCCTATCTATCCCAGTGAAAGTTGACTAGCCCTAGCTGAGGTGAAAGGTATTAGTGAAACATAACTAAACCCCCAGGACAAAAGTGGAGAGATAATGAAATGTTACAAGAATGAAAAAAATACTTAACTGTCTACTTACTGTAAATAGCATGAAATAATACAAGGCTATGCAGTTAAACTGTCACTACCTAGGTTATTAATCTTCTAAAAAAAAGATTATATAGTGAAGAAAAACACTTCAGTGAGAGGACAAGCATATTTAGATTTATCAGTGAAGTCAATTACTAGATCTGTTCTGGAAGACAGTAGCTGAGAGGCACAAGAAGAATTTCTTATACCATCTCTCTGGTGAACTTGACCTTGAAAGTACTTGTCATCCATTTTGGGACAAAATCTAACAGGTGAGCATAAAGATCTTAAGAATTATTTGCTCACCTGTGTCTTGAATTAGGCAGTCACAATGACATACTGAATCTTATCCAAGGGACAGCAAGTGAGCAACTGATGTGTGCAGCTGCAGTTTCAAGTGTGAGTTCAGGTTTCTGGCAAGAACACTGTTCCTTCTCCACACTGCAATGCTCCATGTTTTGTTAAGCCTCAGAGCACACCAGAGTTCATATGTAAATGCAACAACACATTAAATATCTGCATGGACTAACTTTTGGAGCAAGGAGAAAGGCTTAGACACTAATAAAGCAGAGAAACTGCCAATGAACAGAACAGGCTAGTGTAGCAATCAGAAACACCACAGACGTGTCTGAAAAATTCTCTACTTGAGCTGCAAGCCCTTCTGAAGCTGAGCTATCACAGTCCAGGGCACCGGGAAGAGTTGTCACATTGGGTCTGAAATAGTATGGTACCGCTGCTTCCTTTGGTTCATCCTCAATGGCAAATCCTGCAGCAGCTCCCATAGGTGAGGAACATCCTGCTCAGATAGAGGTTTCTGGCTGAATATCTGGCACAGCTTGGAAGCTGCTGTCTTAAAGGAAATGACTTTCAGTTAGTCAATGACTGATACCATAGCCCTGCTCAAGCAACCAGCTACCCTGTGATGGCAAGAGTTCTGCAAGAACTGGGAGCCACTACATTAGAGGAAGCAGCTAAATTCCTGGAGGCAAGGGAGTCACTGTCTAGTTTCCACTTATTTTTGCAAATATTAGGGATGCTATACTACTGTATCTGTTTGCACAAGCATCAGCTGAACCATTGCTGTACTGGGATCCATTACGCAGTAAAGGTATCCAAACCCAGCTGTATGTTTTTCCTATGTTGACAGGAATACACATAGCTCTGAGGACCAAAATAACCCTCAGTAGCAGATACAGCATCCCCAGAGACAGCTAATCCAAAGTGCTGCTTTTTCTGTAGGATTCCTACATCATATTTTCTTAACATGACTTTTATGGGAGATAGCTTATAGTGGTAATTCAGCTCTACTTTTTCCTGTTTTATTGAACGATCATAGGAACTAGGTGAATATTTGAATGGATACAGAAATTAAGGCAAAGAATGAAACTAACTCCATCACACTGTTATCATTAGCTCTTAAGAAGTCTCAACCAGCTTAGATCAAAATAATCACCATTTTTTTTTACCACCAGTAGAATCACTTCATAATACCATATAGTAATACAATTACTACTTATTAAACTGTTCTTTTCTCCAAGTCAAGCTGTAATAGACATTGCATAGACATTACAGTCTAGTGTGCAAGTTATAATGAGGACTTTTTTTTCTTATTTAGATAAAAGAAGTGCTCAGAAGTTTTCATGTACAACCAAAAAGCAGCTACAACATAAAAATCTGTCAAGACTGCCCTGTTTACTGGTCCCATGTGTATTTTTTCCATCTAACGTGGGAGTAGCAGGGAGAAAAAACAAAAGGACAAATCTATGTAATCTGTCTAATAGGATATACAAGGAAAAATTTCATCTGCTTTTCCGTTCACTCCATTCTTTGAAATTACTCCATACTACCCCAAAATGTTGTACCTATGATACATTCAAAGAAGGGGAGTGAAGAAAAAGAAAGATCTTGACTGTATACTTGAACTCTATCCTATAAAGAAGAGTAGGAGCAATGCCCTTCAGTTAAATGAATGACACCTGTGGCCAAGAGTAAGAAGCAGGAAAGAACAGAAATGGTTAAAGCTGTGTAAACCCGTGGGCTTTGGCAAGTTTAGTGCTTCAGCTAAATGCCTTTAGCTGGAAAGTTATCAGCCAAACAACTTTGCTGTTTGTTTTATTGATACAGATGGCATACAGATAAGCAGTTAAATACTAAATATTTATCATTCCTATTAGTTATGATCATCTAATTCATTCAACTTTAATAAAGTTCTGTACGTGAACATATGTAGGTCCTTGCTGCATATTTTGCCAAAATTTGTACTCAATTTGCTACACAATTGTAGCAAAATTCATTTTTGTGCAAAACACAAGGAACCATAAAAAGAACATTTTGATCTGCTAAGGTGGTATGTCAAAATGCTGAGCTCAGGCATTTTGGTCAGCTTGTGGCAGACCTGTGTCTCATGGCTTCATTTCCTCTCCACCAGACCTTTAAAGCAAAGAATAAACAAAAAGGTGAAATGGGCATAAAATCTCAAGGGAAAAAGACAAACTGATAATTGGATGAAAAATGTGTATCAGAATTTCTTTCAGCATTCATTGCAGTAATTGTCCTAAATTTCCAGTGTAGAGCAGAAATTTTGAATGTGTGTAAATCATGACTTCTACTGAAAAAAGAAGATCACCTTTTCTGTTTAACTCTTCTGTATATAAACACTTCTGTGCAGCTGTATTGACTGCATGAGTGAGACTATTTTTAGTCTATGTTTAGGAGGGCAGTCATTATTAGAATGGGTTAGTTCAAGTCAATAGCTTTAATAAAATGCAAATTTTTCCCTAGGGTAGGAAAGTAGTCTGTTCAATGCCTTATGCAGCTCATTTATTGGGAATGATAATAAAAAATGTGACCCATAGCAGGGGTTAAACAATTCTTCTCCCTCTATTCCAACAAATGAGTAAAATGGATATTTGCCAATATCACTTTTACAGCACAAGGAAGTGGGAAGTCTACAGAGTAGATCAGGAGTGATCATTCAGAATGTTGGAAGCAGATAATTGATAAGGACCCCACAACATACTTCCACACAGGATGAAGTACCATAAAAAAAGTTGAACAAATTCTTACTGATTGAGTAAGGTCTGCAAGGACTGGAAAATAGCCAGAATAAAGCTATTATTTAATAAAGGGACTACCACTTTTTTTTTTTTTTTTCCCAGGTTGCAATTTACTGAAGGTTGTATAAAGATTTCTAAAGTTTTTAAAAGGATTAATTCATGAATATATCCATCTGGTCAGTGTTCTTAATGAAGAAAATGAATTACTTTATTGAATCTATGAACTCAGCTTGAAAGTCATTGTAAAACTTTGAATTTCTAGACATCTAAATGAGACTGCTAATCTTCTACCTGATCATAACAAAGGCTTGGAGTCCAAAAAAGGAAGAACAAGTGTATTACATAGAAATATTTTCCCAATAAAATTTAAAAAAATAAGCTAGTAAATGCCTGACATAAAGATTGAAGTTTGACACTAGAATATTCAGATCAGTAATAGAGTGAAATATTTATAACATGAGGTTGTAACCAATGATTCAAATTACCAAGGGAGGAGGCAGGGCATAACGGTTACGTGGGAAGACAAATGCCATCACTACAAATGTCCCCTCAGTCCTTCTTTTTCCTGCAGCTTTATATGCTGAGCATGACATCATATGGTATGGGATACCCCTTCAGTCAGTTGGGGTCAGCTGTCCCAGCTGTGTCCCCTCCCAGCTGTTTGTGCACCCCCAGCCTACTCACTGGTGGGGTGAGGAGCAGAGAAGGCCTTGACGCTGTGTAAGCACTGCTCAGCCGTAATGAAAACACCTCTGGATTATCAACACTGTTTTCATCACAAATCTGAAACACAGCCCCATGCTAGCTACTGTGAAGAAAATTAACTCTATCGCAGCCAAAACCAGCACACTCAGATGCCTAAAATATGACAGTTACAAGAGATTTGGTCTTCAGGTTTTATAAAGAATATTTAAAATGGAAAGGTTTTAGAGAGGAAAGAAGTTGCTCTCACCAGGCAAAAATTATAAGTACATAGTATACTACATGGAGCAAACCAAACATTTGGGTATGCAGGCCTTTCAGGTCTGAAGCAGAAAAAGCAAACTTTAAAGATAAATACAATTTAATCACAAACTGGTTTAGATTTAACTAGATAGTATATCAGCAAGACCATCTGAGAGAAAAGAGAGAAAAGGGGATCTTAACATGGAAGTGGGGCAGGTAAGATAGATATCTGCCAGAGAGGAGGAGAAAGACTCATCTAAAATATAGGTTAGCTGCACAATGCGCATGCACGTGTGTGTGTGTTTGTGGAGGCATTACTTATTCCCTAGAACCAGTGTACCTGTTGAATCACGATTTGTGTTATTTCATAAAATTATGAACATAGTTCTGAAGTTCATCTTTGTAAGCTATTTTGTCAAGATCTAGACTGAGATGATCAAGAAATTATTTTCTTAGAAACATTTTTCCCCTACTGGTAACTGGGTCATTCCATCCTTTATTGATCGTCTGTATGAATTTATGCTGGTGCATAATGGTTGTTTGTTTCCATACACATAATTTCAGTATGTGAAATGTGCTGAGCACACTGGATTAAATACAATATCCTTCAAGAAATGAAAGTAAAGATCTGAGGTTTTTGATGACTGCTGCAGGATGTAGTTTCGCGGTAGTTGTGGAGGCCTTTGGCAAGCTTAAATGATTACTTGAGGCAGAACTGGATTCATTCAGTGCACATCAGACTCTGGAGAGCTTGCTTTAAAAGAGGAATTTAGTTACAAGACTGTAGGAAGAATTAATTTTCCAGTGCAGATTCTGATGTGTGTCTGGGGGAGTGGCAGCAGTGTGAGGACATGGGGTTCTTCTTGTGTTGAATTAAATTCTAAGGTGGTTCAAAACAATAAAACACCTTTAAAATATTAATCTAATTCTCTGGTGGAATGCTGCTACTAAGTATGAGCTTTTTGCAGTTGTGGAGGCGTGTATCTGGTGTTTCTCTCGGAGGAAATGTTATGTGATCTGAATTGCTGACTGTGCATGATAGAATAATGGTTTTGCTATTTGAAGTACTCAGGACAGGATATGTTGCATAAAGTTGTGAGATATTAGTGGACAGAATAGCACGAAGGTGTTTTGCAGCTGATGGAAGAAATCATCTGCATCTTAGAGAAACCTTGGAGTCTGGGTGATTAAGGGTCTGAGTGTGGTTTTCATGAATGGTGTTTCAGAGTTCAGCTAAATCAGCTTGACAGAGATCTGTTTTTAGTGATTGTATGAAAAACTCCTGCAGGGGACTGGGCTTTATGATTTTTCTCGGAACTGAAACTTATCTCCAAACTGAGACTTCAATGACATGTTTGAGTCCTAAAACGAAGAAAGCAACATTTACCTAGAATACCTCTCACACTGCTGGTCTTTGGGTGCAGAGCTGTTTCTTACAGTGTTTTCCTCACTTGACCTATGCAACCACTTTCTCTGTAGCAACTGGTTCATATTCTTAAATTCATATTTTTTGCAGATTCCTACCACTGCCTGTTAATGGTACAGTGGCAAAGTTATCAGCTCTGTAAAATTTTTTTTGGTTCTTTCTTTTCCTTTAAAAAGCAATCAATGAGCATTTGGCTTTATTAATCCTTTAGAAATATAATTCCAGCTATCTAAATTAGTTAAACATTGGACATACAAATGAAGATAAATGTTATAATATGAAGTTTATTTAATACTTGCTAATATTTGAGATAGTTGATAGAAGGTTGTACAAATTTAATTTAAAAGCTTTGGACAAAGCAAAATGACAAGAGATAGAAACTTCATGAAATTTTGGGGAACATTTATGTTTTGAACAGAAACAGCATCACTCTGTTATATGCCATTGATCACATTGATATACTCATCGATTCCTATGTCCTGTTCATAAAGAAAGAAAAGGAAAAAAACCCACTAATTTCTCATTATTGTATGTACATCTTGAACCTTGATGTAATTACTGGTGGCCTTGAGTCATGATACCTATTTACCTCTAGTTTACATGTTTATCTACAAATCAATATATTTGTGTCCAACCCCAAAATCTAACCATCACCAAGTCTAATAATGTCCAGATTTTCTTATTTCTGTGCCTGCAAATAAATTGGCACTTATTTAACTACCAAACTTCATTTAAAGGAGTGACCTATGTATTCATAAAATGAATGCATCACTCAGAAAAGTAAAAATCCTGTACATGTTTTTTGGTATGCCGACCATACAAAAAACATATTCCAGACCAACATGCAACAGTTCAGGCCACTGTTGACTCCAGTGGGCCCTGAACTAGGAAACCTCTTTGTAGAATATCTGTCTTCAGTGCGACTCATTTGAAAGCTACTTACAGCTAAGTACTTTCATTCTGTATTGCCTTATATGAACATCTTGATGAGAATTATCTCAGTGCAGTACAGTGGTGTCCCAGGAATGGGCAAGGCTATAATACCTATTTGCTTTCGTTTGTAGGTCTGAGAGATGCTGGGGTCCTAGTTACATTATGTGACTAGGCGATCAGAGCTGCTTCTGCTCCCATAAATTTGGATGCTGTCATAATGCTGCTGCCAGCATTGCTGGGGGATGGCACAGTTTATCTGTAGGATTTGAAAGATAAAACCTGAGTTGAGTTTTTGGAGCTGCCTTTTTGTAAAGTTGAAGCAAACTTTTGGAGTTCTTTTTTGTCTGTTTTTTATTTATTTTTTCATTTCAAGTTCCTCTGCCACAACTAAGGTTGCTTAATTGCTGTAGTATTTTCCAATGGATGAATTATCAGACAACAGTTCTAAGGACCATGCAAACTGTAGATGGGCTTTTACTATAATGGTGGACACAGTAAATTTTTCCTTTTTTTCGTTGGGGTTTTTTTTTTCAGTTTTCTTCAGATTTTCTCTAAGTTTTTTCTCTGCCCATACCACTAATTTTTTGTACAATTTATCCTATTGCTGTATCTCTGTTCTGTCATATTTTTACCCTGCCAGTCCAATTCAACACAGGCTCCCTGTTTGATCAGAAGACCTTTTATTCAGAGATTTGCTGTTCTCTTCTGACAAGTTGGCAGTCAAAGCTTCCTCTTTGTGAATAACCCTATGCATTAGTTTAAATTTGATAGATCCTTTCTGCCAGACATCCTTCATCAGCATAATGTGTCTCTTTTCTCTCATCTGTCATCTGCTTTCTCTGCATGTCCTATTGCATTCACAAGCCTCAGCACGCTGTACTGAAATACCTTGGCTATAGACCTCATCTCCTGTAGGGAGAGGAATCACTGTGTCCTAGCTTGTGGCATCTCCTAATGCAGGCTTGAGTTTCAGCAATGGGGACACAACTCGTGCAAGATAACTTGTATCTCAGTTTCTTCTAGACGAAGTAATGTTCTAAGTAAAAGCAGAGTACAAACCCTAAACCTTCTTAGGAGTACAGAATGAAGTCATATCATGGACAACTATATGTAACTTACTAGTTCCCAAATATTTTCCTTCATGTCTTTAAAAGTCTTCTCCCCTTCCAGAAGCTACTGCTCTACTCCCTGTCTATTTGGACCAGCATCTGTGGAGGACTGATGATCCGTGCTTCTTAACAGTACAAACTGAGCAAAGTAAGAAAAAAATACTTTGCTTATATCATGAAAATTTAAAGTAGCTGTCTCCCTAGTGATGTATTATATCCTTTCTAGTACTATCACTTGGTACATATGGATCCTCTAATCTCTACATACAGAATTAGCATGGAAGTAATAATTTATAGTACTCTAAATGTTCTAGTCTAATGGACTCTGAGAATGAGGGTAAAAGGCTGTATTTTTAGTATGGAAAGCTGTTCTTTCTTTTTGAGTTCCACCTTCCCATGTTCCAGAACGGCTCAATTTAGAGTATTTTCACCAGCAAGACTCTCATGTAATTGCTATTGTATGTTATACTCTACAGTCATTATTTGTTTGTTTGGCTCCTACATTTTTGGTTTACACCATGTCTTCTCAGTTTTATTGTAACTTAAATTAACTAAAGGACATCCTGTCATGTTCCTCCTTCCTTGCATTGCTTCTCTGTTCTTACCAGCTGCATGATCTTTTTAATATTACCTTTCCATTCTCTCCTGCTTCCTCCACACCTCTTCTCTGCTCAATTCATCCCATACCGTATTTGTTATAGGAAAATCTCCAAACTAAGTCCCAAAATATTTAGAATTTTATTGTACTTTAAGTACTGAACTTGGAGCTTTTGCTTTAATTGCATTTAATAAACTAGCAGCCACTTTCTGGCATTGCTTATTATCATTGCTGAAATTGTCTTAGGGTTTAGCTGATAACAAAGTAGTCTGTAATTGTGTTCACTGTACTTTCTTCCAATGTTGTCAATCAACTTCGTCACAAAGTTTGCTTCTTTTCCAGGGCTAATTTATTTTAACATCCATAATTTTTTTTCAATTTTTCTTGCACCTGTTTATGTTCAGCCACTGCACTCTGTTCAAGTTGGGTTGTACAGTGTCAACTTCTAATCTAGTGCTTTATTAAAAACCTTGTTATGACTGCATAATGTAGAACCTCTTCAAGAAAATGTGAATTATGAAGCAGCTATTAAATTCAGGCTTCAAAAATAAAAAGATTCATTTGTCCTTACTGAAAGACCTCAAATTTTTCTCCTCCTGGTAATTATTCAATAACAGTACCCAGAAGGAGCAACAGGAAACTCTGAAGGGTATCTAGAGTTTGTTACTTATCTGAGCTGAACCTCCAGGATACACGTCACTGCTTAAGAGTTTCTATTTTAAGCTTAAAAAAAATCCTGTACAGTGTACCTAACAGGTGACTCACTAGTGTAGTCACAGGTGAGCATTTCTTCTCTGAGGAATCTATCCCATCTTATGTGTGTGTCCTGGTTTCAGCCAGGATAGAGTTAATTTTCTTCACAGAAGCTGGTGTGAGGCTATGTTTTGGATTTGGGCTGAGAAAATGTTGATAACATGCTGATGTTTTGAGCTGTTGCTGAGCAGTCAAGGACAGTCCAGCTTCTCATGCTGGCCTGCCAGTGACAAGGCTGGGGGTATACGGGAAGCTGGAAGGGGACACAGCCATGACAGCTGACCCAAACTGACCAAAGAGATATTCCATACCATAAGACATCATGCTCGGGATAAAAAGCTGGGATAAAGAAGAAGGAAGGGGTGGAGGGGTGTTCGAGATATGGTGTCTGTCTTCCCAAGGAACCATTACACATGATGCAGCCCTGCTTCCCTGGAGATGGCTGAGCACTTGCCTGCCCATGGGGAGTGGAGAATGAATTCCATGTTTTGCTTTGCTTGCTTGCATGACTTTGCTTTACCTATTAAACTGTCTTTATATCCAACCATGAATTTCCTCACTTTTACTCTTCTGATTCTCTCTCCTGCCCCAGCATGGGGGAGTGAGCAAGCAGCTGCATGGGGCTTAGTTGCCAGCTGGGGCTAAACCACGACAGTGTGCCAGAAGAAAAGGAGCAGTTTCATTTGAGATATTGGCTGGAGACTGTGTTTGACACACTGCTATTCATGCCATATAGAGAGCCCTCCCCTCAACCTGGACCAAACCATAATTTGCAAAAAGTTTCTAATGGTTGCAT
Source organism: Phaethon aethereus (assembly GCF_964289735.1). Lineage (NCBI taxonomy): Eukaryota > Metazoa > Chordata > Aves > Phaethontiformes > Phaethontidae > Phaethon > Phaethon aethereus. The sequence goes on along the minus strand of NC_138576.1, from coordinate 55,452,217 downwards.
GTGGAATGTGTGCAATGCATTTGGAAAAGCTGCAGAATTTCAGTGTGTTTTCTTTCACCTCTGTCAGCACATGAGCTAAAGGGTCCAGAGGTATAGAGGCACAGCTCATATATGCCCTGGCAGCCCAGTAGTAGTTCAAATTTCCACTCAGTTGTTCACTCACACGCCCCGCAGCGGGATGGGGGAGAGAATCAGGAAAGGAAAAGGGTAAAACCCGTGGGTTGAGATAAAGACAGTTTAATACGACAGGGAAAATAAAAAGAATAATGATAATGATAATAATAATGATAAAAGAATATACAAAACAAGTGATGCACAGCACAATTGCTCACCATCTGCTGACTGATGCCCAGTTCCTCAGCATGCCCCTTCCCAGGCAACTCCACCCGTTCGTATATTGACCATGATGTCGTATGGTATGGAATATCTCTTTGGTCACTTTGGGTCAGATGTTCTGGCTGTGCTCCCTCCCAGCTTCCTGTGCACCCCTCACCTTCTGGCTAGCAGGCCAGAGCACGGAAAGCTGAAAGGTCCTCAACTGCTTAGCAACAACTAAAAACATCAGCACGTTATCCACATTTTCTCATCCCAAAGTCAAATCACAGCCTCACACCAGCTCCTATGAAGAAAATTAACTCTATCCCAACTGAAACCAGGACAAATGCAAATAACTTCTTGCAGTGTCACAGTGTGCTGGTTTCAGCTGAGATAGAGGTAATTTTCTTCACAGTAGCTAGTATGGGGCTGTGTTTCGGATTTGTGCTGAAAGCAGTGTTGATAATACAGAGGTGTTTTCCTGAGCAGTGCTTACACAGCGTCAAGGCTTTTTCTGCTTCTCACACCACCCCACCAGCGAGTAGGCTGGGAGTGTACAAGCAGTTGGGAGGGGACACAGTTCGCCCAGTTGACCTCAACTGTATGTCTTCTGAAGTAACCGTTACGTGTGATGCAGCCCTGCTTTCCTGGAGATGGCTGAACACCTGCCTGCCCATGGGAAGTGGCGAATGAATTCCTCATTTTACTTTGCTTGTGCACTCAGCTTTTGCTTTATCTATTAAACTGTCTTTATGTCAACCCATGAATTTTCCCACTTTTACTCTTGCAATTCTCTCCCCCATCCCACCAGGGCAGGGGGAGTGAGTGAGTGGCTGTGTGGTGCTTAGTTGCTGGCTGGGGTTAAACCATGACACACAGTTACCAGTTGCATAAGTTATTGATGTTTTTGTAGGATGAGTGAGAAAGTGAAAGAGAAAATTTGCTTAATCTGCGCATACTTCCTGTTAGATCAGAAGACATCTCATTCAGATCCAGATGCTGTTCTGCCCTGACAAGTCGATTTCTTAGGTCCTTCCTGCCAGAGAGCCTTCATCAGCATAATACTTCACTTTAGTGGAATGTCTTAATTTTTAAGCCACTTTCAACTTTGATGTGCCCCAGAAAGTCTGATAGATTTTATTTTTTCTGAGAATAACCCTGTTTCCTGCTATTTGAAATCATAGGTTAGCCATATATCTTCATTATAATTAAAATCATTTTATTTCCTTAAAGATATAGGACCTTCTTGTTAGGCCAATATGTTGTCTTCTGGTGCTTGATTAAGGAGCAATAACTGCCATCTGGAATTTTGGTGAATGGCATGTTTTGGTGTAAGAAGTCTTACATCAGATGTTGTGTTCTCTCTCTTAAACATCTAGATGGGATAAACATATATAACTTGTGCCTTGATTGAGAGCAGATGCAATGGTCATTAACCAGTTTAGAGACTGAATTTCACCCACGGATCACAAGCTTCTTTATTCTAAACACAGTGTAGCTATGCTCAGCCATTCCTCTCTTTTCCTTTCCATATTAGTACAAAAGCAGCATATTCCAACAGAAAAGAACTAACCTCCTTCAAACAAATGAAAGATAATAGTATTTCAAACAGATTAATGCTAAACCCTGTTTTCTAACTTTATCACAACAAATACTGATTTTTTTCATTTGCTTTGAATAGATATTTTTAGAAAGTGGAGGAGTATAATTTTCATTTACCATTGAAGTTCTGAAGATCTTACATGGCTTAAGTTTTTCTCTCTCAAGCTACAAAAGCTATATCTTGACAATGATGTATAATTTTGTTTGTAAAATCAGCCAGCAACATAGACGATGTTTACAGATGATATCCAACTACTGGCCCAAATTCATAATGAAAAATAAGAAAAGAAGCATAAAAAATGGCAGCAGTACTTCAATTTCCAATATAAATAGTCCAAGAAACAACATTTAGCCCTTCTTGACAAGGTATTATCAGCATGAAGTCTTAGCTTAGATTTCTTCTCATGCATAATCAATACACAGTGCAGCACAATTAGACTGGCTTACCCTGCAGAAAATCTTCATTAACGTTTTTCAAAAACCTTTTGGACAAATTGCTCCATTTGTAGTGTGCATCCATTTGCTTCAATTTAATTTACTTACATTGGTTGCTCCCTGTTTCTTGGCAGAATTAATAGTCACCAGAGTTCAGTAGCTCTGTGCTCTCAACTAGTTATCACTGTGCTGTAGGCAGTGCTCAGGTTCCTGAGGTTTGGGGGGTTTTTTGTTTGTTTCTTTTTTTTTTTTTCCGCAGGATTCTTGAAATCCTTTCTTTTCTTTTCTGTAGCTGCTGTCAAGGTTGTGAGACCAGCATTGCAACTCCTGCCTGCACTATTTCTCCTTCTCCTTTCATTCCTAACAACAGAATAACTCTCTTGTGGACCTAAGCTTCGTTATTACCCAGCTTCGCTTAGATGCGATAGTATTCAAATCCCATTTTTTTCCTCTGTAAGTGAAACAATACAATTGGCTTGTTTGAAATAAGCGATGTGCTTCTCTATCCCAGGTGATGTATATTCTTCTCAAATGGGGCAATGCTGAATACCAACATCACACAATTACTCTTATTAGCTCTTACAATGAAACACAGTTCTAAAAGGGACTGGGGTAACAGCCACATAAAGCTGCTTTTCAGCCACAGGGCTAGTGTCACACAGCCCGAAGACTCAGATTTGGGGGAGGAATCTCTGGCAGAAAGAGAACAAACCAAATAGGCTGCACAGAGCTCTTCACGAGGACTGCAAGTAAGGATGTGCTTGAACTGATGATCTGGGAACTTGCCCAGCACAAGTTACTGAGGTTGGTAATTCTCTGAAAGGTGATCTCTGTGAAAAACTTGGTGTTGCCACAATATTTGGCCATTGTCAGAACGCCTATACCTGCTACACATATACCTTAGCTATCGTCAAGGAAAGCCAAAAGCTTGGTATTTCCACCTTTTTCTAGGAAGAGATGTGCTATGACTCTGGGCTAGATTTTATTAAGTTATTTTATGACCATCAGGCCATCAGTCTTCTTAGGATTTTATTTGTTTGTTTGATTGCTTATTAAGTACTAGTATCCTACCTATTCCTAGAAACAGAGTAGATCTGTATGTTGGAAGGAGGAACCTCTAGGCATATATATAATCAGGAAACAATGTGAATTGATTAGGAACTACTAATTTTGTGGTTTTTGGATCCTCCATAAACAAATGGTTCTCTTTTTGCCATCCTAGACTATCTTTCAGGATTAGGATACACACCAATCTCACCCCAAAATTATTAAAGCAGTTTTAATAGCACTAAGCCTTCTAGCCTATGTCCTGTCTAAAAAAGGAAAAAAAAAAGTTACTCCAGTACTAGTTTCTAATATTATTTAAATTATTTTACTGTTTGTGCATTTTTTTCTGGTCTGTCTAGTAGCCATTCCTGGCTGCAGCAGCTACAGAATAGGTCATGTGTAAGTTAAATGCTCCACCAACTTGTCTTTTAAAGTACAGGCTTTACCTTAATGATTGATTGGTAGCGGTCTTCTAACATAATGATAATAATTTGAACCCTCAAGAACAATCCTGACTAGCTTCACATGATAAGAAGTGATGCACTCAGTAACTCCAAAGTCAGGAGACAATAGCTGGCTGATGCTTTTTCCTTCCTAATCAACTTCTTATGACAGGTACCATAAAAATTTCATTGGCTAAAACTAGAAATGACCAGAGCCAGTCTGAATTATAGATACTGAGCCAAATATTTCATGTTAACACTAATGCTGGGGTACTAACACTGGTATCTTGGCATGTCAACTGAATTTTTCTGGGAGAGGGGGAGAAATTAGTGTGCCATAGAGAATATAGAGTTCTAATAAACCTAGGAATAAAAAGGAAACAGCTGTCCTTACATTCAAAACAGGAAGGTGAAATAGAGATATAGAAGACTTAGAGAAAGAGAAGTATATGCAGAGGTCTGTGGGGGAAAACAAGTCAGAGAAACAAAGAGGAAAGAATGAGAGACACTGAGAAGGGAAAAGGAAGAGAAATAAAAACAGAAGAGCTTTTTGTTACCAATATAATTCTCATATTTCTTGATACTCCCATCACCTATTCTTTTTAACTTATTCTTTTTTCTAAGTTTGGTGTATAAGAAGGTTTACTCAATAAAACTTGTTGTTTTGTGGCTTTTTTTTTTACAATTACGTACAATGACATGATAAAATTTGTGTCACTGTCAAGAAAAGCTATCCCCAATACTTATATGTCTGACTCATCTTAGGACTGTTTGCAAAGACATAAGCAGAAATTCTGTTTTCAGGACTTTATATATATGCGTGTGTCTATATATAAATATGAATAAATAAAATCATATTTGTATAGTATTCAGGTATGAACATATATAAATAGGAACTCTAAAGGGAATGAAATAACTATTCAAAGTAACTTAAAGTAATTACTATATGTTGAAAGGATCTGGGAAGCTATTCTATTCAATGCATTGCAATATATATTACTGGATTATTTTTTGTAATAAAGATTTAACAGCTTTTGATGGGAAAATTCAGTTAGTGCTATAGTCTGATATCTGAATATTTCCCTTGGACTGAAGAGTTCAGTAAACTGCATGAGGAGCAGAGCAATACTGGGCATAGGTGGCACAGTCATCCCTGTGCTTGTGACATTTATGATGTGATTTGAAATATCTTAGCTACTACTGCAGTGCTTGCTATACTAATATTTCACATTTATGTAACATCAACATATCTCAAAGCACCCGGTAAATGTTCAAAGGATATACCACCTTTTTGCAGATGGAGAAGCTGCTGTGCAGAAAGGTTATGATTACAAAGCAAGTTGATGATACACCCAGGAACAGAAATGACTTCTGGTCACTTGTGTTAGACAGGCTTGCACCATTTTATTTTTCTGTTAACATCTTTGGGCTGTTCATTTTTGGCCTAATTTCATTCCCAGTTTCCTCTTTATTTCTCAACATCATTTAAAGCAGTTGAACTCACTCATGATAGACATGTTTGTTCATCACCATTTAACTTTTGCTGTTCTGTGTAAGCTATCATTTCTCTTTTTTTTTTTTTATTCCAAAGTTTGTTTGTTCCTAACCATTTTTATATAGTCTCAGTGAACAGCCAGATGTAATCAGAAAATTAAGTGTAAACTATAAACATCTTCAAAATGACGCTTACCAACAGATAATGACTAGCTGGGTATTTATGGATAACAAGAACAATTAAAAAAAAAAAAGAGTTAATATATTAAAACATGAGCTCTTCAATAATAGATTTTGAAGTGATCATTGATATTTAAAATCTGTAGTTAATTACTTGCTTTTCTTCTAATGTTTAGTTTTATTAACATCTTATTAGAAAGTTTGTAACTGATGTGATCAGGAATTTATCTTCCAGTAATCAAACACTATGATGTGTTATTTTGCTATAATAAAGGAAAATACAGAATCATAGAATCTTTGGGTTGAAAGGGACCCTTTAAGGTTATTCTCAAAATTCTAATGTAATTTAAAGCTTGAACAACTTGGAAATATTTATATTGAAACCTAAATATTTGGGCTTTTAAATCTGCCATAGAGATTTAAATCCAAATACAAATGGATTATTAATTAGAAATCATATTCTGTATTTAATATCTAATTTTTGCAGGAGAAAGGATGGGACTTTAGTACATGGTCTATAACCTTGCAATGAACTCTTACAAAATCTCATCCAGACCATAACTTAGAAATGCAATTTGTGCTATAATAATGCCAGAGTTCTCATTCAAGTCTTTATCTCCTAAAGTCTGAATTATTGCCTAAGGCTGTGAAGAAAACTTCCTACGAAATTAGATATCTTTCAGACAGGACAAATGCTTATACACCTATCCTAACAGCATATATGAAGGGCAAATATAAGTGCCTTGAAATACATCTTTTAAAATATTGTGTCTTAAAATATATTGTGTTTTTAAATAGGTCCAGAGTGACAGTATTTCAGCAGAACAGTGTCCTGGGCTTCCTTAGGAGAAGTACTGCCTAAGGTTAAGGGAGCTGATCCTCACCCCTTTCTTAGTACTAGTGAAACACATCTGGACTGTTTGGTCCAGTTGCAGGATCCTCAGTTCAAGTGAGAAATGGACATACTGGAGTGATTCCAGTGAATTATATTCCATGAATATAATCAAGGGATTGGGTCATCTGGCATATAGGAGAGAGATTCAGGGTGGTGGTGGTATCCTATCCATGTGCCTAATATAACGAAGATGACAAAGCCTTTTCTCAGTGCAGTGAGTACAAAGTGAAAAACAGGCAATTCCATTTAAACATAAGAAAAGCCCTTTTTTATTTTGAGGGCAGTCAAGCACTGGAACTGATTGCCCAGAGAAGATGTGGAGTGTCCATCCTTGGAGATGTTCAAAACCCAACTGGGCGCAGTCCAGAGTAACCTGCTCTAGCTGACCCTGCTCTGAGCGGGGAGTGTGGATCAGATGATCTCCAGAGATGCCTTCGAGCCTCAACTATGCTGTGACTCTGTGGGGTTTTTTTTTACTTCAAATTGTATACCAAACTTATTTTCACATTATTCTAGCATAGGCATTTATTAGTTCATCTCTTGAGACGGGTTAAGTGTAATTTTTTTTATTTTGTGAAGCATATAATTTTTATGTGTATACTGCAACTGAATGCAATACAGTGGTTATGCAGAAGGAAGAGTAAGGGAAAGAAGGGGAAAGAATCACAGCCAGCATCATAAAACATGGATCGTATTGAGGTTGGGGAAAGAGACATGAGAGAATTCCATTCCCCAGTTCAGCACCCACAGACTGTTCATATAAATATGCTCATGTACCAAGACATCAGGAATCAACAAGTAAGGAAAAAAAAAGACTGCCGTATGTGCTATGAAAAAGCATATAGTTGCACAATGTTATCATATTGGACCCAACTGATGAAGTAGAAAGAACAGCAAATATTCGATGGCATTCTGACATTTTGAAGTACATGATCAAATAACAAAGGAAAAAGATGAAAGTGATTTAATATCAGAGGAAATAGAGGTAACATGTACACTGCTGTTTATACTATGGCCTCATTTGTGATATAATTTCATAATCCTTTAATTCTTCGATATTTTTTGAAAAACCATATAAAAACTGCAGTCAGCTTAAAGTAGGTTGTTCCTTGTGTTGGAGTTTGTTCTTCAAGGCAAATTTAAAGTTAAAGGCTTTTTAAAAATAGATTCTTATAGAACATGGTAAAATGTAGGAGAAATGTCTCTTGAGACTCTGTCCATTCAATGACTGTACTGAGAACTGGAGACTGTTGAAAAAGGAAAAATAAAAAAGAGGATACATTTATTTTCATGCCCTAATTTAAAATATTTAAGTCTGCCTGTGCTGCTTTTGGCTGTGATAGAGGTAATTTTCTTCACAGTAGCTAGTATGGGGCTATGTTTTGGATTCATGATGAAAACAGCATTGGTAATACAGAGGTGTTTTCATTACTGCTGAGCAATGCTTACACAGCGTTAAGATATTTCTCACCCCACCCCACCAGTGAGTAGGCTGGGGGTGAACAAGCAATTGGGAGGGGACACAGTTGGGACAGCTGACCCCAACTGACCAAAGGGATATTCCATATCATATGTCATCATGCTCAGCATATGAAGCTGGAGGAAGAAGGAACGGAGGGACATTTGTAGTGATGGCATTTGTCTTCCCAAGTAACCGTTATGTGTGATGGAGCCCTGTTTTCCTGGAGATGGTTGAACACCTGCCTGCCCATGGGAAGTAGTGAAAGAACTCCTTGTTTTGCTTTGCTTGCATGTGCAGCTTTTGCTTTACTTATTAAACTGCCTTTAATTTAACCCATGAGTTTTCTCACTTTTACTCTTCTGATTCTCTCCCCCATCCCACCAGGGCAGGGGGAGTGAGTGAGTGGCTGTGTGGTGTTTAGTTGCTGGCTGGGGTTAAACCACGTCACTGCCTAATTGTAATTCTTGGACAGACATCAGTATTGAGAAATGAGTTGTGATTTCCTCTTGAGTTACATAAAGCAGCTTGCTGAGAAGAACTGATATCCTAACTAATATAACTGTATTTGAAGTAATGCTTGATGAGCATTCATATTCACAAACTCCAAATAACATGGTTTGCCTTATGCAAACCCCTTGGAAAAGTATGGAAGTCTATTTGCTGAAACATATTCTCAGAATGTACACGGTCACTAAATTTCTCCAGAGATGGGCAGAGTTCACTATCTATACAATTCATTCAGGAAGGTTTAGGGGAAAAAGAAGACTGAATGTGGAACTTTTTTGGCCAGGGACATTGACACTGCTGAAGATATGTGGCAACCCAGAGTTTACTTTTCAACCTTATAACAGTGGCTGTGTCTAAACTAGAATTAAGGTTCTTCTCCTGATGCCCGTTCTGGGCTTGCAGGTCTGTATTGGGGGAATGGGATTGAGGAGAAAGAAGTGACAGATGCATTAACAAGAAGAATCCAATTTCAGGACTGGGCAATTCTTGAACCTTGTGACATGGAATGAAATAGAGAGATTGCACTCATTAGTGTCTACTATAATTCAGTGCTCAGAAATGGTTATTGTTAATAAGCAGAGAGTTGAGAACACTGAAAGAAAAGTTGTAGCTGGCAAAGATGGTACTAACGCAGAGTGGAAACTGAGACATGCTTCTGCTGTAGGAAGTGCAAAGGCCCCTACTGCCACTGAGATGAGTAAGGGCAGCACAAAGACCAACCTGGATGACTCCACCATCTGACAATGAGGTAGCGGTCAAGGACAGTTTTTTCTTTGTCAGTCAGCAGCCCATTGAGCTGTCAGTTCATATTGATCAACTCATGAGGAAAGTTATCTCATTTACTGCTGTGAGATACCTTTCCTGGATCTCCTCACTAGTTGATTTAAAGTTCACACAGCATTTATGTTTTTATGGAAATGTTCTGACAAAGAGGAACAATTCTTTCTGCAACTTATGCAGGAAGTCTATAGTGTCACAGATGTTCAAACTCTAAGGTCTCAACCAGAGCTGGAGATGTTAGTGGAAACCCTTATTTTTTTATCTCTCAGAAAGTAGGATATGGATGCTGCTCAAGCAAATATTCCTTCAAGGACCTTTTGAACATGATCTGCTATCCCCATTACTGCACTACTCCATTTTGGCAATGAGCCAGGATTTCTTAGTAGTCATAAAGACCTCTGAGGAGAAACAAAGTTTGAAACCAAGAGGCATTTACATTTAATAGCTGGGGCCAAATATTTCAGGCTTCAGACAGGTAAAGGCAAGGCCACCCCCCCACCCCCGAAGATAAATTTATTACACTCCTTTTATTTGCTTGTTTGCTTGTTTATCACAGTAGAATGAAAGATAGTCCTTGCATTGCTGAAAACAAATGAGTCTATGGGCTGATACAGCTGTTAGCTGAGAGAACTGAGAGGAATTAGTAAAGCTTTATTATCTAAATCTTCAGCTCACAGTAGGAAGAGACTTGGGACACACAAACACAACCTATGTTCTTCCACTGGGGGATAAGAGTTTTGTATATACCAAATACAGCAGAAGTTGACGGACAATGCATTTTCACTGCATCTGGCTGAAAAAGCCTGGTAAATTATTTTGTTTTTGTGAAAAGCTGATGAAATTTTTTTCATTATCCACATTCTTACTCAACTCCAGTCTCTGGTAATATATGCATGTCCGGTCAGTGAACTCAAGAGCTAGCACAGAGCCATCACAAAAGGACTAAAAATACTGCATAAAGCCAATGATTCATTGAAAAATCTTGCTACATGTTTTCAAGAAGAGAGGCATAGTTTTAATAAAAAAGCCCCAAAGGAAAAAAAATCCTAAAATTAGCTACATTCTCACCAGATGAAAAGCCAAATTTTTTTAATTTTTTTTTTAACAGAGGGAAAGGAGAAAGGATAATTCATATTTATGTAATGGGGTCTTGACTTTGATTTTTTTTTTATCTTGTCCGAAATATACTAACTGTTAAGATAGATTTTGCACTATGTAAGACTCCATTGGGATTTACTTTAGGTAACTTGCACTTTCCTAACTGAAATTCTAGGCATTTCAGTGAGGGGATATTCTCTTTTCTTCTTACGTTTCATTCATTTCTTACTACCTTAAGTATATCTCATTACTGGGATTTCCTCTTTTTTTTTTTCATATTATTTGCCAGGAAGCATGTGGAATTTTGGCACCATGAGCACCAACAGGACCGATGTTTCCTTGCTGTCCAGATGTGAATGGAGTTTAAACATTAATGTTTTACAAGTGTGTGCACATACATAAACAGGCCTGCAGTAAAGCACCGTATAGTTTGAGATCATTTCAATTAAAGTTAGTTCAGAGCTCATTGTTACATGTGATTTCACAAAGTGATAATTTAACGCACTAAATTACCACTCTGTTCCTCATAGAAAGTGACACTCATGACCACATAATAAAATACTTCATGGCCTGTTGTTCAGAGTCATAATTCCACTTTGCTGTAGTAGGAGGAAGCCACAAGTCATTCCACTCTAGCTGCCATTGAGGGTTGTATTGCTTTCCCAGCCTATGTGCTGTGATTAAAAAACCTGACAGCCTCTCATCCGCAGATGGCAGAAGCTGTAAAGCTGTTGAACTGGCACTCGGTCAGTTGGCTTTTGATCTGGTTGTTCAGATGTAAAGAGTCTGTTTACGCAGAAAAGAAAATAGGCTGTTCACGTTCAGTTAGTACAAAATTCTCTTCCAATGGGGCTTTGTGTCTTTATCTGTTCCTTCAGCTGCTTTTAATTAATGATTTGAAGACACCGTGTATTTGGGATTTAAGGGCGAGAGTGATTCTAGCTCAACTCCGTATTAAACATCTTGACTGTGAGCAGCAGCACTGTTTTTCCCCAATGGAGTCTCCACACAACAACTTATTAATAAATTTCTTGAAATAGGTACAGATTTTCTCATTTAGCAAGGAATACAATCCCAATCTATTTATGGTTGGTTGGAGAATCACGGCTTAGTGTAGACTAAATAAATAAAAAGCTGTTCCACAGCTTTGTACAGAGCAGCCGTTAAACTTCAGGGGTTACGGGAAAGCCCAGCGGCACAAGGCCTATAATTTGCAGGGAACTTTTGTGATCTTTCGGGACAAATGCCTAGGTAATAAATATCCGCATTACTGTTTTTTGCTCGTCTGCCCGCAAAGCAGCGGTTAGCGCAGTGCTGTGGGAGGAACAAATTCCCTGAGCGGCCGTGGAAGACGCAAGCACGGCAAGGCTCCTAGCTGGTACAGAGGCATTTTGTACTTCCAAGGGAGAATGTGTTACAGGAGACAGAGTGAGCATCCAGCAACAAGACATGCAGGTTAAAAGTTGAAAAGGTGCATGGAAGGCAGGTGAAGGTATTTTCTGTTTAAATCGGGTAAAGCGGACAATGTGTAATGGCGTTCAAAATACAGAATGGGAGGAACCACCAGAGAAAGCAGCAGTTGTCCGGGCACAGCGGGGCAGGGGCTCCCCTGGGCCAGGGGCAGTGGGAGCCCCTCCAGGACAGGGCCCGGCAGCCAGGAGCGGGGCAGCGGGGCAGCTCCAGCCCCGGGCACCCGGCAGCTCCCGGGGGATGGGGACGGGCCACGGCTGGGCTGTGGGCCCGTGGGTGTGCCCCGCAAGGCAAGGCTGTGGGGGGCTGGAGGTCGGCCCTGCTGCGGCGGCACTGGGCCAAGGGTTGACGGCCCTGAGGGGCCGATAGGGGGTCCTGGGCCACGGGCAGGAGGGGGATGCCTGAGGATGCCCCCAGCACCTTGGAACAGGATTTCGATTCTGCCTTCACAGCCTGGCAGGAGCACTGGTCACAGGACAATTTTCTCGTAGGAGCAAGGGTTTCCTTGCATTTCTACCGACTACAGAAATGACAGACAGAGGCACGCCTGTCACCTCTCTGGTGAAAGGGTTGCTCACTTCGTGGGGGAGAGAGACATTGTGGGAACACTCCTTAAGAGGTGCACCAGAGAGTCTTCAGGACAGTAAATGGCATGTGCATTCAGGAGAGAGATTTGAACTTTTATACCTTGCAAAATGCCCCCCTAAGGAATTTAACATGAAAATAGCTTTGCACTGAATACGTTGAAATGAATAACAAAAAACTAAGATAAACTAGCTTAGAGGAAACTCTTAAAGTTTGAAAGCTATACTCCTTCACATTGCATCTCCCAAATTAGCACTTAATGAACTCCATGAAATAATGGAATAAGTACTGTTAGTATATTGTTGAATTCACTATCATGTCCTTGAATGCAGCACTTGAGCATGAACTTGAAGTGAATAGTCAACAGAGAGTGAACTGAGGGGAAAAAATAGTTAAAGACTGATCAAATAATTTACTACTTTTTTAAAGAAGGTTTGTGTGGGGTTATCTCATTGTAGGAAAATGCAGTAATTTATGGTTTCACAAATAACCAACATAAGCAAGCACTTCTCTTGCTGTTACAACTACTGTAATCCACACAAAGTCATCGCTGAGCTGTTTAAAAATTTGATAAAGTATTTATAGAGTACAATTAGAAGAACTTAAATTGTTAACAGTTACCAAAACTGGCAGTAGTATAAATATTTGGAGTGTTTTAAATGTAAATAACCTGGAAGATATTTACGTTTCATGTGCAATGTTATCTTAAGCTGCTTGTCACACATTAAGACATCCTGCAAAATGCAGCAGATATGTTTTAGTATTCCAATCACAAGGCAGTGTTGCAGCCATACAACAGCTGACAACTCTGTGTTGCACTTCATTGCACTGCAGTAGAGTTGAACTGATTCACAAAGAACTGAACGGATTGATGTGTGCACAGAGCTTGACAGCTAGCTGACTCGTGCTGGGGTATGGACAAGGGTGGAAGCAGAGAAGAGCCATGCTATCTGGTGGACTCAGTAAGAGCCAAGTGTATTTCCCCTTGACTTTCACTTCCAGCTCATTTAAGTTTCACTAAGGATAACTGGAGCTTGGGAAACCAAGAATTCACTTATCAAGGTTGCTGATATAGAAATTAAGGATTCCTATATATTTGGGGAATTTGTTCAGAAGTTTATTTCCTAACATTTGTAGCGTGGCTGCTTCTAGCAAGGATACTCTCAGAGAATGTTCACCTCGCCACGGCAGCTCCTAGAAAAAGCAGTGACTGAGTGTATCTCATTGTGGGTCCCAGGATCTTAGTTTTCCATTTGTCAAAATCAGAGATGTGGACACAGTGTACTGAGGCTTCCTTTCATAGCAAATGTCTAGGCTTCCTTTCTTCACAACAAAAGCAGAAAAAGGAGGTGAGTGAATCTGATGCATATAGAGACATGAGCCTGATATAGGATCAGGATACTGTGAAATCCAGATGCAGAGACTTACAAGCACTACTTAAATTACCAATTTTCATATTACCCTTTGTAGTGGAGGTCAGGAGGAGAAGAGCAAATTATTAAATAAAAAAGAGATTTCAAAATAGAAATAGATTAGAATGGTCTAACATTGCCTATACACATTTAGAAGTCTAGTGTTAGTCCTTTATGTCTTTTACTGTCTCTCTGTAGCTTTTGGTCTTTTTCTATGGGCCTGATTTTCATCAAGAGATACTTGGAAATATTTCATAACCACTCCATAGTATGCAGCAGAGTAGCATGTCAGCAAGCATTGTTCTGATATTATTTTCAGCTTGTACTCCAATTCTTCTGCTTTTTACAGTTTGATTTTAACAATTTAAACAAATGAAGTGTACAAAACACAACTTGTGATTTCTTTAGCTTCTTCTCCTACCTGGAGAGAGAACTACTTAAGAGTCTCCTTTCTCCCTCCATTGAAAGCTGAACGTCATCCTTTCAGCCTGCACTGCGCTATTGTGTTGTGAAGATTCTGATTTTGGTTGGCATTTTCCTCTCAATAAGAAGAACATGCCTCTCCATGTTCTTCTTCAAGCATGGAACAGATTTTGAGTATGCTTGAGTATATTTGAGAAAATGGCATTTCTGTCTCATCTTTGGCCTAGTCTTACTTTTTGAGATGAATAACTTGGAGGCTGTGCTTTGCCATTCTCTTTCATGCCAATCAAGTGTGTTAGTATTTACCTTCCATTTAAAATTCTATAACATTTGAGTACACTGATTGTTGTTGTTGAGCTTACAGAAATGTTTTAAAAACTCTGCTTCAATTTTTTTTTACCTTGTTGCACATATTAAGACTGTATTTAACAATTATACTGCTGTAAAACCAAGATAGCTAATCAGTTTATGGCTTCAACAGGCCTACTTGTGCAAATTTGTACTTCAAAATATTGACAAAATGCTATCCTCTGATCCTCTCAGTCCACAGACTTTTTTTTTTTGCTTTTTTTCCTCTGAAAATTCAATACATCCAGCCTTGTTAAAGCAAAGGCACTAGCCTGGAGTGATTCTTGTAAAATGGAGTTTCATGATTGGTTTAAAATCCTCTCTCTTGTCATATTGTGGTCTCCTGTGAGACTTCTCCCATTCTCGAATTCCTCCTTTCTGAAATAACACCTGACAAAGTTGTTAATTAAAAATATGCAAAAAAGAAACATCATGTTAATTGGTCACAGTTCAGTAAACATAGTCATGTTTACTACAGTAAAGGTGATCAGATTTGTGCATTACATACATTATCCTAAATGTCCACTTTCATTCTATCTACCAAATCATCTCCAGAAGAATATTGTTTCATAGGGAGACAAAGAGTAGGAAAAAACCCAAAACAAACAGACAAAAAACCTCCTCAAAGAAATATTTGCTTGTTTCTTCAAAATACAGTTGTCTTTCCAAACTTATGTAGACTGCTATGCAAGCTGAGTATACTTGTTCCAGAAGCAGTGGCCCAACAAAGTCCAGTAACACAGTCATCCATATGAAATTACTAGAATATTAAAGCCTACTTTTTATAGGAAATAACATTTACTTATAGTCTAACTAACTATCCATATATACCATCTAAAAAGCTGTGACAAATTTTGGGTTTTTTGAGAAAAGGGACTGCAAAAAAAAAAAAAAAGTTGGTAATTTTCAGATATTTTCTTCTTTTTAATGTATTATTTTTCTCCTCCTGCTCTGTCTGTAAGTATTTCTTAGAGAAATGAACACAGCTGGAGGGATATGAAAAATGGTTATAATGAAACCCCAAACCACTTCTAAAACACACTTCTGTTCAGTACGTTGCTTAAGCAGAATACACATTGGGGTAGCATAAAAAGTTTATTAGCTTTTGGAATGAGTTACATAATTCACTCATTGCTTCATCAGTTCAAAGAAAAAACAAATAAACAAACAAAAACAACTGTCCAAAGCCCATAAGGAGAAATGTTGTATTTTCCAATATACAATTAGATGCACACTTAGAAAAAAAAATAACTAACGTTGATAAATAACCGTACTTGGCTCCGTTATTCAGGAAGTACAGCTGTTAAGGTATAACTGCCTTTTTAATGAAACGTCATTATTTTCTCAGATGTGGTCATGCTTGTCAATGACAAACACAGCTCAGAACATCAAAATTTGCCAAAATAATTGCAGATTCTCTCAGAACTGTTTTGCATCAATCAGTCCTCATGAAGAACTCATTTAAGTTTACTTATGGAACAAAACGTCTTTGAAAGTAAGTGGATTTTCCATGACTGTTTTTGAACATATTAGGATGCCTTACATATTACACTAGGAGTTTTCAGAATATTATGTTGCATTAAATGTTATAATGTTCATTTCAATATTGTAATTTTCAATAAACCCTATAATAATTTAGTAATAATGTATTAGCTTCCCTAATACATATTTCTGAGTGAAATGGAAGGATACTGATGTCCAATAGTAATCTATTAGTAACATAGAAAAGAGCATGCAGGCACATACCTCTACTATACCTACATTATGTGCTTTAAGACTTCAAGGTTCTTTGGTGACAGGTCAAGCTGGAGAATGGACTACATATATTCTGTATTACTATCTTAAATATCAGCCAGTTTCTCATATACAAAATCGGTCAGGAATAATTACCACCTGAAAAAAATAACTTACTGCCTATAGATTTGATAAATATCACAAAGTTTGTGTAGTGATCAGAACAGAAATAAATAATTGTTTGCCTTAATGAACATGTATCTGGAAAAGTTTTCAAATCATATAAATAATGAATTTCAGACTGCACAGTGGTGTCCACACCTCTCCAGAATTCCCCCAGGTAGGGGCTGGGAACAAAATAAATTTGTTTAGGGAGGCAGAAAGATGTGGATTGCCTGGAAGTTGTGCAAAATTAGCTTTGTTCATTTCAAGGAGCCCTTCCCTTCCCTGACACAGGGGATCGTTGCACATGAATGTAACCTATCCTAAAAGTCTTTATAATAGGTCACCAAGTGCTTCATAAAGCATTAGCCAAATATATGAAAGTAATCAAGTAAAGTCTAATCAAACAGGTTGATCTTAAGCAAATATTTCAAATGGCCTTGGGACTGAGTTCCCAAGCAGTCCTTGTGTGTTTGAGAGGTGGGAGTGGCAAAGGGAATTAATAAGTATGATGTGTGAACACTTTCCTTTCTAAAATGTAGTTAGACTTTAGAGCAGAACAATCAAACAATAAATACAAAAACACCCCAGAGACCCCTCAATGAGACTTGAACTAACAACAACAACAACAAAAAGCCAGAAAGTAACATTCCACCTTTTGGAGCTGTACAGAGCATAGAGCAACTTAGTAATAGCCTTGCCTGCACAGTGGTAGCTGGTAAATATTACAACACATATAACAAAGGATATTAAAAAATCCCTCTTCTGTTCAAAGAAAATGTGAACATATGCTCCACTATTTCATGAAATGAATAGCAAATGTAAGTCCTATTTGGGAGGTTTATTAGCCTTGGCGTATTGCACATAGCACTGCAATGTGTGTCCTGTGTTCTTTTGAGACTAATTTTAAAAATAGCAGAAGCAAAACTAATCAAACACTTGTTTCTTCACAGCTTTTATTTCTTAGCTTCTGTATGTAGCCAATTCCAAGTGGATGTCAGTGTGATATTAGTCTGGGGCACAGAATGTGAAATTTTTATTTAATAATGTTCTCTTCATTAGTTCAAAGATTTAAAAAAAAAAATCCCTAGAATTTTCCCCTTAAGGAATAGAGTACATTACTTATTTGCATTCATGCAAGCTTTTGCAGAACTGGAAAACTCTGAAATGAACTGAGAAAGAGTGGCACCTTTTTACATAATGGAAGATACACTGAATAGAGCTGCAGTCGTTATTGTGTTAGTTGATGCCGGTAACCGTTTCTACTACCAGTACAGCAGACTGTCCAGATGAAATACAGATAGTATCACAGGCTATCCAATAGATAGATAGCCATTTTCAAACTATGAAAATGAGAGACAGGAAAGAAATTAGGATCATTCTCAGCAGGTGACAAAAAAAATGCTTGTACCTGCTTTGCCTAGAAGCTCTGGGGATTTTGTGTATCTCACAGGAAAATCTGTGCACTCCCATGTTGTGTACATGAATGAGATTCCAATTTCTCCTCTGTTTAAATACAACCCTTCATGGTGTCTCTGCCACTGTTGAGAAATCAAACGAAGCTGAAAATTCAACAAACTAAGAAAGAGAGGAAGGATGTTAGTGTTTGAAAGGGAGGCTATAGTACTTGAAACATTGGAATGGAAACTTTTTTATTCTTGTCTTTTTGAGCTTGGAATAGAATCATCAAATCATAGAATGGCTTGGCTTGGAAGGGACTTTTAAAGGTCATATTATCCAACCCCCTGCAGTGAGCAGGGACATCTTCAACCTAGACCAGGTTGCTCAGAGCCCTGTCCAACATGATCCTGAATCTTTCCAGGGACTGGAAAATGGAAATGTGGCCAGCAGGTAGAGGGAGGTGATTCTGCCCCTCTACTCCACTCTGGTGAGACCCCACCTGGAGTCCTGCATCCAGCTCTGGAGCCCTCAGCACAGGAAAGACATGACCCTGTTGGAGAGCATCCAGAGGAGGACCACAAAAATTATCAGAGGGCTGGAACACCTGTTGTATGAGTACAGGCTTGTACAGACAGAGTTGGGGTTGTTCAGCCTGGAGAAAAGAAGGTTCCAGGAGGACCTTATTGCGACCTTCCAGTATTTAAAGGGAGTTTGTAAGAAATATGGGAACATACTTTTTAGCAGGGCCTATAGCGATAGGACAAGGGGTAATGGTTTTAAACTAAAAGAGGGTAGATTTAGACTACTTAGAAGGAAGAAGTTTTTCACACTGAGGGTGGTGAACCACTGGCACAGGTTGCCCAGAGAGGTGGTAGATGTCCCATCCCTGGAAACATTCAAGGTCAGGTTGGCCAAGGCTCTGAGCAACCTGATCTAGTTGATGATATACCTGTTTAGTGCATCAGGGTTGGACTAGATGATCTTTAAAGGTCCTTTCCAACCCTAAGATTGTATGATTCTATAAGAAAATTTTAAGGCGACAAATGTCTTACACCAGCATTCAGGTGTTATAAACCTCTACATCCTATCATCTTATTATCCAGCCTGGATATCCTACCACAAAACAAATAATGAAATTGAAGAAAACTTTAAACATAATAGGGTTGCTCTTTTGCCTCAAACCTGTCTTGTTTAACTTGACACATTTAAAAAAAATGAAATCTCCTACTATCAATGGATTTTGTTGAACAATATTTTCACAGAAAAATCAGTGTTTAATTCAAATACAGGATTAAAACTTGTCATGGACATCACCTAAATTCAATAAACTGATTTGCTTTGTTCATTTTCAAGGTATACTCTGGGGACTGAGTTTATAGCAACAGAAATCTTGAGGAAATATTCAGGGAAAGTCAATGCTAATGCTGTATTGGCCCTAAAAATCTCTTTTAGTGATTACATTCATCCAATTAATATATGTTCTGTATCTGTTCAAAATAAGCCAAATCATGAATATTTAAAAACAATAACCTGTGTTCAGCTGAAGTATTAGAGATAACTTCATACAGCAACATAACTATTCAAGTTCAGAAAGGCTAAAATCTGTTTACAACAAAAGAAATTACATTTTTTCAATTAATTGTCTTGTTTGAGAATATCAGCCTTCTCTTTACTTTTGAGTTCTTAGCTGTAAATCTAGTCTTTACAGACACTGAATTAACTACTATATGGTGGAGCATGTGATTCTAGCTATATGTAACTCACAAGCAGATCAAATGAAACTCTCATGCTAGTGTTGTGTAGCATGCAGTTTTGAGGACTCTGAGGAACACAAACCTCTGACTGCAACAAAACTGCCAGAAGCTGATGTCTCTAGGTCAACACAACACCCATCTGCCACAGCAGTGGCACCTGGGATTGAACCTTCACCTCCCACCAGCAGGCAGTGCATATTATTTACCTATGTTTCTTAGCTACAAGATTTTTGTGATTTTTTTTTTTTAAATGTGACTTGTAAGAGCACAGATCTGTTCACCTCTGCTTTACTACTACCCAAAATGTTTTTAGATGCAAAAAGATGTTCATTTCTTTTTACGTAAATTCTAGTGTCATTTTGCAGTATATTTCAAATACAGTATGCAAAGATGATATTAAGAACAGAAGTTCATTATAATCTTTAATGTTTTAGTAAACCAAAACACACTCAGAAATAATTATCTTGCATCTAGAGTAGTAAAATTCTTGATTTTCTGTAGAATTGCATAATCACTTACTAATATGTCAGAGAAGTTATAAGGATTTAAAAGGTAAAAATAAAAGGGAAAATGATGAGGTCAGAAATCTGTGTAAAGGGATGCTAAAACTACTTTTTAGATGCTTAATTTTTATCCATTTAAAAATTCATTCTTCAGTCATCTTTCCATTGCTCAGCAAATTTCCAAAATTCCTTCAAAAATCTTTCATATGTCTAAATGAGTATGAAATTAATACATTAATAGCATACAAACACATAGATATTTATATATTATAAACACACACAGTTTCACAAACTCCAACCATTTTAGTCCCATGATACAAAAACTCTGCTTAAGGCACTTTGAGTTAACACAGTGGAAAAATAATGAAGTTCATCTCATGTAGCAATGGATTACTGCTGTCTAGGGGAAAAAAAAAAAAAAAGTCTTCCATGGGGAAGCATAAGCACTTCCTGTTTCACTGGGTAACGAAGAAATGAGAACTGTAGAAATGTGAGGGGAGGTGGAGTGAATTGAGAATGTGAAGTGAAGAATCATGAGAAAAGATTGATTATATAACAGCATTAAAGAAAATCAAGATGTGCTAAAGTTGCCCTGGATTGTTTTTTTGTTATTCAGTAGAAGTTTATAAAAGGAAAACAATCTTTCCATTGTATTTTTGGTATGTACTCATCCAGCAACTGTCAATGAAGTCATAATGAAAACCAAGACATCTTAAAGAACTCTCAATGACCTATAGATGAAGGTCATGATTCACAAAGCATGATAGGTAAAGCAATTTCAGTAACATTTTCAGAAATGACTACAAGTGACTATGGTTATTCCAAGGAGACTAAGGTATTTCAGTACCCATTAAAATTCTGAGGGAGCTATATGGCAGGTTTACTTACTTGAGGTAGAAAAAGGTTTTACCTCGTACACTCACAGAACTTTAGCTCAGGTTTTGGATTAGAAATCATCTTGCAAATATTAGGTGATATTTTCAGAATTTATTTCAGACATGGTACTGAAATGGTACTGATGGTAACATCACAAAGTCTTTCTCCTTTTCTATCTTGTTTATATTCACTTAATGTTTATAGTTTGTATTCACTTAATATATATATCATGTGCAATATGTCATAGAATCATAGAATCATTTAGGTTGGAAAAGACCTTTAAGATCATTCAGTCCAACTGTTGACCTAGCATTGCCAAGTACACCATGACCCTAAGCACCACATTTACATGTCTTCTTAAATACCTCCGGGGATGGTGACTCAACCACTTCCCTGGGCAGCCTGTTCCAATGATTGACAATGCTTTTCATGAAGAAATTTTTCCCAATATTGAATCTAAACATCCCCTGATGCAACTTCAAGCTGTTTCCTCATGTCCTATTGCTTGTTACTTGGGAAAAAAGTCCTTTTTGTAGTGAAGGGCCCAAAACTGAACACAGGATTCAAGGCGTAGATTTAGAGTACAGAATCACAGAATCACAGAATCACTAGGTTGGAAAGGACCTTCAAGATCATCAAGTCCAACCATTAATCCAGCGCCACCATGTCCCCTAAACCATATCCTGAAGCGCCACATCCACACGTTTTTTGAACACTTCCAGAGATGGCGACTCCACCACCTCCCTGGGCAGCCTGTGCCAATGCCTGACCACCCTCTCAGTGAAGAAATTTTTCCTAATATCCAATCTAAACCTCCCCTGGCGCAACTTGAGGCCATTTCCTCTTGTCCTATCACTAGTTACTTGGGAGAAGAGACCAACACCCTCGTCGCCACAACCCCCTTTCAGGTAGTTGTAGAGAGCGATAAGGTCTCCTCTCAGCCTCCTCTTCTTCAGACTAAACAACCCCAGTTCCCTCAGCCGCTCCTCATAAGACTTGTGCTCCAGACCCCTCACCAGCTTCATTGCCCTTCTCTGGACACGGTCCAGCACCTCAACATCCTTCTTGTAGTGAGGGGCCCAAAACTGAACACAGTATTCAAGGTGCGGCCTCACCAGTGCCGAGTACAGGGGCACAATCACTTCCCTACTCCTGCTGGCCACACTACTTCTGATACAGGCCAGGACGCTGTTGGTTTTCTTGGCCACCTGGGCACACTGCCGGCTCACATTCAGCTGGCTGTCAACCAGCACCCCCAGGTCCTTTTCCGTCAAGCAGCTCTCCAGCCGCTCCTCCCCAAGCCTGTAGCTTTGCATGGGGTTGTTGTGACCCAAGGGCAGGACCCAGCACTTGGCCTTGTTAAACCTCATACAGGTGACCTCAGCCCATCGATGCAGCCTGTCCAGATCCCTCTGCAGAGCCCTCCTACCCTCCAGCAGATCAACACTCCTACCCAAATTGGTGTCATCTGCAAACTTACTGAGGGAGCACTCGATCCCCTCATCCAGATCACCAATAAAGGTATTAAGCAGAACTGGCCCCAATACTGAGACCAGGGGAACATCACTTGTGACCAGCCACCAGCCAGATTTAATTCCATTCACCACAACTCTCTGGGCCCAGACATCCAACCAGTTTTTTACGCAGCAAAGAGTACACCCGTTCAAGCTATGAGCCACCAGTTTCTCCAGGAGAATGCTGTGGGAGATGGTGTCAAAGGCTTTACTAAAGTCCAGGTAGACAACATCCACAGCCTTTCCCTTATCCACTAAGTGGGTCACCTGGTCGTAGAAGGAGATCAGGTTAGTCAAGCAGGACGTGCCTTTCATAAATCCATGTTGAATGGACCTGATGACCTTCTTGTCCTGTACGTGCCATGTGATGGCACTCCAGATAATCTGCTCCATAACCTTCCCCAGTACCGAGGTCAGAATGACAGGCCTGTAGTTCCCTGGATCCTTCTTCCAGCCCTTCTTATAGATCGGCATCACATTTGCTAACCTCCAGTCAACTAGGACCTCCCCAGTTAGCCAGGACTGCTGATAAATGATGGAAAGTGGCTTGGTGAGCACTTCTGCCAGCTCTCTCAGTACCCTTGGGTGGATCCCATCCAGCCTCATAGACTGGTGTGTGTCTAAGTGGTGTAGCAGGTCACTAACAATTTCCCCTTGGATTATGGGGACTTCATTGTGCTCCCTGTCCCCATCTTCCAGCTCAGGGGGCTGGGTACCTGGAGAACAACTGGTCTTACTATTAAAGACTGAGGCAAAGAAGGCATTAAGTGCCCCAGCCTTTTCCTCATCTTTTGTTACTATGTTTCCTCCTGCTTCCAATAAAGGATGGAGATTCTCCTTAGCCTTCCTTTTATTGCTAATGTATTTATAGAAACATTTTTAATTGTCTTTCATGGCAGTAGCCAGATTAAGTTTTTTATATATATATATATATATATATATATGACTGGACATCTTTGTTACCATACCTTAAAATAGTATTTAAATATTTTGGTATTTTTTCAAGACCCAATCTCAGGCTTCATTTTGCAGAATATTGTCAATAATTGGGTTCCCTCTTTCTAGTTCTCAGAAACAGATGCAATGGGTTGTAAGAGTAGCTGTAAGCTCAGTACTTTTTACCAGGCAACTGTCAGAGAGAGCAGCTGCAGCAAAGAGGAGGACTAATAAGACATAAGGACAAAGGTAGTGGTTGGGGCAAACATCCTAAAAATGAGAAGAAATGAGATCTACAGGGCTTGCCAACCAAGATAAGGCTGGCATATTACAAACATCCCAGCCTTTGAGGATCAACCCTGAAACTGTGTTTTGCAGACTCACTCTGTTGAGGCTCCAGACTACAAAATGAAGGTGGTCTTCAGCAAGCCGACAAGTTGCATGGATGATGCTAAGTCCTGAAAAGAGTTGGGCACATTGTGGCCTTTGATGCGATTCAGTTTGCGGTGAAAATACTGACAAGATGCAATTGTTTCAGACTCAGAAACTGAAACAACTCGTTTATTTTACAGGTTTCAGTAACACTGATGTTGCTATGAAGAATACTGTTTTGTAGAGGTCTAGCAAAAAAAGAAAAAAAAGTGGCTGGGGGAGAAGAGAGAAATCAGCTAAGTAATTAGTATTCCCAAATGCCCAGCAGAAGAAAGAGAGAGGTGTGAACACAGCCTTTTCTCAGGATTCACTTACTAAGATGTAGAAATAAAGGTGCCATCTTTAAATTCACTTCCTTGAACATAAAGGTGTCTGGGAACTGTGATTGATTTGTCTCGTGGTTTGGGTTTTTTGCATTTTTTCACCAACTAGAGAGTGAGGCTGAGGCAGCTTCTGTGGAGAATTAGTAAGTTAAACTCTGAACAAAGCATCCATATCAGAGGATTGGGATTCAAGCAACAAATCAGTTTTGAGACAATTACTTAGTCACATAGCAGCTACTGAAAAATTACTTTATATTTCTGTTGCTGTGCCTCACGCCTGAGCCAATGATTTCTGGAAGCTGACTGTAGTACATATTATGTAGTTATTGTGAAAGAATAATAACAATTATGCAAGTTAGCTTGAATCCATTGAGTGTGCAGAGGTGGTGTAAAAATGGCAGGGGAGGTAGGATACTTCTGTCTTGTTCATGTGTTGCACTGCAGCACTGCAGTGTAAAGGTGAGAGGGAGTTTCTCATGCATATACTTCATTATAGACACTTGGTATAGTGACACCTGTCAAAATATTAATTTATTTATATGATGCAACGTAAAAAAATCTGTCATTAACATGGCAGTGGTGGCCTTATAACAGTTAAACATCACAACCATTTTTTTACTTAAAAAATGAAGTGATGTATCACTGTGCTATCAATTGGGTAGACATTGACAATCGTTTAATTTATTATTTTTTTAAACAGTAATCAGATATGCTGAAGAGGTGTGGAATTTTGTTTTTTCAAAACATGCTTTTTCATGCTTTTCTTTAATCCTATGCTGCAACTATCCTTGTCCACCTCACTATAAAAGAAATCTGCTTTAATCCAGTACAGCACATTACAAATGAAAAGAAACTATTAAAGTCCTTATTTACTTGTTGACATAGGTAAATTCAGTTGAAAACTTGCATAAACAGAGGCTAAGATAGTACTAAGACAGTAATGAATTCCACCTTCAGTCTATAGTGTCTTTATAGGGATTGAGTGGGAAGGTAGTATCATTATGAATGCTGTAACTTTACATGTGAAGATTAATATTTAGATAAGTCAAGTAACACAAAGGGAATGAACTCATTAAGTATTTTGAAGTGACTGTGGTGTGCATACTGCAGACCACAGCTGCAAAAATGCTACCTGGTTACAGGTGAAATAAAAATGTTTTTCATTTCCTCTTGGCATTGTAAAAATACTGTGACTCTTCCTCAGTTCTAGCCTCATTCAGTAGAAAGCTATCATGTCATTTACCCTCTGTTGCCCCACAGGAGTAAAATCAGTAGAGTTTGGTTTTAGGGTAAGCAGCGGAATTAGGGAAACTCATGTGAAAAGAGCTGCCTTGCAACTTGCAAATCAGGTTTGTCAGCAGACAAGTAACTATTATTAGCTGTTACAGCAGGCAAGATATAAATGTCATTTTTTCTGAAAGGTTAAGTTAAACTTTTCAGTTTCACTAGAGAAGATTTCTGTCACAGTTTGAAATGGTGCTATATGTGGAAGCTACCACTGTACCATCTGCCATAGCAAGTGATATTTTGGGGCCACATTGTAACCTAGCTCACAACCTTCACCAAAATACTTTCTGTGAATTAAAGTTATGAATGTACTTAGGGCCTAAATTCAGCTTATTCACTGGTAGGACAGCACCTCTGGAAGAGCTCTAAGGGGCTTAGGAAAGACAGGAACATACTGAATCATAAAGAAACATTTTGCATGGGGATTATTAAGGAACCTAAACCTGAAAATACTTCTAACCCTTGAGTTTTGCTGGTAGATAGGGTCATTCAGCCACCAGTCTTGCAACCTAAGGAAATCAAATATGGACAATGGTATTTTTAGCCCACTTTGAACAAAGAAAGAAATGTGGTAATTTTCCTTAACTGGTGTAAGCTGTTAAACATATTCATCCTTTCAGTGCTGAAAAACCAAACTTTTGACACTAATTTAATCTTTAAAAGCCATTTTTTATGCTTTTGACAGGTGAGGCTTTGTAAATATGAACACTTTAAAGTTTATTGTTCTGTATCATATTTAGGGACATTTTATGCATGATTTTGCCAAACCATATCACTGCTACAAATGTGGTATGTAGCTTTGATATCCTGGGTTACTGCAGGAAGGTGAAGGAGACAAAGCTTATCCTTCCTGCAGCCTGCAGAAACAGTTTGCTGCAGTTTGCACAGAGAAGTTGGTGAAAGGACAAAAAAAAGGTCAGCCAGTATCTGAAGCAAAGTGGGGAAAGCTGGCAACATGGACTAGAGAAACAAATGATTTCTTTTTGCCTGTATCATGTGCAGTACCTGCAGGGAGATTGCTTTGTGATACACTTTTCTACAGTGTCTTTCTTCATCCTTAAATAAATAGCACTAAATTTTCTGAAAGCTGGCTGACCACAGATAAACTCCATCATTTTTCTGATGGGAGCCATAGGGCAACTCCCAACCTTGTATTAGGTATCCTAAGGTATCTATTAGGTATCCTAAGGTCTGGTGGGAGGATAAAGGGACCATGACTGTAAATTCAAGTCTGGAAGCAGAGGACTGCACTTCCTCACCTGAAAGAAACTCAGATTTGCACATCTGAAACCTTAGCATAATACCTTAGGGGATCTTGTGAGGGACAAAGATATATTAAATGAACATCACAGGAATTGGGAAGGTGGCTAAAATAATTAAAAATCTATTCCATTTATAAAAAAGCCTATTGACCATTAAATCTTGGAACAAATCTTCCAGATTTCAAAGTAGGTGCACATTAATCCTTTTGCATATTACGGATGATACTGGTTAAGCAATACACAGCAGCAAACAAATACTTTGAATGTGAAGTTATATTCTTCAGTGCTTACATATCAAAGTATAATTTCAACTTTCTTAAGCTTATTTCATGGTTATTTCAGCAGCACAGCTGAAAATATCTCTGAATCTTGAAGCTATAATATCACCCTAACAAAATATAATATTTCACCTGTGTAAGAGGGAATAAAATTCAAAAACCTATCCACGATTTTAAGATCCGCTGTTGCCTAGCAACTCTGCTGAGGATGATGGGATTTTGCTCATACACAGGCCAGTAGGCAGCCGGGACTTCTCCCCATGCTCCCACAGCACCGTTAGAAAAAATCCCTGTCTCCAAAAGCATCTTACAGAGGTCCAGTGGAGCATTTTTATGTTATTTTTCATAAGTTACACTTTGCTGTTGCCTGGACTTTGAGGGATTTGGCTTTCCATGCCATTCAGGTGGCTACGCAAGACACGTACAGACTAATTTAAATGATACTAATTCCATATGAGTTTTCTTTTTTGGCTTCCACTATGATGCTCTACTGCAGTTGTTACTGAGCATGTAACCAAACTCCTCCCAAAAGTACAGCTGAGCTGAAATGAATAAACATTTTAGACTGTAGTAAAATAAGTTGAAATTCAGGCAGTCCTGTTCCTAACATTGGCCCAAACCCATGCCTCAAAAATCATTACACTACAGCAGCTGCCTGCCTACTATTCCACATGTTAGTATCTTCTTCTTCAGAATCCTAAACAGAGTCTTTTTGTAAGTGTGGTGTATGAAATCCCACCACTGGTTAGAAATCACAATAAACTGTATATAATGTCCTTGCTTTGCAACATCTTACCAGTAGATTCTCTGCCCAGGGATATACCATTTCTCCATGGAGATCTGTCACTGGACTTTAGGGATTTCTCTGGGAAAGGCATGGGCAAGAGTGACTCTTTGCTGGCTTATTTATGATTTTGACAAGATGCTCAAACTTAATTAGACTTCTTTTTAATAGGAGTGGGAATGAGGGGAAAGACTTTGACAAGTGTTGAAATTCTTCATCCTTCCCTTTTTCCTGAGATGTTGTAGAAATAGATGAGAAAAATTTAGATTAAGCCCTTGTCTGAGGAAAAAAAACAAACACACACAAGGAATCTTTCTTCTTCCCAACCAATTCAAGGTAAGGTTTTGAAACAGAACCACAAGACATACCTGTATTTTTACTTTATATACACTGAAGCCCAAGTTTCAGCTTGAATCTTTTCTAAGCTTACCCAAAACCTTGAATATTTCCAGGGATGGGGCATCTACCACCTCTCTGGGCAACTTGTTCCAAAGTTTCACCACCCTCATTGCACAAAATTTCTTCCTTCTATCTTGTCTAAACCTGCCTTCTTTTAGTTTAAGACCAATACCACTTGTCTTATCACAACAGGCCCTGCTCAAAAGTCTGTCCCCATCTTTCTTACAAACTCCCTTTAAATACTGGAAGACCACAATAAGGTCCTCCTGGAGCCTTCTCTTCTCCAGGCTGAACAACCACAACTCTCTCAGCCTGTCCTCACAGGAGAGGTGTTCCATCTCTCTGATCATTTTTCTGAGCTCTCCTCTGGACCCGCTACAGCAGGTCCATGTCTTTCCTGTGCTGAGGGCTCCAGAACTGGACGCAGGACTCCAGGTGGGGTCTGACCAGAGCGGAGTAGAGGGGCAGAATCACCTACCTCAACCTTCTGGCCACGTTGCTTTTGATGCAGCCCAGGATATATCAAAACCTCAAACCACTGTGTTTGAAAACCTTGGCAAATCTGGGCCAAGTTTCAGTTCTCTTTAGGAAAGTTTCTAACACCGTCTCTGTAGAAATCATGATGCCTAAACAGTACTTTATGTAACAGAGATATGGTGAACCTAAGTGTCACACCTAATAGAGGTGCTTCAATACTGTTTTTTGCAGCTGTAAGTCATAATAAGCATGATTAGTGCTTCTTTCTTTTTTTTCTTTTTCCTCTCCTCTTCCAATCTTTGCTGCTCTATGATTAATTGAGAAGCAGTAAGACTGTTACAAGCCAGGAGGAATGGTTGTGAACTGACAGACAAGGGTATCCATATAGAAATAAAAATGTCAATATATATCCATACAGAAATTCTCAGTTTTGTATAAAAATACTGTTTATTGGTGGTTAACTCAGAAAATGTATCAATATAAAACAAGGGGGAAAAAGCAATTTATGTTACCTTTTAAAAAATGTTTTAAGTTAAATGTGCGACTTTACAAAGAATTTGCAATAAACAAATTAATTCTCTTTTAACAGAATGTAGTAAAATATTCCAGGTACAGTCAAAATGCTCATTAGCACAGTAGAACAAGGGGACAGGATTTTGTTTGCCTTAGTATATTTTACCCTGCACAAAACCCAGTTATAGTAGCTAGAAATAAAGACAGGCAACAGGTCTTCAGCAGATTCAGCATGAGAAGAAAATGTCTTAGCCCAGGTCTTCAACAATGTTTAGTCAGAAAACAACAGGGCTGATCATAGAATGGTTGAGGTTGGCAGCGACTTCTGGAGGTCATCTGGTCCAATGCTCTTTCTCAAGCAGAGCCACCTAGAGACAGTTGCTCAGGATCATGCCACATGGCTTTTGAATATCACCAAGGATGGAGACTCCACAACCTCCCTGGGAAACCTGTGCCAGTCAATGCCGTCATGGGGCACCACTGAAAAAAGCCTGGGTCCATCTTCTTTGCACCCTCCCCTCAGGTATTTATACACATTGATAAGATCCCTCTAAGACTTCTCTCCTCCAGCTTGCTCTCTCGGTGTTTCCTCATATGTGAGATGCTCCAGTCCCTTCATCACCTTCAAGGCTCTTTCTTGGACTTTCTCCAGGACACCTGTGTCCTGTACTCATGAGCCCGGAACTGGACACATCCAGGTGTGGCCACACCAGTGCTCAGTAGAGGGGAAGGATCACCTCCCTTGACCTGCGGGCAACATTCCTCCCAGTGTGGCCCAGGATACTATTAGTCACCTTTGCCACAAGAGCACATTGCTGACTCTTGGCCTGACGGCTAGGTCCAACACTGTAGGTATTTAAACATTAGTAACCTGAATGTTTCAGTGGTGTATGTGTAAACTGAACACACTAAGGATACTTCTGGGTTTTCAGTTTTGCTGCTTCCTTGAATTTCCCACCATCCTATATTTAAAAAAGGTACACAGAGCACCTTACAACAATGTAGTCCATACACCTACTGTAGACAGTATCGCAACAGTAGCAGCTAGTTTTACTTTTTTCCAGGTTTGTGAGTCAGCTTCAACTGAAATAATTCTCAGGCTTTTGGCTCAACGCAGATATTAAACAATATTTAACAAACAGGTGTCAGAATCCCATTGAAACCAATTAGGTACATTTTTACTGCAACAATGTAATCAAAACTACACTGCCCGTTTATGACAGTCAAATTATCTGCAGTTTGAAGGAAAGCCAAATTTCACAATATAACTGATAGGAAAAAGATCAGAGAATAATCAGATGTTCAGGAGTTTTTTCCTCACTAAGCTAAAATATTAAGCATTCTTATATGCCTGTTCTAGCAGCAACACAACTGCTCCTCACATAGGCTGGTGCTTACACTGCCATTAGCTGTGCTATCGTTCTAATTACACACTGAGTATATTTGTAATAAAACATTTTCTCTCTACTGAGCTGCAGAGTTACACTCACTCCGTAGTAAACAGAAACACTGCTCACGGTGGAAACTGGAGATATTAGAGCCTTTTTTTTGGTTTTTTTTGTCCCTTGTCTCACCAGGTTTAATCCCTCTCCTATGAAATCTTTTCCTTCTCTCAGTTTGAGTTTGGGATGTATTTACTCCTTTCCATTTCTAACTCATCGGATCTGATTCCCCAGCCTGTTTCCAGTTCAGTCACTTTCCCAAATGTTTATGTAGCCCTTTCATACAAGTGTGTGCCCGATTTTACCCACTACTACTTTCTAGTCCATCTCTCACCTCATTTAATTTCATTCCATTTTGCTACTTTTCAACTTCTAAGTTTTGCTCAGTTGCCTGTATTCTGATTCTGGTGGAATGCAAATTAATTTATCTTCTTTTCTTGCTCAGTCTCAACTACTTGAGAGTAAACTAAAATTGGTAAGATTTGAAATTGCAAAGGAATGCATTATTTGTTTTCAATAAAATAGAATGAGAAAAGGAAATGAGTACTGTGGGCTGAACTAATAAAAGGGAATAGTTCTGGTGGGCTGAATGGATGGCAAATAGGAAGAAATGCTTGGACTGGAAATGGGAGAAAGTTTAAACTGAATTACAAAAACCAAAAGAGTAGGTAAGACAAAGGGACTGATTTTGGGGAACAAAGAGAAATAAGGTAATAAGAAAAAAACCTCACAAGATAAAGCAGAGCATGAAAAAAGAGAATAAGCTAAGCTTTACGGGGAACATTTGAAAGAAAAAAAAAGAGAAAATTAAACAGATTCAGCTTAAAGAAAAGTACAAATAGAAATTAACACAAGATTAACGGAAAGATACCAACTGGAAAACAATTATAGGATTAGATTCTTCTTACATGGTCATGATGCAAATAGCCAAAAAGAAACAGAACTGAATTATTTGTACAGCCATGTTGATTTGAGTGCCGATATGATGTCTGGTGCTTTTTCAGTCACTGTTGTGAGGTACTGAGCTCAGGGAGCAGCACTCGATTGCCTCATCATACTGACTTCTGCAACAGTGGCTGTCAAGTGGGCTTACTTCAATATTTGGCAAGGAGACAATCCTCTTTCTTTTTCTGTACACCTTTGTTACCTCAGGTGGAGATTATCGCAATGCTTCCTACATGGGGCACACCTTCAGACCGCTTACAATTTGTAGATGGAATAGAACATCCCAGCCCACTCCTTCAGTAGTATTTCATGCAGATAATGGTTTGTTTTGACCTTTTAAATATTTTTTTTAGTGGTTTGGGACTCATCTAGGCAAGAAGCAGACTGTCTTTTTGCGTTTTCAGCACAGCTGAAGTCACCTGAGGTGCTTCACCTAAAAGCCCCTTCATGGTAATAAATGGAGGAGGCTGATGGCAAAGTGTTCTCAGCATGAAGTCTTTTACTTTGAATTAAACTTTTTTTTTCCCCCCTGGGATATCTCAAAAACTAGATCTGATTGTATCAAGAAATTAAATGTCCAATGAATTAAGGGGGACAGGGCAGATCAGCTAGGCAGTAAGGATGAACTGATGGGACACTGCTAGTCAGAGGGGAAAGAAAGGAGGAGAAAAGGGCAAAGGTAGAGAGGTGGAACATGAGAGGGAACTAGCTGATACTAGAATTTGAAAGGTGTGTTCAGTGATGGGTCCTGTTCCAGGCTGACTTATAATAAAAGTATGCATTAAACAGAAACCGGAGGAGTGGAACCATTTTGTATATGATAAACTTGAACTTGCCAGATTATTTTTCAGTTTTGGTACAGTTTTCTACAATGTTTTATAGGAACTCTATGTAAACTAAACCAACATTATTTCTGTCCTGGAAATAGTACATTTTAATTAGGACATGCTGGGCCATATATAAATAAAATAAGTAGCATAGTATATTGCTGTTTCTTCTAGGTTACCTTTCTAAACTATATATTTTCTTCTTGTCAAGAACTAGAAATAATTTCAGGGTGTGATTCTGCGACACTGGCTATTGCTCATTTATTTATTTTTTCCCAATGCCTGGGAGGTGGAAGGACTGACTGAAGGTTTTTATTGTTCAGTTAGACCTTTGCACATGAGAAGAGCAGGATTCTGCATGCATGATGATAACATGTCAAGCAGTGGCTGTCAATGGAAGGAATAAGTAAAGGCAGCCCAAGCCTAGGTGATCACCCCTATGACAGAGAAGCACACAGAAAGGGATCAGACATCTTGTTGATGTCCCTGTGGAATGAAGGCAGAGAAATGTTCTTGACAGTGGCAACCATGGGATTTCTCTCTTTGTCAGTGAAAGGAAAGCACAACTGACAGTCTCAGCCTGGAGTACAGCAGCAAGAATGGAAATAGCACTGCAGGGTAAATGAGCCATGGGAAGAAGTGCAGTCCACAGAGTGGAAAGGTAATTTTTAGAGTTTTAATTTAAAACAAAAGATTCTTAGTAAATTTTCTTTAAAAAATAAAAAATAAAAAAAAAGAAATAAAGACACCTAAGTTATGGCTTTCTATGTGGTAACTTATATGAAGAGTGGGTAAGATGCCATATACTCATTCCATGTTCAGAAAATTGGAATGAAATATAAATTTTTTCAATTTTATTTTTTTTACTCAATTTTATTGTTTAAATAAACTTTCTATGTTTTGCAAACCTGCTGGAGAAGTCAATGTGAAATATCCTTTAATGTTCATTTGTAAATTTCTTTACAATTGTTTAGTAGCAGCATCAGCTGTAACATAATATTTCTCATATCATAAGATAAATATTAGATGCTGTGACCATCGTACAACTAGCAGGACTCAAACTATTTGCTTTCTTCTACCAAAGAAACACATTGATTTAGACAAAGAGGGATTGTGTTAAAAGACATTAAGCAATTTAAATGTACTAGATTAAGTATCAGAAAGGTTTCAGGTAAATAATTCCTTTGCAAATATTAACAAATAACACAACTCTCAGCTCCCTTGGTAAGTCACAATTTTAGGCAGAAACTGAACTGATTCCAAAATGTTTAGAAATTCTTTCTTAGTTTCAAATATATTTGATCCTCAGGGATGAAGAGATTAAGATGCTCATTTGAGTGAGGCAGAGTTGACTTTTCATAACCAGTTATGTTATTTGTCCAACACATCTCAGTCCTTGGTGGTCCATTTGCCAAACAGTAAGGATAGAAGAGTTATATCCTCAACTGAGAAAGCTCTTCCAACGGTACTTAATTACAGAGTGAGAAGCGATCCTCTTCTATGGCTGCTGGGGCCATATAAGCACCTGGAAGTTAATACAATCAAAAGCCATTATGTTTTTATTAACTTTCCATCATTTTAGTTAAATTTATGTGCTCTCATTAGCAATTCAGTACATTAAGAATCATAGCAGAAAACTTTCACCATCAGGTTCTTCTTAGGGCTCTATCAGTTGTCTGTCACGACATTTGCCAGAACACTTAATTGTTCTTTTCAGTTAGATTATGTGTGATTTTAGCTATTTTGAGAATAGTAATTTGTCAGAAAAGTCTGAAAGAGGAGAAACAATAGAGTTGACTTGTTCTGCATGGACAGCATCATGATAACTTAAAATGTTGCTATTACCAATGTTATGCAAACATTTTTTTCTCTTTCCACAAAGGTGTATTCCCTAGAGAAAGGAAGTTTAAAAGGATATCAATGTTATTGCAAAGGTAAAAAAAAAATTAAAGGAAATTATTTAATTGAGATTGCATTTTCCATTTCATTTCAGGCAGAGTCTTCACAAATCTATATTATGTTCTTTCTTTTGTTATATTGTTCTTGATATTTTTTTCTCAATTACATGACCCTCTGTTTCATATAGTGCATGGATATGTGTACTTAATGATCATGAGGCACTGCTCTATACTGTTCCATTTTTATTATCACTTCATAGCTCAAAATGAGGTCTTATGCGTTATTTACTGACTGTTTTTTGAGTCCCATTCCAGCTATGGTATTGTAAATTTCCTTGTGACCTTTCTTATAACACTCATCACTACAGTTGTTTCACAACTGTTAATTCATTGTCACACTTTTGTGACATGAAGGCAACCTGATAGCTATGTTTATTAGGACAAATAATAAAAACTGGCTATACAAATGCAGAGATTTTTAGATACTATAATTACTGTTATAGACAATACAACAACAATAAGAAATTAAGCACAAAGACAAAACAAGGTGAAAAAGGATTTAGCCATTCATGACATACAAATCTGATTTTTCCTCAGTGCTTATTTTTTTTCTGTAGGGATAGGGTGTCAGAAATGACTATGTTGCAGTCACTGATGCAAGCTCCCTTGCTGCTGCAGGAAGCTATGTCATGAAGACTGAATGCTGAAGTCCAAAGAATATTTATTCTGTACTTGGACTATGGAAGATGTTAGTTCATGTTTGGTCCATCAAGCTATTAAATTGCTCTACACCTTGTTGCTGGCAATTCCTACAGCAAGGAAATGCTAGTCCCAGCACTGAAAGCATGAGTACATGTGTTAACATGATGGGATAGTGGGAATGAGAAATTGCACGTTCATTTCCAAGATTTGTCGTCTCCTTTCTGTCCTCAAGACTTTAAAAGTAGTCATTAGTATGTGCAAATAAACTTAAATCACTATGCACATTTCTCCCCTTTAGTCCTCTATTTTATAACGACTTTAAGTGTTAGTAGCAAAAACTAGAAGCTCACAACACTAACCTGAAGAAACTATTAGCACCTGGGAGCATTACCTGTACTTGATATGCACCATTTAGGAGGGAGTTAAGGCCCAAAACGCAGAAACATAATCAAATCTTTACAGATACCTGTCAGCTGGTGAAAATTCCTTGGGCTCCAGAAAAACAGAATTCTTTGTAGTACAAAAAAATGTACAAAAGTACAAAATTCTTCGTGGTCCCTTGCAGCATGAATATATTTATTCAGAGCACTACTGTGGGTACCATTTTACTCCGCAGGTCATGATGTTTTGTTCCAAACTAACTCCTATATAATGAGCATGTAACTACTGAGTGCTTGCATAAAGTCTGGGTTAAGTGACCTGCTCACTACCATCAAAAAATGTTAGCTTGTATTCTTGCTGTTGTATTAAATCATCACAGCACTTTCTTTATTCTGGTACTTCCTCATTCACCAAATACTCTCCTCCCAAAGAGAGGTCTAAGAAACTCCAGAAAAAGATGTATACTTGCATCTATTACACTGCATATTACTTAAAATGGTAGGTCTGAAGTAACCAGATAATATGAATTTAAACTTTCATTTAGATGCATAAAAACTGCAGTAATTCTTTTGTTGTTAATGGTAAGGAAGGGATGCAAAATATGACAACGTACTTGCATATGCATCACAAAGCAGAAATATAGAAAGGAAGAGCATACAAAGAAATGTTGTTTTCAGACTGTGGACTAAATTTTGGAACTCATTTACAGTTGGGGTCTGTTTACATCAACAGTAACTTTACCTGCACGTATTTCTCAAGTTTATTGTTAATATTCCCATGCTCCTAATAAAGTCCATTTAGTTATTACTCTTTCTGAAGAAAATACCCTAGACATTTCCAAATCTTCACTATTAAAAAAAATAATCAAAAAAGCAAAGCTTCTTGTTTGTGACTGTCACCTTAGCCAGTTAGATTCTGTCAATTAGTATAATGACTGACAAGTAAGATTGACAAAGCAAGCTGATTTTGTTGTTGTTGTTGTTTTTCTTCGCTTTATGTGGAAAACTACTGCCTACAGATGGACCTTCCTTTTCAGTACTCTTTCCTGTTGGATGAATGGAGTTACCGGAACAAAGGTTGAACTCCAGCCTGAAATTTGCTACTATGCTATATTAGACCACAAGAAACCACATTAGGTTCAAAGGTGAAAGGTTGAAATACTTGTTGTTACTGCATGGCATTAAATAGTACACAGGAAAGCATGATGTAAGAAACAGCAACACAGGGGGCAGAAGTCCCACTTGCAAGCATCCTCATTCACCTTATCAATCAAATGCACATTCAAGGATCTTTGCCTTGCACTGATGAAACACTCTTTCCTTATGTGTCAGCGGTGTGGAAGGTAGTCTCTGGCAGCCGAGAAAAAATTCCAAGGCAGTAACAAAGTGATTCAGACTAGTGGGGAAAAAGGTTCCAGCAAACACTTTAGCACATCAATACATTTCCCAGCAATGCCCTGCATGGACACTCAGTCCTAAAGTTAAAGAATGACAACTGAAATGCTGAATACCCTCTCTGTCTTCAAAAAATGGATACTCAAAATCCTGAATGTGTTCTGTAAAAGTTTCATTTAGCCTTTCGTATACAAAAGAAAAGAAGGAAAACATGGGAAACTATACTGTCTTTTATAAAAAGGTACAGCAAAACTATCCAAAGGCCAAAATATTTAAGCTTACAGCAAGCTGCTGTTCTGTGAAAACAGAAGATTTATTTCATAGGATTTATTTGCTTATTTTTTTCAGGCGACTGTTTATTCTTGTGTTTCTGGTCTACTGCAAATATGGTGAAGCAGAGGAGCTAAGGTTTCTACAGGGCACTGGTACTCAGTGATGTTCCCTGACTCTATGCACAGTGAAGTCTGAAGATGTTCTCCATTCTTTTCATCATACCCTTTATAAAAAGAGGAAGAAAACACTTTATTTTAAGATTGTTTGGGAAAGAACAAAAATCTGATTTTTAGAGACAAACAGGTGAAAAGCTTATTCCCCAAGAAAAAGCCATTTTTTCCCAGATTGCATTTAAATGCTCAGGCATTAAGAACACACAGTGCTTTTGTAGTCCTTTGCAGGGCATAGCAGATGTGTTTTGCTGACTGACTCCACATTTTGTTTAATGCATCAGTTGCCCATGACTATTTGTTCTGAATTCTGAACCTTTCCTCAATAGCAGAGGGAATGCTTTTTTTTTTTTTTATTTTATTTTATTTTATTTTCTAACATTCCTCCTTCTGTGCCAAAGGATGCAGTCACTGGAGAGAAAAAAAGAAAAGGTTACTGCAGCTGCTGTGACAGCAAGTACAGGTTTCAATCAAAGCGGGTAAGTGGATTTAATAATTTTGAAAGTGTTTCATGAGTGCTCTTGTCTCCAAGAGTATATCAGGAAAGTGGACAAATCCCTAAACCCTGCACTCTGTGGTCCCACAATTAGGCACTGAAAACTCAGCTAATGTTTAAGGCAAGTGATTATTTGAACACGGTGAGCCTGTGTCTGTTGTGTACAGCAATGTAAGTGGCTAACAGAAATGAAAAGAGTGGAGGCAAGGAGGAGAAGAGAGTCAGTTGGGGAAAAAAAGGTGCATTTTCTCCTTTTTTGAGAAGAAAATTCAAGGGTCATTGCAATTGAAATTACATTTTTATGTCTTTAATCTCAATTGCTAACAAGAAAACACTTCTTTGAGTGCCAGGTCAGAAATTTTTCTGAATTCTGCAAACTTCTTGACTCTGTAAACATTGCATCTTTCCTGCCTAGATGAGCACAAGGTCCTTTAACAGACCTTTCCAAGGACTTTGAAAGCAGCATTGCTTTCACTTCCCTTTGTTTTGACTGAAATCTTTGTCCTTCCCACAATTTTGGTGAGGAATTTTTTGTGGCACCCATTCCATCTAATAGCTCTCTGGTTAATATGAATCTACTCTGTTTCCTACCTGCTAGTCTTAATTCAAGACCAGATTCCAAGCAAATATTAGTGAA
Source organism: Phaethon aethereus (assembly GCF_964289735.1). Lineage (NCBI taxonomy): Eukaryota > Metazoa > Chordata > Aves > Phaethontiformes > Phaethontidae > Phaethon > Phaethon aethereus. The sequence goes on along the minus strand of NC_138576.1, from coordinate 55,413,921 downwards.
CTTCAAAGAAGCTTTGAAATCAAAACACTACATTATTCCGTGGCACACTGAGAGCTCTTGAAGAGTTAGTCACACCAACATCCCAGTAAGTCTGGGGAGAGTTGTGAATTCTTTGCACTAAAACCCATCAGAAATGTTTCTCTTTGGTAACACAGCAGCAATTAAAAACCGTTAGGGTTCATCCAACACAGCTTTACTGGTGACCATCAGCCTCATACTACTGACACTATCGCACTAGTGTATTCTGATAATCAGTCTTAACACAAGGTAAAGTCCTGTTAATATTGGCACCCAGGAGAACTTGCCCCAGTGAAAGAATCTAATTTTACAAAAGCTTTGATTTTGAATATTAATTACACACATTAAAGGCATATTTACATATAGATAGGCTTTTATTAGTGACAGTCTAAGCAATGTTCAAACAGGTAAGTATGGGGGCTATGCCTAAGGAAAATAAAAATCTTGAAAGATGCCTTTTACAAACTGTCAATTCTACTGAGACATCAGAAAACACAGGTAGAGAAGCTGTAGGGAGAGATGATACATTTTGCCAGGGAATTTAAGGAGGTACTTTACGGATTCAGGTCCTTAAATCTCATTGGGTAGCCAACATCCAAGGTGTTTCCGTGAGTTTTGCTTTAAGCTCAGTTATCTGCTTAGGTGGCAAAACAACAAACCTTTAAGAAAGCCCATACCGTTCAGGTAATACTATAGATCTGACATACTTGTACAGTGTGGAAAAAAATGTCTTTGGAAATGTGGAAAGTGACATGCAGAAAGAAAAGCTTTACATTGTGCAAACAGGTGGCATTTCAGTACTTGCACAAATATTCAATAGAGTGTTATTTTGCGTATATTTCCCATCTCTCTCATTTGTGTGCTGATGAATACAAATATAACACATTTTTTAAAATATAAACTACAGAGTCTCTGAACTCAGGATGCATTTTATTCATGTTTTAGGGATGACTTTTTTTGCTAATATCTTCATGCAGGATTTTCAGAGAATAAACCCTTTGCCTCATGAAGAAAATCATATTCTATCCTGATACAGATAAAAGATGGCATGAGGGGTACTGCACAATGCTATCTCTGCAATGTGGTTAGCCAGTGATCCAAATTATTCTGGGATATCTTTTTATGGAAAAGAAATTATAGAATCATAGAATCATAGAATCATTTAGGTTGGAAAACACCTTTAAGAACATCGAGTCCAATCATAAACCTAACATTGCCTAGTCCACCACTAAACCACATCCCTAAGCACCATGTCTGCATGTCTTTTTAAATGCCTCCAGGGATAGAGACTCAACTAATTCCCTGGGCAACCTGTTCCAGTGCTTGACAACCTTTTTGGTGAAGAAATTTTTCCTAATATCCAATCTAAACCCCCCCTGCCACAACTTGAGGCCATTTCCTCTCATCCTATCGCTTGTTATTTAAGAGAAGGGACCAACACCCACCTCGCTACAACCCCCTTTCAGGCAGTTGTAGAGAGTGATGAGGTCTTCCCTCAGCCTCCTTTTCTCCAGGCTAAATGACCCCAGTTCCCTCAGCTGCTTCTCACAGGACTTGTTCTCTAGACCCTTCACCAGTTTTGTTGCCCTTCTTTGGACACGCTCCAGCACCTCAATGTCTGTCTTGTAGTGAGAGGCCCAAAACTAAACACAGTACTTGAGGTGTGGCCTCACCAGTGCCAAGTAATTATAATTACTGTGTAAAGCCATGATGGATTCAGTGAGTGACTTAAGATACTGCTCTATAGCAACTGTTGTGTTAGCTAGTGGCCACTCAAGTGACGAAGATACTGCACAAAAATCCCCATGTGTGGCTGTAAAATACAGTGCATAAAGGCAAAATATTTTTTTCTAATTGTGAAAGAGAAGCATAATGAAATTACAGGGGAAGATGAGCTTGATTGTATTAACAATTACTTCATAGAGATATCAGATAAATGTCAACTATCAAATCAAGTTCAGAAATTTTTATTCTTCCATTTACAGTATTCTTAAATACAACTAAAGAAAAATCGTTATTTCCAGTTTAGCCAAAATCTAAAAAAAAAATCTATTAAATTGTAGGAGCAAATTTTGACTCTAACATCTTTGGAAAAGAAAGAGATGCTGGGGTTTTCATCAGTTCAGGGATGATATTCTCTTAATATGAACATGAGAATTTGAATCTAGTTTTGTTGTAAAAGTTAAGAAATGGACTCATGGAATAAAGTCCATCTGTAAAATTGGTGAATTCCCTCTTAAGTACCTATCTTGTAGTCCTTAAAGAACCTAGACTCCTGCTTCCCACCTCTAGGAGGAGATTATCTTGCACACTCTGGTCATCTGCCCTCAAGAGAGGTTAATTATTAATTAACAATTAATCTGGAAACAACCAGTAACATAAAACTAAATCTTCCTTCCCCCCTTTCACAAGATGGAGGAGGGACTAGGGAGAACCTAAATAAAAAAAAAATTTGCTGTTCTCTTTAGTTTCACAAAAAATGTCCACACGACTACCTCGCCTCCCAGCTCCCCTCACAAATTACCGAGTTTGTACCCCATGTAACTCCTGCAGAAGAACCACACTGTCTTGGAAGTACGTAACCTCTTTTTGTCTCCTCTTCCACTTTCCACTGCCTGTCATTAATGACTTCAGAAAACAAACCTGATAAAGAATTTAGTTTTCTTTTTCTGAATTCCTCCCCCTAGTTGTCTTCTTTACTTTTTTTCCCCTGCTCTTTAACTTTGCAGATGAGAGGATGTGGTCCCAGATCGTCACTGGAAAGCAGAGGCACAGTGTTTACAGACACAGTGATGTACTACCTTAATTCTACCCATCAGAGTATAAACTGGTGTTAAAGCAAATGAACACTAAAAAAAACAGCCAAAACTAGATAATGAACATTCCTGTAAGTAGCGTGAGAACCAACATAAATCCATGTTTTCTGTCTGAAATAATCCATCTCTATTGATCCTTAAAATAATCCATTCTCTATCGATCCTTTTACCTCATTTTCTCTGACTAAGATTCAATTTCCAAACCCAGCAAAGCACAACTTTCTTTAATGTTATTAAATCTTGTTCAGTCCTTCACAGACTCACGGTATTAATACCTATGTGTATATTTTAACTTCCTAGACTTTTCAACACTGGCTTCAATCTAGACAGTAGACAAATTTTTTGCTGTGTATTGTATATAGATCACACTTGGAGATGGCAGATAAAATTAAACATAAGTTGTCCCCATAATATAAAAAACAAAATCTTGGATATTCATCTGATGTATCTATGAGTTTCTTACGGAGTTGGATAGCTGCTTACAAGTACAAGCTTTTATGCAGAATTTGTTCTCACTTTCTAATGCTATAAGTAACTCAGCTATTTATACCAGTAAAGGTCTTTTGTGAACAAGGGCTACATTAAAGCATTTGATACAGTAGGAGTTTATACAACCCTAAAGATAACAGGTTAGTTTGTACTAGCCCCTGGCACTGGGTCACGTACCCACGCTGGGACACAGAGCATGGACCACGGTGTGCTCAAAGGCGCCAGAGGAAATGGAACCGCTGCAGCACTGCACAGCAGCCAGGAGTGTCCATTAATCTGGCTGGAAAAAGAAAGGGAGGAGGAAAATAACAGGGATACGGAGAGCTCAGACCACATATAGCTAGGGAAAAAAACCCCAAACCAATGATTTGAATAAGATTTAAAATTTTACGTGTTTGGAAGGGAGTTCAACAGATGCTGGAAGTAGGTTGGAATAGTATCAATGGTGTAAACTGAACTTTCAACTCTGAAACTGACTTTCAGACCACTTTATTTGGTGGTTTCATAAATGAGATTGACACAGAAAAATTGTTGTTGACACACTGCTAAGAGGTAATGACAGAACTTGGTAGATTCAGAAAAACAGACGGGAAGATCAGGATAACAGTGAGGACTAGAATGGTAGGAAGCGGTATAGTTAAATGGAAAGTCTACCAGCTGAAAATGATGGTGAAAGAAAAAGATCTGCAAGTTACTTTTCATAAATCCACATGCCACCAATGACACAGTGATGAAAAAAAAGGACAACAGGTAACCCAGATATTTTGTATAGAATACTGTTTAAAATTCTGGTTAAGTGTGCTTGAAAAGATATCTTTCAGCTGCAACTGGCTGCAATAAAAAAGTTGAACGAGATAAAAGGACCCATAGTAAGGAGCCTGCAAGAGTAGCTCATCTTGGTTCACTCAGAAAAATACAAACCGACAGGATAAGATTATTACCTTAAAAACATTAAAAGGTAAATACCCAAGAAAAGAACTTCTGCTAAAAAGCAACGTTCACAGGAACAAGCTGTCTAGAAACATATTTAAGTAGATTCACATAAAAAGTTTTCTAATCATCACATGAATGAAACCCTAACGCAATGTTTCCAGTAACGTAGCAGAGGTGGGAAGTTCCTACATGACTTCATAAACTTATGAAGGTTGCATTTGAAAATACATTATTGGATTCAGTGACCACAGAGATATTTTCCACATCTGTGTCATTACAGTAAATTCTGTAGAGTCATTTTTAAAGTCCCAGAATGTCAGATTTATATTACCTGTAAAAACAGAGTTTCTGCAGAATAACCTGTCTGGAGGAAGTTTGAAGATAAGAATGGTTTCTTTTAAAAGTATTCTTTTTGCTACAATTATAAATTACAACATTTTTCTACCAACTTGTAGATTTTAAGTATGTGAATAATTATGCTCCAATCCAAAGCAAGAAAAATGAAAACAAAAGTTCAGACTGAATGACCTAAATGTGAGAGGACCAAGGACCTTTTCCCTTGAAATAAATCTATTTTATTCAGACAGATAAAGTACCAATTATCACCAGTTTACAAGCATTCAGCCATGTGAAGTGTACCAGCAAGCACTGGGGCTCATACACTGCTAATTATTCTCTTGGTTAACAAATATGAAAGAGAGCACAAAGACCGCACAAAAAGAAAAAGCAAGAAACATCCATCTGTAAATGTGTATTTTCTGGGGGGAAAAAAAGTCTGTAAGTGGTGTTGACAGGGTCTGGGGAAGAAGAGCACCTATCTTATTTGCTTTGCAAATAAAGCAGAAAATTTGTATTCCAGGCTTCTCAGACCAGCACTTTTACAAGCTTTCAATTCAGGAGAGCAATACATTAAAAATTATTGGGGAGGAAAGAAAAAAATATATTTGGACCTTTGTTAGTTGAAGGAATGATCTTGTCCAAAATCAGAGTAAACAACCTCAGTCTTGGCATAATTTCACTGAACACAGGAAACATTAAACCTCTTTAGAAGCCCAAGACCACTGATCAGTTGTTAACACAGCTATGTTTTTCTTCCCCTCTGCAAACATTTAAATACATCTGTAACAAGCCTCAGATGAGTGATATAATTAAACCTAAATTGAATTTTGTGCACACAGCCAGGAAAAGGTACTTGAATCATATAAGTTAACCTTAAATCTGAGTTTGCCTGCAGTGAAAAGTGAGTAAATGCAACAGTTTATCACTGCAATGAGCTTTAGACAGAATATTTGATATCCAAAGTCCTTGGTTTTATTTAACTTCTGAAATGTCACTCTGATGATGCCATATCATGTATGCAGTGATTAACATCAGAAAAAGTCTTTCTGAGGTACTTTTTTTTTTGGTTTTATGAATTTCCATGATCCAAACTCTCACAAAAAATAGGTTAGTGATGGCCGGCTTTATAGCTGGCTAGGATACTTTTCTTATTTCAGTGTTAATGATGGAGCTTCACATGCTGACATTCTTATCACATAAACGGCATACCTCACCATAGCAATGATTATGCTACACCCCCTGGGTATGTCTATAGTCCCCTTCGAAAAAGAAGTGCTTGGAAGTGGTCCTTAGGTCCAAATTAATTGCTCTGCCAGCTCTGCCCATACTCTCTGTAAGGTAACTTGCACAGCAGTTTTAAGCTCAGCTGCTTGCATGTTTAGATCTAAAATTTTATTTATTTTGCTAGACCTATTTAAAATCACATTTGCCATTTAAATGCTCCTTTAGAGAACAAATCTTGACAGCATAAATATCCTATGATGAAGCATATGAAAGTCATCATTATTTCAGTAAAACAATCTAATAAAACAGGAATTGACTAGATCAAGTGTCAAGATAGAAAACAGAACAGAATATTATCGAGTTAGGTCTTACCACAACCCCCTTATTTTAAAACCTTCTTAACCTCACCAGCAGATCTTCACCTGAGGGGGACTTCACCTCTTGTACTCAACAGGCACACAAGGAATTTTCACACTTGGATCCTGCAGTCTGCCTTCTCCTAGGAAACATCCATGCCTCTTCTCTGCCAAATGGCAGAACTTCAGTAGGCAAGAAAGTGCACCCCACTGCCTATCCTGCTGTCAGCTCCTCTCCCCAACATTGAACGCCTTGCTGGCTCTCAGGCGTTAAGATCCCACAGATGTTCAGAGAAAGGACTAAGCGTCCGTCCAAGCCTAAGCTACAGGGGCAGTTAGTACTGCTGTGGTAGGTGTGACCTTTGAGTGGGAACTTGGTGTGCTGGGGAAGCTGTGAGAACAAGGCAACTTTTAGTAAGGATGAGTTCAGATCCCCGAAGTGTCGGGAAAAACATATTTTAATTAAAGTACAGAATATGTGAAACCTTTGGTTGCCCAAACTACACAATCCTGAAGAACAGTTAAATAAAACCACTCTAGGTTTGAGGAATGATAATTGCAAAAATAGTCTATTAAAAAGCAACTGCTGACAAAACCAATTTGAACGATGGTAAAAACTTTGCTAGATACAAACTTATTTTAACAAGTGTAAAAATACAGATATGCCTTCTTTCAAAACCATCTCTTTTGAAAAATTCAGCTTTGAAAAACCTGCAGAACATCGTTTATACTGAAAAATATTGTCAACAAAGCACATCTGAAAAAAATATTCCAATGAATTTCAAAACATTAGAAAAATTAAAACTTTAGTTTTTGTACAACGTATTAAGGATAAATTTTGTGATATTATCCTTGTGATGAGATCAGTTCACTAGATCATCTTTGTGTAATAATACATTCAGTGTACCTCTTTGAAGTATACTTCAATTATTTTCAACCTAATACTAGCCTGAAGCTCTACTTCTAAATAACAAATTAACTAGAGGATCCCCCTGTTACTACTCATTAAAATGTTCATTGCAAATCTTTAAAACTGAGAGAAGCCATGACTACGGCATTGCTACAAGAATAAGGCAGCAGATTTCGCCACGATTATTCAAACTTTCATGTGTTGGAGATTTTTACTGGCTCCAGCCCTCCTTCTTGTCTCATAGAAGCCTATTAATATTTCGGTAGACTGATGTAATGTTGCAGCTGTAATTGCATCCTGGGCTAATTCATTAATCCTATTCTCACAAATATTTTCTGTGACAATATAAACAATTAGTGGAGTTGGTACAATGGTGGACAGAATTTTAGCCAACCAGTTACAGAAGGCAAGGTAAATGAGATAAATCAGTGAAACTAATTTAACTGTGACAGTGGGGAATACATCACAAATAGAAAATAAGTTGTGTCAAGTGGGAATGAAGATGATCTGTTTTTCCCTCACTGAAAACACCACATAAAATAAGACCTCCATTTTTTGTCATAAAGAAACCAAAAGCTGAAAGAATAGGAAGAAGGAAATAGAAAACACTCAGCTACTCCAAAGGTTTCAGAGGAGGCACAAACAATGGAGCAACAGAGATTTAGTGGAAGAAATATAGAGGGGGCAAACTTTGTGTCCTTACAGGCAACACACCAAAAACTATAATAAAGACCTAACAAAAAGTACTGGTCAGAACCTCAGTATGTGTTAACTGATTCTCATGAAAAAATGTGGACCAGTAAATAAAGGATGCAAGTAATGCAATGCTAGTGAAAGATTTATCTTAAAACAAAAGTGTATGTGGGCAGTGCAAAACAATATATTACTCAACAAAGAATTGAATTAGAAGAAGAAGAATGTGCATATACTTGCAAGAATATAAGCATGACTCCTATTTTCAGGCTTTCTCTTCCTCCAAAGAGGGCTCCAAGGAGAGCTGTGATGAAATGGCAGGTGGGTTTTTGAACCTTGCCCAGGGGTAAGGGATGCACAGAAGTGGGGAAAAACTGGCATGCAAGATAAACAGCCTGCCATCAACATAGCTGGTTAATGTCAACTTTGCTAACACTGATTTTTCACCATATTTCAGAATCCAGGACAAAAGCAGACTCCCCTCGCTTTTCCCTTTTCTTGTTGGGGTAGCTGACAAAGCGTAACTTGAGAGACAGGAAGATTAATGTTAGCGTAAGCCTTGTACTCTGAAATGGAAGTAGTTTAGTTAATAAGGAAGGTCACCTGCTGAACCCTGGCTAGCTTTACTGAAAATGACCAAACTAAATATTTGAAAGGCTTGGAAAACCCAGTTATAGTCAATGAAATTGATTATATAAATTGCTCATCCCTCTTTTTGCCCCACATGATTCCATACAATAGGTGTCATATTTCATATCCTCAGAATAAATGAGCTCTACCTAGAAGCTGCACATAACATGGTAGTGTCATTTTTTCCCATCTATTGATGATTTGTGCCATTGTATTTGTGCTTGCTGAAATATGAATACAATAAAGCTGTTAATCAAACCATCACAGCAGTGATGAGACACCTTCAGTATACACAACTGTATTAAATAATGGTGTCTGTTATTTTACAGAATATACCTCCTATCACCCCTCTGTAGACTGGAAGCATTACAAGAATTGTGTTAAATGATTTTCTAACACAACAGCTACATACAATTTGAAAAGCCATTGGTCATTATGAAAGAAATCAGAAAAAGAAATCGGTAGCACACACTCAGTGAAATACAGATTGATGCTCATTTTTCAGTCCAGAAACTTTGACAAATCAAATGAAAATTACTTACTCCCATTTGAATAAATCACGATTCCTTGAAGCTCTTCTCTATTAATCAGTGCACTGTAATTACTCTAATTTGCACTTGATTTCTCCTAGTTTAAAGTATAAGTATGTACCACAAAACAATATACTTAATGGCCTTACAACCAAAAAGACTCAAGACCATGCTATCTTGTTCCCAGGTGATCATTATGTGTATTTTTTTATTGCAATAATACCAGCACTTACATGATTTTCTACTTATTCTATAACCGCAATGCATTAGCAAGTTGTAAATAAATTTCCACTAGACATGAAAAAATATCACATGTAAGAAATCTGGAGCTTGTATCCTCAGTGTGGAAAAAAGTGTGACTGCCTGCTCACTCCCCTGTGTCCTTGACCCAATTTTCCTTTGCTTTCTCATAAGGCAGCTTCTACTTTCTTCAGTTCATCAGTGGGAAGCATCCTGAAATACTACTTTTCCTTTTTCTTGTTGGGGTAGCTGACAAAGCATAACTCGAGGAACAGGAAGATTAATGTTAGCATAAGTCTTGTACTCTGAAATGGAAGTAGTTTAGTTAATAAGGAAGGTCACCTGCTTAACCCTGGCTAGCTTTACTGAAAATGACCAAACTAAATATTTGAAAGGCTTGGAAAACCCAGTTACAGTCAATGAAAGGCCCCTTCCAATTTTTTGCTCAGATGTAGGCCAATACCTCAGCTTGTTTTGTGTATTCATGACTATCCATGAGTAGCTGAGAAATGTTGAAGAGTTAAAATATACTGCACTGAAATTTAATGATATTACTAAATATTCTACTCTTCATTCCTGGCACCTGTTCAAACTTTTGCATTTTAATTTTTCTCTTGGTAAAATTCCCACTGCTAGATTTCTACCAATAGTTATTTTGAGACCTTTTTTTAGATAAATTAATAGACCAATTAATAATACTACCTACAGATAATATAAACTATGTGTATCAGAACTTGAAGTTTAAAAGGAAAGCTTAGTTGTGTTACAGAACATGCACACTTACCTGAGAGATTCATGTTAACTAGCATAGATGTTGTTAAACTTAAAAATATAATCAGGGTTGAAAACAATTTGTGTGTTATGAGAAATTATAAGCATGTAAAGTCACATAATGAGAATAAAAAGTATCTTTCCAAGACAGATTCTATCACCAACAACATAAAATGTACTGTATTTGAAGTCTAACAGTAACATCACGTATTAAAGATAACCCTGCCCTTTATGCTGATACTTCATGAACAGGAGAACTGTGAATGGAACTATCTTTTTCTCACTTCTTAAGTGAAGCAAAAACATTATGACAGCTAAGTAACAATATTTAGTACATGATGGCCAAGCTGCTAGTATAGAAAAGCTTGTGAAAATATAATGTACAGCTTTCTACAATAAATTATAAATAAGATTATTTCAAAGCATATTTAAACATATTAATGACTGTATAAAATTCCAAACCCTACTTCTAATGTATTCTCAACAAATATTATTGCATTTTTAAGACCAATGGGCATTTATTAGATACCTCTAGTAGTAGGTCAGGGATATTATAGGCTTTGGGAGTCAAGAAATTAACAGGCATCAAGCTGTCAAGAAAGGGAACTAAAGATCCAATATTGCTTTAGCCAATAAGCTGACCTACTTCTAGTTTCTGTATTACACCAGGGTAAATTTCAAGTTCCTATTTCTTGCTTGTTCTAAAAATAGAATAATTTCCCGCTCATTTCCAGCTTCTATGAGAAACATGAACTTTCTTGTCTTACGCTTACCAAGGCAGAATCTCCACATTTTCTACTTTTAGATAAGGATACATTTCCCAGTGTGTAACCAGGGCAAGCAATTTCAGACTGCGCATCTCTCTACTTCTTCGCTAGGAATCTGGGGGTCACGTCTTTTTGAATGGGTGCAAAAAGGACAAAAGCACAGCTGCCTGACCTCCAAACTGGTTAAACATTATGGTTTGGGAAACCATGTAACCAGGGAAACATAAGGCTGTGTCCAAGCTAATGTGTCCTGCCTCTCAATACCACTCACATTAGTTCAGGTACAGCAGCCTCCCAACCAAGATGTATAATGAGAAGATAGGTGGGAATCTCAGGGTTGCATGCATCCAACTGTGAATATTTATATCTGCTGGCAGTCTTGCTACTTTTTAATCTCTAACACTACATTTAAATTGATGGACCTGGAAGCACTTCCTAACTTCTGAATCTGGATATAAACCCTGCCTATGTTATGAGTTGAGGTGGGTGACCACTGTCCATCTATCACTGTCTTTCCCAAGTGACCCGGATTCCATTCAATAAAAAGCTGGGCATACAGAGCCTCCGTAAAAAGGTCCCTGTCCCATCCCTATTCCCCTGCCCTATTTAGACTATGGAGAGAAAGTATAATGTGGGGTACTCACAGGATTTCCCTAGAAGTTAGGCAAAGACTATGCCAACTTCATGCTATGTCAAAACAACAATGCTGTTTTCTCAATTAGCACTTTTCCTGCAATCAAGCTTGGTTAAAAGTATACTTTTACTGCTAAGATGAAGCAGGAAATGATGTGCAGCACCGAATCTCCTCACAAACAGGTTGAATAGAAGATCAATCAAGTATATGAACTGAGGTAAAAAGGCCAAAATTTCTAGAAGAACAGAGATTACCAAGTATGCTTTTTACTGGTTTTTGAAAGAACTTGTTACCTCTTCACATACCCATTACATGAAAAGTACTGCATTATCTTGATTGTAACTGACCAAGCTCTTAACTTTTGAAAAAAAAAATATCCAATGGCAGAAGAGATACTTGCAGTCCATGTCAACAATTCTTACCAGACATATCACTAGCTTGTTCTTGGCTAGTGAGCCTAAAGTACAGTTTACTTCATATTAGCTTTAACATCAAAACCTTTAAATAGTCCCATGTCAGAGAGCTAGATCATGGCTCTGTCAAGGTTAGTCTCTAGAGTGCTCAACATCCCTTTAAATATCCTTTAAAATATCTATAAAGTAACGTGCTGGACGTTGGCAGATGGAAGAGCAGCTAACATCTCAATGTGTGCAGAAGGAGTGGGTATTTAACACATTATTTTTTGCAGTAGCTGCTTGGGGAGACAAGACTTGTGTAGTACCTCACTCTTTCCATGTACAGTGACATGGCACCTTACAAAAGTGTGGGGCTAAGGAGGGAAGATAATTAACATAATTAACAGGACCTTCTACTTTTTAAGGTTACTTGTGAAACTGTTTATTTTGTCTGGCTAATAAAGACATCTTGTCCTGAGACATTAGAAAACATCTTGCAATAAGCATACAATTCATGACAATATTAACGCAAATGCTTTTATTGGTTCAATCAACTGTGGTTTATTTCAGAAAATGAAAGAGAGTCACCCTGGAACATAAACTATTTGGACATAATACAGTTAGAAATGTTATAAGAAATTACCCTGTGAGATTTTGCAAGTGTCAGTAATGAAGTTTAGGCAACCTAAAAAGTTTGCATTACTTTCTGCCAAAGCCTTTTGAGACCACAAATTTATTATGAATTGTTGAGACTCAGCCTAGAAATATTTTGGGGAAATAATATGTTCATGCTTTTTCCACATACCCACCAAATTTCACTGTCATTTACATCAGATCTTACTCTGATACACTTGTACAACCAAATCAGACCTTTGATTTTTAGCCAGTTTGGCCATAAAAGCAAGACTGTTGTTTGGTCATAAAAACAAGACCATTATCTCAGCTTAAAATAGGGTTCAGGTTAACTTCTGTACAGAAAATCATTGTCTTCAACAGCTTTCCTTGTGTTGATTACATAGATATGGTGTATCCAGCATGTCACATAAATGCTGTTAACCCAAGATAGTTTTAATGTTATGCGTTACATTTAGTTCTTTTCAATTCATTCAGGGAAATCCAGAGTGATTATGAATTTTCACATATTTATACAATCCAGACTATATTTCTAATCACAAGTACCACTGGAGAACTCCCATATTATTCTACTGAAACACAATTTAAATGAGGAGAGTTAGAACAGTGTGAACCTGCAGGAGGTGATTCAGGCCCTTCTTTCATATATTCTATTGAAATTGTCTCTCAAAAGGGCATTAGATTAAAGTCTTAAAGTCTTTGTCAACTGAGGAAAGAAAATGAGAGATACAATGCCATTTAGGTATCATGGAAAACAGAGGACACCTTCAAAGCATCATGTGAGCATTATTATGTTGAATGTTTAAGATTTCACTGGAATGTGTCAAGCACAAGCTCAAAAAGTTCCCAGACGACAAAATGCTTGAATCACTAGTTATGAAATTAACTGAGATGTAGGAAAAGGAATCACTAGAGAAAACACTGACTAGGAAGTAAAAATAACTTTGGAAGCATGTGGCAAGAAACCTATTGAAGAAAATAAATGAACCTATTCCTTCACAACAGTGTTTTGAAAGTACAGAACCATCACACTGTAGCTATTTTATACTCTAGTCTTCAATCTGACAAAGAATCTAGCCCAGAAATTTCATCGCTATACTTTTCAGAGACCTCAACATGAGAGATACTGTCCTGCGGAAGAAAAACCCTAACTTTCTCTGTTGAGCCTGTGTCAAAAAAAACCCAGAGAGCTCACTTCTCTTTTTTATAGTCCCGTACTGTCTCTGTAAAAGAATTTCATAAACACACTAGAATGTGCCATTTGTCTAAATTATGATATCTTTTTTGGTTTAGGGTAGACACATAGGCAGAGTCTTCCTGGAGTCATGATGGTTAATTTAATGGAAATATATATCCAAAAGACACCAGAATTTACACTGTATTGAGGTAGTCTTTTCTCACTCACAGATCTCAAAACTTGCAAAGGTGAACATTTTGACAATTTCCACTTTGTAGATGGGCTACTCAAGGTGCACAAGGACTATCTGATTAGTCCATTGATGTCAAGCAAGCTCGAGGCAGCTTTAGCTACATAACAGAGCTCTCTTGAGTCCCATCTTGAGATCATGTTACTGGTGCTTGCTCCTTTTTACATGTTAAATGGCTAAGTACTCTCCCAAAAACAACACTGCGTGAGAAAAGATTTGAGTGCTCCCTTTTACACTTCTCAACAGAAATTATTTTAACTATGCATGTCTTACTAATGAAATGCTTCTTATGGTGGGAAGAATTTGATACTATTTTGCAAAAATACATTGAACATTTATAATAAAATGATTTAATTTACAGCAATGTTCTGATTAGTAGTTGAAGATCACCTGCATTTTATGGCAATTCAGAGTTCTGGAAGACATATATATTTACCAGAATATTCAAGCAATTCCTCAAATGAATTTCAGTCTTCAATTACAAAAAAAGGCACTTATACAGGCTATGGGCAAAAGCATTTAGACTGTGGTATCAATTTTACATTTCTAGATAATGATATAACACTCAACACATTATAGAAGATAATGAGTTTCTAGCTTTCACCAAAACCTCATGAGCTTAAATCAGGCTGTTGCTTTTCTGCCTGAGATCTTAACCTTCCACTGCAAGCAAAGAAAATTGCTTGAAGACAAAGACAGAGAGGCAATAAGCATTAAAAAATGTCTGTAATACAGACTTATCACACAGGCTTGAAAAGACTCTAAGAATACTTATCCTTGGCTGTGATAAGTGGTTATCAGAGAGGAAAAGCAAAATGGTTTCCTGTTCTTTAGAACTAATGAACTTTATGTGGGAAAATATCATTATTAATTTATTAGAGTAAGTATTTACTAAGTTCCTTACAGTTATTACAAACAAAATGGTGTGAAATGACTTACATGAAAACACAGCTCAGCTTCCTTTTTCCTTCACAACCTGAAAATATACCTTCTGCTCCTTCAGTTTTGCTGAAGATTTTTGCCTGTTCTTAGATATAATAGTCCTTAGATTTTACCTTTCCTTGTAATGCACAGACTACTTAGGACCCTAGCTGCTCATAGATGGCCTTTGGCTAACAGTACAGGAATTTCCTATGTAGCCATCTAGTCCTATGCAAGTTACTGCTCCATCAAAGAGACAAAACCAAATGTGCTCCTGCAGCTCTGTGTTGCCATTCACAGTCCAGTGTCTTTATTTCAATCACAGATGAAGGTTGACTTGAGCCAGTAAGCACACTGTGGTTCAGTGACTGCGCCTCACTGCTCTTATTCAACTTCTGCCATGTCTGCTGCAGTACCAACAGAGACGACTGGAGAATTGGGGTGGCATTAATGTCAAGTGAAAACGCCTGTCTGTTTCAGAGCATAGATATCTTATGGACCGGCTGACTAAAAAATTTTGTCTGAGCATAAGATTAAACCTCTGTGTTGACAAAAGGAGTGAAGAAAGCATGCAAAAGGGCTCTCAAAGAACGGATGCCAATGGAATAAAATTGCAGCTGCCAACACTAACCTGTTGGTGATGTTGTGTCAGACACACAGAAAATGGAACAGTTGACGCATTCATGCCTCTTTAATAGAGAAATAAAAATAGACAGAAGGCTAAATATAAGGCAGAAAAATTTATACCCCTGGGAAGAACATTTTGTATTCCCACCCAGCAGGCTCATATCATTAACTGTGGGGGGCATTGTTTCACATCTATCTAAGAACATTTTCTAGCGTACAGGTTTTGCAATGCTACCCATATCTAGAAGAATAGCCATGATAGTATCAAAGCAGTGTGGACAGCAGTGTTTCAGAAGAACAAACAGTTTAGGAAAATCTCCTGGTAAGCCAGAAACCTTGTCATGGTGCAAGGCTAAAGAAATAGAATTAGAAGCAGATACTGTTCCTCTCCTCCAGTGCTGAAAACCAAAAGTATTCAGGAGGTGTCCCCTGTTGCCTGTACGCGATCTCCCTTTCCACTTCCACTGCCCCCTGCACCCACCGTGTGCTGATTATTACCCCACAGAAGTCAGTTTTCAGGAAGTGCACGGCATTTCTCAGGAGCTTTTGAAGATAGGGATGCTCACTGACAATGCACATTTTCATGCATCCTGAACATGACTGAGACCTGGCTTAAATTCTTTACAACAAACCTCAGTTTCTACATAAACTCCCCAAAACAAAGAGCTTTCTGTGTAATCTAGTAAAGCAATTTTCTCTTGTGTATTAATCTTCTTTGGGCAGTTACTTCGACTTATCCTAGAAAAGTTTATTGATTTTTGTTTGCCTCAAGAACAAGCTCAATGAAAGACCAGGAACTAAATCTCTATAATGTTTAGGTAAGATAGATCATAAGCAAAACTGTTATTTGTGACAAACAATAACTGAATCTGCAGGAAGTATTTGTGCAGGCATTTCTTCCACTTTTACTTGAAAAGCTACATCTGCATGCTGGACATTTGACATCATGACCTTGTCTTAACTTGACACAAACTACAAGACTTATAGAAGGAAGTCTGCAGCTAATATGCCTAGATTTCTGAGAACAATGAACAAACTTGTATCTCATTATCTACCTCACCATATCCAAACATGAAATAGAATAGATACAGCAATAACATTCACCCCAAATTCCACAAATTCTATGAGATTAAGGATGATTTTGTTTCAGAGCATGTTTTGATTGTCATCTAAAATGATGCTTAACATAGATGGAAATTTTAGCAACTGCATGATATAGAAGATGCTTAAGTATTAACTTCTTAATTAGTATTTTAACTGATAATAAATAATTGCAGTAAAAGAACTGTTAAGTAGCTATGTATCAATCAGCAAGTAGAATTTTATCTGCAAAGTGCAAATAAAGTTTCCTGTATTAAGTTCTAAAATGTACTTATAAAGCACAGAACTTAGCACACTTACTAGTGAACATTTATTTTCAATAGAAAGTCTTTTGAACAGTTCGATTAGCTCATTAACATTTATATTTAGAACTGAATACAAGAGGTGATTGACATGGAACTCAAGGATTATACAGTTCAGAGAGCCTTTTGTCACTAAAATAGCAACAGGGAGACAGATTCTGGAATCTGCTTAGAAGGCAGCAGGAAAGAAAAAGCTTTTTTTAATGATGAAGAAAAGCATCAAATTATACATGCTAAAATTAAAGGGTTTGTTGTTGATGGTGGTTTTTTTCTTTTTTTTTTGTTAGTATTTCCTTTCAGAGTACCACACACATAATAATCACCCATGCGTATTCTTTGCCATTCGCAAATAGAGAATTTGGGGGCAACAGTAACATTTTCAAGTGTATACTTCTCATCCTTAAAGCATTTCAGAAGCTTAAGTTCCCTCCTATAACCATACAGAAAGCAGGTGAGGTGCTTGGCTCATATTCAATCTGTAAGACTTTGTATCACCTGACACTACGGGGACAGACAGGTTCTTTTGGGGATCCTGTGCATGATGATGACAGCACTAAGATGTAGTTACAATTAAAGATTTATTTTTTAATAGAATTTTATTATTAGCATAGCATAGAATTTTATGATCAGAGCAGCACAGGACTCTTATAAGCAGGATCAGTGTAGCACAATTTTAGAAGTAGCATAGAATTTTATAACACAGTTTACCTCATGGTTCCTAGTTACCTGGATCCTCTGCAGATTGGGTCAAATCTTAATACTGGTCTTGCCATACCAATGTAACAATCATAAACTAGACTCAAAAACATGTTAAAGAAGATGAGTCACTCATTCAGTCCTCAGAGGAAGCAGATGATCCCTGACCATTGGGTGATCATGGGGTTTACCATCCCACAGCAGTTCTGGTCCAAGTCCCACTTAGGACTTGTAGCTACTTGATTTTACAGACAGTGCTCTGTGTGCTCTAACACTTGCTTGCTCTGTGATGGTGTCATCACCACCACCTGGTTGGTGCCTGTGACCTTCAAGATTGGAAAGCAGTGAAGAAGTCACCCTAGCACCCAGGAACCTTGAGGCTGAGAGAAAGAAGAAATCTGCCTAAAGAATTTTCACCTGGACTGATCTGTGACCCTCTCAGTCACAGAGAATGGCCATTTGCCTTATAAATGGTGTTACTTATGCCAACCATATTAACAGGGGTGAGGAGCAAGGTTACCAGTCACACTTGGATGCCCAAGTGTTACAATCAGTGGGAAAAATAATTTGTCTTGAAACAAAATTAAGACTCCACCTCCCACAGAAAATCCCTCATAGCCAATTTAGTGTCATGTTGCACTCTTACAGTGGCACAATGAATTTTGAACTCTTCTTTACAATAGTTGTATAGTTTTGACAGAAATAAAGTCAGATATCCCCACTCGGACTAGTCTGTGGTCCCAGAAGGTAGTATAAATGCCCTGAGGCTTTGGAGAGCATCTTGGGGAAGTGCTATAAGTACCGATCTTGTCACAGGGTAAGTAACCCATGTTTCAGGCTGTCCCGATTTTGTCTTATTCTTTGGTTGAAAGAAAATGCCTTTCCAAGCCTTCTCGTGCCACCTGCAGCCGGGATAGTACAACCCACTTGTGGGTATCCTAAAAACTTTTCAGAACCCAAGCTGGTGGAGGATGGACTTGGAAGAACTTTATTAGTCCACACCTGAATTATGGATTTGTCATTTACAGTGTTCAGTGTAAACAAGACTAATCAAGTTTAACAAAAGAGAGACTTAAAAGATAAAACAGTACCTTAACTGAAAAACAGATTTATGTTGAGGTCAAAATTACTAATAGAGAAAAAATAAGTTATAACTACAGAAAAAGAACAAAATGCAGTACTAAAATTACGCATAATAATAATAATGATCGTCAAGAGTTGCTCCAGTATTTTGGCTGTTTTGAAGTTAGATAATTGACCTAATTAAAATCCAATTAAAATAGAAGAGCAGCAGCACTCCCTTCTTCTGTCCTGATAGCATCATTTCTAATTAAATGTGACCAAGACTGATGTGGCTTATATAAAGTCTGTAGCTATCTGTATTACTATTATTAGGCGTGTTCAAGGAAACATACCAGATTGAGCCCTTCTCAGGGGACGTAAATGGGGGAACATCTAGCTTGGGGGTGGTAAGTAGCAAAAGATGGGAACCCAGCTGCTCAGCCTTTCAAAGACAGCAGATGGCCTTTTACAAAAGCACAACTTTATGTACTTACAGACAATTTTGGTAAGAGCTTAGTAACCAAACATGTTAGGCAATGATGTGGAGTTTTCTCTGGGGCTTTAAAGTCCAACTCATTTTGCATGTAGGTAATCATTAGATGTCACATCATTGCATTAGTTTAAAAAAAAATAAAATTATTTCTACCGTGTTAAGAAAAAAACATTTTGAGAACAGGACATGTTTTTGGAGTTCTTTACGCACTTCATAGTTTATCTATGAAGCTTATGGTGTGGAAAGTTTTTTAAACATTACTTACTTACACACTTGGGTAAGTTAAACATCTTGAAAGAACCTAAATTCTGTGTGAGTGCAGGTTTGGCTGTGTAGAGATTACCAGCACCTTTCATCTACCAGGAGTTCTCTCCCTCAGGATGCTTGAAGTATAACATAAGGCAGTGCATAGAAGCAAGAAGAAACTGAAGCAGGGACCTTCTTTTTCTGTTCACAGTAATCATCTCTCTTCTCTTTATCAGTAAATTCTGTCAGCATGAATGAATGCACTCAGGCATGAGGGAAATATGTTTTTATTGTATTCATTATGAATATACAAGATTTCTGGCATGATACGACTTTTGAGAGACATGTAATAATTACATACTTAAGCTGAAAAGACATTTGCAGATGCTGAATCCTAGTCACTTTCAGCATTGTAATATTTAGACCATGAATGAATATGTGAAACACTACTGGGCACAAGAGAGATTGGAATTTCTGTATCATAAAATTCAAATTTTGCCTAGCATAAATACAGACTAATTTTGCAGGGATCGCTGCATATGTCCTGTAAAAAAATGTCCTGTAAAGATGCACTGTAAAGAAATGAGGTCCAGTTGCTACTTCTACTTGCTACTGCTTTGGCAACATTGACATGGACTAAAATGTAAAACTGGGCAGAGAGATTTAGTCTCAACTCCTATAGTACAAATTCCTTGTAGCAACCCAAGTAATATACATAATAAGCTAAAAGAAGGCTGTGACACATGCAATTACAGCAGATGAGACCAGGGACTTCAGCAGAGGATCAGAGTGCCCCAGGGTATTGAGTATAAAGAAGTCTGTCTATTAAATGGTTCATGCTTTGCTATGAAAAAGTGTAATTGTCCAGACATTTTAATTTGACTGTGCTATGCTAAAACGTTTACTTTCTTTGGAGAAGCATGTGGTTTTCTTTAAGGCAGTAAGTGCTGAGATTTTGTGCTGGAGAAATGTTATGGAATATATTGTGTGGGTGAGGAAAGGGGAAGAAGCTCTTTTTCTGTTTGCACGTATTTCTACCATCATTTAATTCTTTTCTTGGAAATAGATAACTCAAAACTGCCAGCAGCAGGAAGGTGGCTGTTTGGTGGTTTTTTTTCTTCTTCATCCTTTCTGTAGAGTTGCTGAATATTTGCTTGTCAACCTTGGTGATGAAACGCATTGTTCAAAATCAATGCAGAAAGAAAAACATATCTTAAAGCAAGAACAAAAAGTTAAAGAAAGGAAAAACTAGTTGTTGCAGCATAGTATTTCCCAATGCAATAGTACTCATTCTCATATGCAATTTCACTTAAGAAAAAACTCTGCATTCACTTCTCTATGGGTTCATAAGGTAATTGTGTTTACTCTAGCAAAAAAAAAAAGAGAAAAGAGCCAAATTTGGTCTTAACATAAGGAAAATATGCCTAGGAGAGGCTGTAACATAATCCGTTCCTCAGGGGAATTAGAGAAATTCTATTTGTTACAGAAGTCTAAAACTGAAGTAGATGAACATGAAAAGAACCTCAAGGCCAAAGGCTCTGCCACCACCCAAGTGTATCCTTCAGTATTTCCAGGGCTGGATGTAATGAAATAGTGCTTGAGGTATATTTGAGGAGTGTGCACAAAATTAAACCGATTATTTTTAGTTCCACAAAATGGTCAGAGGTTAATTCAGGACTCTCACACAGGACATCCATGCTTTAATAGTGCACTATTTGAATATCTCACTGATTTAACAGACTTCTAAAAAATATTAAGTTTGCACATAAATCCTATGTGAGATTGGGGCTTATATTATCATGTTTAGAGCTGATTCTAAGAAAAGATTAAAATAGCATAATAACTGCATCCTGCAGGATTTTAGGACTGTCCATTTCAATCCCAGAAGAACAAAGGTACCAGACTTAAGCAAATGCTTCAGAAATTTCCATAATATCTGGTTCACTTCAGTTCAGAGAAAAATATAAATTGTTCGAAGTGTTCCTGCAATGCTTAGCCCACACCTATTTACATGACAGAGATAACAATGGTCAGATTGCCATTAGATCAGGAGAACTATGGCTTAATTAAATACTTAGTATTTCCTGAATTTAAAACTATTTCTATTAGAAGAATATATCAACTTCTGTCTAACACTTTCCCATTAGTCTAAGTGGTACCTACAATTGATACATATCCCCTCGAGCTTGTGTGATTTAAAGCTGCCTGAAGCAAATCTATGGAGTGGCAAAAACCATTAGACCATCTGTTTACCAAACTGGAGGGCTGGAATTTGAGGAGATATGAAAAGATCACAGATACTTTCTGTCATTCGGGGGAAAAAAAAAGCAGTGAATGGCTGCAAAATGTGCAGAACAGTTACTTGGAGATAGCAAAATGTACTAGGTAGGTCGAAGCACATGGGACATTTTTAAACAAACTCACTTTGAGATATCATAGTAAGGGGGAGGGAGGTGGCAAATAGTGAGAGAAAATGTCTATTTCTTTGAGTAATACAGTTATATCTGTAAAATGGTAAGTCAAATTTGGAGCAGGAAAACAGCTAGTGGGCTGAAGCTGGTGAGGATTAGGGAGGTGTTTTGTTCAGAATGTTTTCCAGTTGTTGTGTGCCAGCTGAGCAACAGAGAACACCTGAAAGGCATTCCAGCACTTCTGTTCTTATGTTTTTGATTTAAACTTACCAATTGCTGAACATTTGTTACACGAGTCTACAGCAAGTAGATGTTTCAACTAGCTTTCTTATTTTATGATTTGTTTTGCTGCTTATCCCTGTACGTTGATGATAGTCACCCTCCTTTACTCCCAACAAATTCAAACTAAGTGATCTCAGGTTCTGCAGTGTCTTTAGAAGTCCACAGCAGAGTCTCAGATCACTTTTGCTCAGCAGAAGCGTCTCTCTTCCATTCTACTGAGCTTAATTAACACAGAATTAAAAAATCTCCAACTGAACAACAATCAAAACCTAAACAATTAATAGAACAATCCTTTAGAAATAGAGAAAGCAAAAAGTTTGAAGGATCTATGAAAGTCAATTGTATGCTATAAGAGTACAGCTACAGATTACAGCAATATGTATTAAGCTTTTCCTAAAGAAAAAGGTGAGCAAAGAGCTCGTATGAAGCCATTCCTGCATTTGCTGATTACCTATCTGTGTGACTAAAGCAATATTAATTGTGTAAAAAAATTCAATAGTTGTCTTTTATTCTCAGTAGGCTGGAAGCATAGCTCTTAATTTCTTTCTTTCATGCACTGGATTTTTATTAAATCTTTCAAGCTGTTTTCTCAGTGCAACGGCCTCTTCATATGGGCTGAAATCTAACACTGTGTTCACATAAAAGGCTTTGGGCACAGTTACATTTAAATCCCATTGCACAAGAGTCACACAAGAGTCTCTAACATGTATGAACTGGAAACGATAATTTCCCCGGCTGGGAATCTGAACCAGTGTCATACATAGGAATGTACCAAACCACGGAAAATGGAACAGAAGTTCTCTTGCTTAGCCAGCTGAAGCAAGTTTATCATAAGTCCCCTGGCCTGAGCAACTGGTAGGAAAAGCAAGTAACTACAGAAAATATGTGTGTAGCTACCTATGCACTGATTTTGCAGAACGCTTAAGTACAGCAATGACATTCTGAGTAAGATAAAGGATCAACATCAGATGTAACAACATCAGTAAAAATATTTGCTGTTGTTGCCAAAACTGCTTAAAGTTTTAAGCTTTTTAAAGATCAAGAAGCCCATATTGACCAAAACTCAAGGGATTAAAAAAACAATTATGTATTACAGAATGTATGTTGTAATTTTATTAGGTCAAAAACTATTATTGATGTTATTTGTTATTATTCCTATGACAGAAATTCCTGGGAAACCTGTCAAAAGTGAGGTGACACTGTGCCAGGCATTGTTCAAACTTGTAGAATGACATGACCTTGCCCTGAGACCTTTCACAATCTAATTTAAAGCCAAGGCCCAACAAATGGATGCAATCACTAAGAAAGGAAGGTGAAAGAACAATAGGAATGCTACTGGATAGCCATCATACAATATTTGGATTAGCGTTTTCCTGTAGGCAAGGTTATGTTTTTGTAGGACACTAATTTCTGTGGTTTTACAATGAAATTCAATTATCTGTGACTTGCCTGTGCTATCACATGCATTTTCTTTATCTCTGTGGTAAATTCTGTTTTTATTTTACCTGTGATGACCTTTGAGAAGCTGCATACAAGAAGAAAAATGTTGGTATCTGATTACATACATATAAAATAGTTTTAGAAAAAAAAAAGATTTATCCAAAAAAGTGGAGTTTTGTTTGTTCACACAGTAAACATTCATGAGGAATATTAAGATTGGCATGAAGGAAGTCTGAATGGAAATGTGCGTGTGTAAGCATGAGAGCGGAACAAAGGCTTATAAAGAATGGCCGGGTAATAAACAACGCTCTTCCCAAGACACTGTTTTCATCACCAGAATAGAGGAATCTGTTCTTGATGTCAAAAGCAAAAGTCCTGCAGTCTGCAGAGCAGATGACTCATCAGCAAAAGAACCGACACCCTGGTCCTGGCAGGGTGGCAGCAAGGCTGCAGTGCATCATGTACACCGCTCCTTTCCCTGTTCACCTGCCAGGAGAACAGACAAGAGACGTGTTTCACACATATGCCAAAAGAGGAAAACCAGACAATGGGCAGAGGTGTGGCTTAAGATTTGCGGTGGCTCATGTAGGAAAGATCTGAAGCAAAGACCAACCTCAAAAGAGCTGACAGCTCCTGAAGGAAAAGAAAGATCTGTCCAAAGATTTTTTCTCATCAGCAGTTGAGACAACCTCTAGAAATGCAGGGAGGACTTGACAAACAGCATGCATTGTCTTCTATGTTGCTCAACAAACAAGGGGTGAAGGGTCTGGAGAACAAGTCTTATTAGGAGCAGCTGAAGGAACTGAGGTTGTTCAGTCTGGAGAAGAGGAGGCTGAGGGGAGACCTTATCGCTCTCTACAATTACCTGAAAGAGGTTGTGGTGAGGTGGCTGTTGGTCTCTTCTCCCAATTAACTAGCGATAGAACAAGAGGAAATGGCCTCAAGTTGCACCAGGGGATGTTTAGACTGGATATTAGGAAAAATTTCTTTACGGAGAGAGTGGTCAAGCATTGGAACAGACTGCTGGTCTGTGGTGGAGGTGGTGGAGTCACCATCACAGGAGGTGTTCAAAAAACGTGTAGACATGGCATTTGGGGACATGGTTTAGTGGGCAAGGTGGCGTTGGGTTGATGGTTGGACTTGGTGATTTTAAGGGTCTTTTCCGACCTTAATGATTCTATGATTCTATGATTCTATGAAAGTTCTTTCTTGCATTTTATTTTTCTGTAATAATTAGATCCAGAATAATAATAAATTTTCACAATAGTGTTAAGATTTTAGTTACAGAATTAATAATTTCTTGTCTTCACATGTAAGAGGCATTTACTTTTTGCCAGTGACAAGACTATGAGCATAACAATATCTTCAGAGAAAAACCAAGTTTGTTATGCATTTGTTCCCATTTAGCACAGCACATGGACTTATACCAGTGAAAACACCATCCTTCTAAAGCCTAGGGTATAAAAAAGAGTATGTTCTCTCTGCAGTGCACACTTCCCTGTAAATGAAATTTCTTAATTTAAGTTCTACTCTGGATAGTGGAATTTAAATTCTTCGCTATCACGTATAAAAAAAACTACAGATACTGGGCAAGATTAAGTACATAACAATTCCTTTAAGCTACCTCCTTCACTGGAACAACATTCAGTTTAGATTGACACAACAAAGATCAGGGTCTGTCTCAATAACTTAGCCTTTCCAGTTGAATAATTGTATCAGTGATAGCGAAAGGGCAAAGGGCCCAGGTTACATAGAATGTATTTCAGATCTGTTGGTATGGATTAGCCAAGATGGGACTGTGGCTGGAGGGCTTAATACTTTTTCAGTACAGCACAGAACTGTCTGCCAGTCCTCAACAGGCATCCTCTAAATATAGGGAGTGAAAGAGCTTAGCTTAAAGTAAATCCTGTTCAAGAACTATTAATTCTCCTGTCTGATGATGCAATAAATATTATATTCTAGTTCAACTGCATGCCTACATTTTGCCAGCCTACTGACCTATAGAGCTTTGGAACAGCAAGGAATTTTTTTACAAAATTCCTCAGAAATAGAGGCCTATATTTTTCTTCATTAAAACGAACCTTTTCCAATATACGTTCCTTGGAATACCCTGAGTCTGCAGCTTCTGACAATGCCTGCAGCCACAAAAGGTTAAATGCAGCAGTTTACTAAAAATACAGTATTTATTTTAATAAAGAAAATATTAATTTATTAAAACTAACTGTTCTCTATTTTAGTGGCAACAATTATAGTATTAAAAATATGGTAATAGCAACTTTATTCCAATCTATTGGCAGTGTCAACTTCTGATACTAAGATACCTATCTGCCACTGAATGCATGGCCAAAGGGGCTAGTCTGGTCTCTGGACAGCAGCTTTTGTTGGCAGAATGGTTCTGTGTCTCATATTTACCTCCTCCATTTTTTTTTTTTTTTTTTTTTTTTGAGTGCTAGATAGCCAGGACCATGGACAAGGACAAGTAAGTTACATTAGCGCAAAATATGCTTGGATATTCCTCCATGGGCTACAGGTGTCTCTCCAAATACACATTTACTCCTCAGAAAATACACACCTGGCAGCTTCAGTAGCTTTCTTTTAAACTTTGCAGGGAGGACTTTCTTCTTGTTGACATTTTGGTTTGGTTTTGTTGTTTTTTTCCCACCCCAATGGATTCTCGTGGGGCAGCAATTCCAGATATCCTCTAGCCTTGCAGAGGCCTGTGAAGACTAGAACAATAATCCCACTTCTTTAATGATTTCTGCAAGAGACCTATCCTCCCTATAAGACTTCACAGACTTAAGGTTTGTGGTTTGGGGTTTTTTTGTCAAAAAATAGATTATTTCATATAATTGTAGAATAGTTTGGGTTGGAATGGACCTTTAAAGGTCATCTAGTCCAACATCCCTGCAGTGAGCAGGGACATCTTCAACTATGTTCAGAGCCCAGTCCAACCTGACCTGGAATGGTTCCAGGGATGGGGCATCTACCACATCTCTGAGCAATCTGTGCCAGTGGTTCACCATCCTCACTATGAAAAATTTCTTCCTTACATCTAGTCTGAATCGACCCTTTTTTAGTTGAAAACCATTATGCCTTGTCCTATCGCAACAGGCCCTGTTAGTAAGTCTGTCCCCATCTTTCTTACAAGCCCCCTTTCAGTACTGGAAATCTGCAAGAAGGTCTCCCTGGAGCCTTCTCTTCTCCAGGCTGAACAACCCCAACTCTCTCAGCCTGTCCTCATAGGAGAGGTGTTCCAGCCCTCTGATCATTTTTGTGGCCCTCCTCTGGACCCACTCGAACATGTCCATGTCTTTCCTGTGCTGAGGGCTCCAGAGCTGGATGCAGGACTCCAGGTGGGGTCTCACCAGAGCGGAGCAGAGAGGCAGAATCGCCTCCCTCAACCTGCTGGCCATGCTTCTTTGGATGAAGCCCAGGACACAGTTGGCCTTCCTGGCTACAAGCACATATTGCTGGCTCATGTCCAGCTTTTCATCCACCATTATCCCCAAGTCCTTCTCGGCAGGGCTGCTCTCAGTCCTTTCATTATCCAGCCTGCATTGATACTGAGGTTTGCCCTGACCCAGGTGCAGGACCCTGCACCTGGCCTTGTTGAACCTCATGAGGTTCACATGGGCCTATTCTTCAAGCTTGTCCAGGTCCCTCTGGATGGCATCCTGTCCCTTAGGTGTATTGACCACACTACTTATCTTGGTGTCATCTGCAAACTTGCTGAGGGTGCACTTGATCCCAATGTCTATGCCATTGATGAAAATATTAAGAGTACTGGTCCCAGTACGGAACCCTGAGGGACACTGATCTCCATCTGGATGTTGAGCCATTGACCACTACCCTCTGGATGCCATCATCCAACCAATTCCTCATCCACTCAATGGTCCACCCATCAAATCCTCCTCTCTCCAAGGTAGAGAGAAGGATGTTGTGGGGGACTATGTCTAAAAGCCTTAGAGGAGTCCTGATAAATGACATCGGTAGCTCTTCCCTTGTCCACTGATGTGGTCACTCCATCATAGAAGACCACTAGGTTGGTCATGCAGGACTTGTCCTTGTCTCAAGTCACGTACCTTCCTGCACGCCCTTCCGCAAGAACTGCCGCGCCACACCCTGTTTGCCTGCTCAGCTGGCGGTGCTCCGCATCGCTAGCACTCCCCAGGCAGCTTTTCACAGGCATGGGGGTGGCCGTGGTTGCTCTGGCAATACCCAGGCCGTGTCAGCATCTCCTGTGAGACCCGCTGGCTCCTGGCGGGTCTCTCCACTGCCCTGGTGTTTTCCTGCCTCAGGAAAACCTCCTGGCAGCTGAGATCTACCACTTCACTGCAGATTGGACCAGCTCTGGAGCAGCTCCCCTCGGCCACTGACAACAGATTTAACATATTCTGCTTCAGTTTGCCTGTTAAATCTAAGTAGTGCCTTATCTGCATGAGGTAGCTGTTAGCAGTCACATAGGTACCACCTCTATCTCTGACAGGTCAGATCTCAGACATACTTACCTATGGTAGGACAAGTTATTTATATCTTTAAAGCGATCTTTTTGACCCAATGTAATTTGCTATGATGTTGGTCAACTCTAATTCAATTTCTTTCACAACTGTGCCTGTCACCAAGTAACTTGAAAACATATATTGAAAATGTCCTTTTGTTAGATCTGATATTTATTAAGGGAATCTCATATTTATTAAACTTTTATTCAGATGTAATATATTAACATGAAAAATACCAATAAATACCAAAAAATACCAATAAAAGGATCAACAATAACAGCTGCAATATATGAACATACTAGGGAATTTGGCAAGAATGTATTGGGCATGAATGAGTAATAAGCAGTCTCAGTTTCACCTCTTTCCCTTCTCACTGGGGAATTAGATTCTAGAAATATGATAAAAGGTAAATGAAGTGATTGACCTCTATCGCTTAATGAAAAACAAACAAAAAATAAGAAAACAAGTAAAATATAGAATCATAGAATTATAGAATCATAGAATCATAAAATTATAGAATAGTTTGGGTTGGAAGGGGCCTTTAAAGGACCTATAAAATACTTTATGTACTTTCATGAAGTGGAATGTAAAATATTGTATAATAATGTGAATGGCCTAGTTTCATTGCTAATTTCGCACCATCATATAATTATACATACTAAAGAAAAAACATAACGTAAACCAAAACTGTAAGAGCGCCATGGCGGATTTTCAGTGTGAGAAAACTTCAATGAAATATTTTAACTACAGAAGGGCTGTCCCTGAGTGTTTCTCTATGTTCCAGCTACACACAGAATGTTTCATTCCAGACATCTGAAAAAAATCTATCAGAAACAAATCTATAACATATTTTCCATTCCTACTTTCAAAGACTTTACACCTATGTACCAAGCCCCATATGCTTACCACACCTGGAACTGAAAATATTTGAACATACCATGCCTATAAACAATTCTTTCTGATGGTATCTACTTAAAAAAAAACTACTGTGGGGAATAAAGGAATGTGAAGACAAGAGAGTGAGCTAGGAAGAAGAAGAAAAAACCAGAATGAACAGAAAACAGGATAATCTCCCACATTCATAGAAACTAAAATTTTTAACCTCTTTAGTAAGTGTGGTGGGCTGACCTTGGCTAAATACCAAGTGCCCACCTAAATCACTCTATCACTCCCCTCCTCAGCTGGACAGGGGAGAGAAAATATAATGAAAGGGTCGTGGGTTGGTATCAAGACAAGGAGAGATCATTCAGCAAGTACCATCACAGGCAAAACACTCAACTTGGGAAAAATTGATTTAATTTATTACCAATCAAATCAGAGTAGGATAATGAGAACTAAAACCAAATCATAAAACACCTTCCCCCCACCTCTCCCTTCTTCCCAGGCTCAACTTCACTCCTGATTTCTCTGCCTCCTCCTGCTGAGCAGTGCAGGGGGACGGGGAATGGGGGTTGTGGTCAGTTCATCACACATTGTCTCTGCTGCTCCTTCCTCCTCAGGGGAGGACTCCTCACACTCTGCCCCTGCTCCAGCCTGGGGTACCTCCCACGGAAGACAGTTCTCCACGAATTTCTCCAATGTGAGTCCTTCCCACGGGCTGCAGTTCTTCACCAACTGCTCCAGTCTGGGTCCCTTCCACGGGGTGCCGTTCTTCAGGAACAGACTGCTCCAGCCTGGGTCCCCCACGGGGTCTTAAGTCCTGACAGCAACCCTGCTCCAGCCTGGGCTCCTCTCTCCATGAGCATGCTCCAGTGTGGGCTTCCCAGAGGGTCACAACCTCCTTTTGGCTCATCCACCTGCTCTGGTGTGGGGTCCTCCGTGGGCTGCAGGTGGAGATCTGCTCCAGCGTGGAGCTCCATGGGCTACAGGGGCACAGCCGGCCTCACCATGGCCTTCCCCACTGGCTGCAGAAGAATCTCTGCTCTGGTGCCTGGAGCCCCTCCTGTCCCTCCTGCTTCACTGACCTGGGTGTCTGCAGAGTTGATCCTCTCACATGTTCTCATTCTTCTCTAGGGCTGCAATTGCACTTTTTCTTTTTCCCTTCTTAACTATGTTATCCCAGAGGTGCTGCCACCATCACTGATGGGTTCAGCTTTGGCCATGGCCCTCTGTCTTGGAGCAGGCTGGCATTGGCTGTATTGGACACAGGGGAAGCTTCTAGCAGCTTCTCACAGAAGCCACCCCTAAAGCCCCCCACTACCAAAACCTTGCCACACAAACCCAATACAGGAAGTAGCAACAGGGTGTACCTGGAATTAAACTCTTCTCTGAAAACTTCCATAAAAAAATATATTTCACAAGATGGAGGCCACCTGCAGCTCTGTGGCCACTAGACGTGTTCCACACTCACGAAACTGGAGGACTGATTGCTTCCTCCCAGGTCACAGCAGCACTCCATCTCTGCATGCTGCTTACTGCTACACCCCAGCACTGGCAGCGAAACCCACGACCCTTCTTGTTGATGTCTCTGGCGAAGGGCAATGGTAACATGTCTTACTGGAGACAGATACTTCCTTGGGGAAATGAGAAGTGGCAAGGTTGAATGGGTCAACATAGCCCAGAGCCACTGTGGGGACTCCAGAACATCATCTCTCAGCCAGTCAGGAAGTGACATTTCATTAAAATACATTAGGGAGCCTAGTTCAAGTTTTTTTCTCCGCTTCTACAGCTGCTCTAAGATTACCAATGAGAACTGGCTGAGAAAGAGCAGATTCAGAAACCAAGAGGAGACCAGGATTTTGGTCCATCAGGGTAACAGGACTGCATCTGGAATGCATACACGCAAGAGGAAATGGGCTACACGTCATTCAAAAGCAGGAACAGGGAGTCTGCAAGTCCTCCAGTTTTCTTTCTTAGAAAATTAGTGTTGATATATTTAGTCACAAAAAAGTAGCTGAGAAAAAACCCTTACATGTACTGAAGTCCTAATCTGAACTGCAAGCCAGCTGTTCAGTGCACTGCCCACAGCTACGTTTAGTCCAGGGCTTTGTTGTACCAAGTCTTCCTGAGCCAATTAAACTTGACATTTTGCACACTCTCTAATTAAAATGCAAACGAAGGGATGAATTATTTTTAAAAAAAAGAAAAACAAAGCACAGATTACGGAGGTTAATTAAGAGGAAAACATACCTAGACCCCAAGTTTACTGTTAAGTGGATTTTAAACATAACCTGCTGACACAGCTGAATATGGAGTCTGGACACAGTATGGTGCTTCAGTGGAAAAGCTCTTTATCTGTGGCAAATGTTTGGAGGTTCCTAAGGGAGTACTTCTATAATAGTTCATCTGTATTTAGAAGCTTGAGATAAATTAGTGAAGATGTATGTTTTATTCCTTCCTTTAAAATTCTGCCTCATTCTTCTAACACACACAATACTATGCCTCAGACTGGCTGTCTACATATTTGTCCTGGAATACTACCTTTATAGTAATTGTACTGCTTGTAGCTTCAGCATATACATCGCATCTGCAATTTTCAATGCTAGTAATCAGAGCTGAGTTACTGGACACTTGAGAATCTAGTCTGCTCCTCAGAGCATTTACCTGATCTCTCCTCCACAAGAGAAAATGAGAAAAAAACAGGCAAAAAGAAAACAGCTACAGTAGAATGATATTATCTGTACATATATACTGGTGGGAAGGAAGAGGTGGTGTGAAGTTCTGTGTTGAAAACTTGGAAAGAAACAAAAATAAAATTAATGTGAAATAGAGCTTTGTCAGCCCTTTTCCAAGGCAGTATTTTCCTGTCCTTGAAGTAATCCATTTATAAGCATTGTGTAACGTTTAATTTTTAAATGTACATTTGGAATTATAATGATATTCCTGATGCGCTTTTAGTAAGTAAATGCAATTAGACCTTTTAAAAATGAGTTGCAACAAAACCAGCCCTCCAGAATTCATACAAATGTACTTCCACTTTCCATTTTCTGGGTATCAGAGGAAGACAAGCTTAAAAGGGATTAGTCAAGGCAGGGAAAAGAGTGCAGCCTGCAGGGTACTTTGAGAAAGGAGTTCAGGAGGAGAGATCTGAGAAAATGTTCCAGCACTCCAGCCTGTGTGAATGTTAGCTTTAATTGCAGAAACTCTGTTCATAGACTGTGTCAGCTGAAGAGTCATTTCATGTGCTTTTATGCATTATATAAAAAGAGGAGAAATAAGATCATTGTTCAAATACCTGATTTAGAACTTGATTCCTAGTTTTACTGCATATTTCCTGTATAAGCTGCTCAACCAATTCCAACCCAGATTTTTAAAGCCAGTTAACACACAGCTGTATTAATGCACAGACAGGTGCTTTTGAAAACACAAAGGCACCATCTGCATCTTTAGATTGCTAAATGCTTGAAAATCTGGCTCGTTATTTCACTGAGCTGCAGAACCATCTGTAAAATGGGAAATAATCAGGTTCCCTTTTTCCCAGCTTTTGTCCATTTAGATCTGCTCTTTTATTAGACCTGCCTTCCCAATATATATACGTGTCTAGTATGAGAGATGTTTTATTTCAGTTGGGTTATCTAGTCACTACAGAGAAAAAAAAAAAAACCTCAGTGAGGATTCACAGAGCAAAAATGACTATTGCCTCACCCCATCATATTAATATATTGTATAAGAAATTCAGAGGCATTGCCAAGCAAAGCTTCTTGTATAACAAAAGAAAAAAAAAGGAAAGAGAATAATATGAATCTATTACTTGTTATTGGAATTGCTGCTTTGTCCGAAACTCAGAAAACAAACTGAAAATGAGTATGGTGAGGGAGGATAAGGCCATAATTAATAACAATTAGTCTTGTCTTTTACACTACTTCAACAAGTACTTCAGTTCTTATTGAGCAAATAACTGCATTAACAAAGGAACAGGAAAAGTTCTTAAAAATTGGGAAAGTTATTTTCTAGCTTCCCAGTTGCTTATTTTAATAAGCAGAATTAAACTTTCTTTCAATAACTTCTACTATGCGTCTTTTCCCCAATAGCGAGAACCTAGACCAACTGGCTGACATCTTTCTCATATTTGAAAATTACTCTCTCAACTATCGTATAGCTTCTATGTATACCCAAATCCATTTTGCTGTGTTCAGGCTAAAAATTTGAGGAACAGTATGAGGGAAGCTCCATATGCATTGGTTTTCTAGAATAATTACACAATATCAAATATATAGAAAAACCTATCTGAACAGCGAAGGAAATGAAAGCCCATACTCCTTGAGAAAATTCTGACCAGCTGTTGATAAAACTCAAAAGATGGTGCATTTTTTATCTAGAATTGTTTCGCGTATTTGCCATCTTATGATTGTTGCTGATGCATTTTTACCCACTTCTTGTGTTTAGGGGCAGGGACGTTATGAAAAAGAAGGCTAAGTGCTACCAGCAAGAGAATAGACCATACCTGAATGAAATAATAGGATGGTTGAAATTTGCAAGAAAATAGTTTTGCCAGATCTATGGGGATGACAAAAGTACATGTTCAGAAGGATGATAAAGTGGACTGATGTATTAACAAAGCCCTTTCTAGCAGAACCTATAGCATAACACAGCTTGAATGGAGATATGTTACCTGTCTATTTCTACACTAAGGTGAATGTAAATATTAGGTGAGGAGAAGAACTACTTAAACTAACAAACACATTGGATACAAAAATAAATGTATAAACTTCTCCTGAGTTCAGGGCATTGGGAAGAGAGGAGTCATGTTCCAGAACTTCATGTTTAATAGATTTTAGGATAGCCTTTGAGTGATTTTAAACTGGGATGCCACTTGTCTCTATCAGCAGAAAACTGGATTCAGCAACCCACAATGCCAATCGACGTCCTAGGCCCTGTGTGCTGTGGTATCTTGGACTCCATACCATATTCTGACTAAATCCTAAAGATAACAGTCAGAAAATGGCAATAGGAAATCATTTGATATTTCCTATTTTTGCTTATATCTGTGTTTTTCTCTACACTGTGTCATGTGAAAAACAATTGATTTTGGAAATTATTTTGCAAAATCTGTTTGCATTTGTTTCAGCTATTACATGTCACTAGGTGATAAACTAGAGGTCCTGGATGTTTGGAGTGTAAGACGCAAAGTAGAGTTTTTAGAAGAACTTCAGCTGGCAGAATTCATCCAAAATTTGAAGTTATCAAACATACCAAGCATATCACCACTGGACACGTGTAGATTCGAGCAGTGTGCTTAAGCTCACAGGTAAGTCACTGGGCAATTCAGCAATACAAACTACAAAACCTCTACTTCTAGCAACCAGCTTTCTTAGTAGGCTGGGCTTTCTGAGCATCCATGAGTAGCTACGTGAGTAGTGCAGGAGAAAAAGCAAAGATTTGCAAGTTTGCTTATAGTGTAATAACGTGGACTCTCAAGCACAGTACAACTGTCCTCTGCTCATACTTCCAGGGAAATGGTGGCATGAATCCTGTTGGTGAAAACCCAGCAGTGAAGCTGCAAGGCACAGCGGGCTTTGTACAGTGTAAGGCACTCTTTATAAACACCACCACATTCTGTTGGAGAAACATTTAATCTTCTCAGATTTCAAAATATTTTCTGGTCTTAGAGGGCATAATTTTGCTATTATATCCAAACATAAGTTGAGGAAGCAGGGAGTTGGTTTTCCTAGTTTTACTGCTTGCTTGATTATTTATTTATTTCAAAGAACAAAAAATATTTCCTCAGGAAAAAGAAAGGACTTTGATAAGTTTCTTCACTGGAGACTTCCCAGTAGATATGAACTTCTTTAATTTGAGCAATAAATTGTGTCTAGTTTGATGACAGGGGAAAAATCCTCTACATCTGTGGATCATATCTGGTGAGAGCACAAACACCATTACAACACTAGGATTTCTTACAAAAATACTGCTTCCCAGCACCCAATTTCTGGATTCCAGATTGCTTCATTCCCAATTAGCTTCTCTCCCAGCTTCTTGGAAAGTGCACTGCTGGCAAGTATTATCTGTTCATGTTTTAGTTCTCTTCACGTCTAATGCAATAGCATTAGACAAATGCAGCAGTTCTGGGAAGGTGATGAAAACAAAAATAGGTTCCTTGCATCTTGTTTCACTAGTGTGAAAAAAACTTTACTGCATTGCAGGAATGCCATATTCACTGCCTTAGAGAGATCACTTCCCCAGACGACTGGAGGCTTGCCAATGCGACGCCCACCTACAAGAAGGGCCGGAAGGAGGACCCGGGGATGTACAGGCCTGCCAGCCTGACCTCAGTACCGGGAAAGCTTATAGAGAGGTTCATCTTGAGGGCCCTCACAGGGCTTGTGCAGGACAACCAAGGGATCAGCCAGCACAGGTTTATGAAAGGCAGGTCCTTCTTGACCAACCTGATCTCTTTCTATGACCAGGTGACCCTCCTCGTGGATGAGGGAAAGGCTGTGGATGTTGTCTGCCTGGACTTTAGTAAAGCCTTTGACAACGTCTCCAACAGCATTCTCCTGGAGAAACTGGTGGCTCGACAATGTCTTCAACAGCATTCTCCTGGAGAAACTGGTGGCTTGTAGCTTAGACAGGTACACTCTTCACTGAGTAAAGAACTGGCTGGACAGCCAAGCCCAGAGAGTTGTGGTGAATGGTGTTAAATCCAGCTGGCAGCCGGTCACAAGCGGTGTTCCCCAGGGCTCGGTTCTGGGGCCGGTCTTGTTCAATATCTTTATTGATGATCTGGATGAGGAGATCGAGTGCTCCCTCAGTTACTTTGCAGACAACACCAAGTTGGGTGGGAGTGCTGATCTGCTCGAGGGTAGGAAGGCTCTGCAGAGGGATCTGGACAGGCTGCATCGATGGTCTGAGGTCAACTGTATGACGGTTTATAAGGCCAAGTGCCGGGTCCTGCCCTTGGGTCACAACAACCCCATGCAGCGCTACAGGCTTGGGGAGGAGTTGCTGGAGAGCAGCCCAGCAGAAAAGGACCTGGGGGTGCTGGTTGACAGCCAGCTGAATATGAGCCAGCAGTGTGCCCAGGCGGCCAAGAAGGCCAACAGCGTCCTGGCCTGTATCAGAACTAGTGTGGCCAGCAGGAGTAGGGAAGTGATTGTGCCCCTGTACTCGGCACTGGTGAGGCCACACCTTGAATCCTGTGTTCAGTGTTGGGCCCCTCACTACAAGAAGGACACTGAGTTGCTGGAGTGTGTCCAGAGAAGAGCAACGAAGCTGGTGAGGGGTCTGGAGAACAAGTCTTATTAGGAGCAGCTGAGGGAACTGAGGTTGTTCAGTCTGGAGAAGAGGAGGCTGAGGGGAGACCTTATCGCTCTCTACAACTAGCTGAAAGGGGGTTGTGGTGAGGTGGGTGTGGGTCTCTTCTCCTAATTAACTAGTGATAGGACAAGAGGAAATGGCCTCAAGTTGTGCCAGGGAAGGTTTAGACTGGATATTAGGAAAAATTCCTTTACGGAGAGGGTGGTCAAGCATTGGAACAGGCTGCCAACAGGGAGGTGGTGGAGTCACCATCACTGGAGGTGTTCAAAAAACATGTAGACGTGGCACTTCAGGACATGGTTGAGTGGGCATGGTGGTGTTGGGTTGATGGTTGGACTTGGTGATCTTAAGGGTCTTTTCCAACCTTACTGATTCTGTGATTCTGAGATTCTTATGAGTTCAAAAACATTCAGCTTCTGGAAAGGAGAAATATCACTGAAAGCCAGACACTAAATTTCAGGAAAAGCCATTAGAGAATAAGAATTCTTTCCAAAGAGATATTAAGTGAGAAGACAATATTGTTTACATTAAACAGACAATCCCTTTACACTAGTGGGTCCTTCATATTAATTTCCAGTAGTATTGTCGTGGTTTAGCCCCAGCCGGCAACTAAGCACCACGCAGCCGCTCGCTCACTCCCCCTCCCACAGTAGGGTGGGGGAGAGAATTAAGAAAAAAACATGGTGGGTTGAGATAAACACGGTTTAGTAGGACAGAAAGAAAGAAGGAAACAACAATGATAATACCAACAAAGGAATGTACAAGAACAAGTGATGCCCAATACAGCAATTGCTCACCACCTGGCGATTGACAGCCCGTCCCCGAGCAGTGATTTCCGCCCCCCGGCCAACTCCAGTTTATGTACTGGGCATGACGTCGTATGGTAGGGAATATCCCTTTGGCCAGCCTGGGTCAGCTGTCCCGGCTGTGTCCCCTCCCAGCTCCCCGTGCACCCCCAACCTCCTTGCTAGCAGGCCAGCACAAGAAGCTGGACTGTCCTTGACTGCTCAGCAGCAACCCAAAACATCAGCACATTATCAACAGTTTCTCATCCCGAATCCAAAACACAGTCTCACACTGGCTTCTGTGAAGAAAACCAGCTCTATCCTGGCTGAAACCAGGACAAGTATGTATATATTTATAGTACGTGTTTTATATATTTATAATGAAAGAAAATTAATAACTTATATTTGTGGAGATTAATATTTGGCATCCCATGAGAGTTTAGTGCATTGACATTTTAGTCCATTTATTACCAGTGACAAGTCAGACATACTAGGAAACTATCTTTCCTTTGAAAAATATCTATGACTTTATTATTACTCTGGCTACAACTGAAGAAACATGGCTTCTGACTACGAACAACAAGATGATGACTGCATTAGTAAATGCATTCGGAGCCAACCTGGGGCCTGACACTGTACAGTAATTGCACATAAATGATCTCACTATTCTTCAGAAATTTCTCTTCTTCCTGCTAAAGTTCTTCCCAAGCATAATCAAATATTACATTTGATTTGTCAAAAGCATGAGAAAACAGATTTAACAGAAAAGAACAAGATTCTATGTGATTATATTTGGTACAAGGAGAGAAAATGGCTTTAATTCCAATAGCAATCCTCCTTTGCAGCAGGGATTCTCAGATCTGTGGAAATTTTTTGGCCTGGAATTTTAACAGTCATTGAGTGACTTATGTCTTCAGTGTCCACAAATATTCACTGGCTGTTAGCACTTTAATAAAATTGCTATCTTCAAAGGCCTGGTTTATTTCTTAGCTTCCTGCTGTCTGACAGCAGTAATGACATACTCTGTGCAATTAACTCTAAGACCAAATATGAGTATAGAGTGTGCACAGAAATACTATACTAAAAGAACAGCAAAAGATAAGAAAGACCAGAATTAAGGCTACGTGTTCAAGATCTTACTCAGGCTTCCCTCCTGCCCTAATCCACAAGGATTATTGATGCAGTTAAGACTCCATCAGTATGTGATGAGCTCTGAGCTAATGAATAATGGGTTCCATTTTGCTTTTGCCATAAGACCCTGCCTCATTCAGGGCACAATGGGTTTCTGTGATTAATTGAGACTGCCTGGTGAAAAAGATAATTTTCTGCAAGTTCTTGGCATATTCAGCTCTTTACCTCTTCATTTCAAGTACTCAAGTCTGAGAACCTACAGTTATTTACCATAGTTTTTTTTTTCATGTAAGCAAATAGAGCAGCATCTCCAGCTTTTTAAATGAGGAAATCAGAACTAAAAATTGTAATGGAAAGGCTTACTTTAGGAAAACCAAACTAAAAAACAAACAAATGAACAAACAAAAAAAAAGCACCACAGTGAAAGGAAGGTCAAAGCTACAACTGAGAAGGAGAGAAATTTGTGTTGCTGGTGCCTAATATTTTATATATGCATCCTTAAAGTCCATTGATAGTGGAACCAGCCCTGAGAAGAACTTGGATCAGTTCCCGTAGTGAAAAGAGTCAGAAATTTGTATCACCTCCAGTACAACATGAGACCAAGCACACTTTTTCTACATCTTGATGTAGCTATCTATCTTCAATACTAACTCTGCTGCATGACTGAACATCAACAACTTGTATTCAGTATCATAGCATTGCTGCAAGACAGGACAATGATTTTGCTCCTGTTCTACAGTGTATATCAAAAGTAAGACTGTTTAACCTCAAATGAAGGTAACATATTCGTATTGGCCACCTTAACCTAGTCACATCAATCTTATAAAAAAAGATAACCAAAACTACACAGGACGCAACTCAGTAGGCGATTGAACCTATGTGAACACCTGCAAAACTAGACAATTCCCACATGTTCTCAGACTGTGAAAACTCCAGCAACTTTGCACATACACTTGCCTTTCTTTTTGTAGACATATAGTTTGTACAGAATATTATAAGTTTTACTGCTGATTAAATGTATTTATTGAATACAAAGTTAGCCATATCTAATCAATGCCACAAATATGAACATGAAATGAACTGATCCAATGTCAGAAGGTCTCTTACACTTTCTAATTGATTTTGTAAATCTCTGTTGTGTAGAATCTTTCTTTTCCACAGAAGAATACAACTGGGGAAGTACTGTTTGGTCCAAGTAGTACAGCTGAAGAACCCACTGTACATTAGTACAACAAATGGCTTGGGAACATCAGTTGTAACATTCCAAAATGATGAAAAACAGAAAGAAATCACAAGGTTCATCATAAGATGAACTGTAAGTAAACATTTCAGTGTATCTCAGTCAGTTTTGGACTGAAAAAGTGATGTAACATGGGAGGATGTGAACATGAACAAAAGCATGTGCTTGAAAAACCCTTCCCCATATCTTGCCTTTTTTTTTAAAATTTGCTGTACTCTCTTAAAGCCTGGCTTTCCTAATCAAAGTGTAAGATTTAATAAAAGCTGCAGCTGAACAGAACAAAATTACAGTACTCTCTAATATCACAAACATAATTAACTTTGAATTATGTGAATTAACCAATTAGCCTGACAAATTATCATTCAGCTCTGAAATTAAATTCTTTCATACCATTAGATTTGTTTGTTAAGCTCAAGTAGGCAAAAGTAGTATTTAATAAGTATTTTTGAGATATATATAGATTTATCCAAAATAAATCATGGAAGTGCTATTATTAGCTCATTTGCAAATATGATATAATGGTGGATCTGCACAATAATATTACATAAAAATTTTATGTCACTAAGGTTACTTTATTAAAATTTTTTTATCTGATTACGTCTTTACATTGGTCTGGTAATATCACTATTTAGCTACGCATGCAATGCATAGCATAAGTACATTCAACACAACACAGCTAACCACTCATAAAGTGCTTATAACCTGAAATAGCCAGGCAAACATTTATTACTTCAGAGTTGTTTTTAATAGTACACTGCATTGGACTGTAGTCTTACAGTGGTTGGCTACATCATTCTTCACCCTCCTCCTTCAGACTAAGTTTGATTGATGGCTATCATGTTTCTCCTCTTTTCTTACTAAGCTAATATTCGTGAGAGAGAAACTTTGGCCAAAAAATTTGCCTTAGCTCACTGTGCACCAATTCTCAAATTTATATTTGCATAAGGGATTTTCAGAGTTTCCTTGTAAATTAGCAAGTGCCACATTTGTTCTGCTTCCTAAAAGCACAGAACTATGAATCTAAAGGATCAACTGGCATTGAATACTATTGTGTTCATGTTCTACTTTGGAAAAACAATGAGATATGAAGCACAAAGAGCACAAAGCATGAAAAAGAAATAGAGATTGATAAAAAGAATCAGAGAGATTGGGCAGAAAACTAAGAGAATAGAGAAGACACAGGCTTGCCCTCAAGAACCACAAACATGATGGCTATGGCAAGACAGAATACAAATAGACCAAAATTGAATTATTTCTCACTAAACAAATATTCTTTTCCTTCTTTTTCACTAAGCTAATATTCATCAGAGAGAAACTTTGCAGTGTTTTGGAAACTTAGATCTCAGAAGGATGAAACCAGGACAAACAACAGGGTAAGAATTCTAATATATCTTCTGAAGGCTTCTGGTAAGCCTTTTAGGTTTACTTACTAAGCCTAACACCAATTCAACCCAACAAGAAAAGTGCTTTTCTCTTAAGCAAAGGGAACGTGAAAGGTAGTGAGTGTTTCAGAGTAAGGTTTTCCATATTCATTCAGTAACAAACTTGTAGAAAGAGCAGAGGTAGATGAGCAGAAATCGTTAATTTGTAGTATTACAAATGCAACACCTCTTCACTCTGGAAGAGTTTATGGCACCAAACTCAAATGAGTCAATTTCCTATCCCAACGGGCTGATAATATCCACACAGAAATCTGGCAGAAAATGCTTGCAAAACGATTTCTGACAGCTACTCTACCAAAAAAAAACCCCATACAGCTTCATATTTCAAATGCTCTTCATGTTCTTGGATTTTATTGCATAAAATGCTTGGGAGAGTCACAATGACTACCTCTATTACCCAAGAACTGTTGAATGCTACATCTCTCTCTCCTGTGTGTGATAACCAAGTCCTTTTAGTCCCTCATTTCTGACTAATCTCACTGCTTCCAACTTTGTAGTTAAGGGAGACATCCAGGAGAGAGTCTGGCTGGAGCTGCATTGTTCCCAGAAGAGCTTTGGGAAGGGTTTCTGCTGCGAGTGATGATAAGCTCCTTTTTGGATCTTTTCTACACTAACTGGCACCAAAGGGTAAGGGTAGGGACAAGCACTGGCTGTGTTTTCTCCATCGGTGATACGTTCAAGAAAGAATGGAGAGGCACTCTTTGCACACTGCTGCTGCTCCATAGCATGGGAGGGAGTTACTTAAATCCTCCTGAGGCTGTGGAACCCACAGCGTATCCCAGAGGGTGCTGCCATGAGAACAGTAATTTGTATCTGTCAAGCTGGGCAACATACAGGTAAAGTGGCCTCTGTTACAGTACTTTGTGTGGAACCGTAAATCTGTTAGAGTTTTGACACCATTTCATCTACTTTTCCAAGCATTATGTAGAAGGGTTGTTTTGATGGAGAAATAACGAAAAGCTGTCTGTGCCTTTCATTTAAGGATTTTGTCTCACCGATTTTCTTCAGGGTGCAGTAATGAGCAGGGAAAGCTCCTGTGCAGCTTAACAGTGAAAGAACTACACTTTTTGATACACATTTTTCCCTCCACCTAACCCTGGAAGGCTCTTTCAGATTTTCCTTTTTATTCTTGTCTAGTAGATGATTACTTCAGATTAGAAACTTCAGGAAGCTGCCTTAATCAAGCAGGAGCTTAAGGGAATAAAGAGGGGAGGAACTTTTGCAACAACAGTAAAAAAAATGCAATAAGTGTACTTTTGATAAAAGCTAACCAACTAGCCAACCCTTAAAAAGCTGGGTTTTCTTCCCCCATGCTGCTTGAAAACATTACATAAGTTATTTAATTTATGCATACCCCTCAAAAAATCCTAGCGGCAAGGGAAGCAGTTATATTCTATTCCATATTTG
Source organism: Phaethon aethereus (assembly GCF_964289735.1). Taxonomy (NCBI): domain Eukaryota; kingdom Metazoa; phylum Chordata; class Aves; order Phaethontiformes; family Phaethontidae; genus Phaethon; species Phaethon aethereus. The sequence continues at coordinate 55,371,835 of NC_138576.1, read as the reverse complement.
TCTGTAATCAATCTGGAAATAGTAAGAGTGAATTCTGAGACACATGGGAGAAATATGACCTATTTCTACCCATTCAGATTTCCATTTTCAGAATTTAATAGGTTGGCTTAAGCAAGAAATATTCACCAATATTCTAAATGATGAAATATATTAGCCATAAGTAATTGGAGTGTAATATCAAGAGCTTACCTATTACAATGGGTTCAAATAGCAGAATTTCATGGAGGCAAACAGAATTACATACAGCTTACTTAACAGATAATGATGTTGTGCCTTTTAAAGTTTCACACTTGTTAACTGAAGTTAAGGACAGTTTATATTCACAACAACATTTAAGGAAAATAACATATGTAACTTGCTGCTGCTGTTGATTCACTTCAAGTAAAACTCACCTACACTAACACTCCCACTCCCATCTGAATCAAAAGAATAATTTAAGCTTTCTGTAGAAGGGAAGGTAGGGAACTCTAATTTGGAGTGATTGTCAGATAATACTGAAGGACACCAATATAGTTGGATTAGGTTAGACTGGCCAAAACAGATTTTGAGCACTTTTGTGATTTGATTTATTCTATGCTGATGGATATGATCAGAGACATGCTGAAAGTATTTTGTCAAAACCAGAAAACATTTCAGCCTGAAATAGATTAATGGATTAAAGTTATTACTGATAGAATCTGGTGCCTCAGCTAAGAAAGAGAAAAAGGTTAACATGTAATTGCAAGAACACTCAGCAGTGTTAATGCTGAAGGAAAACACCAATAATGGAGTATCCAGAGCATGGTGGTCAATGAAGAAGTATTTCCAAACTTCTAAATAAGACATCCCTTAGCTAATCCATAAGATGGTCTTCTAAAAAATTAATTAGTATACTGTCTTAAATTGTAATATAAATTCATATGATGCACACTGATGTAATAACTTACTGATAACTAGAGATAAATTTCCAGTATGAATGTATAAATAGCATGTGGATTTTTTTACTGAGTAGCACAGGAATATATTTTTTTTCTCTGTCATGTCATTTACTTCTTTAATACAATTTTCCTGTAGTCAGCTGAAGTCTGGACCTCTGTAAAGTTTTATACAAAGAGTACAGAGTCTCTGACTTTTCCTATTAAGCAAGAAATGTTTTAAAATCCTTGCTAAACTTGTTTTCCTAAAGCTACCTGCAGCCTCTCTTACATCTAATCCTTGGTACAGAACAGTCAAAAAATAGAAGGCATACTTTGCCTTGCTTTTCTATTTCTGGATCATGTTGCCTGTGCAAAGCTAAAACTAGGATTGGGGAGATGCTTTTGGAAATTCCCTCTCCAATCTCAAGAGGGACTTGTGAGTTTTTAAGACTGGCATCAAGCAATTTAAATTGAGTACACTGGCCTGAAATTAATTGTTCACAAGGAAGCTTTATTTACCTTTGGACCTTTTTTTTTTTTTTTTCCCAGGTTGTGTAAAAGGAACAGAGGTCATGATAAACTCTCAGCTTCCTTGAACTTTTTGTGGTAAAATCAGCAGCAGTTCTTGGGTGATCTCACCACCCTAACTTGGATAGTTATCCTACAGTTAGGATAACTGTACCTTCTTTTGAGACTTTGGTGTAGAAGTCTGAAAGACAGGAAGATGGGGTTTCTTGGCTATGCAAGAATAGTAGGCGATTCCCTAGCACAAAATGTATTTCCAATCTTTTGAAACATACATCTCAACTGGGGCAATGAGGCAGTAAGTCATACCAGAGTTCATCACCTCTGTTTGGGGGTGGAGGTGTTGGGGGGGATTAGGTTACTTCCCCAGCTCCTTTCCAACAAAAATTATTCAGAATTTATGGCTGTGATTCCCAGACTTTACAGAAACAGCCATGTCTGCCAGCAAATTCCAGAGACAGATTTAGAGGCAGTATCTTATTTAGATGCCAAATTGAGTACTGCAAATAATTTTGCTTACTGTTTTATGAGTCTTAAGAGGCAATAAGGGAAGTAAATTATAAGAAAAAAAATAAATGACAGATTCACCTCCTACATGTGTAGCTCACCTAAAGCTCAAACACTTAATCCAGCACAGCTGACTTAGGTACTGCAATAATGTATTTAATGGACATTTAGGTGATGTTGAGGTATTTATCACTTTGTTAAGAGTGTAAGGAAACTTCTACAGATACTAAGATCCCAAGTAGATGAAGGAATCAGTTAACTTAGGCTTTTTGTGTCCACTTTTTCAGAACAATCTCACAGTTCAAAAACTTTGCTAGGAAGCAGGGGCCTGAAGTTTAGGTTTTATTCTTCCTGAAGTCGAGTCAACCTACTTTTTCCAGTAGTCTCCTCTGTCTACCAGAACGGGATGTCGTGAGTGAAAGCAATGATTTTTTTTTATTATTTTTTTTTTGACAGGGGGGATCCTCTCTGCAGGACAGGGATGCTGAAGTCAAACTCGGACTAGGAGCTGACAAAATTAAACCCTGCTCTGATTTATCTAGATGTCTCAGCCATAAGCAGGGTAACAACTGCTTCCTGGTTTGTTTTTTTCCCTTGATGACCAACAGCAAAATGTGTGAATAACCCCAGGAGCAGAGATAAACTATGAACAGCTCAGGAACATCAAGTCAAGCACAAGTACCATAAAACCATAATTGCTCATGCCTAATGTTATTCTGGTCCCCTAATATGTCTTGTCCACCAAGAGGGTGAACTACAACTTGCACCATGATACTCACACACACACTTTAGAAAGTATCTTTCTGGTCTAGGAAAACAGGTAAACTGGATTGCTGTTTGGGAGCTGTGTCAGGATCGTGATGCATAAAACAGGTGATGCATAATCCTTAGGCAGAATTTATATTAGAAGAGATTATATCTTTTGTCTTCCCTAACATCATGCAGAGATTTTTGAGAAATCCCAAGAATGGGGTGGTGTGGTGTCAACACTGGTGGGGGAGGATTGGTGAATAATGGACAAAAACAATTTTTAAAAGCTTAATTTTGACAAAACTAGAAAATTATTTCAAATAGTATAGAAAAGGCCAAATGTTTAAATTTACTAAGGCTCTAAACAATTGGTAAGGATAAGAAAGAATTATTAGTATAATTCTGAATATTTTGAAAGTTTCTAGTGAAAACTTAGAATCAATATGGTCTTGCAGAAGTGCTACAGATTTTCCTTTTTCTCACTAAAAATGGTTCATCTGAAAGCTTTCAGTCAGCGGTAGGAAGCATCTTGTAATTAATGGCATGCAAGTCTTGCTAAGCACATAACTTGTATCTCACTGCTGAATGGCATTTTTGGAATATTTTCCTAGTTATATTCAGAGTAAAACAGTTCACAAAACTGCTAAGATCAAAGTGCTTTGACACAAATAAAGCAGTAGCAAATTGGAGTTAAGAGTCTATTAAACAGCAGCTAAACCCCAGCCAAGACAAATTTGAGTGTTCTGCTCTGAACAGAGCCTGTCACACATTTCTGGCTTTTTGTTCAATAATAGTTTATTTTTAAATGATCTTCCAAATAGTAGTGAGATTTATATATGTCAGATCACAAAACAGAACAAAACACCATGTGCGTGTGCATGCTAATGAACTATAATTACATAATTATTAGTATTATGCAAAACAGAAAAGCAGATGTTGTTTGGTTTTTTTTTTCTTAAATAAGAAGGCATTTCTGAATGCAACTATAAGTTAACCTTGTGTGAAATGGATAGAAGGCAGCTCATATATCACTGCTGCCTGTAGAGCATCAGTGAGGACTGCTCTGCAACAAGACATCAGGGTTTTCCCTTAAGGTAAGAAAAATAATACACAGGACTTAAAGGAGTCTTATCTAACCCTACCTAGCTATGAAGTCCGAATTCCCAAAGCCTGTAAAGAAAAAGAGAATGAAACTGGGGCAGGAAGTTCAGCATTAACACATAATCACAACAAGCACAAATGCTATTGAAGAAGCTCCAAAAAGGCTGTAAAACTTAAGAAATAGTGCAACGCTATATACCCTAATATATTTTCTCCCACATCAAGCAGTAAAAGACATTTAACGAAAGAGTGTAAGAATTGGACATAGACTGAATGGTAGTGCTGACATAACCTCCCACTTTCTGGAAATCAGGTGTTCAGGAACTATTAGCTGGAGATTTCTCTTTTCTGAAGAATTCTCTTGTTTCTGGGAAAAGCTCCTCAAGCTTTCTTTCAGTCAAGTTGCACCTTGGGGAACATCTGAAGGCCTATATGTTTATACATCAATACGTAATCCCAAGCAAGCTTTGATGACACGATCTGGTTTTGTTTTATGAAAAAACTTACTTATCCTTTGCTCACCCTCAAAGTTTGTCAAAACGCCATGTTCAATATTGTTATTACTATACCAATCAGGCTTTTGACACCGTGTTCCTCTTCTGTTTATGATGTCCCCACTCCACCTCCTCCCAGTTCTCAGAATAAGACACCAGTTCTTTCTCCTCTCCTGCTTCCCTACCATTGTTTTATGACTAACACTCTGCCCCACATCCCAAATCATACCCTTTCAGAGATGGCTTAGGGGTGGTGACTGGAGTACATATGTCTTGCTGCTGTTGAACAGCTCATCTATAAACCTAAGTGAATGATGCACTTAGCATCTACTGCACACTTTGTTAGGTACTTTAGTTATGATAGATCAACTGATATTGAGTAACTTCCTGGTGAATGGGATGGAGAATAGCTTGGACTACATATACCTTACTGAGTTAAGGAAATATCATGCATGTGGAGAATGAAAACAAGTTCAGCAGAGCTTCCGTACCTCCAGAAATCAAGATTCCCAAGATTCACTATCGCTCTGCTGCCAGTAACTGGCAAATTTATCATTGCCTCTGGAGCTAGTTCACAGAGTAGAGAGCAACTGAGACTCATTACTCATTTTGCTTTAGTTCAAGACATAGCCCGCTCTTTCTTTGGCATCCACTTTCTTTTCTGAGTACAAATACAAAGGAACTTTTTCTTCTTTAAAAAGTCAGGGTGTTATACACAGTTTTCTGAATCAATGCTGCCATTTTCATATTCGTCTAGTGCAGTGATTTGGTTTATGCATAACACCATTCTGATGCCTGATTTTAAGCTCTATATCTGTTGCTCTGGCATCCTAACTGTACCTTGACATTCTGTCAACCTGTTCTGTCCACAGCTTCTTCCCAAAATTTGTCCTCTTCCTCCACCCTGTCCCGCAAACCCCAGGGTTTTTTTTTTGGCTGAGCATTTTCTTGTATTTTCACAACAATTTTTCAGGGAATACCTGACATGGGAAATTAAACTCTTGTAAAACTGTTGGCAGCTTGATCTTGAACACTAAGTCTTGAGCAATCTTAAGCATAGGAAACCCTGCTTTTAGAGCATGTTACTTCACCTCCCATTTCCTTTATCAGGTATTAGAGAATTTATAGGGTTGTTTTCTTTTCCTTAGATATAGTTATCTCAGATTTCCAATACAAGTAAATAAATAACCCAGACCCACAGCTGGTATAAACCCAAACTGTCTTACTGTTGGTAGTGTGGCTGTTCCCATTAGTACAAAATGAGGCCCACATCACTGATTTTCTAATTGTTTTTTAGACTGGAGAGATTAAATCCAAAAAACTATATAGTCTGAGGCCACCATTTCAGTATTCTCTCTCCATTTAATATATTGAAGTTTCCTAGTGTGTTTATTTGCAGACCTTTTCAACTGTAAATAAGTAGTGGTTTCCCAGAGGGACTACTTGCACAGTATTTCAAATCTGTGAATTGGTCTGTCAGTAATGTACTATCTTACCTAATAAAGAAAATCATCCAGTATCAAACATTTGCCTCATTTTGTAATATTCTGGCGTCTTAATACCAAACCATGAATAATTCATTTTTCCTCCAAAATAACAGTTTGAACTGGTGGGAAACTCATCCCAAAAGGCTTGGGAAATGCATGCTTCTCTCAAAAATAAATATATCAATATAAATACTGAAGTTTGAAGCTTGAATGATAGCAAAGTGACAAAGTAGGGACAGGAGTTTGCTCTTCTATCACCTGAAATCAGGGGTTATTTTGCTGATTTTTAGGAAACATTAAACTTTCAGAAATGTAGCAAGGAAAGAGTACTCAAGGGGGAGCTGCCTGTTCTTCAGCACTGCTGGATCACATTTCAGATGAAAGGGTTTAGCTGAGAGTCACCTTTTAAGTGTGACAAGTTCCATGATACCATTAGTTACATATTAAAATTCCACTTTTGGAATCATTACGGCCCCTTGATTCTTCATTATTTCAAACTTGTAACATACTTAAGACTATGTGGAAAGAAATAATTGTTACATCTTTAAAATATGGACTTCATATATGAGCAATATTTAGCTAGCACAATTTTTGCAAATCCTACTCCTTCCTACTTTTGAATTTCTCATAAATATGTCTTCATGTGCCTAGAATGAAAAATTAAATAAGAAGAACGGAAATGGACATCCCAGGTTTTTTTTTTTCATTTGTCAACAAGTAAATGTCAGATTCCAGATGACTGGGCTAATATGTATGCACATTTCCCAACAATTTAGAAAGTTGAGATCTCAAAGTATTTCCATGACTTTTGATATAAAGGTCAAGACTAGATTAACATAATGCTTCACTCGTCAAAAATCTAAAAGTGGTATTCATGTCTTGCTTATTTTTCCCCTAATTAACAGAGAAAGTAATGAATTTATTTTTAAAATTTTGATTAAGTTTTAAAAACAAATTGGCCTGCTGGTTTAAGTGACTAGTTGCATTAGAAGAAAAAAACTGTGTATATATATGTATATATACATATTTTATATGTAAATGATATGTTGGGTTTTTTCACTTAAATTACTTCTTTCAGATGACTTCTATTTTCAAACCAGAAAGCATCATTTCCTAGTGAGAACTTCTGCATTTGGTTACACTTAGTATACATCCATGAACATCTATTGTCAATATGGTTACTTTAAGCTATCTTTCCTTGCTTCCAGCTGCCACTCCAGAGGTGTCTGATTCTCATGGTAGACCTACATGACCTCTACTGGTCTCACACCAATGTCTCAGGTATTCTAGAATGTCTGCAGTGGCTCGCTCTTTAAGCGACTGAATCAAGATTCTCATGTCAGAGGATATGAATTCACTTAAAGTTAACTCTCAGTGCAACAGAGTCTATGTTCACATAGTTAATTAACAGAAACCTTTGCCTTTCACTTCCCTTTATTTAAACTCATCATACAAGAGATTATGAAAATTTCTCTATTATAGCTACTGCTTTTCATGTTATCTCTGAATAGTAGTTCCTGCTATTGTATTATCTTTATGGAGGTATTATTCCAGATTCTTGAAAGGTATTTTGGCTAATGATTAATACTCCTGGTAATCCAAGTTTAAGAGAATAGTACTGAACATGCAGTTACAATATAATCTTACATTTTTCAGTACTTCCCACTATTCATGTTTCACAATTTTTTGTTGATTTGTTGAGCTGCTGCCCTGGAGTGACCTAATATTTTGAGTGTGTGATCATAGAATCATAGAATAGCTTTGTTGGAAGGGACATTTAAAGGTCATCTAGTCCAGCCCCCTCACAATGAGCAGGGACATCTTCAACTAGATCAGGTTGCTCAGAACCCAGTCCAACTTGACCTTGAATGGTTCCAGGGATGGGCATCTACGACATCTCTGGGCAAGCTGTGCCAGTGGTTCACCACCCTCATTGTGAAAAATTTCTTCCTCCTATCTAGTCTCAATCTACCCTCTTTTAGTTTAAAACCATTACCCCTTGTCTTATCGCAACAGGCCCTGCTAAACGTCTGTCCCCATCTTTCTTATGAGCTCCCTTTCAGTACTGGAAGGCTGCAAGGTCTCCCCAGAGCCTTCTCTTCTCCAGGTTGAACAACCCCAATTCTCTCAGCCTGTCCTCATAGGAGAGGTGTTCCATCCCTCTGCTCATTTTTGTGGCCCTCCTCTGGACCCTTTCCAACAGGTCCATGTCTTTCCTGTGCTGAGAACTCCAGAGCTGGGCACACGAATCCAGGTGGGGTCTGACCAGAGCAGAGCAGAGGGGCAGAATTGTATCCCTTGACCTGCTGGCCACGCTGCTTTTGATGCAGCCCAGAACATGGTTGGCCTTCTGGGCTGTGAGTGCCCATTGCTGGCTCATGTCCAGCTTTTCATCCACCACTACCCCCAAGCCCTTCTTGGCAGGGCTGCTCCCAATCCCTTCATCCCCCAGCATGTACTGATATTGGGTTTTGCCCCGACCCAGGTGCAGGACCCTGCACTTGGCCTTGTTGAACCTCATGACGTTCACATGGGCCCATTCCTCAAGCTTGTCCAGGTCCCTCTGGATGGCATCCCTACCCTCAGGCTTGTCGACCACACCACTCATCTTGGTGTGATCTGTAAACTTGCTGAGGGTGCACTTGATCCCACTATGCAATTGATGAAAATATTAAAGAGTACTTGTCTCAATAAAGACCCTTGAGGGATACTGCTCATCACTGATCTGCCTCTGGATGTTGAGCCATTGACCACTACCCTCTGGATGCCACCATCCAACCAACTCCTCATCCACCTAACAGTCTACCTATCAACTCCATATCTCTCCAGTATAGAGAGAAAGATGTTATGGGGGATTGTGCCAAAGGCCTTAGAGAACTCCTAATAGATGATGTTGGTAACCCTTCCCTTGTCCAGTGATGTGGTCACGCCGTCATAGAAGGCCACTAGGTTGGTGAGGCAGGACTTGCCCTTGGTGAAGCCATGCTGACTGTCTTGAATGACCTCCCTGCCCTCCATGTGCCTTAGCATATCTTCTAGGAGGATCTGTTACATGACCTTCCCAGGCACAGAGGTGAGGCTGACAGGTCGGTAGTTCCCAGGGTCCTCCTTGTGACCTTTTTTGAAAATGGGCGCAATGTTTCCCTTTTTCCAGTCTCCAGGGACTTCACCTGACTGCCAGGACTTTTAAACTATCATGGAGAGTGGCTTGGCAACTACATCAGCTGATTCCCTTAGGACTCTGGGATGCATCTCGTCAGGTCCCATAGGCTTGTGCATGTTAAGGTTCCCCAGGTGGTCTCAAACTTGATCTTCTCTTACGGTGGGAGGGACTTTGCTCCTCCAGTCCCCATCTTGCAGTCCATCCACTTGAGAAATATGGGAAGAGAGATTGCCAGTGAAGACTGGAGAAAAGTCACTGAGTACCTCAGCCTTCTCCTCATCTGTTGTTACCAGTTTGTCAGTCTTGCTCATCAATGGGGGTAAGCTTTCTTTGACCTTCCTTTTCTGTCTCACATACCTACAGAAGCCCTTCTTATGATATACAGTGATGTTGGGGCATCTTAGCTTTCTGTCTTACCCAGTTGCTAATTTATTCCTGTATTTTAATTTCCATTCTATGACTAATGAATTTTTCAGTAACCTCAATAATCATGAAATGTTGATCATATTCTATTAAACAGTGTCTAATTCTACAAGAAACCCCATTAACTTATATGAGATCAGCTGTAAAACAAATTTATTATTCAAAACAAGTAGGGGTAACAAAATCTGCTTTTAAATATATACCAGAACCACATTTATGGTTGTTTCACCATAGCACAGCAGATTAACAGTTTCAAATGCATAACTCTCAGCCCTTCCATCACATCTATTCCCTTTTAGGAGCTTTGGGAGGAGGAAGAATTGTGAGAGAAAAGTGAAAAATTTAATATTCAATTTGTGATTTTCCTCATTTGACAAGCTATTAAATAAAAATGAAATAAATAGTAAGAAAGAAAAAAATATACAGTGTGGAAAAAATATACAGTCTATACAGTGTTGAAATTTCATACAGAAAAAACTGGTATAACTACATATATAACTGCATGTAAATACGGTAGGTACTGTCTATAAAGTATTAGGCTCAATAAAATTGTTTTTAAATGTTACGAAAGAGCTTTTTGCTTATGGTGCTCAAAATACTGACAAGACTATAGTCCTTCAGTAACAAAGAGAGATTTCAAGGAACTGAAATGCTTAAAAGTCCAGGTAAGCCTCAAATGTCTTCCTTTACGAAAAGGAAAAAGTTCGTTAGTAACTGACATACCACAAAAGTATTATGATCACTTGCAAGTACTTGAACAAAATACAGCATACTGAGAGTCAAATATTGAGTTGCTTTTCCTTCTGCAAATTCATCCCTTCCAAATACTGATAAAGTTTCATTTTTCTTCTAGTTCTTTTGTCCAGACATTCAGAAATCAGGAGCAGAAACTCTATAAAAGTGTATTGTCTGATTTCTCTGACACTGCTGCAAGTGAAAAAAAAAGCCAGGTCCAGAGTTAAGTACCACTTGTTGGCACCTAACTGAAGTTAGGATAGCTATGGAGAGATGCCATAGCACATGAAAGACGTGAAGATGTTACCTACTTTAAATGTCAGTCTGTTTGGCAAAACTTATTTATATTCTTTTGTCTTTTCTACAGTCATGAGACACATTTCCATCTGAAAAAATTGTGTGTGAGGATTATACAAAAATAACACACTGCTAAGCGACCTTTTTGCAAAGACCATTTTTTTTTCAGGAACTCTATGAACAGCATTGTTCATCACCTCTAGTAACCAAACAAATAAGGCCAGATTCAGGCTGCTTAAATTTTACTTACATCCCTATATGCATAAAGTTAATTTTACTCTCTAGGGAGCTCACTTGTCTCTTTGATGATATGCATCATAGATTCCACAGGGAGCTGTTCTCTGGAGCATGTCAGACTTCTCTTTAAAGAAAGTTATTCTTTCACTCCCAAAAGATACTGGTAATGAGCAGGTAGCTGCCCTTAATCCAACCAAATAGTAGACTTGTAGATGTGGAGGCTTAAGTGGAATTCAGTCTGTGTGACTGACTACTATAATGGCCACAAGGACAATATCCATTAAGGATAATAATATTATGCAAGAATACATCTTCTATGCTTACCAAAAGAAAACTTCATGCAAAATATATTATTGATTTGTCCCACAAAAATGAAGCATACAGCAATTTATTTTATTATACTTTGGGGCAGCAAGACTGAATTAAATACTTACACAAGATCAGTCAAAGAAAATAAACCTGACCAACAATAAAGAAATAAAATAAGTGATTTTGCTCTTTGCAACACTCTGGTTGGAAATTGAAGGTAATTTTCAAAGGGGTGAAATCATCCACAAGTCCAGGTGCCACCCTAAAACAGAGGAAAAGTGCAATCTTCCCCTCTCTCTAGGGACATAGCAGCAAATTCAATTTTAAAGTGACATTTGTAGCCTAACATGCAAGAATGCACTCACTTCCCATCAGCACCTTTGCTTTCTAAACCTGCCCCTTCCTTTCCTCATTTTCTTGGGCATACCACATCATTGCCCAACCGTATCTGACTGAAACATAAAGAAATAAAAAATACTCTTTCTTAGTGCTTGTAAAAGCAGGTAATAGCCATGGATTTCAAGCAGATCTCCCTGGGTACTGGAACACAGATCCCCTAGGCAGCTGTGATGACACTAGCACAAGAATACAAATATGTACTAGAGATGCTAATCTACATGATGCTCATCACAGAACATGGATGTTTGAAAGCAGAACAAAAAGCTATTGTCTGTCTAACCCACTTTTTCACAGTTAAAAGAAACTTTCCCTAGTATTTTCTTCATTAAAAAGCTAACTTCTGCAAACTTTTAATAAATTTTGTAGAAAGCATTTAAAGTTTATAGAATCCTAAGATGATATACAGCAACTTATAGCCTTCAATGTGAAGCGATTAATAGTATGTGGAAATGTGAGTTTCTGTTTTCATCTAGCCTCTATTCTTGATTATCTATATGTTTTGCTATTAAAAATGTCATATGCTAGCCAGCTTTTCAAATGTTTCCTTTATGAGGTATGGTGCAATTCTTACAAAAAATTTCAGTACTGACTCATTGATATCTGTGTACTCCCCTAACAATCAACCCCATGGACTTATGCTTCTATGTATAAGAAATCTCTGGATTTTCATTTGTTTGAGGGAAGAGTGAAATGTGGGCTTTCTTTGTACCTCTTACAATAATTTCCACAACTCTTTACATGGTGCAACCATTCTTCTCATTTATTCAAGCAGAAAAGCTTTTATCCAAGAAAATGTGTGTACTGAAAAAGAATAGAAGGACTAAAGGTGTAAGCTACAGGAGAAGTCTTTCCTCCTTTGCCTTGAAGCCTGATGTTTCACCACTGCTCAGGTCTCAGCCCTTTTTCAGTGTACTGAAACAGTATTGCCAGCTACCAGTAAAGGTCATTTAACTGTGTTCCATTTTACCGAGTGATACGTTTTTCTGATTATAGCATTTTTCCTATTAAGTCCTAAGTCTGAGCCAAACAACATGCAGTATTTGTGCAAGGCTGGTCATCCAGGAAAACAAAAGTAAGAATTCTTGGTTTTGCACTATGTAATTAAATGCCAAGTCCTAAGTTTTGTTTTTAAAATATAAAGTTGAGGTGCATTACGTAAAATAACAGTATTTGATGTGGAAAGCTAAAAGGAGTCAGAAATACTTTACAAATTGCTCTGAATAATTTGATTTAACTTATGACTGTATCACAAGCTGTGTCACCTGAGCCAAAGTAGAATTTGTGATGAAGAATTTTGTCAGAAGCCAACAGAAAGATGTACATGCACACAATGGCATATCTTACAGGTTTCAGATAAATTCACAGAACTCAAAGATGTTGCAAAGAAGTAAATGCCCAGGGACCCTCCTGGGATTCTCCTCCATGGCAGTGGAAGACAGGCAATCAAAACAGTCTGGTTTATACATATAATTTTTATGCAGAGCTTATATGTCTTGCATGGGGATAGACTTCAATGTTCTCTGCCTCAGTAAAAGGCCTTTAAAAACCCAACATAATGAAAAGAGTAGCAAGAAAAAGAATAAAATCTGAGAGGTACAAATTGGACATAAAATCCACTAAGTCTTATATCAATATGTCAAAGACAGAAAAAAAAAGAATCCATTCTCCTATTAGGTAAAATATGGAACAACCTTGCAGCATTGAATGTGACTGATATTATTGGGAATTGTTAAGTTGTATTTAAGCAAAGTTCAAGTGAGCAATGGAGAATGGAGCTCTGTCAAGAAAGTATTTTTTCTACACTATGGTTAACTCAAGGGAACACGACAATTAATGTTTATGGATCCATATCCTAATGGATAAATTGTGTGTGAAACTGCCAGATCAAAGCAGAAAATGAGGTCTGGAAAGAAGTTTACCTCTCATAGGGGACTTCAGCCCAGGGATATGTACTAGATGTTTCAGGTTGCCACCATCAAAACATCCATAAATTTTCTAAATAATACATGACATAAATTCTTAACTAAAAATGAAGGAAGAAACCTGGGTAAATATTCGTCTGTCTTCCATCTGTCAAGTCGCAGATGAACTAACAGAATGGTCAATCTGAAAGTCATTAATAAAGAATTAAAGATGGAAATATAATTAACGAGTTTGGAAAATAGACCTTGTCAAACTAATCTGATTTCTTGATTAAACATTTTTCTCACACACAGGTGATAGTTAAATGTACATTACCACATGACATTTTGACAAATAAATTATAAAGATGCACAACTTCAACACGGCACAAGAGGATACTATCTAGATGATCCCTTGCAAACAATTTCAAGTGATTTATCATGACATGATTTATTAGAGACAGGCCTACTTGAAGTCCAACAAATTTATTTTCCATACGCCATCTATTTTAGTTCGGTAAACTAGGTAAACCTTTGCCCAAGGTTGCAAATAGTATGAAACAAGAGCATGTGGCACATTTGAATTAGCACATGAGCTGGGAGCAAACAAATAACATACTCAGCTTGACCACATCTAGAGGCAAAGTAGACTATTTCTTAATTAATTCATTGCTGTGGATAATGTCAGAAGCCCGGTAGGAGGTTAGACATGGCTCAGTTGAATATTTTGCCTTAAATGTAGTACCATGGGCTAAGAAAGGGACATGAGGTGGCAGTTCAGTGATCACAGGCAACACAGCATTTGCAGACAGATGAATGGTGGGTGGCTGAGGTGGTGGCTGAAAGCCAAAGCTAACCTCCTCAGCTCTTACATGGCTATCACAAGGTCACTGTTGTGCATGTTTCTCACAAAGCTCCTTATCTCAGTTTCATCTATACCACAGGAAAGCTTTGAACTGGTTCTTCTACAACCTAGCACACATGGCAGCTGGGAACAAAGAAATAAGACACACATTCTTTATAGATGGAAGGAAAGTAGTAGTCTGTTTTGCTCAAATGTAAGTTCTCAATCTGAAGATTAGCCAAGAAGGCTAACTGTGGGGTGGCAGTGTCACAGCTGTTGGGTTTTGTTGTTGTTGTTTTTATCCACTGTCCAATTCTGTTAAACAGAAATAATGAAGAATATTGGAGAGAATTCAAACAGTTATGACAGCCATTAAATAATTTGAAGATATACTTTGGAGACTCAAGGAGATCAAGCAGATGACTTTATGTGACAGAAATCAGGGAGTATTTGTACAATCTTTAAATATGGGAAACAACATCTTCTTCAGTTTAATAAAAAAACCCCAGGGACTGGAAATGGAAAGGAAATAAATTCCAAGCAAAAACACATGCATAATTTTACCACATGTTGGAAGACCAAGACCACTTGGACAGTTTATCATATTTTGCAATTTTAAGATCAGAAGTGTGTGTTTTGCTTAGAATTCCATTTTTCTTAAAGAATGAATTTATTTTTATGGACACCTTCCCATCTGTTTTATTGAAAAGGAAAAGAGATGACTGCACTGATTTTTTTAGGGTGAAAAATCTTTAAAAATTGTATTAGACTGTATTAAGCATATTTAGGAAGATTTATGAAAATATGCAGATAAATTACAGTAATCTTACAAAAATATGAAAATCACTCTTCTGAAAAGTCTTCTCATGGAAGATATTTATTTCCTGACTTGTCAGCTTCCCAGCAAGGAAGAGGGGGATGCTTAATAGATAGCATTCCCAAAAATTCTCAGAGATAGTATGTGTGTATATGTGTGCTCACAATTGCAAAATTTCAGAAGTTAAAAAGATCAAACTACTTAGTATTTCTAGGTTGACATCCAGCATCCCAAAGAATCACTGCAAGAATTGAAAGAGTACATTTGACATTTTCTTTTCTTCAGCATGATTACATCTGAAAAATTGTACAGGTATGGTGCCTTTGAGTTGAATTCAGTGACAAGAGAGATTACAAGAAATTATACTCAAATTTTTATTTAGTGTTAAGAATTTCAATTACTTTGGAAGGTTATTCTTACGAGTAGACAGAAAGTAGGTCAATTTTCAATACTGTGACTTATTAAGACATCTTAATTTTTTTATTTATATCATTTGAGTACAATTTGTATTTATAAAAAGTTACTACATAAGCAAAATTTTTTAACTTTAAAAAAACATAATAATTTCTTAAAAGAGTGCTGTTCTGGTTTTAACTTGTCTTGAGGGTACATTATTATTCATGGGTTTGAATTTGACTGAAAGACTTCATTTGATTGAAGGGTTTGTTTGGATATTTCCCCTCCGCCCCAGCCCCCACATCATTCAGGACCATGCTAACTGTTAAAAACTGAACTCTGAATTAACAGCCACATTAAATGCATCTGGCTCTATTTTCACCTCTAACATGTTTGTAATAAAACTGCTCTTTCAACAAATAAAAGTAATGAGATTCATTGCTGTGTTGTTTTTAAAACCACTGCCTCTGACATCTGAAGCACAAGCACTCCAGAGGAGGAAAAATGACATCATTTTAGCAATATAATTATTTTTGTACTTTTCTCTAAAAATATGTTAGAAGTAAAATTACATCACTCATTCTTTTGCATGGCCATTATTCACAGCCTTTTTCAGAAGTGCCCTTGCCCTGGAACATGAGAATTACACACTAATTAAAATGAATACAACATTCTGAAAAAGAAAAAAAAGACCCAAAACATTAACACCTTGCAAGAGTGGAACTTGAATTTCAAATACAACTAATAAAATGTGGCAAGACTGCAAAAACGGGGGTCTCTTGCAGTCAGTACTTCAATTGGGTGTACTTTTTCAGTGGGTCTTAGAAAGGCCAGACTTAATTTGTGTGGGAGTTGTAAATGAGGGATGAAGGCTACTGAAGTGGGTACATGAAGAAACAAAGCAGTACAGTGCACTTCAGTTAATCAGGATGCACTTAACAGGGAAATTTGCTTAATTGAGATGTTTCCCAAGGAAGCAATTTAAGACTAATGATACCTAATAGCAATAACTGCTGTTTAATGGGGATGGTAATTCCTTTTAATAGGGATACCATCAGGTAATTATGGCCAGGTCTAAACTACTGACTTCTGTCGGCAAAGCTCTACCTGTCAGGCATCTGGAGAGATGTGGTCCTTGATCAAGAACTACAGGGAAGCAGAAACACCAAATGCAAACTTTGGTATTGCAAATCGGTGCTTTTACAGGATATGAAATGTTGATCAATAGGAAGCTGTTGCCCTGCTGATTAAAAAAAAAAGTTTTCTGGCATTTTTGCACATTGTCTTTGATTTTTTTTTATGTATTTCTAGTTTATATCTGGCTAAAATGATACTATGGTTTTTCTGTGTTCCTCTCTCAACACATTGTGCCCAGTGTATTAGCTGGATTTATGCACACACATATTAGGATATGAAGCCAAGTCCAAACTTAAAGCAAAAAGACTTTCTAGAGTTAAAGCAATCTAACCTTTTGTTCTAAGTTTATGCCGGTATTTGGTTATTTTCTTCTTTTTTTTTTTTTAATGTTGCAAATTTATTCCATGCTGGAGATGGCTTTTAGCTAATTTGTTCAGAGAAAATCGATGATGATGCTCTGATGCACAGGTTACCCAAGCTAGGACCTCCACATTCTGTTCCTTACAGTCAGAGTGATTGAGCAATAGTGTGCCAGGCTCACTGCAGCCTCCGGGAGAGCAACATTAGTCATGAGGATCCTCCCTATACAGGATGCTGTTACTCTGCCACTGTGTCCTCATTAATAAGGTCTGCTGTAATTTATCTTAGCTCATACACATACTTCTTGGGTATCATTACGTACAAAAGAGTTTCCCTTTGCTAACACTGCTTAGGCAACACCCTTTCATAAATTCCTCTCTCATTCTGTGCTCCTACACTTGCTAGTGTTTGTCAGCCTCCTAGGATGAGAGATCAACAGGCGCAGAGAGCAGAAAGTAGAAGCTATATCCCTAATACCCACAGATCAGCATCTTTATGACGGTAAACTCCTGAAAGCATGAAAAAGGTTCACTGAAAAATAGCTATGAGAAACACGGAGAGAAATCTCTAAAGCTTGACAAATATATGTTATTTACTTTGAGGTCACCAAAGATCACCTAAAAACTTTTTGGGATATTTTTCATAACTGCAGTCTCCTCTGAGGTGGGTGTAATTTGTCTAAAAGATAAAGAGAAGGTGGAAGGGTGGCTCTGTATGCTGGAAGAATGCAGTCTTCCAGCAAGTTATATTATTGTAGAGAAGGACAAACAGGTACAGTTCACCACCTCAGGCTCCAAAGAGTCACAAGAGGACAACAGAAGAAAATAATTTGAGAGTCTGCTGTGAAACACTGACTCAAGAAAACAGGGTGAACAATTGACAACTAGCAGTTTATACAGCAAATTTAGATGTTTGTTCTCATCAATCTGTACAAAAAGAGGCTATGATTTATACAGAGTACTGAAGGAGCTGTTTAACATGATATATTTCAGTCCTTGCATTGCAGGCAAATTGTTCATACAGTAACTATTTCTGTTTCTAATATTTCTGCTCTAATAGGTAGGAACACTGTAGTAGCTCTCTAAATGGATGGTAGAGTAACTTTCTGGAGATACTCCCACTGTAACTTTCAACACAACTTCCAAACCCTTCAAATAAGATATATACAATCAACTATTTCTATGTCAGTACATATGTGTATACATGTGTGTGACGTTCTTAAAAAAGCAGTCAAAAAAAGAATAAAACAAAAGCCCTAAAAACAATATTAGGGGATCACAAATGACATTAAATAGGCCTTGATATAAATATCAAGAAGAACTCAATAGCCTTCTTCAAAATTTGGCCAGAGTAACACACATCTCTCGTTACACGATTGACTGTTTTAGCATCCAACTGAACACAGCTGCGCTGAGTTGTCCTTTAGATGGACACCACCCTGAAATTTTGGCTCTTCACAACAATGAGAGAAGCTCACTGGTAGTTAAGTATCTTCCAATCGGTAAGAACACAATTGTAACTAAGTATTCCAAAATATATTTTTTAAAAAGATCGAATTTTGGAGCATGAAAGCATGGTTTATTGTGTTACAGCAAACCAGCTAAATAAAATCCCTGCTGTTACTGGGGGAGGCGGGGGGAGGAAGTTCTTCTTATTTACAAACAAACAGAAACATAGCTGCTGTTGTTTTCCTAATTACACTGTATGCCCTGTGGCCTGCACAGAGATAGGACCTCAAGTGAGACTTTATTCAGACTTGATATTCACTTCTCTTACACAAGCAAAGAAGGCTTTCCCACCTTACTGCTGGTAGAAGTTTTAGACTCTGGAGTCAGCACTATTCTGCATAATATGGTGTGAAAAATAAGAAATTATGTTTAACATAAATTATAGGAGATACAGAATGATGAGACTGAGTAATTAAATCTCAGACAGGAAAAGAAAAATTAACAAAGGATAGGAGTCCTGATTTCCAAGCTACTTACCCATATATTCTGTGCAAATAACTTTTTAAATTAAGAGACCGTGCTGTAAATAGTCATGAAAAAGTATAGAGGTTCCTGCTGCCTCAGGAAACAAGAAAAAAATCTAGATAAACAAGATGATGCAGGAAAGCTTCCCCTATGTTTTAGATATAACTTCTCTTATCTTGTACCTTTTCGTAAATTTTAAAGGCAAGTTTATTAAACTAGTCATATAATTGCTTCATAAGGTCTTAAAAAACCCCACAACAAAACCATCATCCAGACAGTCCCATCCGATATTTAACTGGAATGCTTACAGGAATATTTCTCTAACAACAATCCACATTCTAGAATTGCCTGCAGAATGCCTCGCCCCAGAAGAGACAGGAGACTTCAGAGCTCTCAACAGCAAGCACCTCCAATCAGCAGCATCTCCAGGTCTTGCACCCCAAGATCAGGCATTGGTGGAGCAGAAGTGACGCCCAGCACAGTATCTTGTATTGAAGAGGCAGAAAGTCCCAGCTTCTAGCTCTGTAGCCAGTGGGTTCTTCTTTTGATACAAAAATCTCTGCTGACCACAAATCATGCATAGCCTCAACTGTCGGTGAGGGGTAAGGTTTCACTTCAGCTACCAGGACACTGAATAGGAGAGGGCTGGAGTGCATGTCCTGTGAGGGGTGGCTGAGGCAACTATATTTGTTGAGCCTCAAGAAGAGATGGTTTTGGTGGAACCTAACAGCTGCCTTTCCACACCTACGGGAGACAACAAAGAAGACAGAGCTGATTATTCATAGAGATTGACTGTGGAGAACAAAAGGCAATGATCATAAAAAGAAACAGAATATATTCAAACTGTATATATAAAAAAAGATAAAAATAACTTTTCACCAGGAGAATAATCAAGCATTGCAACAGGTTGCCCATATAGCCTGCAAAATCTCCCTTCTTGGAAGTTTTCAAGACCAAGTGTCCTAGTGTCTGAATTCAGTGTTCACCTTGCTGTGAGCAAGAGGTTGCAGTAGAAACTACCGAGGTCCCTTCTAACCCAGATGATGATTATTTGAATTTCTGTTTTGCTCAAACAACTGTTTCTTGTTTCCTACACACCTAATATTTTGTGCTTTTACATGTTACAAAATATCATGGAAATCATTGTTTAAATGCTTACATGGATAGAAAATAAGCAAATTAGAGTAAAAGTGTATTAGGAAAGTATTATGAGAACAATGGAAGAAAACACAAAATATGAAAGAAAGGGAACAGTTTATTAGGAGAATTGGAAAAAACTTTTCTGCTAAGGATAAGAGGAAGGAAATAGTACCTTTGGGTCCTGAGCACCACTTTCAGAAAATAGAAAAAAGAAAAGAAAAATATGCATTGGAAAGAGCAGAGTGAAAATTACATTAACAAATTAGCTAGTAGTCTAGCTAGCAGAAGTAATACAGGAAAATATAACTATGATTTAATTGTGGGAATGGACACAAAACAACATTATTTTTTAATGTTTTGGAGGAGGATGACTGCTGATCGAGGTCATTTTAAGTGGGAAAGGGAAAATATATTTGTATGAGCCTCGTGGATCATTGCTAGTGCCCAGTAGTCACTAGGTCAAGTAACTGAGAGAAAAGGTAGAGCCTGCAGTTTCATCCAGCCAGGATGGAACAAATAATTTTGGTTGCTATAGGAATCTAAAGTCTGAAGAATTAATGAACAAACAATAAGAAAAGGAAAATGTGTGTTAGAAGGAGTTCATCCAAGAAAAAAATTGGGCGGGGATCAATTAATTATGTAGACTACTAGTCAGCACAAAATGCTTTGGGCAGGTTTTCCCCCACACACCTCAAAGTTAAATTAAAGTGCCTTAAGATCAGTGAAGAATTTATTATGAACAGGAAAATCTTTATAAAAAGAGCTCTGCAATCTCCTGCATCAGTCAGTTCCTAGGAAAAGGATCTGGGAAATACTCCAGCAGGAAGAGGGTAAAGCAGAATTATGCAATATAAACCACTCTCCATTCATTGCATGTTCTCAGAGTTCCATTTTGCATCTCAACAAGGTCAGCCCTGGCTTCCAAGGTCAGAACCTTTTCCTGTATTTTACAATAGGATCCTGGATGAGCAAAAATATCTCTTTTCCTCCAACTACTGTGACTAAGATGTGCAATTTAATTTTTTTCACACTATATCAACACACTTTTTAATATCTTGTGCCTGAATTGGACCACATAGGTGCGACTGCTTTAGTGTTAGAGTTTGGATCCAGCATGCATTTTTGAAGCAAATTTCTTGATCATCCCTACCTCCTGTGCTTCCTCTGGTACCACAATATGAATCAATCTTGGAGTGCATGACTTTGATACATTTCTGATGAGAGGTGAATGGGAAGATGTGCTTCAGAGGTGCATCTAGGGTATTCCCACTGCTATTTCAGTTTACTGGAGCAGATTGGAGCTCATCTGAAAATAAAATTTAAAAATTAAAAAAAAAAGTAAACCAAAACCTCACACTGATAAAAAAACAATCCCAGTGTATACAGTCCTCAGTAGCATTAGTTTCACTCTGTAGAATTGCTCCTGTTGATCTGTCCTACATGGTAACACGCATGTAGCAAATTAGTCCAGAATTAGGCATGCTTTAAATCTCTTAAATTGTCATGTAATATATTAGAACTAAAAAGAAATTGAAGTCCTAGCCATAAAACTTAAATCAAGAAAGACAGAATAAAAGATTCTTAAATATTTTACAATACTGGATTTTAGCAGTTGCACCATCAAAAAAAGAAAGCAATTCCTGGGAGATTGAAAAGAACCAATCATCATAAATTACTAACTTGTGGAAAATCACGACACATCAGATCACCTCCAGGAACAATATAAGAGTAGATATAATATTGTTTTAATGCATATCAATATATTATCAAGCATAATATGCGAAACGCAGAAAGTCCCAGCAGTCATCTGTTCTCATTTGTGTGTAATTACCTGCAAAATACCTAGATATGTTTGAATCATTCAAGCCACTGGTGTTCTCCATGACCAACCACTTCTAGTAAACATACATGATCAGTAACAGTTCTGCTTTCTTAGCAGTGAGTTTATAGAATTATCTGCAGAGACAAAAGCAGTAATAGGAAGAGAATGAAGTATACCCTGTGGTGTATCACTAGGTAGTACATTCATTAAGCAGTTCTTATGATGCCATAAATGCTGTAGTCATAAGAACCAAACATAAAATCCCAGACTTTCTAATAGTCCAATAGGGACTACTTTGTTTTTTGTAATATACAGTTCTTCTTTTCAGGAAAGCATACCAGTAGATATTTCTTTACTAATGTAACTGATTTTGCTTTGGAACATGCTCAGAACATTACAGAGTTATTATTTTTATTTTATTTTATTATAGCTTTTTTATATTAGATTGGCATGGTGAGACATTTAAATCATTCACCTAATTAAAGCTATGTTAAAAAAAATCTCATGACATTGTAAGGGAACAAAATTTTGAAAGGCCTTATGAAATTGCAATGCTGTAACAGTTTGGAGCTGTTTTGCATAGTGTTGTGTGAAATTAAACTGCTCCTATATTTTACAAAGACAATACAAAATATATCTCAGCCTGCAAGAGTAAATGGGAAAACATAGCTGACTTGCAAAGCAAGTAGATTCCTACCTTGTCTAGGCAACAGAAAAGTGGTGACTGAGGGGATGATGAATGTAAGGAGTGCTCTGATCTACCTGTAAGAACGAACATGTAATAAACCAAGCTCGCATAGATGATCCCACCTAATACTCCTTTGTTTTCCTAGTAAACCTATAGTCTAGAAGAAACAGTTATAGATGTGCTTAATCACACACTGTAGACTTGGAATTGATTACTACACGGGATATTTCCAATATTCCTTTAAGGTGCGTATCGATATCTTATTCAGCTCCCAGCTAAAACAAAACACAGACCATTTTAATTGGATGAGAAGTGTGTAAACTTGGGAAACAGATAAAATAAAAATCAATATATAAAATACAAAAATATAAATATATTTTTTAAAAATGTATAGAGTATAAACTATATATACTCATCTTGAAGTTTAGTGTAGGGTTTTCCCTAGAATACAACAGCCAAGCAACCTGACCCTGACACTTCAGAAGCTCAATAGGAACAAAATAACCTAAATAACCAGCATTTCAGTTCCCAGATTAACATCTGGTTGCTCATTAATCACTAGTGAAAACAAGAATCTCTAGCCTATCCACAGCTTCATCCCTATAAAGCTTTCGGAATCAGTGCATAAAATCTGCAAGCCCTGGACCTCCACATGTGTTCCTAGTTCATGCAAGATGATGTAAACCCTAATTCCAGTTAGCTGAGTACTTACAAGACAGATGGGAACAAAGTTTAAATCAGATAACAAACGGCAAGCTTCTTAGCATCATTAATCCTAAAACACAATGATAGATTTACCAGAAGTTTCCCCTCTAGATCTATAAGATACACCATTTTAGGTCAATTATTATTTTAGTGGAGTGCTTACTTTACAAGTAAAGCTGAAACAGCATTCAGCTGTAGCCAGAAAGGAGCAGCTACCCTGCAGGAGACATCTTCCTCCCCACCCCACCCCCCCCATGTAGAATAAATACTAGCTGTCTGTTTGTGACTTCCTTGTAACTTTTCTCTCTGCCTTCCTTGCTAGCCTCAGCTCCCATTGTCTTGGATTTTAAGTGCCCTACAACACTACCTTCCATCGTAATTTCAAAAGGAAGTTACGAATATACCCAAAAACTACCTGTTCTTAAATATATATAAGGTATCTTTTGGCTGAGTTGTCTTGCTGTATGAAGTCTTGTGTACAGACTTGCAGAGCCTTAGCAAGGAGGGCTCTTTGTCCCATTGTGAGAAATGGCAAAGATGCAATGTAAAGCATGTCTACCACAGTCACACAAGTTTTGAGCACCCAGAACAAAACTTCAGCGCACAAGCAAATTTGACAGTAAATTGCTGTGTTCAGACTGGACACGTGTAACACAGATGAGTACAGCAATGAGACAAAATTCAGCAAAAACTTTTCAAGCCCATGAGAATGACTCCAAACGCAGAATTATAGTTCAGAAGAATGGTGAGGCTGAGACCTATTCTGTGATCTTTAACAACAGGTAGATGAAATGAAGGGTTTCATCATGAACCTTTGTGGTGACTAGTTAGCAATGTTTCTAGATATCACCCCGTGGTCTCAGTATGTCCGAGATAACACATATATGACATGACTGATGCTTGCAACAAAATTCAATGCTTGACATAAAATACTGAAACAAGAGAAGGAGCAGACAGAACTTTAACCTATTTATAAGTGCTTTAGCAAATGAGTGGATTTTTTTCTCATTTCTGTTTATGATGAAATTGTTCTCTTTCAAAAGTGAAATTTGGGGTGGCGGGTGGATGAGGAAGACAGGATATGGTAGATTGGCTTTTAAGTCTTGTTCCATCATGGACCGAGACTTAATTCCAATTCTGCCATTGAGGCTACTGTTTTTTATAGGTTCAGAAGACCTAGAGATCCCTGTAGTTCCAGGTACATAAAATACACCAATATTTCAGCCAACTGAGCTGTAAAGAAAGGGTGAGAAACCTATCAGCAAAGTAGTAAACTTATAGGTTAAGCTATTCACTATTTTGAGAGCTGGCATCTTCTCCATTGCTCTGTTCTTGAAGAGATGGGATTTGTTTTGTGGTTTGGTGTCTGCAACATTGTGCTAACACCACTTTACAGTTTGCTGAGAATTTTAGGGCTTTGGTTTGGGAATGATTGTCTACAGGACTTTGGTCCAGATTTTGCCTCTACAGTATACGTTCTAAGTACATAAAAGGCAAATAGCCGAAAAAATGTGCAATACATGTTCTTTGTCATAAAGTTGTCATGTTTGTCAGCACTTTCAACCATGTCAGTCAGATAATTACAGATAGATTGCCCTATGGAGTATTTTTATTTTGGCCTTGTTGTATCTATGTGCTTGTTCTTAGACATGCTAATAACCCTTCATTTTTGGTGGATGAGGAGCAGATTACAAATCTAGCAAAACTTGGTAAGGTCAGTAAAGTCCCAAAGACTCTGAATGATCTGTTCTTTTGTATATATATTCTTTTACGTTATCAAATACTGTTTCTAATTGTAAGATTGGTAAATTAAACTTTTTTTGGGGTTACTGTTAATTAAGAATAAAGTCATCTTTCACATGGGGGCTAGACATTTGATGAAGCAATGATCTGAGAAAAGATAAGCTGGGCTTAGGAGTACAACCCCAATTCCTGGGAATGCAACAGTGCCTCTAATAAAATCAGTAGTTTAAAAGCTGCAGAGACGGAGGCTTAGAAGAATAAAAGTATTTGGGGGTGTTTTGATTCAGGACATCTACTCTTTATTTTTGTTCATAATGGCAGTCAAAAGGCCTGCTATTGTGATCTCATTTAGTATGCTGTTGATCTAATTGAAAAGTGGACATAAGCCTATTATTTCAGCTTTGGAGGTGGATTTGGTTTTGTTGGTTGAATATCTCTTTATAAAATGGTCCCAGAAGATAGACAGGGCTGTCTGTTCAGAAG
Source organism: Phaethon aethereus (assembly GCF_964289735.1). NCBI lineage: Eukaryota > Metazoa > Chordata > Aves > Phaethontiformes > Phaethontidae > Phaethon > Phaethon aethereus. The sequence continues at coordinate 55,346,503 of NC_138576.1, read as the reverse complement.
ATGCTGCAGAATGGATTGATCCTTGAACTGAGAATTACAGTACTAATGGCACATGGCTGCTTTGAAAAAGTTTACATGTGTTGGTATTGATTCCTGAGATCCAGCAGCATTAGCTGTTGATCCCCCTTCCAGTCCCATCCCTTCAGGTGGGCACCTCCTTGAGTCTTGCAGGGTGGATAGTAATATACCCCAAGATAATATGCCTTGATTTCCCTGATTTTATGCACTAAGCAGTTTTTCAAATATATAAAGAAAAATAAGACCAAAAAGCTAGCAGGACTGAAGATCATAATTTTATCCAGTGTGCGTGACTTCTTTCTTCCTTTCAAACCAATTGCTCCTGATGCATTTTTTAATCTTCTCAAGTCAGAGTTGAGGTATTTTGTTTGGATGGTTTGTATTTTTGTTTTTCTTTCAGGAAAGGGAGAGCAGGCTTCATTGCTTTTGTGGGGTTTTGCATCAATTGGAAGCAGAGGTTAAAACAAATAAAATGATAGTAAGTATATTTCATTAACTCTGGAATTTACCATATTTGTTAGAATATGGAAGATTAATAGTTGGAAATTACAGGGCTTGAAAAATCCTTATACAGAAACAGTAATATTAGAATTTATAATAGCTTTGAGTGAACACATGCAAAAAAATATTGTAGTCTCTGTTGCAGGATGGAACAGCTGATGTCTGGTTCCAGGGTTTTCTCCAATAATCATGTTTTCTTTGGCCTGCAAAAGATGCACCATGCAGACAATTGCCCCCTGGAGACGTCGTTAAGTTAATATTCTCAACTGCTGTGGGCATCAGAAACTGTCGGGTTTTTTGCTTATTCTTCCTCTGTTCCTGTATATTGAGCAGACTGGGTGTTCATCAGAGCCATAGGTACCTTGTTGAGTTCTTAAAAGAATTTAGCTGTACTTGACACAGATTTATGCTTCCATTCTTTTGTTCCAAGGATGGCATCCAGTATTAATTCTTTGCTGCTTGAACTTCATGGCCCAGTCTTTTAAGGGCTTTTTTTGGAAGGCATCAGAGGGAAAAGGTGCTGTAATTCATCTGTCATTGATCAGATATTTTGTATGAAGGGCTGTTTTGAGGACCAGAGAATTATTAAATCTTACCCAATCTTTCCTCTTATTCTGAGCATCTTTTCAAAGATTTGGCAAACATATTGAAAACTGAATAGCTTCACTATGTTTCACTAGTCATATTCTAGCTGATGCACTTTACACAAACTCTCCCTTTTGAACATAGGAAATGTTTCTTGAGTATCTCTGGGATTGCTGGCATTATTTATCAACCTATCTTTCTTCTCTGTCCTTTACCTCTCCCAGAAATCTGCTTTCATATGGATTTGAGATCTTTAACATGAATTACAGGCTGAGAGAGTTGGGGTTGTTCAGACTGGAGAAGAGAAGGGGGAGACCTTACTGCAGTCTTCCAGTACTTCAAGGGGCCTATAAGAAAGATGGGGACAAACTTTTCAGCAGGGCCTGTTGCAATAGGACAAGGGGTAATGGTTTTAAACAAAAAGAGAGGAGATTTCAACTAGCTATAAGGAAGAAATTTTGTACAATGAGGGTGGTGAGACACTGGCACAGGTTGCCCAGAGAGGTGGTAGATGCCCCATCCCTGGAAACATTCAAGGTCGGGTTGGCCGGGGCTCTGAGCAACCTGGTCTAGTTGAAGGTGTCCCTGCTGATTGCAGGGGGGTTGGCCTAGATGACCTCTAAAGGTCCCTTCCAACCCCAACTATTCTCTGATTCTGTGATTCAAGCATGGTATAAATTGATTTATCAGTTATTCTAATATTGTAGATGTGGAATGATGTATTGAAATATAATATCCCTACAATGTGTGTAATAATCCCTTCTCAGTGGAGTGGTTCAGTATATTATAGGGTGGTAGTCATCACTCAAGGTCCGTGTATTACCCATGCCTTGAAAAAAGTGTTCAATTACATGTCTGTGATTTTGTCATTTTGAAAGTTTTCTTGAATACTTCCTAAGGTAAGGTGATTGCAGATTGCTTCTCTTTGTTTCATACTTTGTTTTATGATTTTAAGTAGGATCTAAACAGTTTCTACTCTGTTATATAACTTCATAAGTGATACTTAAATACCGAAGTAGGAATTGTATTCTTTTTGGTAATATATATCTTTTAAATAGAACAAATAGAATGCAATAGAATAGAATAGAACAGAACAGAACAGAAGAAACCTATGACGATCATCTAGTCCAACTGCCTGTGTACATATAAACATATGTCTATGTTTATCTACACATGTACCTGCACATAAACACTGTTTTCAGCCAGCATTACCCATAGCCATTCACTCCTAGTTAAATGATGCAATCTATTTATTTTTCATATGTTCATTTACTATGAATAAAATCATAGCCAAATCCTGTGGCTGAGCTCTCTATTTTCAGGATTTGTCCAATTGACTGCAGTGATTATTTCACTTCAATAATTCTCTATAAAATCAATAAAAATTGAGATATTTCTTCACTCACACTCTAACTAATGTGATATGGTCATTCACCAATTAATTTTTTGCATTTGGAGTGCTTTTGTGATGTTTGTCCCTTAGACGCCTAGCAAACAGTTAGATACAGTCAATATTTGGGGAGATTAAGAAGAAGAGAACCTAGATTTAGGAAGTCTCTAGCAAAATGCTGGAAGGCAGATGTGTTGTCTTGAATTTGAGACTTAATCCAATTGAGAGTCAAAACTCAGCTTGAAGGCAGAACAACAAATTCACTGGAAATGTTTTAAAGCATTTTGTACAGTGTTGAAATGAGAAAGCCCCAGTGATGTGAAAAGAGAACTGAGAGAGCATAAGAAGAACAGTAATACATATTTTGTGCTTGATTTTGCCAGTACATTAATTCCAAGAAGACAGAAGAAATAAAGAGAGAGGTGGGTTGTTAGCAAGAGCTTAAACAGTAAAGACCTGGTTTAAGCTGTTTAAAATGTTGAAGTTAGTCATTGGACTTTGTTAATTTTGTCTGAAAGGAAAATAATTGCATCAACATTGCAAGATATCCCTGTTGCATGTGAAAATTACGATTTGGAAAATAATAGGACCACCTAAGGTAAAGAAAAGACATTATTATCAGTGGAAATTTTTGTATATGAACATGAAATTGAAAATTAAGGTCACAGTGTAAATGAATTAGAAAAAGGACCGGTGATGGAATTAAATCAGAATCAGAAAGAAAAATGTAGTTATCATATGACATAAAGAGATAAAATTAGAATTTGGAATGGTATCAGAATACCAAGGAAAAGAAAATTAACTTTTGTGGTTTTAGATATTGATCAAGACTTAATACTGGCATGTGTCAAGTATGAAATTATCAATAAATGCGAGAAAGAATAGGATCTCAAAACACCACATTACATTTGAACAAAAATAAAATTGTGCAACAGTGGCAATAAGCTGGCAATAAGCCAAATTAGAAATGTCTCCTCTATTCAATACCTTCATATTCAACACACAGTTTTCAACAATTTATAGACTTCACAGAGTTTAACTATTCTTGCTCCAGTTTCCCATGCCAATTGCCTTCCTTGAGGCAAATTTAATTCATGAGGTTTCCATAAATACACTCTGGCCATTTCTGAGAATGAGAAAATACATTGGTTTGTTATTGATAACAAATTCTTACAGCTATTTAATTGAAAAAGTTCATCGTTTTCAAGCTCTGGTCTTCCATGTTATGCACTGAAATTTTGCAGTTGTTTTTCTGCAAGTGATATGGTCAGTTTCTCTTTTTTCCCTGAAAAAACAATCACATTTGATATCGTGGTAAGGTTTTGGGAAACCTCACAGACTCATAAGGGAACTCTGGTAGGGAGAACTTAATTGAAAACCTGCAAATGCTGACTGGAAATTATGACTACTACAATGATGGGTGAAAGGAGTATCTATAATTAGATAAGACTTGATGAGCCTGAGAATTTAAAATGAGAGCCTTTAAAAGAAGGTCCTGAAAGCGGGAACACACTGAAAGGGAAAGGAGCCTATAAAAGAAGGAGATGAAAGGGGGAGCACATTGAGGGGGAAAGGAGACACAGACAAAAGCTGAGTGAATAAGGTATAACCGTAGTATCAGGATGGGTACAGGAGTTAGATACTGGAACTATTGGGCAGAGAGGTTCAGGGTACCAAAGGTAGGAAGAGGGCACCTGTTAAGTACAGGAGAGAAGACAAAGTGGAAGAGAAGTAGCCAGATCCACAGGCTATTATAGGAGTTAATTATCCATAACTGATGGAAATAGAAGAGACCTGTACATCCTTCTAACCAGCCTCCCTATATTTTGTTATGTGTTGTTCTCTAGATGTTTTTCTTTCCTGTCTGCACTACAGGTGCATTTACAGGTAAATGGAGTGTTGTAGAACGATGACAAAAGCTACAGAAAAGGAAAAAATTAAGTAATGTTACAGAAGAAAAATGGAAAGAGTAACAAACGAAGGGAGCAAATGAAGAACCAGATGAGAAAGAAAGGGAAAGGACAGAGGAAGCGAAAGAGGGATTGAAACAGGGGAAACCTGAGGGGAAAAAATAAAAATAGTAGTCATTAGACTGACATAATAATTGTGGTTTGAAAAGAACTTTGGAGATCATCTAATCCAATCTCTGCTGAAAACAAGGACAACTTGGTAGTTATAGCAGGTTGTTCAGTACTGTGTCCAGTTAAGTTTTTAAAATCTGCAGCAATGAAGGTCCAAAATCTCTCTGGGAACCTGTTCCTGGGCTTAACCATGCACAATGCAAAAACATCTTTATCCTTCTATCCAGCAAGAATTTCCTTTGGGGACATTGCTTCTTGTCCTTGGAGAGAGGAAGGACCTCTGAGCTGGGTGTGACTTTCTTTTTTCTATAAATCCCCTCTAGGCAGAAGGCATTTATCCCCTTTCCTCTTTGCTCCTCTAATGCCATGTGCTCCAGCCCCTTAATCATCTCAGGAACATTTTGCTGCATTTGCATTATCTCCCTTGTACTGAGGGGACCAATGCTGGACATAGCACTCCAGATGAGGCCTCATGACTTCCAAGTAGAGGATAATATCATAGAATAATTTATTACTGTGCTTATCTCCATGAAAAGGTGTTACACTTGGAGTTCCGGAGCAGTGCCAATATCACTGGAACTCACAATCAAAATTATTAAATAATCATAATGACCACACCCTACAATTGAAAATCCATCCAAACAAAAATTACAAAATCTACATTTAAAATGTCAGAAACAGTCTGTGAATGATTCAAAAACCAAATACAAAAAAAGTTTTAAACTAATCTAACTTTTGGTTTGGTGAATCCTATTTAAGTAAATGGGAGGAAAAGGAAAAAAGTGAATTTGTCTTATAGACTCCAGGCTGAGTTTGCAGAATCTATGTAATAAAAAACATAGGCAAAATGGAAAAAGAAATTAGCAAGGAGCAATGGAGAGGAACAGTCCTTCCCTCTCTACCTTTGAAACACATATTAGAGTAGTTTTGAGCAGCAAATTACTGGGTCAGAAATTCACTTGGAGCCCCACAATGCTATTTCTTTAAAAAATCGGTTTTTAGATTGGGATTACGATTCATGCAACCCTTGCTAGTAGTAACATAAAAATGAATCGTGTCAAAATAAATGGCAGATCTGAAGTTCACCTGATGTTGAGCAGAGGCTATAAAATATATAGCTATATATATTTATATATTTATATATAGCTATATAAACATAAGCTATATGTTTAAACATATCTCCACAACCGTAGTGGACATTTAAATTCTATGACAGCTATGTATTTAGAAAAGAATGGACCTAAATCTCACAGAATGTTCAAAAAGAAGAATTACATGGTGCTACCAGCACATGTTGGAACAGGCCAGCTGGCCTTTATCTCTTCCTTTCCTACTTCTGTGTCATTGTCCGCTGATGGTGGTGTCACATTTCAAAGGAATGATTTTCATTCAAGGCTTTGAAAAACTGAATAGGACTCCCCAGACCACGACCCACCAACAGAATTCTAATTTCCAGAAAAGCATCTCCAGATACATCTTTTTTACATACTTGTAAAATTACTAGAATCTAATACTTCTTGAGAGACAAGTGACAGCAAGCAGTGAAGCTGAAAGTGATGTGACAAACATGGCAGCACACTGTGGTGAAACAATTCAAGCTTGTAATTAATTTCTATCTTTAAATTCCCATCAGTAATGCTTAGTTGGAAGACTCTGACAGGGTGGAGCTATCAAGAGAGAGATTTTCTGTTGCAAAGGTTGCAATACTGTTTACATATTTACCATGGAGGTCACCAGATAATGATTCAGAACAATAGGCAAGGGAAACCCTCACAGACCTGTGTATTTAAGGAAATCTCAACAGTATTAGTATTCCTTATGAAACATATTTGATATTGCTGGGGCAGAATTTACCTTTTTGTTTCAAGTCAGTGGAAAGCAGGAAAATCACCTTGTAACATTCAATTCAGAGGTGTAGAAAGAATCTATAAATAGGTCACTGTAAACATTGTTCTAGGGATTTCCTTCACAAATCTCATCAGGCTACAACAAAGCTTAAGTCAAAAGATTCTGAAAAAAAGAGGCAAATATAGTAACAGACACAGAATTTCAATTTAATATCTGTTCCACAAGAGGCCAGCTATGAATGATTCCCAATATGATTTTTCTTTGAACACAATCTTGCTCCCAATCCTTTACTACAACAGGGGAGAATGCCAAATCAACATCTCGCTCCAGGTGCCAAATATCCCACGGCAATGCCAAGTAAAAGAGACTGATCATGTAAAAAATTCCATTCTATTTTCCTATAGAAATATTTGGGCTAGAATTTCTTATTTGTTTGAAATGGTATAGTTCAGCAAAGTGAAGGAACTTCATATGTATATATATATGTACATATGTGTTGATATATTTATATACATATACACATAAATGTGTATAGAAACTACTTTTTTTTTTAAAGTACCCATTTAGAGGCTTATTTTATTTGTTCAACACTGAAGACGTGAGGAAATATTTAAAGTTTCCTTTAATTTTTTTTTTTCATAAGAATATGGACATCAGCACCCATATATGTCCAAAGAATAGCTGGAATAAATGGAATACAGAGCGAGAAAGATGATTGTAAAGTCCTCTGAGCTTCTTTGACCTTGAAGCACCTTTGTGTTTCATGTTTTCCAATCTCTCTATTCTGACAGAGGTTTCGGAATGATGCTAATGATAGCTCCCTATCAAACACAAGAGGTGTTACAGTAGCCAAAAATTAATGAGGTATAGTACAACCCAGATCTGTGCCTGTGGTATTCCTGGGGAGGGAAGCTAGCGGAGACTTGCTTGAGTATTTGGTGTGACCTGCTGTGCATATAGGTTTTATGCTGCACACAACATAGCTTGATGGAGCCTACAAACCCAAGAAGCATCCACCTTAGAAAAAAATGAAGCTTTTGCTACTACTGCTTATTTTTCTCCATTAAGTATAAAGGGAGTCTGAACAACAAGCTTCAGTCTAGACACTGTGGTAAAAGTATATTAGGTAAATTTTACAGCTTAAACCTCATACCACAAAATGGTTCATGCAGGATCTCCCCTACTCTGTCACACATTACCTTCCTTACTCTTACCAATTTACATTTTGGAATAATTACTCACCGCTACTGCTCTGTTGGAAGATTGCTTCCGAAAGGCATTATCCATTACTTCCTCCCTCTATCCTCAACCAATGCATAGCTGTTTATGCAATACATTCTTGAGCACCATCTACTGGTACTTCTTCCACATGTGAAATATCTACATCTATACAGACATAAAACATGCTTGTAATATTTCCTCTGGACTGAATAATCTGGTATTCAGTTACCTTGGTGCAACGGAGTAATGTGGTGTTGATGCAAGTAATCTGGCCTGATTCTGAAAAGAATGCTAATCTTGGCTGGAGAAGGGGGAGAGCTAATATTTCTTAATATGTAACAGTTACAAGACAAAAGCTGAAAATTAGCATCTCTCTACTCCTCTCCCGGTGTGTAGTAGAATTAATCCTCTATTTCATACTACCTGTGTAGCCAAAAAGGAACTGCAATTTAGCAGCCATATTATTAAGGACACCTAAGGTTTCATTTCAAATAGGTAGAGTTTATTTCAGGGAAACAAATATTAAATATTTTGCCAACTGTGAAGGAAATTATTATGCTAGCTTTATAGCAAGGGAAGTGATATGCCTGTAAAAATTGCTGATCTCAACCTGTGACAAGTCTAGTTAAAATGTACTCTTAGTATAACAGTCAGTGCTGCCCCAGAAGACCTCCGTTTGTAATTTATGCATTCTTATTTCAGAAGGGGAGGGAGTCTGTGTTGAGAAAGGAATAACACACTCTTTAAAATTCTGTCTCAGAGCTGCTAGCAAGAACTTTGATTTATTAAAACTGAAATAAATTCAAGCACCTAATTTGGAGTCCTCAGCATTTATACAACATGTGACTCCCATTTCAGATGCCTGTGACATTGAAACTAAGCTGGCTATTTTCTCATTTCTACAGCTCTGTTCTCACACTGGAAGTGTAAGACTACAAAGCCAGGGTGACAAATTATTTGAGATTAAATTTTTGGATAACTGCCCCTGCCATATTTCTACACAGTTAAATAAAATATGTCCCATTGCTAAAGAAAAGCTTGTGATCTGTAGTTTAAGAAAAGGCTTCTTCATTTCTTATTTGGCACAACGGCATCTGAATCCTGAGATCACTTGTTAAAAGCTGTAATAGTGTTCTTACTGATAGTAAAAGCATTTTCCTACAGGATCCAGTATGACACATTCAAACCACTTGTTGCAGTCCCAGTATGTAAAAATCTAAGGGTTGAACCAAAAACTTCATCTCTTTCAGTAATTAACAGGAGGCTTTTAAAACACTATGTGAGTAGAATGGTAGAGCTTAGTGTTTTTGAGAACTGGAAGCTGCATCTAGACCTCAGCTTTTTGTATTTCCTATGGAAATATTTCCCATAAATATGCCTAGTTGCTTTTAGAATCCATTTATACTTCTGGCCTCCACAACTTTTCTTGGTAATGAAATCCAAAGTGCAGTTACATGTGGGTAAAAAACCTACCACTTTTCATTTATTTTAAATCTCCTGCTTGATAATTTCTTCTAATTCCTTTTCCACTTTCTATTACGAACCACTGAATAAAAACTTCATATTTGCTCTTTCCAGACTATTCATAATTTTGCTGATTTCTATGATAAACCCATTCCACAACATTACACGTAAGGAGAACATTACAGTGCCCTTTCTTGCAGAACCTCTGGTGGAAACTTTCCTGCCTGTAGTATATCCTGGGCTTTCTTCACGTGAAGTCCTGCTTGGTGTATGCTTTTGCATGTCTCTGGCTGCCTGTGGGCTGCTGTGTGATTGCAGAAACATTGCGATTCTTCTTTTTGTGCCTCTATTTGGGTATCACAGTCTCACGTGCACTGTTGTATATAATAAAGCTGAACACATCAGCAGCAGTTCAGTTTACACATGTGAATATTAGAAAATTGAGTTTCTTTTTTCCTGTCTTCTCCTGTTCCACTTAATCTGACTCTGTTGTCCAAAGCTTTTCTATCGCTGATATGTTTCTGCTCCTGTTGCTTGTCAGTGTGAGTTATACAAAGGTTCAGGTTACCTGCAGACTAAATTTCAAGTGTCATTACATTTAAAAGGCTGCAGACTACATCTCCAAATGTCCTCTTCTGCTAAGAGTTTGTCCTGGTTTCATTAGTCCTACACTTCTGTTACTACACCTCTATTGCAGTCCTATGATCTTTTGAACTTTGGTTGGCTAAAAGTCATCTTTTATTCATCTTTTTGTGGGTCATAAAATCAATGCCATAGTTCAACATAGGTGGGGGCAGAGTTTGTTCAGCTGAAGACCAAGTAAAACTGAGTGTCAGCTGCAAATAAGTCTGCCCATATGGAAAAAAAAAACATGTGTGTTTTAAAAAGGAAAATCAGGATGGGTACTCAACAACCTCATTCAGGTACAGCACTCCACAGAGCACACACAACAACTGAAAAGTGACAGACATTCATTGCCACTTGATTGAAGACTAATTTATCTTTAACTGGGTGTCCTGCTTGTTCTGAGGCCACAGACAGCTGTAAGTTATATTACACAGAGCAGACCATGGATGTTTTGATTTATTTATTGCTGAATATTTTCAGCAAGTTGGAAAAAAAATGGAAAAATGATTTTTATATGCTTAACTAATTTGCAATGCTGATTGATAGCCATGCAACCAGAATCTCCTACACGTGAAATTATGTGTCTCAGTGGAGTTTTAACCTGTAAATAAAGCGAAAAGCAATTAATGAATTAAATTTGTGTTCTGTCCCGAGAGAGTGAATCAGGTGTGTTCAATTCCATATGTATACTCTTGTTCAAATGCAAATCAAAATAGGCTAATTTACATTGCTCTTGAATTTATTTTTCTGTGTATTTTTATATTATATTTTGAAAAAAATAGTGCAAAATCCAAATATTTTAAATAACATGGAAGGACATTTATATGGAGTCATATATCAATATTTAAATATTTCTGTTAAATATCTCTCAAATACAGACTTAGGACTTCTTGTTGTTGCTGGAGAATTAGGATATTTATTCTCTATGAAACCCACCAGGTTTATGCTGGTAATTCTGAAATTTTACAAAATGCCACCCCCCAAAAAATGCGTATTTTATTTCAGTTGTGTTTGTTAGTAGATTTTTGTCAGTTGTGGTGGATGTCTAATTGTCCCGTGGTTAAATAAATGGTCCCTGAGTTCTGTGCCCACATCTGCTGTGGACTTTAACCAGTAACTCTTGGAGGCCAAGCACTTACTGAATGTTGTTCAGCAAAACATCACTTCACAAACATAAATGTGGTAACTATAATTACCCTCACCTTTCTGTTAGTTGTTTGGTTTTGCTCTGAAATGGATTAGGAATGCTTCCAGAGCCAATGACAATAGAGAAAAACCCTAAGTATCAGGTTTTTATTGTTTCTTTCCTATTGGTTACTGCCTCCCATTTTATAAACAGTACCTGAGGGAAGGCTGGAGTCAGATTTAGTGTGTCCTAATGTATCAAGAGAGAGGAGAAGTGAAAATGTGGTTAATTGTCAGACGTGCTGTGGCTGAGCTGGGATCACAGGAATCATCACATAGTTATGCAGACATATTTAAATTCAAACACACTGAAGCTGAGGTAATAATCTGCTTTTCAGCTTATCTCCCATCTAATACAGGGGCAACAGGTAACATTCCATTTTTGATGCAGGGACTCTTTTGTCATATAACTTGAAGTGCAGGTAGTGCAGCAGGCAACGCCACTTGGAGTACTACTTTCCTCTTGTACTAACCTGATAAAACCCATCCTTAGCATGAATACAGCTCAGTTCTTGCTGACGAAAATGGTGGTCAACACACCCGCTGTTCTCATTGGTGTGAATTTATCTGTACTCTTCCTATCAATGGCCATCACCCCTCCTGGTGTTTTCCACCGGGTTTTATAGGATCTCTGGCAGTCTGCCCCTCACAAGACACTCCAACAACTGCTATGGTGGCAGGGCACATGTCCTTTGTTTTTTGCATCTGTTGTAATAGGGAGGCAGATATCAACTCATTTGAAAAGTCATTTTCAGCTCTTGGGATAAGAGCACATATTGCACAAAGTCTGTGAGAGTTAGTACATTACTAGGAGAAGGACTGAAGTGTAAGTGAAATGGTCACAGAATAATGTGAAGGGAAAAATACTCAGCTCCATTTCTCTTCAAGTGTCATGTTTACCTGTTTGCTAGTGATTCTGGTGGTAACAACTTCTTGAGGCAGCTGACAGCTATCAGAAGCTTGAGAAACCTTCCATAGTCCCTGGCACTGATCAGGCCATTGACTAGGGGCTGGGCACGGTAAAGCGGAGAGGCAATCTGAATCAGCAGCAAGGTGTTCAGCGCGGGATGGGCATCCCTGCTCTCTACATGCTGCAGCCGATGGTGGAGGTGTGGTCGTTTCCCTCCTCACACTCTCCTGGAGCGGCCATGGGAGACGCAGGAGACGATTTCCTTCGTGACGCAGTCAGTAATGGCTGATGCATCTGTTAAGATGTGTGTTAAAGGCTCATCTGCCCAAGCACGAAGGAGCAGAGAGGCACAGTGCCGGGCAAGGGAAAGCCAGTAACCCAGTCAGGGACACCAGCCCCTGCCCCTAGGAGGGCATCAGCCCCACGGGCGAGGGGTGACACCCACCACCGTGAGTCAGCGGGAGACCCTGTCCTGAGATCACCTACAGGCTGAGGAGTCACTGCCGGGGGGTATGGGCTTGTTCTGGGACGCTTGGGAAGATTGTACAAGACTCATTACAGGATGTTTAGGAAGGAATCAAGGGTGGGGAAAGGGAAGGATGGGAAGAATCAACCTTGAGAAAACAGCGGGAAGGGGGTAAAAGCAGAGGGTTGGGTGTGAGCAGCTGGCAGGTCAGCACTGTCTGGGCATGCCCGGTGCCTGGTGCCTGCAGTCAGTCCTGGTTTCTCTTTAAACTTTGGTTTTACCTATTTTCCTGCGTGAGGGCTCTGTGTGTATCTGAGTGTGAGTGTGTGCGTGTGCGTGGGGGTCTGAGTGCAGCCGCTGGAGCAGGACCAGGGGTCACAGGGACCGTGCACCAGCACCTGGAGCAAGTGGGGAGCATGCACTTTGTGGGGGTGCCTTGGGCCCGCCTGTGGTTGTGTGCGAGTGTGTCTCTGTGAGAGAGACAACTGAAGGAGCTGGCTACCAGAGGGACCAGGGGGTCCTGGCCAACTGCCAAGGAGGCCAGGGGGCCTGGGGGCCGACTAAGAGACCCCTTTGTGTGTGTGTGTGTTTTTCTGTGTGTGACTCTGCGGGAGCCAGGGCAGCTGCTGGATGATTCGTGTGTCTAAGCCTGGTTACACACAGCGTGTGTGCACGTGTGTGAGGCTCTGCACCAGTGGCTGGAGGGGGGCTGTGGCCTCAGGGGCCGGCATGTCCAGATGCTAGCAACTGGGGAGACTGGGGTCCAGGGACAGCTACTGGGCAGACTGAGTGTCCGAGCCCAGTTGCTGGAGGATCCACGTGGTATATATGGGCTGTATACATGTGTTTATGTGTGTGCGTGGCCTGCAGGGAATACCTGCTCAGCCATGCTACGGGCTGGAGCTAGAGGCCTGGAGCTGCAGCAGCCTATATCCTGCTGGGGTCTTGGATTTGGAAACCCCTTAACAGTATCTGTAGGAATGCACAGTCCCAAGTGAGAAACAGCAATTCCAGGCCCAGCTTCAGAAAGGGACTGGGAGTTCTGCGTACATCCACCAAATAAGTACATCCACCAAATACTTTTCACCATGAAATAAGGGACTCCTTCAACCTGAGCAATTAACTGCACCTAGTGAGCCTGGAGGTCTGTGAAGAGATCCTTAGGGACATGTCTTCAGCCCAGCTGAAGTTCTGCTGCTTACCTTATCTATTTCTAAAACACAATATTCTTGTCAAGGGAAGGCCAGAAGCTATGGAATCAAATTAAATAGTATGTCTTCTTTTCCAATACATTCTCCATTAGCAAGGGGAGCTTTCTTGAACTCCTGTCTGCTCACCAGCAACAGGAACTCCATTCTCCAATAGATTATTCCAAATCTTTATGCCCTTTGGAGAAGAAAGGAATTGTTCTGACCTAGTGAGACATTCTCACTTCACTGTAGATTTCCAATCTGTAGTAAATTCACATAGTCTAAGTAATCCAAAAGTAAAAACAAGAAAGAAGAGAAAATTGGAAAAGTGGAAATTCCATGAAAATTTTCTTGTACATACATTGCTTGAACATTCATTTCTGTTAGCTCTGGTCAGAAACAAGTTCAAAAAACCCCTTTACTTCACAGCATAAAATCTTTGTATGTGGTTACAGATCTAGGAACTTCAGTGACACAGCCATTGGGACAGTTCATCTAGGAGATCAAAGCAACTAGAACTTGAAATTAGAGCCAGCCCATGTGCTGGTTCTTCTTTAGCTTTTCCAACATCTGGCTGCCTCAATAAGGCATTGAAGAAAGTACAGATCATTAGGGAATTCTCCGTCACTTTCTCTATCTTCAGGCATGTTCTGAGAGAGGGATCATGTAAGCAGGACTACTCCAATGAAATCTCGGAATATGTTAAATGATATTCCTACAGTCGTGAAAACAGGCTGTAGGTTGTGTAGACAGTGGGATCAAGTGCACCCTCAGCATGTCTGCAGATGACACCAAGCTGAGAGGTGCAGTGGACACACCTGAGGGACGGGATGCCATCCAGGAGGACCTGGACAAGCTCAAAAATTGGGCCCATGTGAACCTCATGAGGTTCCACAATGCTAAGTGAAGGGTCCTGCACCTGGGTCGAGGCAACCACCGGTATCAGTACACTCTGGGGGATGAAGGGATTGAGAGCAGTTCTGCCAAGAAAGACTTAGCTGGACATGAGCTGCCAATGTGGTCTCACAGCCCAGAAGGACAAACATATCCTGGGCTGCATCACAAGAAGTGTGGCCAGCAGGTCAAGGGAGGTGACTCTGCCCCTCTGCTCTGCTCTGGTGAGACCCCACCTGGAGTCCTGCACCCAGCTCTGGAGCCCTCAGCACATGAAAGACATGGACCTGTTGGAGTGGGTCTGGAGGAGGGCCACAAAAATGATCAGAAGGCTGGAACACCTCTCCTATGAGAACAGGCTGAGAGAGTTGGTGATGTTCAGGCTGGAGAAGAGAACGCTCCTGGAAGACTGTATTGCTGCCTTCCAGTACTGAAAGGGGGCTTATAAGAAAGATGGGGACAAACTTTTCAGCAGGGCCTGTTGTGATAGGACAAGGCATAATGTTTTTAAACTAAAAGAGCGCAGATTTTGATTAGATCTAAGGAAGGAATTTTCACGAGGGTGGTGAACCACTGGCACAGGTTGCCCAGAGAGGTGGTAGATGCCCCCTCCCTGGAACCATTCAAGGTCAAGTTGGCTGGAGCTCTGAGCAACCTGGTCTAGTTGAAGATGTCCCTGCTCATTGCAGGGGGGTTGACCTAAACAACCTTTAAAGGTCCCTTCCAACCCAAACTATTCTATGATTCTGTGATTCTAACATAGTAGAAAACATGTCTTCCATTGTCTAGTAGACTCAGACAACCTACTTCTCCATGATAAAAAATCTAAAGCGTAGGTATCCCAAATAGTACAAAATACACTTCTGTACTCCTCTGTGACCAAAGTACAGCTCTCCAGAACAAGAGCGTAATTGCCAAGACTTATGGTAAAGATGTGACAGTCAGTGCCAAGTAGCACTGTCTTCTTTGGGAACTGACTAGTATCAGCTTACACAGTGCTATGTTAATCATTCCCTACCCAACATCTGGGACTTGACTGGATTCTGTAGGTTTTCATGGCAGACATAGTATCCATCTGCAATGCACATTTAAATATCAATGACAGCAGTACTCTCATTTTTCAGTTTCTTCATCACTTGACTTCAAATAATTTGAAATAAGTATTTGAATATGGTGAGAAGTCCAAGACATAAGTACTTCCATATTCTCTTCACTGTTGTAGTCTCATTGTCTTTGCAGCACTTTAGCACTGTGAAAGTGGAGTATTTCACATGTCTTACTGCACCTCTTAACACACCTTAAACTAACAGGATTTTTTTTTCATTTTTGTTTGTTATGTATTAGTACCACCAATCTCATGTGTCTTGGAGAATTGCTTCCTGCTGTTCAAAACAGGACAAACATAAGGCATTCCTTCTCATAGGTCCTCTATGATTTAATTACACCAAGGAAAAATGTGCATTTTAAGACTAACCTCTATATTTCTCAAAACAGAATAATTTTGATTTATTATACCTTTAAACAAATATGAATTTTTATAGTAACATTTATACTTTAAAAGTTTAAGCAATAGTTATTATGTACAAAGCACCAAATCCTGTGAGAGGTACCATACGTTATTCAAATGAAGCTACAGAAATAGCAACCTTTTTCCTCTGTATAGATGCAATCTGTTTGTTTTCTCTACATTGTATACAGAAGATAATGTAAACCAGTTGTCTGAAAAATTTATGGCAATTAGTGTAACTGCTATCTAGGAGAGATCCATACAAATGGTATAATGAAGGCTCTAAGTAAAATTCCTGATTATTTCTTTTATTGCACTATGAAAGAGACAGGCCAGCACTTCACCTGTGAAGATTTTGATTTTATGACATTTGAGATGTGCAAGTAGGTTGTAAAGGCTGTATGTGGGGACAAAAGCACATTGAATGCATTTCTTTTTCCTTTTTCAAAGGAACTTCACCTAACAATTCCATGTACTGTGCTGCTTGTGTAGGTGTAGGAAAATCAAGAATTCAAGGTATTCCCATATGGTACAAGGAAATGTACATTCTTGCTACTTTGTGCCTTGCCATGAATTGAGTTTCAAGGTTGGTCACCTCCTGCAATTCTATTAGAAGTATTGAGGTATTTGTAATCTATTTTTTAAACCTAACTCCTACAGTCTAATAACGATATGAAAATCTCGGTTTTGATTTTGAAACATATGGCTTTTAGCTCAGCAGACTGTAGCAAAAAGTCTAAGCAGTCAATCTCATTTTGGAACAGCAAATATTCATTTGAGGAAAACATTCCAAACTTAGGAATAGGTTTGCCTTTAAGCGCTGTGATTTGGGAGACAAAGATTTCTCATTTTGAAAAAAAACCACATTCTTTGGTTCGCAACAGTGACTTTTGCATACATCAGGGAGCCTATGGAATACTTGCATAGGCAAATGTACACTAAAACAGGCACGTTGTGACTGTAGTAGGGCAAAGTAGACCATGACATTGCAGCCTTCCAGTACTGAAAGGTGGCTTGTAAGAAAAATGGGGGCAGACTTTTTAGCAGGGCCTGTAGCAATAGGATGAGGGGTAGTGGTTTTAAAACTAAAAGAGAGTAGATTTAGACTAGCTATAAAGAAGAAATTTTTTAAAATGAGGATGGTAAAACACTGGCACAGGTTGCCCAGAGAGGTGGTGGATGCCCCATCCCTGGACACATTCAAGGTTGGGTTGGCCGGGGCTCTGAGCAACATGATCTAGTTGTAGATGTCCCTGCTCATTGCAGGGGGTTGGACCAGTTGACCTTTAAAGGTCCCTTCCAACCCAAACTATTCTATGCTTCTGACGTGTACATCTCATGGCTTTTTCATTTGCTTCTTGGAAATGTTTGCCGTTCATAGGGTGGCAGCAAACTACAGAGCCCAGTCAAGCAGTTCAGAAGTGGTTAAAAAATGTCCATTCGTACAGAGAAGACTGAACATATGACAGCTGTCTTTATATAAAAAGATGGAAATAAATAATTCTTTATCCACTGGACATGGAAGTAATGGTCTGAATTTTAAAAAAAGGAATATTTATTTTGCAGACAGACATTATGTAAAGAAATGGATGCAACACTTCATGTTGTTGTCTCCGGTTATTTGATTTTACCTCTCTCCTAGGGAATATTGCCCCACATCAGAGAAGGTAGACTGGAAGTGTGAGCCCTCCTCAGATCCCCTGATGTAGTCTAGCAGCTTGGTTCATATCACCTCCTACAAGAGCCTGACTTTACACCACCAGTTTTTAGGAGGTACTTAATCCAGTCGGAGTCTCTCCTCTGATGTAGTTGCACTGATTTAATCAAAAGAGTTTCTAAGTCATTTTAGGGTTTTGGCAGATAAGTCCTGGAAGATTTAGTTGCTCCCAAGGGTCTACTCTGTTCTGTTGTTGGACATGTACCAGCCCCATAAAAAAGCATTACCAGAGTTTCTGCTTTAGCCTCCCAGTTTCCACCTGTGTCCACCAGAACTGCTACAAGTCTGTCCTAAGTGATAACACCTTTAACTGCTGCAAGTAATCTGCCCAGGCTCTGAGTCTTTTAATAATTACACTAACGGTATCAGCAGCTCCAGACAGACATGCTCAGGTTGTATTTTGCTACACAGAAAGGCAGAAGGATTTTTCTTTTTGTAGCAAGAGGCTGCTGACGCTCTGATCCTATCCTGCCACTGCGAGAGCTCGGGTCTGAGGAGGGACTTCCCTGAGCCCATGCACTCACCACAAGCTTCATGCCCTTGTGCACATGGTCTTGCCTCAGACTTGCCGAGACTGGGGGTCTTGCTCACACATTTTCAGTATAGTGCTCCCGTGTCTCTGCAGTTCTGTGACCCTTTTAGCACATGCAAATTCCATTAAATCTGCTAATTTGGTGATTGTCTGTTCCTGGAATGGGAGGGTGGTAGAAGGGGAGGGTTTTCACTGCTCTCTATTTCTTCTGAGCCCTGTAACTTCTTGATGGGTTTCACACTAGAAGGGACCCAAGGGACGTCCTTCAGGTGCCACATAGTACTGTGCATCCTCACCATTCTGTAACTTGGGGTGCTAGAGCCATCACGTCCTTTAATGCGTGCCTCGTCGCACATGGAAGATGATGAATATTGAGAGCCAGTAAGCATTTCAGAGTCTTATGCTGAAAACTGAGACACAAAGACAGACTGTCTCCAACCCTCTTATCAATACGTGAGAGTTCCCTTTCAGTAGTGCTGTGAAAAAATACATACAGAAGTATTCAAAGATGGCATTTTATTCTATCTTCTTAGGCAGCCTTCAGAAATCAGAATATACTTGTTTTGTTAAACTTCAAAGTGACTACAATTCTTTTAAGACAGGTAAAAACAAGAGCTATAAAGGTATCGTTTTCATTAAAAGTCATCTCTTTTTCAGCTACAGTACACTTGATTTTTCTTTGTTTCAAATGTGCATGAGAACGTGTTTGCACAGTGCTTCCTCAAAAATGGCCCTTTCCCTGTTTGAATTGAAATGTTGTGTGTATTGGGGGATGGGGAAGGGAATCAATGGTTTGATTAAAATTTTAATTATTGTAGAAATCATTGTTTTTGTACAAGCTTCCCCATGTACCACCCTTGGGCATTATTTGTTCCTCTTTAAAAGTACCCTGCAAACGCAGCTTTGGGGATTCATTGTATTTTCATGCCAGCTCTTTAAGCAACTCTACAATTACTACATTCTTGTGTGTGAGTGATTCAGTATTACCTCTTAGGCTTTTATGATCTCATTCCCCAATCAGTGCTTTTGTGTAACAAGGTAGTCAAATTAGAAATATGATTAGAAAAATGTGACTACATTATATAAAACTTATACACACTTTTGTATTGCTTCAGCTTTTTAAGTCCCGAGGGAACTGACAGCGATTAGGATCTATTTCTAGTGAAGGTACAGTTGGGAATAAGAGAGGTTTGAATAAGTGAATCAACCTTATTATGACAGAAGCTCCAATAGAGATGTGCATTAAAGTATATTGGATTCCACTTTTAAAACCACAGGAAACCTTTGCATAAGTACTCACATTTCTGCCTGGACTAAGCAAATAGAGTACTACAAATAAAACAAAAAAAAAATCTGAAAGCCAATAGACCTTCCCATCTCTGTTTTCACTGTAATACCTTACAGATAGTATCACACAGTCAAAATAACGTTTTTTCTTTGTAGTTGTAATCGGGAATGTTATAAACGTTTAGCAATATGGTTATTCTCTTGCAGACATGCAAAACCCCACATTTAAAAATAGTGTCTTTTTTGCAAAGGGTTCAAAAAATACAGTCTTACTGTGGACTAAAGTGAAAAAAAAAAAGAAAACACAAAAGAAACAGAATGCAACTCTGCTTGTTTTTCTGTGACAAGCAGGCCAGGCCTCAGGGGAACACAAACAGGACCACATTCACATATTTACATAACACAGTCCACGTGTTTTTAAAATGCTGTAATTATTTTAGCTAGCATAAATTAACTTGAGCATGGATGAGTGGGAACAGGAAAAAGGAAAAAAAAAAGAAAAAAGAGTGGAAGCAGGTTTCCTAAAGGGTCCAGTGAGAAAGGCTACTGGGATTAATGACTGAGGAAAATAGTCTGGAAAGGAGTGAGCATGACCTGGCATGGGCATTAAGTCAGAAATGGTGGCTCTGTAGAGAAAAAGAGGTGCATGATTTGCAACAGTACAAGACTGACCAAATGGGTCAGGCCAAAGGTCCACTTAACCTTCTGGCCTGACAGTGGCTAATGTTGTCTCTAAGAAAACAATATAATTATGAAGGCAAGAAAAGAACAATTTCACTCCTGGCACACCATGCCAGTTTCCAGCAGTCAACATTTTATCATTGATATATCTTTATCATGTTTAATAGCCACCAGTATATATAGTGATGTAAATTATATATATAACTTCCACGTAGCTCTGAAATCCCTTTCCAAAACTAATTATCCTTTTGGCCCTCACAACATCCCAGAGCAGCAAGTTTCACAATATATTTATTATCTCCTTCTCCATGCTACAAAGGATTTCATTAACTTACATCATATTCCTCTTCAACTGCCTCTTTCCTAAACTGAAGATGTATCACCTGCTGAACCTCTTATTTTGCGGAAGAGGTTTGTACCTCTGCTTGCACTTCTCGGTTCCTTCCTTAGATCTGCCCTATTCATCTACAGCTGTAAGGACCAGAACTGCAACATTCAAAAGGCACCTGCCCTGGAGTGAAGTAGCACCTTCATGATTTCTCCTCTCTAAACAGGTTGCCAGCTAGGGTCAGGGAAATGACAGATAAGTGTGTAGATATTTGAGGAAATGACAACTGAAGAAGAAGGGGGTTGAGTAACTAGGTGTGGCACATGGTATAGAATAAAAACGGAGGTTCTTCTCCATGTTCAGTAATGAACATGTAAAGCATTTCATCATATCCAAAAATGTAATTTAACAGATTATTTTATAACCTTATACTCTACTGTACAAACATTTAAAAATTATTACTAACCCAGATGTTCATTTCTAATTGAGGTAACTTGAAAGATATGTGGAGGATTGTGAGAGGGCTTGTATGGAAGGAAACAAAAACAGTGATACACTGAGGACTCTCCTAATGAGAAAAAATATAATTTTATGTAATATACTCTGAAAGCTAATTTTAGTTCCTACCTGGTGGTCTGAAACTAAACCCGTCACTCACTTGCAAGGATGCTTACACATAGGTGTATAAGCCACAAACTTAAACCCAGCTCAGGGTGACAATAACTCAGTGACGAACTGACACTGTAGCCATTCTGTAGCCCATGTGAAATAAATTAACAGTCTCTTATTCCTAATTGGCAGTGCCTAAACCTAACATTTCTTTGTTATACATAGTGCAGCTGGTAGCTGGCATGTAATGGGATACTGTTTTCTGTAGCTGGGGAGTAAACTCACAGACATGCAGGGTTGATATTTGATTTTGGCAGTCATGGTACGGAAAGGATTCAAGCTGACAGTCTTCAGTGTTTTCAGAGAAAAAGCAAGGCAACTGGTAGGGGCTTTGTGAAAACCAGTATTGCATTGTCCCATGGTGGAGTGACTCTCGTTTAGTCAGCACCTTTGGTAAGTACTAAATAGCACTTTAAAAAATCATGATTTATTTGACTACTCTTTCAAATCTCTATTTTAAAAAAGATTGGGTTTTACTGCAGCAGAGAAAGTTTCACAGTACTGGTGACAGTCTTTTCTCATTCTTCTCCTGAAAGGCAAAAAGTATAAATATGAAAATTGTATTTGCATTTTTCAAGAGCCTTAACAATATTTTATTAATTCATTTTAAAAACAGGTCTTTATGCATGCTGTGTCATTGTTAATACCATACATGGCATACAGCAATGGCCACTTGGTCTGCCTTATGGGTCTTGCTCCTTCGGCAACATCTAGACGAACCCCTTCAATTCCTAGTAAATATGACTCAAACATAGGTGACGTATGTCACCTATGTTTTTCACCTCAAAAACTTAGGTGGAGAAAAAGGATAATCTACAGTAACACAAGCTATGGCTTTTGGTACAACTGATACATACTGCATCGTATATAGTACCTTCCTTTATGCTTTCATTCTTCAGTAGTATACAACATTTTGTTTGCCTTATCTGTGTACATTAGCTCACTGGTTTAACCACACTTGTTCAAAGGAGGAGAGTCATGAATATTTCATATTCCTGTGCAGTTCCTTTTCCATGATGTATGATGACTTTTTTCTTTTTTTTTTTTTTTTGTAATGGAAAGACAGTCATGTGAAGTATACTCTTAATTCTACCAGCCTGAGCAACCTCATATATCCTGTTTGATATATCCTACAGGTACTTAAATGATTTCTGAAGAGTTTTCCTATCATTTTTAAAGAACTGTTATAGCACTCAGAAACTAACATAGTAAAGGAAATGTGGGCTACATTAAGCAACTTGTCTGTTCTCTAAATATTCTTACGTCCAGATGTCCACAAATCCCGTTCTTTTCTGGGCTGCCATTGTGAAGTGCTGTCTCTGTAGAGAAAAAGGCCATGTATATGAAATTCTGCGACTTTGCTAAGGCTGCCTGTGATAACAGGATTCACCGAGGACTGTTTTGCTGGTTTTTTTGTGACCCACCTACCCTTTTCTTTCTTAGGTTATTTTTTACTTTTTTTTTATTTCAGTCCTGCCTCCTTTTAAAAACCTTCTACTCCCAAGATATCTGTATTTCCCTTATGTATTCCTAACAATTGCCTCAAAGTGCTTATTAAATTCATAAAGAAAAGACATATATAGGAATATATGAACATAATAAAAGAAGCAGCTGTTTTAAAATGTATCTCATAAATGCAGCTCTAGTGAGGGGGGGGGAGGGAGGAATGAGAGGAATCAGTGTATCAGCCCTGGGGAAAAAGTGGACTAAATTAAAAAGGCAATTAAGAAATGCCGAACCTCCACCTTGTCAATGAGCGTCTATGGTAGATAAAAGTGTGACAAAGAAGAACATACTCATTCCTATTGTTTTAGAACAACGAAGTGTGTCCTGCTTGTAATGCTGCTGTTTTAAGCATATCTCATAGTGTTTTCATCATTGTGTGTGAGCTCAGCAAACATAGACGATAGACAAGGCATTTTTGGCAGAAGGACAAAAAACACTTTGCTTCAGCTAGTAACAAATTGCTTTCATTAAGAACAAATGGTCTTGGAGCATTTTTCTGCTGTACGGTCTCCACAAGATGTCAAGCACAAATGGTAACCCAGTGTTTTCTCTGAACAACGAAGTAAAACCTTGATGGAGACAAGTATAGTCTACTTTGAATGGTTTGTATGTGGCTTGCTTTAGGACATGTTTAGTCTTTGTGTGGAGGGGCAACAGAACTTGCAGTCCCCATCCTATAAATAAGTGTGATTAGATTGCAACTTTTACAGTAACTGGTTTGGACTTGAATTAAGGCTGATCATTTTAATAGGTAACATAATTAGAATGGTGATTTGCTCAGGATGCACCATCATTTAGCAGTATCCTCATTCCCTTTCTTAATGTGCTTTAAATGATGCCTTTAGTGATGTTATAGAGATGTTGTACAGCGGCACTTGGCTGTCCTGAGGCAAAATGTCTGTCAGCATTCCTGGCGAATCTATATTTTCAAAAGTGGATAGTGGAGCTTGATATTCTTTTAAAATATATTGCCTTCCCTCTGTCCTGGTTTTGTCCAGGATAGGGTTAATTTTCTTCCTGATAGCTGGTATAGTGCTGTGGTTTGGATTTGGGATGGAAATAATGTTGATAGCACACAGACGTTTTCAGTTGTTGCTGAGCAGTCAAGGACTGTCCAGCTTCCCAAGCTCTGGCCTGCCAGCGGGAAGGTGGGGGTGCACGGGGAGCTGGGAGGGGGCACAGCCAGGACAGCTGACCCCAACTGGCCAAAGGGATATTCCATACCATACGACATCGTGCTCAGTATATAAACTGGGGGAGTTGGCCTGGAAGGAGCCACGGCTCGGGAACTAACTGGGTGCCAGTCAGTGGGTGGTGAGCTGTGCATCACTTGTTTTATATATTCTTTTATCATGATCTTTATTTTTTCCTGTCCTATTAAACTGTCTTTACCTCAATGCATGATTTCTACCTTTTTTCCCAATTCTCTCCCTTCATCCTGCTGTGGGGGAGGGGGGTGAGTGAATGGTTGTGTGGGTTTTTTAGCTACCTGCTGGGTTAAACCATGACATCCTCCTCATGAAAGAATCATTCAACTGATATGCAAACTCAGTTTCTGGTAGAGAAAATAAGGTTAATATATTGTTACTGAATAGTTAGAAAATATAAACTTTTTTTTTTCTTTGTGGCTTGTGTCTCTATTTTTTTTTTAATTTGAAGTAAAGATCATGCTCAGAAATGAGGAAAGATTGTCACATTGTAACATGAAATGTGGCTTTGGGATGTTTCAATTTAGAAATTACTGTAATATGGTATTTAAGATTTGAAAAGTTTGTTTCGATCATGTGTTCTATCCTCTGTTTAGAATATTATTTTTTGAAGTATATTACCACATTACTTCTTGACTATGCATTTGTAAATCTTTATTTTGAAAGCTCAATACCTTGGCTGTATAAAAACGCTTTAGGTTTTCATTCCAGATGCAAACGTTATCTGATAAATCTAATAAAAATTTGTCAGGCAAGGGTATTTAAAACTCTCATTGGTTCTGCAACACAGGTCTACGAGAAACACCACAAGAAAAAAGATGGAAAAGCACCAGCAGCATCAAAGACTCCATATTCTCTTTCTGCCAACACCAGATCTGTAGATTAGGAAGGAAAGAGATAGTATGTTATGCACCAAAGTGTGCCTTCTGTGCTTCCAATCACAACATAACTGATGTGCATTGAATAGCCTAAGGTTAAGTCTGGAGGTTTTTCAAGTGAATGTTACTCTTGTATTTATTGTTTCCCACATTCCTCTGTAATAGCATATTTCATAATTGCATTATTAATGACCCAGGGAAAAACAAAAATAATCAATCATGTTGTCAGGAGAAAAGGAAACAAAGTACTTCATGAAAACTAAGGAAAAAAATATTTAAAAAAATCGTAATACATTCAATCTCCATTGAAATTTCTGTGTAAAAGAAAGGGAGAAGGGAGCCTGAGGTTTTTTTTTTTTTAATGGCTATGAGTAATGCTATGCTTCATCTGTTGAAAAGGTAAAAGCTGAATCTCTTTTTAAAACATAGAGCTCAATAGAAATTTATAAAAAAATACAATGATAGTACATGAAGGCCAGAACATGCAAATAGGAATTAAATTCAAACCCCTACAAGCTTCAAAATATAGTCCAATGATTCTATGTGCTGTTAAAAGACACTGAATGACATATACCTTAAGATAAGAGGTACAAGTTATTGTAAATTAAAACCCAATAAAAACCCCTGGAGACCAAGTATTATATTGTCTTAGTTTCCAAGCTTCTGGGGAGTAATCTTCCACTGTATTTTATATGAAACTACAGCTAGAATGCTCAGGAAGTCAGAGAAAGACCCAACTTGGGACATACCAAAAGCATTGACAATTGTTCTGCAATCTGAACTTGAAACAGAAGAGCACATTGTTTTGGACAGAAAAAAGGAAAGCATTCCTTTCCATTTGTTTTCACTACAGAAGAGCTGGGAAGTCTCCAGGATTATGTAACAGCTTGACATGAGTTGTGACAGTTGTGTGGTATAGCAACTTGAGGACATGTTGAGGCATGCAAACAGCTTTTGAACTGCAGCTGATTTTTATGAGGCTACTTAATGTCTCATAGTACACAGAGTCAGCAATCAGCCAACATGACTGGTATTATGTTCCTTGGGGGCAAAGCAGTCTTTGAAATCATCAGAATAAACGCCTGTCTTTCATATGAAAGTGCCTTAGGAGAACAGAGTGGCTGAAATACTGGGGAGATGTTTCTTTTTCCTGAAGGGACCAGGAGCTGGAGAAGAATAATTTCCCCAGGAGAACTGCTGCTTCCCATGCTTAAGGCTGGAAAAATACTCCTGTACTTGAAAAAGAGGAAGAGAGAGTCAAAAAGACAAACTCTTGGAAAGAAAGGAAACTTTTGGGACTGACAGAAAAGTTAGTCAGCCCCAACAAGGGCTGTAGGATGTCGGGTGCTTGCTCAAGAATTACTTGATAGTTCGGAGGATGAGCCTGAACTACTGGAGTGAAAATCCAAAGCAGGCCCTGAAGGCTGAAAGGAAATACATACAAGCTCCCCTTCACAAAAACAAAGAAACCTGTTTGGTGTTGATCTCCAAGGCAGAACTTTGCACAGAAATGGTTTTTAGTGTGTGATTTATGCTGGTATGTTAGATAGACAATAACTGTGTTAAAAATCCTATGCAAAATCTATCACACATGTGAAGAACTGACCATCAAAATGCCTGTAGTATTGAAGCTGTGAAAAGGTTTTGTATTTTTGGCACTGTGGGGTTTTTTAACACTTAAAAATCTAGGGATGATTGAATTTATTTCAACCAGAGATAGCTGGCATGTGAAGTCAAGCTCTCTTTGCAACCTTGACAATACACCCTAAATTAGAGGTGATGTCTGGAACCTGCTTGGGCTCAGTAAGCCAAAAAGACAGAGGTCTGTACTGGGATAAAATCCCAAGCACCTAGTGACTTTCCAGTCAAAGAGAGTTTGGCCTTTCTCCCATGTTTTCAGTAAAGGCAACATTCATTTTCCTTGTAGTTCCATCCAAGTGTTTACTGCTGCCAAAGAATGTAGTCTCTGCTGAATGTACTCACTTCATGGGAATTGACCTCAATTCAGCTGCTCAGAACATTAGCTGCTAAAAAATGGAAAAATAATTGGAATATCTTTCCATGCCATAAACAGTAATTTCTGGTATTAAAGGCTGGTGACAGATACTGTATCAGTCCATTACTGTCTTTGTAAGGTGTGGAGCCTAGCCAGCAGAAGTCTAAGAAATTAGAAAATAACTAATATTGACTTGCTATTACTTCATTAAGGGATGACTGAAGAAAGGTTAGATGTTTGGTTAGATCATTTATGTCTGAGGAATAAGTGATCAATGTAGTGGAAGTTCACTAGGAATTTGTCTTTGTGATAGGGGAATGTGTCATTTGCATGCATGGTAATATTCCACCGCACTTCTTATCTAGAAAAGATTCGTACAACTCTTGGAATATGTGTTTAATAAGTCACTCATGAAACACTATTTCAAGCTAAAGTATGTGAACTCTCTAAAAAGAATCCTACAATGCTCCTCTGCACTGCTCATAGGAAACTATGCTCTGAATACCCTTGAAAAAATTCAAAACATAATCACAGAAGTACTGGTCTGGGTTCTTACAGTCAGCATAGCTGGAATTTTCTTCCTGTATCTCTTAGACTTTTGCATTTGGCTGCCCTGTAGAATTCATCTATACTTGCTGGATTTCTCTTTCTGAATAGAGATCTGAAGATATGAATGGTTGTCTCTCAACATTTTTTAGTTCATCTGTTACTCAAGGTGAATTGCACTGATCTTCATTTATAATCATCATCTTTAATCTTGCTGAATGTTCAAAATAGAAAGCAGTAAGTCCAAAACAGTGATGATGTTTCAATGCTCGTTTTATTTAGAAACTCACTTGTAGCAACTTAAAATACCACTTTTAAGTATCTAACTGGACATCAAAATATACAAAAACAGTTGAACTGCCAATTACTCTCACTGCGTGTATAGTAAAACATACTTTTTAAAAATGTAAACTTAGGCTGTAGAGATTAAGAAGGCAGCACGGAAAGGTATCATTGTATTGTGTTGTTTTCCTGAAAATATAGCAAAGTATTTTGTTCATCCTGAAAATATTTCAGTTACCAGGTCATGATCTGGAACACTATCATCCTATGTTTCCCTGGGAAGGAAAATGAAAATACTATTATGAGACAGATTATGTCAAAAGTACAGAATTATCACACTACTGCACAATAACTTGTATGTGGAAGCCAAGATCAATGCCTGATAAACTTGATTGTTATCATAATCTTCAAATGAAACACGGCACTGTCTGAAATCAGAGAACACAGATGTGGATCAGAAGAAGGAAGTTTGAGATAAAGGTTTTCTATGCTCCTGTCTGAAACATGATACAGTATAAAAAAATTAATTGTAATGTTTTCAATAGTCCCGAAAGACTTCCCATTGTGAAGTGGGGAAGAATAAGTGAGAATAAATGTCAGAGGGGATCCTACCTTGCCTTAGCAGCAGAGATAAGCAACATTCTCCAACAAGTAAGCAACCTTCAAATTCCCAAATCTGTGTGAGGCCATAAATGACAAGTACAACCTTGACACAAGCTGAAGGCACTGGCTTTTCTTCTCTGACTTGCTGACAACACTTATTGAGGAAGAAGTTAGTTTAGACAGTGTAAAATTCTTAAGAGCATGACTGTTCACATTTCTCTTAATGTAATGGTTTCACCAAGTGTATGTCAAACATGACTACAACTCACTGAGAACTAAGTAAACTAAGGATTATTACTGGTTATTAAATGGCATTTAGTCAAAACTGGTTAGTAGTAAGTAGCTTTCTCAAAGCTTTTAGAAACACTGTTTTCGTGCAGATCTTGAAATCCTGAATTTTGAGCTACAATAATGGCCCAAATTCTAGGCAATCATTTTGTGTAACTAAATTATAGTAACTGAAAAATTACAATATTAAAGAAAACAATGTCAGTGTCACCACTCTTTTGCAAACCCCAATCCAAGATTTTAAAGGAACAAGAGGTGGAATAAATAAAAACTGGAAAGCTTTTACCAGTATAGTGGTGACTGAGTGAAGAATTTGTGCTGCATATTTGCATAGTACATAAATGAAATGAGAGGCAGAAAATACTTCTTCAGATAACGTCAGTTTAGTTCTGCTTATTGCTGCTGCCTTCACAGTGCTTATTCTGCTGCACAGAACACCTATTTCTGAAAGTCTTTGACTTAATAGAAATACAAGCCTAGACAGCCAGAAGAAAACGGAGGGTTTTTCTCATTATGTGATACCTATACAAACATAGCTATACAGTGCAAATGACAAACCCCTCTTTCTGAATCCGTTTATGTGCCGCAAAGGGCATCTTTTTGCGTTCAAGTCCACCTACATGCCTGCATCCATCCTCCTTGCGGTTGTCCCATTGGTGTGCACGGCCCTCCCGGTGAGCTGCGCAATGCGGGTACCTGCGTGCTCGCCTCTGCCATTGCCCCGCCAGCCAGAGCAATTCTCATCTGAAAACTGCTGGACGCTGATGGCAAAGCTCCTCTGCCTTGTGATCCCTGCCAAAGATCACGCAACGTTAGCTGGAGCGGGACAAATGGATCCATGTACATCCAGTGCTGCTTTGTCACAGGCAGCGCTAAGGAATAGCTTGGCACAGCCGAGAGCGGCGTTGCACAAGGGAAGGAGGTGGGTGCAGCCCAGTTGATATTCGAGCAGATGGGAGCGCTACCTATGTGCTGCATAAATATGAAAAGCCGCTTTTATTCTCGGGTAGATTTCCTCTACTGTCAGATTCCTCTGGTAAAAGGGATGGATCAAAATGGATCCTCACATGCCAAAAAGTGAAGAAAATCAATGCTTCATAAAAAAGCCTGTGATTTGCTATTTCTAAAAGAGATTAGCAGAATTCAAAGTAACCACACAAAAGAGGGCTCCTCATCAGGCTTATTTCATGGTGTGGTGTGTCACCAGACTGTGTGACATGTATGAGGTACAATTCACTCAGACTTTTTCTGTACTGTCTCCAGTAAAACTTGACTTCTCTCCAGAAGTCTCTAAAATTGGGTTTTATCCTTTATCGAAGCAAATCAACTTTTAATCTAAAAAATAAATAAGTAAGCAACAAGATATGATACACATTAATTAAAAATAAAATAAAATAAAATAAAATAAAATAAAATAAAATAAATAAAATAAAATAAAATAAAATAAAAATAAAAGAGGAGAGGAGAGGAGAGGAGAGGAGAGGAGAGGAGAGGAGAGGAGAGGAGAGGAGAGGAGAGGAGAGGAGAGGAGAGGAGAGGAGAGGAGAGGAGAGGAGAGGAGAGGAGAGGAGAGGGAAAGGGAAAGGGAAAGGGAAAGGGAAAGGGAAAGGGAAAGGGAAAGGGAAAGGGAAGGGAAAGGGAAGGGAAAGGGAAGGGAAAGGGAAGGGGAGGGGAAGGGGAAGGGGAAGGGGAAGGGGAAGGGGAAGGGGAAGGGGAAGGGGAAGGGGAAGGGGAAGGGGAAGGGGAAGGGGAAGGGGAAGGGGAAGGGGAAGGGGAAGGGGAAGGAAAGGAAAGGAAAGGAAAGGAAAGGAAAGGAAAGGAAAGGAAAGGAAAGGAAAGGAAAGGAAAGGAAAGGAAAGGAAAGGAAAGGAAAGGAAAGGAAAGGAAAGGAAAGGAAAGGAAAGGAAAGGAAAGGAAAGGAAAGGAAAGGAAAGGAAAGGAAAGGAAAGGAAAGGAAAGGAAAGGAAAGGAAAGGAAAGGAAAGGAAAGGAAAGGAAAGGAAAGGAAAGGAAAGGAAAGGAAAGGAAAGGAAAGGAAAGGAAAGGAAAGGAAAGGAAAGGAAAGGAAAAACAAATTTCACCTTCCTAACCACAATTAGATTCCTCTAGGAATGCCCCTTCAGAGGCATTCCTATTCTCCACACTTATTTTTCAGTCAAGAAGTATTCAGTTGTCACCTGAGTTAAGCTTCATACTGTGCCCTGCAGAAAGGTTGTGCTGACCTCCTAGGAACATAGAATCATAGAACAGTTTGGGTTGAAAGGACCTTTAAAAGCCTTCTAGTCCAACTCCCCTGCAATGAACAGGGACATCTGCAACTAGACCAGGTTCACAATACCTCATTCTTTCCATCACCTCTAAGGACTGCTATAGAAATAGTTTCAGGTACTAATACAGCCCTTATGCCTCTCACCACCTCTTTATTTCCAGCCCTGCAGTCTCTCTGCTTTCCATGTTAATCCTTCTCTGCCTGCCCTCTTCTCTGCCTGCCCTCTTACATCCCAGACATTTTTCCAAAACCGAGCAGGCTCCGTTGTTCTCAGGGAAGGAGCAATTATCCCAAGAGGGTGTAATTGGACTAGGACGTATTTGGCAGTGAAGTGCAGGAAGCCACAATAAACTGTAAACAAACCCATTAAACAATCATACTGTCTACCACAGATGGCAAAAGCTGTTAACACCCAGTTGACTTCCAGTATATCGACATGCCTTACACAGTTGTTTAATTTTACACAAGTATTTCATATTCTACTTGGTATTAACATTGCTACTTTGTTTTCCATTAGCATTTTACCAGACAGCCCCAAGTCTGAAACTTCTAGTTTTGCCATGCCAAAAAGCAAGATAGGACAGGTAGGCATCATGCTCCTGTCTCAGGTCATATTCTAACATCTGCAAGAAATCGACTTTTTCTGAACTGTACTTTTCCCTTGTGAAGAGTCTTGAGTACAGCCCTTCACATTCAGACATCTGTAGAAGCACCTGATAATAATTATTTCAGAAGAAATACAGGAAGCAAAATGAGGAAAACTTGTAATATGCCACAACTATATTCAAAGAAAACAGGGCAGATGATAGATAACTGAACCAGTACTTGTCTAAGAAAGCTTTAAGTTTTTACATTTTTCATTAGTCAAGAACAAATTATTATCAATCCAAAGAGACAACCCATTTCAACGCATTATGCTTTGCAAGAAAGAAGAAAGCAGTTTATGAATATTATAGAGTAAGGAGCTATTGGTAACAGTCATAAACTTTTAAAAATATCTATATGTTAGAGTAGCATTATAAAAAATGAGTCAACAGCTCTGACAATAGAGATTTGGGTGCCATTTCACCAGGGAGAGACTGTCCCTACCTGAAGAAAATTCTGAATATTATTAATATTTCCTCCTTGGTCTGTATAACCTACTGTAGATCAGATAATTTGAACATCGCTGAGCCATTTGCTTGAAAAACTAAGATATTTCACTTGAAGGTTCAGTGACATGGAAGAAAATGTCTCAGTCTGGATTTTTTGCTTCAGTAAGGTCAACCAGCTGGTTTAGTAAAATAGAAAAGCCTTGAAAGATTGATCCAAAACAATGGAAATTTTCTGAAGATTTAGAAAAAGAAATTCCTCCACCCTTACTTTTTGTTTTCCTCCTCTTCTTCACTTGGATCCAGTTCAGACTCAGAACAACATGTAGAGATGTCAGAGACTGCTGCCAAGGTTTTTTTAAGTCAATTTTTAATCACCACAATTCAGATAAAGTTTAAGTAAGCATCCTAAAAATGGCATTTCTCCATATTTGAATTGCACAAGGTCCTCTTGTTAGCAATTTATATTCCCTTTTTCAAAATACTATAATAATTAACAGTAAAAAGGTAAAATGATCTCTATCCAATCATTATTACTACTACATCTTTGTCTTGTATTCCTACTAAGATCTTTTCATTCCAGATCTTTGTAACAGAAATCTTTGAAGACTCACTCATGCCAGATTACTGTAGCCAGTCAGGAGCATAATAGGAAATGAACATACTTCATAAATTACATCTTTCATTGAATTTTTCATACACACAAATTGTTGTAGTGGACAACCGAGTTAATAAGGAAATTATTCCCTCATTTCTGTTCCATCGCTGCTGTTAGATCAATGGAACGTTGGTAGACTGACAGTAACTCTGGGGATCTGTTTCCTTTGTAGATTAGTTTTTAGATTTTTTTTTTTGTGGGGTCCTTTACGGGGCATGATCGACTTACCCGTCTCATTTCAGTGTTGTCACTCAACACTCTGTCCACTTGTGATACTCTGATATGATTGTTGTTCTTGATATCTCCAATAGCATACTGTAGTTTTGCAGATTTTTGGTCTTTCTTCCTGTGAAATGATAAGTTCAAAGCTGATTAATTTTTTTTTTAATTCAGTTGTTAGAGAAGTTTAAACTGAATGGAACTCCCTTGCCAACATTAATTTTCTATTATTATCATTCCATCTCTAACATTCTCTTCTTCCTTCCACTTCCTTCCTCTCCTTGCACAGAATATTCAGGACCTTTGAAGCATTGCAGTGGATGGCTCACTGCATAGTCAAGAATTGAATAACTCCTCCCAATGCCATTTCTGTATCTCAAGAGCCTGTTTTCCCTCCAATATGGGATTAAATCAAGAGTTTTGGTTAAAACTAAATGCTGAATCGACCTTTCCAAAGGCCATTTGATAAATTTAACACATATCAAGAGTAAAAACAGTATAGCTATGCTTTTAGAAGAAAGATAGTATTTAAAATCTAGCAAATTACTTCAAATTTATTGAACCGAAAAGTTTTGTAGAACAAACATCAACTAAAAAAAAATTCTTCCATTCCACTTTTCCAGCAGCTTACTGCTGACAACAGAAATGTCACTGAATGCCATCGTCCTTGGAGTTCATAGGGTTACAAGGATATTACATCACCTAGCAACAGAAACGTCTATTTAGGATACAAGGATCAAATGCATTCTTTTAAAGTGTTGTAGATCCCCCAGGATATACACAAATAAACTGTCATAGAAATCCACATGGTTTGCAAGGCAGTCTGTTTGTTTGTCCTTGACGTATCAGTGCTTTTTGTTTGGAAGACTTTGACCTTTTGCTAGCAAAACTGATAATAGTCTCCTTGTTATTTCATTTATGCATTTATTTATTTATTTGCAGGCTGAAAATCTATGCTTAGCGATTTACTTACTGTTCTTGGTAGGACTGAAAGTCTGGCACTCACATTACATATAATGACAATCAGTTCATTGTCTTCTCTCCAAAATGAGATTTTATCATATTTTGCAGCTTTGTATATTAATAACTAGAGTGGGGCAAGCAGCAAGTTTACTGGCTTGTAAGGAATGTTATTTTTTAACTTTAAAAAAGTATTAAAATCCTCAGCAAACAAGTTCTCAGCCCAACACTTCCTCAAACACACTGGCATGTTATGGATTTTTCAGTCAATACCAGTTGTGGCACTTCACTGAATAGCTATAAGACACTCACAGGACCCCTGCAATCTGGCTCTTCATCCTCATCTGCTCCACGACTGTGGATCTTCTAACTTTGTAGTTTCAGGTCAGACTCACCAGGAATGAAAAGAGTCCTTCACAGGATCAGTCAGAGCAATGAAATGGTTATGCAGAGCAGTATTGCTAAATCTGAACTGATTGTAGCAATCCATGGAAAAACCCTTTCTGTTTATTAAATGGAGAAATTGAATACTTTCTCTTGTTTCAACTCTGCCATCCTTTGTAGTCTGTAGACAGGTCTAGTTCACAGAATACCATGATGATACACAATAAATTCCACTCTTCTAACACCCTCTGAGTAACATGCTAGACTATTATTAATCTCATTGAGCTGGAGGGTGGGGGCATAACCTGCCTTGTCCTTAACGCTTCATGACTCAGAAGTGGTTCTGGCTTTTCTGTGTGATTCTCTTAGTGCGTCTCTTCTCTTTGTGCATTGTGCTTGAGTTCTCAGTCTGGGAAAAAAAAATAGTAGTACTTTTTTCTTCTTTACTTTAGGGATAGATCTTCAAAGGGGTTAAATATCTTTTGGAAATCTTCCCATAAGACTGTAGAGTTTTAAGATCAAAATATTTTCCTAGAGACTAGGCTAAATGTCTTTTTAATCATTCCTAATTAACAGCTGTATCTTCAAAAGCTGAAGTATAGATAAAGCCAAAGCTGGACTGAATTGTGATTTGAAAAGCTACGCAGTTCATGATGACCCATCAAGTCATCAAGTGAGTGCAAGCAGTATTAGGTATCCTAAACTGTTCTACTCCTCCTAGAAATCCACATGGACATGCAAGTGTAGTGTCAACAAGATTCAGTGGGCAGAGGACACCACACTATGGGATTCTGGTCTCTAGTGCAGCCTCCAGTAGAGCTTCTGTTCAGCACAAAGAAGAACAGAATCTAGCCTAAAAGGTTTCTATAGTTTATTCCATCATTTGTGTCACTTCACAAAGTTATCAGTGTATTTATGGCATAACTGATCACTTTAAACAGAAAGCTATCATAAAGGAGTAACATTTAGCCTCTCAGATGTCAAAAGTTTTAGTCAGCCTGGGAAGTCTGATTATTCTACCCTGCTCACATCATGTAATGATAAAAATATTAGTACTGTAAATTTAGTTTAGATCCAGGTTTTACAATATAATCTAGCTAAATAGTTGGTAAATACATCAGAAAATAAGACTATTTTTCCAAATCAAGCACACAAATGTTACTACAGGCTAACATATTTGCAAGGATGATATACAGAAGTCCCTTGGAGACAACTAGCAGCTATATCAAAGTATTCTCAAAGACTGATTATTAATGCACCAAAGCAATATAAATTCAGTGAAACAATCAGAAGACATTGAAGAAAGGCAGTTTTATGACTGTTTCAGGCCTGTTCTTCATATGATATAAGTCAAGGCAAATCCCTGTCACATCATATTTGTTGCTGTGGGATGATGTGAGTGAAATAAGGGGCCCACTTAGCTTTTTTGTGTAGTTCATTTAAAATAACCCAGATTAATGGGGACCTGTCTATTTTACCCTTGTAAGGGATGATAAATACTAAGAATTATTATTGAAGCCATTCAGCTGTCCATTAATAATACATTAGTAAATACCATATGATCAGATTTCATTGAAGTATTTTTTTTTTTTACACCAGCTTGCAGCTGAGCCAAGTGTTAGCTTAAATACCAGCAATATTTCATTCATGAAAGGTAAGGGTCTTGCTAGCTTCTACAGGTACACAGGATGCAGAAAGGAAAAAAAAAAAAAAAAAACAGGTCTCAAAATACCTGAAATACTGTTGTATCAAAGCTGAGGAAGCACAGAGAATATTTTCCAAACAGGCAGAGAACAGAATATCACAGAAAATACAATGATTCTTCTCTTGATTTTCTCCAAAGCCTAATGGCTCTACATGTCACTCTGCTTAAAGACCCAATCCTGCATCATGCCAGAAAGGATTCTTCAAATTTCAGGGGTCCCTTTCCTTTCCCTTTCCCTTTCCCTTTCCCTTTCCCTTTCCCTTTCCCTTTCCCTTTCCCTTTCCCTTTCCCTTTCCCTTTCCCTTTCCCTTTCCCTTTCCCTCCCTTCCCCTTCCCCTTCCCCTTCCCCTTTCCCTTCCCTTCCCCTTCCCCTTCCCCTTCCCCTTCCCTTCCCTTTCCTTTCCCCTTCCCCTCCCCCTCCCTTCCCTTCCCTTCCCCTTCTCTTTCCCCTTCCCCTTCCCTTCCCCTTCTGGAGCAAGATTAAAAAATAGTAATTTAAACCTTTTGGCAATGAGTATTGTTTTTGTTCTTACTCCCTCAACAGCTGTCAAATTGGCTTGTAAATCTTAAAAATATGTCTTTCCCTAGAATTGCTTCTTTTCTAGAAGGATGTCTGGTCCTTTTATAATTTCAGAGGAGGTTAAGCCTGTTCTTTCCTGAAAATGGCCAAGTTTCTGTTTTGAGAGTAATGACTGTGCTTCCTTAGGTCTAAATTTACTGTTTATTACCAATACTCAGTTGTCAAGTTCTTGCATTTTTTTTGTCAGTGACTGTAGGTAACATCCTTCTTCATGCAATAATAGTGAGCAAACCTGAAAGGAAGCTATTTCTTACTCTCACTTTCCAAAGGTGCAAGCTTTTCTTTTTTTTTTTTTCCCAAAGAATATATTTTTCTAGTCAGATTAGTGTCCATATATATGTTTTTCTTGATTGGATTGACATATCTTTCTACATCATGCTATCCCAGGACAAGTCCTGTAGTAGTTATTGTTTGATTTGTGTAATTACTTCAGTCTCTGAAATTGGGATTGCTTAAAAAACAATTAAAAAAACAACCTGGAATTTTAAAAAAATGTTTTTGTTTTTCTATTTTTTGATAAATATATATAAATCCATTATATTTTCCAGTCTGTGTTGTTTTCATTTCCTTCTGCTAAGAAAAATTCTGGTTTTACATATATACACATATATGTGTGTATATATATATGTGTGTGTGTCTGTGTCTGTATGCACATGTGTATAGTAGGCAACACAATTTTTCACCCCTGGGATTTTTGGAGACTCCCAAGGTGATTTTTTTAAGAACTTCTGATATAAAGTCCATGACTTTCAGAATTTTAGATAACTTCCAGAGACACTCCACTAAGGATAAAAAAAATGTACTAAATCTTACATTTGTTTTGATGAAGTAACACATTAGAAAATTAGATATATAAAATTAGACTGATAAAATTTTATGGCAGCATAACTGCCCTGACACAAAAACACACTGCAGATTTAAAATTCCCTCCAAAGTAATTTTTTTCTTGTTTTGTTTTCAGTCGTGATCTTTTTCATTTTAATCTTATGACCTACACAGAAGAAAGGAAAATTCATCCAGTGGTCATCTAACTTGACATTAATTGACACTCTACCTTATGTGTCCTCCATGTAAATAAAATACTCCGCTCTCAAGCTTTTGGTTTTCTTAGCTCACGGAGCAAAACTTTATTCAAAATTTGCATGCTTTTTAACATAACTACAAAATGTTAAAGTTTCCCTGCCTTACTGTTCCTATGAAACCAAATGGACAGAGATGTTTACGTCATGTTGAATCTAGTCTCAATAAGTACCCTAAGAGGAAAATTCCCCTTGAATGCTATAAACAAATTATTGACAGAAAGGTCCCTAAGAGCCTTCCCACCTACCTCATGGAGTAAGGGATTGTAAGTCAATAAATAGTAAGGCAAATCTTAGCACTGGAGGGAATCTTGAAATGGAGGGCTTCTCCTCTAAAGTGAGAAAAATTTGTGTACTTCAGCTGCAGGTTGCAGTGCAGGAGAACATAATTTATTTATTCTCTTTAAACACCCAGCCCTGGGAGGAGTTCACATTGTGTGTAGTGTGGAATTTACTTTTCTTGTTTCCAAAACACAAGAAAATGGGAAAACAGATTGTGATGGTGTCTGTTAAAATCTGGGGTGGCACTTGGTCAGAGAAGTTACTCTCAGCTTCCTTGCATTGAGTTTGTACTAAACTCAACTCCTGCCTCAAGGAGCAAAGGTATAATTATTTCTCATTAATCAAAACAATGTCAAAACATCACTTCTGTGTGTCTTCACACTCAGAGACAAGACTTCCTTATCAAGACAAATAGGAATAGGTATTTAAAACTGCATACGCAAGACCACTGTGTTTTCAAACTTCTGTATTGGAAGATTGAAAGAAATACATGAAATAAGAAAACGCTTAACACATTAATTGATCATTTATCCAGAAATAAAGTCCTTTGTAATTATGATAAAACACTTAAAATATGCCTGATTATTTTCAAACATGAAATTAACTATTAATCTATTGTAGCTGTTTATACACTGTAACACTTCAGCAAAATAAATAGAAAATTTACAATTTACATATTTTATATAAATCACAAGGTCAGGTGATATAAGAGCAAGAGAAGACATTTTAAGAGATTGCAGAACACAGGGAAATATGTTCTCCTCACCTGGATTTTGGGATATCAGAAGTACTTAATTAGTTTGTCTCCTAGAAGAAAACCTGTGAAATGTTCTTAAAAATGTTTTTTTTTCAAGTTGATCTTGAGGTATACCATGCACTTTTTGGAATCCTCCTCATGTCATTTTGTATACTGGCTTAAAGAGCACTTTTACTCACCCTTATCTTGAGATGGCTACAATTTTGCTAAAGAATTAACCCCCAAATTTGCTTGTTTAACTCTCCCTGAAGCCAGGAACGAGGATTCATTCTTCATTCAATACTTCTTAATGAAATGATAACTTAGCAACCATAATTGTTTCTAAAACATTACTCATCATAAGTGACAGTGTGTTAGTGTGTCAGCATAAATTCCTGGAGTAATTCACATTGATTGATTAGAGACTATTATTTTATCCATTGTCCCTAAATATTCTTTCATTCCAGAGTAAACAACGGTAGCTAATAGATATGGTATCTCACTGCTCTGTGATCGAAGACTAGCTTTTAGGACAAGAAGTAAATGGAGGTCTAATCTTTCTAGTGCCTTTTAGAGGTACTTAACATTGGTCTACAAAGAGCATTGAATGAAAAGAATTAGTAATGGAAGAGACCTACTGAGTCATTTATCTACTCCTATGCCAAAGCAAGATTGCTTGTCTATGATATACTATATTTTTAAATGTGATGTCCAGTCCAACCCTAAATTATTCAGCTGATCTGTTACTGTTTCTATTATATCCTTAGACATACCAGATCTATTTTATAATGTAGGTCAGATTTTTACTTTGCTTTATTTCATCTCGTTGCTATAATGACATACTTTGCAACAACTTACAGAGTCTTCGCTCCCCTTGTACATGAACTTCTCAGATGCTTGCTGAGTTAGCTAAGCTACACCAACGTGATCATTTTTCTTGGCCTTTCAGGCTGTGAAATAACCCTGCCTTGCATACAAAATCACAGGCTTTTACACCATATTATACTTGAAGGTCTAATCTAATTTACTGTCTTCCAAATTAATCAAATGTTATTACGTTCTTACATGTTTCTAATGGTATTGTGCTCTTCTATGCAGCATTATTTTTATATACATTATCCAGTCATATTTGCAAACCTGTGCATTTAATGCAAGGAAACTTGCCCCAAGGGAGCAACCTGCCCTACATGTACTGAGCACAGTTCTGCTTCACTTTTTTGAACTATGCCCACTAAGCAACAGAATCTTCTTGGCTCTGTAAGTGATATATTGATAAACTTTGCTATAATCCTCTTTATAATCCGCACTATAATGTCTCTGCCTTTAAATATCTGCATATTTTATTGTCCCTCTCTTCACTTGTTTTTTTGTGTGTTGTATCTGCCAGACTGAGTAATTTTATTTTCGGCACATATTTCTTCTTTCTTCTTTTTAAAATTTCTGTTAACCTAACTCTGATTTGGAGGAGGCAGTGAAGAGATAGCTCATTTATACTCTAGTTTAGGAGAACCCATTGCAAATCCTATCTGTGCTATCATTAGACTGACCACAGGAATGTAATAGAAATGAAACATCCAAGGAAATTACATTGGCCAGCATAGCTATTGGAAGTTGGGTAAGAGAAGAAGAGCTTTTATCTTTCCTAAACCATTCTGGTCAGTGCTGCGGAACGATATGACCCAAAGGAGTTTAACCCCTTATCCTGGAAGTGGATCTGAGAAGTCTGTTGAGGAGAAGGAGGGACGGCAAGAGGGGTGGGAAGCAGCACGCTGGACTTCTTTCAGATGTTGTTGTGCCATGAGGAGATGCCACCTTAATGTTAGTGGGAGAAAGTCCCACTGTAAAATGCCAGTACCAGAAAGAAAACATTCGGCGGGGGGGGAAGTATTCCATTAATAACCTGTAGCATTCCCAATTGGCAGAATCAGTATTGCTTAACAGGTACATCCTAGTGAAAACTCATAGCTATGTACTTTTCTCTTCTACAATAACTCCTTGCAGTGTTCATTAAAGCGCAAATTTTTTTCTCAGAATCGAAAGCATCACCATCAATCATGGTGTTCAGCATATGTGGAATATTATGGAAGATCAAAGCACACAAAAAGCACAGAAATTTTTCTGTAAAAGTCCAATTCTCTTCACTTATCGGCATTTTATAAATAGAATATTCAGGCCTCCTCCTTTCATACACTAAACCTGCAGAGTTCTAGGTAACATACACAGCAGTAGGAAACCTGTTTAGTAAAGTCCATTTACCGTGTTGATTCAGAGATTTCAGCTATTTTCCAAGTTCTCTATTTAAGAGGTTTTTCACATCAGCTCTTAACATATTCTTAACAACTACCATAACAACTGCCGTTTGTTGAGCTGCAGACTGAACGTAATCTCCAGTCAGTGGAACGAACAGTCCTATACTGCATCTGTCCTATAACTGTACTTGCCTACTAGAACTAATTAATAAGAAGTCACAAGAGAGAGTTTATTGTGAAATAGTTAAAATCAGCAGATTTACATTGATTTACATCATCTGAAGTTCTGATCCAATGCTTCAACCAGGGCAGGAGCTTGGGGGTGGAGGGGAGAAAAAAGAAGATGAAACCAGGAAATGGTTATTATCCGTGTTTCATTATGTGGCATTGGTAACAATAAATGCGGTAAAACAATAGTTGGCTATTTGACAGCACTCGGCTGCAGCACTCTGCCAGCCTTTAAGAAAGATAGGAAAAAAACGACACCTTAATGAAGGTGACTGGAAGTGCGGAAAGAGTATTTCTTTGGGAATAGCTGGACTGTGGAGAATACTGTTTTCCTACTGCTTTGACTTTGAAGGTCCATGTTCCTCCAGCCCAGTAGAAGATTTTATGGACTGTAACTGATCATCTCTGTAGCCAAGTCACTGATGATGATCTTTGATTTTTTCTTGCTCAGGCAAAAGCACATGCAACTTTTTCTATATCCCTGGTATTATTATATTTCCTGGGTATATACATCCAGCAGCTGTAAATGCTTTATTTTCTTCCTATAATGGCCAGTTGCTGGGAAGTTGCTTTTTTATGCTTTCTTTTGTTTTTTAAATAATTTTTATGGTTATGACCATTGCCAGATAGCAGAAATCAGACTAATGACCACATGATCAAGTAAAGCAAGTATAATTTTTAGCATATACATCTAGTGAATATCTCTCAAAGTAGTACAGCTAAGGGAATCTTTAAATTATTAAGTAAACCAGAATAGAATAAAGAAAACAAAAGAGAATATATCAAAACCAGAAAAAAAAGCTTACTTTGAATTATGACTGTCACAAAGAAACCTGGATATAATCTCTTTTGAGGAGTCTGAACTCCAGTCACTGTATGTGGTGGTGTAGGACAAAAGGAAAGCGAAGAGCAAGGATCTGTCTCTCTCATTTAAAATAATGTATTTGTTTGCTTTCTGAACAAAATAGTCATGCTCACAGGGATCTGTTTTTATTAATTATTAAACTGTGATGTCATTCTACTTTCACAGCTATGTTAAGAATCCAAGCCTCGGTGGCAGCAAGATATTCTAGCAAAGAACTGCTATCCACAGACTTCTGAAATTATATCCAGGACTATCTGTGTGTTTGAGAAGAATGGAGGAGAATACATTGCAACCAGACTTACAGCACCTTACAATACCTGCCTTCTGAGAAAACTAGCAAGCCCAGAAAATGTCCACGTAACAAGTTTTATTTTGGTTTGGTTTGGGTTTGTTTGTTTTGTTTTGTTTTGTTTTGCTGCTTTTATATGTGGCCCAATACTTTTCCAGCAGGAATAATTTAATGCTGAGAAGTGTACCGCAAAGGGAGGTGTGGCAGAAGTTCTCTTCCTAATTCAGTCCTTTGCCTTAGGTAATGCCAACCACTTTTGAAACCTAAACACTTAGCTCAGCTAGTAACAGACGTGGCAAGGATGAGGAAGTGTTCTCTGTAGCAGATAAGAAATAGAAAATATTAGACGGGTGATGGATGCAGTAGGATTCAGTGACCGAGCAATATGCATTGCGGAATGTGATTGAGGAGCAAAGAGGAATGAAACACAGTGTAAAAACAGCAGTACAGTAAAGAGGAATGAGGCAGAACATAACATTATTAAGCTAGTGTTTTGAAGGGATAGAATACTGAATACACTGTGGATGGAGGCAGTACAATATGCACAGTATGAAATAGGACATTATATTAAAGAGAGATGGAAAAGTTAGAAGGCATTTCCCTGAAGGATTGGGTTATTTGTTCAGAATAATGTATTGCAGTTTTTTGGACTACATACTCAACCGTAGAAATGTCATTTATCTCAAGAGTTATCTGCTACATACATAATTCATACCTCCATCTATTTATGCCCATATGTGTATATACATACAGTGTCTTTAGTAATTTTTGACACCAGAATGAAGACACCATGACTATGTTTTTAGCACACAGATACAATGAAGATTATTTTCTGGAAATAAGTTCTCAAAAAGGCTGAACACTGTTCCTAGAGTGAGACACTCTGCATGTTTAAATTAATGTTCCTGAGTGCTTCCGTGTTAGTGCTAAGCGTGTAGTTTAAATAAAGAAATCACATTTCAGCATCCAAAAACAATTTGCTAGCTTTGCTTCTGGGAAGTGTGAAAGCAGCAAAAGTGAGAGGCATTTCTTCACTGTCTGCTCAGCAGCTCACCTCTTTATCACACAGAGGTGCAGAAGATGAAAAGTTTAGTAAGTTTTCAGACATCAGACTGGTAGAAGTGAAGACAGGGCATTTTTTATTAACCTTATAAACATAGTTTTGCTGGGTTTCCATATTCCCTAGACCTTAACAAGATCACAAACAATGTCATTCATATCATCTTATTACATCTCATTTTTACAGTCAAATCTGTGTCGTTAATATCTTAATATTAACAGTGGTTAATTACAAAGTATTGCAGTCAAGTGATTTGGGGTGATATTTTTAAAAGGATTAAGAAGTGAAAGAGAGGAGATCATAAGAGAGAGTGTGTCATTCAGAAAGGAGAGGAACATCAGACAGGTTTTCAAAGCTTTGTCACCATGTAAATTAGGCTGCACTAGTTCTTAATCCAACATGTGTACCTAGAGAGGTATTTACAGTGTGTTTCTACAGGTATTTTTTGGGGAGTCCTGATTACTGGTTGACACTTTTATATATTATCATAACTGAAATAATAATTTTGATCTTTTATAAAAATGG
Organism: Phaethon aethereus; assembly: GCF_964289735.1. Taxonomy (NCBI): domain Eukaryota; kingdom Metazoa; phylum Chordata; class Aves; order Phaethontiformes; family Phaethontidae; genus Phaethon; species Phaethon aethereus. Next base: position 55,302,917 of record NC_138576.1, on the reverse strand, counting down.
TCTGCTTTGTACTTGGGGAAAAAACAAAAGAAAAACAAAAAAACCCCAAATAAATTAAAGACTTCTTGGTTTGCAGTAGTTGTGCTTTTTTATATTATATTCAGGTAAAATAAAGAAGAAAAGTGCATATACAAGATTCAAAAAACCTTACAGAAGCATGAAGAACGCCTTCTTGAAAATTTAGCATTACTGTGATTTGAAAGATTAACTTGCTGCAGGTAGAGGAAATACCATTTTTCCCCATCCAGAGTATCGACAATAAAAGAGATTTTTATCAGGCAAATAGAGTGTGCATCATATTTACATAAACTAGTGACACTCTTCTTGTGGTGTCACATTCTGTCTCTCCGGACAGTGTAATACAGGATAAGGTCTTGCACACCCCCACACTCAAACCTGATCTGCACTAACGTCAGTGTTTCCACAGGAGACGATGAAATCTGAAAGTGGTTCATTACCTCACAATAATATGAAGGTTAATGGGTGTCACCACTCTGCCTGTATGAAGTTCAGGTTTGCAGATCAGTCTGAGTGCAAACCAGACATCATAGTCAATAGGAAGTGTCCTTTTCTTGTCCCATCTACCTGGCTACATTTTCCATGTGATTGCCTCTTCTACACTGCTAGCGCTTTTACGCTGCTCCTAGTTCTTATGGTTAGCGTGACAAACTTCTCTTTCTGCTGGAAACACAGATGTCTACATCAGTCCTTAGTTGGTCACCTTCGCTGCGGGCTCTCAAACGAATGTCGCGGGTGAACAGGCAGTGCTGAGCAGTGTCTCGGTGGGAGTCAGACACAACGGGGAGACAAAAAAAAGGCAACGGGAGTAACACAGGCAGGTTTGTCCTGCAGCTGGGGAAGCGAGGGGCAGCTCTCGGACTCCCACACAAGCAGTCTCATTGTCTTCATTGGGCTTGCTCATGGAGGATAATTGGGAACTGAAATCTATCACACACATAAAAACTGTAACATATTGAGTAATTTGAATCCTTAGTGAGACTACAGGGCAGAAAAGCTGTACTGACTTGCAGGCAGACTGTATAGTACCCTCCCTTGGCCACATCCAAAGCACCCAAAACCACATTTGCCCAGGTAATCCAGAGTAGCTTCCAACAGAAAACATTGTGCTACTTGAGTTATTGTTCATCTCTGCCTTCCTCCAGTAGCTAAAAGGGGAGGGTAAATCATGTTTAGCCTCTGTACCTGCCAAACAGTACTACCTCTCTGGGAAGCAGCCTGTCACATCTCCTAATAATGAGCATAGAGCCCAGAGCTCCCAACCAGAGAGCAGCAGTATCAGTGCCATCCCCTGATGCTCCTGCTAGTGTGATAGACAGTGCAGTACCTACTAAGTCTTGTGGCTGCATGCCAGCATCCAACCACATCAAGTTTATATTCTGTCAGAATAAAGCTCTGACCAGAGAAAATAACTGCATGCATCCTGTGAAATGCCAGAATGCAGGTGATGATATCAGCATTTTTCAGTACATTGAAAATAATAGAATTTTCAAGAAAGTGAGGAGGTTACCCTCTTGATGAAGTCCTTTCTGCAGTCTGTTTAGCAAGCAGATGTGTCAATGTTCTTTGATCCTGACAACCCACAAGGCAGCTACCCCAACCATGCAGAGCTTCCTGCCCCCGGCAGCAAAGTCTAACAGCATCCTGGGCTGTATTACAAGGACCATAACAAGTAGACTGAGGGAAACAATTGTAACCTTTTACACAGTGCTTGTTGGGCCACATTTATAATATTTAATTTAGTTTTAGGCTTTCTAATGCAGGAAAGACATTGATAAACTGGGTCAGTTCAGGATATCCAACAGCAGCCTTCCAATACCTGTGAGGAAAGTATCAAGATGGAGGCAGCTCTTCTCTGCAGTGCATGGTAGAAAGATAAGGAACAATGAATTGAAACAAGAGACATTTAGAATGATCATTTAGAATGGGAGGACTGAGAGGAGAAAAAAAAAGAACCAAACCAGTCATGCAAAGGATTTACCAAGGCAGGAAATCTCCATCCTTGGAGGTTTTCAAGACCCAACAGGACAAAGCCCTGAGCAACCTGTTGTCACCTCATAGATGACCCTGCTGTGAGCAAGAACTTGGATCAGAGACTCCCCAAGGACCCTCCCAACCTGAATTGTCCTTTGATTCCTATGATTTTGATTCCATCCCCATAATCTTATTATGCCAAATATGAGATCAGTAAATAGAACTGCACTTTTCATATGTGGGATTTGAACATATTAAAAATAGATCTTAAGAGTTTAAAAAAAAAAACAGAACAGGAAGTCCAGAGGGAGGTCTAGTAGGGAGAGATCGAAGTTCATATGTGAAGATCTGAGATCAGATGAGATATGAAAACTTTATTCACTGCTGAGATGCATGGCTCTTACAAGCCATTTATAGAAGGACTCAATTATGTGTCTTCTGGAAGTTCACTCTTCCTCTTTACATTTATTTGTGATAACTTGGGGTTGATGTACGTAACCTTACAAGATGCAAGCTAATGGCTCCTTCTCCTTCCTCTTCAGTGAAAAATTGCATTTCTGGCAGAAGGGAAAGAAGTAAAAAAAAAAATTGTATTAAAGAAGCAGGTTGATTTTTCCATGTACCTATTATTAAACATTAACTTTTCATTGCTTAGAAGCTTTACCCTAAAGTCTAGTAAATATAATCAAGATCTAATTAAATGTTAATGTAGAGTCAGTGTGTTAAAAATTCATAAGGAGTGAGCAGATGCTGTGTGTTAGTCAGCAAGGTCTGATCGACAGGATCAGATCCCAACTGTGGAAGTCCTCTCACTTGACACACTGGCAGAACAGGTCCTGTTAGCTGTAATGTTTAGAACCACTTGTATGGGTGGCAGCACACTAGTTTAGGACACAGAGGCAAAGGTAGAACTATGTCCAGCCCATAGGCTATATCCAGCCCACACTCTAACAGCTGGACCGTGTTATGAGCAGCTGATGTAACGGTACAAAAAGCAGTTGATGGTCTGTAGCTACTGACACAGAACACAAACTCTTACATTGCATTTTTTAAAAGTCATATTTCACTTTTACAATTCAACAATCAATTTAAAATTCAAATTTTGAAAATAAAGTCCTGTACTCTAGCCTGGCTTGACATAATAATCATAGAATCATAAAATCATAGAATCATAGAATAGTTTGGGTTGGAAGGGACCTCTGAAGGTCATCTAGTCCAGCCCCCTCACAATGAGCAGGGACTTCTTCAACAGATCAGGTTGAAGGAAGGGGCCTCTTTATTCCCTTCCATCAGGTATTTAAAAATGTTAAGATTCCACCCTGAGTCTTAGAGCATCATAAAATAATTTGGGTTAGAAGGGACCTTTAAAGCAGCAGAACGTGTTCTATAGCAAAAGTCACTGGATCAGGCAGTGGAACTGGCCCTGTCTGCAATACACTGAGAGTAAATGGTTTGTTACTTGCTAGCAATTTAAGAGGCACCCAGATTACGTAGGGGAGACTGCAGTGGAAGCAAACAGCAGAGCTGGAGCTGCGCACCCACTTAGCGTCAAAGAGGTAACTGCGGCCTTCAATCCGCCACTGCTCCTTCTTCTCTTGTTCGATGGCAGTCTCAAGAGCTTTAATAGCCTCATTTTTCACAGCTAAAGATTTAGCAACCTTCTCCTGAAAAAAACCCAAAAGATATGCTTCAGAATGAAAGATGCAAGAATATGAGTGATCTGTAATTAACTTCGGAAATTCTGCAAATTGAGACATGTCTGCATAAAATGGACTGCGGCAGGGTCCTTGAAGGCCCTCTTGAAGTACTGGAAGGCTTCAATCAGGTGTCCCCAGAGCCTTCTCTTCTCCAGGCTGAACAACCCCAACTCTCTCAGCCTGTCCTCACAGGAGAGGTGTTCCAGCCCTCTGATCATTCTGGTGGCCCTCCCCTGGACCCACTGCAACAGGTCCATGTCCTTCCTGTGCTGAGGGCTCCAGAGCTGGACGCAGAACTCCAGGTGGGGTCTCACCAGAGAGGAGTAGAGGGGCAGACTCACCTCCCTCGACCTGCTGGCCACGCTGTTTTGGATGCAGTCCAGGACATAGTTGGTCTTCTGGGCTGCGAGCGCACATTGCCGGCTCGTATCCAGCTTTTCATCCACCAGTACCCCCAAGTCCTTTGAGGCAGGGCTGCTCTCAATTGCTTCATCCCTCAGCCTGTCCTGATACCGGGGGTTGCCCTGACCCAGGTGCAGGACCCTGCACTTGGCCTTGTTGAACCTCATGAGGTTCACACAGGCCCATTTCCATGGAGCTCGTCAAGGTCCCTCCGGATGGCATCCCGTTCCTCAGGCGTGTCAACCATATCACTCCTCTTGGTGTCATTGGCAAACTTGCTGATCATTATTTTCAATAATATTTTAATGAAAAATTGATTTCTCATTAAAAATGTAAATCTGAAACTGTTAATAAAAAATAGCACTGAAAAGAACATCAGGTTTTGTCTTTAATAAAAAGTACAGATGAAATGCCGAAGTCTACAAAATGAAGTTCTCACAAAAGCTTTTATTGCTGCATTTGTCAGTTCTAAATGAACACCAAACAAAATGATATCATTTCTTGTTAATGGAAACTTATTAAATTACTGCCTCCTTTATTACTTCTCATTTACCTGTTATCTGGGTCTGGTTTTAGTTTACATTTTACAGAATCACGGAATCATTAAGGTTGGAAAAGATCTTTAAGATCAAGTCCAACCATCAACCCAACACCACCATGCCCCCAAACTATACCCTGAAGTGATAAGTTAGATATGTAACTGAATACCTTACTAGGCAATGTAACCATGTAGTCATAAAGTTTCTTCTATGACAGTTTTTCCTTTTGTTCTAATTGTAACATCTGGACTTGGTGTCTCCAGCTAAATTAGATACTCACTGGGGCACAGACTGTTCCTTTTCTTGATCTTCACAGGGAAAAAATGCAGAATGTAGGAAGATGGAGGCACTATGTGGCAATGTACTGGATCAAAATATGTATATCCTTTACTTTAGAGGACATACACGTTCCTCCCCTTTCTGTCTACTAAGCATATCGCTCCTGCAAGCCCACCCAAACCAGAAAATGTCCGTTCTCCCTTACACTCATATGCTCTGCAGAGAGTATGCAATCTTGGTGCTCAGCCAAGGATGGCACCTAGAACTGTGCCTGACCTTTTTGTCCATACTATAAAGATGAAGGAAATTTCCTTACTCCTTGCCATGAAAAGTCTGGCCATGCATAAGACAAAGCACAGCTCTGCTGCAGCTATCACAGCCTGAATAATTGATTATCTTGGTGGGAATAACCCTGACAGCCATTTTGCTTGACTCATGACCTTGTGCTGTGTCTGCACAAATGCCAGTGTTACAGCCAAGTCTCTCTCTAAAGTTTTATGGTTCTGCAACAGTGCTGAGTCAGGATGAGGTCCTTACTGCAAATATATGCTGTGTGCACGTTTTGTCTACTGTTTAAGTTTGCTTCTACAATGTGAGGAAAGGCAAAACTCAGAAAAAATTGTGAAATAAAAATGTCTGCCATTATGGTTTTTGCCTCTACTGCTGCTGCACAGAATTGCTGGGGATATTTTCACAATCACTGTGCCTGCCTAAAAAAATGCTGCAAGTCATTATTTCTCTTCACAAAATGAGTAAAGCAAGGGATTTCCATAGACATTTTAAAAGAGTTTTGTCTCTGAGGGAATCTTAGTATATACTAAACCTTGATTAAATATTAAGAAGCTTTTTCTGGGAGACCACTCATTATTTCTCTGAATTGCTTGTCTTTTCTTTATGTACATATTCCTGAATTTTATCCGACACAGTGTGAAATTCTATCTGAGACAGACTGTTTTATCTTTTTTTTTCCTGGGGTTTTAAGTTTTGTTACAAATAGAAATTGATTTTCCAAATATTGTCAAATATTGATACAATGGCAAGAGGAAGAGGTTCTCGACAAGGTTTTCTTGCTGATTCTATTAGTAAATTAAACTCAGTTTTCTTCAGTCCTGGCATTTAACTTGCACCAGTTATCATTACATGAGTGGGTTTATGGTACAGTAATGCACGCATGTTTGGCATATGGTAATCAGTTTCCCTGGGTGGTTGAGTTACTTGCCAGGGAAGGACCAAGGAATGGGACTATTTCTCCTGGGCCACCTTCAAGTGTGCTATGCTGTTCTGCAACTATGTGAGCTAGAGATAGAGAGCTACAGGCAGAAGCAAGATTTGTGCATCACAGGCAGAGACAGAGTGACAGGGTGAGACTACATAAGTCTCAGAAAGCTACATTCTGTCCTGTTTTTGTCCCCTCCAAATTTTTTGTGCAGTATGAAATTGAAGCTCTAAGGGGTGGAAAAAATAGAAACCATTAAGTACATAAAAGGTTTTTGTGAAATTGAGGGTCTAGAGAAATTCATACAGTTTTGTAGTGGTGAAATGCCTCTGGAAGGATTTTCTGGAGAACTGTATTTGTGAGAAAACACTTGCTGGTTTTAGTATATGTGTATACAACGGAATATGCTTGGTTCTGTTAACTCAATGCAAACACCACCACCCCTCAAAAACAAAAACAAAAACCCCCAAACCCTCACCTCTTTCCATTGGACGCAGCCAATGCCTCCTTCCCTTTTGTATCGTAGAGTACTTCCAGGTGAATCTGTAAAAAGTCCCTTCTTCCATGTTCTTTCAATGTGAACACTACAGGGTAGCTAATGAACTCAGTTTCTTTTCTGCTTTTTCTTCTGTAAGGAGAGTCTTCTGTAAGGAAGGTCTTCTGATCAAATGCACAGGCTCTGTGCCTGCAAATCCCAGATGCAAGAGGTTAGTTTTAGAATCAAATCCTGATGGAAAGAGAAGTTAGACCCTTATCCATCATCCACATTTTCCTGGACACAGAAACATCCCTCCATTTCTAGGCCTGATTTTTGTAGGAAGCATCATTATTCCCAAAAGAGAGAAAAAGATCTGACAAAGGCAGATACCTAAGTCATACTGCTTTAGCTATCATCTAGCTGACCCCATTTCTAAGTGTTTAGAGTTTAAGACTGGTTTCTAAACATGATGGCTCCCAAGGATTCAGTGAGGTGCTGAGCTAACCTTGAAACCCATAGTTAATTTTTGTAAAACCAGTGCCCCCCAGTTAAAATTCCAGTCTAGAGATGATATGCTGAGAATATTTTATATTCTAGTGTCACATCTTTCACTTAAAAGATATCACCAGTTTTATGTATATTAAAGATATTTCAGAATTTCAGTTTTATTTAATCTTAAATGTAAATTAAATCACAATGTGATTTTGGTTTTTAAGACACAATAACATCTTTTGTGCAAAAGGAAGTGCTGAAGTGGAACATGTTAGCTTGGGGTTTTTTTCTTGCCATCTGCCTTATGTAATTAAATGTAAAACAAAACAAACTAAAAACAAGTGTATGGGAACAAATGAATGAATAAATGAGGAAAGTAACTTTCTGAACTAGTTTCTTATATCCTGAGATACAGTATACTGATAGTAAATGTAACACAATTTTCAAAGAAAATGACAGTTTTGTTTCTGAAAGACATGGTGAAAGAGATAATTTCTATTCTGTGGCAAATTCCAGTTCAAAGTTACTGAAAATGGAGGAAATCTCAGTGCTGTTTAAATCAGTGACAAAACTTCTTGAGTGGAGCTGTGATTTAGTTGTGTATAATTTTTAATACACCTTGGATGAACAGAAGTACATTCATACTTTCAAATTACCAGACTGTATTAGTTCCTCTGGAAGCACATATTTACAGTCACGTGCATTAAATCTTAGGGGTGTGTTTTGGGGTTTTCTTAGTTTGTTGTTTCAAGTGCATTTCAGTGTGAGTTTCCTCAGCATTTTATTTCTGCTGCACTACTGGTTGAAGCCAGGGAGCATAGAAGTTTTCATAATCTCTTTGTTATTGTTCCCTCTTCAGCTGTCCTCATGGGACGCACCTTTTTGCAGGATCAACGTAAAAAGAGCAGTTATATTTCTTCATACAACTGGCTGCTAACATAGTTAGAATCATTGCAGCAGAATCTGATCCATGCAGTTGACTAGACTTTCTCTTGTGCTTGACATCAATCACCACAAATGGCACTTGTGTATGGAAATGAGAGACAGAGGGAAAGAAAATCCCACAGGCAAGGATTTCCCAAAGAAAGAGGAAAGAAGAGTCAGATACGGCTAAAGTAGTTTGAACCTGACAAAAAGTTTGGAGAGCAAGGTTGCATGTAGAAGGTGGATTCCTGGAGTGCTCGTTCCTGTTGCTTGAGTCTGACCATGTGCAAGGAATCACAGATTTGTACACTTCTTGCAAATATAGAGTCCATGATACAGAAATATCTGTCTGCCCTCCGTTTTCTACCCCATGGGAAGTTCATCAGCAAAACCCCACATATTGGCTGATTTTTTTCTTTATAAGTGTTTGTATTTTTATCAATTTACTGACAAAAAGGAATGCAAAAGACCCTGTGTTTTCAAAGACTGGAGCACAAATTACTTTGCTTTGTGATGATGCATTAATCCAAATGACTGCTGCTCTGATAATGATAAAAAAATGGACAAGCAAAGAGCACACAGTAGAAAACTTGGACTTATGTAAAGCCTTCTGTGCAAATAATGATCTTGGAACACTTTATTCGAGAGTCAGAGAAAAACAAACATCAGCTTGCTTAGCTTGGGGGGAAAAGGTATGATGCTGACATAGACTTATAATACGAAAATAATTTACTGCACTTCATTATTTTCAAAGCATGACCTGACGGTGATTAGCAGCAAGCAATCACAGACAGGCTCCAAGGAACTGGTGGTTGCCTAAGCTCTTGTACAAAACATAATTTTGGCTGTGATTACTTGCATCTATTGTACATTAGATACCGGTAGGGTTTTTTTCCTTGCTAGCTCTCCAGATGAAATTTAATTATAAAGCAGCCAGATTTGTACCTAAAGTAGAACTCAATAGTATGCAACAACATTAAAGAGATTAACATGCTATGTGGGATAAAAGTTTAACATTTTGAATGAGGGTTTTCATGAAGTTACACATGAAAATTATCAGTTTAATGAAAACACACAAACAAGGCTGGATGTATAAGACATTGATTTATCTTAACTCTCTGTCAAAGCTGTGGTCCCTTCATCAAAGGGAGCACATGCTGAGATGGAATCTAGAAACAACTATTTGTATGTGCTTTGGTCAACATTTCCACAAATGTGACAACGATGAACTGCATCAAAATCAAAGACCCCATTCTGTTAGTCACTGTGCATGAACACTTCAGAGCTTAAGGGTAATAGTGAACTGATCTAACAATTCCTTCCAGGTTGGTTTTAGTTCTCCCTATCTGGTTAACAAGTGGGAAGAAAATGCATCTGTCTCAACACCGTTGAGAGGGAGACGAATCCAATGACTTCAGAGCAATAAAGAAAGTGACTGACTCACATGAGCTCAACTGTGTAAATATGCAACTTAGAAACAACATTCACAGGGATCGGTTTTTTACCAGTTATTATATGGAAAACACAAATGCTTCTTGGGTCAAGGCCTGGTGTAAATTAGAATTAATCATTATGGGCAAGCAAGCAGTGCCTTCAGTAATTGTTTCACACCTTTGTTTGCATCAGTACCCTCTAGAATGGCTATTGTAGGCTGAACTGGGATTAGTCTTAGAAAGGACAGGTAGTAATAAATGATCGATCTATCTATAGCTTCTCTATACAGAATTCATTGCTCCATCTTTTCCTTTTTTCCTCTTTTTCTTTTTTTCCCTTCCTTTCCAGCCTGCCTAAATTTTGGAGGTTGTTCTGGAGATCTGAGAGTACTATGTCTCAATATAAAAAAGCTAGACTGATATGTAGGGAAATATCTTTTACTGGATATCAGGACAAGGCATTCTCAGATGTCTAGTTTTCTTCCCTAGAAATATCTTTTGTTGGCAAATTAGCTTTTTTTGGATTAGGGGTACTTCAGCTGCAAGCATAAGGGATATATGAATAATAAATCACCACAGTCAGCAACACCCTCTTTTATGGAAGTATTCTCAACATCCTGATCTATCAGCGCTATTTGACCTTTCTGACATCCCATGTGTGTTTAGCAGTTGGTTTTTTTCAGTATTCACTGGGGTTCGTCCAGGAACAATCATAAGGTGTTTTCAGGTCTGTTTTTCTTCCTCATTATGAAATACAATTTTTCCTAAAAAACCATTTTAATAGCATTTTATTTGTTTTTTCGTGTCCATGGTGAATGCACTGCTTGCTTAGATACAGGTTGCTTTAGAATAAAGAGCCTGTAGGTTGCCTAGGCAAACCTAGGAATTTCCTGGTTTAAGATATTTCTCATTGTGGAAGGAGTTGTATTCTCCTTTGAAATTTTTATATGAAATTTTTAGAACTGTGGCATGGAGAGCATTGCATTTCATAATGACTCACTGCAGCACATTCTTGTCCCTCCCCATCCCTCCCTCTTTAATTGTCCTTCCATAGGTGCTTAGATTTTCCATTTCCAAACTCTGAGACACTTTTAGTCTCTTCATCTACTTAATTGTCACATCAGATATCAGCGCTTAGGTAACTCAGAGTTCGAGTCAAATTCTTTCTACTTGTTTCTTGAGGGTATCTTTATGTGAACTCAAGTGAGTGAGTTAGCTTGTTTAATGAAAATACCTCCTACAGCTGGAGATTGCTGCTGCTCATCTGAGACATTCTAGAAGTGTGTATATATTCCTTTTCTGTTGTTATGACAAGCACAGTTGATCAACTGATCCCAGTCACATCTTTCATATGTAAATTATGGGTTGGTAGGTGCTCTCTTTTCACCCTTCTTATTCTTGTATTAGGTAAGAACAGTGCAACCTGAACCTGGGTCTTCACACGTTGAGTAGTCTGTTTGGCTCACTATGCCACCTAGCCTTCAAACACAGTAAGTATCTCCTTGAATACCAGTCGTTTATAACCGTTGGTTTTGCATCTACTAAGTGCTTCAAAACTTGGTGTTTGCATTAAGTTTTTTTTGACACAGTTGGAAAATTCATCTTCCTCCCTGACCTCGCAACCATCTACGGCATCTATCAACTGTAGAGAGATAAATGACATAGATAGGAATGGCTGTTATTCTAACCAAAGAAAGAGAAAAGGATGGGCACTGAAATCAGGGTGGTGTGGAGATTTTTTCTTTCCTTTTTTTTTTTTCATTTTCTTTTACACAAACTTTTTGGCACTGGAAATGACAACTGGCACTACATCAGGAACCTAAACACCATTTCTCCAAGATGTATTTACTAAAGCATGATATTCACAATAAAATCTGCTCTAACAGTTTTACAGTACAGAATCAAGTTGTGATCTCTCTCATGCAATCAATATTCTGTTTTGAACTGACTGATGTTATTTAAAGAAATCAAATGTAAAAATCTATACTGCTTTCCCAAAGTTTTTCTTCTCCATTAAACTTTTCAATGTCAAGTGTTGAAAAAATATCCAAAAGGACACAGATTCTAAGGATCACTGATATTTTAAGTAGTCTAAAATAACACTAGATTAATATAATTTATATTGTATAACTCCTTTTAAAATAGATGCATTTAAGCAGCAGGGATTTTTATTTATTTAAGTAATAAGAAGACAAATCTATATAAAAGTTTCTAGACCTGTAGAAATCTGTAGTCTGGAGATAAGTGTAATCATCTGGAACTAGATTTTTGTGTCATTTGCAGTACTGTGCTAGACCTCCTTAAATAAATGGAATTATACTGGACTTGTAGTTCAGAAGAGGTACAATTTGAAAGCATTTCAAAGTATAGACTTTTACAGGTAATACAACTTTTTTTTATGGCAAATGGACTTATATTCATTATTGTCCTTAGATACAGCCAATTTTATGCTTAATAGAAGATAAGGAATACCAATATTAGTAGTAATATTAAAACAATTTAATGTTAAAAAACTGTGATGACCCAATTCACATTTACCATCTGAAGATATTTACAGTTAGTTTCTCCACAGCTATTGTAAAAATTAATTTAGGATACCTACATGTTTTGATTAAAATATTTATCTGCTTTTGATTAGGCTTTTAAAAGTGCACAATAATGGATGTTACAAGAGTTAATACAAATACACCAAACACAACACTTTGTGCTTTACCTTCAGTGAAGTCTGTGGGAAGGTAGACTTATATGCAGTCAAGAAGATGATGTAAAATGAACTTATGCAAAATAAATCACTGATAGAGCTCTGACAGACTGTTTGGGCCCACAGAGGACCTGAAAGAACAGGTAGCCTTGTAAGCTTGTTCAGTTCAGGTTCTAGAAATAAGCCCACGCAAACAGAGTTAAAAGGCTTCTAACCCAGAAAATAAAAATAAAAATGGTAGTGATAATATTTCTTTTCCATAGACAAATGCAATAGAGAGACATGTCATTCTAGATGCAAAATACTTGTTTTCAGAAGAGGAATAACAGGATTTAGATGCATTTGGAAAAGGAGAGCAGATGTTCTTTTCCTTCTAATTTTTGGGAGGACAGGCAATTACCTTCTTTCTTTCATCATCCCAAAAGACTGATTAAGAAACTTTCACCCAAGTGGTTTTGGCATTCATTGTCTTGGCTAGCACAGTGTAATAGTTATGCTTCTATAAATCTTTATAGTTCACCTATTATGTCCTGAGTGAGGTTGCTATTCTCTCTTAATACATGTCTAAACAAATTTATTTTGAAGGGGAACATAAAAAAAGGATGTTAATTTTACTTTAAACAGAACTGTCAAAAATATGATGAGAGTTCACTAGTCCTTTTTTTTTAAATCTATGAATGGCTTCCTAAACTCTCCCATTCCTTCAATACCTTCCTGCTGCATGTCCAAGTAGAATTATTGTCCTCGGGATGGCTTTTTAAAAAGGCATATAGATGGGCCACTGAAGTTCTCAAATTTTCCCTAACAGTATCTCTATCTCTGTATGATTTTATTATTATCCTTCACTCAGGATTTTCTGGAATAAATTATTTGGGTCTCAATTAATTACAGCAACTGAGAGTTGAAGCTATTAGCAAGCCTTTGCAAATAGCTGGGCATTAGTATTTATTACAGACACAGATGCATGAGAGGTGCAATCAATTTTGTCTTTGTTGGATTTCAGCTTCAGTGAATTGTTCATTGATTTTGGAACTTGAGAGGATTCTAGGAAACCATTAAACAAATGGGCAATTTTGGGAACCATTTTATAACACATACGACAATCTAGACAATAGATGTCATGCCATTTACGAAAAGGTCCTTTTCTGCCTCACTTCATGCACACTATCTTCCACCTCATTACTTATTAGCCCATGGAAAATTGTGTTCTTTAGACAATTTCTCCCTTAGATATAAATGAGAATAAAAACAAACATGGAAACATCTCACATACAGGGTTTTTTTTGGTCATCATTATTTTTCTTCCTATTAATACTCTTTATTTTTTTAAATTTTGCTTCTAATATTGTGTGATGACTTACCTGGTGCATTAGAATTCCAGAATTCAAATAAATTTTAAAATATCCTTTTCTTCCTGTGTTTTGGGAATTTAGTTGTTTTTCCCTGTGTCTGAAATATATGGAATTATTTGCCAAATTTCATTGAATGACACTATTAATTTACCCAAAATACATTCTCTGAGCTGTGTGTGGGATATGTTTGTATATCTTTGGTAAAAATGTGGAGATATACAGTTTTGTAGTAGCTTGAATTTCCAAAACTCAAAACTCCTGGAAACAAATCCCAAACTCCCCAAAACAAAACCCAAAATGCATTGAAATAATGCATGAAACATTTAGGCATGTAAACGTCTTTTAGAAATTGTCTTTCAGGCATTTTGAAAATGTGACTCTGTCACATTGTTATTCATCAAACAGTTAGATTTGATTAAATTCTGTTCAATATTTGTGGTAGTGTATCATTTAGAAAAGCATTAATTTTCCCTTCTGTGGCTATTAACAGTTTCATGACCATGAAAGAGTGTATGTATTACTGTATAAAATCTTTTTTGCAATAGGGTAGGAAAATAGGGAGAAATCTTTTAAAACAGGATTATTTTTCCCTTCCAGGATTTCCACTCCCTAACTTTATGCTACGTTTTAGTGGCAGTAGCATACGTCTGCCTATTTTAATAGTCTAATATATCTCATCTGTAAGAATTATGTCTTCAAATGCAAATCTATGCATTTCTCCCAAGAAAATGGTGCACTTTTTTTGCCTGTGCATTTATCTATATAAATTTTAGCATTATTGTCTTTCAAGGGTGGTTTTTCAAATAGAAACTATCTAGAAATCAGTATAATTGGACTCTTTATACATTTTTTTAAGTTTGTCACACATAACATTTCTTCTTGTGCCAACCATCACCTTATATATCTTTTATTTGCTTATGAGATGGTGTTTTTGTTTAAAACTAATTTTTTGATAGTTTTTTCTTAAAAATAGTCTTTGCAGTTTGAAATGATACACTGAAATATAGGAGTATAGGCTGTCATTAATCTAAGGCTGTATTTGTTCAAATGCCAAAATGCCTACTTATCAAACACAAAGTTATTGTCTTCACTGTTTCTTTTCCTAAATGCTAATTCAATTATAGCATTCTCACATTTAGACCAGCCATATTTTTAGTGATTGCATGCTAGCTGAACACCTCACAGAATCACAGAATCATCAAGGTTGAAAAGAACTTCAAGATCATCAAGTCCAACCATCAATCTAGCACCACCATGTTCCCTAAACCATGTCTTGAAGTGCCACATCCACACGTTTTTTGAACACTTCCGGAGATGGTGACTCCACCACCTCCCTGGGCAGCCTGTTCCAATGCTTGACCGCTCTCTCTGTAAAGAATTTTTTCCTAATATCCAATCTAAACCTCCCCTGGCGCAACTTGAGGCCATTTCTTCTCGTCCTATCGCTGGTTACTTGGGAGAAGAGACCAACACCCATGTTGCCACAACCCCCTTTCAGGTAGTTGTAGAGAGCGATGAGGTCTCCCCTCAGCCTCCTCGTCTCCAGACTAAACAACCCCAGTTCCCTCAGCTGCTTCTTATAAGACTTGTGCTCCAGACCCCTCACCAGTTTCGTTGCCCTTCTCTGGACACGCTCCAGCACCTCAACATCCTTCTTGTAGTGAGGGGCCCAAAACTGAACACAGGATTCAAGATGCGGCCTCACCAGAGCCGAGTACAGGGGCACAATCACTTCCCTGCTCCTGCTGGCCACACTATTCCTGATACAGGCCAGGACGCTGTTGGCTTTCTTGGCCACCTGGGCACACTGCAGGCTCATGTTCAGCCGGCTGTCAACCAGCACCCCCAGGTCCTTTTCTGCTGGGCAGCTCTCCAGCCGCTCCTCCCCAAGCCTGTAGCGTTGCATGGGGTTGTTGTGACCCAAGTGCAGGACCCAGCACTTGGCCTTATTAAACCTCATACAGTTGACCTCTGCCCATCATTCCAGCCTGTCCAGATCCCTCTGCAGAGCCCTCCTACCCTCCAGCAGATCAACACTCCCACCCAACTTGGTGTCATCTGCAAACTTACTGAGGGAGCACTCGACCCCCTCATCCAGATCATCAATAAAGATATTGAACAAGACCGGCCCCAGAACCGAGCCCTGGGGAACACCGCTTGTGACCGGCCACCAGCCGGATTTAACGCCGTTCACCACAACTCTCTGGGCTCGGCCATCCAGTCAGTTCTTTACCCAGCGAAAAGTAAACCCATCCAAGTCACGAGCCACCAGTTTCTCCAGGAGAATGCTGTGGGAGACACTGTCAAAGGCTTTGCTAAAGTCCAGGTAGACAACATCCACAGCCTTTCCCTCATCCACTAAGTGGGTCACCTGGTCATAGAAGGAGATCAGGTTGGTCAAGCAGGATCTGCCTTTCATGAACCCATGTTGGCTGAGCCTGATCCCTTGGTTGTCCTGCAGATGCCCTGTGAGTGCCCTCAAGAGGAACCGCTCCATGATCTTCCCTGATACGGAGGTCAGGCTGACAGGCCTGTAGTTCCCAGGATCCTCCTTCCGGCCTTTCTTGTAGATGGGTGTCACATTGGCAAGCCTCCAGTCTTCTGGGACCTCCCCTGTTAACCAGGACTGCTGATAAATGTTGGAGAGGGGCTTGGTAAGCTCCTCCGCCAGCTCTCTCAGTACTCTTGGGTGGATCCCATCAGGCCCAATAGACTTGTGGGTGTCCAGGTGGCTTAACTGCTTTCTCCTTAACTGCTTCCTCCTGGATTATGGGTGGGTTATTGTGCTCTCCATCCCCATCTTCCAGCTCAGGGGGCTGAATACCCTGTGGATACCTGGACTGGCTATTAAAGACTGAGGCAAAGAAGGCATTAAGTGCCTCAGCCTTGTCCTCATCCTTGGTCACAATGTTCCCCGCCATATCCAGTAAGGGGTGGAAATTCTCCTTGCCTCTCTTTTTGTGGTTAATATATTTGTAGAAGCATTTTGTATTATCCTTTCCAACTGTGGCCAGACTGAGCTCTAGTTGGGCTTTTGCCTTTCTAATTTTGTCCCTGCTTGACTTAACGAGATCCTTGTACTCTTCGTGAGTTGCCTGCCCCTTCTTCCAGTGGTGATAAACTCTACTCTTTTCCCTGAGTCCCAGCAAAATCTCCCTGTTCAGCCAGGCCGGTCGCCTTCCCCGCCAGCTCTTCTTACGGCACATGGGGACCGTTCGCTCCTGTGCCTTTAAGATTTCCTTCTTGAAGACTGTCCAACCTTCCTGGACCCCTTTGTCCTTCAGGACTGTCTCCCAAGGGACTCTCTCAACCAGTGACCTGAACAGGCCAAAGTCTGCCCTCCGGAAGTCCATGGTAGCAGTTTTACTGAGCCCTCTCCTTACTTCGCTCACAACTGAGAATTCTATCATGTCGTGGTCGCTAAGCCCAAGATGGCCTCCGACCACCACATCTCTCACCAGTCCTTCTCTATTTGTAAACAGCAGGTCCAGCAAGGCACCTCCCCTGGTGGGCTCACTCACCAGCTGTGTCAGGAAGTTATCCTCCACACACTCCAGGAACTTCTTAGATTGTTTCCTCTCTGCCATGTTACATAAACCTCCTATTTGTTTCATTTTCTTAGCCCACTCTTCAGAGAAAAATCAGTCTCAGACAGAAAACCTACCATCCTTTCCCACCAATCACTCTCCTCAGAACTTTACTTTTCCACAAGATTTTAGGAATTTTTTATTAGCATCTTTAAAAGTTACATTTGAAAACATTTGCTATTTGAAGTAAAATCAACATCCTTAGATTGAAATAAGCTGAAATGTTGTGATAAATCCTTACACTGTTGTCGTGGTTTAACCCCAGTCAGCAGCTAAGCACCACACAGCTGCTCGCTCACTCCCCCTCCCTGGTGGGATGGAGGAGAGAATCGGAAGAGTAAAAGTGAGAAAACTTGTGGGTTGAGATAAAGACAGTTTAATAGGTAAAGAAAAAGCTGCGCACACAAGCAAAGCAAAGCAAGGAATTCATTCACTATTTCCCATGGGCAGGCAGGTGTTCAGCCATCTCCAGGAAAGCAGGGCTGCATCACGCGTAACAGTTACTTGGGAAGACAAAAGCCATCACTCTGAATGTCCCCCCCTTCCTTCTTCTTCACTTCAACTTTATAGTTTGAGCATGACGTCATATGGTATGGAATATCCCTTTGGTCAGCTGGGGTCAGCTGTCCCGGCTGTGACCCCTCCCAACTTCTTGTGCACCCCCAGCGTACTTGCTGGTGGGGTGGTGTGAGAAGCAGAAATATCTTGACGCTGTGTGAGCACTGCTCAGCAATAACTAAAACATCCCTGTATTATCAACACTGTTTTTAGCACAAATCCAAAACACAGCCCCATAACTAGCTACTATGAAGAAAGTTAACTGTTTTTAAATCCAGCACAACTGTTTTCCTACCTACTCTACATAAAACTGTTGTTGTAGAAAATGCTTGGGAAAAATAAATTAAAAAAAAAAAAAAAGGATTTTGAATTGTAAATGTCCTAGAAAGCCTTTAATATTCCCCCTTAATCATATTCTCTCTTTTCCACTTGGTTACTTGTCCTGGTTGTTGCCTTTGCCTTTTGCCCCTTATAGAAGATACCATTTTAATGTTTTCTGGCTTTGAGGCTTCTCAGATAGAACCTATTGCCAAGTCAGGAGAGATCCTATTCTAGGGTCATTTATCTCTTTACGGTCTTTTACTTTAAAGTATAATTTCAGCCTTTCAGGAATTTTTATCTATGAGGAAAGTTCTGTGTCACAGTCTTTAGTTTTATCACAAGGCCAATACTTATATGGAACCATCAGAGATGAATTTTATTAGATTAGCTGAGCGCTTCATTGACTGTTTTCTATTGTGAGGGAAAAAAAATCTTGAAAAATAACAGGTCTCTGCACTTACAATACAACATTTCATAGCCTAATAGCTCTCATTAAGTGATTCATGTTTTCACAACAGTGAAAGCAAGTAATACTCCTTTAAATAAATGCTAGGTGACTGTATATTAAAAACTAGTTCTTTCCCCTCTGTTACAGTTTTCTTGACCGAATATCAAATATTCACTTTCTGATAATTTTTTTTTTTTAATTAAAATCCCTTCAGAATTACATTGGGGTTTTGCCGGCTGTTATCTACATATCACTTTTTAATATGAAATAATATTTCTGTTTTCGTCTGATCTAATTGCTTAATGCAGGTGATTTCCACCTTTGGATTTGGGATTTTTTTTTTTTTTTCATTTTTTCCCATGGAGCTGTGACTCTGTTAGAGGTTTTTCATATTCCTCTGTGGTTTATACACATTTATCTTCCTTAGTCACCTTCTGCAGAGCTCTGAGAACCAGACCCTGGACCCACGTGGCCTGTACAGGAGAGGGGAGCATCACTGGCTTAGTGCATTTGAAAGTTTCCTTAAGCTTTTTCCAGCTTTAGTCACTGTATCAGCAAGTATTTCTACCTTTTCAGTTTTGTCAGTTCCTAGAAGGAGGTTTGTACCTCAGGGGTGCCATTGATTTTATCTGAGGTAAAGAATCTCTAATATCCGTCTTTGTGACAGAAACTTTCCTGTTCAAATCCAAGATTTTTGCTGCTGTTGGTATTAGTTTGTGATATCAAGTTGACCCTGAAGATGGTTCCAGTTCCTCACTTCACTGCCTAAAAGGAACACGTATATGGGGTTTTTTTTTTGTTTTGGTTTTGTTTTCTTTTTAACTACATTCTTATACTTGGTCACAGGGATCTCCAGACACTTTTTTAGTCGGGACTTTCAGGTTTCCTGAGAACTAAACTGTGGATAGGGACATCCTTTTTCTCTGCAGAATCCAGGACCATGTTATTGCTCTGCTCCGATGCAGGGAATAAAGAGGAAGTGGACCAGTGGACCAACGTTATGTCTCTGAGACTTAGATCCTTCCACTGAATGAAGCAACATAGTTTTACTCCAGATAACTAAAATGACAGCTGACTTTTAAAGTAATTTTGAGTGACTGTAAAAGGTCACCATAACACAACATTACTACTCCCATGACACCATTTGAATCCTAAGCATTTCAGATAAGAAATGGAATGAAGGAAGGGAAAATACTCTTGCTTCTTCTGGAAGAAGCAGCACTCTACTTTTACATTCTCCAGGTAACGGCACAAACCAAGAAACCTATTTCTGTTTCTTCTAGTCTTTCCATGGACTTACTGAGGAAGGCTGTAAAACATCTCCTGTGTCGTGTCTTTAAATCTTTTCAAAGTCTCTCCAAGGAAAGTGTGTGTGCTCACTGACATTCCCTGGGCTATCCTTGTTTGAGGTATCTGTTTGCACAAGCCAAAGAAAGCAAGAGACCGTTAGCCTTGACAGGTTATGGGTCAGGCCCTGGTGGGAAGTTCTCGCCCCTGCTCCAAGGCTCACCAGCCACAACTTCAGCAGCCATCCTACTTTAATTCCTACTCCTCAGCAAAGACTGTGAGTCACGCTAGTGCTAAGCCTGGGGGATGCACCAAAGGAGAGCTGTTCTGCTCAGACCTCCTGTACATCAAGACAAGTTTCAGTGAGCTCACTCAGGGAGAAAATGAGGACTAGTCCCTGGCCACACCTAATGCTGTTACTTAAGTGTGATCATCCCTGAATGAAAGGATGGAAAGTGTTTTGCTTGAGGAAAAACAATATTGAATTCAACTGTGAAATACTACATACCAAATTGACTACAACACTCACTACAGTTAAGTCTGAAGTTTAACTGTGTAACAGCTGTATTACAGTCCAAGAGGGAATTTAGGAAGCCTTTTAAACAAGAAAGAACATAGTAGGTTTGATATTGCTATGGTGTTCTCATACAAAGTAAAAATATCAATAAATAGAATCTGAGATTCAAAATCTATTTTCTCTCTAATTGGTTGCCTGCAGGAAATTATATGGTATTCCTGTGTCTGAACTGGTGCAATTCCAAGTACTTCTACTGGTGTTCTGTCAATTTACAATGGCTGAAAATTTGGTCGGGCATTTTATTGACTTTCCAACAAAGAGGGAAAAAAAATCAGCAATGCAATTAAGCCTACATGCTGAAATAGTAAGTCAAGCTGATTCAGTCATTCAGAATTCAGAATTTATAACTCTTGAATGACACAACTAAGTCAAATAAAGCAAGATATCAGCTTTATTTGCTACAGTATATGGGCTACATAAGTAAACATGATACATTTTTGGAACTTAATATATTTTGGTATGATAAGGAAGAATATTAAATACATCTACTGAAAGTTTATTTCATTGTTAAGTAAAGAACAAAGAAAAGAAAGAGAATAAAACATCTGTTAACTGACCTGATTCAGACTGAACTGATGAATAGAAACCTACGCCTCCTCATTGCAGCAATTGTAGCTTGGGTCCT
This sequence comes from Phaethon aethereus, assembly GCF_964289735.1. Taxonomy (NCBI): domain Eukaryota; kingdom Metazoa; phylum Chordata; class Aves; order Phaethontiformes; family Phaethontidae; genus Phaethon; species Phaethon aethereus. The sequence continues at coordinate 55,282,009 of NC_138576.1, read as the reverse complement.
GTTAGCTTTTACAGGATTGATCAGATGATTAACTTATGGCTTAAGTCATGGGGTTTTTTTGTTTATTGACAAATTTCAGTATTAAAAAAAAAAACAACCCTGACTCAGGAAGTGTGAAAATGGCAAAAAGTAATTTTTACAGTAAATGAGAAGTAACATCTTGCTTTGACTTTCCCTTTGCCCAGGGAACGTCAGTGAGCGCACACACTTTCTTTGGAGAGACTTTGAAAAGATTTAAAGACATGGTACAGGAAATGTTTTACAGTCTTCCTCAGTAAGTCCATGGAAAGACTAGAAGAAGCAGAAACAGGTTTCTTGGTTTGTGCCGTTACCTGGAGAATTATTATTCACTTCTGTTCCTTCTCAGTATATGGGACAACAATAATGTTTCAAACTCCCTTGTTTTCTCAAAGCAACTATTACTGGAAGATCCAAGAGAGACTGAATTACCCAGCTTTCAGTAAGGAGCTCCCTCCCACTTCTCTCCAGTCCCCCCAGTTTTGGTTCCTTAATTCTTGTCCTCTCCTTCACCTGTCCATATCTAACCACCCTCCATTACTAATTACTGTGCAACAGACTGTGGAAACTCTCCTCCTAAAGAAGTTCAGGACCTCAGAGGATACGAGTGACATCACGTAGGAGATAGGCAGGGAGAGCAGCCTTCATCCCTGACTTGGAACAAACCAACCTGTGTGTGGGACAAAAGCCACATAATAACTGTTAGTATCCATGACTGTATGGTCTCTCTCCACCCCACGCACAGGGAAGTGCCAAGATCCTCTTCTCCAGGTGAGGACACTAGACTAGGGACTTGGTGGTTAGAGGCCTCAAGGGCAGCTGTGGTGCATGAGTGTGTAGCTTACGGTTGAAGTCCTGGTTTGTGGAGGTGGAAAGAGGTGGACAGAAGCAGAGCACATAGATGTTTGATTGTTCAGAAAGACAAAGATGTAGGGAGATACGCTCAAAGATGTAAGGAGATAAGGGTTTGGGAGATTAAGATTTGTAATAGAAAATTGTCCTCAGATGGGCCCTTGCAATGGACAGTGGGTGACTCACTAGTACATTTTCCTTTTTTTTTTTAAAAAAAAAAAAAAAGACAAACACTGCCCCCCCTCAACAATGTACTGAAGATAATTCTTAGAACTTCATCCTTTGCAGATGCCACCACATTATTTTACCTCTGGAGAGCTTGATGCATCTTTTGCTCCTCAGTACCTCTCTTCTCTTTCTATAGATGTGGAAATTTTTCACTCTTGTCCAAGGTTTTTCACAGAAAACAGTATGAAAGAGTAGAAAAATCTCTTGTTGCTGCTCTTTTTCTTGTTTCTATTCCTATATGCCCCAAAGGACTTTTGGTGTAGAGAAATTGAGCTTACAAAAAGACTCTGGATTAATGCCTTTCCCCAGAAGGCAAGGAAAAAGGAAGAAAAAATTTCTTTAATAGAGTTTAAAGGTTGTTAGAGGGGTAAAGTTTCTTTCATCATTAGAAAATTACTTCTAACAAAGGCTACTTTGCCCAATTAATACTGTAGTTACTAACCCAATCTTTCAAGTTATTATCCCTACAGAAAAATAGGGGAAGTCTGGAAGCAGGAGGTATTACAGAAAGTGTGACATGGCAGGTACTTCAACCAGTCTATCATGGTTTAAACCCAGACAGCAACTAAGCACCACACAGCTGCTCGCTCACTCACTCCCCCGCCCTGTTTTAAGAAGATTAAAAGTGAGAAAACTTGTGGGTGAGATAAACACAGTTTAACAGGTAAAGCAAAAGCCATGCACACAAGCAAAGCAAAGCAAGGAATTCACTCACCACTTCCCATCGGCAGGCAGGTGTTCAGCCATCTCCAGGAAAGCAGGGCTCCATCATGCATAACAGTTACTTGGGAAGACAAAAGCCATCACTCTGAATGTCCCCCCCTTCTTCTTCGCTTCAGCTTTATAGGTTGAGCACGATGTCATATGGTATGGAATATCCCTTCGGTCAGCTGGGGTCAGCTGTCCCGGCTGTGTCGCCTCCCAACTTCTTGTGCACCCCCAGCCTGCTCACTGGTGGGGTAGTGCAAGAAGCAGAAAAGACCTTGAATCTGTGTCAATATTGCTAAGCAGAATGTAAAACATCCCTGTATTATCAACACTGTTTTTAGCACAAATCCAACACACAGCCCCATACTAGCTACTGTGAAGAAAATTAACTCTACCGCAGTCAAAATCAGCACATAGTCCTTTGTAATCAGGACCATAATTTCATGTGGGACCCAGCCTTACGCCTTGACAGTTTCAGAAGACTGCTCACTCTTTCTGAAGTGGCTATCTGTATAGTCTTTATGTTGTATGACATATGCCCGGTGTTTGCTTAGCTTTCTGTGTCAAAGCTAGTTTCAACACTATGTTCATTCTTTCTTCTCTAGTTTCAATAGTGAACCAAAGATGGACATTTAAAAGTCACTTACCATAAGATAGGATCCAATATTTAGAAAAGTTATCAGTAAAGGTGACATATATTTCACTGCTTGAGTATCTGCAGCTCTTCCATCTGAAGAGAACACTCCTGTTCAATAAGAAATGCTTATGCTGATTCTTGGAAGAGACATGGCTATAAAAGTGTTATACTATTTGGGTCCTTCAAGATTTACTCTACCAATGATTTTCTCAGTACATTACAGAACTACATACAGCTGTAACATAATGCAGGTATGATCTGTGTTTAAATAAGAAAACCTGAACTGAGTAGCTTACCAATATCTATACCACAAACCATCTTGCAAAACTACAATCTCCTCTGAGCCAATCTTAATTTTGTACATCCTAACATGCTTCCTCCCTCCCTTGGGATTTGTCAAGAATCACTTTCTTCACCTCCTGGGTTGGAATACAGCAGCTATTTGACTGTGCACACAACGGTTTCAGGGAGGAAATTAAGATTAACACATTGTTCAGAATGAAAGGAAAGCTTTCATAAGCCTAATGTAAACACTCAACAGGGTTAAGACAATTTGGCTAATGCTATGCGCTTGTGAAAGGCTTTATTGTGTGTTTAACTGTAGCAAAACTATTGCTTTCATGTAAGTGACTGCCCTGTAACAAGCAAGAAAAAGTTCCCTTAACAGAATGACAGATAAACCTTGATTTTTCCCATGGTTACTCTTGTTTTTCCACAAACGTTGTTCTATTGAATCAATGGATACCTAGAATGTAAAGCTGATGCACGAGGGAAGAATTAATCCAAAAAATATCTGAACATTTACTCAAGGGAAACGTATTGCCTAAGATACTGCTTGCCAAACTTCCTTTAGGTCAGATCCTTTGCTAAAATAAAATAGCTCTCTACATTTTCCATAGGAAAACAACAAATGAATTTAGCTTTGCTTAGTTTGTTAAAGTTGTTAAGATCACAAACTAAGGTGGTCAGGCTGCAGGCCCCTAGTAAATACCATTTAGACAAATTACATATTCATCATGTTTAAATTCACTTTCATAAATATAATTATTCGGGTGTTTAGTAACTTAGTCATCAATTTGAAAAGCTACATGCCAAATTTTACGGTTACTTGTACATGCAATTACTATAATAGGGCAGTCAGACAAGGTAAGTAACCTCATTCAGTTCAACAAGGAGAAGTGCAGAGTTCTGCACTTGGGAAAGAACAACCCCATGCACAAATATATTCTCGGGGCCACCCAGCTGGAAAGCAGCTTGGCAGAAAAGGACCTGGGGATCCTGGCTGAACCAAGTTGAAGATGAGCCAGCAATGTGCCGTTGTGGGTGAATTTTATCCTCGGGCCGCATTAGACAACATATTGCCAGCAGGTTGAGGGACATGAGCTTCCCCTCTACTCAGCACTGACGAGGCCAAACCTGGAGTACTGGGTCCAGTTGTGGGCTTCTCAGTATGAGAGACATGGACGTACTAGAGAGACTCCAGCAAAAGGCCATGGAGATAATGAAGGGACTGGAGTATCTCTCCTATGAGGAAAGATTGAGGGAGCTGGGGCTGTTCAGCCTGAGGAAGGGAAGGTTCAGGAGAATATCAATGTGTATAAATACCTGAAGGCAGAGTGCAAAGAAGACAGAGCCAGGCTCCTTTCTGTGGTGCCCAGTGACAGGATGAGAGGCAATGGGCACAAACTGAAGCACAGGGTGTTCCATCTGGATGTCAGGAAACACTTTTTTTCTGTGTGCTTGACCGAGCACTGGCTGAGGTTCCCCTGGGGGGTTGTGGAGTATCCATCTTCAGAGATTCAAAACCCAATTAGAAATGGTCCTGGGCCACCGGCTGTAGGTGGCCCTGTCTGAACAAGGGAGTTGGACCAGATGACTTCCAGAGGTCCCTTCCAACCTCAACCATTCTGGGATTCTGGGATTCTGAAACTGCACACATAAGAGTACATGAGGTTATACATGCACTCCCTGTATCTGTAGAGAGGGTATTTGCATTTCTGTTCAGCACAAATGTATAAAAACATGTCATTTTTCACAAAATACAATGTAATGCACTGTAAAAGCATCTTAAGTTAAAACTGGACATAGTAACACTTACTGTGACAATACAGACTTCATGACAGCTTTTTCCTGCTGTTTGAGGTTTGTTGTCTCATGAAAATCTTATGAAGTCATAACAGGACCTGTATATTCATCTGGTTTTATCTGCCAAGAATGATCAAGATGACTGTGAAGTAATGTACTGGTCTGACAGAGACTGAGTACCTTGCTATAGAGTTTGCGTTCTCTGATGCAGCAAGATAAATTACAGAGGTTTATTTCCACTTTAATATATTTTCATGATAGCACAAACAAGATGACCATTGAAAATACATAAATAACTAGATCAGACCATTAATTAAAGACTGCACTCCCCCCCGGCTGCATTTGGTACACTGTTGGCCCCTTGTCTTCCTACATTGACTTTGTCATTACAGTTTTGGTGTATATATTTTACATTTTGGGGGTAGGAGGGAGGTGCACAAAAATGTTTTGCTTACTTGCAATCTATAGGAAATTTTCAAACCCAACATAATTTAAAAACTTTCTGCTATATCTTCTTTCAGGCAGGAATAGCCTTTGCTATCTATGTTACTATGTGTGTTACTGTCTTCATCTTACCATCTTCCTAAGTGTTTGGCTAATCAGTATATTAAAATCATATGCATAATTTAAATTTTTTAGCATAAAATCTTCTGCCATTGATAATCTTCCTACGTCACTTTCTTCCTCTCTAACTTGTGACACATACATAATGTCATTGAAGCTATTTCATTTTGTCTAGAATGTGACCCCATCATTTTAGTGCAAATAAATGAGGAGAGGACAAAAAGAAACAAGGCGAGCTTTAAAAGACAGGGTTGAAGGTAAGAAAACAAGTTTTAAACGGAGAATTGGAGAGACAAGTGGACAGGAAACTGCAAGTGAAACATCATTCATATTTGAAGTGGAGTGAAATCACAGGTGGACCCAGGAGTGCCAGAGTAATCAGCGCACGGCAGGTAGAGTCTTGCTTGGAGGCTGTGACTGTGGCTTCCAGCTTCGACTGCAGCAGTACCAGCAGAGGATGTACAGACTGGTAATCACATTCAGCGGCTCCATTGTTTATGACTCATCTGAGAAAGGACGAGCAGCATCTGAAGGTAACCACAAAATTAACATCTTAAAGTCATAACAGGCTGGCTAGTGCTATTTGTCCTCTTTGCTACTGTCTGTCCTGTGTAGATTAATGTAAGGTTATTTCCTACTCTTGTTGCAGTCTTTTGCTATGATAATAAAGTATGAGAATTTGAATGTCTAGCATGTCCTTGGAGTACAAGAGCATTTGACATTTTCCACTTTAGTACCTAGCTTTGCCTTCCCCAGAAATGAGTATGGCTGTAAATGTTGATGGGTGGAATGAGCAGCCAACCAAAAGTAAAAATATTATAAAGGTCAAGGTAATTTACCACTACCATTCTCAGTATGCAATATTCTAGCCACTACACATCATCACTAAGTCTGCGATAAAAACAGGGCAAGAGCACACAGGCTTTTGAGTTGGTTTCGTTTTTGTCGTTTTTTTTCAAAAAAGATAGTGCCAATAGCAACAAACAACTGAAAACCAAGCCACTTTCTTTACAAGGCACAGATACGAACTGAATGGACTTTGTACTACAGAACATCTTCCATTTACTTTGCATCTGAAATGACTTTCAGAAAGAGAATATAATTGAATAAGGTCCATGGAGAACAAAAGCTGTAAGACCCAAGACTAATAAACCAAACTTGTTCTTTATGGTGCTTCATTTTAATATTGTGTGGCTTTTTCCCTTCTTTTTTTCTCTCATACACATCAAAATGGAAAATCAACTGTAATGGCATCATTCTAAACAGAAATGGAAATATGACATTTGTCAATCCAGCCCAAAATGGTTGCAAAGAATTTATGCATGTTCTCATAAAACACAGCTGTGATATTGCTGTAATTTGAGCCGAATACAAACTGTAATTTTAATGACAAAATGCTTCTGTTGTGTAAAGCTTGCACAAAAACATGATTATGTCTAATGTTTTGATCTCATTAAACTGGAAAAAAGTGCTAGTTGACTTCAGACGGATGCTTCTATTATTAAAACTAATTTATTTGCACATCAGTTGCACTTCTGTTAGTTCACGGAGCATTGCAAAAATATAGGCCCTGAACTATTTGGGACAGATTCTGTTAGAAGAGGAAACAACTGATCAGCACATAGGACTGGAGAAAGCCCTTAACTAAAAGCATTTCATTGCAAAATAAAAGCCTGGTGTAGAGAGGACACACATTACTGGTCCTGCTCCTTTGAAATTTTCTTGAACAGGAGTTCGTGGCTATAGTCTCCAGTCTGGCATGCTGTGATCTCAGATTCCACAGAAAATAGGAAAATAAATTCAGCCTATCCATCCTTTACAAATTAGCTTGCCAGACATTTTCCATACTGAAATACCTGTGCCAAACTGACTTTCTTAAAGAAAAATAGCTAGGTTTGAAGAAAGCCTTAAGCAAAATTATAACATTCTGAGCAGTGCTTACAAATGGTTTTTAAAATATTTTTTTTAAAAATACGTACTTTTATTGAAAGAAACATAGTTGCAGAATTTAATTATCCTTTAAATTTAGCAAAATCTAAATGAGGATATAGTAAGTAAATGGATTTTGGTGGGATTTGTAGTTATAAAATGGCATATTTATTTTGCATCCTTTTTTGACTGTTTTGAAATCATGTAGGTTCAGTTGCAATTTTTTTATCAAGCCCATCTTTATAAGGGTTTATTTTACTGAGTTATGTCAAAAATTGAGTGAAAGAATTAAAAATGTTGCAGCATTGTTAAAATATATTTTATGTTGTTGTGGTTTGTTTTGCTATAAATAAAATCTGTCTTGTGTTCTCTAGATAACTTTACTGTAAAGAAGAAGCATTATCAAAACAGGTAATGGTTATGGATGAGAAAATAAACACAAAAGAAAACCTAAATCCAATTCAACAGTAGATTGCTCTACCAGTCAGACATAAAATATATTTTTAGAGACAGTGTTTAGTTTTATGTTTCATTTTTCCTATGTTCTTTTCTCCTTCCACTGGCTGAAATATACCTTGCTTTGGGGACAACTTGACATCCTTTTGTTGGTTAAGAGATGTCATTTTTACCTCACAGATGCAGGAATTCTGAGGGCAGACCTCATTGGACTGGTTAGTGATCGAAAAACAACGTAAGTATCATTTGTATCATTGGTTATTCATTGAATTTAGAATCTGCGGTGTTTTTATATATAGATTTTTTTCATTAATTGAATATAATTTGCTTAAATAAAATGAAATTTAGAAAAAAATAGGATGAATCATTACATCTGAATGAAATTTTATGTTAATGGCATTTCCCCTTATTCCTCTAGACTCAGCCAGCAGATATATTTCTCTAAAGCCTTAACATATCCTCACACTGCAGGAAATCTTATATTACAGCATTAATAAACCTAATATTACCCAGCTGGATGGGTTTCTCTGCAGCAAAATCCCTCAAATAATTTGCAAAGGTGGAGGTTTGCAAGGAGATCTTTAGAAATATTTATAAAAGTGGAAGCACAGAAACACATTATCAATCTTTCTTTTCTGAAGTCCTGAAACATCTATCTGCTCTACTATCTTCTGGAAGATAAACCAGGTTCTGCTATGGGGGCAGAGGAGACACCTGGAACTAGTCTGGACTTTGTGTTTCACTAACACATTGCATTTCAATGACCTTTGGCATTTTGTACCTGGACTGGTGGCCCAATGCCATGTAACCAACAAAGGGAAGACAAGACAGCTCTGGTGTTTCCTGAAGGTCTTGTCCTGGAGATCCCCTAGTATCACACAACACAGCTGGGTTTTGAGGTAATCAGAACTTTATCTCAACTCAGATTTGCTCCATTCAAGTAAAAAATTCTTTACAGTGATAGTCATCAAAATCTGGAGACACTGTGCAGGGAAGCAGTGGAATTTCCATCCCTGGAAATACATTAAAAAGCTTGGACAAGGCCCTGAGCCACCTCATCCAATGTCAAAGCTGGCCATGTACTGACTAGGGGATCAGACTTGATGGTCTCCTAGGATTCATCCATACCTATACAATTCTAGGAGCTGGGTCTTGAAACCCTTGAGCTGCAGAGAAGTCTTCGATGAGACGTAAGGGGAATTATACATAAGGGGTCAGCGCTCATTCATCTGGTGATCCCTTGTACACCAAGATGACATAGTCTATGCTTGATGAAGATTTCAGCATCTACTGACTTACAGGCTACTATAAAGCCACAAAAATATTAGTCATCAATATTATTAGCTCAGCTTTCATTACTGAGTAATTGCCTGTTAGTAATTCTTTGTTCAAGCTGCTTGTTTTGGGGGCAACCAATAAAGAACTAATAAAATTTAGCAGATTCAGGAATTTAAGTAGTAACAGGATTTCAGTTAGCTTCAGAAAAGATCACACAGTGGCAATTCTTCTTTCTCAATATCCTTTGATAAAACTGTGCTTGATTCTTTTATAGAAATCTCCTTATTTGCACCTAGTACGGAATGAATGTTTTTTGCTTGTGACAAGATTGGACTTTGCTGGAGTAATGAAGAGGTCATATTTCTTTTTCTGAAAGGGGGACAGACCATGATATAGATTTTTAATTTTTTTTTTCTTTTTACATCTTCATAGTCTCAAATAAAACTAGAAGAAAATTTAAAAATATATATTTCTGGTATTTCCTTTTAGCTCAGATGTTCAAATATGATAACTGTATTTCTGAAGTCAGTATATATCATGTTCTGCTTAAGACACACAGAGGATCTTGGAGATAAGTATTGACAAATGGATTTTTCATTTCTTATATTTGAAATCCTGATAGGCTCTTCTTTTTTTGACGGGCTTGCTAATGGTTTTTTGGGTGCTAAAAAAAAAAAGAAAATTCTAACTTTTAATATCATCCATTCTTACTGAAGGTTGCCATAATCTGCAGTTTTTCGCCTGGAATGTTCTATGCTTATCATAATAGCACTGTGATATTTAAGAACGTTATCCTTGCCAACTTGTGGATGAGCCTTGCTAAAAATGATTTCTTTGTTTTGCTGACATGAAAGGAAAAGAGAGGAAATTGCAAGAGGCTGGGGAAGGAGTGGTGGAGTCTAGTGAGAGAGGACGTGTTTCGATAACATCTTTACCATTTTAAGAGGATCTCCTTTGCTGCTGTAATGCGTGCCCTGGAAGGAGGTAGGGAGCAATCTAATGTGGATGTATTGCTAAATATGTGGCTAAAGCAGCCTGGAAAGAAGGACTGCACACTGCAGGAGGAGCCCACTGCAGAGAGGAAAGGCTCCCCTTCTCCTCTGAGGCGGGTGTGGGACACCCTCCCTAGTCCCCCTTTACTTTAACTGCATCTTGCTGTCCACGAAAATACCAAATCACAGTATTTTTTTCCTTGTCTCTCCCCTACAAACCTAGACTCTGAGAATAAGAGTAATTTCATTTAATTAGTTGTCCGAAAGTTCCCATTTTAATCAAAGTAAGTTATTACTTACTATCAATGATTGAGAGAGCCTAGAGGAATGAAAGGAAGGGACCTCCATAGTGCAATTATTCCCACCCTCTGGGGGCCAATTCACACCACATAACACAAACATCTCTCTTAAAATGGGATGAATCGCTCTCCAGAGGTGCCCCTCTTTCTCTCCGCGGACTGTAAAGGAAGCAATAGACACCTAGTACTGATGAGAGAGAGGCACTGGATGCCTAGACAGATTGAGGAAAAATGAATTCCCTTGTGAATTTCTCATATTATTGACACCGTCAAATAAAGTCAGGGTAATGAAATGGAATTCATCTATTACTTTAATTTATAGGTAAAGAAGAAATGTTCTCTTCAATACCACTCTTAAAGGTGAGAATATGTGCTCTAGAACTTAATTTGTCTATAAAAGATACAAATAAAGTACAATGTTAATAATTGCTAAGGTAAGAATAAAATAATTTAAAGTACAGCAGAAGCTTGTGCACTGATCTGGGATTCATGAGGGCTAAAGTAAGCTGTTTTCTTTGTCTCAGTTTCACTTTATTTAACAATAACTTTTTAGTTATCTAGAAGCAGAAATGGTATCAAAAAGAGCAATAGGAATGATCAAAGGTTTAGAATAGCTTACATACTAGGAGAGATTAAAATTATCTGTACTCTCCAACCTAAGGGAAAAATATGAAGGAGAATAAAATAACGACAAACATGGAAAAGTAAGAAGTAAGCAATTACACATTGCCTCCTGTGATGAAATGACTTGGAGGAATAGAATGAGATCATTAGGGGAAAAATCTGAAATAGAAAAAAGGGAGTACTGCTTAATTCCATCTTGTTTGAAACAGTAGACCTCTTTGCAACAGGATGTTACGGGTGACAGGAGTTTATGTGCACTCAGAAAGTATTCAGATCTATCAAAGTCTGTCAAATACAGTCTCTTCCACAAGAAGTCCCTGAATGGCTCCTTGCCAAAAGCTTTCATATTTCAGGCAACATATCACAGTACGGTTGTCCTATTCATGTGCACTTTCCTAAGACCCTCTACAGAGAAAAGTTGCTCAGCCAATTAGAGGTTTACTTGTTTGATTCAGAATAATTGTTCATATATCCATAGAGCATTCTCGATCCTCAGACATAAAGGTCCATAACATTTTGGATATGTTATAATTACAAACTTAGACTACGAGCTTTATTCGCTGAAACTTTTAAAGACAAGTCATGTTCCACTGATATCAGGCAATTGACTATGGCTCACAGTGAAATAATGTAATTGTTTTCTCTCTATTTTTGTTTATTTTCAAAATCACATACTCATAAGAGTCTTCAGTTCCTTTGAAATCAGGCAACCTAGATACATACCCTCCAAGACAGTATCTTCGCTTGCTGTTTTGTCATGACTACTTATTCTTCCTTACTGTTTTATTTTTAATACATAATGTCAGTTCAGCTCCCTGCCAACATGCTGTTAAAAACTTAATTTGGCAACTATGCTACTAGCATGCTGGAAGCATGATAACTGTGATATACTTAATGCCTGCCTATGGGCCCATGACAAAAAAGACAACTCTTTTTCAGGTTTCCAATATACTACCAATGTGGAAGAAAAGTCCTCGAAGACATTACTGCAACGGACTTGAAAAAATTCTGTCTTGATCTCTCACACTTCTCATTGAAATCAAGCTTTCTTCAGCTTCAAATTATGCAGTATTTTTATATTGCATGATGTGGGGGAACACCAGCAATAGTGACAGTTCACAATTATCATTCAAAAATTCCTTTGGGGCCATGACCAATTGATTTTATGCGATTTATTGTGTTTGGGGCATCCTTCCTACCACTGTAGCCACAGAAAGTGGCAATTTTCAATTTGGCAGTTCAGAAATGATTGGCTGTTTTTCTCCTGTAATTGAATGTGGTCATCCCTGAAACTTCCAACCAATTCCACAAGCTTCTATTTTATGTGGATGTGGGCTTGAATTTTTTAATAAATTTGCTTTCTTTTAAAAAATATAATAAACAAAACTGAAATTTCTTCCATGATGATGGATTTGGGGGATTTCAAATACCCTCTCAAAGTTTTCACATGGAAAAAAAATATTTGCCATTGATCTCTTGTTTTAACTACTGATAATTGTTGTATTATCACAGGTATCACTGCAAAACATATTAGCAAATCAAATGTAAATATCTTCTAGGTCAATATCTGCAATTTTGTCTGAAATAATCACTCCAGCTTCTCTTTACTGTGACTGGAGAGAAGCTGTCACACCAGAGCTTGACTATCTAAATAAGTCAGAGGTATTGACTCCAAAGTTTCTCTACTTCTCTCTCTTTTCTCCAGAGGGACTCTCACCTGGATCAGATTTTTCTTTTGAGGTCATTCAAAGCCAGGTGACGTGAATCTTACTTTTAAAAATGCAACAGCTAAACCCAAATAACCAAACATTCAGATCTCAGCTGCTATGCATACTTACAGGCACTAGTTTATTTGGTATGAGCACTACAGTGCATGAGCACTGTGGCATAAGTCTCCTGAGCACTAGTTACCAGATGCTTACTGTACAACAAATCCTTTATTTGCAAAACTGAAAATTACTCTCATCCTTCTTCCTAGTCTAGAACTCTCCCACATCCTGAGTATCATTATCAATAATACAGCTGGTTTTGAAACCTTGTCAAACTTACAGCATGCATGATCCTCACCGACCAGAGATGGTTTTAGTGACTGAAAAGTTGATCTGTTCTTTTGTTTTGTATATTACACAAAGAACTCTAGGATCTGCTTAGTCCTTCCAAAATGCTAATGCATGAGGAGAAATCTGCAAGTCTCAGACATTTTGCTTACCCTTACTGGTCGGATACCTACACCCAGCATCACGCTGACTGCTCCTGTGAGGTGTATGCTAACCTCTCACATATTCCTGTGAACTTTTTGTCTTCCCATTTTTTAACATGGTGATAATCAGAACAAATTGATTTTGTTTCTCAGATTGCTAAAATCCTTCCAACACTTTCTTCAGCACCAGTGCTGAATAAATCATTGTAATGTTCCCCTGAAGTGAATTGAAAATTAATTTACACAGCTAAGATGATCCTCCTAATAACAGGGTACATGGAATGGGGAAATTGGAAATCATTACCCAGCAAACATTATCTGCATTATTTTTGTAGCTGCTTTAGATTGCATTGTAATAGAAAATTAGGAGACTAGCTGTGAAGAAGTTTAAGAGGGTCCCCTGAAGAGCTTCTGCTTTCAAATTGATTCTTTAAGAAAGCATTAAAAAGCTATTGGAATTGATTGCCTGCTAATATAAAGGAAAAACTCTTTGCCACCATTTGTGTTAAAAAAGAGCATCTTCATTCATGCATGTTATTAAAACTACTGGCCTGAAAGCCCCTGTAGAAAGATAAAGGATATGGATGGGATATTAAAACAGCAATCTTTACTTTATCTGGGATTTAAAGTTAATATGTCGCTTTTATTAATTCAGCATGAACCATTAGTTAGGATGTCAAATAAGGGATTTACAATTAAAATACTATAGAACAGAGGTGTCTTTAGTAAACAGTGAACCAGGAATTCTTCATTAATCTTCCAGGCATGAGGTATACCCCTGCAAATAATAAATCCTGCATTTACAGTTTCCGTTATTGCCTGGTTTGTTATGCAGCAGCAATAAAAGTCAGAGCTGATAACACCCCTGATTAGCTCCAGCAACTTCCACTCTGTGGGGTAATGTTGAATCAGATCTTAGCCAGCAAGAAAAAGGGAGCCACCATACTTTTTTTACCAAGACTCAATTGAATGACCTTTGGAAGATGCTGCTGTATGTAACACATTTGTAATATTTAAAAATTACATAGAAATATGATTTCCTTTCCTGATTTTGAACTGCTCAAAGCATTTCATGGTTTTCTGATTTCTATCACATTTGGAACAAATTTCCCTTCTGTCTTTTAATCTGAGATAACAGGAAACTTTAAAGGGCAATGAACATTGAGGAGGAAAAATCTTAATTATGATCCTATTAGAAAAACAAATGGTATGAGCTTTAATGCAGCAATTTACATGGGTGCTTTCTTCAGTTTTCCTTTGTTTTTTAAAGTGAAAGAGAGATTGTGCAAGAGGGAACACCATATTGGGAACTTTGCCCAACACAGCAATTAAGGTGAAATCTCCTTAGGTAAAGTTGCAAAGAAATACAAGTTGATTGAATTTTATTTCCATTGCAAATTCAGAAAAGAGATAGAAACAGAAGAATGACAGACCAGATTAACAGCCAATATGGAGGTTAAAAAGAAATAGCCTCATCAGGAAAGTGACAAGCCGGACACAGCAGAAGGGTATCTAGCTGATAATAGCAGCCAATGTTTATTTATTTTGAATTTTAAATGACAAAGTAGGAAAATAGTTTCAGAAAATGAAGAAAAGAAAAAATATTGGCAGAAAACAGGGATGATTTAGATTAAATGGAAAGGAAGGGTGATAAAAAATGAGTAAGGATATTGCCTATGATCAGGACATGATAGATGGACAGTAAATCTTTTTCTAACATTTTATACTTTTATGATGGGAAGGAACATTATGAACCAACAGTAATTCTTGGATTGAGCAGAGCTGAAGAGGAAAATGGAAAGGCTGCAAAGAATTAAAGGATAGAAATTTCTGTAAAGCAAGATGACATTCTTGGGAATCCCTGGTTCAGCCTTTATGCATATCAGGTATGGTGCCTGGAAAATAAGACATAATGCAAACCTACAAAGATTTTATCATGATGCATAGAATTCAGGAAGTGAGTTGTTAGAAAAACAGCATGAACTTCTCTCCCAAAGAAAATTCTGCAATTTTGGTGTCTGGCTTTGCCAATCAGTCTAGAAAGTCCTCACATCTTTGCATGAAATAGTACATTCTGAAAACTTTAAATTAATTTAATAAAGGGTGATTGTAGTGATAAACTCAACAAAATGCATTTTACATGTCACAATAAAATTGACTTTGCTGAAATGACAAGTATTGATATTAAAATGGGCAAAAATCCATATGCTTTATGAATCATTTTAATTTTTTTCACATCAAATTTTCCTGGCGGAAAGCACAATTATGCCAATAAGTGTTCCACCACTACTAGTAATTATACCATTTTTGTGTATTTATATTTCTTGGAATGTAAGTTTTTTAGGGAAAAAATGTAATTCAAAAACTCTTTCTTGTGAGGAAAAATAAGTGTTTTTAAAAAGCAACTGGTAAAAAAATACATTAGAACTTGGAAGGATGTGTTGGAAACAGGAAAAACTTCTATTTACCAAGAAGAATCGTTGATTACTGAGTGATGAAAGCTATATTAGAAAGATCAAAAAGGCATACCTGCAATTCTGAACATACTTACAACAAAGCTTATAAGTTCACCCTCAATTATTTATTGTAAGTGTTGTGACTGTCAATGATTGAAGGATTTAACTCCTTATAGCTACCATCAATAGCCTAACTTTCATTGATGAGCAAACATGTTACCTACAGGCTTCACCTTGTGGTGTGTTTGCCATTGGGAAGTTTGGAGGAAGAGAAAGAGGATAATGAAGAAAAACCACTAGAAGATTTCTGAGAGCAACCAAAGTAGGAGGAAAAGCCACTTGCAAATTTCCTAGGCAGGTATGATGAGACAGGATGAGAAGCTTAACATGTTGTGTTTCTCAAAAAAATCCTTAAGCTTTTACATTTTATGTTTTAAAGCCTGTTGTTAAAGATTTGATTATTTCAGTGTTGTGTTGATTTATCTACATGTGCTTATTATAGCTGAGTTCAAAAAATCCCTGCACAGGAAGACAGATACATGCATAAATTGTCACAAGGCGAGCTGGGATGTAGATTTATAGGATTTTTGCTACTCTCTAACAGTCTGAGTGCTTGCTCTCACTCTGCAGTAAAAGTGAGACAGCTTATCCCTCACTGAAAACTACCCACATTTACCATGGCATAAGAACAGGCAGTTATTACAGAGTAGCTGATATCATAAATTCAAACTATAACTTACACCTCATTAACCTGTTCAAAGACTGGGAGTCCTCTACAATAAGCACTGTACAAACACACAGGGATAAATATTCTTTACCAGAAAAAAAAAAAAAAAAAAAAACAACACAGAGAAAACAAAGGATGAGTTTAAAAACTGTGACTTGAAACCTAGAAATCGGATGACTTAGTCAAGGACATATGTAAAGACATATACTCACAGACCTGCAACGTGAATATTTATCTTTGACATTCCAGTCATAAGACCATCCTTCTTCACCTTAGTAGTACAAATCCTCTTCTGAAGAGTGTGCATTTTAAATTTACCTATGTTCTGTCGCTTCAGCATTGCTATAACTCGCTGAAGTCACATCCCTACCTAAATCTGAAAAAATAAATGTTGGATAAGGAGACATTCAGTATACCCATTGAAGAGTCACTGTAGCACATTTTTGGGATGTTATCTTGTCCTGCTGCATGAGGACATCCAGGCAGCTTCTTGTCCAAAGGGACAACTTACCTGCGGAGCTGCTTGGGAATGTGAAATCTTTGGACTATTCATATTTGTTTAAAATGATAACTCTCACTTTCTCAGCTGCTAGCCGCAACGGTGCATGCTGAAACAGTTGAACAGGAAGGTGTGCTTTTTTGCTGTGCCCCTGAAACAGATGCTGCACCGAGAAAAAAGCTTGTCACCCAGCACTATACCTGCAGACTCACCCTATATATGTTATAGCAGGTGATTCACAAGACCTCATGAGGCATGCCCTGCTCTCCTCCCTCTCTGCTCCCATGTCAGCAGCCAGCGCTGCTTTGGCCTCTCTGAGCCATCCTCCTGATCCTCCAACACGAGCAGCAGGAGGAAGGCTTGCTCGTGCCTGCACCGTCCAGGAACCCTTTGCTGAGGAGGGTTTGGGACTTCCACCCCTGGGTCCTGACACTTGCTCTCGCTCTTGTCGGCACGCACGTTTCCCTGGTGTGCAGTTGGCTAGCATTGCGGAGAGCCATGCCAAAATCATTAGGGAATTGCAGTAAGTTGTTAGAAATGCAAATCAACTAAAATAAAATCATGCAAACTAATCATTGCTGCATTACGTTTTGGGGGATCTTTATTTTTTTAAGGGGGGGAGGGGTGTTAAGCTGGGCCAATGCATACATATACAGCATGGGGTATTGATCTATAACATGTTGGGAAAAAACTGCTGTAAAATCCAAATAATTACCCTTAAAGATGCTTACATTAACAAATTGCTTTTATGACAGCGATCTGTGATATGCTTCTGTTATGTCATAGACTATGAAAGTGATCTTACAGATTTCTTCTCCTTTTCCTGTGTTGTATTATTCTTGTGGATTCCTTGATTTAGAGCTCGATCTGGGTCTTCCAAAATTGTAGTAAAAAGTCATCATTCCACTTTTCTCCTTTTCTGCTTAGTGTGTTTAAACAGCCCTCTTGCTAGCAACATGTATTTTTATTGAAAACTTGCATCAAAGCATGATTCCAGGCACATATTGGACATTCAGCAGCAACTTCACATTGCAATTACAAAGCAAATCAGCATCCCCTTGTAATTAAAATAATAACATAGCACTGCCTCTTGCTATTTCCTAATGCCTATCTCTCTTTTGCTCATTTTTTTCCCTTCACTTACCACAGCGAACAGCTGTGGTTATATATATGATACACCTGGCAGCTTCAAATGTCCAGATGTCAAGCTTATCTTTCCAATATTGGCATTCATTTATGTATTTAGCTTTATTTGAAGTGGGGATTTTGCCTGGAAAAAACGTTCTAAGTGACAATTTGCGGAGAGGGGAGATGCTTAGCAGGAATAATTAACCTCACGTTTAAAATTTATTTTGAGTGGTCACAGGTATCATAATTAAAAGGGCAAGAGAATAATGGGACTAAAGGAATCTTTGCCTATTTGGAATTCATTAATGAAGGTTTTAACAGTTAATGCTGAACATTTCGGTAAATCTTCAAAATGAGTTTTGCGTACACCTCCCTTAGCAAATGGTAAGGCCCCTGATCCCACCTCCACTGATGGTTAATAGACAGGAATAGGTTAAAAAGTAATAAGATTTGGTTTTCTGGAGCACTCAATTCCATCTAAAAGTGCCAGAAGGTACCCTCATGACACCTTCACAAGACAGACTGTATCATTTTCCCCCCAATTTGCTGTAAAATAAATTGAGGATCAAAGAGGTTAAACCACTTGTCCATGGATTCATACAAAGCCTGGGGCACAGCCAGCATTAGAATACAAGCTTCCTCACTCCCACCCTATGTTTTGCCACAAGACCATTCAACACTTGGTAAACAACAGACTTGTAACTCAGCCATGGAGAAAATACTGCAGTGAAGTGGTTTGTTTCTTTCCGTCTCACAGTATGAGCAAGGAAGCTCTTGAGTCTAAGAAATGACACTATTTTATACGGGAGGGATGCAAATCTTAAATGTTTCTGAAATTCTTCAGCTCTGTGACTATCAAGTACGGCTCATTTATAGTACTGCTATATAGTACTGCTCATATAAAATGATATATACTGGATGATTACATAATTGAAGAATTCATAAAATCCAAGGGTAGAGTTCACATTGTTTAAGATAACAATCAAAGCCTATGCCTGAATTATTGCAGAAGTGAAACATTAAGTCAAAAAACATTAGTGTCTTTGCAGTATTTTTTCCTCCAACCTACCAGTGTCTGATATTGCCCTTCAAGAAGTCGTAATATTTTTGTTAATTCACTCATTTAAATTATGTAAGATCCCCTCTGTAAACTATGGTATTGCGTCCCTCTCTTTGTCAAGGTAGAGAGAAGCCATGCATATCATCTTACTCAAATTACATAAAGAAATTGTTTTGTGGTTTTTTGGTTTTGTTTTTTTTTTTTTTTAATGTGCCACCTAAACAAATGTCAAGATACAAGTCTACACAGCCTGTACACAGTATACTCCAGATTTTCTAAACTGCAATAAAATCAAACCTTCTCTCTAAAAAGAAAAAGCCTTAGTCTTTCTTTTCTTTAGAAAGTCAACAATTTCTGGAAAAATGTGATGCCATCAAATGCATTTCACAAATTCAACTTCTCTCCCCATCATTTGCTTGTAACTTTTACCTGAATCACAGTGAAAGCTAATCTGGAGCGTAATTCTGTAATGCCCTGTAGCTTTTTTAGGTGAATTCTGATTTCCCAACATGGGAAAGCTCTGAGGAAGAGGGGAGTTCTCTGAATTTCCAGGGAAAATCAGACATAACTGCTTACAATGTGCCATATACAGGTAGGTCTGTTGTTTTGCATACTGTATGAGAGAAACTGGTATCCAGGCAGTCACAAAATTGGTGAGGTACAAATGGAAACAAAAGGTTGATTTTTGTTTGGCACCTACCTCTTACAGAGGCTTGTATAAAGTGAACAGTTTGGAAAGGGTGAGCCTGGGACACAACAATTTACAAACATTTTAAAAAAAGCTACTATTTCTAACTAAACAAATTACAGAGAAGCTCAAATAAGATGACTTCAAACACCCTGAAAGAACACAGACTGAGCTAAAACATTAGGCTAACAGTAGGTAGTACTGGTTTTAAATATAAATAACAGAATTTACTGATTTTGTGTTACTTTGTGCTAAGAATGGTAATGAGATGTTGAACTTTCCAGTAAGCCTTTTACATGCGAAAGTCTGTGGTATAAACTTACATTAAAATCTGAAGCTGCTAATATCTATAAAACCATTTAACAAAAGTATAAACAACAATTTTAGCAATTTGAACCTGCAAAAAATGTTTAAGAAATTGAAGTGAATATTACATGTTTTCGTTTGAAGTGCAATTTAAACAAGAATTTTGGTTGTTCTCCAGTGCATTTCTTTCCCAGGGGTGATTGTGAGTTACTCCAGCTGCATGCTATGAAGGTATGACACTAACCCACAAACTGAGAACTTAATCTAGACACCTACTCCCAGGCTTTCTGTTTCACTTATTTGTCATTTTAGGGAATGGAGCAACTTTAAAATCATGAAGTATAGCGGAGAGGAGATTTTCTTCAGGCAAATACTGACCTACTCACTAGCTCTCAATAACATGCAAGCCTTCAGAATGGAATGAAAGGCTTTAAAATAAATCTAAGGGGAGGGAGAAAGAATGAAAGGCATAAAACACAACAGAAGTTTACCAAACAGATTATGCTAAATTAATCTGGTAGTTTGCTTTGAAAACACAAGGCATAATAGCAATGAGAGAAAAATCCAATCATGGAGAGGGCAATGTCATGCACTAAGGACTAATATTAAGAACTTATGGTAGAAGCTTTAATGTAAAAAAATGAGAGGATCTGTGTGTACTAGTGATGCCTGTGAAACATAGTGGTATATGTAAAAAGACAAATGTAATTCATACTTGTATCAGGTGAGGTATTTCCAGGAGCCATGGCATTTGAGTGGCTTTACATGAGGTACTGCTGACCACTTTTGGAGAACTATGCAGTATTTAAGACCACTCAGCAAAGAACAGGTGAAGAAAAGGGTTCTTGGAGTGATCAGAGAACCATGAGTCCAAGAAGAAGAGTAAAACTGGGTTTGTTTTGGGTAATCTAATAAAACAGAGGCTAAAAGGATATTGAATTACTACCTATAAATATACGGACAGGGAAAAACCAGGGTGAGAGAGGATCTATTTAAACTAACGGACAGCATTGGCAGAAGAACAAATGGATAGAAACTGGCCATAAATAATTCTAGTGTGGAAATCAGAAGAAGGTTTCTAGTCATTAGGAAAAAGATATTCTGTGTAATATCTTTCCAGTAGACTTCTTGCCTCCCCCACTCAATAAGTTTATAAAAGGGATTATGAAGAATGACTGCTGGCAGCAGCTGAGATTTAGACCCAAAGATTCAGGCGTTTCCAGTCTAGGCTAAATGCCCATTCCTATCTTACTAAATAATGAAAATATGCTGCACATGACATGTCATGCCACAAAATAAAACAACAAAAAAAAGTGGAATCTCTGTTTTTTCTGCTTAATGGGTTGAACTCTGTGGTGGAAGAATTAAATAAGAAACATGTTTTGTAAAAGATAGAGATGCCTAACTGCAAATTGCTTTATTAAACTGCCTCTTAATAAGAGAGATTACATGGAAGGGCAAATCTTGTGGCCTAACCTGTAAAAAAAAATCTAACTATGTAAAGTTCCTACATGCCCGTTTTAAAGTTTACTGGGGAGTTGTGCCAGCCTGGGAAAGGATACTGTCTAAACTGACTATTAGTTATTTATTCGTACTCAGATTTATGTCAAAGCGAGACAGGAAGAAACACAAAACTTTTTATTGTAATGAAGTTTGGCGTTTGACTTCCATTTTAAACAATGTGAACTAAAAATGCCTGGAGGCACTATACCTTGTGCATCTGGCATTTATACAGCAGATTACCAGCACTCTCACTGACCTTGGTAGCTCTGCAGGGGACACACTGTATTTTCATTTAGCTGAGCTGATTTAAAAAATCTCTTGCCTATGCGCATCCATATCAGGGTGAAGCTCAACTTGCCTTCACCATTGTGTCAAAGAGATTCATCTGAGCTTGTCATGCTTTCAGCAAAGCACATCTTCAAAGGTGTGAAATCAGATGGCAAGTGTATTTAAAAGCCCTCTGTTCCAAAACCCTCACACTCTTACACGTGCTTGTAGCCCACTGGGTTCAGCACACACAATTGTGGGAGTTATTTGTTACATACGCTCAAGAGCCTACAAGATCAGAGGATGTAAACATTAAGGGTCAAGCTTTCCCTAGGGTCTTCTGCAATTGTGGGGAATAGTTGGACACAAGAAGTTTTCCATCTACTTACATGTTCTGTGTAAAAATAGTCTCACCACTTCAAAGGAATAAAGTTTGAAAAGTAGGCCGCTGCCATCAGACTTGCTGGGTGGTAATGAAAGGCCAACTGACATGAAAGGTTGGGGGGAACAGATGTAGCATTCAAAAGCAAACAGAGACTGCCTTCACTTTCTTTTCTCATCATTCCACTGTACCTTTAGAAACCAAGTCTCCAAAAATTACCAGCAGACTAGGCATCTCTGGGCCATCCAAGCTCAGAAATGCTTTAAAACCAGAGTCTTGCTTTTGCTGCAATGTACTGTTTCACTTGAAGTTGTAAGAGTGGTAGCTGTAGCAATATTCCTACTCTCAATTTCCCTTACTGTTAAGTTCTACTTTTAAGATGACTTAAAATAATAAAAATGCGAAGAATGAAAATGAGTTCTTCTGGCAATCTATTTTGTGTGTGTTTACTGCCATCACAGTTTTCATTATAACGGAAGCTTAGTGGGTACTTAGAATCCAAACCCTTCAGATTTTCTGAGAAATAAAACAGCCAAAGCCATGAAAACTGTATTAAATATGAATTAATTTATTTCTGACCAATACGTATTATTACACATAGACATATTAATATGTATGCACACCATTATATATATATAACCTTCAAAAGCCTCTTTAAAGATCTGTTTCACTACACAGTAAAATTAATATCTATCAAAATGTGTTGTTTAGACATAATGGAGTCTATAACATTCTTTCTGAATGTCACGTTTACCATTCTAAAAACAGATCTGGTAACTGCACATACTGAGTTTCTGAAGAGCTGTATTTCATGAACTTACAGAATAGAAGAATCTTCTTACAGAACAGAAGAATCTTTTCTTTCATTGAATAATGTAGTAGTCCAAAGAGTATGTTAAGTCAAATATAGCTGTCTAAAATGTGCTCTAAGAATTACTAAAAAAATTATATATCTGCATTTTGAAGTAGCTGGCTAACTGAAGAACATACACATTTTCTGAGAAATGTTTACCAAATAATGATTCTTATTTTTTCTTTTTTTTTCCAAAATTTTTCATAGATATTTTTATTGGAAGCAGAAATAACCAAAAGCACAATGCAGTAGCTTTGTTTTTGCAGTAGAAAAATACAAACTAACCCCTCCCCCAGTCCCAGAAATCTTAAAAAGAAAAAAATGAGAAAATGTTGGCTTTGCATTTACATCATCATTTTCAGTGGTCAAAAACATTGATCAAAATATTCCCTAAAACTAATTAACCAATGGCAATCAATAGGAGCCTCAGTATTTCACTCATTTAAGAAGGTTTTGTTTATTTGACATGCATAATTTTGGCTGCCAAGCACAGAATGAGCTTTCTAGTCATTTAATTACCTGAAATTACGAGTAACTTCCTGATAGAGAATACCACGGTCATGCTTAGATAGTCAGGGTGGAACTCTTGGCTTTTGTTCCAGTCTTTATGTTGCTGATGCAAGGCAAAGCTGACCCACTTGCTTCAGTTCCCAGTTCTCAGCCTTTCTCAAAAGCCTTATTGAGGAAAGAAGCGTAGGGGTGAAACGGGGAGGGGAAAAGGTAAAATGGCGTGCGCAGAGCTCTATGGGATCCTTGGCCATGAGTAGCATATGCAGCATTGTAAGCTAGAGAACCCTAAAAATAAATGCAGCAGATTTTCTTGACCAGACAAGCATTGTAAAAGCATGGGGAACTGGCTGAGAGGCACCCTCTCAGGTCAAATAGTTTTCTATTTCTATGCTAGAACCTGGCCTG
Source organism: Phaethon aethereus (assembly GCF_964289735.1). Lineage (NCBI taxonomy): Eukaryota > Metazoa > Chordata > Aves > Phaethontiformes > Phaethontidae > Phaethon > Phaethon aethereus. The sequence continues at coordinate 55,258,355 of NC_138576.1, read as the reverse complement.
TAATGCTTATTGACATGAAGGAATTAGAGACTGGGGTGGGGAAACTGTAGAATATAGCACTGGCAATTAACACATATATTAACATTTAAAGAGTGTTATGTGCCTACATAAGAAATGAGGTGTAGTTTGCCGTATTGGTGCTATTTGTATACTGCAACAACTCCTTCAGCTCACACAGCAAGGCAGCGTCTCGTCTAAAATACAAGAGGGAACAAGGAGACATTGTTTCCATCTATCTTGTTGTTTCAAATACGATCTTAGTTCTTGGAAGTAAATTGATATGGTTTCATTTATCTCTCCAACATATGAAATTTCAAGAGATGACAATTTATTTTTCATAGATATTTTTGAGTGTACTCATTCTGAGTGCTGGTTTTCATGTTTTTGCAAGTTCAGAGTGCCTGTCTCACACAACTTGAGATACGATTAATCACACAGGAGTAGGATTATATGTTTAACACTTTGCCTGTATTCTGAAAAAATCAAACTCTCCAGGGGCTGCTCCATTTTCAGTGTAGTAATGTATATAAGGAACTTTCCACCAGCAGACATGTTCGAGCAGGTATACATAGCTTTACAGCTCTTCATTGGCTTCAGAACACAGAAAAAAATGACAGACTTAGTTATGCTAATGCAATAAAGTAACATGCTTTAAAGAAGTTTTTGATGGGGGAAAAAAAGTCAGTCAATGAGTGTTTGCTAAAATCTCTTCATAGTTAAGCTATGTTTTAATTTGGTATGACTGACACATAATGTACATTCACAGCAGGAATATAAAAGAAAAACTAATTAATATTAGGGGAAAAAAATCAGCAAGTAAAACCCTTAGAGTCTATTTCTTTCTTCTGCAGAAAATCCAAGCATCAGCTACTTCTCAGAGGAAGTTCTGCAGCAAATCAGGGTGAAAATACCCTTCAGTGCTCTGCCATACCAGGCACTCTGCATGGGATTCATCTGAACAAATGTAGATTTCTACAGCTGGATGAGGCTTCCTTTTTAGTCTCTGCAGAGAAATAGGCATTTCTATGCTGAAATTTCTCTCATTTTGAACTAAACATCTATGTTTGGTCATATGAATCATGCAATTCATGCCTATCTCTCTCCACTGTGCTGCTCTCTCCCAGAGTTAAAGGCGACCAGCTCAGATGTAGATGTCCTTGTACTTTCTGACCTTTAGTCGACAAGAATCCCACCCTAACTACCACCTCAGCATTAGTGGCTAACTACATCTGCAGCTGCTTACTATTCCCTCTTACCCTGATAGTTATCCAGTTACATCTCCTTGGGCATGTGTGCACAAAAAACACTCTCGGTGATGACCAGCCTAAGCTGGGTACTATTGCTGTCCCAGCCTCTATTGTCAGGTAAATCCTATAAAACTCAACAAGTCCATATGGGAGGAGTACTGACTGAGTGGATAATGGTACATTATTTCCAGTATAGTTGAATAAGAGCAATGACAAGTTAAGTTCATGAGGAAAAACAGAGAGAGGGCTTCAGTAAGACGAATAAACTACGTCTAAAAGATAAAGCTGAAAAAAACACTTCAACTAGGCCCACAGCAAATGACAGAAAATTATGTTGTAAGGTGAAAAACTATAAATAATTTTGATGATTGTTATAAACCACAGTCCTTCTCCTTTGTACTCTGAGCAGAAGTCATCACGAGGCTGACCTGAGCAATCCTTCTAAGTGTGCCCTCGAGCTTTCACTCCTCACCTTTCTCTATAGCCATTAACTATACTTCTCATATTCTTCTTTGAACTCTGTGTTCAAGATGATACTCCTTGGCCCTTTTTTAAAATTATTTTTCACATACTTCACTCAATCCTTATTCTCTCTCATTCATCCCAGAAACTGATAAAAATGATAAATTGGCCTTTTTCCTTGACTCAAATGTAAGAACTTCCTGATACCGCTGATGCAGCCCTCTGTCTTCTCTCCCGTTTTCAGTTCCACCTGCGCAGTGGACACTAATTGAGGGGGAAGAACACAGCTGCTCATTAAAACACAATGTGTGCAGCAGCTTAGTCTCCTAAAGGAGTCATTCCTTCAATCTGTTTCCGTATGTATTCCTCTGTGTGTGTGTGTATATATAAAAATATATTAGAAAAAGAAAAAAAAAAAAGAAAAATAAAAGCACAAGTCTAAGGGTACTAAATTCTGCTAGGGAAAGGATATTAAATTAAAAACACCATCCAGTAATTTCTATCAAAATTACTCTGAAAGGTACTTTTCTACATAACAATGGTAGCTCAGAAGAGAAATACATACCAATAGCTGCTAGCAGTTGCTATATATAGAAACAACAGTGGAGAAGGATCAAAACCAAACATGAATGCATGCTGGGGCAAAAGTGTGTTCTGGAGAGTGTCTTGCATTGCCAGTGCCCAAAAGAAGAATAGAACATCAGAGATGCCTCCAGCCCACTATGCTGTCTCCAGCAGCGACCCAATCCAGATGGCAGAGGGGGAGTAAGAACTAGTAACCATTGTTTCTCCCAACTAATCCCCTGGACATCAATAGTTTTCAGCTCAGGCCATTTCCTGAACCAGATAGGGTATGCCTGTTTAGTAATCCCCCATGGATATCTCTTCCAAGAATTTACCCAGTCTCTCTTGAACCCATGCATCCGCGACATCTTTTGGTGAGGAGCTCCTCAGGTCTGCTACCAAAAAATTGAGTAATGTAAATGCACAAGTTGTGAGGTAAAATCAGGACAGAATAGTAAGACAAAACTAACTAAGACACATCCATCTTTAATTTTTACATCATATACCCAGAACAAATACTGAGGTTTCTCACAAACCTGTGCACTTTCAGAAATAACTCATCTATTTATAAAACATTTATTTATTCTGCAGTAGTATGTACGTTAATCAAAATTTCCTGCTACTCTCTCCAAATGGCTCCTTCACACTGCTATTGATGGTCATTCTGTAAGGCTTTGAGTCTTTTTATATAGACATAATTCATGTCATATTAGTCAATGTCACTTGCCCATGAATTTACAAGGCTATCATCACTGTGATACTTCTCGGTTCGTTTGCTTGGTTTTGCCAGAATATCACAGGTGGAGCTTTGATTTTTGCTGACTCATCCCAGTAAATTACTAGGCCCAACCTGTCTCCAGACTTTTCAGTTGAGAGTATTCTTTTTTCTTTGAAGAGAAACCAAATTGTGTTTTAACAATTTGTAAGCTGTATGAGGGGCAACCTACCAAATCAAAGTTTTAGGTCTGAACTTTACCTTTTTAAGTCAGCTTTGAAATTTGCTGTGATCCTTTTTCATTTTGAATCTCTTTACTTGTAAGAAGGTCTACAGCCTATAAATCATTCTTCAGAAATAGCCACAGCAGTATCTGACAAAAACGTAGCGAACTTTGTGGTTGAATCTTAAAAGGAAACATTTTCAGAAGGATACTATAGGAGCTAGTAGAAGAAAAGATGAATCACCTCAAATTATTTTTTTCAAGAAGAATAACTTAATAAAGATTTTTTGGGAAATAGTGAAAACATAATGCTCTGATTTCCTGAATCAGTTGTAAATTATCAACAGCTTTTGCCTTAATAAATATTATTTTTCCCCGCATGAAGGTTTTCTTAAGTCTCACATGCCTGGGTTTCAAGGACTAACGATACAGATAGTGTAAGAAAGAACACAGAGACAGTGTCTTTGCATCTTAATTATAGCAGCCCTCTTCTTTCCAATACTGAACCAAGCTACACCCAGAGCATGGGGAGATAAATGTGGGAGCTGTAAGCTTGACGTCTAATATCTGCAACTGAAGATTTGGAATTTGATTTAGTGCCTCTATTGGAAGGTTTCAAAAAAACAGGTATTCCATCTTCTTTTAATAAATTCATTTTCAGACCTGCAATTTACCTTTTTGGCAGTTTTACAAGTCAGAACAATGGGCTTTTTTTAGTTGTGTAATTTTTTTGGGCTGTTTCCGTTTTCTCTCACATTTATAAGCAGAAAAGTGGTGTTCAGTAATTTGCAGAATAGGGAAGCAGGAGACATTCATAGCTCCCTAGTTGGAAAAACTTCACCATGATTCCTGATTGCAGAAAATATTGGGGGACTATTTGACATTTTTTAATAGAGACAAACCGATACCTGCACATTACCAGGAGACATTATATTAACTCCATATACACCTGCTATATTGGAATTTCTGAAAAGTAGCAAATTCTGAAGTGACATAATACAAATAGCTCCCAGCAGACGGGAAAACAGATTTTCTGCAAGGAGGAAAAGAATCCCACAACAGTATGACTTTTCTTTTATTTACCAGTAATCTAAAAATAAGAAGACATCAGGACAGGGATGGGGCAGGGGGACAGGAGATGTTTAAGAGGACACAAATAAGCTGTGGAGAATCGTGATTCTAATAAATCTGAGACCTGATAAATTCAGGACACCAAGAGTTGTCCAAACTTGTGCAAGGCCAGCAACACACACATCAACAACAGGTTTTGTGATGACTCAGCCCACGTGAAAGAATGTGGTGGCTGCTATGGACGGACAAAGACAACAGGATGACATGGTCACCACCTCTTGGGGGACTTTCTGAACTTGTACCTAGAAGCCACTGGTGCATCAGTGTGACCTTCCACTTCTGAAGGGAATTCTCAGTTGGCCTCCTCATAGTTGCTTCCACTGGGTAACTTGAGTGAGTGTATGTGTGACCTGTGTGAGGAAACAAGACAATGTACTATGTGAATAGCTACCTGGTATTAATAACAGCAGCTAAATTCTTTTAACAACAAAAACTTAATGAACAATAGTTGTTCTAATAAATCTTGGTTATGATCTGACTCCTTGACTCAAGAACCTGTCAGGGAAAAAGGAGGTGACAAGAGCAGCTATCGCCCCTCTGCATAAATGCACTTCATCTTGTCTGGTGGTGGTTTTGAGTAATGCACATACTATAACAGCATTTTCTTACAGAATTATACACTCTAACTCAGAAAATTAACAAGTGACACAGCTGTTGGGTCAAACACAGCAGTTTCGTTATTGCATTGACCTTTCACAATCCTGGATGTCTTCAGCGTGTGGTTTAACTAATTTTTAAATAAATTTTAATTGCTTTTAAATCAACTGTAAAGGAGGAAGAAAATATTCTGTGTTCTATATCAATAAAGATATCATCATGTAATGTGTCTTCTGTCGACCGAAACAAAACAACGAACTGCTGAGATTGATGCAATGATTCCGTCGTGCTATATCACCATGAAACTGAAATATCATAGTAAATCAGTCCTGTTATGTCTGCAACTCACAGTAGATGTTCTGTGTTCCAAGTTCCATTTATCTGCTAGGAAGCAGGTGCTGGGAAAGTCCCTTGGTCAGAAACCAACGCCAGCTTCACAATACTTTCATGCCTTGCTTGCATGTAGACCTAGACAGAATCCTAGAGTCTGACTGCTCCATGTACGCATACCAGTGCTGGCTTCAGTCTCCCCTGCCATTAGTAGTGCAGATAGGATGATTAGGGTGATAGAATGATAGGTGTTTATGGATTTGTTTCTATAGGGAAAAGATCTCCTATGCATCAGGACCAGTAAAAAGAAAAAGATTGTAGTATGTTCTTATTCAAGTTGCTCATGGGTCAATGCAAAGAATGTGATGTTAGCTATGGTATGGCTTTATTTTCATTTAAATCTTTTTCCACAAATTGTGGGAGGAATCGTAGAATGCTTAGCATTAATCTAAGAACGAAATCACAGCATTATTCATATAATAAAATGTTTGTCTTCTTTCTCTAGATTTCCACAACGGTTGGCCATATTATTATAAGGGAAGCACAACTGTTTTTATATTTGTATTAAATTCTGTTGATTAACAGTAAGAGTCAGGGTTATATTCTTATTCTTTTGATTCTTACAGTCAGCATCCTTTCCAGTAAATGAAAGTCCCATAGGGCATGTTTGCCCTTCCTTTTTGCACATTTGTCTAAACCCAGGAAGAATGGAAGAAACAGTTAGGCTTTCAAAGGAAAAAAAAAGAAAAAAAAAACCAAACACAAAAACACCTCACTCCAAACAATATAATTAGGACAATTAAGGATCTAGCCTCCACTCAGCACGCATACATAACTCAGATTAACGTTATCAGGAAATACAGACTCACAGACTGGAGAATAGGTCCCTTAGCTCAGAAGAGAGCATTACTCTTGTATCTGAATGTGTCCTTTTAAAAAATGACCCTTAAGTTTATCCCACAGCAACTATTTTCCATTTTACTGCATATTTGAAACTATTTTAGTTTGAAGTGTTGTCAGGAAACTAAACTCTTGTTATAAAATTCCCCACAGAATTTGAACATGTTTAAAAATTCACTTGATATTAATTGCAAGATATGTGGAAATAAATTCTGCAATACCCATGTGGACCATCTCACAGATGGCAAGGGGGCTATACAGGTTTAACAGGGAACAGAGTCCATCCAATTTATGCTCTTTAATGCAACACCATACAGGAGCAGTTTTGGAGAGAGGAAAAAGGAAAAGAAGAGGAATTGGAAACTGGTTTTGTCCCTCTGTTTTCTTAAATGTCATTATGAATAAAGATCCACAGATTACTTCCAGGTCTATATTCTGCACTAACAATAAAAAAGATGGAAACATCTATATGCAGATATAGGTTCCAGTAAAAAAATGTCTCAATTGCAAAATCTTACTTCTGTTCCAATTTTCCACATTGTAGAAGGGAGGAAACCTGCCTTAGCAAGCCATTTACTGAAACAATCTCAAAACCTATTTCATTAACTCATGTTTGTCATATCAGCTGACAAGGAAAATATTCAAGGTTTTGCCTTCTTATCTCTTCTGATGGCCAAAATATTACACCTCCCTCACAGATGTGCCATCATGCAGGGCTGCTTTCAAAACAGGTTAAACAAGAAATGCTGGACTGGCAATTAAATTCAATCACTCTGTTTAGCTAAGACATCCTGAACAACAATCTCTTCTGTTCGCCAGAAGAATACAGATGTGTTTCTAACTTGCTGCATACACTGGAAGGCCATCAGGTCATTTCTACCTGGATATACCAGAGATGGTCCATTGATTTGATACCAGGCACCGTAATTCACTTGTGTATATACAGTTCAATATCTCTTGTATCCCTCTGTGTGAAGTCTGTTATCTCTTCAATGAAAAATAGATGTGTTTAATCCTGGTAGAATGTGATTCTTCTGGAAAGTTTACTGAGGATGGAAAGTAATTAAATAATTGGTGTGTGGCCTAAGAAGGCTAATTCTCTTAGTTATCTTTACAGAAAAAAATCCACTGAGGTCAACTGGAGTCTTTTAGTTGGCTTCACAGACTTTCATGGCTAAAAGGAATCATTAAATCTTTTAGTCTGAACTCCTTCATACTAGAGTTTAATCCAATTAGCTTTCCAGTGTGTTCACTAACTTGTTTTTTGGCTAGAGGATATCTTTTAAAAAGGCATCCAACCTTGATTTTAGGACTTTAGCAGTTGAAGGACTGGCCATATCAACACATCTGTTGTTCCTGAGATTAAAATATGTGAGAAAATAACATCTGAAAACTTGTGCTTTTCAAGCATTTGAATTTTCTTCAATTATGCTTCTAGAAATTGGCTGTTGTCCTTCCTATCATTGACAAATTTTAGCCTTTTACCACCCACTATTTTCATCAGAAACTTATTCATGGAAATCAAGTAATTTCTCAGTCCTCCTTTTAATAAACAATATAAATTTGCCTGTCTTCAAAAAGTTTGGTTTAGTTCTAGTTAATTGGAAGCTACCTTGAACTAGTTCCTCTAGTTTAAAATCATCTGTCTGTATCAGACATAAAATATCATCTCATTCTTTTTCTTCCACCATTTTTAACATAGATTTAGAAACAGGATTACAAGAGTGGTTTGCAGCTGATTTAAGCCACTTTCAGATGTAGAATTACATAAATGTATCCTAAATATGAGTCACTGTTCTCTTATCTATACCTCTAAAATTTGTTTTGCCCTTTTGCTATATCATCACACTGGACAGTTTCCTGTCTGCTGTAAGCACTTCTCAGAGGCATTGCTTTCCAGAGTTGCAGCCCCTCATTCTGTTATAACAGTTATATACTTCAGTTTTAGATGTGTAAGTTAGACCTATGCAAATATTATTCTAAGTTATGATATTAGTATGCATTTCAGGCATTTTCTACTGATCTTCAGCTGTCCCTCTCCTTCATTTAAGAACGAACTTCTGTACTGGATACTACCATGGCACTAATGTCTAATTCTAGCTCCTTTTAAGTCTGCACAAAGTTAAATAGAAAATAAGGGCTAGTGACTGATGCAGGTGAGTTTCAAGCTAGTGAGCTTGTACATTGACTGAAAAGAGTAGGAAGCGCTGCAATAGAAGATACATTACATCATCCCCAAATGCAACTGTGCCAGCAATAGCAGCTGGGAAGAGTATGGGGTTGTAATTACAGATTGCATCAATCCCCATGAAGAGAAGCAAATCTCCTTCCTAGGTTTCAGAGTTGCAGCTTGCTTGGAGAGGCATAATGAGTTAGGATTAAATGTTCACTTACAATAGGATGACATTATAGGATGTAAGCAGATGTTGCATGTAAGAGCTCTAATGATATATACTACAGTGCACCAAAACGTCGAACTTCTAAATTAAGTCTTTATTAACATCACTGTATGTGTAAGGATTCCTGTCTTTATTTTGGGATGCAGAATCAGTGACTAGAAGAATGTTCTCTGTGCACGTTAAGTAAGATTATAAACTGGCTAAAGACACCTTAAAAAAAATATTGGGGGAGTGTTTCCAAAATATAATGAGACAACAAATGTTGAATGCGAACAGAAATGCTAAAATTACAATGCTAAAAGTCAACGTTTACCAGATGATACTGTGGCAAACGTTATCATATTATTTCTCCCATCACAACACTAAGCCCCAAAGACCCCAAATTAAGATAGCACTGTTCTAATCCCTTCAGTTAGGAAATCTGTGTTAGTTCACAACTTGTGAACTAACAATGCAATTGTAGTTTGTAGAAGTTAATGAAAGAGTATTAAATGAATCTGACCTCAAAGCGCACACATTATAGTCCAAGAGTTTGGACCACATCTCCATTTTGTTTGCTTTTTATTCCTATTACTCTGACTTTATCACTGCTGCTGGCTTCAAAAACATATTTCCTGCTTTATAGGGAAGTTTATTCAACAACAAGGAACCTACTGAAAACCCCTTTAAAGGGTGTATAAAAATAAGTAACAGTGATTAGATGGATTTCTTCTGCATCGTCTGTACCATGAAACCAGGTATACCAATGCCCTTGTCCTCCCATCTGTTGTTTAAAAGCCTACACCAAAACACATAACTCTGCAGGTGGTTGGAAGTCTAAGCTGAGTCTTAATAAATGGTGGCAAGGGAATTATTTAGAGGCAGAAGACCAGATACTTAAGCCAGACTTCTGCTCTAAATAGTTGGCAAACCTGAGGGATACTTACATCAGAAGCTCATTAGAACCAATGCATCTGAGCTTCTGCTCATCTCCAGGCATCACTTCTTCCATGACCATCCTCTCATAGCAAGACACACTGCTACACTACACCAGCCTTCCTGTGCTGTAAAGGACTCACTGATACATGTGAAAGTTAGGACTGCCTGGCACTAAGACTGGCCTTCAGAATCAGACAGCTATAACCAGACACCGACAAACTCTTCCTCTCCCGTGCTAAGAAAAGATCTAGTGCAAGACTATCGACAGCATCATTTCCTTGTAAAAACATTGTTTGGCATGTCAATTCAGTTGATGTTAGAAGACAAACAAAATGCAAGGACTAGAAAGCCAAAATAATCCTTTTTCTCCTGTTTGATGGAGAGGAACAAAAGGGGATCTAAGAACATTTTAGTGTGATATTCCTAATAAATCCTCATAGAGTAGCTATCTAACAGAAAATAATATCTTGCTTAATAATTTTTCTTGTTTACTAAAAATAAAGAGAATCATGAACCTAGAAAATTTAAAAATGGCAAATAAAATTTTTAAAATATTTTTAATGCAACTCTTTAGATAAACGTTATGATAAACTCCATAGTGCTGTATAGAAGCATCTTTCAAAATAGAGGTAGTGCAGGTAAATAATGAGCACTGTAAACAACTACTATTTTCTTCAGCAATTACAGTGCTTCAGAGCAGACTTTTACTTCTGCACTCCTTTCCTCGTAAGAGAGCAGTCCATCCCTATGAATGATCTACCTTGTGCACTATTCGTATCGCTAAAGATTGTTCTAAAAGAGTGCGGGTGTGAGGGAGCAGCAGGAGCTGCTCTGTGAAGGAGAACAAGCAGGAGCCGAGGGTGACTCAGGACAGACCATGTCCTCACCGACAGGCACCACCCTGGGCTACCTGAGCAGGCAAGAAGGGCAGGGTGGTCACAGCAGTGGATCCTGTCAACAGTCCAGTGAAAATGAGACAAATGTGAGATTGCAAGTCAGGTCCAAAGTCAAGTCAACCCAGGAAATTCAGCCAACGTCAGCTGGGGACAAGGCACAGATACATCTTCAACTGAAGGCTGAGCTTAAATGGGGCACCCAGGCCCAAGTGTACGGTGTGGGAGAGGGTCTCAGGTGAGGCTGGTCAGTGCCACTATGGCCTCAGGGCCTTGACACAGAGGCTCTCTTTTTTTTCTTTTTTTTTTTTATTGCTAAGTACACTGCTTCTGGGATGTACTTATAATGTAATTTTCTTATATCTTGACAGGCACATACAGCTGTGCCCTTCAAGTTCACTTCAGTAAGAGCAATATGCAATACCTATTCATAAATAAATATGAAATTGGGTCACATTAGTTCAGTGAGAGTGGTTTATTTGTTCCTTAAAGCTTCTTATTCAAAATTAGCCAAAAAATATGAAGAAAAATTCTCATAGTAGTCTCCTAGGATCTATGTATGGAAGATGATGGGTTTCTTTAGCCACCCACTGCAGCAACAATGACTGAACAACTGAGCCACGCCATCTCCATAAACCACAAAAAGTCCAGTGCTCTCTGAGGGCTCCCCTCTCCCTGCTTTCCATTCGTATGCACACACCTGCTTCCAGCAGCATGGCTCCATCCCTACAGGCACTTCCCAGGCACAGTGTGTTATTTTCATTGCTATGGCATGGAGAGCTTGAATTTAACACTGATATTACTTTTATTTAAACACTGCAAAACTCAAGCAGCCAGAGCTTGGCTTTGACTGCAGACCGGAGCCTCAGGCTTTGAAAATAGAAGCGAAACTTTGTACTCTATAGCTGCAACCCACTTCCTTGCTGAAAAATAGCAAATACTCCTTGCAGAGCCTGTGCAGAAGTTGTGCAGCTTCACAAGGACAGATTTTTATTGAAAAGAATCCCTGCATAGAGAAAATCTTACTATCACCGAGGTACTGAATAAACATGGTGAGACAGAGCAAGAACAATTAGCTAAATTTAGAGCACAGATTCAAATCCCTTCACCTTACATTGCCAGTTGTGTCTATTTTAGGAGCATAGTTGCCACCAGAGAAAGACATTTCCACAAATAAATTAGAACGCTAGTGGCCTGGAGGTGTTATTTTTTTCCTACTGTCCAAACACAAAGTCTAAGCAAGTCTCCTGATTTAAGTAGTCCATGCTAGGTGATTTCATCTGAGCCTAGAATAGTAACTGGTAGAAATATCACTTCTGCAAATCTTTCTTCTTTTCCACCTATGTGTACTTGAGTTTAGAATAAAATTGTCCATTTTTTTCAACTGAATGAGAGTACGAACATTATTCTTTCCCTCATGTAGGCTGATCAGGAGTTTATCTTCTGACCAACACAGAATTCTGTATGGCTGGAAACAGGACTGGGAAGAAATGTGGCGGGTGGGATAGGCATGGTTTTGTTAGCCTAGTCCTGATGTGAATCCAAGAGTTTGGAGGGATTTGAATTGTCTTGGATTTATTCTTCTTTTTTCTGTTCTCTATGCAAGAGAATACCAAAATGCATAATATTGCCCTGAAATAAAATTTTATTTTTTATTTCTTCTCCTAGGTGTGTAGTTTATTCAACAAACACTACTCTTCTTTGTTCTCTCTCTTAATTCTTAGCCTTTTTTGAGACTTTTTTCCTATTTTTTTTCACAGCCATGTCCACTTCCCTTTGATGTCTTCTGCTCTATGGCCACCCTTCTGGAATAGCACTTTTTCCCCTGTCACCTATCCATCTATTCTCACATTTCCATCTTGTCTCAGCAACCAGAATGCGTCCTCTGTTCTGTGTTTCTTTTGGCATGCTTGCATTTTAATTTTATGTCTAAATGTTATTTATCTCACTCGATGTCTTTAAGGATTCAATTGACACAGAGAAACAAAACGTTTCATTATTCTGGATTTTTAATACTATTTGTGGTTTACTTATATCAGACCAGTGCCTTTTAAACCAGTTATCCCAATAGCCCTCAAGTCAAGAAGGTTTGCTGTTCTCCTGAAGAACTGATTTTATCGTCTTGCCCATATTATAAACGCACTGACTAGTTGCTCAGTCAACATCTCCATTAGGAATCCTATTCTTCTTATAACTCAACCATTTCAAATTGTAATTGGACCAAAAGCTGGCCTACAAGTACTGGCTCACTTACATTGTTTTGTTCAGATCTGAACAGGGAAAACAAGGACCTTTTAAAGAGCTCTTACTCTTCTGAATCCACGTAAAAGACTGTCATGGCTACACAAAAGCTATTGCCTGCCCTGTCTTCCTTTTCCATTCCAGGTAATATTACTGCACATAGCAAGTGCTGTTCTAATACTTCATCTTTAATTTAGACTTCCCTAGAATTTGTCAGCTTAAGCCAGAGACTTAACACTATTTTTATGCAGCTTTTTTGTACTTAACGACAGACAATCCATTCTGCTGCAGAGCAGTAAACAAGCTCACTGCAAGATGCCAATTGGGAATCACAATAGGAAATAACTGATCTCCTGTGTGATATTAGCGAAAATGGTGTGTCCTACAGCCAACCTTGAGACTTGGTAAAACATTATTTTGTGAGAGATTAACTCACACTTAATACAAACTGCAGCAAACCCCATACATTATCAGATAATACAGAGACGTTTTTTAAACACTTCTAGTTTATTGAGAGGTGATTAAAGCTAGCAATCATATATATCTGTCAAGAGATGTTTGTGTATTTATAGGTCCCGTGTGCATGTGCACGTGTGTGTATGAAGTTAAAAGCAACTTTAATTCTGACCTCTGCTATTTGTTGCCACTGATACTGGCATTCTACTGAGGTACTGTTGATTAATTTAGAGACTCATAAGAAAATGTGAAGGATCAAATGTAGCTGTTCTCTCTCATGAGCTGCTGTAGTTCAAGCCAAAAGAAAAAAGCTGTAAATCTGAAATAACTGGCAAATGGGAGTGTTGAGTTTCTCATTATTTGGTTTAGAAAAATAGTCCAAAGCAGCTAAAATGTGCTGGTGATGTTTGCAAGCAATCTTACTGAAACACTTTCATTACACAGTAGTAAGATTGAAGGAAAGCAAATTTAGGAAAAGCCATGTCTTTATATCCATCAAATACTTTCCTCCTCTCAAAAAAAAACCCTCTGAGATCATATAAAAACCTCAGATCTAAGTCTAACTGGTGTTCCTGTTTTGTTTGGTGGTGAAAAGGTATAAGAAAGAAAACTTACTTTAAACTTAACAAACTAAGAATAGTTCATCATCCTTGAGTTATTTTTAGCTTATTCAGGTTGTGGAGAAGGTAAAAAAAATGTGACAGAGGGAAAATTATGTAAAAGGAAACCATGACTCAGGATGCCTGAAAAATACCTTTCTTCATTTAAACAGGTTAGTGGGGATCACATGATTCACAATCTAATGATTGATCTTTCGTAAGCAGGCAAGGAAAAGACTTGCTATTCTCAGTTGTTTCATTTCAAAGTAATCCTGAACGTTGCTGCACAAAGCATGGTTATATTCAGTGTGAAAGGATACTGTAAGCAAAATCAAGGAACTCCAATGGGAGAAAAATAAGAATAAACAGCATTGTCAGTCCAGGTCTCTCCCAATGTCCTATTTCATACAATCGGGAGACTGTAATTGGAGATGTATCAGCTTACACCAGTCAGCGTTATTCCATTTTCTCTTGCCACCCACTGGCTGATAATTTCTGTCTTGTGCTGTTCAAGTTGCTCTGCCACCTGTCAGCGTTATCTTGATACGTACCTTGCCTTTCCCAGCTAAAATGCATAGTAGGTCATGCATAGGAAAAGCATTCCTATTTCTTGTAAATGACCAGAGCACACATTATGTCCTGGGGTTATCAAAAAGTCCCTATGAATATGTCCAGCTGTTCCCCAGCTCAGGTGATGCTTAAAGTTGCAGAGTATGGGTTTCAGGTATTGCTGCTATTAAATGCATTTCTTTGGGAAACTTTTATCAAAGCAAGCTATCATCTGCCTTACCTCCTGGACAACACCATAAAGCTGAATATTCTTTGCTGCTATTTCTACAAAGTACTTGCTACGTTTTAGTTACTCGTTCTTCCCTTGGTGTGTATGGATGTAAGTGAAAGTTCCCCATTTCATTCTGCAAATGGAAAATTAACAACAGCAATTATCTCCATTTCTTACTTAATTGCATTTGCAGGCACAGAGCCCTTTTTAAATAGCATATAAACAAAATGTGCTATTTGATCACTGATAATACATATCCCCAAACCTCACGGTCACTTGAGGGGAAAAAATGACAGCAGAAGTAAAATTACCATGTGACAGATTCATGTGCAATATTGACTCTTCTACTCTGCTTACTTGAGAAGCTACCTGCACCATAGATTTTGGGGTAGGTGGGACAGAAGCATCTGTGTAAAGGTAGTACTAGCTCCACATGCCTGGAGAAGGGAACAGGCAGTGTCAACACAGACAAGGAAGTCAACATGTGGTGGAAAAGCTTCTCTTTTGGGGTGATGCTGCAGCCATGGAGAAGCAGTACCTGCTCCTAGAAATGGCTTCACTAAGAAGTGCTTCATGCCAGAGCTTCATGGTAATTGTGCAGCTAGGAACTCAGATGTGTTTCCAGGACAGCTTAAAATGCAGTAAATACTGACAGATTGTGATAGGCTTATATTTTCTCTGGTTAATGTCAGACATGATTCCCTGTGTTGTAATGTGGGTAAGTGTATAAAAATAATGATATTTCTGGCATAATACAGTTTTGTCAGGCTGTACATGTAGACTAATTGCACACAAGTGGGACAGTTTGCCCCAAGGCCCATCACCTGGAAGGATTAGAGTGTCCAAGCTTCTTACAGTAGAATATATCATCATATAAATAAGAGATGTACAGAGAGCATGTATTTGTGAATATAATGGAGGGACTAAAAACTTTTCGCCTGGATATCTTTGATCCTCTGTATGTCATTACCTTCATGGGAAGGCCTCAGCCAGGCCAAACATGTCCTCAAACTAAAGTCTCTTGGAAGAAGACTATGTGGCTAGGTGTCCTGGTTTCAGCCAGGATAGAGTTGGTTTTCTTCACAGAAGCTGGTGTGAGACTGTGTTTTGGATTTGAGATGAGAAAATGTTGATAACGTGCTGATGTTTTGGGTTGTTGCTGAGCAGTCAAGGACAGTCCAGCTTCTTGTGCTGGCCTGCCAGCGAGCACGCTGGGGGTGCACGGGGAGCTGGGAGGGGACACAGCCGGGACAGCTGACCCAGGCTGGCCAAAGGGATATTCCATACCATACGATGTCATGTCCAGTACATAAACTGGAATTGGCCGGGGGGCAGGAATCGCTGCTTGGGGACGGGCTGTCGATCGGCGGGTGGTGAGCAATTGCTGTATTGGGCATCACTTGTTCTTGTACATTCCTCTGTCGGTATTATTGTTGTGATCATTGTTGTTTCCTTCTCTCTTTCTGTCCTATTAAACTGTGTTTATCTCACCCCACGAGGTTTTTTCTTTCTAATTCTCTCCCCCATCCCACTGCGGGAGGGGGAGTGAGTGGGCGGCTGCATGGTGCTTAGTTGCCGGCTGGGGCTAAACCACGACAGTCCTTTTTGGCACCCAACGTGGGACACGAGGCTTGAGATAATAAAGGTTGCAGGTCACAATATCAGTTTATTTGATTTGCACGATGCTCTCGTCTTTGCCGTACATGTTAAGGATCGGTGTTGGTTTCTGCGGGCTGCTGCACTCTGCGATGGTCAGTAATGTCTCGCCTGCGAGATTTGTTTTTAGAACACTGACCTTGAGCTTAATGTGGTATCATCTGAGCTCTGTACTAAAGCCGTTACTGTATTTTGTCTATTGTCTTGTGGAGACAATTAACAATTATACTTCTGCCTCTGAAAGGCTTTTTATGGAGGAAATGCAGAATGGTACCTTTGCTACCCTTTATCATAATGTCTCCTTCATCACAATAACTTTTCAGTATTTTGACACCCTTGGGTAGTTAAAATACCTCTATTGCTACTTCTGGGGAACATTGTTTTGGTTTTTTCTAAGGTTGGCAAGCAATTTAAGAACATCATCCAGAGATCTACCCCAAGGCTGGATAGTTATGAATGGCAGGGCGTGTGGAACAGCATGGGCAAATGCCTGGGGCGGTGGGCACCTCCGGTGTTTTGGAACTTCACTCCCGAACAAGTGCAGAATCCTGATAAACTGGCAGAATATTTGGAAGAAGGATGCTGTCAGCCTGGCAGCTCCAAGGAGACACAAATCATTGCAATGTGCTGGGGCCTGGCCCATGCCCACCGAGCTCTGTTTAACACTCTGCAAAGGGGAGAGAGGCTCTCTGGGTCTGATGGCAATGTGACAGGCACTGTGACTACTCCAACCCCTCAACGGGCACTGTAGCTACTCAGACTGTTGCAGCTGAACCAGAGAACCAGCCCATCCCAGTATCAGTTGCCCCTGTGCAAAAGAAGAAATCTTGGAAGCGGAAGTCAGCTCGTTTAGTAAGGGAGGAGGAAGATTCTTCTAAAACAGAGCCAGAGGAAGAGAGTGAGGAGGCAGAGTGCTCTGAAGCAGGGCCATCACAAGTACGGAAGAGGGAAGAGAGCGAGTCATTGCTTGAAGAGGAGGAAGAGGAAGAACTCATAAAAGAGACGGTAACTACCCGATCTCTATCCCTGAGTGAATTGCGAGATTTGCGAAAGGATTTCAGCCATGGTCCAGGTGAGCACATTGTCACCTGGCTGCTCCGATGCTGGGATAACGGGGCCAGTAGCCTGGAATTAGAGGGTAGGGAAGCCAAGCAGCTGGGATCCCTTTCTAGGGAAGGGGCATAGACAAAGCAATTGGAAAAGGTGCACGAGTCCTCAGCCTCTGGAGATGACTCCTGTCGGGTGTGAAGGAAAGGTATCCCTTCAAGGAAGATGTTCTATGTCACCCAGGCAAGTGGACCACCATGGAGAAAGGTACCCAGTACCTGAGGAAGCTAGCTGTGCTGGAGGTTATTTATGGTGACTTGGACAATGGTCGATCATCCAAACATCCAGATGAAGTCAATTGCACGCGACCTATGTGGCAGAAGTTTGCACGGAGTGCACCATCATCATATGCCAACTCATTAGCAGTAATGGCCTGGAAAGACGGAGAGAGATCAACGGTGGATGAATTGGCTGGCCAACTCCAGCAATATGACGAAAGTCTCTCTTCCTCCCTACGGGCCTGCGTCTCTGCTATAGAGAAACTGTCCCGGGAGTTCCGGCAATTCAAAGAGGATATGCCCTACCCTCCACCCGTACAGATCAGTATCTCAGCTATTAGGAGTAAGTGTTCTTCTGCTCAAGAGATAGGATATAGAGGATACACACCGCGAGCCACCCTGTGGTTTCAATTGCGTGACTACGGAGAGGACATGAGGAGGTGGGATGGAAAACCTACCTCGACCCTAGAGGCACGAGTACGCGAGCTGCAAGGAAAAACAATTACAAAGGGGGGTTCAGGTTCCTACAGAAAAATCGTCGCTCCACTTTCCAGTGGGCAGTTCCCCAGAAAGAATAGAAGAGCTGATCTCACCTCTGATCCTCTTGAAGGGACTTCTGATTCCTATTTACAAGAAGTGGGTAATGAGTACTATGAGCAGGACTAGAGAGGCCCTGCCTCCAGCCAGGCGGAGGAGAGGGACAACCGAATTTATTGGACTGTGTGGATTAGATGGCCTGGCACATCAGACCCACAGGAATATAAGGCTTTAGTGGACACCGGTGCACAATGTACCCTGATGCCATCAAGCCATATAGGGGCAGAACCCATCTGTATTTCCGGAGTGACAGAGGGATCCCAACAGCTGACTCTACTGGAGGCTGAAGTGAGCCTAACTGGGAATGAGTGGCAGAAGCACCCCATTGTGACTGGCCCAGAGGCTCCGTGCATCCTGGGCATAGACTGTCTCAGGAGAGAGTATTTCAAGGACCCAAAAGAGTACCGGTGGGCTTTTGGTGTAGCTGCCTTGGAGACGGAAGAAATTAAACAGCTGTCCACCTTGCCCGGTCTCTCAGAGGACCCTTCTGTTGTGGGGTTGCTGAGGGTTGAAGAACAACAGGTGCCGACTGCTACCACAATGGTGCACCGGCGGCAGTATCACACCAATAGAGACTCCCTGATCCCCATCCATGAGCTGATTCGTCGGCTGGAGAGCCAAAGAGTGATCAGCAAGACTCGCTCACCCTTTAACAGCCCCATATGGCCAGTGCGAAAGTCTAATGGAGAGTGGAGACTGACAGTAGGCTATCGTGACCTGAATGAAGTCACACCGCCACTGAGTGCTGTCGTGTCGGACATGCTAGAACTTCAATATGAACTGGAGTCAAAGGCAGTCAAGTGGTACACCACCACTGATATTGCTAACGCGTTTTTCTCAATCCCTTTGGCAGCAGAGTGCAGGCCACAGTTTGCGTTCACTTGGAGGGGTGTCTAATACACCTGGAATCGACTTCCCCAGGGGTGGTAACACAGCCCTACCAGTTGCCATGGGCTGATATAAACTGCACTGGAACAGGGTGAAGTTCCAGAGCACCTGCAATACATCGATGACATCATCGTATGGGACAACACAGCAGAAGAAGTTTTCGAGAAAGGGAAGAAAATAATTCACAGAATCACAGAATCGCAGAATCACTAGGTTGGAAAGGATCTTCAAGATCATCAAGTCCAACCATTAATCCAGCGCCACCATGATCCCTAAACCATGTCCTGAAACACCACATCCACACGTTTTTTGAACACTTCCAGACATGGCGACTCCACCACCTCCCTGGGCAGCCTGTGCCAATGTTTGACCACCCTCTTCGTGAAGGAATTTTTCCTAATATCCATTCTAAACCTCCCTTGGCGCAACTTGAGGCCATTTCCTCTCATCCTATCACTAGTTACTTGGGAGAAGAGACCAACACCCTCGTCGCCACAACCCCCTTTCAGGTAGTTGTAGAGAGTGATGAGGTCTCCCCTCAGCCTCCTCTTCTCCAGACTAAACAACCCCAGTTCCCTCAGCTGCTCCTTATAAGACGTGTGCTCCAGACCCCTCACCAGCTTCGTTGCCCTTCTCTGGACACGGTCCAGCACCTCAACATCTTTCTTGTAGTGAGGGGCCCAAAACAGAACACAGTATTCGAGGTGCGGCCGCACCAGTGCCGAGTACAGGGGCACGATTACTTCCCTACTCCTGCTGGACACACTAGTTCCAATACAGGCCAGGATGCTGTTGGCCGCCTTGGCCACCTGGGCACACTGCAGGCTCATGTTCAGCCGGCTGTCAACCAGCACCCCCAGGTGCTTTTCCGCCAAGCAGCTCTCCAGCCACTCCTCCCCAAGCCTGTAGCATTGCATGGGGTTGTTGTGACCCAAGTGCAGGACCCAGCACTTGGCCTTGTTAAACCTCATACAGTTGACCTCTGCCCATCGATCCAGCCTGTCCAGATCCCTCTGCAGAGCCCTCCTACCCTCCAGCAGATCAACACTCCCACCCAACTTGGTGTCATCTGCAAAGTAACTGAGGGAGCACTCAATTTCCTCATCCAGATCATCTATAAAGATATTGAACAAGACCGGCCCCAGAACCGAGCCCTGGGGAACACCGCTTGTGACCGGCCGCCAGCCAGATTTAACGCCATTCACCACAACTCTCTGGGCTCGCCATCCAGCCAGTTCCTCACCCAGCGAAGAGTAAACCTGCCTAAGCCACAAGCCGCCAGTTTCTCCAGGAGAATGCTGTGGGAGATGCTGACAAAGGCTTTACTAAAGTCCAGGTAGACAACATCCACAGCCTTTCCCTCATCCACTAAGTGGGTCTCCTGGTCATAGAAGGAGATCAGGTTGGTCAAGCAGGACCTGCCTTTCATGAACCCATGCTGGCTGGGCCTGATCTCTTGGTTGTCCTGCAGATGCCCTGTGAGCACTCTCAAGACCAACCGCTCCATGATCTTCCCTGGTACAGAGGTCAGGCTGACAGGCCTGTAGTTCCCAGGATCCTCCTTCCGGCCTTTCTTGTAGATGGGCGTCACATTGGCAAGCCTCCAGTCTTCTGGGACCTCCCCTGTTAAATTCAAATCCTTCTGAAAGCTGGTTTTGCTATAAAACAAAGTAAGGTCAAAGGACCTGCAGAAGAGATCCAGTTTTTAGGAATAAAATGGCAAGATGGACGTCGACAGATCCCAATGGATGTGATCAACAAAATAACAGCTATGTCTCCACCAACTAGCAAAAAAGAAACACAAGCTTTTTGGGGTGTTATGGGTGTTATGGGTTTCTGGAGAATGCATATTCCAAATTACAGTCTGATTGTAAGCCCTCTTTATCAAGTGACCCGGAAGAAGAACAATTTTAAATGGGGCCCTGAGCAATGACAAGCCTTTGAACAAATCAAACAGGAGATAGTTCATGCCGTAGCCCTCGGGCCAGCCCAGGCAGGACAAGATGTTAAAAATGTGCTCTACATGGCATCCAGGGAGAATGGCCCTACCTGGAGTCTCTGGCAGAAGGCACCAGGAGAGACTCGAGGTCAACCTTTAGGCTTTTGGAATCGAGTATATAGGGGATCTGAGTCCCGCTATACTCCAACTGAAAAGGAGATATTGGCAGCATATGAAGGAGTTCGAGCTGCCTCAGAAGTGGTTGGTACTGAAGCACAGCTTCTCCTGGCACCCCGACTGCCGGTGCTGGGCTGGATGTTCAAAGGGAGGGTCCCCTCTACACATCATGTGACTGATGCTACGTGGAGTAAGTGTGTCGCGCTTATTACGCAGCAGGCTCGAATAGGAAACCCGGGAATCTTGGAAGTGATCATGGACTGGCCAGAAGGCAAAGATTTTGGAATATCACCAGAAGAGGAGGTGGCACGTGCTGAAGAGTCTCCACCAATGAACTGCCAGAGAACGGAAGGCAATATACCCTGTTTACTGGTGGGTCCTGTCGTATTGTAGGCAAACATTGAAGGTGGAAAGCTGCTGTATGGAGCCCTATATGACAAGTCGCAGAAGCTGCTGAAGGACAAGGTGAATCAAGTCAGTTTGCAGAGGTGAAAGCCATCCAGCTGGCTTTAGATATTGCTGAACAAGAAAAATGGCCAATACTCTACCTCTATACTGACTCATGGATGGTGGCAAATGCTCTATGGGCGTGGCTACAGCAATGGAAGCAGAGCAACGGGCAACGCAGAGGCAAGCCCATCTGGGCTGCTGAATTGTGGCAAGATATTGCTGCCTGATTAGAGAATCTGGTCATAAAAGTACGTCACATAGATGCTCACGTACCCAAGAGTCAGGCCACTGAATAACATCAAAACAACCATCAGGTGGATCAGGCTGCTAAGATTGAAGTGGCTCAGGTGGATCTGGACTGGCAACATAAGGGTGAATTATTTATAGCTTGGTGGGCCCATGACACCTCGGGCCATCAGGGAAGAGATGCAACATATAGATGGGCTCAGGATCGAGGGGTGGACTTGACCATGGATGCTATTGCACAGGTTATCCATGAATGTGAGACGTGTGCTACGATCAAACAAGCCAAGCGGTTAAAGCCCCTCTGGTATGAAGGACAATGGTTGAAATATAAATATGGGGAGACCTGGCAGATTGACTATATCACACTTCCACAAACTCGCCAAGGCAAGCGCTATGTGCTTACCATGGTGGAAGCAACCACCGGATGGCTGGAAACACATCCCGTGCCCCACGCCACCGCCTGGAACACTATCCTGGGCCTTGAAAAGCGAATCTTATGGCGACATGGCACCCCCGAAAGAATTGAGTCAGACAATGGGACTCATTTCCGAAACAACCTCATAGACACCTGGGCCAAAGAGCATGGCATTGAGTGGGTGTATCACATCCCCTATCATGCACCAGCTTCCGGAAAAATTGAATGCTACAACGGACTGTTAAAGACTACACTGAGAGCAATGGGTGCTGGGACATTCAAACATTGGGATAAACATTTAGCCAAAGCCACCTGGTTAGTCAACACTAGGGGATTTACTAATAGAGCCGGCGCTGCCCAATCAAAACTTTTACGTACTGTAGAAGGGGATAAAGTCCCTGTGGTGCATGTGAGAAATATGCTGGGGAAGACAGTCTGGGTTACTCCTGCCTCAGGCAAAGGCAAACCCGTTCGCGGGATTGCCTTTGCCCAGGGACCTGGGTGCACTTGGTGGGTAATGTGGAAGGATGGGGAAGTCCAATGTGTACCTCAAGGAGATTTGATTTTGGGTGAAAATAGTCAATGATTTGAATTGTATTATGTTAATTATTACACAATACAGTATGGCATCACTACTATGGTTGCTATCTACCATATCGATGGTATTACAGTAAGAATCACCCAGACTGATGAAGAATGAGCTTCACTGAAACCAAGCAACGTGCAGCAGTGATGGAACCAGAACTGGCTTCAGCAGCTTGCGCCCAACAATTCCCTCGAGATTGACATCTTCGACCTGCAGATCATGGACATGGACCGTGCCAGATGACAATCCAACACCACATACCATCTCCCCTGCCCTGAGAGACTGCTATAATGGATGAAGCCCAGAGTCATGGACCGAATGAACTCCACAGACATTTTAAAGTGATGGCCCATGGACTAAGAAAGTGATATCTGTGTGTATATATTAAAAGACAGGAAGAGTAATACTGAATAATTGGAATGTATTGAAAGTACAGGACCTGGGCATGACGTAAATGGTATGGAATAAGGGGTGGATACTGTCCTGGTTTCAGCCAGGATAGAGCTGGTTTTCTTCACAGCAGCTGGTGTGAGGCTGTGTTGTGGATTTGGGATGAGAAACTGTTGATAATATGCTGATGTTTTGGGTTGTTGCTGAGCAGTCAAGGACAGTCCAGCTTCTCGTGCTGGCCTGCCAGCGAGCAGGCTGGGGGTGCACGGGGAGCTGGGAGGGGACACAGCCGGGACAGCTGACCCAGGCTGGCCAAAGGGATATTCCCTACCATACGACGTCATGCCCAGTACATAAACTGGAGTTGGCCGGGGGGCAGGAATCGCTGCTTGGGGACAGGCTGTCGATCGGCGGGAGGTGAGCAATTGCTGTATTGGGCATCACTTTTCTTGTACATTCCTCTGTCGGTATTATTGTTGTTATCATTGTTGTTTCTTTCCCTCTTTCTGTCCTATTAAACTGTGTTTATCTCAACCCATGAGGTTTTTTCCCAATTCTCTCCCCCGTCCCACTGAGGGAGGGGGAGTGAGTGAGTGGCTGCATGGTGCTTAGTTGCCGGCTGGAGCTAAACCATGACTCTAGGTCCTATTTAAAAAACAAAACAAAAGAAATACACCAAAAAAAACACCCCAAAATAAAAAAAAACACCCCACACCTTTTTTCTTTCTCATACATTGCATATTTGTAAGGGCAGAGCGAGGAAACGCTGCCTAATTTCCATCATTTTGCTTCATCAGGTGGTAAGAGTGATTCATTAACGTCTCCTGCATCTCCTATGCTCGAAAAATGTATGCTTCAGAAGAAACAGCCTACAGAGTTTATGCTCTAGGTCCCTAATTTCCTCAAATGTTAACAGTGAAGCCTGAAGTGACTTGGATCATATTATAAACATGTTTAAAGCTAATCCAGGGCCCTAAATGTAGCCTAGAGGGGATTCTTTGAAACAGGAAAATCTTGGCCAAAAGTGCAGACTTACATTGTTGAAGTCAAGCAATGTAACAAAATGAGGTCAAATAATAAGTACTGTGTTATTGACCTCCTTGTGGTTTCTCTGTGTAAGCACTGAGTAGCATATAGCTGATAATTAAAGTTTGTACATATTGTACAGCTTTCCAATATCAATACAATTTTCTTTTTCTCTCAGATAAAGCTAGAATCAACATGTTAAAGGTCATGTCCACCTTACATTTGAACATACCTGTAAATGTTTGCCCTTGCACGGGTTGCAGGCCTTGTAAGAGTGTGCTAGGTGGGGATTTTTGTTTGTGTTTTTCTCTTCATTGACTACAAGTCATATATTGCGTAGAGAAGCTGGCTAAATTCAATGTGATATCCGGTCCAACTTTGGGTTTTGCTACTATCTGATTCAAAGAATTATCTAACCCATGTGTTGCTTCAGCATTGGGCTTTCTAGTACATATGCTAGAACTGTGATTTTTCTGAATGTGTGTATGAAAGACTTTCTATTTGTTTCTCCTCATTAGCACCTTAGCTGATTTCTCTTGAACTACTATATAAAAAGACACTAAAAAACAGAGTGGCAAAACCATGTTTGTCATCCTCAGCATCAAGACGTGCTATTTCTTGCATGCAATAATGCATAGAAGTTCTTATCAGGGAACAAACCAACAACCAAGTGCCAAGAGCTGAAGCATACGAAATAAAAGCCTCTTACATTTTGAGCAAAGTAGATAAAATAAAAAGACAAAAAATAAGACAGTGGAAAAATCCCAGAAAGGAGAGACGCCAAGGTAACAGGCACATCTGATACGATGGCAGCAGCCACAGTACACTCATTATCTAATCACGTATGTTTCACCAGAACCCCAAATCATTAGATGAGCAAATATTTTGCCCTTAGAAAAACTCTGAATGATCTGATAACAGGTACATGGCACGGTATAATTGTCTCATGCTTTAATCTGGCTTGTTTCACTGCATAGCCCTGGACGAATCACTTTTCACCCCTCACTATCTTATAAGTGTGAATAATTACAGTTATCCTACTTCACAAAGGTGGTATTAGGAACAATTTAATTGATGCCTGTGCAGTGCTTTAAGAAACTTGGGTGGGTAGATCAATGCTAAATTAGAGCAGGCAATTATATTCAGCCTGAGGGAAAGAAATCAATATCCATATGGCAAGGCAAGAGGAATACTTTCATGGGCCTGTTTTAAATCTCCCTTGCTCCACTCTCACATCCCCATATTTTGTGTACTTCCTTGGAATTGGTTCTGGACAGCACTGGAAAGATGAGAGCATGGTCAGATCCAATGAGTCTATATCTGTGAGGAACAATGACCAAAATGCTCTGCGTAGGACTGGAAGAGAAAGCAAAGAGCAAGAGTAGTTACAGCTGAAGCTCCTCTATGCTGTGCAGAGTATTTTGATTTCTCCGCTGTTACACAGGCTTAGATTTTTATCAAGGTTTTACCTTTCAGGGAAATATTTTTTTTTTATATTTATATATAAAATTATATATTTATATTTAGAATCTTCATTTCTAGAAGAAAACTGAAAATGTTGACACTGAGTTTTTGCATTTTATGGCAGAATCTTTTTCTTTTCCTTCCTTTGGAACAAAGATTGAAACTTTTATTTGGTTACTGCCTCCATAAAATTATTTCTTAAATGAAGTGAGGTATGACCTGAACCTCCAAAAACAATTCAATTAATTTATCTTAGAAGGTAAAAAAAAAAAACTCTAAAGATTATTTTTATACCTAAATACATAAATTCAACAAATAAATATTTTGAAAATACTAGATCTATCTCAAAGCAACACTGAAACATGAGAACATTGAAATATGTTTCTAAAGCATTTTTCTCACATGCAATATGGGGAAAAACCGTTACAAATTTTATGGAAAACCACACTTTTTGCAAAAAGAAAATACTATATAAAAAAGTTATAATTAAATTTTTTTTCATCCACAGGACCCAGATCTTGATTTTGCTGTGATTTCTGCACCACTCACTCCAAAGAGTTCGGAAAGCTGTTTTATCCAGGAGGTGAGGACTGTTCTGGTGAGGGTGTGAGTTACAGCAAACACAGTGATCCATAGTTATTAGAACAATTCCTTTGGGGAAGGGGGAGAAGTTGGCAGCTGGGATTATGTTAGGCTAGCCCTGAAGCTTGAGACCTCCTTCACTTCTCAGATCCAGTGCCAGAATTAAACAGCAAGTCAGACTTGGGTCTGGAGAGCACACCGTATTAACACTGACAGATGTCTTCCTGGAAAAAGCGTATACACAGGTGTACATGTGTGTTGCACTTCATGCTCCTGGGAACCAGTAGAGAGCCTTTCAAGTCAAGACTGGATTAGATTTGGACACCAGCCCTTTTTTTATGGTGTTTATTGCTAATGAAATGTGTGTTTTGCAAAGTTGGTACAAAGCACATTGGATTTCCACGAGCTAAAAGGGCAGGACCCTTTCACAAAAATGTGTTTCTGCCTGAAGTCTTGTTCTTTACTGTTACTGATGATTGTGTTGCTGGTTGTTGGGACTTGCAATTAAAAGTTAAGTGAAAGTTTTTGTTTATTTTGCGGTAGAATTCTTAAATATTTATGAAGGACCTTAAGTCTATCTCGCCTTGAGGAAATATAGATGAATTAATAATTTATGTAGTTGTTTTGCAGAAAATTAAAGGTTGGGAACAAGTGTTTAAAAATTAAATCATCCACAATCTAAGATAACAGATGTTATTTTGTTAAAATCTTGCAAACAACAAAGTACAATGAGGTGTTATCTTCTCCTTGATCCAACTGAAATCTTAACGATTCATTACAATTGAGCAGATTCATTAGCTAGCCTGAGGCTAGCTAATGTCAGAATAATGAAGAGGAACTTCAATTATGTAGCCTAGATTTTTTATATTTGTTTTTGTTTTATTTTACTGCCTGCAGTGAGAAAGACTTTGTATCTCTATATTACATAGTGATTTGGAAGATGTTGCATTCTCACAAAAATCACTGCATATTTCATTAGTAATCCTACAATGGAATCCCCTGCAACTAAAATGTGTGTGCATCTACTACTACTACTAATAACAATAATAATTTAGGTGGAAAAGAGATCCTGCAATTACATAGCTTAAAAACTTAATGAGTCTTACTCTTTTTCCAGCATCACTTTTTAATTTTCTTCTTTTCTTTTTAATCAGTGACAGCTGTCTCTAACTTAGTCTAGACAACATAGTTAAACCATTTCTGATCAGCATCATAAGTCAATAGACTAGGAAAGATGTCTTTCAGATAGGATCTATAATGGATTTACTTCTTGGCTTTGATGAGCTGCCCTGACAATGCAGTTCAAAACAGTTCAAATTTCTGCTTTTGTATATTTAAATGCCTTCCATGATGAAATCTATATTGAGAAATTGTAATTAAATTGTCTTGCTGGAACTAAGGCCAGGCATGCAGGTATCTTTTTACAATAAATTTCTCTTTACAACTACAGTATGTATGTCCTAAACACAGTCTGATGGTTAGTTCTGCTTCTGGATCTGTTTCTCAATGCAATGATCAATGCAGTACCCTCACAAAAAGAAAAAAGAAATGGTAACAGAACTTAGCAAAGATCCATTCTATGAATACAAATTCTAAGACGTCTGTAACTCCAGAACTTTAAACCAGGATCCAAAGAAACCGTACATTAATTTCTCCTCCCATTTTTTACCTGTTTGACTGTGACTTCAACTGCAAGTGTAAAACTTGGTCATTTTGGCAATGAAAGACATGAGCATATCAGTCTGTAACCACAACTACAAATCTAAGAGATTTTTTTACCCTTCAAATAGAAGATCTGTACAGCAGAGCAGATAAGAGAATTTTGTGCTTAGATTCCATCTAATAAGAATCGAAAGGATTTCACTGCTATTAAAAATGTAAGTTAAGCAGACACATATTCAATTTAAATAAAAAATATATGTAGGAAAAATATATAGAGGTGCTCTTTCAAGATACTATGTGAGGATTTAGCAATGTGATTCCCAAGATGCGAATAAAGACAGAATAGCTAAAAGCTTGTACCTTGCTTGATAATATAATTCAGCTCAGCAATTTGGCATTTTCTGCTCAGAGGAAGCCAAGTATTGGCAATTCATCTACACTGATGTTAAATTATGGTTGGTACAGATATGTAAGACTGTAATTGCACAGTAATAATAAATGAGAAACTTTCACAAAAACTACATACTTAACAGTTCACAGACTCAGTCTGTTCTGTTTTACTTCAAAATGCTCATCTTCAATCGGCATTGCAAAAATCAATCTCTTTTTTTCTTGTTTTTTTTTCCAGTTCTAAGTGTGAGTTGCTGTTTATGAGATTGACTATTCCTAGTGATTTCAGAGGAGGCTAGGTTTGCCTAGCATACATATCTTAATAAAATGGCAGTACTCTGAATAAACTGCAGTGCTTGAAAGTAGAAATACTTTTCTAAATATTAAATACAGGGAACATAATGAGCAGATTGATTTGATAGCATTAGAGGCTTGCATCTCCTGACTTTCTTTAAATGTGCATTTCCATATATGTAATCTTTCCTATTTTTAATGTTCTTTCTATCGAGCAGATTAATCTCACATTCCCACAGCTGGGGTTATTTTCATCATTTATTGTGTCAATGTTATTCAACACAGTCAAAACATAAATCTAGTGCCTAGTTTTTAAGGGTCCATTATGAGATGCCAACCATTTTGTTCTCCCTTTCACAGACACAAAATGCAACTTATGAATGCCATCAAGTTCTAAAGGTTTCCCATGTGATGCAGAGCATTGCTGTGACAAGTAGTAGTACCGAGAAGACAAAATTCTAGAAATGTTCAGATTTTGAAATGTCTGGTTTGGTTTGCTATGAGATATGGTTGAAAACACAGTTATAGCACACAAAAAACATCAGGGGTCTGAAATTTGTTCTTGTTTACTTGTGGTTGAGACAGGAGAGGAAAGAAAACCTTTTGAAATCTGTCATGGAACAGAGGATACCATCTAGAACACCTCAAACATCTGGCAACTCACTGGTTAGAGAACATGCTTCACACCTTGAAGTTCAATGGTCAGATCTTTACTCAGATTTTTACTCAAAATAATCTGAAATTAAAATCTCTGCCTTCCTCTTTCCTGATAAATTTTCTGTGAAGACTTTCTATTAACTATTTTAGTTGCAATGACACATTAGCTCATAACAAGGGAAAAATAACTATCACATTGTTAAGTACTGTAAAAATTTATGCAGTTGCACCTCTAAAACAGAGTAGATTTAAAATTGTTTAAATGTCTGAAGCCCTGTTGACTTCAGTAAAACAAAACCCCCTTTAATTCAATTGAAGTTCTGGCCCAAAGGATCTAAGAAAAACTGTCAAGCGTTAAATGAAAAGAACTTATATATGTGGTTCTCAAAAACTTCCTTGTATCTAGAAAACAGAGTAAGATACAGAAATGTTTTGAGAAGTTGATAACGTATCTGACATTTCTTCTAATTTCCAAATGATCTGGAATTCACAAACAGCTGGTTTGCATAATATCTACAAGCGTTGCAGATTAGATGCAAGCTATCACGTTCAACAGGACCAGCCAATCTGAAAGTGTGCTCTCCTTTACATTTTAGCAGTCATGTCTCATTACACAGCTAATGTTCTATTACTCTGTCTAATGTAACATGACATGACTGGTAAAATTCAAGGAAACAGACAATTTTTCATATTAGAAACCCACTTTTCTCTCTGAACTGGTTGTCGATTCCATTTTGAAGGCACCAGACTGTAATCTTGCCTAAATCACCTATATGGGAGAGCTAGCTAATGTAGCAGCTATCTTACTACCAGAGGAATGAAAAGCCAAGCTTGAACAGCTTGGCATGTCACTAAAAAGAAAAAAAAAAAAAGGATGACATATGATGTTTGTTTCTTTAAAATTGCTTTGAAAGCCTGTTATGGTTGAATATAAGCTTTTTCTTTTCTGCTTATGTATTCTACTATCCACACATACAAAATATAATCGGGTTGTACTTTTTTAATTAAGAAAAACATCACATAGATAGATATTAAGGAAAATATATTGCAAAGTTTGATTTTTTTTGGAAGCTGAGTACTGAGAGTTGAAAGCAGATGGAAATATCTTAGTCCTGCATGTGTGACGTGTATATAGTCCTTAGACAAATGCAATTCCCATTAACTTTGGCAAGTGATCTGTTTCAGTAAAGATTTTGAACTGTAATGAACAAATACTTCTTTGGCACATCTATCTGGAGTATGAGAAGGGCTGCGTCCTAACCTGAATGGCAGCTACAGCAGAATCCTCAGGTTGATTGATTTGACACTACCTGTTGTCTTCAGCAAGGCTAAGAGTGATATAAACTGTTATTTCCGTCTTCATATTGGGGACCACTACACAGACTGAGGTCTATGAGATTTCCAGTTGTCTGGATAAACCTCCGTTCTACGTGAAGCTGGAATCTAGAGAAAAAAGGAAATTTTGTGTCTGAGCCTACTGAATTTTGATGTAAGAAATGTTTTAAATGAGACACAATAAATCTGATTATGATCTTTCCTTAAGGAACATGGGAAAATAACCAGATTTACCTAGAATATTTCTAATGCTAACAACCATCAGTTAACACTTCAGGACATTTTCATGATCTCAAGTGACTGAGTCTGACTAAATCATTAACAATAATAGGAGGAGGATTACAGAATCAGTAATAAAAACTCAGCTGCTAAGGAGTACCGACAGTCTTACAAAAGTGGGTTCTTCCAAGTTTGTGGCAATCATATGT
Organism: Phaethon aethereus; assembly: GCF_964289735.1. Classification (NCBI taxonomy): domain Eukaryota; kingdom Metazoa; phylum Chordata; class Aves; order Phaethontiformes; family Phaethontidae; genus Phaethon; species Phaethon aethereus. The sequence goes on along the minus strand of NC_138576.1, from coordinate 55,227,392 downwards.
TTGGCTAGATTTAGAAATTCTAGTGCCCCTAGCCAGTGGCACCAACACCCCTACTTGTACATTGCTGGAAACAAAAACTGTTAAGAAGATCATTTATCAAAGCCCTATTACATAAAAAAGGGCCCTCACAAAACCAGATTTCTGCTCTATTCTGATTTCAAATGCTTCTTTCTTTCTTTATTTTTTTCTGTCAGTCAGTCAGTCAGTGTCTTTGTAGACAAATTCCCTGTGTTGGCAGTAGTTTGGTTAAGTATTAATTGGGCAAAGGTATTTTATGTGACAGAACTCATTTGGGTTTTGCTGCATCAGAACTGCACAATCATGAAGGAGGCACCTAACAGCTGTTTCTTTTCCTAATGAGATTTTGGAAGACTTCTGAAATTTATAAGAGGAAAAATAACAAAATGAATTCTTTTCACTCAGTGACTTTAGATACATATTTAGTATTTTTAATAGCCATAACAGTCTTTCCTAAATTTAAGCATACAAAAAATATGTAAAGCTTATTTATAACTGGCACCAGGAAATCATTAGAAATACATTGATTTTTTTATATAAAATATGTTGGAAAAATAAATTTTGTTGTGTGCACCTCTTGTAAAGAAAGGCTACTTTTCAATTTGCAAATAGAACTTTTTCATGTTCATTCATTCAATACTGAATACTCTAAATATATAATACTGTAATAACCAGAACATTACAAACTTTCCTAAACTGTCAAGTTAAGTACACCATGCTTCAGCAAAGTTATTACTTGTTTACATTTTATTTTATTACAACAATAGTAAGTGGTTTAATCTGCAAAATTAATCTCCTACATGTAAATATATTTTTTCCAGTTCAAAGGCCATTATGAAAGACTGATATTAAAGAATACTCCTAGGTTTTACCCCAGTGTAAATAAAACAGATTTTATTACAAATTTTTCACTCAGGAAGCATACACACTTTCATTATATATGGTTTACATACTTAAAGAATAAAAAGAAATGATGAAGCAAGAGTGTGACAGAACTTAATTTTTCTTCGTCATACTGCTAATGAAAAAAAAGGAAAAGAAAAGAGAGAGCACTATACATTAATTGTCTTACATAGCAATGGATGAAGCTTTCTTTGCAAAACCTTTAAGACATATTCAAATTTTTTTACATGAATGAAAATTGTAGACTGGAACCCATCAAAAATATATTGGCACTCCAGCTTTTTTTTCTGACCGACCCAATTTTTATCTTTCTCAGCTTTGTCTAGATTTTTTTTTATTATTTAGGTTTCCCATTTTTAAAAATAATGTATGAAAATGTCTGAATATTGGAATCCAGCAATGTGAATGTTTCATGTTCTTTTTATTACAATCTTACCCGATATCATTAATATGCACTCAGAATACAGTATTTACTGTGCAAGACACCTATCTCGCAGAGCAGCCACTAGGACCATAGACAGGTTCTTGAGACATTCATTCTTGGACAACTAATTCCTTACAAATTACTATAAGGTGACTTTGCATAAACAGAGGCAGTAAATATTGTGATGCTTTTAAAACAAGTGTTTTTGATTAATAGCTTTCAGGTGCTTTTGTTTACCAGCATGATCTCATAGGGAGCTTTTAAAAAAAAAAAAAAGTAGAAGGACCATAAAAAGTCATTTAGCTTAACTGTTATCCAAAGCAGAATTAGCTATGCCTAAAAAATTCCTGACCATCATTTCTCTACACCACTCTCCAAAATTCCAGTGAAAAAGACTCCCTAGCCTCCACAAGAAATCTGTGTTCCTACTTCACCACCAGAACTACACTTTTGCTCTCATGCACTGTAAGCCTTACAAAGGGATTGTTCCTTGCAGAAGAGAAAAAGAAAAGGAAAATTGTCTTTTGAAAAAATGTGTTTAGAAGAATGAAAAGCAATAGTCCAAGCTGCTATCTGCTATGGACTTCATCAGGAGAAACAGTGTTTTCTTCTTCTGAAAGGCAGTTATTTACCATTCTGAGGGGGGCCATTTTTACATTCTGCTTTCCTCCAGAAATATTGTCCCTAAAATAGTCCATATTTTCAGTAGTCATCTCCTTTTCTAAGTCTCAGATTTACGAGCTTCCTAGCTATACGTATATATGTGTATATGTGCGTGTGTCTATACATACATATATATATATTTGCATTACAATCCCACACATATTTTAAACCTATGAAAGAACATATCCTTGCTATCATGTCAGTGTGCCAGCTGAATTGGTATCCTTTTTCCTTTGTTGCCAGGACTATTACAATGAAATTGTCTCCACTTGTGATCTCATATAAAGACTGCCGAAGCTCTGACAACTCAAGGCACTATGATATACTCCTCTTACACTGTTAAAGCAGACATAGGGAGCGGAGTTCGCTGTAGAGCATAAGTAGAGATTTATAGACATGGTGAAAGAACACTTTCCATGCTGCCTTCTTAAAATAATTACGACTTTCCATGAATCTCTTTCTAAATCAAGTACAGAGTGACAAAAGCATAGGGAAACAAGCTGCGAAAATACCATCTACAATAAGCTCTAGTGGACTATTTCAGTGGCGTATCACATACTTGGGTGAAAACTATATGTAATTATTTCAAGAAGACATACGTGCCTTAATACAAAAAGTAAGTATTTATTGTTCCTGCAACTACGTTTCAAAAATTTGCTTTCTGCCTTGATTGTTGTGTTACTGTAATACTTTGTATTGGGTCTGCCTGAGACGGAGTTAATTTCCCCACAGCGGCCCTCACAGTGCTGTGCTTTGTATTGGCAGCTGGAAAGGTGTTGGTAAGACACCAGCGTTTCGGGTACTGCTGAGCAGTGCTCGCACAGCATCAAGGCTGTCTCTCCATCATCCCCCCTCACCAGTAGGTGGGGGGGTGGGCAAGATCTTGGGAGGGGGCACAGCCAGGACCCAAACTGGCCAAAGGGATATTCCATACCACATGACGTCAGCTCAGCAATAAACGTAAGAAAAAGGAGGAGGAAGGGGGGGCATTCGTTATTCATGACGTTGGTCTTCCAGAGCAACCGCTACACATGCTGAAACCCTGCTTCCGGCAAGTGGCTGGACATCACCTGCTGATGGGAAGCAGAGAATAATTTTTTTGTTTTCCTTTGCTTCCACACATGGACTTTGCTTTTGATTTATTAAACTGCCTTTATCTTGACCCAGGAGTTGTTTTCCACCTTATTTTCTCCCCTCTCTGTCCTGCTGAGGATGGGAGTGATAGAGTGGTTTGGTGGGCACCTGGCATCCAGCCAAGGTCAACCCACCACATACTTTCACATGATATGACTAAATATTGAAGGAGCGAACAGATACAAAGCGAGAGACACATAAAAGGGCACTATATGACACAAAATAAATGTAATAGATTGACCAATTCTAACAGTCATGAAGAAATATTCTTATTTAGAAAAACAAAGCAGCCCTTAATTTTAAAGAGACCATTGCTGCTCTTCATTTAGGTTGTGAGAGACAAGTCTGATTTGTCTGATCTACCAGCAGCAGCTACCTGAGCTTATCGATATGGGGGGTTAGGCAGCTGCTGTGTGTTCAAGAGCATCAGTGACTTTCCACACTGCCATTTCTGCCTAAGCCTGATATATCCTACTTTAGCAGTACATGCTGCTGAAATAATACCCTTCATTCTTTGTGTTAATTACACAGAATAAAACCACTCAAGATTTGTTGTTAACTTATCAAAAACAGGTTGGGACAAAATCACCCTTCTGTGGTATGGATTGTAAATGCAGAATTTCTCTCTCAGGTGCTCTCTGACAGCCTCTGTCAGCTGAACGGTGCCTTGACAGGCTGTAAAGCTATCCTCACATCTGGCTGTTCACATGTTTCAGCTCCCCCCTCAGCCCCTCACCCTGCTGGCAAGGTTGCCCCTCAGCCTCACAAGCACTGGGGAAGACACACAACCACCTCAGTAGCAGGGTTATTTCATTTGGGGAAGGGCACCCTGCTCGTAAGGTGTTGCCAGCAGCCCTTTCAACACGCAGACTTCACTCCTCGTCATCCTTAACTGGCTAACTCCCTCGTAGCTGACGTCTCCCTGGCTGCTATGTCTGGGATGATGTCTGCTCTGTGGCTCCACACAGGTAGATAGGCTGTGTTATCCCGTTTTCCTTGGGTTTGTAACCCCAACTTTTTTGACCTTCAAACACTGGCACAGCTTTGAATGCTGTCTGTGGTTTCACGGCATGAACCTGACCCCTGCACTTTAGAGAGAGATTGCTAAATCCATTCAGAGAGACTTCTGCCATTATGTAGTAGTACATTCAGCTAATATACTCAGATCCAATGAAAACCACTGAATGGACACACGAAAGAAGTGGATAAGAACTAGTGATCTAAGGGATCTGTATTATTAAACTGCATTAAACTAAAAGATATCAATTTGTGTGATGACTTCAAAGGAAATTATAAAATAAATGCAAAAGGTTTATGAACTACAAAGGGTCAGCACTCAAAACAGCAGATCTTATAGCAGACAGACATGACAAAGCACTTTAAATAAAAGACCCTGAACAGTAAAATACAAAAAGGTTGGTTTCTGCCAAGAAACTGAAATAACTGCTAAAAGAAAACAGTGACTTGAGACCCATTAGGTCGTCTTATTTTGTTTAGCCAAACCTTCCACACTCTGGTAAACTTCTGTGACAGTGGATCTTGGTGGATGGTAAAGCTTTCTAATAGCTTGATTCTTTGAGATAAAATAATTCTATTCTTTAAAATAAAACATTTCTTATGTTTGTGTACTTGGAAGACAGGCATCCAGATAGTTCTTTAAACTGTGTATAATCTTGTACATGCAAGGAGTGGAAAAAAAAAAAGGTTTTAAATAGCACTTGTGATGTCACTGCAATACAGCTTCTTTTCTCTTGGCAGGGAAGCAAAACATAAGACATAGCTAGAAATAACCTGAAAGAGTAAAAACTCCTGAATCTGGGGCAAAAATTCTCCAGTAAAAATAATAGGTCAGTAATGCTCCCTGCACCTAGCAAAATTTCTCTCTACAAACAACTGGCCTAGGATGGTCTTGTATTCACTGGATCCTCAGTGAGCTCGCTAACCCGCAAGTAGGTATGTTTTTTGAAGTATGTTTTCTGAAGCATGTACAAGTACTCTTTACAAAAAACATTGCTTAGATGGAGACGAGAACCAACAAACCAACAGATTTTGTTTTCTTATTCTTTGATATATAAGGAAGAGTAAACAAAACAATGGAAACATACGGAAATGTCATGCAGAAGTATACAAACTGCAGATAAGTACATCTATTTTATTTTCTTTTATTAAGGCACATGGAGGACAGGGAGGTGATTCCAAGCTTCACCAAGGGCAAGTCCTGCCTGGCTGACCTAGTGGCCTTCTATGATGGAGTGACCATGTCAGTGGACAAGGGAAGAGCTACAGATGTCATCTATCAGGACTTCTGTAAGGCCTTTGACACAGCCCCCCACAACATCTTTCTCTCTAAATTGGAGACATATGGATCTCATCGGTGGGCTGTTGGGTGGATGAGGAATTGGTTGCATGGCCGCATCCAGAGGGTAGTGGTCAATGGCTCAATGTCCAGATGGAGACTGATGATGAACGGTGTCCTGCAGGGGTCCATACTGGGACCAGTACTGTTTAATATCTTCATCAATGACATAGACAGTGGGATCAAGTGCACCCTCAGCAAGTCTGCAGGTGACACCAGGCTGAGTAATGTGGCTGACAAGCCTGAGGGATGGGGGATGCCATCCAGAGGGATCTGGACAAGCTCCAGGAATGGGCCCATGTGAACATCATGAGATCAACAAGGCCAAGTGCAGGGTCCTGCACCTGGGTCAGGGCAAACCCCAGTGTAGTAAAGGCTGGGGGATGAAGGGACTGAGAGCAGCCCTGCCAAGAAGGACTTGGGGGTACTGGTGGATGAAAAGCGGCACATGAGCTGGCAATGTGCTCTCGCAGCCCAGAAGAAGGGCAACCATGTCCTAGGTTGCATCCAAAGCAGCGTGACCAGCAGGTAGAGGGAGGTGATTCTGCCCCTCTACTCCTCTCCAGTGAGTCCCCACCTGGAGTCCTGCATCCAGCTCTGGAGCCCTCAGCACAGGGAAGACATGGACCTATTGGAGTGGGTCCAGAGGAAGGACACAAAATTGATCAGAGTGATGGAACACCCCTCCTGTGGGGACACGCTGAGAGAGTTGTGGTTGTTCAATGTGGAGTTGAGAAGGCTCCGGGAAGACCTTATTGCAGCCTTCCAGTACTGAAAGGGGGCTTCTAAGAAAGATGGTGACAGACTTTTTAGCAGGGCCTGTTGTGGTAGGACAAGGAGTAATGGTTTTAAACTAAAAGAGGGCAGATTTTTATTAGATCTAAGGAGGAAATTCTTACACAACGAGGGTGGTGAGCCACTGGCACAGGTTGCCCAGAGAGGTGGTAGATGCCCCATCCCTGGAAACGTTCAAGGTCAGGTTGGATGGGGCTCTGAGCAACCTGATCTAGTTAAAGATGTCCTTGCTCATTGCAGTGCAGTGGAATAGATGACCTTTAAATGGTCCCTTCCAACCCAAACTATTCTATGATTCTATGATTATTGATTAAGTTTTTTTCAAGGCTGCATTTATTTCAGAGTTCACAGAGATCTGGCTTTGTTGCATTATGTACGGTAATTTTCACTTCCTCTGGGATTTAGTCACTGTAACAATTGTATCATGTTCAACAAAATCAAATAAGAAAATGCTAACCATGCTTTAACTATTGAAATCTTGCCTATATTTTGACTCTGTTCCTATTAGGCTTGCTGATAGCTATCAAATACCTGTATTGCATATAGCATGAAAAATTATGCTTTTTTTGCTAGAATTTATTAATAGAAAGCTGTTTATAGAGATGTTTTACTGAATGAACAATGCTAATGACTATCACTTTTAGTTTAGGCAAGTTACACGGCAAATTTTGAAGTTTCATAGTGAGATTCCAGACAAGGAATTAAAATGAGCAAGTTTGGATGCATGTCTGTTTTACCTTTATCAAATGCAGTGAAGATTTGAATTAGATATATTTTATTATTTTACTAATATAATGTACATAATAATATATGTACATATTTGTATATATAATTATGAATAATCTATATGTACTACAAACAGACTATATATCATTATATACTTTTACATTACACATAACATATTATTGTTATATATTAGGCATGGATATTTCAGTGTACCGATCTCTAATTTGCAATGGCAGCAACAAGTTCAATCCTACGGGATAGAAGAAAAACTCATGACAACGCCTTTATATAATTTTTCCACTGCTACCTTTAAGAAGAAAAAAATAATATTTTTTCAATGATTTCAAACACTGCAGAGGCTCATTTTTAAAGTGTAGGCCTCTGGTACCCCTTTAACATTTTACTCAGCAATACACAGTACCCTTTCTCTTATGTGCTCCATATTACATTCACAACACATGATGCATGGCTTTTGCGTAATTAAAGGTGTTACTCGACACTCATACAGAAAACATCCACATTTAAATGGGAAACACTGTGTGGATGAAAAAAATCTATCTGTCATGGTTCATTATGTCAATTCACCATAATAAATTAACAGAGAAGAAATATTCTCTGTATTTCCACTGTACATTCTATAGCTCTTCCCCTTCAGCACGTTGAGACCAATCTCTTTAGGGAAATAGTGCAGGAGTACTTAAAAGCACTTTGCGATCTGGTGTCTGAATTACATTCTTGTAAACTCTGTTTGGCATTGGATTAATATCTAATTTTGCTCTTACAAGAATAAGCAAAACTTATGCCTGCTAAAATGCTTATTTAGGCTTGAATATGAGAACATTTGTTTCTCTGTGGGAAATATACATACAAAGCTACAAAAGAGAGCCTGAGCTATGGAAAAAAACCCTCTTCAAGACTTGGTAACGCTGGCAGTTCATCCAGCTGTGTACAAAAGAAATTATACAACATACATGAGTGTTTTAATAATCCATTTCAAATTCTATGCAATATATATGGTCAGTCACAAAAATAATACAGATATATGAATTATGTTGACTGAAAATGTAATGGAAATGAGTAGGAAACAACATGTACCCTACATTATATAAAAACTGTGTTCTGAGATACATAATTAATTGGTAAAAAGACCTTATGGGAACATTGTATAATCATTGCCCACCATAGTAATCCTGCCTACAGGACTTCAGAGAATATTTATGAAATTACAGCATATTGTAGATGATTCTTGGTTAGGTCATGACCTGCTTCTATGTCTTTTTTACTCTTTGTATCACAGTTTCTTTAGAGCTCTTCAAAACAAACAAAATGTCAATTGGTCTTTTTGTTAAATGCCTAGGGCAATTAATCTTTTCCCTGACTCTTCTCTCTGCTGTTATGACAAGACACCTGGTTTGATTTGGTCCCTTATTCCTACTAGTTAATCTTGATTCCACTGAAATCAGTGAGAGAATCACCCTTGGATTTTAGTGAAAGACCATGGATTCACCTAAGTCACTGAAAAATTCAGCTCAAAAGGTAAGTTTTTCAAAATGCTATGGTTGTCCACAAATAGAGAAGTAGAAAGGATTGCCTTGATTTCATAGAACCCGCTCATATCATATAGTGTTTAACTCTTCCAGCATCGAAATCATAAGCTTTGTTGTGCTTGAATATCTAAGCAGACACAAATAGGCTTTGGTGGCTTGTGTTCTGGTGGTTTTTTTTAATACAGCTCAAAAAGCATTTTCATTGGAATAAAACAATGTGAAAACTGTCCTTTCTCTCTTTGAGAAGTATTATGAGATTTATATTTCTTTGACGATGTAATTTTTTTCCTAGATAACATAGTGCATTTTTCTATCTAGTCATCAGGTAAATATATTTGATCATGTAGCACTTGGGACACTATTAGTAAATATGGAAAAACAAGAAATTGTAAAATTGGCAAAGATGTATTTTTAGAGACTGCAGCACAAAGATGTTTCAGAAAGTAGTATCGAGGTGGTTCCTAGTCAAGTTCCTCAGAACACGATCTTGGAACTCATCTGGTTTATTGTTTTCAGTCTAGCACAGTTTGAAATCCGTAATGATGAAGTTTGCCAATGCCATGAATGTGGAAGGTAGGATGGAGATCAGAATTGAATACCAAAAGATCTGGATGAAAAGAAATAGGACTAGACTGAAATGCAAGGTCATGCACGTGGAGCTAATAATGAAGAGTTATCCGGTATGCTGGAGTTTTATCAGCTGGAAATGTTTTGTAGGAAAGGGATGGTCAATCTCTGAATGAACGAACTACCAGTATGATGCAGCATAAAAATGGTAAATGCAAACTGAAAATGTATTGCAGAAGATGAATCCATGAGAGACAGGCAAGCACTGGCACCATTCCACTAGGCCCTGGTTAAACCTCAGCTGCAATAAAGTATTGAGTTTTCTGGCTGGGAAAGGTAACCTTGAAAGCGAACAGATGCAGAAAAGGCTATGGAAGAAAACAGGAGAAGAGGCCGAATTTTCAGGATGAGCCTGAAACTCTTTTCTTGGTAAGAAGATATATAGGAAAATGAAGCAGAGGTGACTGAGGTCCATAAATACATCAGCGGGTAAATAAAAGAAAGAAGAAAAGTTTCATTAAATGATAATACTGAAACATGAAACATTCTTAGATGGACATAAACATACTGAGGTTGTCCTGGTTTCAGCCAGGATAGAGCTGGTTTTCTTCACAGAAGCCAGTGTGAGACTGTTTTGGATTTGGGATGAGAAACTGTTGATAAGGTGCTGATGTTTTGGGTTGCTGCTGAGCAGTCAAGGACAGTCCAGCTTCTCGTGCTGGCCTGCCAGCGAGCAGGCTGGGGGTGCACGGGGAGCTGGGAGGGGACACAGCCGGGACAGCTGACCCAGACTGGCCAAAGAGATATTCCCTACCATCCGACGTCATGCCCAGTACATAAACTGGAGTTGGCCGGGGGGCGGAAATCGCTGCTCGGGGACAGGCTGTCGATCGCCGGGTGGTGAGCAATTGCTGTATTGGGCATCACTTGTTCTTGTACATTCCTTTGTCGGTATTATCATTGTTGTTTCCTTCTTTCTTTCTGTCCTATTAAACTGTGTTTATCTCAACCCACAAGGCTTTTTTTTTTTCCTAATTCTCTCCCCCACCCTACTGTGGGAGGGGGAGTGAGCGAGCGGCTGCGTGGTGCTTAGTTGCCGGCTGGGGCTAAACCATGACAGTCCTTTTTGGCGCCCAACGTGGGGCACGAAGTGTTTGAGATAATGACAAGTTTGATTGGAATGTGCTAGATGATAATATTTATAGTTGTTATTGCTGTTTAGCCATTAATTGCCAGGCCCCTGTGCTTGCCATGGGTTTGCCTTCCCTGCATGTATTAGCGTCCAGTGCTCGTTAGTGGCTGCTTTTTGCTTTCGATGCTGCTGTACTGCTGATCGTCTGACTCTGCTGTGCCTGGGAAGATTCTGATAACAGCAATGGCCTTGGGCCTGGGCTGGCAGATGGCCGGGGTATTGCTGGTTTTTTTTTTTCCTGTGCTGCTGTACTGAATAGGCTGGAACTCCACTGTGAACTTGAGTCGAAGGGACTGTGACCTGTGGGTGAGTCCATGTGGGAGCAGGACACCCCGAAGCGTCTGTGACCGTGCGTAAGCCCATGCCAGGAGCAGGTATATCTCAAAGCATCTGTGGCCATGGTTATGTCTGTGCCGCAGCAGGTATACCTCTGATGGGATTGTGGCACACGGATAAGTCCACGCTGAAGGTACATCTCGAAGCGCTGTGGCTGTGGATAAGTCTATGTTGCAGCAGGTGCACCTTGAAGCATTATTGGTTGTGCATGAGGTCATGCTTGGAGCACCTCAAAGTGTGTGGCCATGGAGAAGCCCTCAACAGTGCAGGTATATTCCTGGAGGAACTGGAACTATGGGTAAGGCCACGTTGGAGCAGATTTATCTCTGGAGGTAGTGTGGCCCGTGGAGACGGCCGTTTTGGAGCAGGTGCACCTCGAAGTGACTGCAACTGTGGATAAGTCTATGCCACAGCAGATATACCCCTGGAGAGACTGTGGCTCACGGAAGGGACTGCAGTCTGTGGATAAGTCCAAGCTGGAGCAGGGGCAAGGGGAGGAGTTCATTGCAATGTTAAACCCTATGGTCCAGTACAAAGGGCCCAGGGGTGGAGATTGTAATGGAAGTACCTTTAAACTGTTGTAACCCACGATTTGAGTTGCATGTTATAGGAACTACTATAGCAGGAACCACCTGAACAAATGGAGGACAAGCCTTACAAGAAGCAGTGCCAGTGCAGCAGTGACCTGACCTGAGCCGGCTTTGGTGCTTAGTTGCTGGCTGGGGCTAAACCACGACAGAGGTGGAAATGAAAAAGGTTTCTAGTCTTTACAAATTTTACAGTGGCTTTCCAGTTAGATTACATAAGAAGAAAGCTTTCAAAAGAAATCTTGGTAGATCTAATCCCATTATGAATGTGATTGTCATATTCCTGAGTCAGGAGGGAAATAGGATACATGACACATGTCCCTTCCATTCTCACCAGCAAGACTCCAGGGGCATCAATGCTTCTAAATTACTCTAGAAGGGTAATATATGGTTCTTCAATACCTAAATATGTAGAGACTGAATCCATGTATTTAGCAACGTGTGTTTCTGACAGGAAAATTGAACAATACCAAAGATCAGATTGCTAAAATTTTACTTGAAAGATTAAGATTAATTTGTACACCAGCTTCTAAATATGGCACCTAGAAGGATTATGTACACTTTATAGGATGTCACCTGCAATGCAGGTGCCACTTATCTCTCTCTATTTCTGCCAGCTACATGTATCATGAAATGCAAATTTGCTAAGCATGTGATGCTGAGTGTTTGGATTTGTTACAAAAAAAATCTGTTAAATATGGAAGTAAATGTAAACAGTCATGCTCACAGGCAGCTCTTGAAATAGATTATTCAACACATACTTGTATACATTTACTATTCTCTTCCATAAACCCAGAGTTGGAGTTAAAGAAATTCAGCTGTTTCCATTGTCCAGAGCTTGCTGTGGATCGACAGTTCAAGGAGCAAAACACATCAGCAAGGAGAGGTTGCCAAGGTGTGCATGATGAATTTTCTGAATTCTGTAGAAAAGAGCAGAGGGCTCAGCTCTGTACCATCTCTCTACTGTGATTGAGATCTGTGAATTCAAATAGGCACGTGGCTTAGTCAAAGTTCAGAGCAGCAGTCTGCATTGTGGTTCCAACAAAACTTCTAAACTTAGAAAACGGCTGGTGGTTACAGAAATGATAAAAAAACAGGATCCTTAGCTTTAATCCCCACAGACCTGACCTTAACTCGGCTGGTTTTGGATTACAGATGAATCATGTGATTGTCTATCTTGGTCTAGCACAGCAATTCCTGGCCAACAAGATCTTAGCCAACAAGATATCAATTCAGAGGAAATACTCACTCAGTGATTCTTACAAAACTTCCCACAAATAAAAGTCCCTGCCTGTGGGTTTTAGCAGAGAAAAAGGAGCCCCCTGCTGTATAGCAATCAGTCCTTGTTAAGCTAAAGGTTTTTGGTTTTCAGGTTCAGTGGAAAATGAGTGTGAAAAAAAACTGTAATATTTTATGTCCTGTTGAAATTCCCTGAAGACATAATTTAGCACAATAAATTTCTTGTTGTGGACAGTAAAGGAAAAAGGGGTTGTATTTCACTTTTTATTCAGTGCTTGTTCCAAATCAGAGAACAGGAAAGGCTATCCTGGCATTGCTGTTAGAAAACTTGGAGAGAGAAGGAAAGGCTTCCAGCCCCCCAGAAATTCCAAGTGATTTCCCTGTCTCCTAGCTCTGCTTGGATCCTTTCTCCCGCTATAAGTGCAATATTTTAAGTGCTCAAAATAATGAGGTGACAGCACCAAAAGTGAAGTGGGCTGTCAGTGTCAAAGCTGGAAATTTTCCAGGCACTTCTAGACAGTAGACAAACTTTTCCAGTTTGGCTCCAAAATAAATGTTCAGCAAACTTTTAAGTAGCAGATTATTCCGGGATTTAGAGTTTCACTATGTTTGAAGAACTAATATTCAGTTATGACCTAAGTCTAAAGCATAGGTGGGTTCCAGTTTAGCTTGTACAGGGATTACGAAAATATTTTTGTTTTTACAGGACCTTTCCTCATCAGCGCACAGGATGACTTATCTCTGGGGATAAAGTGAGACGTGACGTATAACAATACTGTCATCTGTTTTCTCTCTGACTTCTTTTTATTTTTGATTTTTAGAATGTATGCAGTGAAAGAAGTTTCAGTATGCATTTCAATTAATATTTCATTCTCAAACCATTTAAATGGTGAAATGAAGAGTGGGATACTATCCCCTTACATTGCTAGGAAGTTAGAGCAGTAAGCTGGAATAGCCACCAAAACAGAACTGTTCACATATTTCTCACGATTTATGGGTATTTTATTTTTTGATGCCCTACTTAAAAGCCTGGATCTCATTTGTAGAAATGCTCACCTCTCAGCTGTGGTGAGCACAAAATAGCCTTTCAAAAAGCAAAATACTAATTCCTAGATAATTTAAATTTATACTCAAAATTGGTGGATATTCTTGCTTTAACTTGTTGTGTCTCAGTTCTCATCTCTACAATGGGAATAATGAAAGCACTGTGAAAGTAATTTAATATTCATTTGTGAGATATGCAGATGCCATATTGACTGGTATCAGAGAAAATTCTCTGAAGATGCAATTAATATTTTTTCTCAGTAGAGTTTGAATAAATCAGTAAAAAGTGCCTGATTTGCCCAAAGGCCAATGAAAATAAAATAAACCAAAACATTACACTGCTGCTTAGTCATTGAGCAGGACTCATCTTCTGCAGTGATAGATGTCCTATGCTGATGGAAGAAAAAACAGTACATGGTTTTGTAATTTTAAACTGTGTTATAATGTATATCTACAAGTAGGGAAGGAGAAGATGAATAGAGTTAGTAAAGGTGACTTCAGTTCTAATGTTGCCTAATACATGACAGCAACACTTTACCGTAATAAGAATTAGAGGATCCCCTTCTTCCCTTTCCTTTTCCTTCCTCTCTCTCCTTCTTTTCCGTTCCATTTTCCTTGCCTTTTCTATTCTTCAAAGAAGAATTAACAGAAATATTTCAAAAAAATGGCCTGATACCAACAAGATTCATCGCTGAAGTCGGGAAGTTAGACTTACAGGATATGTTTCTGCCAGTACAGCTAATGTCAGGCTTGACAATGGTAACAGATGGTCACCCCTTGTGCAGAGCAGCACCAGAGGAGAGTCAGGAGCACACTTTGCCAACAGGTTTCACAGATATTTATTGATAACAGCGAAATGCTGAGGTTTGGGATGGTTGGTTCATTTCCAAGATCTGCATGGCAGTATGCTCTAGTATTACAGACTTTTCTGTTTCTTTTTCTACCTTCATGTTTTATTCCAGTTCTCTCTCCCCCCCCCCACTTCATTCTCATCTTCACATCTTCACTGGCTTGTTTCCACCTGACTTTTTTCACTTAGCCAGTCTTCAGTATTTAGATTTTTTTTTTCTTATCACCATATCCAAAATTATAAACCTCTCACATGGTTTTCCCATCTGACTTCCACAGAGACAGATCTGTTGCCTCTTCCCATGCTCTTTCCTGCACCTAGCACATAGTCAACTGAGTTCAGTCTCTTCCTTACCAGTTCCTCCCAGGTCTCAGGTCTTTCTCCCATGCTTTTTACCACTGAAATCCCTGTCACTTCATCTTTGCCAGCTCCCCGGTCCCAAGAAATCCAGGAATGACTTCTTGCGTTTCTGTGTGCAGCTGAACCAGCCTCCTTCTCAGAGCAGCTTTGGATCTAACCAAATGAAGATCAAAGGAAAAACAGACCCTCTTGCTTAAGAACAGCAGCATTGGGAGAGACAAAACCAGGCAACATCTGAATATACCTGGCTGGAGAGCAGCTAAACATATGCGTTTAGCTTCGTAACTCCAACAAACTGCTATTTATGTGTGAACTGAACTTCCAAATGTTCATGAACTGGAAAAATTAAAATTAATTTTTAGGAAGATTCCAAGGAGTCCTCAACTAAACTAGTACTTATCAACCTGCCAACTTACAAGTCTCCTCTCTATTACCTGCAGGTTCTAGAGTTCTTAAAAAGTAAGTCTTACAAGGAATGCATTAGTAAGAAATAAAACAATGATGTCCCTCGATCTCGTTCTCAGGTATAGTTGAGCGATTTTGTTGGGTATGCTAAAAACATAAAGCTTGATGCAGACCTCCAGTATACAGAATTTCATGCTGAATCACTAAAGTTTAGCAAACTTATAAGAAGCTAAAAGCAGTGTAAGATAATGGCAGTGTCAGGAAGAAACATGGAAGGGGCAGTAAAATAGCTGAGAGTTATTCCTCTTATATGCAAACCTCAGCTATTTTGTCAATGCTTATCTGAATGGAAAACAAGAGTCAATAGACCTTGTATGTTAGTTTGGAACTGAGCAGAGCAGTAAAAACATCATAAACTTGTGAAAATGATGACTAGTGTGGGTGCCAAATGACCAAATAACTCTGTGCATATCCATTGATCTTATATCAGAATTACTGTTAGGTCTTTGAATATATTTTTTTTTCTTCCTAAAGGCAGTCATGCATGGACATATGAAGGCAGAATTTGATTGTAAGCCTAGTATCTTTGGATTTTTTTTTTTCCCAATATGAAAGTCTCTCTTTAACATGCTAGTCACATTTCACTATGATTTAAATAAGCTACCTCTCAGCCTATTATGGTTTAGTATGTTTTCCTGTATATTTAGAAAGAGTTGTCAAAACTCTCAGGTGCTGCAGATAAGCCTGCAAAGCAGAGCTTCAACAAAATAAAGAAAGAGATGGTATAAATTCTGAAATATATCAAGGTTATATTACCTTTGTTGCTTTGTATATCTAAGATTTGAATTGATTTTTCTGGTATGAAAACAATGGGGGGAAGGGACTTCTGATGTAATGCTTTGCAGAAGCTAGAAAAGTCAATAATATGCAGACAGCTCAAAAACACAGTATTTACTGATTCAGTGAAGCATGTTTTTAGTGGATTATGACAGCAAGTTCCAACCTAACAGAAGTATATCAGTTAGTTTTCTTGAAAATTATATCTATTCTTGTAATATATGAGTTTACATAATCTTGTAAGATCCTTAAACACCTTAATTTTTTGTGAAGTTCTTGAAGGGCACAATTTTTTTTTCAAAAAATAAGGCAATCTGTCATAAAAAGTTGGGGTATAAGACACTTCATATGGAACAGAATGCAAGTTTGAAAAATTTGGATATTACATAAAACATACTTCTATGATAGACCAGATGTTTTACAAATAAAGCAACACTATTCTAATTGCCAGACTATTACTGAAACTTGAATTTTAAACTGAAAATGCAGGCAGAATGTATTCCTAGTAGTATTAGCTACAATATTGTTTAACAACTGAGACCATGTATCTACATGTGACAAAACAGCATGGCTTTTAATGGTCAGATTTGGCTCGCAAACTGAATTTCATATTTTGTCAAAACACCACCATTTCAAGCTACTTCTTGGTTCCCTACCATTATATACGGAAGAGTAGTGATCCTGTACCAATCAGTATCATTTTCTCCATCTTTTCGACTTTCTTAGAAAACCCTCTTGAGTATCAAAAAGTTCACTTGGTTTAAAGGGATCAATGAGATTACAAGCCAATGCAGCCATATAGCAAGTGTAATGAAAGCTGGGCATTTAAATCTTACCATTCTTACTCATTGTTGCTGCCTTTGCTTTTTTGCACTGAATGACAGGTTTGTTTATTATTTTATCATCAAAGTCTGTTTATAATAAATGGTACATACTTCCTCAAGTTACAGTACTGAAAATGAATACAATAAAACTGTTGGACAATATGCCTTGTAGTAGAAGAATAAATAGATTTTAAAAATAAATTTATTAAAGAACAGAGGGCTCAACTTTTTATTTCCTTAAAATAATGACTACCAAATATGAGCTATTTTTGTACCACATGGAAGGCAGGAACATCACAGTTTTGCATCTGCTAATATCAATGTGATTATCCTACACAATATATGCAAAGAGGGACCAGTGTGTAATGCCCTGTACTTCTCCCATATTACAGTAGGCAACTCTCAAGTAAGGAGAAAACACTTTGGACTTAGTGAAGAAAACACAGTGGAAAAGCAACCAGTTAAAACATACCTACTTTCAATATTTAACAGGCTTTCTACAGTAGCAGTAAGCATTCATTCATTTTTGAGCTACGAATGACTACTCTTGCCACAACAGGTTGAAATATAGCCTAAATTTAACACTATACTCTTTCCCATCCCAAACATCTACTCTTGAAGCCAGGCAGTCTCATGCACTCAAAATCTGTTGCTAATGTATCAGTCACTTCTTGATTTTCTTACTGATCCTAATGAAAATGGGATCAAGACTTCATTTTCTCAGATTAAAACCATACAACAGCCAGCAAAGAGTCTGGGCCTTTCTCTCCTTGGGCTAAGACAGCACAGTGCCAGCTGACTATGTGTCTGAGGAGCTGGTCAAGGTGACAAAAAACACCCCTAAAATCTTCCTCCTTGGGGAAAACAAAGAAAGAGCCTCTAGAAAGTGGGTAAGTCCCGTGAATATAGATTTTTTAGCATTTTCCAGAGTTTCATGTTTGTTTTTTTGGGGAGGGTGTTTCCTAAGACAATTTTAAAGCCATTTCTAAATCCTAAGAGGATTTAGAAAGCAATGTGAGAGGATGTAGATGTTATCCTACACTCCTCATCCCCTAATGAGCAATGGGATGTGTTTCATGCACAGCCTGGCCATGAGAAAGGAGATGAAGGTCTTCCTTCATGCTGTCTCCTCCACTTCAGATGGCATTTTGCTTCCAGGACCAGTTTCTGCTGTAACATACCAGCTTCTTGTATTCACTGTTGTCACCCAACTAGCCCTACTCTCCATCCTCATCACCTTTCCCATTCCTTTTCTACAGATCCTCATGGGATCAGTCATCTTTTTGCACATATTATCTTGCATGCCCTGACCAGACAGCTCAATTAAGCAGAGACAGATTCAACTTCTCTGAATGCAGACTTTCCAAATCAAATATTTTGGAATGTGGCTATTAGGACCATAGCCTAATGTCAAACTGTCCTATGTCAAAAAACAAAACCAAAACCAAACAAGCAAAAAAACAAAAACCAAAAAACAAAACCAGAAAACATCATACTTCCATTTTTCCACAGCTAAGTTGCTTGCGTAAAGAATAAGGTGCAAGGTAAAACTTTCATATTCTTTCTGTATCAGTGATTGATGGTTGGACTTGATGATCTTAAAGGTCCTTTCCAACCTTAATGATTCTGTGATTCTGATCCTATAACTTGTCCTCCAAGTGGTGGCATTTTTTATAGTGCTCAGCAGGGGGTTGAGAGCTGTGTTTTTAGCTTCACTTCTTTTCTATACTCATTTTCTATATTAATTTTTTAAATTATTTTTAGGTATGTTATTTATATAATGGGTGCATATGTATATAGGATGTACATGTGCAAGCATGTTTATGTATGAATATATAACCTCAGGCAGAATGTATTTGGATTAAAGGGTATATACATATATGTGTATATGCATCTATAATATCTATGGAAGGAAAAAAGGGCCCTATATATCCTATGTTCATAGTCTAATTTTGATTATGTTGGGTTTTCCTTGGTTTCTCTGTGTAAAAGTACTGGAACTAAAACTTGAAATGACACATGGTCTAAATAATACATAATTAAATGGTGAAAGTAAAATTATCCAAAGTAAGAATTCTCCATATGCTGCTGTCCATCTTTGTACATATTACCTTAAGCATAGCACAATGTTTTTACTCATAAAATGAACACAAAGTAGCAAAAACCCCACAGTATATTTCTTTCTTATTGCTTTTATCGTTGAAGGGACCCTTTTTAATTGCAACATAGGAGAGGGGAGTTTACTATGAGAAGAAAATGGCTTGTCCTTAAAATACAAGAATTTGATCGCATGCTATTGTTGCCTGCCAACAATGAGCTAAAGAGGTTAATGGATCATGAGTCTGGCAAACAGCCACGCTGCCTCCGGCTCGATACATATAACTGCGTAATCTGGGTTAAGGTTTGGTGCTATTGTTTTTAATCAGGGCATGAATTGTTGGTAAATAAAAGTTAGATTTTTTTTTCTTCTCGAAAACAGCACCACTGATCACTGATCGTGATTTCCACAGCCGGAGGGGCGAGGGAAAGCAGGCGGCGGCCTCCCGCCCTCCCAGACCCCCAGCGCCCCCGGGCTCGGGCGCTGCCCTCCGCGGCCGCCGACCCGCCCCGCGCCGCCCGGCGCAACCTGCGCGGGGTCACGGCGCGCCCACTTGGCGGGTACGAGCAGCTGCGCGGCGCGCCGCGGCCCTCCGCGGGTATTTCCAAGTTACTGGGGCCGGGCCTCTCCGCCGCCGGGTACTCCCTGGCAGCCGGGCTCCTGCCGCCCCCCGGGCTGCCTCCGCTCCCGCTGTGCCAACCAAACCCCAGGGCCCAAAACCCAGAGAGAGCGCCCAGGGGCCCTCTCCACACCCCGCGGCAAACTCCGCTTGCAACTCAGAAACCACCGCCGGGAGCCACCTCGCCAGCAAGTGAGGGGTGTGGGGGGGGTGTGTGCGTGCCGGGGTGTGTGCGTGCGTGTTTTGGTTTGTTGTGGGTTTTTTGAGAGGAAGACAGAACTACCGTCAGGAACCGAAAGCACACGAAAAGTACATGGCTCCCTCTCTCCCATCTTGCATGTTTCTTGGGTACACTGTTGGAGGAGACAAGCAGCAGCGGCAGCGTTATAATGCAAATCACAAAGCGAGCAACTTTCAATGCTGTTGTGACTATTTTTGATTCCTCTCCCGAGAACGGGCTTTTTTGGTGTGCGTGTTGCTTTTCCACCCCCCTCCCTTTTCCGTGTGATTGTTATAATTATGCCCTCTCTCCCTTCTCCGCTTGCTCCCCCCCCGCCAAGAAGCCAGGCAGAAATGATGCACTGCCCTCGGTCCTCTTCAGCCGGTCGCTCCGCTCAGGCAGCAGGTGAGGCGAGCGGGGATAGCCCCGGTCGCGGGCGGGCGGTGGGGCACGGCACCGCTGCCCGGCCAGGGCGGGCCCTCCCCGCCGCCTCTCCATTCCTCCGCCGTTGCTCCCAGGGCCCGCCGGCAGCTCTCGGGGGCAGCCGGCGCCCCCTCTCCGCCCCTCGCTTCCCCCTTCCTTCCAGCCTTCAGTGCCTGGGGGAGCCCGGTCGCTGCCCGCGGAGGGTCCGCTGAGCGCCGCGCACGCCGGCGGAGGGCCCTGCCCTGCTCTTCCCTCGGCCGCCGTGCGAGCCGGCAGCACCTGCATCAGCGGGCTGGGAAAGAGGGAAGGAAGGAGGGAGGGAAGGAGGGAGGGAAGGAGGGAGGGAAGGAGGGAGGGCAGGAGGGAGGCTCCTGCGTGCGCGGGGAGAGTCTCCAGCGCCCAGCTGGGCGCTACCGGCAGCGGCTGCCGTGCTGCACCGCGGGCGGTGGCGGCTCCCGCCGCTGCCGCGGGACCGCAGCTTTGGGGCGGGGGGCTCAAACCTGGGCCGGGAAGTAGAGACAGAGTTTTGTTGTTTTTTTTTCTTTTCTTTCCTGGCGATTGGGCTTTTTTATTATCATTATTTTTAATCCCTCCTCCCCGCTCCCCCCCCTCCACCCCGCCCGCGGTGCGTGTGCCACCGGGGGGGATGCGCGCCTCCCCCAGCCCCTTCCCCGGCAGCTCCCGCCGCGGCGGCGGGGCGCGGGGCTCCGCGGGAGGCCGCGGGGCCGGGGCCGCGCTGGGCCGCACCTGGCCACGCCGCGCTGCGCCGGCTGCGCCCCCTGAAGTCCCCCGCCGCTTCCCGCCGCTCCTGGCTGCCGGAGCCTCCGCTCGCTTGTGTCCAGCAGCGCGCACACGCAGGCAGGCGCGGACGCACTCGCTCCCTCGCTGACTCGCCGCGCTTTGCCCAGCTGCCCAGGCTGCCGCGCAGCGCCGCGCCGCGCAGCCCAGCAGGAGCTCACTCCCTTCCCTCCCTCCCTCCCCCTCCTCCTCTTCCTCCTCCTCTTTCTCCTCCTCCTCCCTCTCTCCCGCCCGCCCGCCGCTCTGAAGGATGCCCGGTAAGTAGCGGCGAGGACCGGCACCTCTGCCGGTGCGTGATCTGACGGGTTAGGCACCGCTGCCGCCCGCCGGGGGGAGCGCGGGGCGGGGGGGCGAGGGGAGGGGAGATGACAGCGAGGGGAGGCAGGAGGCGGCGGGGCGCGCCGGGTGCTCCTCGGAAGGACTTTTAGCTGCGCAGCCGGGACTTGGATGTGGGCGCCGAGGGACGGGGTCTGCGCACCGCAGCGGGCACCGGCCGGGGCGGGGGCGCTTCGCCTGCGCTGCGGGTCGCTGCCGGCAGCACCGCGGTGAGTACGGGGCTCCGCGCCGCGCCGGGGTCCCCCGGGGACGGGGAAGGTGTGGAGGGTTCCCTACCGTGCGGGGGGCTCTCTCCTCCGTCGCTCCGCTCCGCGCCTTGCCGGGGCCCGGGCGCGAAGGGCACGGTGTCCCCGGCGCGCCTCGGGGATTGTGCCCCGCTTCTCCCCACCGCGGCTCTGCCCACGTCCCCGGGAGCTGCCAGCGCGGACCGGTGTTTCGGAAGCCGCGAAGCAGCCGCCGGGGCGGGAGGAGAGGGAGGTCCACTGGGCGCCTCACCTGCGGAGGGGAGCGCCCAGGTGCGGCGCGGCGGGGAAAGCGGAGCCCCGGCCGGTGTCCGCCAGCGCGGCGAGAGGGTGCTCGCCGCCCCCTGCCCGCTCCCCGTCCCGGCTGCGCCCTCCCGTGCTCTACAGAGGGCTCCGGCGGCAAAACGCTCTTCCCTTAGGGAAGGAAGGCTTAACGGTGGTAAAATGTTTGCTGTCAGATCAGTGCGTGGCTCTGCTTAGCTGGGGGTTGCGCAGGGCTAACTCCTCTCAGGCTGGGTTTCAGCTCGGACTACGGAACGCCGGGGGCACCGGGCAGGGGGCTTTCTGTTCTCCTAGGCTGCCCGGTGCGGTTTGTGGGAAACATATAAAAGCTGACTATTGTTGGAGATTTTTAAGTGGATTTTGCTAAATTATTTAAATATTTTTTCTTACTTTTGCAATGCCTACTTTGACAATGATACCTTTTCTCAATGTGTTTTGCGTCCTGGGTATGATAACTCTCCTACTGAAGTCAATGAGAGAACTCTCAGTTCAGAGGAAGAAGGTTCTGGCCAATACCGAACACTTTCTCAATGAAAGGGACTGGGCAGAAGGCTGAGAGATGGCAAAGTGAGAGAGATGTATAAAAGAAACTTAATTTTTAAAAGATAGCTTTTTAACCAAAGGAGATTTATCTTCACTGTGCTAGAAATGCCCTCTAGATTTTCATTCCCACTTTGCAGTGGAGAAATACTGGGATGATGTTATGACACCTTTGATGGACCAAAGCCCATTGTTTTACATTATAAAGTATTACCAGATTAGTACCTTACACTTTTCCGGTGCTGTGTATCTTTTTTTCTCACTAAAAAGTTGGAAACAGAGGGAGACCACTGCGACAATTGGACGGGCTCCCACTGACTTCAGTGGCCTGTGGATCAGGCCCAGAAAGGTTCCGTAGAGAAGTAACAAGAGAAATGTAGTAGTTTGTAAGGTAAGGTGTTGCATAAGCATTTAACTCATGAACAGCCTCCCTCTAGGAAGGAGAAAAATCTAAATGTACATTAATTTCTTAGCCCATTTTTAAGAACAATTTCACAACACAGATACAGATAAGAAAGAATGCTTCTGATTAATAATTAAAATGCCCATATTCATATGGACTAGAAGGAAGATTTTATGCAAAAAAGAATCCATTAGCAAATGGAAGTTCTAGTTCACAGAACATTCTCTGCTCAGTGCAGTATTTAGATTGGGCGTAGTCAGATATATAATGAAAAAAACAAATAAAAATATTGGTATTCAAAAGGCGAAAGCTAGTCTTATTCCTGTAACTTGACTAACCATTTTCAGTTGCTTGGAATGCCTTAAAAAGGAAAGCATGAAAACACGCTTTTAAACTTTTTTTCAAACCTGAGTGTTGAAAGAACCCCAAAAATGCTGCATGTGGTCAACAACTTTTCAAGTATCAGAATTATGCCCATACTCCATTGAGAATCTGTCTATTACATTGGTAAGAAAAATAACCTTTCTCAGTTACGGTCCAATAATAATGTGTCCCTTCTAAGCACAAGTTTTTGTTAAAAAGCAAGTATAAAAGAAGTTTGAGGTGCTACATCTCTTGTTCAGCTTTACTTGTAGGCATCTGGTTGAATTGTCATTGAATTGAACTGAATGTGCCACTGATATTTAACTGTGAACACATTAAGATGTTCATGTTACAATGGAAAAAAAAAAAGCCTATACAATGGACACTGCTTCACTGGTTATCTCTTCTCTCCTTGCACTTACATAGGGAAGAGATATTTTTTAAATATCATATTACAATTTCTTTCCTATTTTCCCCATGAAGTCAACTGTTTCTTTCATCACCTGCCATATATGAAGGATACATATTTTATGGGACATTGCATGGGGAAAAATTCTGAGCTGCTATGTTGCTTCCCATATTCTCCACTCTACCTGCTGTTTAAAAATACATTGTAATGCCACAATCTATTTTTGTTGCTAATACTTCCATTTCAAGTCAAATGTGAAGAATACAGTGATTACTTCATTTTAAGAGTTTTGGACTTTTTTTTGGGGGGTGGGTGGTGGTTTTTTTAAGGTCCGAAGCAATGCTTAATCCTCTTTGCTTGCTTGGATGAAAAGAGTCAGCAGTTCTAAAAATGAGGATATATGTTTGCATAAATCTTCAGTTTTGTCCTGAAAGCCATCAATTTGAAATACTGTATTATTTTCATTTTGGTGTTCCAATACTTCTTCATATGTGCATATGGAAATGCAGTCAGATGTTCTTGTGGACAGAATTTCCAAAATAGAAAGCTAGGTTTTTTAGGCTTACGTGTAACTGAAGAGTGTAAGATTTGAATACTTAAAATGGGGTTGAAAGAAGCCAGATAATGAAGTACTGGGAAACTTCAGGAGATGATTCTTAATAACCATTACTCACCTTTAGCATCTCTATAAACTTCGTCCTGTTTTGAGGAATAAGTACTGTCTATCTTTATTCAGATATCTCTTGTTCTAGACTATTGCAAATTTCCTGTCCCTTGCCTCACTCTGAAACATGTTTATGCCATTGAATTGCTACGGTTGTGAAGTGAATGGTAGCAAGTGTTTACGGGTCTCCCAGTACCTGAATCTAGGAAGCAGTATTAGTGGGATTGTTGAAAGTCACCTGAACTTTGTGATCATTACACCTTTTAAAACTTTTTCAAAATAAATCTGATTGTTTGTTAATCCTAGAACACATTTGTCATATTATTTATTCAGGACTATATTCTTCTATCCAGCAATTTAAGAACAAAAGCCTCCACTGTAGCTCAAATCAATCAAAATATTGGGTTTAGGTTATACATTGTACATATGGAACCTGGCATGTAAAGCAGATGGTATGTAAAATTATGCATAGCATGTCTGGAGAGCCATACAATATCTAAATGCAGTGCAACAGAACAAGGAAAGAGTGTCACATGCAACTTAAAATATCAATTACTGGCCTATGTCTAGTCTCAACTGCGCTTTGTTTTCGCACGCACGCGCGCGCGTGTGTGTGTGTTCAGTTTTCTCTTACTTCAGTCAGGACATTTCCTAGATAATATGATCTTCCCTATTAAAGCATGCAGATTGAAATGATATGCTACTGGCGAAATGAAATAAAGATGGATATACAAAAAAACCGAGTTTAGTTTGGTTTGGGTTCAGAATACAAATGCATGCCAATTAAAAAAATAAACAAGAACAGAGCTTTTAATCCTGTAAGGAAAATGGCCAGACACCATTTGCTACAAAGATTGTGTTTTCCTATATTATTTATGCACTCGGTTTGCGCAGCCCAGCAATAGCGCTTAGTAGTACTTCTGTCCTGCTGCACAAGTACTGTGTTCGCTCCACACTCTCGCTCAAGTATTACAAGTCTGTAAGCACAACGTTTCTTCCTGAACAAACAAGCATTACTGTGCATTGTTAACACAATCAGATGAAATGGTAATTGCAGAAAGATTCACATCAGCAAAACCCTTAAATAAATATTAGTCTTTAAGCATGTGCTGACCTCAAAGGGACCTAATCACGTTTTGTTGATCAAAGATGCTTTCATGATCAATGACCATGAAAAGTAATAATTTTCCGAAGGTTATTCAAGTGTCTAAATCTGTGATTATAAAATATTGTCAGCATCAGACAGCTTTAATTTTTAACTTCCAGGGGAAAAGCTTTAAATATTTCTACCTTTTTTTTTTTTTAATGTTTTTTATACTTTAGAAGTACTGCAAGCAATTAACTGTTTTAAAAAGAGTTGCCCAGCTGTACTCTTTGATATTTCTAATCAAAATGAACTTTTGTAGATAAGATGTGAAGGATGGAGTTTATAATGAAGAACTACCACAAAGTGAACTCTAGGTATAGTACCGGGAACTAATACTGCATAAGGTAGACTTTAATAGCCAATTCTGTAAGATCCATTTTTCAAGGAGGCAAACTGAAGGAATGCCCCCATGTTTAAACTGTTGAATATCCCCAAACATTTTTAAGGATTTTTAAGGTACCTGAGTTGATATAGAATGTTTTACACCAAAAAAAAATAGTAATTTCTGTACTTCTTGTGCACCAGCACCTTTAGCCCTTATGCATCTTATTGCTTGCAAGTGTTGCTTGAGAAAATACAGCGCTCTGTCTGGGGGATTAAAGTAACACGTTTGCCCTGATATGTTACAGAACAGTATCTATCAATCCATTTCTCTTTTGGAGATGAAAGAACTTTTATCCATCCAAGTCACTGTAATACAATCTTGTATTATAATGGCTTGAACAATCTTGACTGCACACAGTTGCTGGAGTCTCCAAAGGACTGTCATAAATAAAACTATTAGACTTTATTATAGCAGACACACATTCAGAGGCTACCAAGGGATGACAGGATTTTACACTGCAGCACAAATTGCTAAAAAATGTCTGTGAATATCAAAAATCGTTGGTAGAAGGACTTCATAAACCAGTTTATAATCTATCAATATATGCTGTTTTTCTTTAAAAGCGTGTAAAGGAAATATTAACAGATTAATCCTATGTAGAATTAAGGGGAAACTGAGCAAACAAATACGGGATTTATCCTCTACAACAGGTACTTAAGCTTGCTCAGCAGCGTGTAAACTTTCTGTACTAGCTGACAGACTTTCAACATACATCAAAACCTCCCTTTGCAACCTGGCATTGCTACTGTGATGACAGCATTAGAAAACTGGCATCTCATGGGAGACAAGTCAGTTTACATCAATGGAAACGGATTTACACTGCATCCTGGATTCTGTGCATACATGTTTGGTTTTATTTTTTCTCTTACCAGGTACTACTGTAGAAAATATGACTTTTGCCAGATATACAGACACAACTGCATTTGGCAAAACCCTAAATGAACCAAGAAACAATGTTGGAAATGGTGGAGACATGGCAAAATAAAGCCAAAATATGTAAGGATGTGTTTTGTTGGTTTATTTAAGAGAGGAAAAAATGCACTCTTTCCTGAAAGGACTTTAAGACAGAAGGAAAACATAAAAATAAATGCAACTGAGGTTAAAAATAAAATTACAAAAGTTGAGTTACCTAACATGTTCTGGCCACGGGAGAAGTAACTAAAGCTGACATACTAATAGAATGGGAGCTTCAAAAGAAGACAAAAGCCAGAAAAGAACCATTTCCCATGTTGGAAATCCAGATGGAGCTAGCAGATTTTGTGTGTATTTGTATACGCAATTATCTGTGTGTTTACATGTGCATACATGTATAATTTTTTTCTTTTAATATCAAAATCTGTATAATGCCCTACTTTGTTATTGTCTGGCTTCCTCACCCCAGCAGGGATTTGCTGGTTGCTCTTCCTTTCTGACCATGAAGATACAGAGGAAGATATGACAGCACAATAAATAGCTCAAAGTGGTTAAGCTGTTTCCTGAAGGTAAAACAGCAGGGTCCAATGGTTCTCCTGCAGAATGTTTTAAACCCAAGGCTATAAATAATAGCCAGTGCTGCCAAAAAAAAAAAAAAAAAAAGTAACTGAATCCTGAAAAAGGGGAAAACAAAATGAATCTTCATTTCAGTGTCTGAAGCCAATGTTACATTATGTCCTGAAAAACATGACTCTGAAAGATACTTTTCCAGCTACAGGCTAGTGTCATCTACAATCACAGTCAAGATCTTCCTGTTAAGACTTGAAAAAGCAAGTACAGTCTTACATTGAAGAACCAGGAAAGACTGTCAGTGAATGTAATGTGGAGCTTTAGGAAAACAGAAGATGACGGTAGAGCAGAGTAGGATTTAATACAGCAGTGTATTTAATGCATTAAATAGATAGACCATTTTTTATTATCAACTTTTGATGCTGAAAAGACAGTTGACTGGATTGAGTGGAGCTAACTTTGGCACGATGTTAGAAGGTAAGACTTGGGGAAAATTATTTTAGATAATTTGCTGCTGCATGTTCTCACCTTTGTAACTGCTGTATAAGTATAAATAATGTCAGAGGTGGCAGCAAATCCTTCCTATTTACAATTTCACATTTCTACCTCTTGTAAAATGATTAATCTCCAATGTAAATTAAAGCAGATTTGCAGTAGGAAAAAATCTAATAGTGTAGAGTCTATCAGTGTAGTCAAACAGCATGCCTTTATTTCATCTGGTGGAAAATTGTATTCCCGAGTGGTGATGCACAATCTGGCTAAAATAATCTATTATAATCTTTTTGGTAAATAATTCTTAAAAAGAAAATGAGGCTGGTAAGCTTTTTACCAACCAGAGTTTTCATTCGGAGGTAGAAATATTTGAGAAGAATTAGTGAAAATTTTTTCTAGAATTAGAAGTTCTCAGTTTGCACATACCAAACAATTCTGGTTACAACTGACCTTGCTAGCCCTTCTCTCAGTATCCTATATTCAATGGTTTCCGACCTAAGAATGAAATTCACTCCCTTCAGGTATAGCCAAACAACCCAGGCTTCAAAAAGCTGAATCGTGCAATTGGAGAAAATGGAAACCCAGACCTTCATTCAGATCTGCCTGAAAGTATGTTTCGTTGCTGTGGTCACTTTCCCAGCAGTTTGTTCGTGACTGCTGCCTGGCTGCTGGTGAGGTAGATCCAGGTGAACATGAATCAACAGCTCTGTCCTCCCTTATATATTGGGCCCACAGCGTTGTAATTGCCTTTGCTTCTCTCCTGCAGGCTAGCAAAGAGACCGTTTCTGGTGCGGGTGCTTCAGAGACATTTTCATATACCTCCACCTCACACAATTTAATAGCAAGAAAAAACAAAGAGTGAATTTTGTGACAGAAGCTTTACTTACCAGCTTTATCCCTGAAAAGAAACTATTTGCTTTAACAAAAATGGATTGAAAAAATTTATCTGTCATTCAGATTTGTCATCTTTCGTATTCTGTAACAAAGCAAACTAGAATTTTTTTGTTTGTTTGTTTATTTTAGAACCAAATAACATAGAGGTTTCTTAAACATAACGTATGTTATTTTTCTTCTCTTCTCTTCTCTTCTCTTCTCTTCTCTTCTCTTCTCTTCTCTTCTCTTCTCTTCTCTTCTCTTCTCTTCTCTTCTCTTCTCTTCTCTTCTCTTCTCTTCTCTTCTCTTCTCTTCTCTTCTCTTCTCTTCTCTTCTCTTCTCTTCTCTTCTCTTCTCTTCTCTTCTCTTTGAAGTGGGAAAGAATTTCAGTGAGAAAAAGAGGTGGGAAAAAACCATGAAAATATTTCTATGCTTGCAAACAATTTTCTCTTTTACTCAAAGCAAATATATTTGATTAATGCCTCTTTATTTTTCATCACCTTGAAAACACTCTATTAAATTTAAAAAATAATTTTTTTTAATGTCACTTCACTGTCAATTACCCATAATTCATGGGTAAATAAAAATCAAAACTTTTATTACAAAAATCTTGTCTTTGAAGATATTTCAGTCAGCTCTCATGAAGACCTTGAAGATGGTTGAAATTTCTTTGAAATTTATGTTTTTCTGGCATATAAGTTCCTTGAAACCAAAGCTGTCTGTAGAAAAGACATATTTTCATATATTTTCTTTGCGGTGTGATCATATATCAATTAAAAGTGTGTTTTTTCCCCATCTGTAAAGGTTTTTTTGGTAAAAATAAGAAGGAAAAAAAGTCCCCAAAATACTGACACAAGACTCTTGCTTGTCCCTAATGAAAATATTTTTATTTCTAAAGTCTTAACATTTTTAACTTCCTTTTGCAACTTCAGAAAAGAATTTCAAAAGCTCCAAACATTTTTCCTGATGGGGAAAATACTTCTTGCTCGGTTCTAGAGCACGCACCGTTGGGTAGATCATGTTTTTTGTTGAGTGGATAAAGTGGAAGTAGCAGAAAGGTAATCAGGTGCTTTCTTTGAAAGGCACTTACTAGTGGAGAATTGCTTGTTATTTTATTCCTGAATACAGCTCATGCATTGAGTCAGATGTAAGGTGATAACAGAAAAAAAGAGGGAAAGAAGTGCCTCTTTGCCATACCTAAAGAAAATAGTGAATGGGTAATCAGGTGGGTCTTTTTAACAACTTTAAGAGGAAAGTGTCCTCTGACCAAACTGTTTTTAGGCTCAGAATGTAGGTTTAAAACACATTTAGTGGCCAGCTAGAAAGAAATCTAATTTACTTATTCTGCTGTTTCAGGAATTTAAGTTTAATATGTGTTGTTTATGTGACCTGACATGTGTCAGTTAGTAGTGCTTATGGATGAGACAGCTTGCCTCTGGATTCAGATGCACATGGGCACCAGTGCACTGGATCAATATGGAAAGCACAGCGTGGAGATACAGCGCAACCCCCAGCACGGTGGTAGGCAGAAGCTGGCCGCTCACTTCTGTTTATCCCCCAGGGACACAAGAGAACAGATTTCTTAGGGTTTGTCTCTTATTCCAGTAATAATGAGAGATTAATTGGGAACGTTCAGTGTTTGGAGACTAATTGGGAATGTTTGTTGTTTAGAATCCTTTTTCTATTACAGCTGCATTTCTGCTCCTTGCCTATATTTGCTATGAATGAACTGAGTGATGCAAGGCCTCCCGCTAGCCTGGAGGCCAGCTAAGCGCGGCCACTTCCATGTGGTTAAGCTCCCTTAGACTCCCGAGGACAGGCTGCAGCTAGCCCCCTTGGGGAACGGTCCCCAGGCTGGGGGACTAGTGCCCTAGCTGTGCCCAGGAAACCCTTGGGAGATGGCTGGTCAAGTAGCCAAGACCGAAAGAGTGTCAGGGACTGCCCCGAGATTTTATGTTTTAGAAAAAAAATAGTTCCAGGGCATAGATTCATGCCCTAGCACTATTTAATTCACTTGCATAGATGTAGTCTTGGTATTATTTAGGTCAGTGTGACTCCAAATACACACACAGTTTATTCGCTTTTCTTGTTAGAAATGAACTTCACTGATTTAAGTGGTGTTGCTACAGCATAGCATGGTGTTTTTACAAATAGCGTAAAAGGGGCTTAATACTTGTTTGTCAGCAGTCATTAACTGTGGTATATGCAATAATGTTCTGAAACTAGTGGAAGATCTAAACATGGTAAAATGCTTTAGGAAATGGTAGCTACTTTTCTGCATATTTTCATTATTTACAGTTATGTTTCTCATTGAATGCTGGGGTCGTTTTATCCAGAAATCACTGTTCTAAGGAAGCTATTATCTATTTACAGTGAATTTGTTGTTAGAAGTTTGTAAAGTATTGAAAAATCTGTTTTAGAAAAGTGAGGGTACAAGCACTTCCCAAAGATGCATTACTGACATTTGCCAGAGAATGCAAATGGAGACAAAAATCCTTATTTGGTAGAATGTTCAGTATTCTGTGTCAGAAAAAAATCACGATAAACTTCTTAGCTTGTGGTCTCAGAAATCAAACTCCTTTAAGCTTTAAAATACAGACGTTCTCAGCTAACTGAAAATTATGCTTACACAGAATTGTTGGATAGGTCATTAATTATGATTAATTAATAAGCAATTGTATGATAGTGGACTAATTGCATAACAAAAATTATATTTCAGTTAGTTGTGGAGGAAAAATACATTAATTTGCAGTGATTCTTGTCACAGATTTTTATTTCTTGGTATTTAGCATCACTGTTGCATCTTTTGCCACTTCGACAAGTCATCTTCTCTACTCTTTCTTCATCTTTTATGCGTGAGCTTTTGCAAGGCTTTATGATTATTTCACTGATGCAGGGTAGCACAACTTCAAAAATAGTGAAAATTAGTCTGAGCATGGGTAAATAAAAACGTTGCCTAGGAGGGATTCTTCTTCAGTAACCCTTCAGTACCAGTTCTGTGGTTCATGGGTTACATACATAAATAACAGCATTCTTGGGGGAAAGTCATCTAGCAGAGAGTTAATACTTTCCTATCGGTGGTAAAATAATTGCCTCCAAATGCTGTGACCCCAGGTGTGTGGTAAGACTGAATCTCAGGTGGAGGGGTCATGAGATCCCAGTGCCTTCTTTGGACAATGCTCTCAGTTAGGGCTCTAGCAAGCTGCATTGATTTAATACCTTTGGTGGTTTCAAATTGGGAGAAAGAACAAACCTAAATCTTTTAGCCATTTCTTCCTCTAAGTGATGCGTTTAGGATGTCTCTCAGGGGAGTTTCAAAGAGTCTGATTTAACTATTGCATAAGTACATAAAAAGCGAACCTGATGGGCCCAACCTACAAAAAAAATTGGATCTGAATCTGATAAATAGACAATAGTTAACTATAAGTTTCATTATTCGGTAGGAGCTATTTGGCTTGACCAAGAAAGCAGTGAAAAATTTTGTAGAAAATTGAAACTTAATGAAGCATACCAGGATTTTGAGCTCAGCTTTGGTTTGGAAGTTGGGATGACATACAAGTCACTTTGCTTTCCTATTAAAATCACTGAGTTCCCTAAAACTCTTCACGCCCGGAAAATTATGTATAATATGCAACCCCATAAATATATTTAAAAACAATAGGATAGTAACATATATTGAAAGACCCCCTGGTAAAAATCTGAGAAAAATACTGTATGATTATTTATGATATACTTGTTGGTACTGGTTTTTAATTTATTCTTAACTATATATTTTACACACTCTTAACTAAAATATAAATGTATTTTGTCACTAGGTATGGGGATGTAATGATTAAGGAGAACTGAGCATGTTCTAAAAAGTTTAATTTATTTATCAGTGATACCTAAAAAGGAATAGTTAAATAAATAGCTCCAAAGCTGGCATGGAGCTTCTTTGGTGTATGGCTGAAGCATGTCTACTAACTATAACCATAATTCGTGTTCTAAAGAACATCTAGCTCCTTGCATCCTACCGTAACACCTCTGGTACCTCTGCCTTCATCTCTCCTCTCCCTTCAGTTTGGTCTGCAGGCATGGTAGCTCTCAGTTGAATACAAGTCAGTGCAGTCCAGAGTAACAGGAACTCTTACCAAACACTTGCTAATGGATAGTGAACTACTAGCCAGTCTCAAATCTGGGGCAGACACAGAATTTACCACAAGTCTGAGATTTCTTTAGGTGTCTTTCTGGTGAAGATGAGGCCTTTTCATCCAGCCTATTTCTTGGAAAAAGCCCCAAAATTATGACCGAGCTTTGCAAACCACTTCGCAACCTGCCTCGGTATCAAAACACCATCATTTGTGTAATAAGCGTAAATATTCCAGTCTACGTTATAATGGTACTTTGAACAGGTGTTAGGTTGAGACATCCAGGGAGAAGGATCGTGACATGTTTGGTGACAATGTGGTACCAGTGCCAATACCTTCCTATAAACGGTGGAAAAGCAGCTGTTACCTTGGCCAAAATTGGACCTTCCTCTTGCCTGCTTTCAGCGGGTGGCAGGCCTGACGCTGACCCCCCGAACTAACCTTGAAGCTGCTCTTTACGGTAATGGAGACCTCTCTGTTAGCCTGGTTCTGCAACCATTTGGCACAGGCGATAGCAAAATTGTTCTTGCCCGACTGTGTCAGCTGCCGCCTCAAAAGTGATGCTGTCTGCTTATAACTCAAAGTATAACTCTGTCATACATATGCTTAGTGCAGTATGGTTCTTAAAAGGCATTTTAATCTGCTGGCATTTTAGTTCGTAGGCCTCTGGGGTCAGGTTGAAAAATTACACTAATGCTGAACTTACTCTGATATTCTGGGCAGCCTTCTGAATTTTAAATAACTATCCTCAGAAGGCCACGCTTTTCAAAAATTATCTTTAAAACTGCACGCAGAATTTTAAGCTCAGTTCAGTTAATAGCACACTGATATGTAGGCTGAAAGTTATAAAAATCCAGGGTAAGAATCTCTGAATTTTGAGACCGGCAGTTCTTTTAGTTTTCATTATCTGAGTATCTGGCCCGTAGGTTGCTAACTATATGACTTCTGTGTTACTGTAATTTTTAATATGTGCATCTGAATTAACTGGTTAGCATTGTTGGTTTTGTAGTTGACTGCCTACTCAAATATGTGGGATTATTTTGAAACCTATATAAGAAAATGATCCTTTTATAATCTGGAATTGGGCAAAGGGAAAGATACAGGCCTATTTTTCCAAACAATGGCATTCCTTCATCCATTCCCTTACATGTATATAAATTAAAAATAAGATTACCACCTCTTTGTCTTGAGAAATATTTATTTAAGTATTTCTTATGTAGCTTATCCGGTATTTGTTGCTTCTTCCAGTTCTCTACTTGTATTGTTACCGATTCTCATCTTGCAGTGACCCGCATGCCCTCCAGCCTGTGGTTTACAGCTGCTTCTTCTGCTGCAGCCTCTTCTGTTGTGGAATTGAATCTGATGATTCTTACTTGTCCAGCCCAACCCATTGGGTTCCTCCTCTTGTCCTCCACCACCTCCTCTGGTCTGACCCTGCCCTCGCCCTCAGACTCTTTCCAAACCGCAGATTGCAGCAGGCATCCAGCCATGGAATGGTACCAGCTTTTGGGCACAAAATCAACCCCACTGCTTCTAGGCAGGGACTGCAACCCGTTAGCCATCTGTTCTGCCGGATCGTTAGGGATAAAGGCGACCCAGAGGTAGATTTTAGCAAGGCCTCAAGCAAGTGTATGTTTCTGGTTTATCTGAACTATCTCTTGCTAACAGCCTTAGAGGTATGCTAGATCTAACCTTCTCTGTATTGAAATCATTTTTTGATGAGCTGAAAACAGTTCCCAGCTCACAGCATATCTTCTTACTCATTTTGACTGGAGCTGTTCTCCTTTGGGAGGAGGTCTTTTTGAGCCAGAGGGAAAGGAAGGATGAGTTCAATATATCCCTTGTTCTACCAGCTGCCACCAAACATATTCATCTTCCCTCCAAGGATCTATGAGTCCAGATCCATTCACACTTGTGCACCCTGATGAGACAGAGTGACATCTTCCATGATAGGTGATGAGGCTGTGGTTTCAAGCTCTTTTTTTTTATCACATATAATGAAGAATGCCAAAACAGATGTGTTTCACTGTTGTGCTTTCAGGAGCAGAATGAAGTAAAAAAACCTAGGATGGCTGCTACAGTGAAATCTTGCAGCATGCTGTGTACCTGGACTGTGAGAAAAAGATATTCTTTGGCTTCCCAGATAAGTCACAGTCTTTTCTGAGTGCTCCAGCAATCTAGGAAGAAGGTTTAACAACTGCTCATCTACTCTGTGTTGGAAAAAGCTTATTAACTTCGGCATGTGTCCAGCCCTTTGCCAGTTAGCAAAGAGTTTCTAGAATGCTTCTTCGGCTCCTTCTAAGACTGTGTCTTATTTTTAGATTGATAGCAAACTGTGCCTGGCAGTGACATTTGCAAGCTATTCTTTCTGGGGCTGAATGGTTGCTTTTGTGCTAGATGTGTGGTGCATAATACACCAGTTCTGCTCTTTGAGTAGAAAGAGGGTGGGGTTTGCTTCAGAGGGTTTATTTTATCCTTGTCCTGGTCTAAAATCATTGCTTGCTTAGGAACTGGGTGACTTTTTCTGGTTGTTCGTTGAGGTAGATTATGACTGTTGTTCTCCACAGGAGCCTTTTGGCACAAATGTGCTCCAAATAATGCAAACTCAAAAGTAATGATAATCCTTTATGTTGTTTACGAAACCCAACAGAAGGAAAAAGAAGATTACACAACTCCATAAATAACCCATTACTTCAGTATGCAAAATGTTCTGTTAATATATATAAGCATGCATTTGTATAGAAGATGTGAAGGTATATCAACAAATCCCTTTGTTTTTTGATGTATAGAAACCTCTTCAGGAGTTCTGGTTGGGGTCCTTATGAGGACAGAATCCTCCTGTCAAAGTATTCTGCTTGATTAGTTGTCCATTTTCTCATTTGGGGATACCTTTGGTAAAAAAAAGGGTCAAAATGGCATTTCATTACCTTTTTTCTTCCTCTTGGGAAATACACATAGAGTTGCCCCTCTTTTTGTGAACTGCAATCATAATTGCTATCCAACAGATTCAGGTCTTGAATAATGAAATACTGCATTACTTGCTTTCATCATGCTAAGTGATCCATCTCAATTCTTCACTTATATGAAGAATGACCTATGCTTTCTTATCCTTTCCTCTCTCCCAGAGTTTGACACAGAATTTCAATGTCACAGGAAGACAATAACAACATTAGATCTATGCAAAAATAATCTACTTTATCATATATCATCCTCAGCAGCATCACATTTTCACCTTTTTCAAAATTAGATGACAGATTAATAAATTGGTGTTTGTTCCAGTCATAATGGCAAACTGTGACTACTTAACTTGCTCATGCCCTCCCTGTAATTGAAATTTGCAAATATTAATGAGATTATACCACCGTTCTTTCAATAAATATTATCAAATGAGTTCATTTATGTGGAGGTCTTGGGATTTCTGAAGAATGATTTTGCATTGTCACTCTAAATATCTCGTTATAAATCTAACAGATCCTGACTACCTTTTTTAATTAACTCAAGTCCTCTCGAACTTTATATAACATGTCACTGGGTATAACATATACAGCTCTTGTACATGTAAGCAGACAGGGAGAATGCATGCTGACGTGGCTGTTGCTTATGAAGAGTTACAACTATTCGGAGCCTTGCGGTTGCTTCCCTAGCTGAAAATAGGTGAATGACAGATAATCTAGATCTATTCCACGTGCAACTTGTTTCTGAATAAATATATGTCTCTCCTGGGCAAAAAACATCCAGCACTCTCTCTGGAAGACGCAGCCCAAAGCTCCTACCTAGTTCTTACATGGCAGCTTTGCAATAAAAAGTGACCCTGCAGTTAACAAACTCATTAGTTACTCATGGGGAGCTGCTGGAGAAAGATGACTCCCTTTACACAGAGCCTGGCACAGCCAAAGCCGAACGCTTAAACACGCACAGGGAACAGGAACACTGTATGTAACAGCATCACTTGGTGGCACCTGTCATAAAAATATCATCACCGGGGTGGTTCTAACCACCTTAGTTATGTTTAATAACTGTGAGGAGTCAATGCTCAGCTTTGAAGGGGTTATATGTTTCTGAAAATGTCCCTGAACTGAAATTTCCAATGTGAGCCTATTGCTGTAGGTACCTGGAAAGTTCAAGGAAAATCTTTCTACCTTCACAGAAAACTCCACAATCATATTAGTAATTAAAAAGCAAAAGACTCGAATATTTTTAATGCCTGTGAAAACTGAAACTTCCAGGGCTGGAAAACTGAAAAAGTTAAATCCAAAACCATTGCCCAAATAAATCTTTCTTAAAAGGTATTTGGTCATTACAGTGACATTTGACTGAGCTCCAGCTTTTCAGAAAGTATCTTGTGCAAGATTTTTCTCTAAACTTATAAATAAATGTAGTTCTGTATATATTTTTGTAATTATTTGAAATATACTGAGCATCCAAAGGAATGAGAGAGATCTCTTGTCCTCTGTATTTGGCATGAAGGGTGTCCTAACGCGCATTTTCAGCTTTTCATTGAAGAAGAATGCTATCCTGTGGATTGCTTACAGAAAATGGGAGCGTCTGTATCTGAGACAGGCAGTCAGATGACACTGTGTAATACACAGTCAGCATATTTCAAACTGAGAAATCTTTTTTCTCTTGTTACCTCCCTCTCATGTTTTCCTTTAAAACAACGTCACCAGATAACCTTGGAAAAAACCTACTGAAAGTCCATCTAGTGAGAAAAATTAAAGCTGTCATTGTGCAAAAATGTAAACTTAGTAAAAATAACTTTTATTGCAAGTGTTACCTCCCAATTTTCTGTACTCTGTGTTTTGAAAAAGGTCAGATTAAATTATCATATTGTTTCCTCCTGACCTTAGAATCTCTGTCAGCACATTTTATGTTTTATTGGAACCTGGCAGTGGCATTTCTCTGGTGCTTCTCTCAAGGTGCTATCTTTTATTTTTAAATAAAAACAGAAAATCAGGGGGAAGAGTAAGTCTCTGGCTGTGATCATGACAAAGACAACTTTAAGAAAAAACAGTTAAGGTTTTGACTTTTTTTGCATTGTCACTTGGATTTTACTACTTGCATAATCTAATTTTAGGTGTAATAATCATACTGCAAAGCTCTTTGTATCTGCATTGGGCCTGAATTCGCTTTTGTGATGTGCAAGAATGCTGGCTCCATTTCTAACTGCCTGAACCCTGCTACAAAACTA
Organism: Phaethon aethereus; assembly: GCF_964289735.1. NCBI lineage: Eukaryota > Metazoa > Chordata > Aves > Phaethontiformes > Phaethontidae > Phaethon > Phaethon aethereus. Next base: position 55,189,494 of record NC_138576.1, on the reverse strand, counting down.
AGCCATCCCATATTTTTTTCCAGTTAATTGAGAAAGTAATTCTGTGCTATCGGAGACTTTCTGAAGAAAGGTGACATAAAGATAGTTTAAATAAGGAGAGATTCCAAAAATAATCAGCATCTCATCATTCAAACAATTTTCCTGGTGATACAAATTCATAAAATCATGGCATGACTTTCAGTATCATCTCTGAATTACTTTCATATCCAGGCTATTTCCCTAGTATACACATTGAATTTTCCAAAACAAGATCTATGGTTAAATAGTATATTAGGAGTTGTTCTTAAAAAATTAATCTTCTTCCTTGCATTTATTTCAAAGAAATAAATAGGTAACTATAATAAAATACATTTAAAAAATTTTTGCAGAAACCATTACAGTTTACTTCTATGCCATATTCCAGGACATCTTCTTTTCTTTCATTTTTTTTCATAAGCTCTGTATTTTAATTATTCTACAGATTACCAAATGCTATTGCAACGTTCAGTGCAGCATCAGAACAGGGGAAAAGGTTAGGTTCTCTCCAAACTGTGCCTGCACAAGGTGCTCTTTACTGTGAACTTATAAAAATAGCTGCTCTTCATTTTTAATTTATCAAATATTCAGAAAATTATCACATCTGTGTTTTTCATAGGAACATGTCCATGGGCTCTGCCCGTGTGAACATCCTTACATGAGATTAAGTGCTTTGCCGCATGTTTCAATCTTTTCCTTTCTTCACATATATAAACCAATTCATGCACAGGCATATATTGTATTTCAACATGGATTGAGTTTTGGAAAGATGTTCAACTACTCCTACTTTAATATTTAATACTAGCTTTAAAAATTGTATTTCGAGTGTATAAATTGGAATAACATTTTTTAGACTTTTCTATCATTAAAACTCATTACTTTGTACATTCCTGTAGAATGTACATTTGAGCAAATTAGGTTTTCATCTAGCTGAGTTACTGAATTTATTTTCCTCCCATTTTATACATGTCTGCATTTTCATTTGTCGAAATGTGCTATTCCCAATAATTTATAAGGAGATATAAGATACCTAATGGGACTGAAAGTGTTCAAATGCTCAGTAAAAAAGGACACTACTCCACTAGTAGGAGGGAGATGTCTGTACTAGAAATGGTCAGCAGCGCTTGTCATTTTTTAATATGATTAAACCCACAGGCTTCGCTCTGATAAGACAGACACTATTTCATAAAACTCTCTCATCTCTCAGCTCACACACTTACCAGTTGAATATGTGACCAATGACTGTAACAAAAGAATTTTATTGGACATTATGCCATAATTAGACCAAATCATGATTTCCAAAATAAAGAACCTGCTTGTCAGGATATTCTTTTACAACATGAACTTTAAAAAATATTTCCAAGAAAAACGGGGCAAAAGAAATGAACTTTACCATATCCAACCTAAGGACTCTTCAGGTATTTCCTGCACCTAACATAAGAGAAGTAACTGTTTATCTTTTCTATTAAAGTTGGGTATTCCACAGTATTTGTTTGTTACAGGGCGGGTAGAAAAGAGAACACTGCATATCCCGTTCCCAGGATGGTAAGAAGAGCATGGTCCTGTGACCAGAGCACTGCTATTGCTAAATGTAGGACCTTTGCCTTGCTTTTGGAGGACACTGAGATCTGAAGATTTAATCTATCATAGAAAAAAACAATTACAGATTCTGCAGCATCAGTAACAGTAATTCCATGTATAGGTAAAGGTGAAGTCTAGGGCAAGATGTATAGGCTTCTTTATAAGTTTTTGGAAGAATCTGATCCCATATTAAGGTTTTAAGTTTCATTACATTGAAAAGCCAAGTATGTGTGTGGTGTATAACTACAATAATGTTCATACTTATAGTTTAGAAGCGTGTTCCCACGTACTTTCATGCTGAGCCCTGTCGTCGCAGTTATGAATGGTGTATGGGGCAAAGCACGTGCTGAGCGCTAAGCCGTGCCTGCACTCGTCCTTAAGGACGACAGCAAAAATGTTACCCATATGTAGACAGCCATTTTCCAACAGCACCCCACACGCATCACTTCGTACTCCTTCCTTTCTTCTCAGCCCTGCTAGTTTGTGCGTGTTTACACAGCATCTTAAGCCCTCGGGTGCCCAGGGTGTGCTCCCACCCCCTCTGCCCAGCTCTGCAGAGCAGCAGGATGACCACCATGGCTGCGACTCGGGGAGGAGGGAGTCCTGTGTCAGCGCAGAAACGGTCGTGATCGGGGGGGAATACCCGTGGTGGACACCCTTCTGTGTGACAACTGTGAACATGTGTGGTCAAGGAAAAGGCTGGAAATGCTGTGAGTATTTTGGGAGGAGCTGGTAAAAGAACAGGGTGTCAACTCAGGCAAGTGAGTCTTTTGGTTTAAAATTGGCTTGTATGGCTAGTTGGACCTGGAGGTACTAACTGGCTGTACTTATCCCAGCACAGTTTGGGGCTGGGTTAAGAGAGAGACATGGGAACAGAAATCAGATTTGCAGTCTGCTAGTGATAGCTGCGTAATTTTCACTACTTTCTCAAGCGAACCTGTGGCATAACAGGCAAGGAGTTTTAGTGTACAACCGACCAGTAAAGACTGTAATATCCCCCATACCAGTAATTAACACCTACCTTTGATGACAGGCCTCTCTCTGCCCATTGCACCCAGTGTCTCTGAGCTGAGAGAGGTCTCACCCTGGGTGAAGACATGGGAAGACAGCAGGCTGTCTGTGGTGGTGGTTCTCCTGTACGTGAACCGGTGTGACGTGAGCTGCGCTCCCAGCATGACTGCAGTCTAGACATCCCTTTGAGATGCCCAGATAGGATAAATTTTCAACAGCTGCCTTAGTAGCTAATTAGCCCTATCCATGCTTTCATACGTGGTTCAGTCACTACATGATGAAAAGTCTTATTTACATATTTTCCACCTGTAGCCTATTTTTCGATCAACCTAGGGTTTCTGAAGGTGTAATACAATGCCAGGCTTTCTAAGAGAGAGAGTGTGTTTGAAATGGTACTATTTAAAGGAGTCCAATTTTAAACTATTAAGACCCAAACCAGATGCCTCCCAATTTTTTATTTTTTAACTGTATTAAGTTTTCACCTTGCTTTTCTTTGAGTCGTCTTTGCCGGGAGGAATTATGAGTAGTCCAGTGCAATAGAAGAAGAAATAAAATCATATCAGCCGGATGGAAGTGACTTCTTTCTATTGACATTGAATATAAAGAGGAGGTATTCTGTATTTCTTTGTTTAAAAAAAAAAAGGGGAAAAAAAGGACTAGGAAAGTTAATATGTTTCTCATTCTCTTGATGTCATTTATACAAGGTTGTTACTGTGAGGTCTTAAACTCTGAAAATGCCCATGACAGCCAAGGGTCCAGCTGAGTCCTTCCTTGCTTTGCAAAAGTTTGGACTTTAATTTCCTTTGTATATTTATAACTCTTCTACAATTGTACACAAGTAACTGATATTCCTGCTAAATACTGGCAGTAAATAGGTTTTCGTAGTAAGTTGGTACTTGAGTTTGTGAAGGAAAAAATAAGGAGGATGAAGGCAGGAAATTGCTTTTGTGATGTCTTAAAGTACTCTAAAATGTTCTAAAATCAAGCCATCCCTACAATGGGAGTGTTTCTTATAGTCAGCTACACACTTGTGACATTCCCACATGACAGAGGGCTGTCATTTACCACAGAAGCTTAACCTGCCATGCATTTAAAAAAAAAAAGGCATAAAATATACTTTCTTCCTTTGCTGGTCTTCCTCACCCACTGTAATAATTTCTGGACTTTCTTGCTTCCTATACTGAGTTTGCAAACAAGGCTGATGGTTATGTCACTGGGAAGGAATGAAATCCCTGCTTGTCCCTACGGGCGAATGCTGGATCTCTTCAACATTTTGCACGTTCCAGCACAGTTCATAGTGTCATATGCCACTGCCCCTGTGACCGACTGCAGCCTGCAAAGTGGCTGTCACAATTATGTTGTTGACATACTCACTCTTTCTGGCACGGAAAGTATATACTAGATGCATTTAAACTAGGGTACCTGATAATTTTTCCAGCTTGGAAGTTAGAGGTGAAAAATCTCCTGGCCAAATATTGAGGGCAGACTTGAATGCAGAGCAGCAGATGTCACCTAGCCCTACCCCATGGAACAACTTGTCTCTCCAAGCACCTGCAGCACAACATTTTCAGCTGACTAGACACCATAAACTCATCTGCTATGAGTCTGCAGCAGGCCAGAATAGTCCATTTCCACTTAGTTATTAGCATCTTCTTTCTGGGTTGGAATGGCCTTGTTCACTTGTCTCTCCAAGGAAATCCTGAAAATATACCTTTTCTTTAGCAGCGGAGTCCTTGCCAGTTATTTCATGTCTGTAAGATGACCGTGTGATGGGACACGTGGTTTTGCACCACAGGAGCCTGGGAGTGGGTTTGTCCCACCCAGACACTCCTGGTTCTTCTTCTGTCTGGACTGCAGTGTGGGTGCTGCCAGGGCACGGGGGAGATTCCGGCCTCAGTGCCAGTGGATGTGCACTGGGAGAGAAAGACAAGGGAGATGATTAGCAGGAGAATCCCTGGGATGTTCCAAGTTTATGTTTGAGCTTGTAACAGATGAATGACTAATTTCTCAGAAACTATGTTTTTTGCTTTTATGATGTTTATAACAGAGCATTGTTCCCCAAGAAACCCATTAGTTGACTTTAAACATATTTTTGAATATTTTCATTTGTCTACAGATCCTCTTAGACACAGGCAGAAGTTTTTTTCGAAACATTAAGTATTAATTTTGTAATTCATATATAACTTTCCATAATCATGTAAATGTACATTCTAATTAACAGTGTAGAAACCAAATTATTCTGTTAATCCATGACATACCATTAAATCTGTTATTTTAACCATGATGAACTATAATTAGATGAAATATAATTAGATCAAAATACTGTCCTGAACATTTGGCATAAAAGGAAAAATGCATGCTGCTTACATATGCACCATTGTGATAAATTCGTTATAAAAGAATATAAGCTAGTGTATTCTAGGTTGGTTTAGTGGTCTTGTTCAGAACATGGCAGGAGTAATTTAAAAGGAGTTTTCTATCAGTTTTATCCACATTATACATAATGAAACTGTCAAATTGAATCATTAGTATACTAATTTTGGCTCTCTTAATAATCCTTTTTGTATTGTGTAATCTTACATAATCTTACAATGATGGGGAATGTATATAATTGTTGGTTGCATTAATAGCTTGTCTGTATAGAAAGAGAACAGATTTCAAAAATAGCCACTGCTTTCAGTTGTGCAGTTTGAGCATCCTTATTTAGTCATCCAAAACCAGACGAAACCAAAATCAGAGATCATGATGTCAAACCAGTAACTTGCCTTTTAACCAAGCTGTAAGCAAGTAAGCAGTCAAGCAAATGGCAAACACTTAAAAATACTAGGGAGGTTTTGAAATCATGAGCCCAAATGTTAGGAAACATCACGATCAGGGCATTTTTCTTGCATCCCTCTTATATGGATGCATTATGATTCAGACTTCAGTTACATGAGCGCATAGTACTTTTTCCGATGGAATCTTGACTCATTTGGTATGATTATTAGAATGGGCTTTCTAATAAGCAAATTTTAAATTTTTTTTTTCTTTTTATTGTTTGCTGAGTGAACAGACTCATTCACTTCATACTGTTAAGACCTTATTTTGAAGACAGAAATCCTGTTTTTCTCATTTTTTTTTCAGTTTTCATTGTTGTAAATTGCAAAAGTCACTGATGTAATTATTAATTTTCATAAATCTTGAAGAGGAAACAGGTTATCTTTAGTCCATTTTTGCAGTTCAGAACAGAAGCTCAATGGAATGCTGGGATATGAACTAATTTTTGGTGTCCAGCTTGAAATTCTGCAATGTAGGTATGAAGAGCTCATAAGGGAAAAAGAAAGGAGGAGGTAGGGAAGATGGATGGATTCCTTCATATAAAAAAAATAAATCTCCTGAAGGAGCATACTAGCTGTTCAAATGTGCAGTTCCAGAATATGACTTATTCAAGCAAATTTCTCATGTTTAAAACCAAAACCAAAGAACTGATTTTTCTTTCCAAAAGAAACCCCAAACATCCAAAAACACAAAAAAGACCCAAACCACAAAACCCAAACAAACAAATTTGAGAGCTCTACTTACTGAAATAAGGGATCATGGTAGTCTGTGTGTCTTGTGAGAGTGCAATAGTACCTATCTAATCCATGAAGTAGTAACCAACTCAGAAAATGTGTGAGAGTAGATGGGGTGGTGTTTGGGCAATAGGTTATACTACTAAAATCGTAGTCATATTTTTTTTAATATAGATTGAGTCATTTATTTCATTATATGCTTTACTAGAGTCCATAACCAAGTCCTAACCAAGAACGGACCTAGAGGTTGTTCTAAGATCTATATTGGAGATCTATTATCCTTTCAAAATGCTTGGAATTTAAATGCTGACCTTATTTTTCTGCATATTTGAAAGGTGTTTTTCATCAATATCCTGGATGTATATAATACATGTTTTCAATAATTATGTAATTCCCTTGGTTCCACATATATCATAGTAGGAATAGCTACTGTATACGCCTTTTTATCTGCCAGAGGTTCTTTGTTTGAAAGGACCCCTTTGTATTATTAAATACATTATCAATTTCCAATTATTACTCAATTTTGACGTAGTTAAAGAATAAAAAAAAAATTCCAAGATCTTCTAGGCAATTGTTTCTAGTGGTGCATCTTTGCGGGTTTTTGGTTTGTCATCCCCCGCCAAGAAACTAATGAAACTATGCCCTAGTATGACATTTTTATTTGTATTCATATGGTCATTATTTTGCAAGGTCCTCAACCTCTCATGTCATAGGAAAAATATGCTATGCTACTTTTTACAAGAGCAAGGATGTTAAACTCTTGTGTCCTGGCTATGTTCCAGGTTGATTAATATTCTGCATAGTCTCTCTAAAATTTCAGATTAAAAGATTGTTCTTTATTTAGACTTGTAGCAAATATAGTATCGCATATCCATTGCCCTCCAGAAAAGACTGAATTTCTTATTGCAAGTTTAATTTTATGAAGCCTTTTCAACTTTGAGGAAAAATAATTGTAGAAATGTCAGTTTGTCACAAGAAACTAAGGTTGGCTATTCAGAACACTACTTACCTGTTGCATCTTACCAGATTTTTCATGGGATATTCAACTTTCAATGTGAAAATTCAAAAATTCAATTTCAATGTGAAAGGCCAAGATTTAAATGAGACACGGGTGGTACATATGGTACGGTAACATGGCAACATTATCACATAAAGATGAACCAAGACGGATTTGAAGATTCCTGTGACCGTACTGATCCCTGTGAGAACAGGAGCAATCAAAGTCCTTGAGCACAGATGTGCCCAGGGTTGTTAAGTGGTGCTCTCAACTTGGAAGGAGACGGGTGTTGCACACACTTTCCTTTCTATTGAACAGCACAGCTGGCCTGTGCAGATCAGAGCATCTGCTGCTCCCTCTGAAGCGCTTGCTGCTGCACTCCCCTTAACACAAGCTCTATGTTCTGCTTGATTCCCACACCTGCCACTTGGATAATATAACTGAGAATTACCCCGGTGCGATACAGAAGCTACATGATGCAATCCATAACAGCAAATTTACAGTTTTAAAATCCAACAAGATCATTGTATAAATAGAGCTGGAACTAAAAATACAGCAGTAGAGATGTGTTTTGTCTTGTGTTTTAGGAGACAAAGGATAAGTATGCCCTCAACGAACCAGTTCTCTCTCTCTTGCTCTCTTTTATCTTACAAAATATAAATACTCAGTAATCCAACTGTAAGAGGTGCTGAAGATCAATGTCTTTATATGCAAAGTTGCTGGGTCTTTTCTTGTGGTATAAGAAAAAGGAATTTGTGGAAGGACCCAAGGGTCTTTAGCCAAAGAAGTGATAGATTGACGTGGCTTTGGTTCTTGTGATGTGTTATTGAGAGAAGGTGTTTCTGATATGTCTCAGGATTGTAAAATGCCAACCAGGTCAACCTGCAGGTGTACCATGTACTTCCGAATTACATAGTCACCCAAATCAAGATAACTAGGGACAACCTGAAAAAAGAGGCTGAGGCTTTTGCTTCTTCCAAATTCTGAAAGGGCTTTGGCTGGGAGCTTTCTTCCAGTTTCTGTAGAAGCTCTGGTTCCTCCACCCTGCCATGCTGCCATGCTTTAGTCAGCCCAGGTTGCTGTAGCCTTCCTAGTCATACTGGTGCCAGAAGTATCAGTTACCACTGAGAGATCTGAAGAACATTCCTGGTGACTTGGGCTGCCAGCCCATTGGCACCTGAATTTTCAGAGCTACCGATACACTCATTTTATCTGAGTCAGTCTCCAAATGGCAAGGGCTAGTGTTAAATCAGCATTGTGTAATCCTGGAGAGTCTCAGTGCTTTAGCACAGACAATTAGATGGTTTGGTCCTTACCTGTTGCCTTCCCTTCACAGAGCACTCTGAGAAGACAGTGATTTGAGGACAGAACCTCACTGGGAGAAAGGGTTTGATGACGGAGCCTTGTTATAAGAAAAAGTAGGAGTCCATTATGCGGCAGGGCAATACAGCTCACCACAAGCTAATTGCCTCTCTCTTTGGAGAATGAAAGTGAGCAGGAAATAAAATCACTCAGAGAGGTAAAATAGCACTTGTCTGGGCTTGTAGTGGGTTTTTGGCCATGAGGTAAGCAAGAGTAAACCCCTGATGGTTGGAGGAAAAATAGAGGACCTGATGCCACATCATACTGCACCCAACTCCAGTCCTAGCCTACAGCAAGGCAGGATCATTAGCAGGCTGGGGGTTTAGTGGGGCAACCTGCCCCTATGCACAGCCTCCCCAAGCCCTAATGACACTTGTCCAAAAGTTTTAATACTGTCATGATCCCTGATGATATTGTGCCTTTTTTTTAAATATCACGATTTTGAGACACTCAGGTGCATTACAAATCATTATTACCCATTGGTCTAAACTGCTGACTGAAGGTCCCCAAAGCAATGCTCAGACTCAGAAAAGCCAAGAAAAATATTTACTACAGAATGCTGTCCTTTGGAAGGGTCATTCATTCAGTGGAAGTGTCCTGGATCTTTGTCTTGCTCTAGCCTCAGGACAGCAACAGAGGGAGCAATATATTCCTCCAACGTAGATATAAGGACCTTGTGTCATCAAGCCCCAATATCGTTACAGTCTCTTGAAAACTCCAGCCTCTTGACAGGAGCAATTACTGCAAAGGGCCTGGTGCAGATCAGTGGAGGCTGTGCAGAGCCTTGCTGCAGAAGACCCTGCACAGGGAAGGTCGGGTACGCAGCAGTGTGGTGGCTGCTCGGGGGCCTCTCATTCAGGTCACAGAGCCTGTATGACTGACACGAGAAATAATCTACCAGAGCAGGACTCTGCCACCGGAATCTGACTCTGCTGGAGTCCCTGGTGGGTCCGAAGCCAGCTGCACAATTTAGGGATGCCTGTCACAAGTTATAACGTTCAAAAGGGCTGGTTCCAGCACTCTGACATACCTCACTCCTCTCCCGTCTGTTTAGGAGAGAATATAATTATCTGGGTCATATGTTACCGTCATGTATAGGAAATGAGCTGTGATGGTTAGATTTTTCTGTTATATCCCCAGTGTCTGACCTTGTTTAGGATTTTGAGTATTTTTCCTTTCATTTTTAATCCTTCACTCCTGATACAGAGGTTGTGGTGGGTGAATGACAGTGCTATGGGTCAGGCTATCTTTTTCAGGCTGGAACAGGAAAGGACAGTCAGTCAATATTTTTAGGTGGCATAACTATTATTTTATATCACTGTAAAACCAATTAATTTCAAATAGCCTTTTTTCAAACTTTACAGTAACAGAAATGTTTGTGAATAAACACTGAAGAGAAGTATCACTCTCTAGAACTTTTATGGGCTAACTTCGCTCTTTATGCCATCCATTACCCATGCCCCAATTTCTGAAGTCCCTATAGGCATATGACTGTTCATAAGAAAAAATGGATGTATTCATTCACAATGAGGCAAATGATCTTAAACTGGAAAATCTCAGATTTTCATATCATAAGTTCCTACATGAAGCTACTTGTTATCATAAAGAAAGCACCATGGGCTAATATCTTATGAAGATGTAAAAAAAAAAAGGTCTGCAGTTTTGAAAGTTTCATAAAAGTAATTCACATTCTTTTTTGTGTGATGCCAACTCTGTAAGAATTTTGCAAGTTGCTTTAATGATATCTGTGATCACTATATTACATTATGTGTTGAGTAACTGTAGCGGAATATTGTGCATTAGTCTGAACAACTGAAAACTGGAAGAGACATTTCTGCAGTCCACAAATGCATTATGAAAGTACTTAATCTGAAGCAAACACAATTGTATGTGCTTTTATTATGTACTCTTTTGGATTTAGCTATGACAGAGTATCTTACAGAGCATTCTAAGATATTAGACAAAATTGAATATATTGCCTCAGTTCATCCTAATTTTAAGTTTTTTTTAAGAAAACTTTCCCAGTGAATATGGAAACTGTCATGAGGTGGTACACCATCCTACCGGTTCTTTTAGGCAAATAGCTGCTTTCTGAATAGCAATTTATTTTTTCCCTCTGAGTTTGCTTAATGATGTTATTCATAGAGTGATAATTTGTCGCAGTGTGAGGCTGTCTCCTCCAGAGGAACTCAGCAGGGTCTGGGAGCTGCTGCCTCTCTCAGGTCACTCCGCTGTGAGGCAACAGCTTGTATGCCTATAGGAACTCGCTAACATCCACTCCCCTCCCCAGAGAAGTACCACCCCTCAATTCTCTTTTTTTTTTTTTCCCCCCAATACCGAGTAGCATCTCAAAAATCCCAAAAGAAATAGGAAATAAAATTCTACACATGGATATCCAAATATGGATTTTATGAGTGGAGAGAGTGCTTTCTGTTCTTTCTGAATACATAAAGTAGTTTTTTGTCACTTTAATCTAAATCTGTCAACAGATAACCATAATAGTATGGATGAGGACACTTTTGTGACCAAGGTACCAACCTACAAGTCAAAACTGATTACTTTTGTTATTGAACTAAGGAAGTCTGTAGTTTGTCTACTGAATAAATAAATAAATAGCTTTCAATATCTTTTGACATGCCTTTTCAATGTCTGCCTCACATAGCTAGAGGCAGTGATCACATGTATGAGACTAATACTTGATGCTGACACAAATATTATTTGAAGTGCTATGTCCAAACAGGTCTTTGGCACATCTACATTTTCACTTGATTTCTCCAATTTCTCTGACTGTTAACTCTTGAAACTTTTTTTTTAGTGGCCATTATTAAAAATGGATGGGAGCTATCAACTTGTTTTCCCTGTATTTTATCAGCCACAGATATCAGAAGATTATTAAAGGGTTAGATGAATGTTTTCTCCACAGTTATAGAATAAATTGTACTTGTCTCAGTGTTTCATTTTATAAATTGGGCATTGTAATGTTCATTGAATATTTCCTAATGACTTTGGAGAACGCACGAACATAATACTTTATTAGGATGAGCTGCAATAAGGTGTGAAATGCAAAACTGAAGAGCCTTGTTGGGGAAAAAAAAAGTCTCTCAAACTCTTCTGCCTCGGAATTTAACATATCTGTGTAATCCTTTTTCTTCTTTCCTGACTTCTTTAACTAGTACCCCTGTGTACGTACTGAAATCTTCAGCAACAAAATAATGTTGAAGTGCACAGAAGTACACAACTGCCTTGGCAATGGGTTATAAAATTTTTCTTTCTTATATTATACTTCAGGTTTGTTGTGCCTTTGGATTTCCTAAAGGCCGGAAAGGTCCTTATTTTGGTGGAAATTACCTAGACGTTCAGAGAGAGAGAGGCAGGGAGACTGAGTTGTGGACAGTGTTTGAAAGCAAGGACTCAAGAGAGATCCTAGGCCTATGGCTTCACTTGCAGTAGTGTTGCTCTGTTCAGATGAATGGGAGATGTATAGGTTCAGTGACTTTGAAAATGGGGTTATATAAACTCTGCAGGGATCCTTGTTTTTTTCATGCCCTCATGCCTAGTGCCATGCAGAAGCCACGTGTGTCAAGGAGATTATAGTTTCCTGTCATCTAATGCTTTGTGTCTTCTGTCCTTTCCTATCTTGAAATTTGGAGTTTGCCCATTGTCTTGGACTGGATTCTTCACACACACAGTGTTGACTATGAAGCTAAATTTAGACAAAATCATATACATCTTTTTTGAGGGAGGAGGGAACTATAGCTTGTTCTCTTCAGAACTGAAGTTGTCAATAGTTTTACCTGACGTAGTGAAATTTTTTGTAGAGTTCCAGAAAGCAATACCTTTTCCTCCTCTCTGTATGTGAAAAAAGTAGCAAATTAATATTTTTTCTAGCAGTGAGTTGTTGGGAAAGGTGACTTTTCCTTTTTTGGTTTATTTGAGGACATTTCTGCAAGAATTGATAATGTAGATTTATTTTTTAACTTGGTGCTTAAAATTGATCGTAATTTCTCTTTAGCACAATAATTACCCACAAGAATGGAAATTTCATGATGAATATTCAGGCTTATTATAGATCATAGATATATGTATATATGGATGCATTTGTTACTTGTGGAAAATGAAATTCTTATAGAAATTATTTCAATATGGTTGTATACAATTAAATTTAACAGTGATAGTCCAATAAAGAAGCCTTAATAATTAAAGAAAACATTTAAAGAATGAAAATCTAGGCTTATCTTAATTCTGATAATACTGTAGAACATTTAGATAATATAGAGGGAGCTGAGTCTATCTCCTTTTTTTTCCCTAGCAGAATTATTTACTTAAGTTCCAGTCAATTACACCTATGCAATTCCATTGCAGGCTTAATCTAAAGACAGTGGGGTGGCCCGGCATTATCTCGGGGTTTAATTTTGCCTTCAGAATCTTTATTACTGGTGATGATGTGTGAAAAGGAAAGAGCACAGCTTGGCTTTCAGAGCCAGGATGAGTTTGTTTGGCTGATGTTTAGGAGCAGTAACGGACAAATCCCTTGTAAACTGGTCACAGATAATGCATTAAGTCCTTGAAAACAATAAAACTTAGATTATTCCATTTTAAAACATAACTCCAGTTTAACTTGTAGGTGCTGCAATGTTTGTGTTGTGAAGTGATTTTAAAATACTTATTTACATGCCTTAAGCTAAAAAAGTTCATGGCTGCAAAAAGCTAGATCATATTAAAGAAAGCAACATATGCCAAGTATTATTGTTCCTCACTGAACTTAGTGGTAAGGCCTCGACTGAGCATTAGATCCACAATGTATAATTTGGGACAGACTTTTTTCTAACAAAAGATGGATTAATTTTCCTACAAAAATTAGCAATCCCTAAACTAAAGCTGAAGTTCTACTCTACTGAGGTTGGACCAGCGTAATTTATGTCCACTTAAATGACATCTTTAGCTACTGAGAGGAGACTGCAATTGACACTGATGATAGCTAGGTGTGATTTTATTAAACCCTCATAAATCCTCTTAAAAAATATAACCAAACAAAAAGTTAGCCAACTGTCCTGAGCACAAAATGCCCAACTACTTGCATTTTCACCAGTTTTCTGAAGGAACATGGTGAACGGCATGGTGTTCATTCATATTTTTAAAAATGCACATGCTAAAGTTAAATTAACCTCTTGATATTCCTCTAAAGACTCTACAATAGATGTGTCCTGTGGAAACTGAGCCAAGACAGAAGAAATGTGTGAACTCCTCATATTCTTCTGCTTTGTAAAGCACTTCTACCACTGACTTCATGTTCTGTCCCTAACCTGTAGGAGTCCTGTGTATCAGCCAACCTCTCCCTTCTATTTCAGGGACTCTTGTAGTCCACTCATCATGGAATCATAGAATCTTTGGGTTGGAAGGGACATTTTAAGGTCATCTAGGCCAACCCACTGCAATGAGCAGGGATGTCTTCAACTAGATCAGGTTGCTCAGAGCCCCATCCAACCTGACCTTGAATGTCTCCAGGATAGGACATCTACCACCTCTCTGGACATCCTGTTCCACTGTTTCACCACCCTTACTGTGAAAAATTTATTCCTTCTAACTAGTCTAAATCTACACTCCTTTAGTTTAAAACCACTACTCCTTGTCCTATCAAACTTATTTGTTTATTTGTTTGTTTGTTTTCCTTAGAGACATTGATTGCACTTTGTTTCTCATTGCTTCCCATCCCAGGTCTCCACTTTTCACTGTTCAATGTGATTCCTTATACATTCTGGCCCCATTTTTCTTTCCAGACCCTCTTTCCCTATACTAATATTCCCAGTTTCCTTTTACTCAGTATATATTTGTTCTCCTGCTTTCCTCCACATCAAAGTTTATGATACCGTTTCTCATGTACCTAGAGCTTTGGGTCCCCATTGCCAGCCATGCTGTGTCCCCTGTTTTTCTCAGTTCCATAGAAGGTGCAATTTCTGCCTGTGCCTAAATGTTCTCTCTGCTATTTCTCTGGCAGCTTCTTACTCTGTTCTGCTGTTCTTTGTAATTTTATTTTCCTCTCTAAAAGATGTATCATTCAGAGTGCCAGCCTATAAAAATCTACTGGGAAGATGGTTAGAGCCAAGGTGGGAGCATTGTTTTGCTGCAAGGTATTAATTTACGTTATCAGCCCTATTCTTTGTGCTGCAGATAATTGGAAAGGTGGTTGTAGCTGCTTAGGTAAATAGATGGCAAAGGCTTAATGTGTGATAAGTTTTTTTTTTTCTTTCAATGTTTTCCACTTTTTTTTTTTCCTAAAAATCAATACATTTCTGCCCATTGAATATTTTCTGAAATTTGGAACATTGATCACATGCGATATGCAAAAGTGTTATGGAGAAAGAAATGTATCAGGCTGATCCAGAGGCCTTGTAAACACACCTGGTCAGTAAGCAAAGGTAAATCTTCCTGTCTGTCTTCCTCCATTCATGAGTAAGTAGTTGCAAGTGAGTTTAAAAAAAGGATGTTGTTCTCCTTAGTTCTTCTAATTATGGTTATCAGCTGAGGCTTAGTTCTCACAGGTGGATTTATGAAGCTTGCTCAGATTACTTTCTCAGTCTCCATGATCAAGTCTCTTTTTCCATTTATTGTTGCCTTTTATCTTGTGATGGTTATATATAGTAGGGCTGGGATTCATGTCACCTAACTTTCAACATCTACACTATTTCAGTTAGGTGGCCTTTATAGTTGAAGAAAAGAATGAGACATTTTTAGGGTATGATTCATTTGACCTGTTTCAAATGTCTACTATAGGAGTAGATGAAACATGCCATACGAGAACCTATTTCTCTCCACTAACTACAAAGAAAACCTAGAGAGACTAGATCAAATGTAAACCTCTTATTGTTGTGTTTACATTTTCTCAAATTAGGAATCTCAGTTTAGTGACTGGAATTAATTAATGATATACAGTCCTGTACAGAGTTGGTATACAAGTCATTTTTATCATATAAACCTTAATTTGAGAATACGTTTTTTCTCTTTGGTTTGGCTGGAAGAGACCTTTAAAAATCATCTAGTCTAACCCCTCTGCCATGGACAGGGACATCTTTCACTAGATCAGGTTGCTCAAATCCCTGTCCAATCTGACTTTGAACACTTCCAGGGATGAGGCATCCACTTTTCTGGGAAACCTGTTCCAGTGCCTCACCACCCCTGCAGTAAAGAAATTCTTCCTTATGTCCAGTCTAAATCTACCTTCGTTCAATTTAAAACCATTTCCCCTTGTCCCATCACTGCAGGCCTTGCTAAAAAGTCTTTTGCTATTTTTCTTATAAGCCCCCTTTGTATGCTGAAAGGCTGCTATAAGGTCCCCCTGGAGCCTTCTCTTCTCCAGGCTGAACAACCCCAACTCTCTCAGCCTGTCCTCATAGGAGAGGTGTTCCACCTCTCCGATCATTTTTGTGGCCCTCCTCTGGACCCGCTCCAACAGGTCCATGTCTTTCCTGTGCTGAGGGCTCCAGAGCTGGATGCAGGAATCTAAGGTAGGGTCTGACCAGAGTGGAGTAGAGGGGCAGAATCACCTCCCTCAACCAGCAAGATGGTCATGCTGCTTTTAATGCAGCTCAGGATACAGTTGCCTTTCTTGTACAATGTTGAACATCATTGCTCTCTGTGTCATCTCAGAAATGAACCCTGCCTTCAGAGACAGCACATTGTTATGGATTGGGTGACAGGATAAAGCAGGACAGTCATAAGAATTACTTGAAATCCAAAGTAGAATTTATCATGATATCTTGCAAACAAAGTCTAATGCAACAAAGCTGAAATAATTTCCAATGTGACTTACTAAAACAAGCAGACCTTAAAAAAACCCCTCTGACAGTTTCTTTACTTAGACCGTGTTTGCCCTTAAAACAATTCGCTGACATAGCCGGGCTGGGGAGGGATGCGATATTTTCACCATCCTGACTGACATAAGTATGATAGCAACTCCCTGGATGTAGAAATGCTTCTAAAACAGCAAAAAAGCCATTTTGCAAGTACAGCTTATTCTATTTCCAGAATGAAAACTCCTTTGCTGTTGCTCTGTCTTCATGGTTAGGATATACCAATGTAACTGTAGTGTAAAGCTTTTTCAGCAAACCCTTGTAAATTTAGAGGAGACCTTTGGCCCTTTGGAAGAATCAGTCTTTATATTCTTGCTTTTTGATAATCGAATTAATCACCTCTAATGAACAATATTTTTATTAAATGACCACATAAAAATATCCCCATGTGGTCTTTGGAACAAGTTCATTTGACTGTTTGTTGAGGACCTCTTCTGCTATACAGCCAATTTATACTGGTGTCTTGATGGTCACTTACCATATATGTATGTTCATTCAATAAAGATGTGCTGTCTAGCTGAATGTGTGCCAAAATTTTATGACTTCCCTTCTTAATTTCTTCCAAACGGTATGAAACTACTTAATAATTTCTGGCATATTGTGTTTTGTCACTATGTATGACCTGAATGTAACCAGACATACATTATACAGAGCCTTTATCTTTTCCTTTTCAGTCGGTGGAAAGAAAGAAAAACTGCCATGTTTAATTTTTGAGGATATTTTGTTCCAGAATATAGAAGGATTTGCATATTCAAGACATTTATTTTATGCTATCCAGGCAATACCTGGTTCTGTAACCTTCTGTAAAGTTCACATAAATTGTTTGTTGTATTGAGGGATGAAGGTGCGTGCTGCTTGGTGCACTGGGGAAGAGGTGGGTCAGCATCCCTCACAGCAGCATATTTCTCACACCGTTCTGAGCACACCCGCTTTGACTAGAGTCAGAGCACAGTGGGGTTGTTGAGCATTATGGTCTTGTCAGCTTAGGGGAAGTAAACCAGTGTAAGGACAGGGTTTTACGTGATGTAAGTTTACAGGTCTAAATCCAATTTGTAAATTCCTTCATTTTAATAGTTTTAAGTTGGAGGGTTTTTTTTCAATTTAAACAGAAAATACAAAACTACAAGAAAAACCCAAAACAACTGTTCTTACTCTACCATGAGAACATTCATATCAGGAGTTATACCTTGTATGTGGTAAGTAAAAACATCTGTGTTCAGACAAGTCCTTAGAAAGGAATATTTTATAGCTCACCAAGCCTTCTCTGCTCTTCCGAGTGTGGCAAAGCTGTGCTGCCGTGCTCAGGGGGATCCTGATTTGTACCCTGTGTTAGTATAATGCCCTACTGGAGATGTGGGTATACCAGGATTTCCTGTGCATGAAGTTGTCTCAGTGGCTGCCTTCACTCTGTCAATTCAACAAATAGCTCTGCTGGTAAAACAACCTCCCTACTTTTAACCTATTTATGGGCTGTCTGTAACAAAACAGTGAGCCTGCTCCCAGCTGCTCGGACTCTCTCTTCCACCGGATTACACTGTCTCCTCAATTAGTCCAGCATTACGGTTTTACTGCTCTTTACCTTAAACCTATAAAAATGATCCAGGCTAAAGTCAGAGCAAGGGACGTGGTTCTGTGGGGCAGGAACATGACACTGTTCCATCTGACCAGAGGTTTCCCTAGGATTCATGCATTTCAGTATGGAGATACTAAGCTTTCGGTGGACCACAGCATGAGGTGGAGCACAAACTCAGTGTGATGAGAGTGTAGCCCAGTAAAAAACAAATGAGATCTCATTCAGTTGTGTCTAATAGATTTTTTTATGAGAGGTGTGCAGAAAATCTCATCTTCTGCCAAGCCCTTAATAGTGTTTGCTCTTATTACTAAATATTGCAAAATTCCTTTGGGGGATCTCTAATACCTAACCAACGTAACATCACATGCATTATCCCGGAGATTCCTCATAACCTGCTGCCCGTTATTTTACCGTATCTTTTCTCTCTGAGTTAACTCTTTCATAGGCAGCAGCACATGAGGAGAAACAAATTTATTACATTCTTATCATGTTAGATAACTGTCCAGTGCTGTGTCATTTAGGTCAAACAGTATAATCTGTACTGTTACTGTTAGAAACCAATGTTCCAAAGAGAGAGGAACAAGTTCCTGCAGGTATTGAAGGTTTCTTTAGGCGATGAAAATGGCAGGAACTAGAGGTATGCCATGCTGCTTATGCTGATTTAACTGGAAGGTTTAATTACCTCTAAATTTGTTATACTGTAGAACAGCAATGGAAAGAAGTATCTGTTGTGTTGCTGTTGGCTAGAAGAGCTGAGGAACTGACCAAAACAAGGTAAGTTATTGCAAACGAGGTTCTGTCTGGCACCTGAGGCTCTTTAATTAGCCAGGAGACCGAACACTAATGAGAACAAATCACTAGAGGAGAGAGCTTTCTGATTTTTCTTGTTTCTTGATGAGCAAGAATATTGTGAATAAAAAATAGTATGAGGTAAAAGTTCAGATAGGAGCTTGGGATTTTTCCATAACAATAGGAACAATTTTTTGGTTTTATTTCTTGTTCTGTTATCTCTGCGGCATCGAAACCTTTAGGCCAGAGGGAAATGAGATGACAGCCAGGTTCTTCCTGGTGCAGAGGTGAAAACTTTGCAGCCCTCGCTGCTCCACATTTGTCACTGTCCTGCTGAGTGGTGTGCATGTGAGAAGTCCCTCCCCAGCTTCCAGGGCAGAAGGAAACAAGCTATTTAAACAGGTTAAACTGCTAGTTTGAACTAAGCTGATTTTATTGGCAGCGGATTAGCAAGCAGTTGTGTGAATTGCGCTGTTGGCTCCACAGTGGGAGCAGAACCTTTGGCCAAAGTTGAAAAAGCAGCAAAAAGCAACAGGGCATTTGGGTGGCTCTACAAGAGCCCATCAGGTAACTTTTCCTCCAAGTATGCTTCATGGCTGAATTGTGGGCTAGTTCTGTCTCCTTTGGTTAGCACTCAGTAAACATGTCACATCCAAAATATGTGTGAGAAGATGAGCCAGTCCCATATGCAGCAAGTCATTTTGGGATGTATTAAACAACAGCTAATTTAAGTAAGCTGGGCTACAGTCAGTGGAAGAGGGAGAGCAATCTTCCAGCAGTTCCTCCGAGTTAGTCACCACCTTAGGCAATCACTTAACTTGGAATGCCAGTGAATCAGATACTCATGGGTACTATTCTTTTTTGAGAGAGAAGATTATGGAAGGAGTGGAGCTGAAATACCTTAGCAGCACAGATCAGACACTGATTAAGCTGCATTTAGAACTATATTGGTGCTGTTCCTGTTATAGTAATTGCTTTTCTTCTATTTGATGGCAATCAAATGTCCACACTGACATTAAGATATCCGCTGTGGGATTACTTACAATTGTCTCACTTCTTTTCTGAAAAGATCCAAAAGTATCACTGAATGATTGCCCCTTCCAGCTGTTGCACACACAGAAATAAAATAGTTGGTGAGATCGGTGTCTCTCTATTCCTCTCCTTTCATTCCTTTTCATACAACAGTGGTGGTGTTGAAAAAAAATGCACATTTGCTTCCCATTCTTGTTTCACTTCATATTTGGACAGCAATTCAAGTTACACAAAATAAGAGCAAAAGAGCTTGTATTTTACTATAATGGTGTATTTTTCAGCCACTGCCCCAGTACCAATAATTGTATGAAATACAGAGTAGGGACACCAGAGTGAGACCAACAGTGAGTTGAAAAACCTACAGGTAGTTTAGCTGCACATCAACTTCATGTATCTTAGCCATACAGCTTCGGTGAAACAATGCTGTTCAGATAATTCTTTCCCCAATACATACCTGCAACCCAGCTCTACAGAAGATCTCTCTGCCTGAGGCAACATGACTTCAAAATCCCTCTTTGTATAACTTTTATCTTTAAAACAGGATTTCAGTGCCGATGGCCAAGAAGCTTCCCTCTTGTAGGATCATAAACCATTACGCTCTTCCGCAAGTTCAAGGACTTCAGCCTTAGCTCACTCCTTCGGAAGGGCAAGAGATAAAAGTCACCGTTCTGTCAGCGTGCTTAACCAAAAAAAAAATCCTTTGTGGAAAAAGCTAAAAGAACCATCTGGAGTTGTTCTTCTCAGCTTGGTGTACTTGAGCAAGTTTTCTTCATGCTTTGAGAATTATGTGACCCAAAGTAATTATATACAATTTGGCTTCCTTTTCCATGTCAGAACTTCAGTCAGATAAGAAAGGTGACCTAACTGTTGGGTAAGGACCAGGCCAGTTCCACTGGTGAATTATTTAATTAGATCTTTACAGCAAGTAATGCATCTGTAATATGATTGCTTTGATAGAGCAAAACCCCATAAAAAGATATTTTTTTCCTTAAGTATTTACTTTATAAATACATTAGTACCAGTGTTCAGGCATGGAAGCTTGCTCCAGGTTTCTGTGCCTGAAATCCAAACACAAACAATAGGTACTTATTCTAATATTTATCTAACATTTAATTAGCTAGAGTTTTAGATAAAGAATGAATGCAAGAAAGTATTTGTGTGAAACAAGACACCCTTCTTTACCTTGTGTCAGTAATTATTAGCCAAAGTTTCCCATTTTGGACTGCAGGCAATGTGCTAGCTATTCACTGCTTGAGATTTGCACTTAGTTTTGTCTGAAACCATGAACAAAATTAACTTAATTTATTTTGATTGTAGTAAGTATTAATCTGTATGACAAGACCATCAGAGACCTAGGCATAATTTGCCACACTTCCCAAGGCAGCACTTGTAAACCAGTAAAGGTGTTGATAGACCCATTTTATGTCTTTTGGCAGGCTTTTGTGAGGAAACTTGTGGTGTTGTGACTACATTATGTTATTCCCACATCTAGTTAATGGGTTTCCCACCACTGCAATAGCAGATCCAAGAACTCCTAAATAATGTCCAAATTCACTCAAAAGTCCAACTTTAAATAGAATATTCACTGGAAAGATGGAAGGTCAAGGAATTAAACTCCTTCCTTGTTCTGTCTTTTAAATAAAATAGAGTAACAATTTAAAATAACCAGAGTAACTGTTGTACAGACTCCAGAATTTGTCTGTCTTATCTAAGATTTTTTTAAAAATGTGAATATTACTGTGGATTCTTATAGATTCTTCATTCTTATGGTTATTATTGACCACTGTATTTTACTACTTCAGTGAAATGTCCAGTACAGCTATCAAAAAAATAAGTCTGTTTTGGCATACTCTCTATTCTCACATTTTCAATTTGAATTTGAGTCTTAACTAAACTTTAAACAATTTCTCAGAATAAAGGAATTCTGAAAACTCGAGCGTGCACAAACTTGAAAATAGTTCAGCTTGAAGACGAACTAGAGTAGTTTGCCTTTTACCAGTGTGAGTAAGCACCACATGTATTGATTCCAAACATGGGCGTTGGAGCGACATGATGACCCAGTTTTAAAATGCATGTTGTTGATTAGAATGGTCATTTCATTTCAGTGGCAGAATGAACAATACTGGACCACGTCCAGGCCCTTAAAACAGTTAATGGCTGCCCTCCTCCAACAGATGGCCACTATGTTTGTTTTATGGGATGGTTTGGATCCGTGCAGCTTAGAGCATCACTGGCTTATTGCGAGTAGTTGTGCTACAGTTGGAAGACCCCCCTCCACAAGCAGGTGACATGATGGTGTAATTTATACAAATAATTATCAGCACCCAGTCAAACCACTGTAATGCAAGGATTAATTTCTAGTGACTTGAAGAAAGGGTTGAAGTCGAAGAGGTAGTTGCTTGTTCACTGATGCCCTAATTTATTTTGTATTATAATAAATTTGGTAATTGTTGATAGAAACAGTCATACACACATGCCTACTTCCATTTATCTTAATGGTACTGCAACATTAGATTGCAGCATGAATGAAAAGCTGGTGTGTTTAAATTCCTTGGCAGCTTGCGGTGACCTTCAGGAGAAATGAAATGCTCTGCTGGCTGGGGAAACAATTGAGCTGAAACCAGTCAGGCGCAGTAAACTCAGAGATAGTCTTTCCAAATTAAAAGCTGTTAGCAGCAGCTCAAAACAAGGCAAAAAGTGAGAATATAACATCTTACTGCAAGGTGATTTTATGTGCAGATTTAAACAGGAGAAAAAAAAAGGCAAAGTTCAGATCTAAAGGAATTCCCATTAACTTGAAGAATTTGGAGATTAGATTGAACATTAGCATCCAAAGGTAGCTGATGCATAAACACACTATAGAAGCCATAACCTGTTGAAAAGCACCGAGATAAATTTAGGCTACTGACCTTTTAGCGCATTAGGGCATGAAGTAAATCACTGGCTGCAAGTAGTAAATTTGCTACAATCAAAATGCTTTCCAAGTACTTCTAGTTATAAATTTTTTCAGTCAAGAGGACTACCTATCTACCTTTTAATATTTCAGTTATGCCTGAGCATTATGGACACAATCCTGCATTGTTGCGTACCCAAAATTCCTATTAATGTCAATGTGTATTTCACAGGATAGGAAGAAAAAGGTCAGCCTTTAAATCAGCCAGCAACGTCCTCATAAATTAGTGGTTATTTACAAACTGATGAAGAGCCCCGTTTAATATCTAATAAATCTCCACGGATTTCAATTGTGATGCTTAAAAATATAGTATGTGATGCTAAAGTACACTTGACCAGGATTCCTTCCTTTATTGCACGGGTGTTGCATCACAGGTGCGTACCCCGGGGAGGCCAGCCCATGGCGTGGGAACTGCCGAGCTACTGCTGCAAGTGCCAGTCCATACTTCAAACATAACTTAATGATGTTTCAGAAGCAGATTTTGTAGCCCTGTTTGTTGTGTCCTGCTGACACATAAGTTGTGTTTTCATCTGTTCTAGCGACACAGCTGTAACAAGAAGTCACTTCAAGTGCAGAGAATGCTTTCCTTTTATTTCTGTCCCTTCCAGAGCCTTTGTGTGGATGATACACAAGTACTTACACAGTTTTAAAGGAAAAGAGAGTATTGATGACTTGTATTTGGGGGAAGGAATTATATCTTCTTCTGTCCTGTGCATTTTCCTGCCTCTAATGCCACTTAGATGTGTTTCTCTTTGCAGAAGGAGTAATAATGCAATCCAAACAGCACATATTCATCTGTAAATATCAAAGTGCATTCCTTAAGGTGACAAAAGCTTCATTCTTTCCCCTTATAACAGGGATAAATAGAGCATTGACTGACCAAGAATGGGCTTTTTCAGAGGTCCTCAGGAACCACTGTTCTCTTGGAAGCTTGGAGGAGTTATTTGGGTTCAGCATCTTTCAAGATCAGACTTCGGAAGAGATAGGGAGAAGTGCTGTCTCACTGCAGTGTGAGATGATGTTCGCTTTATTCTGCTAGGCCTTGTCACAGTCTCTTTGATAGGGGAACTGGAGAAACATAACTCTGCTTTGTCAGCTGAAACTCAAAGCTCCCTCACTTCACCAGGTCAGCAGCATTTCCTGACCACAGCAACCCTGCTGTGGCCCTTTCCTTGGCTGGAAGTGAATGGTCCTCCTTCTCTTCCAACTGACTGTTAGAGATTTTAACAGGTGGATGATCAGCTTTTAATAAAAGTAATTGATTTATGGAGTGCTATCCTGTGCAGGGTCCTGTATGTTAAAGGTCTTAACAAATAACAGTAATTACCTAATTATCAAATCATTTTTATAGGTCATTTTTTCCCTTTAGTATGCAAGTGATCTATCTAGTTATGCCTAATTTGCACTGTTACATCCTTAGTGCATTTTCCCTTCCCTGAAAAAAGTATTCAAGGCATATGCTTTCATACTGCTCAGGGAATACTTCTCCCCAGACAGCTCTCTTGTGAGATTTTCAGGGAATAGCATGTAGGAAGTGATTTTTTGCACAAATGTCTTAACAAACCCAGAAGGCTGAAATTTGCAGGTTTCCTTCAATTCTGAGGTCATACTAGCATCTAAAGAGACAAGGAGATGTCAGGTACCATGCACTGGTTGCTCCTTAAAAATAAATACATACATGCGTACATATATACATACATAAAGCTCTGGGGGTCAAATCCAGTCTCCTAGTTTCCTGCTCTTAAGTTTAACAACATTAAGGACAATTATGAATGATCACACACGCCCTGAGCTCTGCCCTTAATTCGTGATGGTCTTGCTTGCAGTTGAAGTGTCATCTTCTGCTAGGCCTATTGCCAGTGAGACCTCTTTAACTTTACACTAAGATGTCATGCAATGGAAAGATCTTCATTCCACAACATCAATTCAGTAAAAGAAGAAAGAAAAAACAAACAAAAAAATAACCCCCCAAAACCCTTTGGGTCTTTATTTTTTTGACTAAATTACCTCTCAAAAATCTGTTCGTGAAGCTCCTGTATTTGGCCTTTCTTCAGAGTTTGGCTTACATCATGTCCACAGAAAATTGGAATACAAAAACATGCACCTGCACTTTCAGCGTATTGCTGGAGTTCAGAGCTCTGTACAGTTTACTTGGCTCTTTGCATAATGATCTGTTTGGCAAAGATATTCAGGTAGTGTCTCCCATTTATAGAGTGTTCTCAGAGTTTAGTGAAGTACAGAGTGGGAGGATGCGGTGATAATAGTTGACCTTGCGTGCAGTGATTAAGGACATAAATACAAGAATTACAAAGAATTACAAGAATTGTAAGGTACACAGAAAAGGCAACAAAAGAGGGAAAGTTAAAATGAAAAGAGGCAAAAGGCAAAGAGGAAATGCAAAAACTGAAGATCTTTTGCATTGAATATGATCACCAAACATGTATATGCCTTTTATTTGAAGCTTAATTTTTACAGGGATCAAAGAAGAGTTTTTTCATCTTAGCCTTCCCTTCTCTTACTGCTTTTTTGTCTCCAGTACTCTTCTCATCTTTTATATTGCTTCTTTATTTTTAATCTTTCTACTTTTCAGCTTTTGGGGATATTTTTGAGGCTGTGTGTAACATGATCTTTTTATGTTTGTCTGTCCAAGCTGGTAGCCTGTGCACTATCAAAATTTAATCAAGATTTGAGATTACCGGGTGTTGCTTTTAGGTGACTATATCATTACAAGAAAAGCAAGGGTTTTATCGTAAATCTTCAGAATTATTTGTATCTTATCTAGCAATGAGTGAGAAAGGAAAAATTTATTGCTTGTTAGGGGATCGTGTCAGTCTTACTGGAGAAAATATTTATGCTTATAATGTCCTTACAAACAGTAGGCTTGGTAGTTAATGTATTTTTATTGGATCTGGAAATCGCTACTAAGAACACAAGATTTGCGATGGAAAAGAGAGGCAACGTTATCCATGTTATTTAGTTTCTCTTAAGCATTTTGAGAAGTATTGTCCTTAAGAACACAGGGCACATGCAATAAAAAGCCCCAAACTGTGACATAGGTCAATACAAACTGAAAATCCATTAAATGTTCAAAAGAACATTTATCCCAAACACACATATCAAGCATCCATAATTTTTTATCACATTGACAATGTCAAAACTATTCACAGAAGTTGGAAAAACAACACCTGAATAATAACTTTGATGTCTTCTGCATGCCCAGCTTGAAATATCTATAAAACCCCAATTCTTGTGAAGTCCTGAACACAGGCCTTTTAGAATAAATTTCTTGATGTGTGCCAGTTTGGGTGAAGAAAAATTTAGGTACATAAATTGCTAAGATTTGAAAATCTGTATGAGCATTCCCGGTCTAAAATTCCTGATGCTCTAGTTCTCAAGTAAGAGAAAGTAAGTTTTCTGCTTTGTTGGAATCCATAACTTAAGAATTTCACAGACCTCTAACTTGTGATCAGAGGTAGAGTTTTGACTCGGGGCTTTAATACCATTGAAAAGTAAACATTTCTGTAGTATTAGATATGTTATAATCTTGGGTAGTTTTCTAAAGAAGACCACCACTAACATGAATGCTGACACTGTCTTTGTTCTTGCACATGTACTGTAAGTGAATTACATGAAGCGTACACTCCATGCTCCAAGGGAACATTAAATGCATATAATATGTCTTTAAAATACTTGATTTGTTCATTTATTTATTGATGCAAATGCCTTATTTTTATAACAGTGTTTATTAATTTAAAGTGAAGTGCTTCCATGTATGCATAGCAAGTGTCTGTTTGGAATCCCAGCAGAAGCTGTTACACACTCCATTATTTAAACCTGCTCTACTTCTGCTTTGGGCTCCCTGTTGTCCTCTGTGAATTCACTCCCTGTCTATCATCTGTTGTATGTTTTTTTTTCTGGAGGAGAGCTGTCCCTTTGCTTTACTGGTCTGGAAATGAGGAATCAGTAGTGCAAAGTCAAGAAGCTCTATTAAAATCGAGGCTCTTTGTGTTTCTGGGTTGACTGTACACTGCTATTTACTCCTGGAAGTAAAGCATGGCTGGGCCCATTTAACATTGAGAAAGGAAGCATGAGATTCCTGTTTTAGCACAGGCCAAGGAATTATGGTGAAACAGTTGGTAGGAGTCAGTTTACAAAAACTGGAGGAGCAGACAAGCTTCATTTAGTCCCTTTGTCATTATTAAATAAATAGTGGGATTCCAAGCAAAACCTAGCCACCTTCAGCCAAAACCTTCACTTCAGAAGAAAAGGAGAACAAGAAGATACTGCCATCTTCTCTCCTGTCAGCCAGAACCCTTCCTCAAATCTTCATGAGTCCTTCCCAGTAGCACCCCTGTCTGTTGCTCATCCTCCCATTAAGCCTTCTTTTCCATGCTGATATTCTTTCTAGTAACTCTGTGCAGCTCAGATGTGAGCTTTGAAGCTCTATGTCAGGATAGCAGAGAGCTGATTTATTTATTTTTCATTTCCAGTTGTTTAAGCTATGTTTCTGTTTTAGATGCAGTAGTTAAAAACTTAAATTTTCCTGAATCCAAAATGAGCAGTGGGCAGGATCCGAAAAGGTTCTAAATATGAAAAGAAAATTGAATCCATCATTTAGCAGCACTAATTAAAATTTTTGTTTGATCAGTGCCTTCATTGTTTATTTTAATATCAATATTTTATTAAGCATTGAGAAAAAAATGCAGTTCTTGGTAAAATGCAAATTCACTTTTGTTGCTTTAAATAAAAATGCAAATTCCTTCTTCCCACTTATCTCTTCAAGAAGAGAACACAGCAATAAAAAAAGAAAAAATTCTTTCCACCACCTGCATTTCCTTCTCTAGCCTTGCCTACACAGGAAAGCTACATAGGTATAAACCAAAAAGATGAATTAAAATTACCTTGCTAAATAGATGAAAATCTGTCTGTGGACACAGTTTTCATTTTAACAGTGCATTTTATGGGCCAGCTGGGACCAGGTTTATGAATGAAATCACCCTTGTACTGCTATGAAGCCATGGACGTATGAACGCTGACACAGATGTCAAGGCATAAACCAAGTCACTCCACAGTAACTTCATGCAAAAAAGAAATCTCATATTAACCTTAATTTAGGGCAGTGTGGATGCCTGCCTGTTCAAGAAGCTGCTTCATGACTCTAAAGGTTTTGAAGCTCTTCAGGGTAAGGATGTCATCCCTTGTCAAGAATTAATGTATTCATATACTTGAAGATTAAAGGGTATGTCCATAATGCAGCTCCAGAGGCATTTTCAGTGTAACATGGAGACACAGGTCTAGAACTAAATTATATATACTGCTGCTAACTTGCATTGATATGGCAAGGTAAAACTCGGGATAGACTGATTTACCCTACTTACTCTTTTTTTTAATGTCCATTCAGGTGTCTATCACAGTATAACTATCAGATTTGACATATTATCAAGTAACTGGGTGACAATATGTTACCAGGCATCAGTGACTCCATGATGACTGTGCATTGTGCATGCTCCGTTTCCTCATGATAAATGTGAGGTATTTGATACAGGTTACCCTTCATAAGCAGGGTATGCTTCTTGACATGTACAGAGGATGCTGCAGAGTAAGATTATGCGTAAGAACATTGAAGCAGCTGATTCCCAGCACTACATTTGTGTGTTAAAACTTTATACCAGATTGAAATCTAATTTAAGTTAAATCAGTGCAATTCTGTCCCACAGGCAGGACATTAAGATTAATGCATTAGTACACACTAAAAGCTATACTGGTACAATCTATGACTTAAACAGTCACCCAGTGTAAGTAGGGATATATTAGTTCAATCTCATAGGGAAAGGGAATAAGTCACACTGATCTAAGGCCAAATTTGCATTATAGGTTTTATTGGCATAGCCAAAAGCCTGACAAGTGCATACTTTGGTTGACACATAGGAGTAAAATCACTTAAAAGCATATGAAGAACCAGTTAAGCCAAGAATATTAAGATTTTGCCAGCAGTAGTCTACATTCATAGATGCTACATTTCTGGTCACTCTAGATATAACATCCCTAAGTGAAACAGTAATGAAGGCAGAAGTGCTAGATCAAGAGCCAGAAAAAAATTATTTTTATAGTGTATGTTATTCTGTTTTCAAGGAGCTGGCTTAAGTTGTACTTGCAAAGAAAGCTATTTTATCAGAGTGATCTATTTCTGTACTACAAAGGAGTGGCTGGTGTAATTCTATCAGTGTAGCTTAACACCAAACGTGTTAAGTGCAGCCAGTCTCTCAAGGTAACTTACTTATCATAGGAAGAGGAACAGTGTGCTGGAGTAAAGTATACTGGCTGGAGTACAGTTATACTGCTTTAAGTTGCCTTCTCAAGAGAAGCATTTTGCTTGTCATATTCCAGCACAAACTACTCTTATAGTGGCCCTAACCTTAGAAAACTTTTTACTGTGTAACTGGCCTTATCAGAGCTTATACCAATATATTGCTTTCACCAAAAAGG
This sequence comes from Phaethon aethereus, assembly GCF_964289735.1. Taxonomy (NCBI): domain Eukaryota; kingdom Metazoa; phylum Chordata; class Aves; order Phaethontiformes; family Phaethontidae; genus Phaethon; species Phaethon aethereus. The sequence continues at coordinate 55,160,297 of NC_138576.1, read as the reverse complement.
TTAAAATGATAACTGCAGTGGCTATTTAAAATTGTACAAAAGAATGTCTGTGTAGACCAAATATTTTTCTTTGGAAGCTGTGGCTGAATTCTTTTGTAGATTACCACTTAAGTGTTCTGCTCTGGTCTTGATGGTTAACTGCCAATATCGTATAGACTATTTGTAACTCGTTCTTTACTGGAATAAATAAAGGTGTTATTCTGATGAGACCTGAGATTCTGCTCTCCTCTGCTGTGTCCTCCTTAGCCAGAGGTTATACGCATGTGCTGCATCATGAGAATTCCAAATTTATGTTCAAATTTTCTGCAAGGCAAGTTTCACATAGATATATTGACATATATAGGTATGGCGCAGAAAAAACTGTAAAATAGTTCATTTTTAATTTTTTTTTTTTTAAAGAGAGTAATCTACAGGCTTAATTTAATTGCAGTTGTTGAAGAAAATGCTCAAAGCCAACCTGTCTCTTCAGACACGTTTAATTTGGGATCTTATCAAGAACTTGCACTTCTGTGTATTTCTTCCTGATTTCTATTCAAGATTCATCAGCTATTGTTTTTGTCGGCATATCTTCTCAGGAGTCCTGCTCTTCATTGCTTTTCCTGCACTGAAGGGTGCCAGATTAAGCTAACAGTGTTATTACTCCAAGTAACTTTAACTCAGTTTTTCTGGAAGATGAGCTACTTTGTCTCAGTTCTCACATTTATCAAGTTCAAAAGAGAGACGTCCCCTGTCTTCACAATGGAATAGACAGTAAGGACAGTAAGTTATTTTACCTTGTTGAAAATAATCATCTGATACAATGATTCCCTGATCCTTACCCAACATGTAAACCACCAACAGCTTTAGTTGTGGCCATTCTATCTACTTTTAGGTAGTGGCGCTATTGTCAAAAAAAAGGGTAAAATAAGCAGAATATATTACTTGTTGAATTATTCCAAAGCTAACAATAATATGAATAGCTTAAGTACTTAGCAAGAAATTCACTATAGAATCATTCATAGTTTCATACTTGATAGCTGAAGCAAGTCATTAGAGGCTTTGCAAGCTGATTAAAACATTCAGTTGAGAAAGAAATGTATAAAAATCTGTACAAAAATAAGGGAAGTTTTTAACCTTGCACAGTATAAATTCACTTTTCCCTGGTGAAAACATGGACTACATATATCTCGGCTTATTTGTCATCTCTTCTTGAAGTTTTAGGGATGAGTTGCAACGGGAATAGCATGCTAGCTGTTACTGATCAGTAATTTGAGAGAGCATAAAGAATGCTTTTCTGTGGTCAGTGTTGTTCATGTACCTATTCCTACACTGTTCGTGAGATCAAGAAGGAAGTTTTTCCCACCACAGGTCAGTAGAGATCTTTATGAGTACATTAGACTTTTTGCTGGAGACAAGCATAAATTGGGAGAGGACTGGCTGGAGAGCAGCCCTGCAGAAGGAGATCTAGGGGTGCTGGTTGACAGCCCTGGCAGCCAAGAGGGCAAACGGCATCCTGGGGTGCATCAAACATAGCATAACCAGCCGGTCAAAAGCAGTGATTTTCTCACTGTATTTAGCATTGGTGTGGCCACACCACACGTGAGCAGTTCTGGGCCCCACAATTTAAGAAAGATGTTAAGGTATTCCAGTGCATCCAGAGGAGCACAACAAAGCTGGTGAAGGGGCTGGAAGACATGTCCTATGAGGAGCATCTAAGAACTTTGGGCTTGTCTATTTTGGAGGCTAAGGGGTGACCTCATTGCTCTCTACAGCTTCTTGAGGAGGGGAAGTGGAGAGGGAGGTGGTGATCTCTTCTCCTTGGTAAGGAGAATATTAGGATGCCTGGGAATAGTTCAAAGCTGTGCTAGGGGAGGTTTAGACAGGACACTAGGAAACATTTCTTTACCAATAGGGTGGTCAAACACTGGAACAGGCTTCCTAGACAGGTGGTTGATGACTCAAGACTGTTGCTGTTTAAGAGGCCCTTGGAAAACGCCCTTAATAATATGCTTAAACTCTAGTCAATCCTGAAGCAGTTAGACTAGATGATTGTTGTAGGTCCCTTCCCACTGAAGTGTTCTGTTCTGTTCTATTCTGTTCTGTTTTGTTCAGTTCTTCTCTGCGCCATGTGATTGATGATCAACTGGGAATATCATATTTGTTCAACTCAGTTATTGCTGGGGTTTTGAGGAACTGTGACACCCTAGTTTCTTGCCTTGCCCACAACAGGTTTATCACCTGCAGATCAAAAAAAAACCAAAAAAAAAAATCAGCGCAGTCAAAATATTAGGTTCTAAACTGGCAAATGGATGACATTTAATGAGCTGTGATATTCAGGAGGTCAGACTCAATGATCAAATGTTCTTTCTGACATTAAATTGCCTGAAATCAATGACTCATGAGGAAGCAGTGGTAGTAAAGGGAGTTAGACATACTTTCCATAGAACAATGCAGAAGTCTCATATACTCTCCAGAATCCCTCAGTTCAAGGAGAGAAAATATAGGCTACTTAAAACTTATGTGAGAATTACATGGTGTCATTTTTAATTCAAGTTCCATAGAATTAAACTGCAGCATACTTTATGTGAGCACAGTTAAAGGTAAAACATAATCTCTTAGGAATGTTTTTAACAGTCCAGAGAGCTTAATGGTATCAGTTTCCCTCAGCTATTTTTGCTCAACCAAATGCTTAACATGTTTTTGGCTATACAAGTCAATTTTATACTAATGGCAATGTGGAGACATAAATACCCTTCAATTATGGGCACTGTGTTTTCAGTATTTTAAAAAGCCAAGATGCCACTAATAGAAAGAATTTTGGCAGGCTACATTACCTGGGAAAAAACCCTAATTTTATTTGAACATACTGACAGTCTATAAGATCAGACTTTGGAGTCTTTTTAAGTGAATGTCTCCCAGGTGTGACTGAAAGCAAATGTGTGAAAACATAGTACTAATACAACCTGTTCAAAACAAGGACAGCTTTTTGTGAATTGCAAAATTGAGGATATTGCATAGAGATCAGGGAACAGATAAGTAGAATTTTAGCAAATCCTATATGCATATTACAGTCATTTTTATGGTATGCTTAATTGTAAGGAAACTCTTTTTTGCTTTATAGAGAGATCAAACTATTTTAGGCTGCAAAATGTTTTAATAAATTACCCGACATTAAATTGTTTCTGAAGCTTCAGGCGGTTTTTAATCTACCTCCTTACTCTACTGTAAAGTTCACATTGTTCAGTGAATTCAAGGAAGGCACAGGCGAACAAACCAAGTAGTTAAGAGGCTAAAGAAGACAGCGCTTCCTCATAGGTACTACTGTTCAGCTGTGTGAAGGACAGAAATTAACTTGTAGATGAGTTCAAGGGCGTCCTCATGCGCTGAGCCTCAGCAAGCCTAGCTTGTTTCTTCCCGTACCGGGGACTCGTCATTACACTAGCAGCGTTACTGCTGTTCATGCTGTACACGCTTGGCAGGGGAGCCTCACTTGAACTCCTGAAAAGCCACAAGATAGTCTCCTATAACTAAATCAGCTTCATTTGGTGACTACGTAATTTCTTATGTATGAATATGAAGATTCCTGTAGTTCTTCAACACTAATAGTCAATCACTTAACTTCCAGCTAAGATTTTGATGGTACCACTTTGCACAGTGGCCACAGCACACAATGAATCCCCATTCCTGCTGTCATATCCTAAAATAACTTCAAACTAAAGGTCTCGGTTCCTAGGTGTTTTCGCTCTCTGCTGGAAAATACTTGCAGAGTGAAGATGATTAATAATGGAGTCCATGAGAACATCTGAATATTGGAAATGTGTTTCTCTGAATGGAGGAGAGGGATTTATTCAGGACAGAGTTACAATTTCTTTTGAGATACTGTTCTGACTTGTGATTTGTCCTATCATTAAAGTCTGAAGGGGAGCCTGGCAGTATGTACATCATCTCAGCTATTGCACTTGTATGTAAACACCAACTCAGACATCTACACACACAGCTTTATTGTACAGAAACACATACACACAAATATACACACACAAAACACTCCTACACAGAGGAGTGGTATTACAGGAAATGTCAGAATTACAGTGTTTATGACATATTAACTCTGTTCTCCAGCCTGTGTATCAGGACACAGGGACCACAGAGTCACAGCCTGTTTTCCACGTACTCTTCCACTGCACAGAAGAGTGTCATTGCAGCTGCACAGTATAGTTCTTTGTCCGCATGTTTTAGTATGTCTTTACCCAGTATTAACTGTGTACCGGCTATGCTTGTTCTGAATACAGTGGTGTGTTTTTCCTTGTGTTTTTCTGTACTTATTCATTCATTTTGCCTGACTGATTCACAAATATTAATGCTTCTTCTTCACAATCTTAGAATCATAAAATTATAGAATCTTTGGGTTGGAATGGACCTTTTAAGGTCACCTTCTCCAATGCCCCTACAATGAGCAGGGACATCTTCAACTAGATCAGGTTACTCAGAGCCCCGTCCAACCTGACCTGGGATGTTTCCAGGGATGGGGCATCTACCTCCTCTCTGGGAAACCTGTGCCAGTGGTTCACCACCCTCAGTGTGACAAATTTCTTCCTTAGATCTAGTCAAAACCTGCACTCTTTTCATTTAAAACCATCACCCCTTGTCCTATCGCTACAGGCCCTGCTAAAACATCTGTCCCCATCTGTCTTATAAGCCCCCCTGAAGTACTGGAAGGCTGCAATAAGGTCTGCCTGGAACCTTCCCTTCTCCAGGCTGAACAACCCCAACTCTCTCAGCCTGTCCTCACAGCAGAGCTGTTCCAGCCCTCCGATCATTTTTGTGGCCCTCCTCTGGACCCACTCCAACAGGTCCATGTCTCTCCTGTGCTGAGGGCTCCAGAGCTGGATGCAGGACTCCAGGTGGGGTCTCACCAGACGGGAGTAGAAGGGCAGAATCACCTCCCTCGAGCTGCTGGCCACGCTGCTTTGGATGCAGCCCGGGACATGGTCGGCCTTCTGGGCTGTGGGTGCACATTGCTGGCTCATGTGCAGCTTTTCATCCACCATTACCCCAAGTCCTTCTCGGCAGGGCTGCTCTCAACCCCTTCATCCCACAATGTGTATTGATACCAGGGCTTGCCCTGACCCTGGTGGAGCACCCTGCACTTGGCCTTGTTGAACCTCATGAGCTTCACGTGAGCCCATTCCTGGAGCTTGCCAAGGTCCCTCTGGATGGCATCCCATCCCTCAGGAGTGGCAACCGCACCACTCAGCTTGGTGTCATCTGCGGACATGCTGAGGGTGCACTCGATCCCACTCTCTATGTCATTGATGAAGAAATTAAACAGTACTGGTCCCAATACGGACCCCTGAGGGACACCACTTGTCACCAAATATGCACAATGTGCTATGAGAAGTGAGTGTTAGTTCCATTTTACAGATTGAATAGTGATATATATGGAGATTAAAATTAAAAAGTCCACTGATTTTGGAAATCCGGTTTGAGATGTTGAAGACCTATATTTTTTGCAGCATTATACAGCAGTTTAAGTAATCAAAACTCAACATTTTTGCAATTATCAGAATTTCTGCAAATCCAGCACCAGAAAAATAAGGAACAAATGAGCAGAGATTATCTCTTACAGCATCACATAAAAAATCTGTGACTTGATCATATCTCCAGAGTAGCTTTAACATAAAAATGTGTTTTGTTCCAGTTCTGGAAACATTTGCCTTACCGCTAAGCACCTTCAGTGTCCCACAGGAGGTGAAGCAAAAGCTCCTGCAGCTCTCAGTCTTTTCTTCTGCATGTTCCAGAGTCATTTATATAGCAGATCTCTCACTAAAACAGAGAAGGCTCCTTTTAAAAAAGAAAACAGAAATAAGTTAAAGATAATACATTGCATTCTTCAAAAATCCATCTTATGGCATCAAACAGATACTTGAGAGTACCTCAGCAGAGCTAAGAGACTCCAGATTTCTTTCCAAATGTTTCTTACTTGAGGAAATGGTTATATATATCAAATAGTGAAAGTCCTGCAGTGCTATACAGCTTATACTGAAAATGAGTTGTTATGATCAGTATGGATTAGCGTTACAGGAGAAAGAAGCACAGATTTCCAGGTGATTTCACAGATACTCTGACAGTCGTTTCAGGCTTTTTGCCCAGACTTCTTGATGTTACTCCCTAGACCATCTCTGTTGCTTGCTCCTCATCCAACTTGTTAATCTCTGTTATCTCGGTTTATACTCGTGTCCTATCATATTGTGAAATATATTCCTCAGGCCATCTCCAGTAGCAGTTTCCCTGGCCACTTGCATTTTAGCCACCTCTTCACCCATCTAGTCTCTGTTTTTCTTATTTTACCCTTTCTCTCTTTTTCCTTAACATCTGCAGCTTTCAGGTTGTCTTGGCCATCCCATTTCAACTTTTTTATCTTGTTCCATCTCTTGACTTTTTAGATTCCTGGCCCCATATCTGCTTCATTGTCTTTCCAGGTATTCCTGCTGAATATACGTCCGAAAACAATTGGTACCCAGTCAATCCTAGCCATCTCATGGATCTAAATCTGAAATCTCCTCATCCTTTCCCTATCTCCTGCCCTTCTGACTGAACTGGCTGACAGGCTCCTGCTCCATGCCCTTATCACTCCTTCAGGCTCCCTCCTTACCTCCAAACCTTCTTGCTTTACACCTGCTCCTCCATCAGCACACACACATGCACCCAGTGTACCTAGCTCTTGTCCACTTAGTTAATTAGTCAGTTAGGTGGCTTTCCCCCACCATGCTGCCTGGGCTGCCAGCTCCCTGTGCTCGCTTCATAGGTTCACATCAGCGCTTGGGGTGGGTCACACAGCAGCCCACAGCTGGTTCATGCCTACTGAGAACAGGATCTTCAAGAAAAAATTCAGCTACAAAAATCTAACCTACTAAGTATAAAAATATTGATTTTTTTTTCCCTCCATGAAATTATATGTTTGGGTGTAAGAAAAGGTAGAAGATATGACTTTGGCACAAAGGTCATATCTGTACAAGATTTGAGGGTCTTGCTCTCAAAGAAGTCCAGGGACTCTGAAATCTATAAAATGAATTGTCCCCACAGGGTGGTGGGGGGGGTTTATTTGTTTGGTTGGGGTTTTTTAGCATTGTTGTTTCCCAAGTTTCTTTCTTTGAAATGACTGGAATTTACCAAAATGTTGCAGTCTGAACCAGATACTTAGGATGAATGCTCTAAGCCCCTATTATTCAAATTTGGGAAGGTTACAAACAGCTGAAATTAAGATTTTATAATGGAAAATATTAGACAACTTTACATTTTTTGTGATTGAAGCAAAGTTCAGACTACCACCTGATTAATAGCTGTAGAGTTAATGAGTATGCAGAAGACATAAAAAGAATCGATCAGCACTCCATGGACTCTTTTGAATGGCTTAGTAGCTTTGGCGCAAGTATATAATATGCCGTTGCTTTTTGAAATGCTGAACACATGAGCAAAGGCTGGGGCAATGATGCTGCCCCACATATTGTTCTTTCTTTTTCCTTCTTTTTTTTTTTCCCTTGGCATCTAATGCCTCAAGGGTGGTATTCAGGCTTTTTGGCTTTATTAATTTGTTTCCTTTGGGTTTCACTCCTTCACTGTCTAACTTAGTACAAACTGTTTTAGTAAACAATGATATGATGCTACAAATGGAAGTCTGTATTTTTGGGTAAGATATAAGCAATGTAAAAAATGGGGCACAAGGAACCTTATACAGTTCTAAAATCCAGAAAGTGTTTATTTTGTTTTCACCTAATTTATCAATAAAATCCAATTTATTTTTGTGCTGATGTTCTTAATATCCAAAAGGATATGAAATTGCATCCATTATTGATATGCAAGTAGTCCAGACTTTATAGCTGATGGACTTGGCATTCATATATGACTCTTAAATATCTAGCACACCTGAAACTGTGCCTTAAGAATTCAAAGGAACCTCAGGTGACCAGATATGTTTTACTTGCAAAATAAGTCCTGGGTTTTTTTAATAAAATAATCACAGAATCACAGAATCACAGAACGGTAGGGGTTGGAAGGGATCTCTGAAGATCACCTGGTCCAGCCCCCCTGCCAAGGCAGGATCACCCAGGACAGGTTGCACAGAAACGCGGCCAGTCGGGTTTTGAAGGTCTCCAGAGAAGGAGACTCCACAACCTCTCTGGGCAGCCTGTTTCAGTGCTCCGTCACCCTCACAGTGAAGAAGTTTTTCCTCATGTTGAGGTGGAACTTCCTGTGCTGCAGTTTGTGCCCATTGCCCCTTGTCCTATCACTGGGCACTACTGAAAAGAGACTGGCTCCATCCTCCTGACAGCCACCCTTCAGATATGTATAGACATTGATAAGGTCCCCTCTCGGCCTTCTCTTCTCCAGACTAAACAGCCCCAGGTCTCTCAGCCTTTCCTCATACGAGAGATGTTCCAGTCCCTTAATCATAATAATTTGATTATGTAAAGATTTGGTTTCTAGAGAAACAATCAAACAAGAAAAGGATTAGCCTCTTAAGCAAGGCATTCTTCTGTGCTTCATAAACTCCTATATGAGAGCTGTGAAATGTCCAAATTAGCTCAAACCTCTTTAGGTGAAACATTGAAATGGTTACCTCTGTTATACTCTATTGCAGTCATTTTGCTTATTTCAAGTATAGATATCTGGGACTCTCCAAAATAGCCTGATTTTTCAAGAACTGCCTATCTCCCCTTGGAGCCTGAAATTCTGTTCCAAGCCACCTGAAATGAACACCCAGCATCACATTTAACAATTGCAGCGTGGTCAGCTCAGTAAAGCTGGCTTTTTGACAATGTATGCCAAATTGTCTGCTTCATTACAAACAGTTTCTACAATTTAATACTACTGACATTGAAATAAACCCAGTACACTTAAATGTGGATATATGAAAAAGTTTTAGATTCTTTTTGCTTTAAGATGAAGTACATATTGCTTTATGGCTTTATTATCCCTTTGCTAAAAGGAATCTTCATGGAGATACAGGACCAATAAAACGGTACACCATTGTAGCACATTTTTTGTGCACATTAGACAAAGTTACATAAATAAACATTATTTTTTTTAATTTTGAAAATATATTGGGAATATAGAAATAACCAAATATTGACAATATTTCAGAACAGTCCACCTACTGGTAGAAAACAAGGCTATAGCATCCAAACTCCCAGGCTCAGATAAGCTATGCACATCCTGACAGGCTCATGTCTAGTCTGTCCTTAGAAACCTTCATCTAAGAAGACTTTACAACCCCCTTAAACAGTCCAATCTGTTGCCTTTCTACACTATTCACAAGTTTAAACTAATGCCTGAACTAAGCCTGTAGTTTCTTCATGCTCCTATTCTGTCAGGACCATGTCACGTGTAAAATGTGTCCGCCCCTCCCCACCAGTGGCCATGTATTCCTGCCTCTCTTTGAGCCCTGACGGTTATTTATGCCAATTCAGCATTTTCCCCTAACGGTAAACCAGACTGGTGAAATTGTATGTTTTTATCTTTTTTTTTTTTTTGAGCACTTCATTTTGCAGGTCCAGTTTAGAGCACAGCCGTGGGAGGAGCTGAACCAGCATAACATAGAGGAGAGAAATCTCCAAGAGGAAACTAGAATGAGCAGCTAAAAGTAGGGAAGGTGAATAGTGTTTGGGCTACTATAAATGGCATGGTTACTGTTAAATCACAGTCTGCAGGTCCCTCATTACAAGATCAGCCCTTTACTTGCTTCTCTGTTCCCAGTGGATTCCTTATCAGAATTTAAATTTCAGATAGAAAGTAGTCAGGATGTCATAACATGATGGATGAAAGATGGGAGAAAAATGATGGAGCTGAACCAATGTAACTGTAGAGATACCATGAAAGTTGTAGTTCCCAAATATCTGCCTCCTCTGCTGTTCCTCTTTCTTGCCCCATCCTCAGCTGCTCCTTGCTCCCTGTTCCACTTCTCTTGCTCCCTCCCCTGTATGAGCTGTGGTGCACCTCCAGCCTCACAATACTCTTATTCAGCTCACGAACTGGCAGAAGTTTCCTTGCTCTTTTTGCTGGACCCATGAGCTGCACTGGCTCAGCAAACTGTCGTACGCGCCGCAGCAGGAATGGGAAGCTGCACTGTCACCGCGCGCAGCTGCCCCATCAGAGGGGTCTTGAACTCCCTTACATCATAGGCAACAGCAGGATGCTATTCATTCCTTGTACTGAATAAAGCGTGCGCCAGTGATGCTGCCTTATCTGTAGGGCCTTTTATGAGCAAAACCTAAAGACTTGTGAAGCTGTGACTGCTGGGGTTGCAGTGTAGTTCAGTTATGCTTCAGTCTCATTTGTGTGACTTAGACCCATTGACTTCAAATAAACTCAGCACAATTAATAAGTACGCACACTGGAAAAAGGACTAGAGAGAGAGTCATTATTTTAATCAATAGAATGAACTTAATTTTCCTTAAATCTAACAGAAACACGCTGACTACAAAACAAGCAAAAAAAAAATCCAATAAAAGAGGAAACATAAGACATACACAGCAGCATCTGAAGCAAAATATTGGTCAAAACCTGCCTTGTTTCTTTCCCTGAAGCCAGAAAGAGACTCGAGTTTGAGCCCAAGCCTCTCCCTGGGATAAAGGTCAGCATGCCCTGACTCTCCATTAGGGTCTTGGTAGGTGGGTGGCCTCCCTCATCCTCTTAGACCTATTAAGCTGCGAGGGAAATAAGGTAAGTCATCGGGGAAGGGCAAGCACCAAGAAGAAATCCTCACCCAGAGTGTAATTAGGGTATCCTACTGTAAGAAAGCCTTAACAGGGTAGAGCTGGACTCTGATGCTGGTGCTTTAATGCAGTTTGTTGTATCAGAAGGAGGAATAATGCAGAGACCAACACCTGAAATCCTCCTGTCCCCTCACTTCCGCTTTTTATTGTAAACATTGGCTTTCTTTTCCCTGCTTTTCGTCTAAAGTGTGAATACCAATATTACTAAGCATCTGAAAGCCTAATCTTCGTCCTGGTGTTTAGACTACGTAGTTTTAGTCAAAACACAACAAATGCATATACCAGAAGATATATATAGCTTCATATCAGATATAATCTTGCATGAATGATTAATGAAGTGCTCTTTTTTTCTTATTATTCAGCTTCATGCTGCTGGTAATCTCAACAGCTAAAGGTTATGATCATTATTTATATGGCTGATATTTCACATTTGTCCTCAAGTCTGGTTTGCTTGGGGAAAGTGGATTGTACACATGGAAAGCAATAGCTAGTCATAGTTACTGATTTACTATTTTTCTACTTTGAAGTTTTTACTAAAATTAGATTGGTATTATGGTTAGCTCATCCTGCAGAGTTACTGCCTTCTCTAAGACTGATTATACCTACAACGAGATTTAAAAACGTCTAGGTTGTTGAAATCTTGAGGCTGTTGACTTTTTTTATGAATTGACAAAAAGGTATCTGTACTTACACTCTATTTTTCTTTTGTAATGTTGCATCATGTAATAAGAAAAAAATAGTTTTAAATCTAGATATTAATCTGGATAATCCAGATATAATCCAAAATACATTCTATAGTATTATTTCTAGTAGGCTTTTATACAGAAAGAAAAAAATGCTTTTGTACTGAAGAATTGTTCATTTAGCAACCCTCTGTCAGCTTACAGCTTTTAGAATCAAAGTCCATTTCTGTTTAGGATTCTTATGTTTTTCTGACTAAATTTAAAGGTAGAATTTTATCATTAAAATAACTTGTTCATAAAGCAATTCATTGTTCCATTGACTTAATTACTTGTAAATGCCCTAAAATATTAATCAATGGAAGATCATTCCTACTAACAAATGCTTTCATTTATGTTTTTATTTCGAACAACTACCCATAAATTTCTGAGATTTGTCCTTCAGTACAATTGTACATCACTGTCACTTCTTCAAGCTACCTTTCGTGGTATGTTGAAGAGAAATATTACTTTCACAGATGCACAATAGTAACAAGGATTCCTTCTTCCTAGTTGTTGCTCTAGGGCTGTTGAAAAAAGTGCAGAAGTAAAGGTGATAAAAGTGGATTCTTACTAAACCTGTGCAACCAAAGAACACTAACACATTGGTTCAAATCTACCACATTATACTGTAAAATACACATCACGTGACAATATGAACTTCTTTGAATATTGAACTGATATACAAAGTATGTATTTCCTTAGTTAAACATGTTATCTGGGGGCTGACTATGTCTTAGTGTATAAAACAGAGTTTTCTTTATTTTGCTGCTTTATCTGATTAAGTTCTTAATGCAGGTCCGGTTTTATACAAAGTTCAAGGTGAAAGGCTAGTTTGCAGTGCGCATTTAGAATTATACTCTATTCCTTTAATGATGCTTTCAAAATTGTATCTGGAAGAAATCTTTGAATTCACCCTTCTCAGTCTAATCAACTGCTAATTATTCCAAGCCTACAAAAAGAACAATAACAAAGTTTTTGTCATTTTAAGCCCTCAGCACGATATACATCAGTTATTGTTTTTGGTACAGTGAACACTTTTAAAAGCTAATTCATGCAGTCTTTAACACATCTTTCTAGACTGCTTTTGGCATGTCAATTAGATTGAATCTGAAAATGTAAAAGCAATAGCTAATTACAGGAGAGGATTTATATCTATCTTGTGTCATCGTGTTGATATAGTACACGTATGAAGGAGTGATGAGATGGAAGGTTAAAGGGAAGTGTAGTTTACAATTACCTGCTAGATTTTAGTAACAAATACAAGTAAACTGGAAAGCTGCACCACCACAGAGAGGCTTCAGTAATTTATGCACTTATGAAGACTGTCAAGAAGTGTGCCATTTATCTTTTTTAACAGAAGTTAATACTTGCTACTTTAAACTGAAAGGCAAGATCACTTCTGAATAGAAAAAATAATGAAAGCAGAGGAGTAGATAAATTTTGAACACTGAAAAAGGATTGAAAGCTGGAGAAAATATCTGTAGATTTCATTTGTAGTCCATTTTAACTTAGTACTTCCTGTATTCAATTCTCTGCAGCACAGAGACAAGTTGCTACTTACAAAGAGTTCATTTTATTATACCCAGATGAGATCTGCAACAAGACTACTACACTGGATGAGGGAAGAATGCCTTTCTGAGACTGAATACCTGTTTAAGAAGTTCTTGCTCTTTTTCTTCTGTATTTAAATCAGAGAGATGGCCTTTTACGAGTGACAATCACTGCACTCCACATTAATTGTTCAGGTATTCAGAGCAGAGGCTACTGCTCTCTTTGGAAGCAGAAGGGGAGGGATAAACTTCTGATAGAAAATGCCCTGTAACTTGTCAGAAGCTCTCTCAACTAGATGAATTTTCAAAACGGTCTGAAGGTACAGCCCCATGTAGAGTAAGTTATAATTTTCAAATGCCAAGAATTTCAGTTTAATAAAATGCAAGTTTGATTTACTCATTCAAACTGCATGATGTCCTTGGTCATTATAAATATTTTCGTAGAATCATAGAAACATAGAATAGTTCGGGTTGGAAGGGAACTTTAAAGGTCATCTAGTCTAACCCTCCCTGCAATGAGCAGGGACAGCATCAACTAGATCAGGTTGCTCAGAGCCCCATCCAACCTGACCTGGAATGGTTCCAGAGATGGGGCATCTACCACCTCTCTGGGCAACCTGAGCCAGTGTTTCACCACCCCCAGTGTGAAAAATTTCTTCCTATATCTAGTCTAAATCTGCCCTCTTTTAGTTTAAAGCCATTACCCCTTGTCCCATCGCTACAGGACCTGCTAAAAAGTCCATCCCCATCTTTCCTACAGGCCCCCTTGAAGTACGGGAAGGCTGCAATAAGGTCTCCCTGCAGCCTTCTCTTCTCCAGGTTGAACAACCCCAACTCTCTTAGCCTGTCCTCATAGGAGAGGTGTTCCAGCCCTCTGATCATTTTTGTGGCCCTCCCCTGGACCCGCTCCAGCAGGTCCATGTCCTTCCTGTGCTGAGGGCTCCAGAGCTGGATGCAGGACTCCAGATGGGGTCTCACCAGAGCAGAGGGGCAGAATCACCTCCCTGGGCCTGCTGGCCACACTTCTTTGGATGCAGCCCAGGACACGGTTGGCCTTCTGGGCTGCGAGCACACATTGCCAGGTCATGTGCAGCTTTTTATCCACCACCACCCCCAAGTCCTTCTCGGCAGGGCTGCTGTCGATCCCTTCATCCCTCAGCCTGTACTGAGACCGGGGTTTCCCCGACCCACTTGGCCTTGTTGATCTCATGATGTTCACGTGGACCCATTCCTGGAGCTTGTCCAGATCCCTCTGAATGGCATCCTGTCCCTCAGGCTTGTCAGCCACACCACTCAGCTTGGTGTCGCCTGCAGACATGCTGAGGGTGCACTTGATCCCACTGTCTATGTCATTGATATTAAACAGTATATTAAACATGTTAAACAGTACTGGTCCCAGTATGGACCCCTGCAGGACACCGTTCATCATCAGTCTCCATCTGGACATTGAGCCATTGACCACTACCCTTGGGATGCTACCATTCCTCATCCACCGAACAGCCCACCCATCAAATCCATATCTCTCCACATTAGAGAGAAGGATGTTTTGGGGCAACATGTCAAAAGCCTTACAGAGTCCTGATAGACAACATCTGTAGCTCTTCCCTTGTCCACTCATGTGGTCACTCCATCACAGAAGGCCACTAGGTTGGTCAGGCAGGACTTGCCCTTGGTGAAGCCATGCTGGCTGTCTCGCGTCACCTCCCTGTCTTCCATGTGCCTTTAGCATAGCTTCTAGAAGCATCTGTTCCATTTTCCAGTATAGCTGAAATAAATAAAAGAAAAACCTCACAGCAGTCTGGGAGTGAAGAATACATACAGGGGTATCTAGAGAATTAAGAAGCTTTAGACTTTTTGCAGGTAGGAGGAAGAAAGTATATTCTGCTAATTAATAATACCTACTCCAAAGACTCTCACAGTAACTTAACATTTAATTCTTCATTCTGGTGACAGAACAAGTCTCACAGGTATACTATATCTAACATCATAAAATTACTGTTGAACCAGATTCCAAACTCAGGATGTCTCCTTAAAACCAAGTTAAGACTTTAGAATTTGATCTGTGCTTTATCAAGAAAATGCCGTGTTTGGGCTGCCAGTCTTTGCTACCATCTTTCTAGGTGATGGATAAAGCACATTAAAACCACGAAAACTTTACAACTTTTTCTGGGAATTCTCATCACGGTTTGTGACTCTATTGTACCTCTCTGTTTTAGAATTTACTTATATTTTAGCATTTCAAAACAATCAATACTAAGCCTAGTAACACTGATAATTTTTTATTGATGATCTGATGACTAAGCCGTTGACTTCCGATCTTGTGATAAAATGTATTGTTGTGATTATCTCAGAGTTCAGAGGACTGTGAGAATGTCAACCAAATACAAATGTAATCAAATTTAAAGGTCATAAAAGCCTGATGATGTAAAAGTGGCTGAAATATTTGTCTAGTGTGTAAAAATATGAGAGCATTCTGACTATGAAATATATTAAAATCAAAGTGTAAATTGTGTTTTCCTCTAAGTAATTGCATTTTGATTATCTTATCTCAGAAATGAAATATTGCAGCTTTCTGAGAAAAACTAACTAATGGAAGCAACCTGTAAGGGAAAGTGATGAGCTCCCAGATTAAGAGATATAAAAACCTGGAACTCTTGAAAAGATGTGAAAGCCAATATGTAATTGGACTATATGTAGTGGATGATGTTCAATCTCCAAGTAGCTACCTGCAGACTGGATGTGTCCTGGAGACAGGTGTGTGGCTACACAGAAGATGTTACTAAGAGGACTTCAGTTTGCTTTATCTGAGATGAAGTTCCATGAGCAGTGGGACAGGGATTATAAAGAAGAAGGGAATATCTTTATAAAGCTTATGAAAAGGGTTTTATAGGTAAAGAATTGAGACAACTGAGGAACAAAAGCCCAAAGATAAACAGCAGAAACCTGCACAAAACCACAAAAAATCAGACAGGATAATTTAATGAGAATAGGGTCATAAGAGGAACATGAAGGATGATAATAGATCAGTCTACTGAAAATCTAAGATAAGATACATAAAAATACACTAGGGCAGAAAATACAGGAATAAAGAGCAAGAGCTGGAAATCTCATATTAAATATGATTTAATTGGTATGAGAAACATGCCAATTAACCCTCTCGATTCATATGACATAAATATTATAATAAAAGTTTACCATTCAACCAAGGACAGACAGTGGAACAAGGGAAATGTTCTTTGTCTGGTACATCACAAATACTTCCTTTTAACTTCTGACTTGGATCACTAGAAGACAATAGACCCAATACAGATTGGATGGATAAGGGATTTTGTGAGTATTTTTTTATGAGTATGTGGCAGAATTACCTAGTGGCAATTGGGGATTTTGACTGTAGATAGAGATTACTGCAGGGGTATGATGTCCAGCAGTTTCTAAGAATATGGCCATGAGATGATTTGGATACAAAAGAAAGGATTTAGAGACATTTTTCTGGACTGATTCCAGCCAACAGAAAGATATTCATCGATACTGTGAAGGCTGAAGAGAACTTGGATGAGAATGACAGTGAATTGAGTTCACAGCTTTTCAGAAGAGAGCC
Organism: Phaethon aethereus; assembly: GCF_964289735.1. NCBI lineage: Eukaryota > Metazoa > Chordata > Aves > Phaethontiformes > Phaethontidae > Phaethon > Phaethon aethereus. Next base: position 55,143,676 of record NC_138576.1, on the reverse strand, counting down.
CAGGGAGCAGAATAGCAAAACAAAAATAAGCAGACAAGTTCAGCAAACACTGGGATTTGAGAAGTAGGCTTAACAGGAAAGGAGTTAAGCAGAACAGGCTGTTCCTTTAACAAGCAGTTTTAAAAGTAGATGTTCAAACTCTTCCATTCTTAAGGAAATATAGAAAGGGACCAATATGGCTAGATTACAAGCTGTTTAATGACTCTCAGACAAACAGAAAATCTAAGGAAAGGGAAATGGAGATTGGAAAAGTGTAGGAATAAAGTAAAAGACCACAGAGATACAGTTAGGAGGGACACCAAAGCCTGCCTCTCTCTCTCTCAAAAAAAAAAAAAAAAAAGAGGTATTATGTACATTTGTAGTAAGACATTGTGGTTTAACCCTAGCTGGCCACTAAAGACCATGCAGCTGCTTGCTCACTCCCACACTTAACCCCCACCCAATGGTGAGATGGGGAGGAGAATCAAAGAAAAAGGGTAAAACTTGTGGGTTAAGATAAAGACAGTTTAGTGGGACAGCAAGGGAAGAGAAAATAATAGTAGTAGTAGTAATAATAATAATAATAAACAACAAAATAAGGGATGCACAGTACAATTGCTCACCACCCGCTGACCAATGCCCAGCAGTTACTGAGCTGTGGTCACCACCCCTCCACCAATTCCCCCCAGTTTATACACTGTTCATGATGTTATATGGTATGGAATATCTCTTTGGCCAGTCTGGGCCAGTTGTCCTGGCTGTGTCCTCTCCCAGCTTCTTGTGCATCTTCTCACTGGCAGAGCATGGGGAGCTGAGAAGTCCCTCACTTAGTATAAACACTACTTAGCAACAACTAAAACATAAGTGTTTTATCAACATTATTCTCATACTAAATCCATAAGACGGCACTAAACCAGCTTCGAGGAAGGAAATTAACTCTATCCCAGCCAAAACCAGGACATAAGATTACTAAGCAATAGCTGATATTAAAAAGGAAAGGAAAGTACTAATAGATGATTCTGGGAAGGCCAAAAAGTTTAACATTGTTACAAAAATACGGACTGTTTGAACACATCAAATATCTGTGGCAAAGATCAGAGTAGAATAGAAAAATAATGTGTTCTAGGATATTAAACTAGTAGCATTAAATATCATATTAATGTTTGTAAATTAGCCAGCCATAAGGTCTTTAGGAACCAGGTGATGAAAAGTTGAAATTATTAGCTTATAGCTTTGAGAACTTGTAGAAGACACGTATGGAACTGGGACCCTGGAGGAATGATGGGTAGCCCTCTAGAATGAGGGGAAAAAAAGGAGGAATTTATAAAAAATTATAAACCTGCCCTTTCACATTGAAATTCTAAAGCCAAAACCCAAATCTAACTATTTATAAATGCCAGGCTGATAACAGAAAAATGAGCAGAAATCAGTACAGTTGTGTGATAAAGATACCGTATTTAATTTTATTCTTACAGAGCAGTGGACCCTCTGGAGACAGGGAAATCCTTTAGCAAAGTTCATGTCATGATCTCATATCATTATCTAAAAATTTAGGGTTTTTTTTCCTATAAAGCCATAATAAAATTACATGAAATATATGAGCACATCTGGATGTTTCTATTTGCCTTTGGTTGGAAGATGTGAATAAATACTTTGCAAACATTATGTTTAAAAATAGAAAACAACTTATTTCCAAATTCATAAGTGAGATTCAGACAAAAAAAATATCTAGATAAAATTAGTTTGGTTATCGTTTGCATGATTTTAGAGGTAATGCAGTTTACATTGAGGACACAGAAGAGATGTTTTTTTGCTTTATCACACATATATGGGTATGTGTGAATACGTAGCTGAAGTGGATTGTATTACAAAATCACAGAATCACAGAATCATTAAGGTTAGAAAAGACCTTTAAGATCATCAAGTCCAACCATCAACCCAACAGGACCATTGATCACTATTGGAAACCTCTGTTCTATTTAATCAAGCCAATCCCATCAATGAAGGTAGAAACATTTTGAATTGGATGTATTGGAATGAAATTTTCTAGCGTTTGTGTGTTCTTGCTCAGCAGTACTGTATGGGACAGAGAAATCCCAAATACTGAGAGCTGCAACATCACTTCTGTTGTCTGGTATCACAGATACCTGCTACCATTTAGGACTTGTCTGAAAGAATATAGCTCCAAACTCAAGTGGTCTTTAATATATTTCACAGGCAAACTACTCAATCTCCTTTTTTTGTGAATCAGATTCACATCCCATTCTCCAGAGGTGAGACACAAGTAATTGAAATCAAGGCTTTTCAGACTTTAGGTTTGCATTGGACCATGTAATTGATTTGTTGTTGATGCAGTCAAAGTCCAGCCATGCCAAAATCTGAAAAATATGCCCCCACTCCTTTTTATCAGTTTGCTCTCTAAAGTCATTACTCTAATATCTTGATATCTTTGATGACATAAAGTATAAGACAGAATAATAAGTTGAGCCAAAGTATTGGTCACAGTAGAAAATTTATTTCATCATCTAAAAGATAACTTTTGTTTGGATGATTCATTGGAGGTACATTTTTATTTTTTTTAAATTTTCTTTACATTTAAGATCATAGTTCTTAGGAAAAACAAGAAAACAACTAAAAATTGAATGCTTTTTAAAATTTATTTGTCAGTTGGATAATCATTAGCAAACTGTATTCACTCTGCCACTACTCACTCATGAAACTCACAGCAAACATTAAGATGAATCACAGTGGCATGTAAAAGACACTGTTCTATGTCATGCTTATATCAGAAGGAATAACAGGAAAAAATGGGGCAGAAAAGTAAGATAAATCCCATGAGAAAAGATCTGACTTTCCTGTTCATCCTGTTCACTGTTACAACTTATTTAATTTAGTATATACAAATGAGATTTAAATTATATTACCTATAGCCTAAAGCAATAAGCATTTATTTCACTTTGTAGAAGGGTAAACCATATTTTGCTGTCTGCTTAGTGCTGTGTTATCTAATTTTTTGGCAAATATTGACTAAAGAAAAAATTCTGTCTACTTCCATTCTTCCTCAATGTTCTTCTCTTCTGACAGGAATACAGGTAAAAAAATAGTAATCTTTTAATCTTTTCTTCAAAGTTCAGTGCATGGTCAAAATCTAGTCTAGGGCTCAGAGCATACATTTCAGTTCTCTAGACATCTGGAAAATTACCCATTGACTTGTTTGGCAATTTGGTTTCTACAAGATAGCTACAATGACACAAAGGAAGTCTCTTTTGCAACTGTCAGTATTAGGGGTTTATATTCTACTCACAAAAATGATTTGGGCGTATTTTACTTCTTTTTGGAATAGAAAGCAGTAAAATAGTTAAGGAGTCACTAATTCTAAAGCAAATTGCATTTTTCTTCCAGTGAAAGAGAGTAGAGCCAAGGGTGCATTGCAGAGGTTGTTGTAGGTTCCTGGTTTCTACTGAGACCATGAACAGCAATTGGTGATCTCTGTGATTAGTGCTCTTTATTCAGAATCAGGATATGATGGTTGCCATAATATTTAAACTATACTTTTGTAATAGCAAAACTATTGAAAAGTTCAGCATGATCCTAACACACGAGGCACCCTAAAGTTACAATACACTTGGGTCATCCAAAAGGGAAACACAGCACAGAAAATAAGAGGGAAGCTTAAAAAACATTCTAAGAAAGACAAGAGAAGAGCAGAAACCTCATGTTCCAAAGTGATTTAATAAGTCATATAATTCTGTGAAATGTTTGATTCAAGGACTCCAAATTTGAGTGGAAGTGTTGCTATGAGTTTTGTAAATGGCTAGAAGTAGACCTTTATCCAACAGAAGTGTAGAATACTTGCAACTTCCAGCACATGGATAAACCTATAGAAGCAATTGAATGGTTCATGAAATTCCACCAGCCACTATACTGTAAGCTGTCTGTCTCCAATTATCCTACTCCTCCCATTCTTAAACCATCAATATTCCTACTGTTACAGAACTTTCCTTACCCTAGTGCACATAATGTTGAAACAGCAGTAAGAGAAAGGAGAGAATTTTCTTCTTAACAAGGTCATCACTACTATTTGGAAATAATTATTAAATCAATTTTACTTCCTTGAAAATATTGACATTATGCTTAAGATGCCTGATAGTACTTTGATCAAGAATTTTTTTTCCTATCATTGAAGAAATGGAAACCCAAACTGTTTTTCAGTCTTCCGTTTTTTTGTAAAGTTGTGCAATTGTTATTACAACATCTTTTGAAAACTAGCCACCTGTCCTTCCCAAACCATAGGGAAACTTTTACCCTATTGGTCTTTAAACACAACACAGATAGATTATCCAACTACATTTATGAGGAAAAGCAATGTTCAAAGTTTCAGCAATTTCCAACTATATCTGAGTGTGACACTCTAAATAAATGCTGTAAAATTCTACACTCCAAGGACCTCATTTTCTAGTGTGTTTGTTTTCTGGATACATTCAACTTGTAGGTGTTGTAAGATCTGTTGGATGTGTTAAAATTTCACAGCTTAGAATGGCATCAAACCAGAGAACACTTCCTAAGGCAGAAACCATAAATTAAGGGGTCAAATAACACTGGCATTGGCCTATGTGGCACTCTGTAATGGGAGAAAATAGTTCCTTATCTCATTTAAGATGACACTTCAAGCAGCTTGGAAAAGACTAAAAAGAGCAGTTTTGTCTTTTTAAATGTTATTGGACATAGATAGCCTATTATTAGAAGATATACTTACTGTTAAAATAGTCCCAAACTGTAATATCAAATTAAATTTTAAAAAAAACAAAACTAACAAGCCCTGCACCCTGCACTATAGAATCTAAATAGCCACACATTTTACCGAGGGCTTAAAAATCCCCAATATTATAAAGTCTAGATTATCATAGATAGTGTGTTCAGTCCAGTATCCTTCTCATCCACTCCTGTTTTCATAGCTTTCCCTTCTGCTGTTTTAGAGAACAGCATGCATGTAGTGTTTATAAACACCACCGCTAATTACTAATTTGAAGTTAAAGAACAGACCTCCCCCTTATGTTTAATCTTTGGCCAAAGCTTTGAACATCTCAAAAATTACCTTAGAAACCCATGCCCTACCCTAGAGATTATGTAATATTATACCTCTGTGCAAACCTTTAACAAGGTTTCAGAGTCAGGAGACTGTAGAGACTGAATCAAATTTCTGCGTACCCTCCCTGGGGTCAGTGACAAATCAACAGCTGCTTGTTTCCATCAATAATAGTCCGTCTGCTGCTGCTGCAAAAAAGACGACTCGGAATTCTCGTGATTCAGCTCAGGCGAGACAGTGGGGTGGGTGACTGGATTTACAGATTTTAGACCAGGTGCGTGGTTGTCAGCTAAGCAGAATGGATAATGCTGATGCTTAATTACTGTGTACTTGCAAGTCACGGATCACATCGTAAAAAGAGGAAGAAAGATTTACAATGTAAGTCATTCTGTTTAAAATAATCTATGTAATATAGCAACATTGTCTTGAGATTAGAAAGTTTTTAAAAGAAACTAGATTTGTTGTTTCCTTATGAAAGCTGTCATTTAGCTACTGCAGTACCCGATTTTTATATGATTTTCTGCAACGTGGTTATATTTCTAGAAGTCACCAGTCCAGGTAAGGACTAATGCAGTAAAAATTTCCAGTTGCGATAATACTGAGATTCATTAATATCTCCTGTTTCATCTTTGGGGAAGCACATTTTTAAATATGCTATTTCATATTACAAATGCCTCAGTGCAATTTTTTTTTTTTTTTTTAAATAACATCTTTTAAAAGACCAGTCTAAATCCTGTTGAACTGGATGACTTCAAAGATTCAAAGTAAGAAGTTCAGTGAGCTTCAGATCAGGTTATGAATTGCGCTGTGCTTTCCACTATCAACTAACATTTGGTCTACCTGCCCGGTCTACCTGCCAGCCTTTTGTGATACCACTAGAGGTGTTTCTGATATCACCAGATCACTCTCAATGTCATTTAGAATCCAATTTAGGTTTATAAAGAAAGTCCAAAATATGATCTGTGCAGTGTGGAAGAGTAATGGAAGAGGATTGAACACTGTTTGTGAAGTTTTAAGGCAAATTATCCTCTAGTGTAAATTATTTAAACATTCTCAAAGTCAATAGGGCTATGAAAATTTACAGCAGCTACAAACCTGTCCCTTCCAAGTCTTAATTTTCTTCATTTCAGTTAGATTTTGAATCAAAACACTTTAATAATCTGCTCTGGAGTTCAACCAAAGCTCACTGAGGTCAATAAAAACATTTCAGGCAAAAGCAAAGGGCTTTTGACCAGAACTATTACATTTAAGTTATGTTCATTGCAATTGTTACCTCAGTTCTGTAAAAATCACTTTATTTACCTGGGGAAAAAATTGGGGAGCTCCAGGACATACAGATAAATTATTTTAACAGATATTAATAAAATAATGTTAAAAACTATTCAAATGTCTTTGCATCCTAAAGAGAGATTTCATTAGTCAAGCTTCGATGCTTTCTGGAAATAATTTTTATGGAAAATATCTCTTTTTCCTCTTTTGGTCACATTATGCCAACGGAGCGCTCTCTTTTGTCACTTCTCCCTGCCCTCCACTTTAAGGTTTACACCGCCCCCCCCCCCCCCCCCCTTAAAGTCCAGTTTCTTCAATGAAGTTCTAATGGACATATCTTTTGATGGCAGCATTTTCAGAAAAGTAAGATACTGGTAGCCGAGAGGCAGTTCAAGTGTCTCACTGGAAATAGTGTCTCAGAGAGGGTGAAAATAAAGTTCTGTTAAAGAAGCCATCATGTTTTGGATATGGATAATGGAAGAAACACCATTAAAAATCTGTATGCTCCTTGTTCTGCTACAGCAAATAGACCTAAAAGCCTATCTCATTCCTTTTTTTTATCAGAGTCCAACTTGAACAGCTTCCCAGGTAACCTTAAGGGAAAGAAGGGTGGGATTGGAGAAAAGGGAGTATTTCAGGTTTTTTGATTTTGTCAAGACCAATTACCCTTTTGATCATAATATTTGAAAATGTTAAGTAATAAAACTAACCACATGAAATCTGGATATGAAGGCACATAGAGGCTTCTCACGCAAATTCTTATTTTTCACTATAACATAAACACTTGACACTAATTTCATATTAAATAGCTGAGTCATGAAAGAATTGGATTTTGTGCTCAATTGATGCTCTGCTGATGTGTAGCTGTTCAGAGAATGATAGGCACATAAAACATCATGAAGGGAAACCTGATATTTATTTTAAAAATATTTTTTCTATCTAGTTCTATAACATTATTCATACTATTAGAAAATTTTACATAAATGAAGGCATTTTTTTAAACTTCAAAAGACAGCTTTTGAATTCCCTTCTCTGCTAGAAGAAATCTCACATGGAAGCAGCAATTGTGTCCTCTACAATGGCTTTAGATGTTGGAATGATTTCAAAGTTTTTTTCTAAAAAAGACCCCCTGAAGCATAATGAAAAAAGAACATTTGAAGCTTTTTAATTTCAGTGGGACTATTCTCAAGGACTAATGTCTGCAGCATTGGAGTGACAGTGCATTAGCCCCTGATGTAGGACTCCGAAAGAAGTCTTTTTGCCGCTAGACTTCTTCCTACTAGTAAAATTTTACTGCAATAGATAACAGGTATCTTATTTTTTATTATTATTTTTGGCCATTTGTGTTGTCCATGTTTCTGTAGTAATGCATTGCAGTCTTGAATAATGATACAGTTTCTAATGAACAGCTTATATAAGAGATATGATGTTCTTTATATATATATTATTTGACTCTTTGCTCTAATATTGATATGTATTTAAATTATCGAATTAATTCAATTAACAAAAGAATGAATTCAGGATGTCTGGGACAAAGAAGGAAGTAATAGCTTTTATTTTTTTTTATATTTACTTCATTAAAAATTTTAAGTTAGCACACAGGTTTTTCAGGCATGATTTCAGCCAGATTTTATTCATAGAGAATCTTGTAGAGGTCATTGATTCAGTCTGTTAGCATTCAGTACTGCCTGTTGAAGAAGAGGTTGAGTTTAACTGACTCAGTCTTTTTGCTAGGAGAGTTCAGATATCCTGAGTTTGTAAGGATTGAGCGATATTTTAATGGTTTCCTTTTTCATCAGATTAGATCAGATTAAAACAGATCCCCTTTGAAGGGCTTTAAACTCAGTTTTCTCTGCTAGAAGGACAACGAAGATGGGAAGATGATGCTGAGTGACTGGTGTTACAATGGATAATGTTTTAGGTTTAGAAGTGAACAGGTAAGACAAAAGCTTGTGTTTTCCAGTTGTGGCAAAGCCTGTCTGGTGCAGGAGCACAGCAACCAACAGAGTTACAGGTCTGATTTGTACACATTGATCCAGAGGAAGACTTGAATCTGCCTATTGAAACTAATGCCAGCTGTCTGCAGCACCCCTGGGACAAACATGCCAGATGGAGGTTGCCAGAACAGTATAACCATGTCCCTTCCCTGCCAATATGTTCCTTTACACCAGTGGGACTTGGGGAAAGCACTTGAGCTAACTATGTCACAGGGGAACTCCTCGGCTGGGACTTTCCTCTCCCTTTGTCCAGAAGATGTAATGGAAAAAAAAAGAAAAAAAAAAAAAAGCCAGTGACTATATCTCTGCATCTTCCTGACCATATTTATGTTATCAGCATCATCAGAACTATGGTGCAATAGTATTGCAAATAATATTACAAAGCTGCAAATAAGTTTCTCCTTTGTTCTTATTCTGACAATATTTTCCTTAGCCTTTTATCAGTTAATGAAGCTTTTCAGTATGATTTCTCTACATCATTTGTTTTGGTAATAAGATTCCAGTATGCTCTCAGTACCAGCTTGTGATTTGATTGCTGTTTAAATCCTTTCTGTGAGATTTTTCTCAGGACTTACTTTTCTGAATTCCAAAACGGTTACACTTGAATTGCACTTGATTTCCAATTCATCAGGCAGTCGATTCTGTAAATCCACTGCTAAATATGACCATTCCCTACTCCTTTTCACTTGCATGTATCACCCTCATTCCCTTCTAAAGGTAATGGAGCTGTAGTGCAGGCTGAAGAGCTAGGGACATCCAGGTCTCTTTGTTCTTAACCAGTGATGGGGTAGGACTATACCAGTGGTCAACTGGTCTGATTTAATAGTCAGCTGTTAACACAGCCAGACCCAAATCAGTGGTTAAAAATGCCTTGTACAAGCTCTGTTCTACTGTGCCCTTCTGGGACCTTGGCTTTCCACATTTCTAGAAAGTTTTTTCTAAGTCTGCAGCTATTTAGAAAGCACAGATGTTCTTTCTTCTTGTCCCTGTCACAGGTGCATGGGAAGTCATAATCTTACAGTGAGTTACTATGCTAAAAAATTCTGCTGTCTGCTTCTCAGGTGCACATCACAAAAAGACTAATCTTGTATGGATTTTCCTGTTTGTTATCAGAGGCAAAATGGGATTCTAAAATCCAGGTATATAAAAGCATTTTTTCTCTTCTTTTCTTTCCTGCATTATGTACAGTGAGAGAGAAGGAGAGCTGCAATTCTTTCCAGCTATCAGGAAAGACATGTTATGTTACCCAGATTGTAAGTCAATAATTTAAACTCAATAAATTTGCTTTTGAATAGGGAAGGTATCTGGCTTGCAAGTTAACTGCACCATGGGCGAGGTGATGCTCTGTATTGTAACGCTTCCAAGAGCGAGTTGCCGTTTCCACATCACTTAGGATATCTGTGGTCCACAATCAATACTGTGGTGTTAAGTTTTCTCACTTACTTTTTACTTCTATATCCTTACAATTACATACGCTCTGTGTTATCCACCGTTTTGCGTTGCCTGGGGCCCTCCATTACCCCAGAAGATGAGGAGCTGGCTATAACAAATCTGTGCATGCGTGCTTGAAACGGTAAGAGCCTCCTAATAGGTACGTTCCTGCAGGAGGTTAGAACAGCAAACAGCAATAAATTTCCAGTGAGTCTGTCCAACACTCAAACTTTTGCCTAGTGAAACTGCCTTCACCTGGTGTTACTGTGAGGAGGGTTAGAAGCCACGAAGAGCAGAGGCCTCTACGAGGAAAACATGTTCCCGTTGCTCCGTTCGTGATGAAAACAAAGCCAGGAGCTACTGGCTTAGGGCGGTGCGTAGGCAAAGCTGCAAAGCTTCTTGGGGACCTGCGGTTGCCAGCTGACCTCCAGGTAGCAAGGAATGGCCATAGACAGCATATCTGTATATTTACCTGTTCCTGTGCATTTTAACATTGGTATGAAAGGCTCCAATTCTACAGTCTCAAAATCAGCCCGGCTGCCATTTCAAGGCAAGAGGTGGCATAACAAACCCAGTCCCCGCTGCAGGCTCCTTTTAACTGACCAGTCTTTACTGCAGGCAGTATTCGGTTGCACAGCTAGTGTCTCTCTCCCTATCATAACGAACTTTCCTTCCTTCTTGTAAAGAAAAATAACTGATGCCAAATACTAAAGTATTTTGTGGTGACTTCAGATTTTGCATACTGTTGTTTTTTTATCCTCCCTGCCCTCCTTCTCCCTGAGTGGTAAGCTACTGGTGAACTATCTGGATTGCCTGGCTCTCTGCAGGCTATTTCCTATTGTTTCACTTTTCATTTTGAAAAATATGCAAACTTCCATCTGTTTCTTGAATACAATCCTTCTGAGATCTATGTATGTATGAGCTTTTTGTGCTGAAGAGGCAGGTTTCTTAGGACTGTGTCATTTTATGTAAATGCATTTTGACATTCGTTTTCTGCATCCACATACTCATCCTATCTGCATATTGTGTTTTAGGTGCCACTCAGTAATCACTAAACTCATAGAGTGTTTGTAATGCAATTGGGCAGCAATGCTAAATACAAGCGAAGGCAGAGCTGATCAACAGTAAAATCTCAGGTTTCTGTTTTTAGCCAGGGTGTATGTGCTTGCGCTCTACAGCAGATGTTTCTGCCTTTGAGGCAATTTCAATGCTGAGCTATTTTAAAGACAGATTATTCTACATGAACAAGTAAACTCATAATTAATTCTACTTTCAACTTTTCAAGACTATTTTTTTTTTGCCACTGAGGGAAAATGTATTTCTGCCTAAAACATAGGCTCTGAGGGTTTATATAATTATTGTTTCATCAGATGGCATTTCAGTGGCAAAGGATAATACCTTCTGACCAGAGGTGGCTTTGATTCATACCTAACACTGAGAGGTAGGATGTGAGTCAGATAACTAAAGGTTGTCATTATATAACTTAAGAGAAGCATGTCAACCAGACCCCATTAGAGCACATTGCTTAAAAATTGTGTCTCTCTCTGAGACAGGTTGTGTTGACAGCATTTTTTTCTCCCTGTCTGCCCATATAAACTGTGTTTATTAATTGAGCCTGGGACAAGACTCACTCAGTTTGGAGACCCTGTGACTGTGCGACCTCTCCTCAGAACCGTCTGCCAACTTTGCTGCAGTTTCAGGGTACCCTCATCAGGGTAAGAGAGGCCACTCTGCTGAGCAGGGATAAGCAGTGTTGGCAGCTCTCTGCATGCACTTGTACCTTTTCTGGAGGAACATTTTTATGGCTTCTTGTGATGTGGTAAATATGAGCTACTGTGGTGACTTTTGATAGCACTTCCCTGTTCTTTTCTCCTGGAATGAAGCTGGGGGAAACTGTGGTTTTAAAAGTTATCAGGAAACATTTAATCTGAAGAATGTGATCTTGTGGATACAAACACACCTCTGAATGGGGCAAAGTAAATTTTGGGTCATGGAATAGCTGCTGCTTTCACTACATCAACGGAAGCCACTGGTGTTGTACAGTGTTAGCAATCAGATCTTAGGGAAGAAAAGAAAAATGACTAATGCTGACAACAGCAGCAGTTGTTCTGCATGGCCTTATGCATTTACATTTCTCTTTTCTTACTCCATTGTGTATATTTACAGTGCGTGTATTCTTGCGAAGTTGTGTTTTGGAGTTCAAATGCAACTTCAGACAATACAGCAACATTTCTGATCATCTCTCTCTTGCTAAAATACCAAAAGCTTCTGTGGTTAATACCATATTTTGTCTTTTTATAGTCTTCCAAAACTTCTATATTCTACAAAGAATGGGGGGGGGGGTGTAGAATTTTTGGACTTTGTAGTTCTAATCCTTTTTTACGTAGGTCACACATTCTTTTTCAAATAGATATATCATTACCTTCCATAAATAGTAAGGCGATGTTGGTCCTAGTCAAATAGTCAAATAAAAATTACATAAGCTAATTTAAGACCCAGCGTTGGAGTTTTGGTGCCACTGTTTCCCTCCTGAGTGCCATTCTTCTTGTAGAATAGAAGTTAGCAGGTGAGGGGAAGATGGGGGCTGCTGGAGTAAAGAAGCAGGAATGTTTTTGGAAAACAAAAACTGTGTGTCACTTGGCTAAAGCAGAAAGTGACAATCAGCCATATTTTATTCAATGTAAATGGAAGGCAACAAACTTGTAAATGCTGTGTTCACATAACCCCAAGTCAATGAATGACTCGGTATCAAAGACTTTTTCTTTCGTTTCAGAAACTGGTGTCTCAGACACAAGCTAATTCCTGGAGGCAGGCATTCATCCAAATGGAACTTGTAGAACAAAATGAATGGGGTTTAGTCCTTAACAGGAAAGACAGACAAGAACTATGTGGAAATAGCAGATTCCTTCTCTTTCCCTTTCCTCTTAAGAAAAAGCTTTTGCTTTTTGCCTTTATTAATTTTGTATTGAATTAAGTATACTGTCAAACTTCTTGTCCAGATTGCTCAAAACAGTATTTGGCCAAGTTGACAGCTATTACAAAAGCCTTTACTTGAGCCCAAATCATCTTTTCATTGCTGCTGGAGTGCCTCAGAGAATATGAAACAAAATTGAATAGGTTGCATTTTATAACTACTAATGAGCCTTCTTTCTAGGTATATAAACTGTCAAAAATGGTAAAACACTATAAAAAATCTCTTGCCTATTTTAATATTTCTTAACATTGCCAGATCCCATCAGTTTTTGACAATCATTCATGTTATGTCAGTTTTAATGCTGTTGAACATGGTACAGGATTTCCCTTGGCTTTAACCTACTTTTCCTATTTATATGAAGTAACTTTTCTTTAAAATAAATGAAACCTACTTTTTCCTTATATACTTTGTAGCTTATTTTTATTTTTTGGACACCAGCTATATTGTAACACTGTTTCATTTTATTTCTTGACTTATTCAGTAATTACTTTTGAAGAATTTGAATGAATTAATATGTAGCTGGGTTGTATTTCAGATAAGTAGAATCTAAATTAGTTTGTGCAAAAGACAGACCAAGTCCCAATTCCAGAATGTCCTTGAGAATGTCCTTAGTTTTCAATCCTTAAGTCCTACTTGAGTCCTATTCACTCCAGTTCGCTTTCCTGGTTTACCCCAGATTTCAGCTCAAGTTTAGCAAAGCATATGAGCATGTGCTTCAGCTTTGCTTTTCAAAAATCACAATGTAAAAATAATTCAAAACTAGCCAACATTTACATTTATTTTTATTTGCCTTCTGTTTTTAAATACTCTGATAATATTTTCAATTTTTCAGCACAGCTATTGAGGCCAGCAATATGCTTAAAAATTCTAACTCAACAATTAAGTAAAAATAACTTCTAGATGCTAGTTCTTTAAGAAAAGCACATCGGGAGTCTCACAAAAAGTTATGGGTGCTCTCAACGTTGAGTTGTCTCAAAAAAACTACTTAATGCTGAATTATGAATTACATCTAATAGCAAAATGAGAAAGCAAATGTTTTAACAGACTACTTCTGCCAGGCTAGCTTTTTCCCCAGGCTTCTCTTAGGATAGATATGAATCAGCTCTGGTCCAGAAGCTGCAGAAGTATGTCTGTGTGTTGCTAATTTGCTCTGCTATGTCTCACCGTCTTCCTGGTTTGGGAGTCTGGTGGGTCAGACCCCTCTCTAAAATGCCATAGCTGAAGGTTTTTGTGTTTTGCATACTTTAATCTGAAACTTTTTGTGTTTCACATTTATTTCCTATTATTTGAAAGATGTTTCTCATTAAAATCTGTACCCTATGCTGCAGTTGGTTTTTTTTGCAGCAGTGACTGCTTTGAATTGGCTTCATTTTCATTAGACAATGGATAACAAATCACTATGCTGAGGAGTCTCACTTAATGTTTTATAAATACATGGCCATTGTGTATTGCAGTATGCTACTTTAAAAATAGCTCTTTTCATGTCATTCTTATGGTACAAAAGGGAGAATAAAAGGTAATTATGTGATGCTTCACAAATCTGTATTTAAAATGATTAAAATTTGGGATGATGTTTTCCATTGTGAATCTTCTTAGTAATGACAATCAATAATGAAAATATACAAAGAAATGGAATTAAGTATTCCACATTCTTTTGCATATCCTGTTTTTTCAATTGCCTAAATAATAGCTTCATTTTTCAATAACATTTTTTGTATTTATTTCTCTTTCGTGTTGTGGTTAATTACTTTTATAGTGATCAAAGAAGCCTGGGAATCTTGATTTACAAGTGCTAAACTAGAGAGTTTACTTCTCACAGTTCCGATACTTCTGTGATTATGGTCTCTTAATGTTACCAAAGACTTAAAAGTGCTTGTGAGGCTGAGGCTTACTTTCAAACAGGATGGAAGCTGTGAGAAATATTGGAAAGAGTGAGCAGGAACAATTAAGTTATTCTACCAGCATAAGCTATAATCCCGTTGCTACTGTGTATTGGTTACGGTCTTCAGGACTGTGCACATCAGCTAAGTGTTTAAAAGTCAGATGTTAGAAAAGGGCTCCTGCCAGCTCCCTCCATCTCAGCACTGCCTGAGGGTGGGATTTGTTTGACCTAACTGCAACTGTCAGAAAATGAGGTGTCTAAAAAATATCAGTCACCTATTGTGGCACAAAGGAGACAGATTCACAGGCATAGAGATTTATCAGTGGGATCCATAGCTGCTGGCATACATTGACAGTCAAAGTAGCTTCTGGAAAAAGATAAAAACAGAAGAGGAGAGAGAAAGAAAAAGGAAAGTGAAAACTATCCCTGGTAGCCCTCAGGGGAGGCAAGTGACAAGGTCCACAGCTGAGCACAACCTGCCCCAGGCCCCGCTCCCATCAGCAGCAGGTGGTTTACCAACACAGACACATGAACTTCTGTAGTAACTATATGGATGCCTTTGAGACCTGCTCAGATTGTCAGTTTATGGGCACGGTGCTCTTAGTGCTGATGGAAGCACACTTTGAGGGGCAGGAGCTGCAAGCTGCAAGCTGTGTGCATGCATTTTATTTGGTCCATTGAGTAATCAAAGGGTAGGAAAAAGATGGAAGACGGGTGATTCTCACACCGGTGGCAGTCGTTTCCTACAAGAGCACACCATAACAACTTTCAGGCTTTCAGATGCAAGGATGTGAGAATAGCAATGGGAAAATACTGCCATAAGGCTTTAGGAAAACACTGCCATGATGACTTCAATGAGAGATTCAAGCTGTGAGTGAAAGGCAGGCTTCCGAGTTACAAGAAGGCGGCCCTTGGTGATAGAAAACACAAAGACATTGTGCAACGGATGAAACACCCCAAGGAACAGCCTGTCTCCACTGGCTGCAGAGGGGGTCCCATGATGTAACTCCAGTTTCTTGCTTAGCTTTTAGTTAATGCGAGTTGAATCCTACTCTGTATACACGCATCTGACAGCGTGATACTTTTAATGTGAGGTGATGTTATGTATCTGCCTTTAGGAATCCTCATGCTACTGGTAATACTACATTTTTCTCGCTATACTTGCAGCTATCTTTAACTTAGCAGCTTTTAGTAGAATACTTTTATTTATATCAAAATGACATATTGTGTAAGGAATTGACACTCCTCTAAAATGATTTGAGAAAATTGCCTTGTCCACACTCCATACTTGCAGCACTACAGCTGTGCCAGGAAGCTGAAAAAGGCCAGTATGCAATAACTGAAAATTATGTCTAAATATTTCAGTAGCTCGTGTTGTTATGTCATCAGTTATATCTTGCTTATCCAGGCTTATTCCCATAGGGTTTAATGAACTGCTTAGAGTGGTAGTACTTCAGTCCCATTAGCAGCTGGAGAGGTAAAACAATTTCAGTAGAAGGAATCCCTTCCATCACAGAAATAGTTACACAGGCACAATATGTCATGTAGAACAGGGCTAAGAAACCATTGTAGGATGATTTACTGACTACAGCACTGGGGTTTTTATTCTCTTCCCTGCCTTCTACCACCTGCTGTATCCAGTTTTTAAGTTGGATTCTTCCTTTGACAGAGCATCACTCATGCAGATCACCATCCTGTTAAGGTTATTCTGATATATTCCCTTTGTGTGACTCTGTCTCTGAGGATCAGGCCCTTCACCCAAGACTACAAGGTTGAAAAACTGCCTGCTGTTCTAGCTATGATCTCTAGTTCAGGAGTGAAAGGACTAGCAGGAGTAAAACTAGTCCCTAGGCTCTTTAACATACAGTACATTGAGTATAGTGAACTGGCTCATCTGATCCCAGCTTTTGTACTGCTTATCTCTGCTTTATTGAAGTGGCTACTCTCATCTTTTGCTGGGTGCTACATTGATCTGTAGTTCATACTACCCCATCAAATACCTACAAACACACAGATGCCAACACACAGTTGCATCCAGGAATGAAGCTCTGACGGTCAGATTGACATAATCAGTAATCCACATATCAATCATTTTTATGTGATTTGGTGGCAGCTTCTGTTCCCAAGAAGTACAGATATTCACTGTTTCTATCAACAGTAAGACATGCACTTTACGACCAGCAGTGAACTTGGCGGGTTTGTCTGAAACATGTAGATAGTACTTTCAGCAGTCATGTAGTAGCACTTCTTAAAACATTTTTGTCAAATAGTTATCAGTTTTGCAGGTATAAGGATTTAACAGAATAATGTTTTTTGACAGCTTAACTAAGTTTGAAAGCATCAAGCACCGACACTTAGATAATGACACTGGCAGGAATGTTTTTACTGCACTAGATGCCAATTAAATTACTGATCTCATAATTATAAATCAGCATGTTACAGTGGATAATTAATGTTGTCACACTCAAGCTGAAATACTTTATATAAGCATAAGCCTTTCCTCTGTTGATTTGCTAATTCAGGAACCAGAAAATATTGCATATCATCTTTTAATATTTGAATACATATCTTTTAGGATTCCTGCTCCTGCCTGCAGCCATAGCAGCACGCTCTCTTATTTAATGGCTCAGCTTAATGAGTGTGGACAGTGTTCAGAAGGGACGTAATGATCTCCAGGGAGAGGACTTTTCCTATAAAATTACAAGTAGATTTGGGGGGGCAAAAAACCCAAAACACTAAAAAGATAATTCCCAGATTTATCATTTTACCAATAAGAAAACCTGTTAGGTGGTTGGCAACTCACAGTAGCAAGGACTTGGTGCAGAAAATGTTATTTGTTAATGTGGGGTGCTCTAAATTATAAAAGACGTGGTGGAGAGGTGGTCCTAGAATAAGGTTTCCAGTCCTATAATAACAAAGAATAATGTCCCCAATCTTCTCGGCGAATTGAACTTAGTTGTGGTCAAGCTGATTGATTTTCCATTGATAAGTCACACTAATAAATGTAAAGAGAACTTGACCATAGAACACAGGGCAAACTATAGATTAAAACACTACTGTCCATCTCTGAGCAGAAAACAGGGCCTGCTAATATATTAAATTTTTTTCACAGAAATAAAAAAGCTAATGATAGTTGACCATGTATCAGCACAATACTTCTATTCATAATCACAGATGTGTTCTGTTGATTTGGGCTAGGAAGTGGGAAGCCAAATCTCAAGGCCATTCCTGTCTTCAGGGAGTTTAAAATCAGAGCTTCCCCCACCAGGAGAACACTAATGGACTTTCTCAGAGAAAGCATCTTCCATATCTTTCTTGTAACTGAGCCACACTGAAATTAGGAATGCAAAAGTGGTGGTGCTGGAAGAAGAAGTACAAGAAACCCATTTCTGGTTTAAAATTGAAGACACTCTTGCTGTTAGCCAGATATGGGGTTCCAGCCTCTGCTCTCAGAACTGTTTATGCTTCTGTTATTCAATATTGTCATATTAAAAATATACCACAGCTGCTCTCAGCATCGTCATAAAGAAGAATGAACCTTACATAGGCCTATCCAAAGTTGCACATTCTGGTTTGTAAGGGGATCAGGCATGCATGGGGGCAAAATATAATCAGAATTTTCTTTTGGCCACGATTTGTCTTCACTATTTACAGCTTCTAATGCAGCCACCCTGCAGCATGCCTATCAACGTTGCTTTACTTTTGCAGCTCTTTCATTTCTTTAGTTTTCTTTCTTTACCAAATCACAAAATTATGGTCGTAAGGTAGAACTGCTTTCCTGACTGCTCAATAGGATCTTGTACACTGCAAACATTAGGTTTGAAATTCTGGAACCAAGAGACTGCCCAGTGTACACAGCAGTGGAGGGTGGCATCTGCTGACCCGATCATTCATATTGTGGTGGGTTGACCCTGGCTGGAGGCCAGGTGCCCACCAAAGCCGCTCTGTCACTGCCCTCCTCAGCTGGACGGGGGAGAGAAAGTGTAACGAAAGGCTCCTGGGTCGAGATAAAGACAGGGAGAGATCACTCACCAATTGCTCTCATGGGCAAAGCAGACTTGACTTGGGGAAAATTAATTTAATTTATTGCTAATCAAATCAGAGTAGGATAATGAGAACTAAAACCAAATCTTAAAACACCTTCCCCCCACCTCTCCCTTCTTCCTGGGTTTAACTTCACTCCTGATTTTCTCTACCTCCTCCCACCTAGCAGCACAGGGGGACGAGCAATGGCATTGTGGTCAGGTCATCACAGGTTGTTTCTGCCGCTCCTTCCTCCTCACACTTCCCCTGCTCCAGCGTGGGGTCCCTCCCATGGGAGACAGTCCTCCAAGAATATCTCCAGCATGGGTCCTTCCCACGGGCTGCAGTTCTTCACAAACTGCTCCAGCCTGGGTCCCCCCACGGGTGCCGTCCTTCAGGAACAGACTGCTCCAGCCTGGGTCCCCCGTGGGGTCACAAGTCCTGCCAGCAACCCTGCTCCAGCCTGGGCTTCTCTCCCCACGGGGCCACAGGTCCTGCCAGGAGCCTGCTCCAGCGTGGGCTTCCCACGGGGTCACAGCCTCCTTCGGGCATCCCCCTGCTCCGGCGTGGGGTCCTGCCCGGGCTGCAGGTGGAGATCTGCTCCCCCGTGGAGCTCCATGGCTGCAGGGGCACAGCCGGCCTCACCGTGGTCTTCCCCAGGGGCTGCCGGGGAACCTCTGCTCCGGCGCCTGGAGCCCCTCCTGCCCCTCCTGCTTCGCTGACCTGGGTGTCTGCAGAGTTGGTCCTCCCACACGTTCTCACTCTTCCTTCTGCTGCTGTTTCCCCAGCAGTTTTTTCCCCCCTTCTTACCTCTGCTCCCCCAGAGGCACTGCCACCGTGGCTGATGGGCTTGGCCTTGGCCAGCGGTGGGTCCGACTTGTAGCCGGCTGGTGTTGGCTCTGTCGGACACGGGGGAAGCTTCTGGCAGCTTCTCACAGAAGCCATCCCTGCAGCCCCCCCGCTACCAAAACCTTGCCATGCAAACCCAATACACATATTTACACTAAAGAAAATAACAGTAAATACTTTATAATGTTATAGATCTAAAAAGATGTTAATTTATTGGTTTATAACTTTATGATAAAAGTGTATGCATTTAAAGAGGTAAAAAGTGAAAATAAAACTCGTCTACTTTAATATAATTAAAAATACTAACATAGGGAAAATATATTCTTGCAAAATGTCTGTATTTTCTTTATCAAATATAATGGAAATAAAAATCAATAATTTTCTTTATCAAATATAATACAGTTTCTTTATCAAATATAATTGTGATGCTTTTATGAGTAAATAGGAATGACACAATGACTGATTATTCCCAGTTTTCTACATACATGTACAGTGTCTCTTTTTAACATTAATACAGCTACAAAACATTTAGTTGAAAGAATTAATCCTGGCGTTTTTTTATGCCATTAATAATTTTGTAGTCCACGACTTTTAAAATTGAAAATCTAAACCAATTTTTGATTATTGAGACAAAAGTAACACTCTTTATAAATAGGTATATATACCCGAAGTTAATCGGTTCACTGTCCTGGAATTAGCTGACTTGTTTGCCTTGGTGTGCTGCCAATTAGCAGGAACCCAGGGATACCGTCAGCTGACAGCTGGAAAGAGGTCCCAAGTTCTGCAGCATACGGTTTGCTATGTTGTACAAAACCCTGAGCTGATGGTATTAAATGCTCTAATACTACTTATTAGAATTTTCATCAGCAATCTGTCTGCTACCTTTTAATGAGCAAAATATGCCACTAGAACCTTGCAAGGAGCTGTTTTCCTCAAAATCATACTTATTTTAGTGTTTGAAAAAGCAGCTTTTTGGTTGGTATTCCTAAAAGGTGTTGGTGAAGAGAAAAAGAAAACAAGCAAAATCACAACAGATAAACAGAATGGGGATGGAGGGGAGGAGAAGGAAGGAGTTTTACTGTCCAGGAAGCTGCATAATTCAGAATGATTTCTGAATAGAACACCTTCAGAAGTTTATTAAACGGGAATGTTCATGGGAATCTAGTTTTAAAAGAAAAATACATACTTTAAGAATTAAATGTTGTTTATTATTGAGGGGGTTGTACTTTTGATGTACAAAAGTAGATTCAAATATTTTTTCAATAAATGGTTGTGAATGGTTGACTTTTTTCTAGCATAGAATATACATGCACAAATGCAGTCTACTGACATAACAGGTGCGATATAAAAACACAGTTTGTTTCTTTTAAGATTTAGAATAAGTCATAGTTGTTTTCCTAGTCTATTTATGTTTGAAAGGCTGGATAAATAAAACAAAATCTAATTTCTAATAGGATCAGAAAGTTAAGCCCCACAAGAGTGAGCAACACTGAAGGTACATTATTTATTTCCCATCCTTAACTTTATTCTTCTCTAGAGAAGAATATAATCTAGAGAATATATCCCCTCTATATCCTTGTATGTATTTATACACAGAGAATGCAATTCTCCTTATATTTCGTATATGATCCGTAAGAGCAACTCTGACGTTGCGCACACTGGAGTCCCTGCCACGAGTGGGAAAGAGCAGCCAGTCAGAACCTACGGCACGGGATGTGGCTGGAGCCATAAATTTAAGAGCTGCGTGAGAATTACACATAAACAGTTTAAGATTAGTATTGATTTATTTTTGCATTATTTACAGTTGGCCTTGAGTCCATGTGCACAATTTTAATGGAGCTTAGCTGCATTAGGATTCGAGTTAAAGATCACATTAGAAGCACCCCCCAGAGAGAAAAGATTTCTGAGTACAGTAATAATGGAAAACACATACCTGTGGAGTGCTAAAGACGACTGCATAACCTCCTGCTACATAGATTAACGCATGACTGTGCAAAGTAATAGATATTTGTTGATAAGGTAGAAGTAATATGTGTAGTTAATAGACTAAAATTAAAATTGCCACATTCATTCCTTTGTCTGGAGAAGTTTCACCACTGAATTAAAACATTAGGAGAATAATAAAAGAAGTGAAGAAAACTTTTTTTTTTCCCCTGGAGAAATTTGAAAACAAAAGTGTGATGGGAGTGAACGACCCTGCGTGTTTCACAAGCTTAAACAGGCTCCTGCTGGCAGCATGCTTGAAGGGCAGACAACAATCCCGCTGTTATCATCAGGGATTGCAATCACTGTCAAAGAGTTTGTGCTGTCTGCGGGAGCAGCAGCAGAGAAGAGTACAGATTTGAAATCAATGTTATCTGTCAAGAACGAGATTTCTCTGTGAGTTGGAACATTTTGAAACACGCACATCCCTCATTTGAGTTTTGGCAGTTCAAGCAGATCCACAAGCAGAACTGCTGCATCAGCACTTTCCCTGAAAAAGCTACATAAAAGAGCTACGTAGCGTCAGGGAAGACCTATCTGTCCTGTGCAAGGAGGAAATGACCAGATGCATGGGTGCAGCCAGTGCTCCGCAGAGAAAGTAGGATTTGTGTGTGTAGCAGCAGTTTAAGGTGTCAACATTGGTGTCAGCCAATCTTCTCTATGGGGCAAGTGGAGATGTAGTGCTGGCACTTCATTGCCACACCTCACTTTTTTCCAGGCATGACCTGCTTTTCTGGGTGAAAGCTGAAAGGATAGCAGTCAGCAGAACAGCCTGGCCCTTAACCATACGATTTTTCTCCCTTACCCACATGATTTTCTGTCTCAAGTTATTTTGGCTTTAGGGGGCGATAACTGTTGCAGTAAAACTAAGAGCAGCTGCATCTTCCTGGGGAATCTAATACCCTGAGCTACAGGCACAGGAAAAAGGCAAATTCATTACGGGGCGAGAGAACAGGACTTTTCCAAATCCTTGTAGCCTGGGACCTTGCTTTCCCCAGATCATAGACCCTGATGCATTTATACTTCCCAAGTATTAAGTAGTGAGGAGAAAGTTGAGTGTTTCCAGATTTTTTTTTCATTTTCATTTTTAATGCAAAGTTGACGATTATGAATGAATGTGGAGTTTAGGTATGTTTGAGACTGAAAGTTATATTTAATATTTGGGCATTCATACTGATACTTCGGAAAAAAAGATTTAGATCATGTTTCAACCAACTAAATTTAGGCATTCTCATGTATGTGTCCAGATGAACTAGATGTCTAAGCTCTCATTATTGTCTATAGGTCATTAGTCAAAGGCTCGTTGTCTTTTGTCATCCTAGAGTGTTGCCTTTCGGTATTTACAGCAGTCAAAAGCATCAGCGCTGGTGTAAAAACATCTCTTCCCTGGCTGCTTGGCCTCTTCTAACGCTGCTTATTAAAGATTTCCTGCAAGACCTCAGCTGATACCAAAGCCCAGAGGGATTAGCCCTTGTTTTTAGGGCTGCAGGTTTTTTTTCACAGAGCCACTAGAAATGACTAATAAAATTCAGCTTTCTTAAACAGAAGATTTAGGTGTTGATTGTGAGAAGAGCTATACTATTGAAATAAACTGCTGCAGGCAAAAAAAAATCCATTAAACTTAAGGGCTCAAGAAAAATAACAGTTTATTCTAAATAAGCTTGTCTAGTACAAAAAAGCACTTTTGTCCTTATTAAAAATTAACTAACTGGTCATAAGGTTTAATCACATTTTGTGAGGTTTAAGTGTTCTGTGATCTGCAAATCTTCAGCACTTAGCCTTCAAAGAAGTTGGATGTCATGTCACCCAGTATTTGAATAGCAAAAGCACTGGGACAAAAGTTTGCTGGGTGCCTACATGCCTGGAAGGAGGTAGAAGGAAGGACTTACTCTTACTTTTAAGTAAGAGTCTCCTCTTCTGTTTGGCTTAATTCTGATCCCAAGTGCCTCAGACCATACTGAAAGACAGTGAAGGAGAAAAAAGCTACAGAGCTTGTATATAACGGTGATATCCTTGACTTGAGACAATGCATTCATCTTCAGCAATTTGGAGGACCTGAGGTGGAACAGAACATTTGTGCCTAAATGAATAGGTTCTGCTGAGAAAGCCTGAAAGCATGGCCATGGCTATACTACTCCTTGGGCCAGCTCAGATGCTTCCACTTCATGTTGTCCAACACATACAACTCCAAAATTGCCTTTAAGCAGGAAGTGGAGCAAAAGAGTTGTGTATCTGTACCCTCTGCTTAGACAAGCACTTTGACTTTATGCAGGTTTTCCTTCCTTCCTAGAAGCCGCATCAGCATTCTACTGGTTTCTCCATCCTGGAGAGATATGGCAATGGAATCAGCTAAAAGTTCTTCGAATGTCAGAGAAAGATCATGAGGGATTAATACTGGTCCCACCACTATCAACACTGCGTTTCTAAGTCAGGAGAGTTGAGACTGCTTTCTGCTGACCAGACTGTTCTACAAGGCAGTAAAGTCTGTCAGATTGCAAGGAGTGTCCCTCACAGACCTCCCAGAGCACATGCCCACCATCAGCATTCATTTCTTTATTCCCCGAATGCGTTGTGGAGTCTCAGCTGAGGTTGAACCTTCTCTCATCAAGCTGAGGAGCCACACTGCCAAGAAATCACAAAGATCTAGCTGGACATGGTGGGAAAATATAAGTGTTTCACAGATATGGGAAACCAGTTCTTCTTTGGACAGGAGGATCAAGAAAAACACTCCTATAAGCTGATGCAATAAACAGTTAATTTCAGTTCAGAATTATGTTACAGTTAACTCTGATGTGTGGCAGAAATTGTTGTAAAATTAATTTTAACAACCCAGCCTGTGCAGATATAATTTTCTGATTTGATTTTCTGACCTTCATGCATTTTTCCAGCCTTGTTTTTGTTTGATCACACCTTGTTGACCTTATTTCCCCTTCTCCCTCAGTGCTCACTCCCTTGAATGTTCATTGTAGTTTATTGCTTATATGACTGAGCTTTGTGTACATGTCTCTGCCCAGTGCAGGACTTCTTGGTACAGATATTGATCCAAGACTGTATTCACACAGTTAATACTTTGACTCTAAACATTTTTTTTTCACCTGTGGGCAGTGCTGAACATCTAGTCTTTCTTTTTCTGTGTTTATTCTTTGTTGTTTTGTGTTAGGATATTGTTACATATATTCTGAAAATGGGTGTCACTGACTTCAGTGTTATTGGGACAACTCACAGTTACTAGTCAACAGTTAAAGTGCACCTTTTGTACTGATACTAATTTACAATTAAGCACATGTACAAAACGAAAATAAATTCTTACAGTGAGTGATATTTTTCTCTAGAAAGAGGTCAGAGGTGCAAACACCCAGAAAGTGTACTTGTAGCCTTTCACAGCTGACTTTTCATACTGCATTTATTGTTTTGTAGGATGTTATGCTGTATGTTATGTAGTACCATTATGCAGTAACACTTGCCAAGTACTGCATAAGAAAGCATGAGGGACCTTAAAGATGTGTCATTCTCATAAAAATCATCTTTCACTGAGATAATTTTTTTAATTAGTATTTAGTGTTCTAAGCTTAAAGCTTCGTGAAGTTCAGTTCAGGGAGGTACCTGTTTAGTAAATGGACTCCCTTGTTTTAGGTGATTAACTGTCATCACAGATTTTGAATTTTTACACTTAAGATATTCCCAGCTCCATAGACATTCTTTGAAGAATTCATATTAATATGTTTTCAGATTGCATTGGAAGCTTATAATGTTACCTTCTGTCTCTAAAAATCATCAGATTATGGATTCCTTTCGACGAATTTTTGATAAGGTGGTCCAGAACAAGGGAAAGAAGAAGTAGCTGTCTGCCAACTAATCTTATGAAGTCTGCATTCACTGTTTAAACAGCTTGCTTTGTAGAGCTAAACCACATCATGCAAAAACTCCCAGCAGATCCATGAATAAGAAGTACATTTTGATTTATATATTATTTATTGTTGTAAAGCTTCTGCACTTTTTATGAGAAAATACATCCTAGTTTATTAAAAGAAGAAAAATTCAATAATGGAAAATTTTTCATCATTCAGTTCTGTCCCATATGCATGTGTCATATTCGACAAGCCAAACTTGCAAATCTGCATGTTTCTGGCAGAAGGTCTTGGAACTTAGGTTTCCCTTGGGACAGTGGGGAAGAAAGCCTGGGGGTCCTGCATGCACTTATAGATGTACCTGCTGGATGGGTCAGGCTCCCCTGGTCCATGGACTGTATGTGCGTGCTGCCATGCAGCTCTGTTTCATGCCACCCAGCTGCCTTGGAGCCTCATCTCCTTTTTGAAAAAATATGAATATGCATAAAACATTTCCCTGTTTGTGGCAGCTTGAGTGGTAGACAAAGCAGAAAATTGCATAAGGGTACACAGCATAGAATTTATCTGATTTATCTGTATAAGTCGCATTTCACTTCATCATGGTAAGCTTGACATGCTGTATTTCTGGAGCCTACCTATTCCACAAAAAAGTGTCAGTTTTCTTCCTGATGAGAAAAGCTGAAATAACTAGAATACTGTTTCCTTAGTATTTATCTGCCTTCTGAAGATATGAAAGCATGCTCAGAGAATATAACAAAAAGGTAGATAAAATGTTAGTGATATTATGGAATTATCACCAAAAAAAGGTAGAAACAGTTCAGTGATTGCTAATCTTTAAATCCAATCAATCCAGCAACAGTATTGAAAGAAATGCTGTGTTTTTTTCAGTCTTAATATTTTCTCAAAGGTTCATAGCAACCTTAAAGAAAAAGAGAACAATTATTGTTCTTTTGGGGCACATACAATAGGACACCAAAATGTAAAAATGTTTGGTTTTGTGTTGTGCGATATTATTCTTGTAGGGGAAAAACAGTTAAAAGAAGTAAAATAGTTTGGGTTTGCTGAGGTTTTTTTAAATCTATGATTCACTACCGAACATCTTACAAAGTCTTGTATTACTTGTTACAGGTGCTTTTTCATGATGATTCATAGCTCTGACAATTCAGCCTATTGATATCAAAACCACTTCGTGCAAATGCTCTGTGGTCCTTTGTTTCACTGACAATATGGAAAACCTTTCTTACACCACTCGGGATGCTCCACTTTTTGAACTTTGAAATTTCTAGCTTCAATCATCTGTTTAATCGATACATTTTATAACACAACAAAGCTTTAGGATTGCTTTCTGCTGTTCCAGGCACCACTAGCATAAGGAATGACAGCGTTTTTGTGGGTTTAAGTCTAAACCAGTATTTTTTTTAGCTGTTGCGGAAAACTACAATTACAGTTCTTTTGTGTTTACATTCTGGATATGTTACAAAATGACTATAATTATATAGAAAAGAAAGTGATGATTATATGGTTGGCTTTTTACATTTCAAAACTATAAAAATATTATAATAACATCACATGTCTGAGTTGCTCACATAGAATGGTGAAGGGTATGAGTTTCCTTCTGGCCTTAAGTCAGGCTGTTTGTAGTATCATTTCAGGTCAACCTCTGTAGGTTGTAACCACTGCAGTAAGCCCTGCACGGTCTACATGATGAGCACAGTGGATGATTTAGGCACCTAATAGGAATAAAAGAAAAGTAGCTTTGGAATGTGTCATCTTTGTATAAAAGGTATTAAATTAGCAAACAACTAGAACCTTTGAAACACTGAAATGCAGCTGAATTTCTTTATCTGGCCTGGAAACCGACACCTCATTCAAGTCTCGTCCCCAGATAGATTTTAATCACTGACAAATTAAAACTAGAATCTTCTTTGTATTGTTGATCAAGAAAGAAAAGCATGTGAGAAAACTGGGTATGTATATATTTTTAACTGTTGCCTGGACAGGCAAATTAGGTTTTTTGCATACATTACTTTCATAGGTTTCTTTCTTGGATAATACAAGTTTTGCACCTGTGATACTGGTGAAAGAATTTTTTTAATGAAAAATACTGTTTGACCTGACCATGCTGTGGCTTCCAGTTCTACAAGGTGCAACAGTATGGCCAAGGAGAGAAATGTAGCAAAATACTTTCTTTAAAAAGAGTCATAGCTGTAACTCCCAGCCATGGTAGATTCCCAGCTTCCAAACCAAACAAGTGGCAGGCAAGTAAACTGGGTGCATGGGGCTTTGTTCTCTTCAGTGGGGAGAATATGTGTTCTACTTAAAATTGCTGCAACCTAAGGGGCCTCACTGTGCATAACTTTTGAGTCCTAGATAGGGAGATGATGTCAAATAAGTCATCCAACAAGTATTTTGTTTGGGAAATGGAACCCAAAAGGAAATTTCAGAAATTTGTATCTTTAAAGGAGTTTCTTTTAATGGAACTCTTGTTTGAAACCTTTTTTCCTTCTCTCTTATCAGCTTAGTTTTCCCTGTAAGCATAGAGTTCAAAATTTAACTGGGGAAAAAATACAGAAAAGCTTCTTTCCTAATGTCAAGATAATCTTTTAAACATAATACCCAGAGGATAATGATATGAATGCTACCTCAAAAACTGGGTCACTTGTCACTCTTCTTAAGAAAAGTTATATTCCGTTCTTACAGTATATCAGAAAAAAACATAGTACTTTGATAGGAGTAAAAACCACAGTTTTCAAATTATTCCAATCCACCTTGTTTCTCTGAAGTTTTCTTCTGGAAAGCTTTTTTAAGGAATGAGCCAAGTAAACTCTTTTCTACTATTCTTTCTTCCTAAATGCTAATAACTTAATGCTATATAACTTAATGCTATATAACTTAACTTATAATGCTATATAACTTAATGCTAATAACTTAATTTGTATCTAGAGTCATAAAACTACCTAACTTGTTTCCCAATTACTGCCATGTTTTTTCTAGGCAACTGAAAACTTTTCCAGAACACCTTCTGTGTTGCCCTTTCTTCATCTCTATGACAGTGCTTATCTCAATCTACA
This sequence comes from Phaethon aethereus, assembly GCF_964289735.1. NCBI lineage: Eukaryota > Metazoa > Chordata > Aves > Phaethontiformes > Phaethontidae > Phaethon > Phaethon aethereus. Next base: position 55,115,284 of record NC_138576.1, on the reverse strand, counting down.
ATAGGTAGAGGCACAGCGGTGATTTTCTTATGCCCTCCTTGCACTTATGCTCTGCCTGGCTGAGGGTGTAGATGCTGAATGTACTTACTTACATGCTAATTCAGCACTTCCGCTCCTCTGGAGAAAAGCTAAATAAAGTTTGAAAGTCGAGGGGAAAAAAGCATTTCTTTGGTAAATGAATGCAGCACTTTTTAGGTCAGATCCTCATTAGTGGAAATCAATGTATCATCATTGACTTCCATGGAGCTATGGCAAATTACATCAGCTCCGAGTCTATCTGCAGTGATGATATTTGCATTTGTTGAGGCTTTGAACAAGAGTTGTAAAGCTTTCATATGGAACAGATTTGTTGCACTGGGAGTTCTTAAGTCTTTCTGTTTGGAGTGTTTGGAATTTGCTGTTTTTCAGATTTTCAATAGTGCTATAAAGTATCATATTAACTTGTTCTGCTGCGATTTCCTAATTAGCAATGCTGAGCAGGAATTGTTTTGAATGTAGTATGAACTGCTGCACCTCTGTCCATTTTGCACATTTTAAAATTAATCTGTTTGATCAGAAATGTGTCTATAGAAATTGATTAAATCATCACAACTGTTACACCTGAGTTCTTGAACCTGAAAGTTTGTCTATGCAAGTACTTACTTGAGAGGTATAATTAATTTGCTTAAACATATATTCAAATAAGATTATTTTTTTGCCTTTCAGCAAAGCCAGTTTGAAAATTTTAAAATTTTGACACCCCCCAAAAAGGAAAATGCTTCTCCTAAATTGTTTTCCTTTCTTTGACTATCTCTAATTTTAACCTTACTTGATGGCAAATCATCATCGTCCGTATGAGTCACCATAGGGCTTATAAATGATGGGCAACCTGAGCTTCAGAAAAACACAGGTGGAGGCCGTATGTATACTGTGACAGCAAAGAGCCCAAGGGCACAGCCTTCTATTCTGGGGAAATAAGGTTCAGGTCCTTTGAATTGTCTGTCCCACGGGTCTCTAGAGAGGAGTATGAAAAAAGGAGTAAGCACTCTCTGGACACTGATCTTCTCAGACATTGATTTAAGAATGATTTTTTCTGTGTACTCCTGAAAGTAGCACTTCTGAATGGAATAAACCTGGTAGATTAAACCCCTTTCTCAGGTATCCATCAGTCCCTACCTGCACTGAGACTGTACCTGCTCAGGGCAGGGTTAGAAGACACGGCTGCAAATATGTCTATGACTAGTCAGTGTTTAACTCATCTCTGCCTGTTGCCTTTCCCATCGCCTTTACCTTGATGCTTCAGGAAAATCAGAGGTAGAAGTGGAAGATTTGCTGAATGTGCCAGTAGTATCATTTTAGCCTGAGTGAAAGCGAAGGTAAGAACCAGAGCTGATGTTAGCATTTTGGCAGGCCAAACACAACTATTTCCACTTTCTGGCATCCAGCTGCCTCTGACATCCATTGCAGTCTCTGCTGCTGTATGCAGAGTGGGCCTTAGGATCTGGGGAATGGCCACTGGTGATCTTTTTGGGTCACACGCTGTCAGATCAACCCAATCTGACAGCAATCCATAGCTGGTAGGTAGTGCAAAATTAACTTAAGGAGGAATTGTAAGAAAACAAGAGGGCTCCTGCTCCATAAGCACCTGCTTTGAAAAGATGGTGCTTTGCTGACGTATATTTTGGTTTGTGTTTTTTTCAGTGTTGTTAGTCCTCTTGATTTGATTGTAAGCACAAAGACATTTTGTGGTCTTTTGTAAAGCCCAGAGTCAAATGAGCACATAAGAACCTCAGTTTTCATTGAAGAAAGAATTAAAATAGACTTCATGTTGTAGGAAAAGTAAAACCTAGAAAGCATGCCCTGATTGCATGGGGAAGGCTTGGTCACCAGAAAAGGGTAGAAGATAATGCCTATTTTATCAGATGGGGGGGAAAAATCCTCTTTTCTTATTTTAATTCAAAAGAGGTTTTTCAGCTGCAGATGTTTTTTTGTGGTGAGAACTCCTAAGAAAATTTATATTCTGCATGTCTTTAAAGCTTGTGAGTGGAATAGTACACATGTGCAGCTAAATCCATGTTCTTCACGTCCAGCTTGTTAATCTGGGGTGAGGGGCTAGCTTAAGTTCTTGCACCCCATTTGCAAGCTCTCTGTGAAAAGTATTCACATTAATGACTGGAAAGGCTCAGTAGGGTTGCCTTCAAGGCTTCTTGGCTCCATCATGTAACTCGTAGTTTCATAGAGTAATTAGGAGATGTTATGGCTGCAAACTGGAGCTGAAATAGAAGATCTATTGGCCAAGTTTTGCAGCAAAACAGTCTCTCTATGCATCCACAGAACCTCCACCAGTCTTCCACACAGCCTGTTGAAACATTATCACAAGTGGCATTATTTTAATACATTTACAGTTTCTGCTCATTTCAGATTCTTTTGTTGTTTTTACCACCCCCTGTGCCTGAGCACCCTAAAGATGTACATGTAATTTCCAAAACTGACATGCATGAGAAGTAATGTGGTTACTCACTAACGCTAATCAGCTTCTAAAAAAAACCCAAAATTTTTTCAGATAGTACTGATCTTGATATGCTTAACAGAAATAGAGAGGAAGATATTCACCAAAGTGAAAAGAAAGTCTTTTCAAGCATTCATCTTCCTTTCCCAGGGAAAGCAGCTTCTGTCACTCACTTGCCTATCCTTGACAATCTTCATTTATCATATGCCTCTTTTTCAGTTGTTTTCCCCAGCCTTCCTACCAGTTTCAGCTGATGAAACACCACAAGCCAAGGACAGCAATTCTTGGTGGTCTGTTCTAGAGGATCTGTTGGTTTTTACCAGAGCTGGTAAACACATGTGCATAGAAATAACACAGGAAGTGGGAACAGCTTAAACTGACTCTGTTTTCATTTCAGCTGCTTTCTCAGTTTTTAATGAAAGACGCCACTCTTTTTTTGAAGAAAGATTTTTTTACCAGAACTGCCTATTTCTTAAGCAGCATTGGATAAAGAAGATCATGTGTACATGTAAAACTGAACATGAGAGTTAACTCTGTATTTTGCTGGATTAATACTGTTCCCATTCTTCCAGGTAACCATAAAGAGCACCAGATCACCTTGCAGTAGACTGTAATTCTTTTTTTCTTTTTTTTTTTTTTCCCATGAGAAAGGGTGGTATATTGAAGTTGTCTGAGAAATGTTGGGGGTTTTTTGTGTAGTCTTAAGTAAAGTAAATATGACCATGGGGAGGAACTATCTTATCCCAATAGGCCTGATGCTGATCTCTTTTGTGCCAAAGTAAATCAAGAATAATTTTGCCAATGTCAGTTACAGCCACATCAGTAAAATTCTGGTGGGAGTATGGAATACGGCACAGTATCTCTGTAAAGAATAATGAAAGATTGCAGTGGGAATTGTTGTGCCTGTGTATCTCTGCAGGAAATCAGTGGAATTTGGTATTTTAGATGGTTGAGTAAAAGAAACTTGTAGTTTCAATTAATCAGGGCTGAGTTAATTAATCTGACATGTGATAGGAGAACACTGTGAACCTTCAACCATGTCATCTGAGACTGGACTGAATACCTCTGCTCTGGAAAGGAAAAACGCTTTTCAAATCTGCTGTTAATATGATAATGGTTAGCAGCATTTGGGCAGGATGGGAACTGACATAAAAGCAAATTGGAAATAAAGACTGCTGCTCTGTCTCAAACGTGGCTGTTATGTGCTGCAGAACAATCCTTTCCGTGTGTGTTTATGAAGGAAACCAGGAAACGGCACGATAATTTTGTTAGCACAGGCAACTTTTTTGCATTCTTCATCTTTGCTGACGGTGTCTTCGCTCAAAGTGCAGAACTGATTTCTGAAGAAGTGGCCATTTAGACCATTTAAACGACCGACTGGGTGGCGATAGGTTGCTTTTATGGGCTGCACAGATAGATACATGGTACCTCCATACCCACATGAACCTGGCAGCCGTCCCTTGGCGTGCCCGTGGAAAACCCCTGCTCCCCACCAGCTTGCGGGCATTGCACGGAGCTGCTGCACCAGCCGGGAGAGAGGAGGGGTCGGTAGGCAAGGTACTGAGATCAAAGGATGCTACCTTTGAGGGAGGGGGGTTAAATCAGATCCCAGGAGGTTCGGTGCAGGATTACATTGTTTAAACTGCCTGCCTGGAAACATACTAAACTCCTCCGTGTTGAGAAGACGTGAAATAAAAAGACACTTATATGAAATAAATAAGCTGTCCAGTCAGAGAAATTAGAACTGGAAAATAATAATTCATCTAATTTATACGCTTATCAGTTTAGGGAGAGAAGGTTAGTTATAATTATTAGTTAGAAACTTAGTTAGGATTTAACTCCGTTTATAATTGGCCTGTGCTTCATTCCCAAATGAGAAAAAAACTTTAACGGGCGAAGGTACTGAAAAGATAAGCTGTCTTGATACTTGCATTGAGAACACATTTACTGATCTCTACAGTCTGAGCTGTGTGGATTTGACTCAGAAAGTTAAGAAACTCTTGCCTCCTAGCAACACCCAGCGTTTTGTGGGAAGCAGGTCTGCGAGCAGTGTTTGATCTGTCAGAGGAACCAGGACTTCTGCTCAGTGGAGTCACCTGCAAGATGAGGGGCTTCATGATGCCTGTTGTCCAACCTCCCGCTGAAAGCAGGCCACTTACAGAGCACATAGTTCAGTCTTATCCTGTTGTTTTGAACATCTCCAAGGATGGAGATTCCACAACCTCTCTGGGCAACCTTTCATTTTTTTTGGCCGGAATTTCTTGTGTTGCATGTTGTAACTGGTGCTTCTCATGCTCCCACTGTGCACTTTTGAGGACAATCTGGTTCCTTTTCCATACCCTCTTAGGTGACTGCAGACCACAGCAAGGTCCCTCATTAGCCTTCCTTTCTTAAGGCTGAACAAACCCAGTTCTCTCATCCTTTCCTTGTGACATATGCTCCAGTAATGGGTCTTCTGGTCTTTTTTCTTGCCTCTTCTGAAAAATCCAGATAACTGAAATATTTGGGAACTGCAGTTAAGAGGATAAGACACTGGGCCAAATACACAGCTACCCTCACACTGCCTAAAATTAAAATAAAGAAGAGCTTGCCTGTGAACTTGAGCTCATGGATTAGGAAAGACAAAGTACCCATGACATAGGAGTGGAGAATGCCTTATAGTGCTTTTTCAGCTGTTCTCTACCGTTTACGGATTGTATCAATCAGGCACTACATGGTAAGATGTAGTAAGAAGCTCTGAAGAGATGGAGGCCCTCTTCTGGACCCGCTCCAACAGGTCCATGTCCTTCCTGTGCTGAGGGCTCCAGAGCTGGACGCAGGATTCCAGGTGGGGTCTTACCAGAGCGGAGTAGAGGGGCAGAATCACCTCCCTCGAGCTGCTGGCCACGCTGCTTTGGATGCAGCCCAGGACACGGTTGCCCTTGTGGGCTGCAAGCACACATTGCCGGCTCATGTCCAGCTTTTCATCCAGCAGTACCCCCAAGTCCTTCTCAGCAGAGCTGCTCTCAATCCCTTCATCCTCCAGCCTGTATTGTATCTGTTGCCCCAACTCAGGTGCAAGGACCCTGCACTTGGCCTTGTTGAACCTCATGAGCTTCACGCGGGCCCATTCCTGGAGCTTGTCCAGGTCCCTCTGAATGGCATCCCATCCCTCAGGAGTGTCAACCGCACCACACAGCTTGGTGTCATCTGCAAACTTGCTGAGGGTGCACTCAATCCCACTGTCTATGTCATTGACGAAGATATTAAATATGGACCCCTGAGGGACATCACTTGTCACTGATCTCCATCTGGACATTGAGCCATTGAACACTGTCCTCTGGATGCGACCATCCAACCAATTCCTCATCCACCCACTGAATCCATATCTCTCCAATTCAGAGAGAGTGAGGGACATATAGATATATTATGAGAAATATCTTCATAATATATATCTCCTTTTTAAGTACAGGTACCTTAACTGCATTCAGGAAATCTTTGGACAGGGTTGTCAGTTTGCAGTGTGCTGATGAGCATGTGAGTCCCACTGACCCTCCTCATCTTCTCACTGTCACACAAAACTGCCAAGGGACAGTATCTGTTGCAGCATTTCCTTCGCAGCAAGTATGATGTACCCCTGCTGCCAGGGCTATGACACGAACGGTGTCATAGCTCCATCCACACCTTGTACCCTTTTGCCCTGTCTCTTATGTTAGTGTGATAGAAAGGCATCTCTCTGCACACAGGCATGGATGCTGTCCCACTGACTGTTCCTTTTTCTGACTCTCATAGAAAACAGATTTCCTGCTAAGACAATTCACGTTGGTGTTGTGTCTGCAGGAGGGTGTCCCCGCAAGAGGAAGTTCATTATCTCTTTCCCCCAAGAACTACCGATTTCCTCATAAAACTGACCCATTTCTTTAGCTGCTGTGCCAGAGCCTCAGCTGCTGTAACTGGCTGTACAGCTGTGCTAATGTGCTGAATTTATGTTAGTAGAACAGCTACGCTTGTCCCAGATAGCAATTTGTACTGAATAACTATTGCAGAGCTGGTGCACAAGAACCCACATGAATTGTATGTGATACATGGTGTATATATGGAATATAGTGTACTAAAGGTATATACATGTTCTTTTGTGGTACTTTGAACAGTACTCGGGTATAAATGAGGTTTTGTTTGTTGTACATACTACTGTTGAAGGGTACTTTGAGAAACTTTGTTCACAATGATTTTATTTTTGTTTTTCATATTAAACATTTATTACAATAGAACCTTGTTATTTCAGACTACTGCTTTAAGAGATTTACTGCACATTTCACACTTTTTTTAAATGTAATTTTAGTTTGAGACTTTTTTTGACTTCTTGTAACTTTCTTAGTGTAGACACACTGCACTAGATTGACACAGTAGTAACACGTTACTCAGCATGGAATGCTGATGCCACTTTTTGCCTGACAGTTAAGCAGGAGAAAAAGGAGGTTTGTGCTTATTCTGAAATGTGGACACACTAGCACAGTGTGTTTACCTGTATGTTTACACATTGATGCAAATAGCCCAAGTCATATTTTATCACACCTGAATTTGAGTTCAAAAGGAAAAATGTATCTTTTTAAAAATGCAGGTTGCTAGTTTTCAGCTTTTTTGTGGTAAGTTATTGAGCTGCTTGAAACCGGTTCAATGATGCAACCAAAATTTAACTTGGAACTGAAAATCTGGTGATGAACACAGCAGTGTGTTGGTCATGATGACATGCCATGGCTTCACACATCTCAAACATTTTGAATAACGGTTTAATAGGTAATATGTGGTATGTCAAAATTTGCAAGAATGGAGGGTTGTTTCCCTGAGGCCAATTGCACTTCATACCTATGTGGCAGGTGGAAGAAGCAATCTGTTGAAATTCCTCTCAGATTTCATCAAGAGTTCCTGGATTACATGCGGTCAGCTCTGCAGGTCTGGAGGGCTTCCCAGTGCTACTGCCCTAAGGCAATCTGTCAGGAAGGTTTACGCCAGAGATACAAATACTAGAAGCTCTGTCTTCTTAGAAGTTGGGACAGTCTGATTGTCAGCGTTGGACAGATGCCATAGACTCAGAAATTTTGGGTTATTCTGAAAATTATTTTCACTAAGCAGAGGGAAGCCAGGAGGTGAAAATCTTTGTGAGAACCCCAGATATTTCACGTATTTCATGGCTTTTTTCTTCTTTGTCCCCAGTCGCATAATTATGGCGCTCTGTATGTTTTTTCATGGCATTCATGGCAAATTCATTGTTTCTGTAGGAACCGGTTCTGACTGTGACTTGAACCTGCCAGAGCAGCCCTGACACTTGCTGCCAGGACAGCCTCTTCAATGCCATGGAAGAAGCTATAGCTGCTCTCTGTGCAGTGTCTACAAGGAAGAGTAGCCAGATGGCTGCTGCTTATTCACCTTACGTTTTATATAGGTTTCAATTGAAATACTGAGATGTAAAATACCAAGATGTGAAATGTGAAAGATGCATATTAACTCTTGTATTGTTCAATTATAAAATCTGAATGTGGGCTCGAAATAGCGTTAAAACCAAATAATGAACGTTGTTCATTTGGTCTTAATCTGAATGATCTTGGGGGTTTAGACTTACCTCAGGTAATTACTACCGCAAGAGATTGCAGTGATACGTAAAACAGAAAAAGCGTCTATCCTTTGAGATTTAGTGCCTTCTGTCTCTCTCTGCTGAAGCAGCATGTATGATTCAGCTGTCACGGTGTAATCTAACTCATTATGTTTTATATTGCAATGGACGAGGTGTATACACATAAGCAACTTTTGTATGTTATTTGATGGAGAGTAACATTGATTTTCTTAAAATGTACAAGTGTTTAGTTGCTTATTATTTTCTGAACTAAAAAAAAATATTTTTTAATATTTCTTTTAAAATTCTGCCTTTCCAGAAATAGGAGACGCTTGTCTTTTCATCTGTTTTTGTAAGATTTCTTGAAGAGTGCTTTCTTGTACTTGAAAGACAGAAAAAATGCATCTAGCAGACTCAGAGAAGGAAACCAGTAAACTAACTCAAGCTCATTATTAAAAACCAACAAACATAACTTTCAGCAGATCTTACTTTTTGGTGTGCCTTGACTTACGATTTTTAATGTTTGGAGTCCACAATACTGGACACTGGTGCAGCCACACAGCTACGCAGCATCAAGCTGCCCGTGGTAGGAGTGGGAACCAGCTCAGCCTGGAAGAGTGCAAACCTTTATGCAGTGCAGGTGACTCCTCTTGAATAGTTTCTAATGAGAGACGTTGTCTTTTGCTTTGAATTCAATGAGCTTTTGAAATGCTTTTAAGTCACCAAGTGGCAGAGTAAGGGGTTTGCTCTCTTAATGGAGAGGAATGATACAACTGCGTCAATTAGTTATTCTTTTATTGTTTAGTCCTTCTCTCCTCCTGTCTCTCCACTAAGTGAATGGAGGAAAAGCAGGAGGTATGTCACAAGGACATGTGGGAGTGTTTGAGAACCACAACAGGCTGGGTTATGTTTGAACAACTATATAGGACACAAAGTGTCAAGCCTGGCAAGGTCTAGTCCCTACTCTCTATGTAAGTGGAGTGGTGTCTGTGTGAACTATGGCCAGGGTGATGCCCAGAACATGCGAGGAACCAACTGGCTCATTTCAAAAGAGAGACCAGGAGAAGAGTAAATGAGGCAAGTGGGAACAATCAGAGGACCAGGACCCAGCAGCAGTTCATGGATCAAAATGGTTTTGCATGCAGGATCCCTAAAAACTTTGCTTCATCTCTATTGCTGAAGCCCCTGGATGTGTCTGAGTGTATCTAGCTTATAAAGAAACGAGCTAGAATGTTTTTTTGTGCAAAAAGAGTGACACAACTTACTGGTTAATAGTGTTGATACTAACACTAACCCTAACATCCTTACAAGAAAAGCAATCAGTCTATTGAAAGGAATCCTGCTCTGTGAAAGAACTGAAAGTAGTTGGATCCACCATGTCCTTTTGCCTTCTTGTGGGGCATGGAGACCCCTATGGATCCTGGGAATGGAGTTTGAAAGGACACATTGGCCAAAGAATCTAGGCAGAGTGGATAAAGGCACATTGAAAATGGACAGTCACTAAACAAAAATCTGTAGTGTTCTCATTAGGACAAAAAGAAAGAGTTCAATTAGAAATAAAGTAAGAAAAAAAAATGGTGTTACTCCACTTAAGTTGATTTTTCACTTCATATGTATTCATTTACACTGTTTACAATAAATAAATTGATGACATTTGTGATCATTATATATAATTACATATATTGATATTTGCATATATTCCATGTTGAATTGGAATGGCTTTTATTGGTAGATCTGTCATTCCTGAAACTTATTGTTTATAATCAATATAAGATTTCGTCAAACAACTGAATCTATTACTAAGTTTGAAAAAAATCTATTCTTGGCAGAATATGTGTGTTCATTTAAACTGAACAGTATCCATTTTATAAATAAGTCTACATACTGTCAACCCATTATTGACTAGTCTCCTTAAGCCTGATGGGAAACCAGTCCATTCTGCAATTACAGCATGCCTATAAAATGATAGGACTTTCAGCAACATTATTCTTAGGGAGCTCAAGTACTACCCTGGAAAATTTTAAATTATTAAGTCATGTAATACACTTATAGGAAAGGGGAGAAATGTATATACGCAGATTTCCTCCACAAGTGTTTTCAAATCTCCCTCCTTTTCTCTAAAACCTCAAGGGTAATGAAGATTGTCAAAGGACCTTAGAATACATTTTATTTTCCTTGTGATCAGCTTAGCTGAAAATTCTGAGCATGCCTTATTTGTGATAAGTCAAGAGCCCTTGAGAACTCCCTCTTAAGGGATTTGTTGCATTTGCTTCCTTCACTGTCTGTGCCAAACATACGAATGATGGCAAACATTGTTTGGACCTAATGCTACAATCTGTATCTCCAAGTATCACTGGCATCGAAGGAATCAAACTCTTCTGATTTCTAAAGTCCCATTCACACATCTGAGAGAGGAGTTCATTTGTCTCGTTTGTGTGACTATTAATTTCATTTCCATGTATACTTAACTTGCAGGGTTGTTTGGTTGTTTGCTTGTTTGTTTTTGGAGCTAAGCTATTGGTTTTCAAAGATACTGTTCATGGTGCTGGTATGATTTCACAGAGCAGTAGCTGAGAGGTTTTATTAGTTATTTTAGCTGAACATTTACTCTATGAAACTGAGATATCAAAAGAGGGCTTTTGGGACATTATCAGTTCAGTCTAATGTATGAGCTCAAATTATTGTGTCATTATAATATGATGCTCAGTGTCTTTTGCCATTGATTTGCCTACATTCTTTAAATTGCTCAATCAGAAGCCATTTATCTGATAAATTCTTAACAAATTAATGTTTCTGAGGGAAAAACAAATAATTCAGCATTGTAAATCATGTCTCATACAGGCAGCAGCAGTCAGAAGTAAACTGCTCTTGAGCTAAGTAAGTAGTTTATGTAATGCAGACGGAAATTATGTAGTGAGATACACACTTCATTGCAAAGAAAGGATGGCTGTTATTTTCGTAGACTTATACCAGATTCCGCAGTTTCTGCATTGGACATTTCTACATTCTTTTATTCGTGCATCAAACATAAAACAACAAAATTTAGTTTCAAGTGTGCAAAAGCATCTGCACTTGTTAGGCTCTGACCATACTGTAAGGTGCTCAAACTGGTCATTCTTTGTAATGTTTCTGTAGAAATCTTTTGATTTAATTCTGCTTCTCCACTCAGAAGTATTTTTTCCTGACTAACAGAATAATTACAGAGTTAATGTCTTTTGGCAGGCCACATTGGCATTGATGATTTTGGGGGCTTAACTGTATTCCAGATTCCATGTGGCTTGATTTATTTTGAAAGAAAGCAGATATGTTCATGCCTAAAGCCAGAAATTGTAATACAGGTTTTCAACTAAATACCATATTCACATTTGTGTTTGTGTCCCATTCCTTCAATATGGAGGCATAGATAGATTATAAAAAAACAGAAAACAGAAAAAAGACAAGAACAGTCAAACAATTCTCTCTAAATACTATTAACATTCTCTCCAGATGGGTCTGGCATTGTTCTCAGTATAAAAGTAGTTTTCCCAGTGATTTACAAAATGGCTGTAAAATACATTCCTGATCAACGTCAAGGGTAAAAGGCAGCTGAGCAGCAGTAGCACATGCAGTGTATCACCTCTTGCCAGTAAAGATCTAACATTCTTTTTCCTGTAGCCCACTTAAAATACGTGTACTTAGCAATTTTCTGTTATTGGGAATGGTTTTTGTTTGGGGCTTACTATTGTGAAACACATTTGCTGTAATTTTCCTTCCCCTTCCCCTTTCCCCCTAACCTGCGCTCCAGATTCCAGGCTGCCAATGTTTACAAGATACTGAGTACGTTCAAAAAGTTGAGCTGGCAAGCACTACCTCTGGGGCCCTACTGCACAAGATTTCTTTTCAGTCTTAAAGAGAGAAACTGTTGATTTTATTGTTTTCATTTTTAAATATGCAACAAGCGTCTTCTCTTTTCGTACAGGCTCAGCGAGTTGTACACCATTTCGATGGAGATGCCTGATGTTTCCATCTACATACCTGGAGTTGCTTTATCCCTTCACTGGTCTTTGCAGTAACCACTAAAGTCTTCTTGAGACTGAACATTGGAACAGATGAGTTAAATTATTCCTGAATTTTCTTCATCACAAGTAGATGTACTGGACTTTCTGGATGTGCATAAGGACACAAAGGTTAGTGTATTCCTTAAAATTGTGGACTTCCAGGACTGTTTCATTTAACCATTGCCAGTGCAGACTATGTTTCAGTTTATTGCTTAAACACAGCCACAGGTGGATAAAATGGTGATTGATGTCACATATATAGTTGAGATAATGCTTTTAAGTGCCAGACAATAAATGTACTTAGTGAGCTGGTGCAACTTAAAGTCTTCTAAATGACTTGCTGGCCAACAAGAGCAAGCTCTACCTGTGCTCTGAGCCATTTTTGTGGTATTTCTTCTAAGCTTGGGTTTAGTGCATTGCAACCACACTCATCTGATTTATGACTGGTAAAAAGGGGGTGAGAAGAGTATTCTACATACTTCTGTTCACAAGACAGTCCTTGTTTAGAGTCAGTGGGGATGAGGAGGTAGGTGTTTGTCCACTTGTGAGCTTAGTTATTCTAGGTGGCTTGTGGTCTTCAGGGGAATGCCAAAGACACACATAACGTTGCAAAAAAATTAATTTTTTCCTAGTAGCAGCTATTTACTTCCTGGAAGCTGTAAGATTTTAACAAAATGCTTTTTCTATACCTTGATTTCTGTTAAAATATTATATAATCTATAGATATTAGTCTGTCACCTCTCTGCCACCTCAGGAAATCACCCTTGATCCGGACAATTCACTGACATCATTTTTCTGTGGTATAATTGAAAATGTAGAACCCATTCTGCAAATTGATACATGCACAGAAAAGTGGTAGAATGTGTAGGGGCATATGTGCACACCAAGTCATGTCTCAGACACATAACTGACAAGGAAAGTAGCAGGATCATAAAGGTACATCAGGATTTTCAGCACCAATCATAACATTATATAAAAAAAAAGTTATGTTTATAATGATGTGGATAATGCTACGTGCAGTAGAGCAGAAAAGTGAACAGTCATGTAACCTTGATTTTATTCTATGATTGCCATCTGTTTTTCATCTTCTGCAGAATATTCTTCAGGATTATTGCTCTATCTGGGTTTGGGGGAGGAGAGGGCAAAATTCTTTTCAGTTTTACTCTGACAACCTCATCTTGTTTGATTTGGCCATTTTTAAAAAATAATTAGTTTTACAAATACTATTTGTTCTTATTAAACATCTCCACAACCTATTAAAATAATTTCAGGAAACCTATCGGCAAAAACAGATGGAGTTCAAACATTACCCAATTAGAACTGCATGAATTGAGTTCTGCTTTCTCATTTTTGTGGAGGGATTCTAGTAATATAATCTGAATAATAGCTTTCTAATCAATCTGTTTCTGTCTGCTACTCTATTTCTGTTTGCATTCTAAATGCTTACTCCCGATATAAAGTAAATAGAAGACAAAAATATCATCCCTCATCAGAAGAAATTGTTTCCCCATTGGCACCAAATGTCTACTCCAGATAGGAGAATAGCAGAAAAAAAAAAAGTAACAATACAGTTTCGTTTCATCTAAGTTCTACTGAAGTAGAAAGTTTTTGTAATAAAGTTCAGTAGGAACAAGAACATGGATATAAAAGTACAGACTCAATTTAGAAGCAGAATGTTAGAGGAGTTGCAAGATTTTGCAAGGTTTTTCATATGGAGGAGAGCTATGTTAGTTCTGTGCGGTGCTCTCACTGTAATCAGAATCATAGAATTATAGAATGGTTTGGGTTGGAAGGGACCTTAAAGATCATCTAGTTCCAACCCCAAGCCATGGGCAGGGACACCTTCCACTAGACCAGGTTGCTCAAAGCCTCGTCCAACCAGGCCTTGAGCACTTCCAGGCATGGGACATCCACAGCTTCTCTGGGAAACCTGATCCAGTGCCTCACCACAGTGCCCACACAAATATTTTACAAGAAAGTAAAATTCATATAAGGCATATATTGTAGCTTTAATGTGTAGACTGTTTTTTATAATATTACATCATTTATACATGTGTGTATACAAAATACAGAACTAAGGGGTGAATATCTCACACAGTTGCAGAGCTCAAATGTCAAAAGTGTTGTGAACTTCACTTCCTTGGATTGCATGCATGTTTGTAGTTCGACTTGGGGGATTTGTGTAATATGTATCTGTGTGGACTGTTAAGTATATATAATGTATAGGATTACAGGTTCTGCAAACTCAGTACGACTGTTGACAGAGCCTTGCTATATTAGGATAGGTAATGCTGGAAGATCCTGCCTTGCTTCCATTTTGCTTACAGTATTGCTACTAAAGCACATGTTAATACCAATATGTAAATTTGGATGGAAAATTATGGAAAAAAAATTCTTTATTTTTCAATTTTGTCTATTTTGAAGTCTATGACAAACATTAAAAACAGTATTTGACAGATTGGAGAACAACTTTCTTTGATAGATAATGATATGTTAATTTCAACAGTGCAAATCAAAAGAATGCGCTAAATTATTTGACTGGCTACAAATCCAGTGGAGTTTCACCTGTCCAAATTTTCCATGATGAATTATATTAATGGCTAACTTTTATCTCTTGCAAGAACACAAGTGCAGCTGTGGTTATATACAAGGCCTGCAGAAGCTTAGGTAGTAAAACTAAGAAATTAACCTGATGTAAATGAATAAAAGACGGTTATACTGAAATGAGTACCTAGCTTGTTAAGTCAAAAGCAACTTTGCACATTTAATGAAGAAGCACAAAAAAAGAAGATATGATGGGTTATGAAGTGGGAATGTTTGGCATGACCCTAGATTTAAAACTGGTCCTGGAGATTTTCTGCTAAACCTGGAGCACACAGACTAAGTTCTGGAGGTTATAGCAGCCTCCTGGAGGTTGGGAGGAGGGTCCCCTGATATGGGGAAGACTGGACCCTGCCCTTCCATGTCTTGGGAGGTTGACCTAATGTGCAGAAAAAAAGATGTCTTCTCTCAGAAAAATGAGAAGAGATCTATCCACCACTTCAGAAGTAGGTCAGAGCTGTGAATCCTAATCCAAAGCAACAGGACTGCAACTCAACATAAGGTCCCTTAAGATCCAGAAAAAAAGGGTTGTGTTTAAGATATGTCTCTGCTCTTGTCATCACCTTTGCCTGACTTGCTGGCTCTCCTGAGAACCATGTTGCACACAAGAGTAACCATATCTTCCTCTCAACCATTATGCCTCATCAGCAAACCTAAACTATATACATCTATCTATAGCAGAAAAATAGGGCTTGGACATTAGTTTGATCCCTGGCTCCTGCTCATCCATCCCATCTGTTCACGTGTTCCCTACTGGTTTTGCCCCACAGTCCCACGCAATGCCAGGGTAGCAGGGAGCAGCTAAGTGGTTGAGGGTAGTTCAGGGAGCAGCATGGGGTAGGGACAGTTTCCAGGAAGCAGCTCAGAATACAGCCACCTTGTTTTGCAGTGGAGAGACTGGGTCACCCACACCTTAGGCAGGAGAATTAACCCTGGTCTGTTTAACTTAAAAATATGCACACAGATGGGTGCTGCAAAGCTGCAGCCTCATCTGACTCCAGCTGTGGAGCACAGATGTCTGTACAAGTTGCACCATCATTCTCCTTTATCCTTAACCTTTTCCCTGGCCACTAGTTAAAAGACGGAGAATTTGAGGAGGATAAGCTGAGCCACCCCCTCTTCCATTTTGGACTCTCGGGCAGGACACAACGCAGAGGATCCTTGCGGTGTTTGCCGCTTTTACGTACCAGAACACGATTGTTCAGACAACGATGGTGACCTCTAATACTTATCCCCGGGCCTTTTTTCTTTCTTTTATAGGTACCATTTCTAGCTTTAATGAGATAAAGAATTTGCATGAATCAAGTTATGTTTTCCGTTTTGCTGTTGTGGGGGAAGATTATTCCCTGTGTCTGCTTGGTAGTTCATGGTCTTTTGCTTGTGTTTGTATGGTCTTTTCTGTATACTTTGCATATGTGTTTTAAATTACTGGTGTGCTGACCATCACACCTATTAGCTGATTCTGATAAAATATCTAAATTGCAATTGCCTTTTGTACAAAATAAGAAACTTATAAATATGGAATTTGTTTCAGTAATAAAGTGATGAGGGAAATATGATGATAAACTTTATCAACCAAATAATTAAGATCAAAGTATAAAACTATGAATTCTAGATGCTTTATCCCTACTATCAAAAATTTGAATATCAAACAGCTTTTACAAGAGGAAGTGAAGGATATATAATTTCCCCTTTCTCAGTAATTTTACTCACATAAGATTTTAAAAATATTTGATTTAAGAAAATGTAGGCATTTTTACTCACTTTGAAAAAAAAGCATTTTAAACAGCAGGATGTAATTTCAGACTATTTGCAGTCAAGAGGCCTCTGCTGAGCAAAATACTCATTCAATTTAGGAATGCAGATTATAATAATTTTCCTATCTCCGTCACAGCAGGATTCCTGCCATCGTTTTACAAACTCACAGGTTGCAGTATTGAATGACTAGCTAACTTCAGTTCCAGGTAACACATGCTTCAAGCATATTCTCATTAGCTTAACTTAGTTATAATGCAAAGCTGCTTAGTTTCACCAAGTGAAATGGGATACACTTAAATTGCCTCATCTAATATAATACTCCTTCTTAATACATGCAAAGTGGTTTATCATGGCAAAGCTTGTAGAGCATGAAAATCGGCAGGGAAAGTAAGGTTTTCTGACTAAAACTGTCATAAAGAAGTCCTATTTTATATCATTTCTTTTTAAAGAGGTTAAGAATGAGGAAGGAGAGACTGAAGTAAGAAATAATCAGTGTAGAAAAATGCAAATTTAGTACATTAACCTTTTTAATACATCAGTTCTACCAAATAAGAAAATTATCAAGTAAAGCTGTTCTTTCAGTAATGTCTTCTGCACCGTAAAATTAAATGTGAAATACACAGTGGCCAAAATATATTACAGTAAGAAACAATAGTCTTTATTTTATCTGGTTTATCCAGAGAGTTTTATATTGTACACCATGTTTCCATTTGCTGGTATCATTAATCTAGCTTCCTGTGGCTGTATTAATTTGCAAGGACTTTTTAATTTCAGGCGTCGATAAAGAATTATTTATCTTTCTTCTCCCTTTAAATGTTCAGTGAATATATCCCAATCTTGTATACCTTGCAGACACAAACTCTGGTTTCAATAAGACCCCAAAACAACACTGATAAAATCGTTTTTCTTTCCGAACATCCTGCACCTGCCGTCTAATCATAGGACTATAAATCCTCTCCCTACATCCCTTTCCAATACTTCGAGAAGACTGTTCAGAGAGGGGCTAAGCTGCTACAGGCTTTGCAGATGACACCCAAGTGTATATCTCATTTTCCACAGATGCAACCAGAGCCATCACAAAGATGTTGCACTGCCTGGAGGAAAGTGGCTCCTGGAGAATAGCATCTGGGTGAGATTGAACTTGGGTGAGATCCAGACAATACTGGTTGAAAGACAGAAATGATCCAGACAGCCAGTTGAGCAAGATTCCTAAACGCATGCCTTTAAACATTAGTCTGCAATGAGACTGTTCACATGCTTGGAAAAAGGAGGGAATAAGCATGTTTCTCAGCTGTGGCCTCAGAGAATGAACCAAGAACTCTTCCCACTTCAATTAAAAGCATATGCAACATAGAGGCTTTTTTCAGTCTTTCTTAGATTTTCACCGAGCTTAGAAAATGAGGCAGAAAAAATATCAATGATGTCTAGAAAACTCTTCCATGCTTCCAAGACAAAGGCGTAGCCGCAGAGATCTCTGCATACTTGGTAAGAGGTTGATCTAACTCATATCCAGGGCTGTTTCACTCTTCACAATAAAAGAACATTGCTCCTGAACCGCAGTGTCTCTGAGGCCTCAGTCTATTTGCATTTTGGATAGAAAGCACTAAACTTGTTCTCAAAGGTATCGTCATTTTAGATCTCTTGATATCCACGATTACTTTTTTCATTTCCACAAATGGACAGCTTCTACAAGAAACAATTTAAAATGTTCTGAGCAAAGAGGGCTCATGAGAGAGGCATAATGCGTCTCTTCTGGTTATGCAGTGAGCTCTTAGGGTCTGTACATACTGTAGAGTCCTTTCAACAATGAATTTGACTTTCAGAAGTTCTGTACATCTGCTAAAATCAAGCCTTCTACTCTTGGTAGGAGAAAGCCGAAAAGACAGGTGATTTAAACTCTAGGAGGTCACAGAAACATCCTTCATCTGTGAAATGCCAGGACACAACAGTAATAGTATATGGAAATGAATAACTGGTGAGTAGAGATAAAATCATACGTGAAAGCTGCAAGCGAATTGCGCCCCACAAAACCACGCAGTTGAAGAAGCCTCCCACAATACTGTGGAAGCTGGAGTCTGATTTCAGGATGGAACAGGTCTTCAAGTCTGGTCCCAAACATTAATGAAAAGTTATGAGCATCTTTATGGAGGATAAATAACTTTAAAACTGTTGGTATTCACTGCCAGAATCTTGAGCCTTCTCCCTGGCAGCATTATCTTTGCTTTACTCTGCTCCCTCAACAGAGAGCAGAAAAAAGGCGTCCTGGGTGGTGAGGGTTTCATTGGTGTAAGCAAGTCAGCTGCAGTGTGCATGTTTATTTCCCTGGGTTTTCTGAGGTCACAACATAACAACCCAAGTAAGACATGTTCCTCTAAATTTTTCTCTTGTGTTTCCTCCAGTTCACATTCGGGAGTAAGCAAGAGAAAAATGATAATACAGGTCATTAGCTTTTTGCTTTTCCTACTGTTGATTGCATGGTTTTGATTTTTGGTAGAAACGTATCAGAGAAACGCCTGTCAAGCAAAGATGTTTTCAGACAGTATTTGAGTCAACCTGTTTATTTTCAATATATATTTTGCATATATGAATTAGAGCACTAATCTTAATTGGTTAATCTTTGGGCCTCGTAAGGAAAATACATTCCTAGAACATTTTCCTCCTGGTAATTCCTTCCTTGTAGTCTCTTCACTGGCTCACCAGCTGTGCTGCTTATCACAGCTTCATTCACTTTATGAAAACTATTTAAAATGTTCTCCATTAATAGCTGCGTAGAAAACTCAGTGCACGTTTGTGAGGCACTTGTAAGAACATGTAGTTATTGGGAGGAATAAAATAAAAAATGCAAAATTACTATCAATTGGTATGTGTACAGCCGTGCTGTATTTATTGCTATCATGAATAAAGCATTTGTTTTTCTAAATTGTGTGTATATTCCTAGAGGGGTACTTAAAAGACAGAGCTTGTTAGAGAAGGCATGGAAATAATGCAGAATTTCTCCCGTTTCAGTACTCAAATCATAAGGTATAATCATAAATCCTGACTGCAGTCCAACCAGCTAAAAGAGCACAGGGGACTCCTCCAGAAATCTGGGAATTTCTTTTCCTTGGCCCTTTGTGTAACCCAGCTCCTCTGAGGAATGAACGGCCAACTGATCCACTTGGGAGCCTAGTTGTGCCTTCTCCCCCAAAAATGCCCTGTCACTGTGGGGAGTCCCAGAGGATTCAAGGGCAGTAAGCACCCCAAAATGCTTTCCTGGTCAGCCTCTGCCTTCTGGAGTCTTTGCAACCCAGAAGATGGGGTGTGAACACTTTGCTCTCGAGGGGTTGTAATGAGTGCTTTGATCTGCTAGGAGACTCACATGAAATATTACCTTAAAAACACTGGGTTCCTAGGGGGAATTTATGGTTGTTGATTTGGTTGGTGTTTTTTTCCTACACTTTTAACAGTTACTTTAAAGCCTACATCCTCCTTCCTTCCCTAAAATAGAGTTACAAACTCATCTGCAAAATGTTTATACTATAGGATACCAAATGCTTTCTGTATCCTTCCTCACTGTTCTGATAGAGGGTGGCATTTTCCCTCCTTTATTTTCTGGTTCCTTCAGAACCCAGAAGCATTGCTGTATTGGCTGTGCTGTGTATTCCGACAGCTCTCGTATTCTGCATGCAGTTCAGAAGCTAGATACCTCCAAAAACTTGTGTTCTGCATTGACCAGACACTCAGCAATCCCGGGCTTCTCACCTGAGAACATGGCCATGTTTTTCCTAGCTTGAGTACTTTACTCAGAAGAAGAAAGGGAACAGAGACTGGAGCCTTAAATTTACATCTTTCTCACTTTCAGAGGTAATCGACACCAACTCTGCTTCCCAACACCAAGTCAGCAGAGACAGTGAAGCCATAGGATAACATATGGAAAGTGTATTCACTAAAATACTTCAGTGTTTCAGTTTTCACTGGCTTGTGCTCATACGTTTCTATTCTTATGTTAGCATGGATAGAAATTATGTTCAATGGTAAACGGAAGAAAAACATGAAAAATAAATGAGCCACGCACTTTATCCACCTCTACTTACTGTCCCATATCACAGATGCTTATTTAACATTTCAGATCCCTGAACAGCTTAAATCTGTGGATGTTTTAAAAAAAAAGTTTTTCTACTTTTGTCCTGTTTTGCAAAATTCAAAATGTCATATGAAAATCACTCCATTTGTGGTTCAGATGAAAAGGTTTGGTTCTTCTCAATCTCATGTTCTAAAAATAGCATGAAGTTCTGAACTCTATTTTCTTAATCTCCTCTCTTAAAAAAAATGGGAAAGATGTGTTTGCCCCGCCTAAAGAGCTATTTCTTTCATCAAATATATCAGAGATTTTAAGTCATTTTCAGAAGATATTATAGCTTCATCCAATCCTCTTATTCACAGTAACTCTTGGAACCTGGCAGCTCAGTCAGGTGTGAAAGATAATCTCATTTTTATAAGCACTCTAAATACACTGGAATTTGTTTTTTCAGTAAATAGATGACATGACATACTTTTTTTTTTTTAAAATCAATGTCATTCCAAGATAGTTACAGTACTTACAAACGACAGTGAGCTAACATAAAGGAATGTAGCATTTCTGTGCTTATAGAAACTGTGGTGGAGACTTGAGGACATGCATTTGGATTTTTTGTCCCTGAATATCATGGCTCCTTTATTTAGAATATGACTAAATCTCAAACATAAGCTAAAAATAAAATAAGGAAACATTTTCCTTTCCCCGCCACCCTACCCCCACCCCCCCGACAAACTGCGTAGATCTCACAGGCCCAAACTTGAATTGTACAATCTGTTCCTTGGCCTCATTGAGGGGACTGAGGAGTTTTCCTGCCTAGAAGCATAAGCACGTAGCAGAAGTCTCTAAATTGAGAACTTGCTCATTTTAAGCTGATTCTGTAATCAGCAGCCCAGATCTGAATCACATTCTGGAAACGTTCGTCTCTTGGCATTGATTATAGGGAGAGTTTAAGGCGACTTCAGCTCCCAACTTAGGCACTTAACTGCGAAAGTTGTTGTGATGGAGGCTGTATCCAGACCCTAACACTGACACGATCCTACTCTAGTTTCTATGTTCAATCCTGGTGTAGCCGAAGCTGACAGGAGTTGTGTCATTGACCCCAGTCAACTGGAAACTCTCCTCAGACCTTCATTCAAAACTTGCCAGAATGTTTAACCTTGGAAAATAAGGACATATGGAAATATTGACACAGCCTTGAAAGCTGTAACTCAAATGTGTCTGCAGTAAAATGTATCAAGCTTGTAGCTTTGACACAGGAATGGGATGATGCATAACTCAATGAATACGAGAGTTCTTTTCCTTTGAAACTCGAGACAGCAGTGCTCTCCCAGCAAAGCTTAACAATATATAAATATCTCTTTGTCACTGTCATGAATGCTTGTTTACAAACCCCTCAAGCCCACAGAGTGCAAATAAAAGTTGACAGGTAACGTTATAACTGAAGGTGCATGCATGTATGCTGCAGTGTTTTCTATTTGTGCAATGTTGTGTTGTGCTGTGCCATGCCAAACACACTGACGAAAAGGGACCATTGCAATCATTTTATCAAGCTATTTGGCTGCATGCATGATGTGATTTATGTCTGGGTCTTGTGAATGCATTCAGCTTTATTTGTTAACCTAGAAGAACATTATTTATTAATGAGTTCTTCATGCTTTATTAAGCCTAATGTCAAAACACCTCTGTGGGACTCTAGGCATGTTCTCTCTTTGTGTTAAAGCCTTCTAAAGAAAATGAAAAATTATGCACCAAAGCTGCAGATAAAACCCAGTAGATATCAGTTCAATTACTCTTGATCCTGGCAGATGATGTTTCTGAATATTTGTGAAAGCACAGCATCTGATTGCGTGCTGGCTTAAATTAAAGCATTCTGCAATCTCAAATGTATGTAATTAGGGCGCCTTAGAAACCTAACAAGGCTACTGTGGTCTCCAAAGCTGGGTCGAGCACTCAGATGGCAAAAACTGACAAGTTCACCATGGAAGTATAATTTACATTTTTTTCTATGAACCAGTGTTTCATATCAGAGAGGGAGGCTTCTTCATGGGAACATTAAAATGATTCAAAGTAGTAACAGGGTGAATTATCATAGAATCATAGAATGGTTTGCGTTGGAAGGGACCTTGAAGACCATCCAGTTCTAACCCCTCTGCCATGGGCAGGGACAACTTCCATTAGACCAGGTTGCTCAAAACCCCATCCAACCTGGCCTTGAACATTTCCAGGGATGGAACATCCACAACTTCTCTGGGCAACCTGTTCCAGTGCCTCACCGCCCTCATAGTAAAGAATTTCTTCCTTAAATCTAATCTAAATCTACCCTCTTTTGGTTGAAAGCTGTTACCCCTTGTCCTACCATTGCATGCCCTTGTAAAAAGTTCCTTTTCAGCTTTCTTGTACCCTACAGGTAGTGAAAGACTGCTTGCTATAAGCCTTCTCTTCTTGACAGGCTGGATCAATGGGCAGAGGTCAACTGTATGAGGTTTAAGAAGGCCAAGTGCTGGGTCCTGCACTTGGGTCACAACAACCCCATGCAACGCTACAGGCTTGGGGAGGAGTGGCTGGAGAGCTGCCCAGTGGAAAAGGACCTGGGGGTGCTGGTTGACAGCCGGCTGAACATGAGCCAGCAGTGTGCCCAGGTGGCCAAGAAGGCCAACAGCGTCCTGGCCTGTATCAGAACTAGTGTGGCCAGCAGGAGTAGGGAAGTGATTGTGCCCCTGTAATGGGCACTGGTGAGGCCGCACCTCAAATCCAGTGTTCAGTTTTGGGCCCCTCACTACAAGAAGGATGCTGAGGTGCTTCAGCGTGCCCAGAGAAGGGCAACGAAGCTGGTGAGGGGTCTGGAGCACAAGTCTTATAAGGAGCAGCTGAGGGAACTGGGGTTGTTTAGTCTGGAGAAGAGGAGGCTGAGGGGAGACCTTATCGCTCTCTACAACTACCTGAAAGGGGGTTGTGGCAAGGTGGGTGTTGGTCTCTTCTCTCAAGTAACTAGCAACAGAACAAGAAGAAATGGCCTCAAGTTGCACCAGGGGAGGTTTAGACTAGATATTAGGAAAAATTTCTTTACGGAGAGAGTGGTCAAGCATGGGAACAGGATGCCCAGGGAGGTGGTGGAGTCACCATCACTGGAAGTGTTCAAATAACACGTGGACGTGGCGCTTCGGGACATGGTTTAGTGGGCATGGTGGTGTTGGGTTGATGGTTGGACTTGATGATCTTAAAGGTCTTTTCCAACCTTAATGATTCTGTGATTCTGTGATTCTCCAGGCTGAACAAACCAAACTCTCTCAGCCTGTCCTCATAGGAGAGGTGTTCCATCCCTCTGGTCATTTTTGTGGCCCTCCTCTGGACCCTCTCCAACAGGTCCATGTCCTTCCTGTGCTGAGGGCTCCAGAGCTGGATGCAGGACTCCAGGTGGGGTCTCACCAGAGCAGAGTAGAGGGGCAGAATCGCCTCCTTTGACCTGCTGGCCATGCTTCTTCGGATGCAGCCCAGGACACGTTGGTCTTCTGTGCTGAGAGCACACATTGCTGGCTCATGTCCATCTTTTCATCCATCAGTACCCCCAAGTCCTTCTCCTCATGATTGTTTTTAATCCATTCTCTGCCCAGCCTTTATGTGTACTTGGGATTGCTCTAACCATGTGCAGGAGCTTGCATTTGGCCTTGTTGAACTTCATGAGGTTCATGTGGGCCCATTCCTCGAGCTTGTTCAGGTCTCTCTGGATGGCATCCCTTCCCTCCAGTGTGTCGATCACACCACACAGCTTGGTGTTGTTGGTGAACTTGCTGAGGGTGCACTCAATCCCACTATCCATGTTGCCGACAAAGATGTTAAACAGCGCTGGTCCCCATACTGACCTCTGAGGAACACCACTCATCACTGGTCTCCACTTGGACATCGAGCTATTGACCACAACTCTTTGAGTGTGACCATCCAGCCAATTCTTTATCCACCAAGTGCTCCATCCATCAAATCCATGTCTCTCCAATTTAGATATGGGGTTGTCATGCATTACAGTGTCAAATCCTTTGCACAAGTCCAGGTAGATGATGTCAGTTGCTCTTCCTTTATCTACCAACACTGTAACCCTGTCATAGAAGGCCACGGAATTTGTCAGGCACAATTTGCCCTTAGTGAAGCCATGCTGGCTGTCACCAGTCACCTCCTTATTTTCCATGTACCTTAGCATAGTTTCCAGGAGGATCTGCTCCGTGATCTTGCCGGGCACAGAGGTGAGACTGACTGGCCTATAGTTCCCCATGTTTTCCTTTTTTCCATTTTTAAAAATGGGGGTTATGTCTCCTCTTTTCCAGTCAGTGGGAACTTCACCAGACTGCCACGACTTCCGAAGTATGATAGATAGTGGGTTAGCAATTTCATCCGCCAGTTCCCTCAGGACTTGTGGATGCATCTCATCAGGTCCCACAGACTTGTGCACCTTCAGGTTCCTTAGATGGTCTCAATCCTGATCTTCTCCCACAGTGAGTGGTTCTTCATTCTCCCAGTCACTGCCTTTGCCTTCTGTGACTTGGGCGGTGTGGCTTGAGCACGTGCCAGTGAAGACTGAGGCAAAACAGTTGTTGGGTACCTCAGCCTTCTCCATATCCTGGGTAACCAGGCCTCCCATTTCCTTCTGGAGAGGGCCCACATTTACCCTATTCTTCCTTTTTGATTGATGACACCTATAGAAGCTTTTCTTGTTGCCCTTGATATCCCTGGCCAGATTTAATTCTATCAGGGCTTTAACTTTGCTAACCTGATCCCTGGCTGCTCAGACAGTTTCTCTGTATTCCTCCCAGGCTACCTGTCCTTGATTCCACCCTCTGTACTTCCTTTTTGTGTTTGAGTTTGTCCAGGTCTCCTGGCATTTTTGCCTGACTTTCCATTTGTTGGGATGCATTGCTCCTGAGCTTGGAGGAGGTGAACCTTGACTATTAACCAGCTTTCTTGGGCCCCTCTTCCCTCCAGCACTTTATCCCATGGTACTCTACCAAGCAGATCCCTGGCAAGGATCCCAGTCTTCTCTCCTGATATCCAGGGGAGAGAGCTTGCTGTGTGCTGTCCTTGCCACCCTAAATATCTTGAACTCCACCATTTCATGGTCACCGCAGCCAAGGCTGCCCTTGAGCTTCCTATTCCCCACTAGCCCTTGTTGATGAGAACAAGGTCCACCATAGCACCTCTCCTTGTTGGCTCCTCTAGCACTTGGAGAAGGAGGTTAACATCAACGCATTCCAGGAACCTCCTGGATTGTTTATGCCCTGGAGTGTTGTCCCTCCAACAGATATCAGAGTGGTTGAAGTCCCCCATGAGCACCAGGGCTTGTGAATGTGAGGCTGCTCCTGTCTCTCTATAGAGGGCCTCATCCACTCTGTCTTCCTGGTTGGGTGGCCTGTAGCAGATCCTGGCCTATAACCTTTTGGTGATTACCTGTGATTTTCTGTAATTTCAGAGGACTATTATGTAACAGGAAACTAATACTCGAGTTTAACAAACTTTTTCACCCTTGATCTGACTGAACACATTGTTGTCTAACACTGACATGAGATTCAAATCCAGCAGTTATGCATATCTTTACCAGAAGAATATCCTGGGACACATGTTGTGATTCTTCTAGGTTAAGCAACACCAGCTTTTACACCACAGAAACATAGACAGAGTGGAATAAACATGTTGTTTTATGTAGCTGAAAAAACAGTATTTCTCAGAAAATCAACATGTTAATAATTTTTTACATGGAATAGATATAAGCTGTGTGTAAGAAGCCTTCAGATAAAGTTCTTGGTTTGCTGTCATCTATTTGAAAAGCAACCTTTTAAACATGTGCTTTTTAAAAGATTTTGGTTAGCAGATTTAATGGCCAATCATGATAACTTGATATATCATAGTAAGGAGAAGTAATATAAAAAGCCATAACCTATAAGAATGAAAAAATTTTAAAGTCAGTTCCTTTTGTGAATGCACAAAAGAACACATTTAACATCTGAAGTGCCAGACAAAACAGTATAATTGTTGAAATCTAAAATTTTTGTGCACTTGAGATGCCAACTTGGTTTTATTCCAGAGTTTTGTCATAGATTTTAGTGGAGAATAGAAATAAGGTGTAGAGCCTAACTTTTACTAGAAACTCATCACACTAGCTGACATTTATTTAAAAGACAAATGAAGTAGAAAAATCTGACCAACAATACAGGCCGAATAGACTGTCTCACTTTCCAACTCCAGCAGCAGAAATCTATGGAGAAAAACTCCTGGAGGGAGTTGCAGATAGATGATTTGGACACTGCATAATCACTACTGCTTTATTTCCTATTTTCTGTTTGTAATTACTACCAGTTATGAATATTTAATGTAAGCTTGTTTTGAGCTTTTTCTTTCATCTTGCTACTTTCATCATCTTTCACAACATCTGAGAGATCAATATAAGGCAATGGGATGGTAAGGGAACGTACTGTATCGTTACCATATCACAGCAAACATGAATAATTGGGGGGACAGATCCTCAGCCAGTGCCTGTGAGCGGAGCTCCCCTGGTTTCGGTAGAAGTCAGCCAGTTACAGGATGTCACACTGAGACCTCTTGGCATTGAAATTTTGGTAACATAAACCAAAGACTGCCAAGCCTTCCTGCTGGAGTGCTTTGTCCTGTTTTCTGCCAAGTAGTCACTGGAGCCTGGTTTGCCTCTGTCCAAGTGGGTGCCTAATCATCAGAGAAAGAGTCCTGCTTGTCTGCTGTGTGGTTTTTGTCTGGCACCAACTATAAAGCTGTGAAATAAGCCAGGGATGGTGAAAGAGGGCTCTGCTTTTTCTCCTCTGGTTGTTTTGTGATAAATAATTGATCTTGCTACTACAGATGTTAGTCTGCAAAAGCCAAGGGGAGGGAAGAACTCCCTGCTAGTCCAGGAGAAAAACTGGAATGACACAGAGGCAGGATCAAAATTTAAGCCACATCCTTTCCACTGGTGCTTCCTATTGTTTAGCTTGATTAACTGCAGAGGGGTTTTGTATTGGCTTGGGGGTTTTTTTTCCCATGTTACTCAGCTACCATGGTTATTACGGATTTTCCTCTTCCCAACCTTCCTCATGCATTGCCTATATGTTGTATGCAGAACACAGGGGTGTAAAGCGTGGCATTGCAGTACTGTGCCCAGCTGCCCGCTCTGGATCTGGCTCAAGAAGCCTTGGACTGTACAAAGGCCAAAGAAAACAGGTAACCTGGCTTCCTGAGATTCGTAAGGCAAAACAGACTGGTTACCAGTCCCACTGCAGGCAGACACGCTACAAGTATTGTTGTTTTAATGGCCACTGTTTGCTAATTGTACAGTGCAGTTTGTGTATGCTCAGAGACTTAAGCTAATAAGAAAGTAGAACTAGAAGAAACTGTCACACTGAACCCTTTATATATCTGTTTAATTTTTTTTTCTTTTAGTGTAAAAAAGATGTCAATAAAATTGCATTTGTTTCAGAACCAGCTAAACATAATTTGTCACTAAGACTCAACTAGAGTCCAGAAACTCAGCAGTAACTCGACTTAGACCAAAGGGAATCTGTTGAGAGCTTTTTAGGTCCCTCTAGACTACAAAGGAGACAAGCAAGTCTGCCTTGTACAGTTCTCCCAAGAGGACACAATTAAAAATCATCCTGTTCAGGAGCTACTTTTGTTTTTAATAAAGCCCTCTGAGACCAGCAGCAGTGTGTAGTATTCATCCCGCTTTTGGTCTGTGTATGGTCTTTATGTTGCTCATCAACAGAGTCTGCCATGCTTTCTTCTCAATTGTTTGCTGCCTAATGAGCAAACTCACGATTAAATGGAAGGTCATTTGCTGCTTTGCACAACTTCAGTACAAACACAGCATGCAGAAATGCTGTTTCATTTATGTGATCTCCAGAAATACAATTTCAGCTGATTAATGTGATTTTATGATATGTACATTCCTGTGAACATATCATCTCTTCAAAATGCAAGTTTTCTAATGCTGGTTTAGATGGTGGTATAAACCGTTCACTGAGGACAGCAGAGCCATGGTAAGCTTCGCTGGCCTCAGCCATGAGCTGATTTTGGTACAGACTGTTGCTGACATGATGCCTGGCACACTGTCGCATCTCCCTGTGCGGTGCGTGCGAGAGACGTCACCGGGAATGGTGAGGCACGTTCCCACCTGTGGTGGTATCTGAGGAACCTGCTGTGGAAGGAACTGTTGGCTGAGACAGGGCTCTGGCAAAACAGGGGTTCAGCCCACCCCTATGAGCTTGCAAAGCTGGGGGCACAAAAAACCTTGTACCCTACACTGGTGCAGTTGCTGGGAGGTTTGCTCTGGAAATCAGAAAGAAAGCAAATAAGCTCAAAGAGGCTGGATTCTGTGCAGTGTCATCATATGGCAATTTCACTTAATTGCCTAATTTTTACCGTCTGTTGTATAGGTGTGCAGCCCGTCATCTCATATCACACAGTAAAATACGACCTATCACATATGCAGTGATGGGAAGGGAGAAACTGACCAATCATGTCAAATTAATGCTCCAATTATTGGACTTTTGCTTTGTTTTGCTTATGTTTGGGGGAAAGCATATTTGTAAAGCTCTTCTCTGTCCTCAATTACTGCTGCTCCAGGCTATTTATGCTCTTGTAGCGGTTCTGATAAACCCACAAAAGAGAATCGTCTTTTCTGTTGACAGCACATTTGCTGGTGTTTCTGCAGCAGTGCAGTAATGTCTTTATTGTGTAATGCTGTATTTTAATAGTCAATTAAAATTCCCATTGAATTGACAAAATGGACTAGGAATTTCTGAAGACTATTTGGCTAAAAGTACTCATGAGACTGTTCTGATAATCACTGCCATGGCATTATTCAAAATTACTCAAAAGCCTCACCTTATTACAATAGGAAAAGTAGTGAGGCAAGAGAAAATATATTTTTATAAAGGAAGCCTGTTGTTGAATTGAGTCTCACTTCTCTATCGTGCCCATGTGTCCTCTCATTTTCTTTCTCCTCCAGCACCACCACCATGTCTCATGCCTTTTGTCCATTTTCCCAACTCCATTCTGTGTTGTCTCTTTTTTTTTTTTTCACCACTGTTTTCCTCCGTGTCTTATGTTATCTAATAATAACAAATGGTGCGGTGCCTTTGTGATGAGAATGGGAAGGTGATGAATAGTCCTGTAGCAAGATTTCAGGGGCTTCACACAGAGTTTGTGTAATTTTATTCTTTTCATAACAAATGTGTTTACTGCCTGCAGGTTAAAATGAATGAAAGTAACAGAATACATAAGATAAACTCTGTATGAGTAAGTACACCGCTAACAGGGAACGGGGCTTGCAAACACATGAGTCATTCCAACTCATCCATTGCTCACTTCTGCCACCCCCGCAATGCTATCTGCAGTCCCGTGATACTTGATGGGTTTCTTAACACCCCAGCTGCTGGAATCACTTATTGCATGAAGACCTTTGCTTCCATTCAGCATGTTTCTCAGTTGTCTCAGTTTCATTAGAGGAATTTTTTTTTTTCCAGATGTCATGGGTAGATATCCTTTTGGCACTTTTACGCAGATTTCCTCAGGGCCACCCTCATACAAAGAGGTAACAAGCTTATGCAGTGTAGCGAACTGCCAGATGTGTTGTGGGATCCTGTTCATAATATTTAGCAACTCTTGCAATTGCTCCACAGAGGAAGCATGTGCCAGCTTTTGCAGTCAGACTCTGCAAGCAAATGACAAAACTCAAGAAAAGCCATAAATAGGAAGTTCACAATTCAAGACACAAACAAATCCATAGGGCTACCGTGTGAGAGAATAATAATAATTTTAGCCTTTTGAAAAGACAAGGGCAGACTGAACTGCAAACAGCATTTCAGTCTTCCTCGTTCTATTGCCTCTGGCCTTTTGCTTCTCCACTATTGTGTGCAAATAAAAGAGAATTGGCACTTTCATATGTACTTCTGTAACCCTACAGATGTGTTATTAATGTGGATTTCTCAAGTTTCAAGACACAAAAAGACTGTGATTGAATTATATGAAAACATAAATAGAATGGGCATCTGCTTACAGGGCATTCTTCCTTCTATTATTTACTACAGATTGTGAAGAATCATTTTGAACAGAGACGAATGATGGGGGAGCACACATACAAGCCTTTACGGGGAATAAAATCCGGGGCATGATGGGCAGGGGAAGAGTGAAAATGGTAGATTTTTAAAATGGCAGAAGCAGTGAAGCCCATGGGAGAATTCCTGCAGAGTAAGGCAAGGGCTTGCTGACAGCAAGTGTAGGGGACAGTAGCAAAAGGACAATCAAC
Source organism: Phaethon aethereus (assembly GCF_964289735.1). Classification (NCBI taxonomy): domain Eukaryota; kingdom Metazoa; phylum Chordata; class Aves; order Phaethontiformes; family Phaethontidae; genus Phaethon; species Phaethon aethereus. The sequence goes on along the minus strand of NC_138576.1, from coordinate 55,084,456 downwards.
GAGAACTAAACCATTCATTTTTTGGTCCAGAGTTTCTTTGTAGTTAAATTGTTCATTCCATCTGATGAAGTGTTTCCTTCATCTTCCCTGGTGGGACCTCCACAAAGTAGTGTTATGGTCTGGTTTCAGTAACACCCTTAGGGCAAGGAGAAAAGATTGATGCTACTCGGGGAACCAGCCTGGGTGCTCCTCGGCTGCAGTCACCAAGGGATGCTGCTGTCTGCTCCAGTGCAGCTCTCAGCACTCCCACATGGAGGGGGGAATGCTACAGCATGCTTCCTACCTACAAGCCCGTTTTCTGCCGTGAAAAGTGAGGGTGCATGGAGAAATGACAGGGTTTTGTCCTGAAATGTAAGCACCCAGGGACTAGGAGAGCCTAATGCAGCACTAATTTACTCCCCTTGAGTGTATGCATTATAGCACAGTCTTTAGTTCATGATTACATACTAGTTTTTTCAGATCACTGCTTCATTCACTGCAAAGGAGAGACTATGCACTGAGAAAAAACTAGCAATATACAAAAAGTATATGCTAATCTCTGTAGGATGTCTGTCCCATATGTTGTGAAAATCGAAGTTATATGACAGCTAAGGCAGAAAAATGCAGGAAGAAAAAATTAGAGCACCTGAGGCTTCAAAAGCCAGTATAGCAATCTGAGCAGGTACTACCCACCAGCTGTTCATTACTGTCCTTTAGCTGGAGGTTTCTGCCTCCACAACTGAGTTGCATTCACTGCTGGCAGTTAAAAACAAGTCCACTGACTTTGCGCTGAAGCAGACTTGAAGTCTTGATGAAGACACGAAAACAGTGTAGCTGTAGATGTTGCAACAGCAGGGGAAGGCAACTTCCTAAATTGATTCGACTCTATCCCAAAGAAGACATATGTAGAAAGAAGATTCTATGTTGGATTTTTCCTGGCCTCTGCCACAGGCTTCCTGGTGATGGTGGGCAGGTGGCTAAAATCTAAGTTTTCGCAGCTGTCCACTAAGTGCATTTTACTCCCAGTTCACTCTATTTGGCTAAGCAAAAAGAAATACTCAGGGTCTGATTGACAGAAATGATGAACAACTCCCAAATGCAGCTGAAGTTCATGAGTACCCTCCTCCAAGCGTGCTAGCAGAATAGAGCCAGGTTGCAGCCTTCTCAGACTGACTTTCAAGTTGGTTGATAGTTTTGACAATTCGTCTTGAACCCCTATAGCTCAGTTCCCTGTCTTGTGGGAACACTGGCAATACTCTCATCTCACATGGGCATTGTTAAGGTATATATTTATTGGCATTTGTAAAGAACTTCATTATGGAAAATCCTCGTTTAAGGAAACTGTCATTTGTATTAGAGGTATAAAGTGAAATTGAGCCCATCTGTTGTGTACCACTGTCCGATTTCAGCTTTTTCTCTCATACTTGTAAAATTCTTGAATGTGATGAAAAAAATTACATTTTTTTTGAAGTTGCTCTTCAGACCATGTGGCAAATGATGCTTGGATATCCTTTTCACACTTGCAATGTGTGAGTGAAAGGACGCATAGAGAGACTTGTCTGCCTTTTCTTTTTCTTCGTTCAAGCATAGAATGCCTCCTTTCTCAATATTACAGGGTGTCTTTCCAGGTGTGCCCTGTTTTCGGCATTGTTTAGCATTATTCTGTCAACTTTAAGCAATGGTGATTAGGAAATTGATATGGTTACTAACAAGCTATATTTTGTGTGTTGATTTCAGTCAACAAGACAAGTTTTCTTGTTATTACGACTATGTAGTAAAAAGCACGGTTGATTTATTTTCTGGAAATTTGCCTTACATCATCACTAGATGTAACAATTGTTTACATACCTATGATCTGATCATCATACAGTGAACCAAGCAAGACCCATCAGCTCAGTTACCTTCCTGGGTGCTGCTTAATAGTGACTCTGCATTTGCAATGAAGAAACGGCAGCTTGAAATATCCCCTACTGATAGTGCCAGAAGAAAGCTGGAAAATCTCCAGAACTCTCTCATTTTAAAAACATTGCTGAGTTTCTTTGTGAATATATGAATATACATATCTTGCTTATTGGAGCAACGAGATTTTTTTTTTTCTCACTTGGCTGTACTTTCTTCTTGTAGTACATATTGGTTCAGAAAGAGATTAGAACTTACCCCGTATTCCGAGGAGGGTGAGAGGTGGGAATTTTAGTGTTATGCATATTAAAATTAGGAATTTATAAATTTTTTATATATTGTATTTTGTAAATAAGGAGAAAGTTGGAGAAAAGCATACGCTTGCTATTAAGTGTGACTGAATTGTCACTGTAACAGAATTGGTCCAAAATTGAAAGGTAGTTGTTTAAAGCAGGATACTGATTAGAAAACAGAGTAACAAGTTAGTAAAATCAAAAGGCCTGACTTCTACAAGAACTGCAGCCTCTCTTGTTTGACTAGAAACAGAAAAGCAATCAGAAAACACACGTTTGTATGTGGTCACATGTGGAGGAATGTCTACATTCTTCTTTATTTTAGGTGACATTCTGTATTTTTTCTTCCAATGTTGGGGGCAAGCCACAGCGATGCCTCAGGCTTTGGGAAGGCTATGTCAGCTTCCCGCATCCTGCTGCTACTCTCCACCACGCAGCCGGGGAGGCAGGTCCCCCCATGAGCAGGGTCTGACCTAACCTTACCCCTGCAGCGGCTTCATTTCAACCTTTGTCATTGCTCAGGAAGGACAATCATAACCAAAATTACATCAGGACTTAAAAGGAATAAAGCATGAAGGGGATGGATGGATGGATGGATGGATGGATGGATGGATGGATGGATGGATGGATGGATGGATGGATGGATGGATGGATGAAGAAAAGCTTCCTCTTTTTTCCTCCACTGCTGAGGTGTCAGTCGGCCCCGAACGAAATTAGAAAGCCCATGTGAAACCAAGAGAAGGAAATACAGTAGCAATGCTCCCGATTGCAAACCCAGATGAACTGGATGCAAATTTAACAATGTTATTGCTCAGTGAGGAGGATTTCTCAGGGATAAAAGGCAATAAGCACAAAAATATCTTTGGGCAAGTGTTAGTCTCTAGTGTGACCTGAGCAAACTCAATATTATTGTGAGCCATGTTAACAAGGAGCTGAGCCTATAAGCCTTGTAATAGTAACAAAAAAGCAATTTATGCAAAATAGGGGCAATCCTCATCTTGTAGTATCTAGAGAATATGCAGTTTTATAGGTGATTAATTTACCAAAAAAAGAGGAAAGAAAAAAAGACTTGCATAAGTTATTTAAAAGCCTTTTAGTAGGCTGCTACTGGGGAAGTATTAAGCAAAATAGAGAGGGTATGGCACTTGAGGCAACAGCAAGTTATTGTGAGACTATGGTAAGAAATAAAGCAAAATTCATTTGTGTGATTATTACAGAGACACAGTAGTCATACTGTAGTTAAAAGTTATGCCATGATTCCCCAAAATAAACTTGTCTTCACAAAAGTTTCTTTCTTTTTCCTGTATCTTTTCTACTTGGTGATTTTATTGAAAGTGGAATAAATCTAATCATATAAAGAAATTAATAACTATTTCTAAAACACTATTCCAGGTTCAGAGTTTGTTTTGCCTTGGTTTTGTTGTCTTTTTTTTTTCTCCCTAACATCTTCAAAATGATTTAACCTAGGCATTGCAAGCAGAATTGCACAGTGCTACTTTTATGTATATTAATCGGAGAGTTGAAAGACATATAGGTTTACATTTTCAAAAGCAGTCAGAAATTCACAGAGTGCTCCATTTGATATGCATAGAAAGAAAGGAATGACTATTAAATCAGCATTTAATACCAAGCTTCTTTTCTTAAGCTTAGCTACCTGACATCATTAATAAATTTTGGTAAATTAAGCTGTAAATATTTATATTTGGTTTTAAAGTAATAAACAGTCACGTTTTATGTTACCATACAAACAATTATGGTTGAGACTTCCAAAAGAGTTCTTGATACATTCTTTATGTTTCTGCACAGGCACCAGAGGACTTTGGCCTTAGGGAATGGCCTCAAGTTGTACCAGGGGAGGTTTAGATTAGATATTAGAAAAAATTTCTTTACTGAGAGAGTGGTCAAGCATTGGAACAGGCTGCCCAGGGAGACGGTGGAGTCACCATCGCTGGAAGTGTTCAAACAATGTGCAGATGTGGCGCTTCAGGACATGGTTTAGTGGGCTTAGTGGTGTTGGGTTGATGGTTGGACTTGATGATCTTAAAGGTCTTTTCCAACCTTAATGATTCTGTGATTACGTGAATTTAAGTATTTCCTCTATACCAGAGAGTGCATTAACCACTAGCCTCTCAATATATTTTGCTGTAGCCACAACACAGTCAGCAGGATCCTCATATGTCTTAGACCAGCTGTTTAAAACACTGAAATCAGAAAAGCCAACCTTCATGTCTGAAATAAAGCAGCACATTTCAAAGTTATTAGTGAGTTCAGGCCTAATTGATTCACGTTGGTTATCAGTACATATTTCATTAACTCCGAGTCATTCTTCTTAGCTTTGGTTTCTCAGTCCCAGAGTCATGGAGTTACCTGCCCATCGCATGAGCCAGGTCCCTACCCCTGGTCTGGGGCTGAGATTGTGCACTTACCCCTGTTCTTGCTGTTTCCTACTGTTTTGTTCAAGCAGCTCTTGCCTCATACGCTACCACGTCCAGGCGCACAACTCTGTGTTTCATTGCACACATTAGATCACACATGGGATTTATGATTCTATTTCACTGAAATTCCTAACCAAAGCAAGTCCTTGCCTGTGACAGTGCTGCCACAGTTGGTGAAATCCTCAAAGCACGGACCTCAGCTGGTAAAGCGAGAATTTAACCTTATCTGAGAAGGACTTGCAGCCTAACTCTGTCAGCGTCTGAACCCTCAAGGTACTGAAGCTTCTACTTTCGCAAACCCCACGTACGCCTAAAGGTTCTCCAGGTGAATGGTTAAAGCCACCTTCAGACTGCTCTTGGGCCACAGGGGAGTCCCTAACACACATACGTAGAGCCAGGGCACAACTTAGCCCAAAGCCAGCAAGAGCCGCGTCCGCGGCGCAGAGGCGTGTCGGCCAGCGCAGTGATAACCAAACAGCACGTCCTTCGGCCGGCAGCGGTTCCTGTCATCTAAAAACCGTCCAGACTACTTTAGGAGAGGGTCATGGCGTGTGGTATGAAGGGCAGAGGAAAAGGGTGTGAAAAAGGCCTGCAGCCATCGAGGCAAAAGTCTGCTGCCCTCAAATCCACCATGGCGTGTGGAAGCAGCTTTAGCCCCGTGTAGAAGTAGCCAGTGGAGGATTATCTGCTGCATTTCAGCACTGAGGAAACAACCGCCGTATTCTAACTAATCCCTCAGATTTATGCCTGATTAGCAAGACACTGTTGATGGTATGATTAAATACTTTCAGAATATACATGCAATCAACTTTTCACTCCAGTTTTATAGTTTGCAGGGAGTGGTAATTGGATAATGTTAGGAATGTTCCTTCAAAACATGGCTATCAGTGAGTTAAATAGTAGTAGCTTTTTAAAAGCCTGCTCTTGCTTTAAAGACATTTTTGCAGTCTAAAATATTTATTCCAGACTACAGTTTTAGAACAAGAACAAATTATTTCTGCAACTAAGTAGTTTATACTTTCCTTTAATTTATTCCATCTCTGTTATTATATTGTCCTTGAAACTATTTTCTGTCACTGTCAAACACTATAGCCTCAGGACAGAAATGAAAGTGAGATAATACATCTCCATGAGGTTTTCTGGTGAAATGTTTTTAAAAGTTTTCAAATGCAGACATTTGGATTTAAGCAGAAGACGAAAGAACAATGAAACCAGGAGATTAAAGGAACAAAAGCAATTATTTTAAATGTTATCATTCTAATGTTCCAATATTAATCCTTGAACACCGTTATAATTGCACCAAATGATTTATATAAGTAACAGAAAAATTATTTTATGTTACTTCTCCTGTTCCTCTGTGAAGAATAATGTCTTCTCTGTCAGTCTCTTTTCTCTTGATTATGATCCCCAGAAATGTGTCACTGTGACATTTTTCTAAATATGATCTTAATAAGAGGCTTAACTTTAATGGTTTAGTGCCTTGAAAACTTTCATAAGATTATCAAACCAATTCTTAAAAAACATAATATATTTTTTTTCAGAAACCAGCTATTTTTCCATTTCAGAGATAACCTAAGTAGAACAAGCAAATCCATAAAGTAAGACTTTTATTGTTGGAATAGTGTGGGAGGAAGAATGAGGGGCAGAGATTAGAAGATTTATGCTTTTGCCCTATTTCTTCAGTGCATTGTGATAAAACTTATTGATTGTTTATTTCTCATGTGCTAGCATTTTAAGAGTTTATTTTTGGAATAACGTTTTACTCTGCTTAACCGCTATTACATTTTCTAAACTGGAATGTCTGTCATTTAAGATTTGAATTTCCACAGATTGACATGTTTAGAGGTAGAGTGAGTGACTGGCTCGGGGAAGCCATGTCTTACATTTCAAGAAACACAATTCAGACCGCCTTGCATTGCTTTGAGTGTTGCAATGTTTTCTTTACGCAGAGTTACCCTTGCATTTTGTTCGCCTTTTTATTTTCTCCTTGCTTAGCACTAGCAACTACATCATCCCCTTGCAAAAAAGCAGATAAGCATGGTTCCTCCTTCAAAGACTCCATGGAATAGGCACAAAGAAGAGACGGTTCAATGACAGATGTTGTACTGCTTTAACTCCTTTCCCGTTGTTGCCTGAACCAAGGCCTTTTGTGTTATTTTGATACCATTTCTAGTGAGCCAGAAATTAATGTATGGCAAATGGTTTATATAAGATGGGCACATCTGTGTAGGAGCTGAAAGCACAAGCCCTCGTCCCCATCCCCAGGACAAGGCAGTCGGTTCGTGCAGACAGGATGGAGGAACCCATTTATTTTGTTGATCCCACCACAATACATTTTCCTCATCCAAAGGGAACGTTGCTACGCAGTGCTTCTCTTCTTGGATTAACACTTCAGCTGCTTAACAATTTCCTTACCAATGATTACTGTCACTGCTGAACAAGAGTATCAAGCAGGTTTCAATCTTTTCCTGAAGAATGGTGGTTGGGTATACGTGAAACAGCAGCAGGCAGTTCAGTTTGCCTGCTGTTATACATGACCCAGCTGCTTGCTTTTCAGCCTACTGACACAGGGAGGGATATTATATGAGTGCACCTGCATATGTGTATGTGCACGTGTACACATGTACATGTACACATGCCTTTAAATACAAGAAAATTCTAATGATGCTCAAAATGTGTTCAGACATTGCTGGTTTATTTGCCTTACATAAACACCCAGACACACAAACATCCACATTTATCTTCATATACATACATGCATGTGCATATTCATGCATGGACACATATTTTTGTACATATTGACAAAAAGTTTTTTAACTGCAAGTGCCTAAATTTAAAATTGTAAGTAACTGCTGTATTAATAAAGTGATTGAAAAGACATAAAATGTAGTCTGGAAAACAACTACTGTCTGCAAATGCAATTCTCCATTATGTCAGCATGCCTTTTTCAATGTTTTGTTACTGTTACAAGATTTTATAAATCACTGGCACCAAGTGTGCATGTTCTACATACCAAAAACTGTTTACCCACACAGATGGATGGATGGATGTGTATGGCACTGAGTCACACTGAAATAAAGTATTTTTCATGAAGGAATGTGTAAATACTAACCAGTATTTTTCAAACACTTTCCCCACTAATGCAAAAAATACCAGCATTATTAAAAAACATGTTTTAAAGTTAAAGAAATTGAGGCAAAGAAATCGTTTTGAAAGTGCCTGTTAAAGTCAGATAGCTCAGGATCTGGGTGTCCACATGGGGAGACGCTGCCTTTAAGGAACAACTACCTATAACTGTGATTGACCTTAACAGGTACTGGGGGTGCTTAGTGTCGCTGGAAGAAATCCTGGAGAGGCCACGAAACAAGAATGTGCTTATAAGAGGTTCAGAAAGTGCCAGCAGATGGCGTGCATGAGTCCACAGCCGTGTTTTTTTCACGGGGTGGGAGGGAGAGAGTTGTGAAACAACAAAACTTGTCTTGAGTACCCCAGATGACTTACTGTGCACAATTTTGAACGTTACTCTGAAAATTGAGATTTCTGAAGACGTTATGCTAAGTAAGGAAAAAGCAAAAGAAACCCAAACTGATGAATACATTTAGGAAAGGATTTGCCCGAGTCATTAAAAAAAAATATATCTGCAGTACTGAGAAAGTTCACTTCTTATTACAGGTGCAGATTAAAGATGCTATTTGTATGCACTTCCTCTTGATCTTCACACTTGTCTTCTTTGTTGGACTTTTATAAAAACACATTACAAACATCAGCATTGCATAAAAGGATTTAAAAGCAACTTGTCTTCTGGAAAATGTTTGTTTCATTGGTGTTTGAGCTTGCACAGAAGTAATAGAAACTGCATCTCTGATCACTGGAAAATGGATTCTTGTCAAAGGCACTAACTGTCCTAATAGTGTGATGCTATGTCTTGCTCTGTCTCACTGCCAGGCTCAGCTATAGAAACAGCATAATCATATGAGTACCAACAATTCCCTTATCTAGTATGAACACTTGCTACTATTAACCGCATTTCAATATGCTGAAGATGAAGCAGAGAATTAAAAATTAAACTGCGTTTGTTGAATCTTTCAATCAAAAAAGAGGTTGTTTTTCCGTTGGGTTTTTTTTTTATTTTACACCTTTCAAAATCTGCCAACCAGCCCAGGAGCAGGTGATGTTATCAGAGCCAGGAACGGCTGCTGCCCAGGGCATGCCGCCTGCCCTCGTCTGGGCACTCTTTGCTTCCCTGCAAGAGTCTCTCCCGGACCTGCTGAATTTCTGTGCTGCCTGACTTCTTGTGCCACTGCCATTACTATGGCCTTGGAAAGGTGGCATTTGAAAACGTTTTTTTTAAATAACCTCAGCAGAAAGTTCTCCATTTCTGGCTGTCATTGTCCCGTAAGTATATTTCCCAAGTGTAGACATTACTAGTAAATCAGTCCAGGTATCTTCATGCTATTCTTAAAGATAGTCAACTAACAGCCCAAAATTCCTGATCCAAAGATTATTAATGTCAATGAAAGTTCTTCCAGAGAAAACTTTGAATGCCATAAGAGGCAATCAGAATAAGCATCTTCTAATCCAGCAAACCCATGAAACGATATGGATATTCAAATAACTATCATAAAGTAGATGTAATGACATTAAGATTTCGTGAACTTCTGATATTAGAATATCTGGTTCTTTGAGTATGACTAGCAGTTATTTCCGAAGCATGTCGCAGAATCACTGAAATAACAAAGACCTCTGTAGAAGCCAAAAAATAAATACATTTAAGTTAGAGTAGGGGGAACTGGAGAAAATCCAGCTGAGAATGATGAATCAAAATTCGTTGTATACCGAACAACCTAATTACAGTGATTATTTTTTTTGTCATCGCAGAGTTGATGAATATTTTCCAGAGCAAATGGAAATTTCCATCCCACAGTCATTGTAGTTGTATACTATTGCTGTATATTAGTATCTTAGAGCACTGTGGTAGTGTCAAATATAAACAGATTACTGTAGACAATCACCAGCCCAAAACAACAAAGAGGCCGGATTATATCTAGGCCATCTGATGATCAAAGCTTTAATATGCTTTATATGCTGTTTCATAAATAATGAATGTGAAATGGTTGTGGCAGTAACATCAAGGCTTACATATTTTCATAGTAATGATTTCAAAATTAAATATAAGTAAACATATTTAAAATGACTGTATTTTTTAAATATAAAGCCAAAAGAGCCAAACACAAAGAAATAGGTAGGAGGAGATTTATCATCTGTAGGTCACTTGTATCTTATTTGTAATGATTTCTTTCCTGCACTAAAAAGAAAGATAAAACTATTTCATAAAAGTGTCATCTAGTAAAAGATAACCCTTTCTTTGGAATTATTTCTAATTTGTTGCAAAGCTTCAGAAGGAAATGTGCCAGCACCAGGATTTATTTTCCCCTTTTTGTTTCATACATGCTGATTTATGTACTTTGCTGGTCTTGTTTAAATATCATACCATCTTCGGTGAACTAAACAGACTTCATTAGCAGCAATGATACAAACTGTTCAGACTGGAATACATAAATTTCCTTATTATTTCATATCACAAAATAGGCATCCTTATCTCTATAAACATATAAGTAAACAACATGTATGTTTGAACACTCAACTTGCTTGTATTATCTTTACCTGGACTTGTAACGACAATGAAAAGAAAATTAAGATAATTTTGCCAAAGAAACTCAGGTGAAGGTTTGATAAAGCTAATCATCCTTACCACAATAATGAGGAATTAATACTAAAATCATCTACAATTGGTACACTTTATATTCAGCAATGTCATTTAAACCTTAAAGCCACAAGGATTATGGTAGCTTTCGAGCTAATATTGATCTAATGCCTTCAGCTCAATGACAATGTCAATTACGTTATCTTTTTTTTATAGATAATATGGGAGGTACCCATGCTGTTAGAAACAGTGCATGACAGAATGGTCCTCCTTCCAAAATTGAAAAAAAAATTTATTTCCTGATTTCTTTTCATTGCGACTGATTCAGATTTTAACCCAAAGCATTTATATGTTTTCCTTAGGGAAAATCAAGAAACAGCTTACGTGTGTAAACTTTACACTATTTATGGAAATTGGTTTAAGCTTTAACTAAAAATCCATTATCATCTGTTTTCTATTTTAATGGTTGGAACTATTGTTCCCTTCCAAGTTGTTTCTCTTTTAGGATACTATAACTGACCTATCACCACCCAGGGCAGTTTCTGCATTGTTCCATTCAAATTCAATACCTAGAAATGCTTATGCTTGTCAGTCTTTCTTTCAGTCCTTGCAAAGAAATGAAAGAAACGCAGGTTTCCTTTTGTCGTTTGCACTACATAATTTTATCTCTTCTTTAATACCTCCTTGCTATTTTACGTCAGGCCTTCGCTAAACAAAATTATCTCCAGGTGTAGATCACATACTTACCAGTTTATGACAGGAAGGTTTTAGGGAGTAGGGCAGTGGTCTAACAAACTCCCACAGTGCACTTCACCTGCCTATATCTAAGGCCATACTATACAGATTCTTTAGAAAATGTGGGGCAAGGCAGCGTGTGTGAAAGGTGTCTGCCAGAGCACCCCATTGCTGTGTTGGAGGCACTTGTCTCCTGCTTTCTCAGCACCTTCCTGAGAGGTCAAGGTGCCTTCTGCTGCTCAGACAGTGCCCAGCCCATTACGGGTATTACCAGAAACAAGTCTGTATATTAGCAGCCTGTTTACACATTGGCAGACCAGCTACAGAAAACAGGTTTTAATTTCCAGGTGTTCACTGTAACAGACCAAAAAGGTGTTGATTGCCCCCAGCCTGTTCCCTCAGGGCCAAGAAGATTCTGAACATTTCCTTATGATCGCTCTGAGTGCGGTGTCTAAAACAAGTCCTCTGGGCTGCAGCTGGTTTAAACTGATTACATATTTATTAAAAACATACTTGCAATAGTAAAGTCAAGCTTGAACTAAAGGGCAGTTCAACAGATAATTTTTCCTCAAACCCAAATTGAATCCCAGTGTCTCCTTCTCAACAAGAATCAGAGCAGAAACAAAAGTGTTGCCTGGTTGGGATGCGATGAATTTTTCGGTATGAAGATCTGAAGAGTTTTCCGTTGTGGGAGCGGTTGGCGCTGCGAGGATGCACCTCTGTAGCTCTGTGCTGCTCTGCATTTCTCATGGTGGCCCACATAGTGCCCGAGTTACTGCTCCCAGTGTCCCTTTACATAAATTTCTGATCTCTTTTGCTGAGTTACTGTGTGCCCTGGGAATGCCTCCAGAGCTGATGTGTCTGCACCCCGGCTAAAACGTCTTCCTTCAGGCCTGTCATGTGGCACCTTCTGGTTTAAAGTGTTGTATTTTTCCATGACAACCACTGAAACACAACACCCAGCCTGTCTTCACGTCCTGGGAAATGATGAATGAAATGACAGACCGTACATCACAGTCTCTGAGGCAACCTACAAACATTTAAAGATGTTATGCCCGGAAATGTGGGCCCCTCTTGGAGGGAAAGACCGTGCTGTCACTTCCACCGCATGTGTGAGAGTTTGGGCATGATGGGTCTGTCTGACTGCAGGGATGAAAGAAGGTGGCTGGTTGTTGTTGCCAGTTCATTGGCAATTCAGGGGATATATGGAACTGGCTTCGTGTTTCTGCTGCCATTGTCTTTCTTTTGCACAGATGTGCGTATTTCTTTTAAAACCTCACAGCTGTTGGCTCCTGTGGTGCATTACCCTCTATTTCATCAGTCCAAGGAAGAACAGCTCTAACCAAAATGAAAATTATAATTCATTGAGAAATGTCACAAACAGGAGACCTTTCTCTAGAGGACTTGTGCTAAAATTTGTTCCAAAAAGGTACCAGTGCAACAAGAACAGAATATGCCTCACACAATAAAGCTAAGCAGAGCATACATGGGATGACACCTTTAAAGGGACAACTTAGCTATTTAAATACTGAAGTCCTTAAAATCTCAGACAGTAACTACTGCTGTTAAGTATAAAGCTGGGTGTATTCCTTCTAAGACCCAGAGCAATACCTTTTACTGCTACTTGCTATTCATCCAGACACATTGTCTCTGACCTTCCCCCTCTCTCCCTGACTGGGTTAGAAGAAGACAGGCATTACTGCAGCTGGTTGTTGCTTCCAGTCTTCTAATGACATTTTAGTTCCTTTGAAAGAACAGCTGCTGCATATATTCTAGTATCATGGGTACGAGTGTTTGAGACTGATAATCACGTCTTCCTATAGGGGTCAACTCTAGGAAAAAACCACAAATATCTTAAAAGCTGAATGAATTTAACGTGTTGCATACAACATTATAAAAAGATCTCCCGGGAGACCCCCCTGTGAAAAAAATTGTTCTGAGAGATGTGATACAACAGAAAACATTGGAGGAGAAACCTAACAGCTGTTTTACAAGAGATTAAGAGTTAAGATTTCATTAAGGACTCTTACCTATAGAGGGGTCCCGCCTATATTGAATAATGTGTTTGTTACCTTGAAAAAAAGTGTGTCATTTTAACCACTGTAGGTGGGGGAATGGCTCATCTGCTTAGACATAAACTTTTCCCTATGATGGGAATGATTCCCAAATGATGACTGGAACGATAACTCATGGGTTTGCTGATGATTGGGAAGAACCTACCCTGAAATCAAGTAGTGGAGTATAATTAATAAACTATATGATCCTGTCATCCATTGGTATGTTGGGTACAAGCCCATACAGCAAGGATCAGGTATCTTTAATTTAATTAAGGAAGGATTTCATGGGTTTGTTTTATTTCTGGTTTGCTACATATCTCATTGTTTTATAGCAAACGTTTCACTAATACTCATTTATTTGCTCATTTGATTGTAAATAACAGAGGCTGTTGTCCTGTAGGTCATAATGGGAAGTGCCTCCTGAGAGCAGTGTCTCAGGTACTGAGTGGCTGCTACCCGGTGCAGCAGCGATTCAGCAGCAAATTCTTCATTTGCCTTAAAAATTACTATAAGAGGGTTTCATCCTTCTCAGAACATGGGTTGCAGAGAATAACTGTGACAATCCAATAAAGTCCAAAGTGTTTTGCTCATCTGTAAGATAAAAAACGAACAAACTGATGTTACCTTTTGTTATGTAGAAGTGCAGGCTTGAAAAAGTGATCCAGCCAAGAGATGCTGTGATCAACAAGGACAACTTACATACTCATTTTGATTTTTTTTTTCATCCATACCAAGCCAAAATAGTGAAGGAAAGGGTGGAAATAATTATGTATCATTCTAGTGATCATGGTACCATATCTTTCCCCTCTAAAATTAGGTCATATATATGTGTTTGTCCCTTACAAATAACTGAGACCCCATTACCATGGCAAACAAAGCGTTTCTCCTGGCAGCCCAGCAATTTTTGTTTCTAGTAGCACATGTAAGTTTGTGTCTCCTCAGTTAAAAAACAGCTTAGTGCTTTTATCTGCTTATTTGACACATACAGAGTATCTGCTTCTAAATTGACTCATACTTTAGAAGATTGTAGCATACTGTCGTCTCTGCTGGATAAAACTTGTGTCCAGTATTGGCAACTGCCACAACATTTCTGGTTTTGACAATCTTGGTTTTCTACTAGCACAAAACTATTCCTGGTGACTTTACTGATACCGCCACAAATATTTTTCTTTCTGATTGACTTCAAAAGCTTCTCAGTGTCTTTCCTCCATTTTACATACCAACATAAGTACTCCTTGCAACAGTTTTTCAAGACGATGTCCCTGAGAAGCAGTAATATGTAAATTACCCTCTCGCTTTCATGCACTGAGTCTCATGCCTACACTTAAATGAATTTATGTGGAATTGCTACCTCCTAATTTTTATCATAGTATGCTAATGCATTTACATTTGTTTGACTTCTCCCTCTGGAGCATAGTACATGGATTAGCAACATGTTCTTACACAATTCTCCAGTCACTTGATTACAAGCACGGGCTTTGTTCACTTTCTTTGGAAATGCTTCTTGGGCTGAATCTATATTAAGTAAAAAGATGAGTGACTATATTGTGAAATATTAAATGTAATTATCAGTTAAAAAATACCTTGTATTCTTTGTTATCTGATGGTTCACTCAGTTGCCTTATCCAAAATACCAAAAAAAGGGCAGCAGTTAATTATGGGCCAAATTTTGTAAGCTATACTTTGCAGTAAGCTTCTGTATCACACGGAGATTAAATAAAATCTGTCTAACTATAGAACAGCAAGACAGTCTTAGTTCTGTATTCTCTGTTTCATTATTCTGTGAGACCACCTGTAAATAAGTGCACCTAATCCCTTTTAAGATACGAAACTTTTTAGCTGAGTGTGTAATACATGAGGGATTTAAAGTGCAGCAAGTACTACTGAATCTACCGAGTCTGTGATAGCATCTTCTATAATACATTATCCAGAAAACTGCCCTAATCTATGAAAAATATATTTGTGTCCTTTTATTGTGGTGTTTTGCTTACTATGTCTTAGTGGGAATGGAATACAGAAATCCATCTCCGACATTACCTGTTTAATGAATCTATGACCTAGACGTGCTCAGAAATTGATTTATAGCCCCGTGATGTTTTTTATCCTACAGTCCTTAAGTAAAGCCTCATACATGGGTAACCAGGGTATCTCACTTCAGCTTCTTCATAGAAAGTGCGAATGAGTCTTTTGGAGAATACCGGTAAGTGCAATTTTGCTAACCAGAAGATGTATGTCGTGCACACCGTTTCCCATGGAAGGATGTGGCTGCTCAGTCAAAACTTAATACACTTCACCTGCTTGTGTAGCAAACTGTTCCCATTACCGTTATATCAGCCCTGAAAAATCTTGGCTAGCCTGTGTCTCCTTTCATGGCTTTTATTTGCAAAATTCTGCCCAATCTTCATTTACATTTCTCATATCCTACCCACCACCTTATGTGCTCCTTGCCACAGACCGACCCTTCTTTCAGATCTCTCTTTTTTCCCTCTGGATGTTGCAGTGTTCTAGGCTGGGATTTTTCTTCGGTCAAACAACAATGAGAATTTACTGCTTTATTGATAGTCTTTCTTTACATATATTACACCTGAACTCTCTGATTCATGGATATCAGCAACACATACATCAGCCTTGCAGGGAGTTTTTGTTTCTCCCAAATGCTCTGTTGCCCTATATCACTCTTTTCATACCCTTAAGTGTATTGACTTTCTTTTATGCCTGAAAGCTGGTCTATTCCTTCTAGCTATATCAGCTGGTTTAAAAAGAAAAAAATCTTACTCTCTCTAAAAACCTTCTCTGGTCTTTAACCAGCAATGCTAATTATGCTACACATTGTTTGGATAAAACTTTTAAATGTAAAAGCTTTGGGAAGACATATGTACCAAACCTGTTTAAATAGGTCCTACATCTTTACAGTATTATAAGTTGTATATCTTTCCCTGCCTCTGAGACTAGCATTTTTCTTTGTATTTTTAGGGATATTTTTAAAAGAGTGAAGGGCCTTCAAAATGACCATAATATTTTAACCTCTTCCTATAGTCAGAGTAGTGAGTGCTGGAAGAGCTGAATTCCAGCAGAAGTGGTAATTTTTATCAGTGGTGCAATTTCATCTGTCCTACAGACATGGGATTTTGTCTTTCTGGCGCTCTGGTCTTCTCACTCAAATCTCCCATTTTCTCCTAACCACAAATTCCACTATTTTCCATGGAAAATATTCAGGGCTGCATAAAGAAAAATATTTATATTATATTATATTATATTTATTATATTACGTTACATTATATTACATTATATTATAATATTACAACCTCAGCCCCTTTCACTATCAGGGAATGTAATTTTCATAACATTTCAACACTTTCAATGTACAAGTATGCTAACTGTATTTTGTTTGGGAGCTTTCTTATATATTTATTTATTTTGTAGATAAAAGAAAAGAGAGAAGGAAGTGCTGCTTCATTCAATATGGTCTGTGAAGCTGAACTGTTGTCATAGCTGGTATCTCATTTTAACTTTGCAGGTCTTGATGAAAAAGGATCTGAGTTCAGGCAGTTATTGAGCGTATGCTCCAGTGACTGCCAGATTGATGCTTCTGTCATACAAGAATGTGACAATAGTTGCTATGGGTTTCCTGATTTGCTTAATTAGATTTTTCCCTGTATAATTAGCACATCTTTAGTCTGAACTTCAAACTATGTCACCAATTTATTTTGAATTTAGAGAAAATGTTAGAGAGGATTCTATTGCTCACATTTCTTGTAAACGTCTACGCTAAGATGCACTAGGAATATCACAGAGCAAAATTGTTAAGAGGTCAGTATGTGATATGGAAACAGGCTGTTTGACCTAGTTTTGTCTGTGGCTCAGACATCTAAGCTCACTGCAGAGTGGCTGTGAGGAGAATCTCTCTTTGTTTCATTCCTCAGGATTTAGGTGTAGCTAGTGGGAAAGAGTGGGGTAGCTTGGCAATTATATGAAATAATAGCTATTCAGTTCCAGAGGTCGTCACAGACACAGAAGTATTATCGTAGCACAAGGACTGGCTCAGCATACAGAGAGGGAAGGAGGAAAGCAGCATTGCAGAGCAAAGAAAGGTACATAGGTGGTATGAAACTTTGTAAGTAATTTTATTCATATGGGTAACCACAGGAATTCAAAAGCCTTTGCTTTGTCCAGTAAAGTTTCTATCCTTTCCTGCGCTCTTACTGGACTATTGTAAAACTATCAAAAGTTTAGTTAAAAAAGGGCCTGTTTTCATACTACACAATATTCTACACAGCTCTGCCGGGGATGCTGTTGGGGATGTTTGGCAGAGGTGGTATTGTTAAGCTGGAGTTCACTCTAGAAATCCCCAAACCTTTACTTTGATTTATTTTTAACATAAAATCTGTTGGTGCTTTAAGGCTAAATAGTATAACATATGCAAAGAGAAATTTGTCATTTTGAGAGGCTTCTGAAAAACACGTCAGCACTTTGCATTAGCTGAGGCTTTGCTCTGTGCGCTGCAGCAGCTCCT
Organism: Phaethon aethereus; assembly: GCF_964289735.1. Classification (NCBI taxonomy): domain Eukaryota; kingdom Metazoa; phylum Chordata; class Aves; order Phaethontiformes; family Phaethontidae; genus Phaethon; species Phaethon aethereus. Next base: position 55,066,841 of record NC_138576.1, on the reverse strand, counting down.
TAAAGATTTGCAGTAGGCTGCTGCGTGCCAATACCTCACTACAGAATTAAAAATTTAAAAATGTTTAAAAGCACATTAGCATGACGGTACGTTTCAGTGGAGTGGGAATGGACCAGGAGGAGTTACAATGGGATTGTGACATCCCCGCACATGTCCCGAACCAACACGTTATCAAAGGCTGGAGCACCCTCAGGGCTCCCTCCAGCCCCACGGGCTCTGTGGTGTCCCGGCAGCGAGTCCACACTGTGCCACTCATTCAGCCCCCTCACACCCTCCTGCTTTCCCTTCCTTTGCAAACACACCGTAACACACCGTTGGTCTGTACACAGACTTTCCAATGGGAAGTGACAGGGAGCTCTGCTTAAATGTGGATGCCACAAATCAAGCCAGGTCACAAAATTTGCCTACACTTTTTTCTTTCTTTTTTTTTTTGTTTTTTTTTTTGTTTTTGTTTTAATGTGAACTAACATTTGTTACCCTTGGAACACAGCTTCCATACTGGAGGAAAAAAGATGGCAATAAAGAACTTTCTGCTATTTCAAGACATCAGGGTTCAGACTTCTTATAGCCCTTTCTTGTCTCTCATAGAAAAAAGTACCAAAATCACTTTTTAAACACAGGTTTATGCCACTGCTGGCTGCTTTTATAGACACCACTGACTAAACTTTCAGTAATCCAGAACTATAATTTCAAAGGAGAAACACTGGAATTAACAATGCTTATGTAAACACAGATGGCCTTGATATTCATTTGGAGAAAAAATGCCAAGAGATTTTGTGAAAGGCAAAAGGTAAAATAAGTTAACAGAGTTAGGTTGTCTTACTTTTCTTTAGGAAGTTCTTTTGCGTGTGTGCCTTGAAACATATTGGTATCTTCAATTCTAATGCTATTAATTTAGTATCGTTGCACATACTGCTATGTAATGGGGAGCAACTTGTGTCAGTCCTCCTTCCTCTGAACTACAACTCTCAGTTACCTTCTTCAGCTATTTAGTTCCCAAGAATATCTTCAAAGTTTGATAATAATTTATGTTGTCGGTCTATTAAGTCAATTTTATGGGTTCCAACACAACCAGCCCCTGCTTCTGTGAGGCCTCAGGACTACTTTGGGTCTCTGTGAAGGCCATTTGATATCTGCTCTCTTTTATGGTTGACCTTGAAGGAGAGTTCAGCTTGGTAATTTATAGCAAACAGCATCCAGGAAGCCCCATTTGCAAGATTCACTGTCACTTAGTGCTAAACGATCGGTCTTGACTCTGAAGACAATCTGAGTCCCTGACAGGGCAATCCCATAAAAAATATTGCCTAGCCACCCAGGTGTCTTTTCCAATTATCTGGAGTAGAAATTAATACTTTTAAAAGCTGCTAGTTTTTGAAAGGTTATTACAATTTATTCCAGTAGTTTCTTTTACACATTATGATGAATTGGTTTATTACGCTGTTATTTTCCATGTCATATTTTTAGAAGATTGAATCATAATGTTGAAACATTAGAGTGAATGGCAAACATATTATTTTACAGCTGAGTAATATATTTCCTCTAAAAAATCATGCTCTGTTTTTAATAACAGGTAATTTTATTATTATATTGCTTAATGCTGTTGTCCAACATTATTTCTACATAGTGAGGACTGTAGGACTTTGTTTTAAGATGTCAGTGATAGCTTGGACAGGACACAAAATATATGAAAGTACAATAATCCAAATTGTGAACTGTGCTTGGAAGCATAGCAATTCTTGACTTCTCAATATCAGTTTAATATATGGAGCAGCTCCAGGGAGAATAAATGGTTACCCTCACTTTAGTGGGCTTCTAAATTTAGAAGCAAGCTTTTTTCATGTCATGTTTTCTTCTTTGAATTTTTTCTTTCTGTGATAATCTCTGGGTGCTATTTTTGTTCCCCAAATCCTCTCCAACTGATCTATAAAAGGGCGGTAATTAGCATTTTAATGGGAATAGTTGAATCTCACTGTTTCCCTATAGCGAGCATATTCCTGTTTATGCAGAGCTCAGCAATACTCAGACATAAGAAATTCATCGTTTCATTTTCTTTTTTTTTTTTTTTTAGAAGCTGGGAGAGGGAGAGCCAGGGTGGAGGAGGAGAAGGAGCAAAGCTAAAACTCACATCCATTTTTGACACTGTATCTGCATGTAGAATAGTTTCTTTTTCCAGCATGAATTACAAATTCTTGGCGCTCTATCATCAGTTCTGCAGGTGGCTGAATACTTTGAACTCTCATTGACTTCTTTCACAGCACAATAAAGTTACCGTCCTGAGGTGCACAGCAATGCCCCATGTATTTTTTAATTGGAACAATTATCTCAGAATGGTTTAGTACCAAGTAGTATTTCAAAAAGACAATTTCCTGTAGGCAAACGGTGTCAATTTCAAAAGTTGTAGGTTACTGCTAACGAGTGTCTGACACTATTTTTCAAGCAAGCGCATGTGTAGATAAAGAATTGGAACTCAGCCCAAATGTTTAGAGAGTAAGACACCTACAGCTCAAATAGTCAGATAATGACATCACAAATAATCCTCCCTCAAAACCAGAACTTATTCTCCTTCAACGTCAGAAACCCTTCTTCTGTCGGCTGTGTGAAGGGCAACCTACCGTGCACTCTGAGCTCCTCACAGGTATTACTGATTTTCATCCTCCATTTCATTAGGCTGGTTTGCATGACAGCATGGTGGGTAAGGCCCTGATGAGTTTATCTTCTGTGTGATGTAGAGAAATAATTTAAGTTTATCGTATGTAACGTTTGGGTTCCTGCTTCGTGCCTTAGCCACAGGTCCTATGCAATGCACTAGGTCACAAAGGCAGTATGGTTTTACGGGTGAGGAACAGATGATATAGCAGGAGAACAGGACACGGTTCCTGGCTTAGCTGGGACAAGCTGGTGGTGCTGTGTGAGGGACTGTGGAGCTGGTCTGCCTCTGGGCCCCACCACGAGGCGTGTGCCCCAGCCCCAGTATGCAGACCCCGTGCCACCCCCTTCACCCTCCGCACGGTTCAGATATGGAACCTGAATATCCACACAATGCTGCTGATCAGTGCTGAACTGCGTGTGCTTCACAAGGCTCCTGGTTTTAGCAGACCACAAATCAGTAAATCTGTGACTATGTTGACAATCTCTTCATTCTTAAAAGTAAATGCTTCCTGACTCTATTCAGTATATTCCCTAGAAATGCTGGTGGAGATAGGTTAGGAAAAAAGCCATTCCCCAGTCCTATAAGTATTTTTCCCACTTTATCATATTAATATCAATGAAAAAGGTCAAACACCTGAAATTCAAGTCTATAGAGAGGCGATTTCCAAATATTTCTGATTAAAACACTGAGACTATAAATAACAATATCTACATAGCAGCCTTTTGTTTTTCTGAATATCAAGATTTATTTCCCCTCAAGATAAATATTGACCTTGGGTTTAAATTGGTCAGAATTAATCTTTCTGGTCAATAAATCTTGGTATTCCCTTCCACAGAAATCAATATCTTTTTAGTATATCAGATTATTGAATGAAATTAATAAATTTAGTGCTCTGTGAAGATTTTCATAAACAGTGAACAGCCCAAATTTAGGAGGCTTCAAAAAGGCTCACAACATGCTACATGGACTACTTCAGTTTTATGTTAAGAAACTGCTGAACTGTGCATTAAATAAATTGCTGTATTGCTCAGAGAGTTACAGTAAGGTCTATTAAGTACTTATTTAAAGTCTTGGCTACAGTGAACAACAATAAATAATTCAAGTAGCACCTCTAATCTTGTTTTCTTTCTCCTTAATTGGTTTTACAGCATTGTTTTGACATTTACCCTTGAATTTAAAAAAAAAAATACTTGCAAAGAAGAACATGCATGCTGTGCAGTAATCCAGCTGCCAATTGAGTACTTACATATTGATGCATCGAAACAGCAGAGCAGCTCCGCTCTGTCTTCAGAGCTGGCAAAGCCCATTATTGGTGTGAAGCAGTACGGGTTTCTGGGCTTGCAGAAAAAAATGAGTTGAAGAACTGTTTGTTTACGGAGATGCACATGTTCAAAGATGAAGTTATTTTAAAAATTTACAGATACTACCTCATAATCTCAGTGACACCACAGAGCAAATAAATAAGAGGCCATGTCTGACCTATCTTCCAGGGAGGCATCTAGATGCCAAAAATTTGCCAAAAAGGACAGATGGATCCAGAAGAGCTCAACAGCTGGAAAACTCAAGAATTGAAGAAGGAGAGCCAACACTTTTGCTGTCCAGGTTTCCCCAGCCTGTTGTGAACTCTGGAGTGATTCTAGCTGTCAGGTTTTAAATTCAAAGGGACTGTGTCAGGTCATATTTGAACTCAGCTTTTAGAACTGGAGAAACTGTTGTTGGTTTTGTTTTTAATTAAGTTTACAGAAAATAATACATAGTTTTTGCAACAGTTTTTCAAAATCTTGTATCTGAAATATTTTGTGTCAGTTGGCCTTTTTATTAAAAATTATACTGTTTATAGAAGAGATTTCTTTCAAATTCTGTTTTTCCTGAAGAGAGAATAGGGAAAGAAAAGCCACATATTTTCCTTTCTTTGTTTTTTAATTTTGCTATATAATTTTTTTGAGGATATGTAAGGTGTAAGTTTTCATGTGTGTGTGTAGGCAAATAAACACATACACAGGGATATGAGAAACTAGATTATACTGGCCCATTTTGAGCAATGTATGAATATATTCAAAGCATACATTTAATGAACCCCAAATTGGTAAAAATATGGCACATATTGCTTTTAGATATCATATTGACACCTTTTGGAACTTCAGATGGAAGTATTAACACTTTTGTCATGTACATATCACCCCCATGCATATTCATATTGAGACTTCTATGCAAAGTAAGTGATTTTTTTTCTGTAATAGACACTGTATGGTTTTGTATGTGTATCAACTGTTTAAAAAATTACATTTTCCAACACATCCTTCTTCTTTAATTCTAAAAAAAAAGATCTTTTTGAAAACAGCATTCTTACTGTATACTAAAATATAAAAGTTAAAGACAAACCAACTGTTAATTAATGTAAAACAGAAGAATATATTTTTTTTACATAGAGAAAGATGGAAATACTCTTCTCACCTAATTATAAGTTCTCATGCTCTGCTCCCAGCCTTCCTTTTAGCAGGACATAAATTTTTTTATTTAAAAAAAAAAGCTGTTTCCTTTGTACCTACACCATCAAGGTGTTCCCAGTGTGCAGAAGCCCTGCAATACCTCCCTAGAGAGAGAGACGACTGAGTAGTGGAAGACTGCAGCAAAGTTAATATATTCCCCTCTGACAGTAATGAATTTCCTCTCTCTTCATTGTGGTGCTTGGTTGAGGTGATACATATTCACACCTCTCCAGTAAATCCAGACACTAAAGGTAAAACATACTGCTCTTATTTCCCATTCGATTTCCTACATTAGTCTATCAATAAACATTCTTGTGAAGCTCAATGTTTTTACCATATTAGTTATATTTAATATTTGCCTCACCATGAAACATGAAACAAATCTAATTAGTTCCATCTTTGTTTCCAGACAGGTTATTAACAATTCATTATTAGGATAAAGTAGCTTTCATATACAGTATTTAGCTACCCACAAGCAAGGACTGCATTGCTAGCTCTGCTGATAGCCTACCAAAGTCAACTGAGTTAAGTAACTTCACTCCCCTTACTGCATTCCCTCATCAAGAATGAGAAATATTTATTATTACATCCTTAGAGCTCGTTCTGAGCTCTGGACAACAAAAACCTTATACATTATTAATATTTGTGTTGCAATAGTTGATCGTCCCCTAGTAGAATAACTGGGTGGGACTCATCTCCCTTGACGCTGACTGAAGAAGAACTAGGACTCAAGCCTGAGTTAGTTGGTTACCCATTAAGACCTGCTCTCTACAGAGAAAGGCAACCTTCCACAAGTGACAGGTAGTATCTACCTCAAAATGGCATCATAGGTTGAGATGAACTGCTTTTGAGAGGTACCTGTTTCTCTCCATTAAGAGAACCTCCACAGCCTGCTTAATCGTGAAACCTAGGGAATGGGTCAAGTATCTAAATATATGTCCCTAATACATTTTAAGGTGCCCCAGAGTTTCACAACTCGGAAAGGTGAGATGCCTCCATCAGTCCTGTGTCATATCTGCTACCTCCATACACATATCTTTAATTATCACAGAGCATCTCAACAGGCATGAAATGCCTATATCTAGGTACCTGAATTACTCTTTAAATTTTCAAGGCACTGCAGTTGAAGGAATTCATCCTTCTACCCACATAGCATACAGTGAGTCTTACACACAGGTATAATGTTGCAGTGCTTGGACAAGAGATGCCTTGAGAGCATGCTTTCACATACAAAACCATCATTTCCTTGAAATTAAAAATATTGGTCATGTAAATAAATAACATTTGTCAGTCAATATGATGTATATCCATCCTAATACACCACTGGTATTTAGCTTGCCTTGGGTAACAATCTCAGTCACGGTAGTAGCACTAACGCAATAACTCTGCAGTTTACATTCTTAAAATTGTACTTCTGGTCTGTTTTTATTTTCTTTCTTTTTTAAGAACATGTTCTGTCTGCAAACACATGGCTTGTCCTCTAAAAGATTTCTTTCTCTAAAAGAAAAGAAAATCAAATAGTATTGATCTAATTTTGCACTTCCTAACAAGCGTCTCATGAAAGCAAATAATTTGGGAAAAGGAAGTGACATGTTTGTAGTTTGGCCTTATCTATTATCATCTTAATTTCATAAAACTATAGAATGACCTCAAATAGACCATGCAGTTTATAATCTTAGATGAACAGTTACACAACCAGATCAGCTACCACTCAAGGGAGCAAAAGCAGTCAGCTGAGTAGTCATTTAAATTCAAGAACAGATAAATCATAAACCTATAGATTTTGCATAAGGTTTTAAAATAAATCCCTGCTGTGGTTTTGCTTTGCAACTACATTGCAGGCACTCTGTGGTTTGGGCAACTTCGTCATTTCCTTTGAATTTACATTTACCAATCTAACAAGTTTAGCTTTCATATCCTGAGCAAAACATCATATTGGGAGGCTCATTCTCTCAAACGGCCTAATTCAGCTCCCATTAAAGTCAATGAAATAACCTTGTTGGCTTAAGTGAAAGCTGAGTTATGTACTACACAGAGAACAGCTGTGCAGGATCAGCTCAGAAGTGCATTTACTCCGGTATCCCATTTCTGACAAGAAAAAACAAAGTGTGCTTATGGAAGAAGTCTAAGAAACAAGGCAAATACAGAATGATACTTTAACTTGTACCCTTGCTACTCCCAGTAATTTGCATTTCAGAGACTTTGTGAGCTGTATGTTGTAATCACTTCACTGTGTTTAATAGCTTTTGATGGATCTTTCATTGAAAGTCTTCAATCTGCCTTTCAATCCACTTATACTTTTGACATTCACAGAGTTCCACAACTGAATTATGCCTTTTTTGAAAAAGTACTTCCTTTTGTGTATTTTAAACCTCCTAATGATAATCTCATTTGGTTCCTCCTAGTTCTTAGATCCTGAAAAATAATGGATAATCAGTCTCTTGTTCAGTATCTTCATGCAATTTTTAATTTTGTACACTTAAATCATATTTTCTTTCTACCAATATTCCTTTTTCAACCTGAAGACTTCCAGTTTATGTAATTACTGCTCACAGAGAGGTCATTGCCCAACATTATTATTCTTCTTTGAAGAATTTGTAATTCTGCTTTGTCCCTTTTGAAGTGACACAACCAAAACCCTGCAGAATTCAAGATGTAGGCACCTTTGTTATTTCAACTGCCCTGAGCACTAATCTGACATTTTGCACAGAGCTATTTACATCCATTTCTCCTGCTGGGCAAGAGCTGATTTTCATGACCATGCTTTAATGTGCACATATACTTAAGGTTATTCCTACCATTAGTTTGCCTTTTTCAACATTGAATTTTGTCTGTCATCTCATTTTCTTGTCATTTAGTATCATGAAATTCCTTATGTAACTCTTTTGAATCAGGTTTGGGGTTTTTTTGAAAAAAAATTTGTCATACCAACAGTTTCACTATGAAATTAAATTTTTGTCATACCAACAGTTTCACTATTCAGCTTTACTATCCAGCTCATTATTCAACTCAGTTTCCAAGTAAGTTTTGTCTATGTGTAATGAGAAATCACAATAAAGACTCTTTAGAAAGATGGCTATTTCTCATTAGTGATTAAATCTCTTCATTAGAAAGAACCAGAATTTTTATGTAGTCCTTGAGCTGAAGTTGTACAGTGTCTTAGCCTCTCACCTGTCTATGGAAATTCATCCTCTGACATGGGTCTCTGTGTGAATCCCAACTCCTCAAAGTTTCCTTTCTCTGATACATCCTCACCCATTCCCTCACCCCAGGCAGGTAAATATGCCTTCACATTTTTAATTTGGGATTCAGCCAGTGTTTATTTCTTTCAGTGGCAATTGTGAGCATTCAGGTGTGATGACCTCCAGCCAGTCCAACCACCCTTATGCCAAGCTTTCCAAGTGGCCACAGTCTCCCTCTCCAGTGAAGCTGGCCTCTGTTCTCTGCACTGAGGATGCAGATTTTAGTGCCTCCAAGAGCCCTCTTAGTACTGGCAACACAGCTTTTCTGAGCAAGGCATTTGACACATTCCAGTCTTGGTGGTACATTTTTGGCTTTGTGCAAAACTGTTTCTGGTAAGCTTTTTGAACAAAAGCCACTCCTCTGCCATCTATAAGTGCTCATATGAGTTAGTATACAAGGCTACTCGTTTCAGATCAAAACTTGCATTATACAAGAATATTTTCCTTGTGTAGGCACAGCCTAAAAGGTACATGCATAGCCAAGGCACAAATTTTTCTGCATCTATCTACAAGACTGCTCAAAGAGTTCCTAATACAGGCTATAGAGAAGCCCATGCAGTAATATAGGTGTGTGAAGGAAAATGGCATATGTCTTTACACGGAGTAGTAATCAGGGGGTAAGGTGAGGCTGAATTTTGCTGCATGTGAAGGATTTCTCCATGTTCCAGCAGGATCTGTGGAGCTGAATCTCTTGAATTAAGGAGTTGGGGAATAAGCAGTAGGCAAACTCAGTTATGGCACTTTCCAAAATATTTTAAAGCTTTGGATAAAGCTTTAGATGTGAATACCAAATCATCAAGGGATTTAAATGGAAAAAGATATATGAAAAGTAACAGCAAGAGAGCTAGCATACCGAATACATTACTTGGTGAAAAAGCACAGATATATTAGTTGCATCCCTGCAGGGAGCTGTGACAACAACAATACTCTTGAAGTTAAAATGCTATCTAACATGCTTTAATCAAAAGCCATGTGGACCTTTTGGATGTTCTCTTCCATCATTGCTGTGATTAACATCATCTGTTCTTCTTGGCAAGCAAATAAATAGATAACTAAAACATGCTCAGATGCTCTTGCCTGAAATGTAACAAATATGCCTTGCCAACAGATGAGAAGCATCTCTTTCCCAGGGATGGACCAAAGTCAAAAAGTTGTGAGGCTTTTTTTTTAGCTTATATATGCATGTGAAATTTGGGAGTGGTACACTTCTTGAGTAAAACAGTCAGGTATGTGAGTATTTCCCTTGAGCAAGAACTGATACCAAGCATGTCAGGCTATGTGAATTACTGATGAGATGAATGAAATCATCTGCTTCATCTGCTTTTTTATCCTTTTTTTCTGAAGAAAATGTGATTTAAATATTCCCTCCATATTTGTGTGGCAGGGTCTTATGCCTTCCTATTAATTTTTGAACCCATTAATCAAGCTTGACAGAAGGTAGAAGTCTCAGTGATAGCTATAAAGAGAAAATTAATACTTGAATTAAGTTTTTGTTACAGTTATTTTTGGGTGTATAAAGTGACTATTTTCATTATTAGAATATTTGCTTCTACTATGCGGAAGAGTTGTGTGCCTGGATAAAAATGGAAAGTGTTAGAAGTCATAATGAAAATATCAAGGTTTAACTGAATTTGGTTATCTGCTTTAGAATGGTATTTGGAGTGTTGTACTAAAAAAGAAAAAAAAACCAACCAAACCCAAATAAAAACCACTTAAAAGTGTTTTAAAAACAAATCTCTGCATGGAGGTGAACATGGAAAGCACAGTGCAGGCTGCATATTCTGTAGTCTCTGTGAAATTTTTACATCTGAAGAACAGATTGATGTCCCAGCTCTGTTGTAGCATTTCCTCTGGGTTAGTTTATCCTTCTCTCCAACAAGTTACAAGATTGTACTGTGTATTCCACCTTGTAGGTGCAAGCGGCAACAGCCACAAAAAATGAGAAGAAAAACGTTTCAAATTGCTAAGGCTGTAATGGAGCTTACATTCAAGAATTGCCTTTATTAAAGGCTTCCACATATTTTCCATGTTAGTAATACTGAAACACTATCAACTGAATACTGTATTTCCTGTTAGATCAGGACATATTTTAAATTTCCTTTCATGTAAACTATGAAACACAACTAACATACTGCCTGTCCGTGAAGAGAGCTGTCATTTTCTTGATAGTATGTAACACGATGTATGTGAGTTTGTGTTTAAAAAATGAAAACTTTCTCTCAAGAGGCTAGAAATTGGCATATTTAAAAATGTGTACATCATAATATCCCCCCAGAGAATACTGGTTGTTCACATGTTGGTTGTCATCTCAAGGAAAGAGGTCACAAGTTTCATAATTCAATTTGTTTCACAATCTAGATCTCAGACTTCAACTTCCCATAGAGGAAATGTTACCTAAATATTCTAGATAATTTAATACTGGTAGTTTTCTTGCAGGCAGTGAATTACACAGACCTCTGCTTTAAACTACTTTGGCAATTCCTATGCCTCTGTGTTTCTTCTAATCTCTTAAATGTAGCTTCATATCAATAGAAATGCTGAAAGTGTTGTCACTACATGCTTCACACAAGAAAAGCGAATTTATAATTGTAGGATGACTGACTAACATAGCAACAGTGACGGTGAAGGAAAAAGAGTTTCTTCTAATGATAGGTATGTATGTGTGCTGCCCACGACAATGGAGCCCGTTAACAGCATAGTTAACAATAACTACTTAATTACTCTGTGTTCACAGGTGTTTTTACAGATGCTTTCACAGCAGTCCTTTCAAATAACCTTCATTCTTTTAAAATGCTTCTCCTTGAAAGCAAATATTCAGATAATTTTCTTTCTCAGAAAATCAACACTGAGGGAAATGACTTTGCTCAATGCCATGAAGGATTAAAAAAAAGAGTTTGCTTCATGCTAAGAGATAGGACTTTGTGCTAAGTGATAAAGTCAGGAAAATACTCAAATGCAAGTAAAATATGATGGAGAACAGGGCATTTTACTCTGCGTTGAGGGAAGGGATTCAGCTTCCCCTACCCATACAAGTGCAAACAGCTTTTTAATTTGTAGATCATGCATAAAATTTAGTAGTAAGGGGAAAAAAAATATTTTAAGATAAAAGATTAATCTAAAAACTGCTATTCAAAGTTGGCGAGATTACATTGTGGAGTAAAATTCAGTAAGAGGTTTCAGGTCAAAATTTTGAACTTAATATTTGGGATAACTGCAAATAATTAAAAAATTAACGTAAGTTCTTTCCAGTTAAGAAAAAAAAAAGAGATATTTATCTTCAACGCTTTTTAAACAGAATATTTCAATCTTTCATATGATTGTTCCCTATTTTTCCAACCCTAATACCAGAAAGTCAGTTCATAGTTTGGAGGTTGGAGGTGCTCTGTATATGTGGTCTGAAACTATATGAATGCTTTGCACACCTATCGTGATTTTTACTTTCAAAAAGCAGGTAATAATTCCCACTTCAACAGATAAATTGAACAGAGGCAGAGCAGATATGTGTTTTGCTAGTAAAAGAAGCAATTCTTTAACGTTCTCTCAAATGTAATCAGGAAGAGATGACAATGAGACAACGCTGCCTTATTGCCTACCCCTTTGCGGCTTCAAGTCACCTTGCACAAGTTTGATAAAAGACTGCATGAAGTAACTCCTAGACATATACTACAGTCTGAAAATGGCAACGTGATTAATTTTCATTTTATGAGCATCCTTGCACTCAATTCAGATCCTATCCTCTGCCTCTGTGCATACTTATTTCTTTCACATTCACTCTTTCACTTACTCTCCTTGCTGGCTTCTATACTTCTGCCCCTTTCTCTGCTCTCTCCATCATAACATCCCTGTGCTTTTTTCTTTTTTTTTTTTTTGAGGCACAGTTCAATACTGGTTCCTTCTCGTTCTCTGAAAAAGCTGAATTATTTTGACTATGAAATTTTAATGTCTAAAATTCAGCTTGAAAAAAACACCAGACATAGAAAAGTCAAGCCTGCTTCTTCAAAACCTGAGAACGTTTGAAGCCACAAAAAGCATGCTCTATCACTAAGAAACATCAGGACATTTCTACTAAGGTCAGCAATATCCACCTCACCTTTAAATCCTTCCTTTCTAGTGGAGCATAAGATGTGCCTAAAGGGGTGAGAGAAGAGAAGGGTCATGTTCAGGTGGTAAAAATGTGCGTTTCTTGGATGAAAGACCAAATAACAACCCATTTATTTCGTTGCCTGACTAATGCCAGGGTCTCACTCAAAATCATTTCAGGCTTGTGATGCTGAATTATTTTTATTCATGCCGAGTTCAAAGGGAGCTAATGACTCTCAGCCCCTTCCACAAGTGAGCATCAGCAAATAAGTTGGCCAGGCAGAGATAGAACCTGTGGGAGAAATCCCTCTTAGGCAGGGTATCCGACTCTCTGCAGAAGAGAGTTTTGCCTTGGTGTTGGCACTCTGGAAAACAGCTGCCTTGGAAAGCTGCAAACTCCTTTGTAAGCACAGGTGTTGACATCAGGCCGGCCATGGGGCTTGGAGTATCTTCACCCTTGCCAGCCATTGCCCTTAGCTGCTGAGGGCTGCCTTCAGGTCCTCTGGATCCTTCTGCACGCCGCTCTGGCTCCCACTCTCCAAAACCGAAGAAAGGACAAAACGAGTCCAGCCGCTCCTCCCCACCACCTTCGTGGGCGATTTACTGTGAAGGCATGCGGGCGGAGAGGCATGTTTCTGGCGGAAAAAAGACCATGTCCCTTGCCTGAGGCTGGGCGCTGTGTTTCCTCATGAAACATCCCTGGTCCGTGCCAGAGCAGCACAACCCCATCCCCTTTTTGCAGAGCTCAGTGCAGCCACCTGCGACCGAGCGGCTGGGTGGCCCCTGGGGTGACCGCGATGCTCTGCGGGAGTGTGTGTCACGGGACGGGATGGACACACCAGGCTTCGCTCTCAGGCGTCATGAGTGAGTGCAGCTCAACAGGTCTGATGAATGCAGACGTGTCATTTTACGTGTGCACACAAAAAGGCCTTAGATAACATGCGCTCTCTCTGCAATATAATTCACTGGATTAATTACTCTGATAAATTCTGACTATTTTTTTCCTTATAGCAGGAAACATAAACTATTTTTTGTTCTTGCAAACATTAAATCACTTTATTTTTGTGAGGGGAAAAAAAAAAAAGAAAAAATATTTTAGGTTTTCATGCTCTCCAGTAGCCGAAGTTTTGAAAATTTTTTTCCAAATGGTCTGTCTTATCACTCAGCTGTAAAAGGCAATTTGAAACAGAAAGTTTCATACAGTATTTAAAACCTTGTAGATTTGTTATTTCCTGAGGCCATTCTAATTGCATGATGCTGTTCTGTTTGCTAGAATTTTCTCAGCATAGCTGTCTTGAAGATTTAGGTTAAAAATAGGAACTATATCATACAAATAGTAAAAATGTCAGAAATTGGTAGAGGAAATTCAGAGGATTCTTAAATGTTAAAAACAATGTGGAGGACTGATGCAGTAAAGCAGAGATAGATTTTAATTTCCAGAGACTTCAAAAGTGGTTTTTGCTGGTTTGGGTTACTGGTATTATTTTTAAAGGAGTGTCGATTTTTAAAACTTCCTTAGACACACTGGTAAGACCATAGACAAAACCTTCTCACAACACCTTTTTGCGTGAAATCTAATAAGCAACATCCCAGTTACGCTCCAGATTCCCACGAGCGTCATTGCTTTTCCCTTAACGAAGCATCTCAAACCTCCAGAAGGATGCCGCGGAGGTGGGGGGGTTCCCCTTCGCCCTGCAGCACCGCAGCCCCCGCGGGCTGGGCGGGCGGGAGGGCTCGCACCGAGCTCTGCCGACAGGCCCTGACCGTGCCGAGCGGCGCGGTGCGTGAACCAGCGCAGGCAACGTCAGTCACGGGCTGTTCTGCCCAGTGCCACTTCTCATCTGAGATTCTGGTCCTGTATGCAGGGAATTGCACGTAGGGTTGGTTGTTTTTTTTTTCATGGAAAGTCTCGTGCTGCAGTCTTTAGAGGTTCCAGGCTTGCCTTGTACGAAAGAAAATACTTCTATCTCCCCTTTATAAGCAGGGCATCGTGTACTCTGAGTAACAATGACATAATAAGCAGACCCAGGAAAACAAGCTCAAAATCATGCTGTCTAATGTACTTGAGGTTAAAAAAACCAAACAAACAAACAGCCCACCACAAACTTTACCTTGACGAAAGGCAAGCGAAAGGCAATACTCCTCAGGTCACTGCTGGCTACTGGAAGTGTCAACTTCTTGGAAAACAAGGTGCGGTCGGTGCTGCCGTGGTCCCCGCTGCCACCAGAAAAGCACACAGAGCCAGTCCAGATCTCCCTGCAGACACTGGGAGTAGTCGGTGATGCCAAAGGGAGCTTCCCAGCATGCGTTCCCGCACCTGCTCGCTATGCCAGGGCTCTTCCTTCCTTCAAAGGCTTCTTTTTGGTCTACATATAGAAGAAATGCAGATGTCAGCTGTGAGGGGGTGGAAGGCACTGCAGAATAGTTGCTTTCCAAAGCTACAGAAGTTAAGGCTCCTGCAATAATGCACTTGACTCGTCCTGTACTTGGCACTGAATCGGTGTCTTAGAGCAAAGGAGGGATTGCATGCAGCAAGGTCATATGCAACTAGTGACAATCGAAGTCACTAGTTGTCTAGTCTACAGAAGAAGCAAGCCCAGTTCATTTTAGTCACTTTAGTAAAATCATTATAGGAAAAGGTTACTCACCATGAAAGGGAGTCTAAACACTCTTCCATTACCAAATTAGTGTCAGACAATGGGAAGAGGTTGTAAGCTGAGACATATTCCTCAACGTTGTGCCTGAACCCTGCTCTCGCTGCCATGTCTTGCTTGAATGAAACAAGCAGGGCTGCCCTATGGCTGCTCTCCAGACCTCCACCACACACCTTCATGTTGGTGGTGATATCAGACCGTGATGAGCACACCGGAGATGGTATGCTCACTGGTGACCTGCCTGTGTGTTCGTACAGGAGAGGAAGGCATCTCGCACCACTTGTTCCTGGCATACTACTCTCAGCCTTGCCTTGATGAGGACATTATGGTAGGCATGGATAAGAGAAGCCTTATGTCCTCTTTATGGACTCTTTCTTCAGCTGTTACCAGGCAGGGTATAACATAGCCTTCAAAGAAAGATTAGTATAACTTTGCTTCCTTTTTCATTCATATCTATATGAACCCGAACTTCTATTTGACTTGAGCTATACATTGGAAGACTTTTTAAAAGGGTTATCACTGTTGGGGAATGTTTATATGCTAACCCCCAAGCTGACATAGGAGCACACAGCAGACTCCCAGCTTTCCATTCAGCTTAGTTTTATGCAAGGCAAATTGAGTTCAACAGAATTGCTTCACCAGCCAACAGGCAGAATCAGGCCCTCAATATTACATTTAGAGTTTGCTGGAAATTTTTCACCTGGAAAGATTTTCAATAAAAAGCAGGAGCATTATTAATGAAAATGTTTGCGATTATAAACTACATTATGAACTGCCTCTTGAAATGATTATTTATTTGGTTTTGCTGGTATCTGTCCAGCTGGCTAGAGAACAGTAAGTATCTTCCAGATTTTCTTTCTAATTTTTTTTTTCAGTCTCCTGACGGAAAATATTGAGGGGGAAAATGGCAACAATGTGAAACAAAGCAGCATTTTTCAAAATACTTCTTGTTTAGAAAAAATGCTCATTTCTCACTCCTTGAAATTTTAAGAGCTCTTATTCTTATATATACATGAAAGGAGGAGAAGAATTGTTCCACTAACGTCCCCTTAAGCAGAAAATCTTGCCCATATGTTTTGCTTGCTCATGGCTCTTAGCCATTTTTCATCATACTTTGCCCATTTACATCCTTTCTCCACCCTCTCCGTAGCCCCGTGCCATTTGCAGAACACCTGCAGGTGCTGTTTTTCACCAGTGTTCCCCAGGCTGCTCCCACACCAGGGTGACTGCCGAATGCAGCATGCTGGCAGGGCTCCACATGGAGCCCTCGCCAAGATTTCCTCCCTCTCCCCCTTGGTATATGAACGAGTGCAAAGTCAAGTCAGCAGGAATTTGCATTCAGGCTTACATGGACTGAGCACGGAATTTTGATGGACTGACCAAACTTATCACAAGTTTTCACTTTTCTCTTGGTCACGGATAGAAAGGTTGTCACATTTTCAGTTTATATACCAAAAGAGCTGCATAGAGTTAATGAAAGTCATAGGAGCAGTTCAACTGTGCTGTTAGGTTCAGAGCATGAAAGATCATATATCACTGTAACCTACCTAACCTTCCCTGTACTAAATGACAAACTGCTGGAAATAGCCTTTGGGTCAGGTCTCACATTCACTAAAATACTTGTCCTTCAGCTGAGGACTCTGTTGAACTCATATATCATTCAGCATCTTAAATCACACAGACTTGCATAAATGCTAAACACTAACTAAGATTAAAAAAATTAGTGAAAGATAAAGTCCATGAAACAGGTCAAATCAAGGCCTAATTATATTTAGAATTTATCTTTTTAGGTGACCTGAGGAAGATATAAGACTGCAATTTTCTAAGAGTTTATTAGGCTGCTACTGTACTTCATGCTGCAACTCGTATCACACTTAGAACCCATTCAGACTACAGCTTGTGCTCATCCAGAGACCGATTTCCAGTTGAACACTTCAAGAAGCAGGACGTGGTAACATGGCTGAGCTCACAGGGGTTTGGCTGGTGCTGAGCAGCTTTTCAAATTGTCCTTACACAGTTTGGTTAATGGATCTCAATAAGCAGTTCTTAAGAGGTTTTATTTCAAAGGTTTTATTTCACATACAGGGCATCATTTGCTGGGAAAATGGTGTTTTTTGAAAAATTTCAAGGACTGATAGAAAAATATATTTTGGAATAAAGCAGGAGCTATAGGGGGTGGCTTGTGCAGTTAGGTACACAATGAAGCCAGTAATTATTACTTAAGGACTGCTCCTTGCATGCTAAACGCTTTCTGAGCAGTGTTTCTGCCCTGAGGAGCAAACACGCTAAGAGGAGGCAGCTAAACCGTCACAGCAGACACTGAAAAAGGGAAGACGAGAGACAATTTATATATCAAATCACTCCGTTCCCTGCAAGTAGCATGGTAGAAGCGTTGGGGGTTTTTTATGTGGCAGAAGGCAGGAAAGTAGCAGATACGCTCAGGGAGGTCGGGCAGTGAACATAGAGCCTTTAGGTGATGGAGAAGCTGACAAATTTGCTGCTTTGATGTGAACTGAATTGCACCGGGGTTTTCAGAACTGAGCAACACGACTTTGTGTAGAGCACACACTATAAATAATGAAAAAGAGAAGGGGACATGGTACCGAGTCATACGTTTTGAGATAAGATACGAGTTGCTGGCAGGAAGAGGCAGGACCTATTCTGAGCACAACGGCGGCGGAGAGGACTCTCAGACAAGAGGTGACGAGGGCGGGGAGAAAGAGATAAGGGTGCAGCAGGTCGGGAGGAGTTGCCCACACACGACAAGCACTTCTGGATTTCAAAATGTGTTGTTAGTACAGCGAACGTATTTGAAAACAGCAATAGAAACAGGTTTGTTCCTGCCCTCTCCCCATTCCTAGAAGTCGGGCACAAAGGGCGGCACAGCACCACCTCAATTTACTGTCCTCCCTATTCCCTTCTGCACCTGGGCTGCTGCAGGTGTCTTGTTTTATTATATCACTGCTAGTCCCTGAGCCTAATTCAGCAGCGCCCCGTGCAGAGGTGCGAGCCCCTCCGTCAGCCGAGCCATGGCGTGTGCCGTGCTGCCGTAACCCGCCGTGGCGGGGTACTCCCTAGGGACCTGTCACTAGAGGAGGTCCAAAGCTGCTTTGACTGACACCCCAGCTATGACTAAGGCAGCAAACTGAGCTTCCGTAAACTGCCGGGCAACGTTGCGCAAGGCAAGGAAGGGAAAGTCCAGGGTAATTTTTCCCGTCTGTTGTTTAAAAAGTCACAAAATATCTGCAGATTTAAAATGACAGTTGAAAGGAATTCAGACAGAATTGTGATACTTAGGTGTTTGATATGTCTTCTGATTAGTCTTTGTTGGAATTATCTGTACCGCAGAATAGTTATCTATACGCAATTCCTTGTATTAGCGTTGTAACCTAATCACATCTATACAGCTTTCTGTCTGACTTTTTTAATTGGTTCTGTAATAGCCTCAGTATAAAAAGTCACCCGAAGTGATTAGTCATTCATTATTTTCCCTGTCCCTGAGTCAAAGGAAAAGGGATGAGCTAATCAAATCCATACCACTACCCAGTCTATTTCAGCAGTAGCTAGAAGTAACAGAAGTTGCTTTTACAGGGCAGAAAATCATTTCAATTCTTTCCCCAAATGACTGCACAAAATTTAATGTGGAGCTCCTACAATATTTTCCTTGAAACCACTGTGGCTTGATTTACATCAGAGAGAGAATTCATGTAATTGTGTGTAAGTCAAAGCTTTATTTAAGAAAAAGGAGAAACATATTCCTTTTATGTCTAGCACTATCTTATTGACAGGAGATTTTTCACTAGATTAACAAATACTAAAAGGTAAAATATGGTACTAACCAAACAATATACATGAAAATAACATATGCAGCATTTATAACATTCAGTTAACTACCCTGGCTTATATTCTGTAGTGAGATAAACTGGCACTGTCTTACAAAATTAAAAGCATTATGGCTAAACAGCTAGTTCTATATCTTGAGACAGAAAAAGAGGCTGTATGTAAAGTCTATTGTTTCATATTCTTCATTTAATATACAATTTTATACGTACGCATAATATGTAATGCATAAAAAAGTATGAGTATAGTATATAGGCTTATGAAAATATTTCACCTTATATATGATTTATGTACACTGTGACAATATTGGGTTTTGTTAAGCATGATTTAAAGGTATAGGTGACCTCTATTGGAGGTTAATATTATTAAAGGTATAGATGTCACTGTTTAATTTACTAGTGCATAAGTAGCAATGCACTCAGTACAACAGTTCTTTGTGTTGTAATCACTGTAAATAGCTAGAGAAAGTCCCTAACTTGAACAGTTTGAATATAATTAGATGAGATGGATAAAGGAAATATTTTAGGATATGTTTAATCATCCAATAAGTTGATAATCATTAGGCATAGGGGAAACTGGACTTGGATGTCCTGAGTCCTAATGAAGTATCTTAAATTCAATGACCATCCTTCCCTGCTAATGTCCATCACATCTGTTATTCCCTTTTTTATCTTATTTTATACAGTGCTGTACTTCCTTTTTCAGCCAGAGTATATAACGGTCAAAGATAATATTGGTGCCAGAGGATAAAACCTCCATTAACAAGATGATGATGTCACATGTTGTTACCAATTTGTTTATTTAAAACTGCAGATCTGTCGACAGAAAACTAAAAAGGAACTTCTACTTCCCTGAGTCATCCCCAAAAGATTCAACAACTAAGCCCAGGGCATCAAGCTGGACCAATTTCACACAAAGAGCTGTTGCTCAGCATCTTCACAGCCCCAGTGCTCTGCAGGTTTTTCTCTTGTGGGATCCCTCCCCATGGTCTGCTCTATCCATCTCTCCTGTCCTGTTGGTCTCTGGGATGTGCACTGGAGAGGTACCTTCAGGCACCAGGACCAAGGAAGAGGCTTTAGACTCTTCTCCTTTGCCTGGAAGAACACCACCACCAGCCTTCCACGGTCATGCCCTGCTGAATAGCTGCCTTCTGACATTGGATTTACTTGGACTCAGCATGGTCAGCCAGAATATCTAGTTGAGCCCCAAATATCATGATATTGCTAAAAATTATTGAAAAAAAAATTGCTTTCTATCAGCCTTGATCTTAGCTTTTGGACACCACTTCAATAATGTTTGCAAGCTATTCTCCATGGCCATTAAAGCTGGTTAATTGGCTACTGATACATTGAGTGGGTTTATTCTGTTTTCCCTCTTTGATCACATGGATCTTGAAAATGAGGCTTTATAAAATAAATAAAGCACTGAATATTATCAGATGCACTGTAAAAAGATAAAGGTGGGATAGAGAGAGAAAAAACAGGCCTGAGAGCAACAGAAATTTTATGCTTGTAAGGGCAGCAGGTGTGATTCAAATGGAGCTGTACCTTCAAGAATATCTTTTTTCTGCAGAATTTATGAAAGAAAGACCTTATTTCCCAGCTGTTTTACCCAAATACCTTTAACCTGTTCCATCCAAATAGTCAAAATACTAACAGATCACAATAAGGTTTCCACATCCATTTATTAAAACACCTTTTTTTCTCCCTTGTCTGCACATCTTTTGTCATTTCAACTAGTAACATTTGAGATTTTTTAAAACTAGAGCCTACAACAAAAATTTTTCAGGGTGATTTAGGTGTCCAATTCGTGTAAGCACATGTCATGTCAGGAAGTACAGGGGAAAACAACTACAAGGGTGAGGCAGATGTAAAAAGGTGGGCAGTAACTGTGAAACTGAAGATTGATAGGAGAAAAAGGAAAACCTGTCTTGTCATTGTGTTAGCAGAAGACAAAACTCTGCTACATTATTTTCTAGTAAGATCTATTTTTTTAAAGATGTACCATTTTAAATGACTTGGGAGATTAAGAGGAAAATAGCGCAGGTTGAAATCTTTGAGCGGGAATTCAGCAGAGCTAAATGTAGGAGCCCTGTTATGTTTCTAAGTACTGCTGCCTGCTAAAAAATGCTATTAAATATCCAGATTAAATGATACCGTTGCAACAGATCTTGTTATGAAATAGGAATGAGGTGTCTCCAGAATTCAATAGAAGCAGAAATAATTTTCAAAGCAAATATTTTTAAATATATACAAAACTTTCTTTACATGTGTGTATGTATATAGGTACATATATGACGTCCCTTGTGATCTCCTTACTCTTCACAGAGGAAAAACTCTGGGAATGTCACCCATTACAAATGCCTATCCTCACTCCCCCACCACACACTAGTTTATCAAAACGTTTTTCCTAGTAAACGGCTGTCTTCTGAAAATTAGAAGCTGCGGACTGCATTCTGCTCTCACAGACATGAGCCTGTCTATTCCACGTGCCTGTAAGGTGGGCTGCAAGGCAGGCGTAGCGAGGGGCTCACTGAGATCCTGGCCATAGCGGGACGGGTGAGCATTTGCTCTCACAGAGAGGGACGGAGCCTTAAAGAACACGTAGAGAAAGGAGGACGGTAGCACCTGGATATCTGATTGATGTACAGCGAATTTCCAAATTCTGGCCCCAGCCGCAATTTCGGGAGCTGGGGGAAGCAGAAATGGCAGACACTATTGCAGAAAAGCAGCATGGTAAGCGTGGCCGGAGGAGCTGTTCTCGCGCAAGCAGTGAAAGCAAGCAGCACCCTCGTGCGCGGAGGGGAAAGCCAGGTACGAAGCCAGAGAGCCCGGGGTGCTGTGGCTCGGAGCGCTCTCGCTCCGCCTTTCATAAAGGCTGTCGGGAGGAACGGGGGCTGCTGCTGCCCAAACAGCCTCCGCTCAGCCGCCTCTGCAGCACTTTATCCCGACGGTCCCACACACCTCAGTCCCTTCTACGCGTATCCGGGAGTTCGGTGATTTCGGGCTACTGAGGTCAGCTGGCGAGGTTTAATGCCAATACGAAGGAAGTGATGCCTCATTTATATCCTTCTGCAGACAAGGACCATATCTTGTATGTTTTCTACACGCAGGCTACATTCACAGGACTCTGCAAATAGCTAATCATGATATCAACAACAAAAAAAACCTTTGTCTGCAACAGTCAGTGGCTGCATGAACAGTGAACATTGTAGGTGTGACAGTAGTTGTACAAGCACTAGGGTATACAAAATAAAACATCTGGCTTATATGCACCTTGCTTTTAAAAACGATCCATCTCTGGATTGAGACAGTGGCAAGAAATGAAGAACAACAGGTAATTCTGACACTATTGCACCTTCCTCAGAAACAGCTGGGTAAATCTTCTGTCTAGAGCTATTCAAAACTAGATTGGACACTTCATCAAAAAGTGATTGTTAGGAGAAAGCCTGCATGGGAAAAACACAAACTAAGATGTCACTTTAATCTTTCCCTCATAGAGAATGGCTCAATAATTGAACTAAAATTATCCCTGACTTTCACAAATGTATTTCCTATAGGAACATAGTTGATGATTCTCAATAAGTTTGTTTCTAGGCCTGGTAAACACAGAAGGAATTTTATTTTGTGGAGCAGTAATACTGCAAACCTATAGCCTTGTTTTTTCAAAAGGTTCTGTTTTATATATATTTATGCTTATCTGATGAATATAAATACCTGATGCCTATATACCAAACAAGCATCTGTGTAAAAGTTAGTGTTGGGCAACACGATACGAATCTGTCACTATATCGATGCCAAAAAGTGATAAAACAAGTGTTGCTGTACTTGTTAATTGTGGTGTAACTTCTTCAGGCAAGAAATGACGGGAGAGGTGGATAGAGAGTCCATTTCTTTTTCTCCCTCCCACCTGCCTAGATAATCTGATCTCAATAAAGGGCCGAGATCTCAGCGAAGGACTTAGACTGGTGGCTGGATGTTTTAGCTCTTTGGGAGATCTTTCGCATAATACAATTATGGGAATGCTTATCTCCAGCATACGAGCCTTCCTACCTCAATATAGTCCTTTTCCATCCTACCCCTCCCCCAGGACCTGCACACCTCCAATATTCTGACTCCAATACCAGCATTGTTGGGGAGATAAAAGAGAACTTCTGGCTGGGAAGAACTGACTTGCAGTGTCCCAGCCGTGCAAGGAAGCCTTGCAAGGGATGAAGATGGAGCCGCTGTGAGAGCGGGCAGCGCTGCTGGGAGCACTGGGCTGTATGGAGCAGAAGAGTCCCGGGCACACAAGTACCACGGGCTGCACCTCTACCAGCAAGACAGTGCCAGGATACGGGCACAAACACGGTCCTGCGGTTGTTCAGCAATGGCTAGCGTGCTCTCTGACATGGACTCGGGTTCAGGCCAGCTAGCACTCCCCAAGCCAATGCTCCAGCTCCATTTAGGAAGCTGTAAGAGAAATAGATGAGGCCACCTTTATTTAAAGAGTATCTAGCTGTGTGCAAACTGCCTCTAAGGCCAGAGAGTGGGCTATGGTCTGTTTAATTTACTAGTCTAAATGTAGTGATGGATATCACAATAGCAATGACACTTCATGGCTTTAACATCTTTTGGTACCATGTACATTCAGCTTTGCAGTGCTACTACACAGTGGAATATCTGCCTTTAACATGGAGGAGCGGTGCATCCAGCCACGCGTGTGGTTGTCTGTGTGACTGCTATAGTTATGCTGAGAGAAATACACGTTAGGTCCAGGCTTATGCACGCACACCTTATAGTGGAAAATCCACCTCTCTAATCCTGTATCTCTAGAGGGCTATTTAAAATGTTTTTTAGCAGTATAAAGGTGCGATATTGTGCTCACTAATTCTTAGGACTGCTTGTGGCAGGAGAAGTGTTCTTCTCATCTCCTACTCCTGAGAAGTGTAAGGGAAATAAAGCCATAGTTATTAGTGCCTGGACTCTGAAATATGCCACTGCAATTTTGTTACTCCTGTACAGAGACCTGTTCATCAGCATCAGACTTTACATTGTTCCAAACCAATTCTGAATTCAGTTAATTGTGCATTTTTTTAAAACTCCCTTTCTGCATAAAAGTAGGTTTAAATATTACCTGAATGTGTGCCCCTTATAAATGAGGTTTTGGACTACATTGCTGGGTAGCCATCCCAGTTAATCTTATTTTGCTTTGTAAGTTTTAGTTGACATAAAAGGATATAGTTATCTCAGCAGACGCAGGATATGCAGCATTCATTTGTACCTTTGCACCCACTTCTTTATTTATGTCCCTACCTATAAGACCCATATAGCCCTGCTTGCCAGCACATGTCTGGGCTAAGACTATAAAAACACATAAGGAGGCACTCGCCTGGCTTTTCAAACGCCGGTCTCTCCTCTCTGCCTTTTCCACGCAGGAGGCAGCAGCGCCTCCGGGGCGGGCCGTGCTGCGCGCGGGTGGGAGCGGGGGACGCTGCTGACCAGCCCGCCGCCAGGCTCCGGCGAGCGTGCGCCCCCGAGCGGCCAAGGGCCGCAGCCTTTCTCCTGCCCCAGGACGCCGTGTGTCGAAGGCAGCTCCTCGGTAGCTGAGGCCCACCCTGACCCGCGCGGCCGCAAAGGCGGGCAGGGGCTGTAGCGGCGCGTTGCAGAAGGGTGACGTGCCAGCCTGGCTGGAGAGGAGCGAGCGGCAGACGTCAGTGATGGCAATCAGACACTCAGGCCAATACAACTGTCAAATGTCCAAAGTTGCCTAAGCCTTAAGCCCAGTCTTAAATCAAAGAGCCGCTACGAAAGCCTTACCTCTCCGAATCTCTCAAGCGCCTAGCAACCTAGCCCAGCCAGTGCCTGTGGCTTCACACAAAATACTCCTGTTTCTAACACCAATATGACATAATGTAGTCAACTGAGAAAGTTTGAAAGGTGAGATTTGTTTAATAAAAGTAAAGAAAGGAAAATACTCCCCAAACACTTTTCTTCTAGCTGTGCCTTGTTTGTCTTTGGACTCTATGGTCTTAGGATCGGAGTTGTTGTAATTCTGAACTTCAGATAAAGCCAAACCAGAGAAGAAGTCATGAGTAGAGTTTTGTCCTGGGTTCTCTGACATTCCCACTGAGGCCAGAAGTGTTCAGCTCTGTAGAGGTTTCGGTTCAATCTGCATTCACATTTGTAGTGGGATCAGACTGAGTGAGACGGGGTGATTTTTCTTCAGTTGCATTTCAGCATTAATGAATGCAAAACCTGAACTGATTAATAACCAGTGTGTTGAAGCCCCAACTGACTCAGGAATAAATGATTAGCCAATGGAGCTTGCTGTCAAAAGAAGTGATTGAGGACATGAACTGAATAGGATTAAATACATTTGACATCAGAATTTTAAAGCATGTTAGCAGAAAAGTACCGTGTACTGAGCATAAACCAATCACTGACTGAGAAGGTTAGGAACTAACTTCCCCATTAAGTAGGTTCTTCTACAAATGTACACTTTGATTATATTTCACTATGTTGTCTCTTACTCATTTCGTAGCATTCAGTTCCAGGGAGAGGGAGAAGGAAAATAAAGGAAAAAGACAGCACACTTTGGACTCCATTGGAAGCTGCTAGGAATAACTTGCTCAGATTCCCTCAGTATAGGGCGAAATAACAGTCCTGAAAACAGGGGTGTTTTCACCTCTGTGGAGGCCGCAGAGCCAGCAGTGCCTTAGGCACACCCTGTGAAGGGGCAGTGGCATCAGGGAGCAGGGGGTAACAGAGGCAGGTTCTATCGGGCAGTTTGGACACCGGTTGGGACGCTGGCAGCTGCTTGGGCTGAACTTTCCAACCTGCCCATAGCACAGCCCTACCCTGACCACGGAATGGGAACCACTGCCTAGGCAAGTTGTCAGTCTGACTCAGTCTGGCAATAGCCCTAACAGCAATTTATGGCATTTTTAACAATGTAATCAGTTTTGATAATCCTAATTCATGTGTACCTCTACAGATTTGTTAAGATAACTTAACTGTTATTAAACTTCTGTGCAGGTAAAAAGGTATAAAAACCCCAAATGACTAAGAAAACCAATTGTTGTAATTTTTTGGTGTTACATCAGCCTTTAATCCTTCATTTCAGGAAACGTGATGTGAAAGAACAGGACGACCTATAGTGGAGTATTGTATTGGAAATCAGCCTGTGTACAGCACTGGGTCTGGTCATTTTAGCGTATTCTGCCAAATACGTTGTGTCAAATATCTTATACCAAATGGCAACTCATTCCAAGAGTTGTGCCGCCCACAGAAATCATCTGTCTCTGTGAAAAATCATAAGGCGTTAAAAAATTGTAATACTTGAATCCTGGAAGGAAATCCTGGAATTGCAAGCCCAGGAGAGAATTTTATTTTGCAGATTGTGTGCCAGGCTTTTTCTGAATTATTATCACAGATGGTGAAAAATTCCCATGGCCTTATCCTCATGTTCTTTTTCATTCCAAATGGAGTCCTTTGTGAAATACCAGCATGACTGCATATGTCTGAACTCTGACTGTCCACTTAAACGTATGCTGCACTTCAGTGGTGTGGTGTCCAGGAGAGAGTGTTGGGCTCGGTTTCAGGAGATGTAGAACAATTTATTTACACCCCGAGGCCGCTGACACCTTGCCTAGTATTATCTCTGCTAGACTATACCACTAAACTAGAACAGTCAGAGTTGAAACACAGTCCATCATGCTGTGCTTAATCCAATAGAGCTGCAAGATTCATGTCAATTCCCTCAGCTCTCCCCAGTGATCTTTCAGCTGCAGGGTTAGGGGGTTCTGCTTGCTGATTCAGTGGAAAATGGCATGTGGCTGGGTCTGCGATCTCTTGGTCACTGGTCTGATGGATGACCTCAGAGAAGATGCTTCAGCTCCCTCTCCCTCTCACTTACGGCTTGATAAAATGGGGAAGAGATAGTGGTGAGGTCCCTGTAATTAGTTTCTATCCTGGTGAAAGATCTCCAACGACGATCTATTTCTCAGTAATTAGGGTGAGCCTCTTTAACTAACGGGAAAGCCAAATTTGAAGATACTCAGGTGATGTTATATCTTAGACCTCAGACTTTCTTACGTTTGCATCAGCAGTTATATAATGCCTCTTTATTACTTGGCATAATAGGTATTCAGAATGAATTTTGAAAGTACATAGTACCAGAGATGTATAAAAGAAATCAGGGGAGCTGCGGATATTATTACAGTGGGTGTGAAACTTTTTATCTGCTGTAAGTTTGGGATGAAAGTACTGCTCACGCTTCGCAGCAAAGGAGTGGGTGAATTTTAGAAGGGGTGCGGGGGCAGCTGGGCGGAGCGGGCGCAACCTTTCTGGCGCGCCGGCGGTTCGTACCCGACCGGGGCAGAGCTGGGCGCCCAGCCATCCTGCCCTCACCCCTCGCCCTCCCGCGCTGCCTCCGTCACTAACCCCCGGGTGACAGCCCGTCCCTCTGTGCAGGGGTGATTTACCTCCATGCCTGCTGGTGGAGTACGAAACAGCTGGAGCGTGCTTATGCACTTGGCATTCGATGGGCTTTTTGGTGAGTAGTGGCACAAGCCGTATCTAAGCGGTACCGGTACAGAGCCTACAAGCCGTATTGAAATAGATCCGTTCCACAGCAAATGTGATTTTGTGCTTCCTAATTAAGCAATTAGTCTGAGTTTTGCCTACTACTTCGCAAGTGTCAGGGGACAAAGTTGAGAACAAGTGCATGCTGTATTTGTATCTGGAACTGAGAGCTAAAGGGCTGTGCAGAACTGACAGTATGCAGAGTTGATTTCCAGATTAATGTTTGGATGCATTTGAATGGATAGTTATTTTTACTTTTTTCTTCACTGATTTGATATAACCTGGTTTGAACCCCCCCAACAGAATAAGAATACATACAGATTTAAAGAAAGTCTTGGCTGACTGCTCTCTCTGAGTGTCCTTGAAGTCCTTCTCTATTCTTATTACGAGACTGTTCTTTTCCACTGGGAAACACATGTTTTCCTGTAACTCTAAACTCGTAAGAGTCAAATGTCAAGAAAACTAGGACGGTTAAATAAAAACTGATTTGCACAATCTGAGACTGACAGCTATTTCATACACTTTGGGCCAGTCTATGGAAATGTTGAAAAATTAATAACCATATTAATTAATAACCATAATAAAATTCATCTCCGGTAAAATACACTCATTGCATTCCATCTAAATGATACTAATTTTATCCACTGAAAACAGGGCTTGAATAAACCTTGGTTCATTCACAGAAAAGAAACCAACCTTTTTGCGTAATAAAGTGATAGGAAACTGGTTCAGTATGAGCATGTACTCATTTACCAGATGTTATTTTATTATTATATGTATCTATGTGTGTAGATAATTAGAGGCCTAATCCAGAGAAGCCCAGAGAGGGAGAGTCAGCATTGTGCTGGGTGTTACATCGGTTCTGCACCACTGAGGAATCCACTTTCTTTAAGGAGATTCCCCAGGAAAGCAATGAAGGGAGTGAATGAGCTGCTTTACACAAGTGGGAAGACTCTGGTCATGCACGTCTAAAATGTGCCATAGAAAAATATGTGATTGCCCATTTTATGGCCTGTTGGCCTTTACATGGAGTCTGCTTCTAGCAAAGAACATTTCTAAGGTATTGTATGCAATAAATGAATCCTCTAGGCTCTTGTTTTCAATGTTGCATGCACTTCTTTAGTGTGAAAACATCTGTGGAGGCTTCATGAGCTAAAAATTCTCTGAGGTGAGGTGCTGAGACTCTAGGAAACAAAACTGTTAATGTTGTACCTCTGGGCATCTGTACTCCTGCTCTTCTATATTCAAAATCAATGTATGACAAAAATGTGGTTTTAGAAGACCCACTGTATGCAAGTGGCTATTAAAATGGTATTAATGGTATCATAGGCAAATTGGCATTTGTTAAGCACATGGGTAGTATTATTAGCATGACATATGCCTGGCATTTGAGTGACAGTCATCAGTATATCTAAAACAGAAGGTGCCTTCTTCATGGGTCAGTTCTCTGCTGAAATCTGTAGAGAGTTGAACTGAAACTAAATAGTTATCGAGTGCAATTTGAAGAAACTACCTGGTCCCTACATCTCCCATGTAAACCTGAGATTGAAGGAAAAGCTGCAGTTGACTGAGGAGGCTTATTCAACAAAAACAACTGAGGTGATGCAGATGCCTTCATCATGCAAATAAAAACATGTAATAGCAGCCAGCACACCTGCAGTGTGATAAAGTGCCTGGTGTGTATGCGGCAGCAGCTCCGCAGGCTGTGTACTGTGTGTTTGGAAACTAAATCTTTCCTTCTCCTATTGACTTCTTGCCCTCTGGTACATTGAGTTGGCTGCTTGAGACGCTTTCACTAAGTACAAAGTCAATTGACTGTAAGTGGTGATGAAGAAAACGTTGTGTGATTAATATTACAGTTCAAGCTCTTCTGATCAGTCACAGAAAGAGCAGTCAAATAAACTCAACTTCATTTCAAAGAGTCACACACTGTTAATGGTGGAGAGTCTGCCTGGAGCCTAAAGGGAAAAACAAGCCACTTGAGGCAAATCTCTCTTCTTTTACATAGAACAAACTAGTTGAGCAGTGTTAAAAGCTGCCTATTGATTTGTGCTCGGACTGAAAGCCATGCAGTGATGTAAATGAAAATGTGTCAAGAGTCAATATTGATTTTTTTTCTTTTTCTTCTTGTCCTTTTTTTAAAGCAAGGCCACCCCTCTTGGGAAATACTGTTAGCTATACTGCTAGGCTTGTCAGTGAGTGAAGTAAGACCCTTTTCCACAAGACTACATATGTTCAGACATCAAATTTCCTTCTTTTACTGAGGTAATATGGACAGCATGCTGAGAGCAGCTATGTTGACAAAATTTCTTTTTTGAGAATATTGTTAGGTGAAGAAAAAGAATAAATCAAATGTTAGAGAAGATAAATTTGCTGGGCTGAGCTTGCAGGCTAATACTTGCAGAGTAAACCAAATTTTTTTAAAAAATCTGTGCTTGCAATAAATTTATGTAACAATATAAATTATACTCAGCAAGAGTTAACGACAGGGGAGGGTAGAAAGGGAGTCCTGCTGTCCCAAGAGAGATGTGTACTAGACCTGGCAAGAGTTTCCCTTCAGAAAGATGGAGGCGCCAGCAAGAGGCCCTACAAGAGCTTCACAAGAGTGAAGGCAAGCAGAAGAGAAATGGGTGATCCCTGACACGTAATCCAAATATATTATTTGTTGAGTTTGCATTATCCTCACCTAGGGATATACAAAGCAGTTTAGGAAAATACAACTAGCAGCTGCCTGTTTTTTTCCCCTGAAGAATCAGATGCAAACTGCAATAACCACTGTTCTCAAAATCAATGTTACAGCTTTTTCTATAAGATGACAAACTGCAACCAGGCTCTTTTAACCGAAATTTCTACTCTGCTACCTCTTATCAAGTAATATTCTTCCAGTTATTCCATCCAATTTGGCAACTAGTTGTCTACACCTCAGTTAGAGGTGACAACAGGATGTGGCAGACAGCCTATTGCAGCTCTGATCTTCTAAGAATGAACGAAGGTCCACAAGGGAGGGTTGTATTTCGTGTGGAGGCAGCCTTGTGAGAGATGCTTTTTACTTTATTGGCACTTCTTAAGGCCTTGGATATTTCCACAGCTCCTAACTTTGCTTCCTGGACAGAAGAAACACTGTTCCATCTGCGGTGGTTGCTTCTTTCTCTCCATTCACCCATCTCTACAAGCCTCTCTCCATGAAAGAACATTTCTCCTGGCTTTGTGTCTGCCCCCAAGAAATCCTCACCTCAACTGCAGTTTTCCCAGAGTGACAAAAGAACTATTTCAAACTGAAAAAAAAAAAAGCAGAAATGAAATTCTAAATTGCGTAGGGACCAAGCACCACAGCAGTAAACCAGCAATCTTCTAGCTACTGGCAGAAAAAAGATGCCCCAAACAAATAGGAAAATGCTGTGGCAAATAAAAAGTGCAACCCCAAACACATTAAGTTTAAATGTAGAAATACTCCTATCAATTTCATGTTGATGAGGTTCAGGTTCCAGACGATTAAAATAAAAGTTCATTTTTAAGACTCCCACAGACTGAATTTGGGCTTTTATTAAAGGCTGCAACTGAGTTATATATGGATGCCTGGTTATTTGGGCTGCTGAACTGAAAGAAGTTGAATGACAGATGCACACATGGCTCCCTTTTTATTTATCACCATCTCAGACAGGTTTTTGACCCTTTATTTTCTTTTTCTTTTTTTTTAACTTTTTGTTGCCAAAGAGAATGAGAACCATAGTAGTAATTTTTTTTTTTTTTAAGAGAAGAACATAAGGATGATAATATCTTCTGTATAAACTAGATGTAATTTGTCACAAATCAGGAGAGGAAGGCAATATTGACATTGTTCATGCATTCTGCCTGGATTGTCAGGCAGGTTGCTTTCAATTTTATGTTATAGCCATTCAGACTTATTATTATTAAAATTCAGGCAGAGGGAGACAGAAGAAGATACGAAATTATTCCACAGCTAAGTTCTGTACATAACATGCAGAGATACTCAGTGGAATTCTACAATAAAAGAAATTAACAAGAAATATGAAAGGCAAAACACTTATGAATTGGATGCATTTTATAAATCTGTTTTAAAAATGTATGAATGGGAATGATTTGACATTAACTACTTTCCAAACATTTTACTCGTCTCATAATAATATTCTTTGCATAAATGATTTTATTTTGTCAACATCACAATTACCAGTGCTGTCTCACTGGTCTTTTTTCTGGAAACAATAACTGAAAAGAATATGAATGATTTCAGACCACTTTGGAAACACCTATTTCTTCTGTACATCTTAAGAACTAAACAGGAGAAGGGCTGTAGGTTAGACTCACTTACATACTCAGGCATATAGAAAACAGGTACTGACATGTAAAGAATTTAACTAATATATCCCAGAATCCTCAATCCCTGGTGCGGTGCTCCACCTTGGAACTGCACAGGAAGCCACCTGAACTAACCAGGAATAAAATAAAAGGGAAAGAAGCATCTGCCTCTGGCCAGACAGCCACCTCCTTTCTCCTGCTACACTTGATTGCAAACTCTGACCTACAGCTACGTGCCAAAGCCTTCTTTCTGTATTTGATGAAGCAGACACAATGATATTTCTCATTTTTCCTTTGTATTTCTTTCATACATTCATTTGTTCATTCACCTGCTGTGAATAGAGACTTGTGATCATTTGTTCTGGAGTGGGGACTTGAATCTTGATAACCCAACTGAGTGACCTAGCTGTTAGCAATACTTAATCATGTAACTTAACACTGGCCTTAGACATGTTCTGAAGGCAACTCTGTGATCCAGCATGGCTGGAAAAATGGGTTGATGATTGCCTCGGTTGAAAATTCATCTTTAGGGACTCAGGATCTTTGGTTTGTTCTAGGACTCTTACCTGGAGTGCCATCACTTCTCTTTAAGCCTGCCCAAAAAGAGATACTGACACAGTTCTAGCATCTCCTCCACCCAGGGGATGAGAAGCCAATCCAACACCAGTACAGCATCAAAACAACACAGTTGTAGCTGAGTTTTGAGCTTTCTGAGATGCTGTTTGACTTTTGGGGGTACCCAGAGAGGCAGTGGTCTGACCAGATGATGACCTAGCGGACATTTAGTACCAGAAGGTGCACCAATGCAGACTCAAGCTGCAGCACATGAGGGAAGACCTCCTTTCCTGGAATTCCTCCTGCTGCACCTAACCAGTCACCTGGAAGGTGAGGACTCACAGGCTTCACCAGCCAGGGGAGAGGGAACGGCTTACTTACTTACTTACATGTTTAATTCAGAGCAGTCACTTTAAATAACAAGTAGTCTTTGAAGCAAAGAGCAGAAAACAGGTCTCCCTCCCAGCTGAGCGCCCTAATTGCTGCCCTATGGTCATCCTCTCTCCTGCTCTCTGGCCCAAGCAATCCTTAATTATTTAATGTAAAATAAAGCAGATTTCTTGGGAGAAGCACAGAGTGCTCGGTCCATCTCTCTGTCTCTGGGTATTCGTGTATGCATCTGCATATGTAAAGACGCCGGTCCATAGATGGAGAGGTTGCAATTCTCTTGGGAGGTGAGATATGTGAGTTTGAATCCTTTTGGGCTGGAGGGCAAGGGAGGATTAATTTTGTTTTGCTCATAATCTTATACTAGAAGAGGGTTTTAATGGGGGGGTTGAAGGAGGATAGTAGAATGACCTTGGGAATGTCGTATGCCTGGTAGTATTTGGTTGAATACTAAATTGTTGAAGGGGAGAGATGATGGTAAGGGAAAAGAGGCAAATCAATTTATCTCAAAACTGTATTGGTTAAATTAATCATTTAAATTGTCCAATACGGATGCTTTATAAGATGCACACTTTTATGTGTAAGTCACTTGTCTTTTTTACAGATGAAATGGTTTGAAGTCAGTATAATGATATGTCCCATTTCTCAACATAGGACACAGAGGGTAGATGTGATAATAGCTTATCTGTTTTTATTTTAAAAGGAATCTATTTGAAATATCAAATATATCTTCAAGATTCAAAAAAAGAAATAACAACATGGATGAAATAGCAGTTCTCTGAGAAAACTGTCCAAGAGCTCCACTTTGTCTGAGAAATCTTTATGCAAAACAACATAAACAATTGTGGTGTTTAATGTTTTCTTTGCTTGTTCAGGTGTTACATTCATGAGTGAATTCAAAGTGTAGAAGAAGAGGCTGTGCTTGAGTTTCAGAAAATTACATGATATGTACTCACATTTTGGAGAAAAGAGAAAGATGAAAAAGCATCACTCATTTTTCTCTCACCTAACTCTTTAACCCTCATTTATCATTTGCTTTATTTCAAGCACATGGTTCTGCCCTCTTGAATCCAATGCAGGGTCTTCAGTCGCTTACCGCTGGAAGTGGGAAGAGTCTGTCTGAGTCCCATTTGCTTTGGGGGTGTGACGCAGTGGTGAGAGGGAAAGCAGAGGTTTGTGTTTTGTTTACAAGTAAAGGAGACAGACATGGGGAAGGAAATATTGGGTGAATAAGAATAAAGATTATGCATGCAAAAGCCTTTCAGAAATCCTCTCTTTTCCCTCTACCCACCCCATGAAATTATTCTGGCTTTGATCCCATCTCCCTCCCTCTCCCTTTGTTCAGTGACACACAAGTATGTGACCCATGCCCTGAAAGGTATCAATTCCCATTTCTTTTCCTGCTCAACTCAGATCAGGAGGAGGAACCATTTAAAAAGCAATGGTTATGAAATGGATTTTTAATGTGAGCTCAGTACTTTTTGTGAACATTCACGCCAAAAGAATTTAACCTGCCTGATTACTTAGAAACAAAAGCAAATACAAATAGACTGGGAACACAGTTAAAATGTGATTTCTAATTTATTGTAGTGGTTAGGACCACATTCTAACTCAATTTGCCATGCTCTCCGTGATTACTGTAGGCTTGTCAATGAGAAAAACTCTTCCCAGTGAAATATCTAGATTCTTGCCCTTAAATAAAACAGTATTGGTTATGCCTTCTAACCAAGGATATTGTTTACAGGGCAGATAACTATTAAGTCTTCTTTCCTTTAGTGACTACATGATTTATTTCCTTTTGCAACTGCACTTAGATGTACTAAAACCTCTGTTGACTGTTTATAATCTTCTCAGTGCCTTGCTCCAGTATGTGAATGCAGCACAGTCATATCATAACAGCTAAGTATGGAGCAGAGTCCAAACTACTGGTCACCTGCATTGAATAGCTGTGTAGTCTTTTTATTGTTTGTTTTCTGCTCTGTAGCAGAGCAGATAAAGATGCTCAGGGAATAGTGTATTATTGGACATGGGTATAAAGACTTCGTCCACCTAATGGAACAATTAACTCTACCATTCTGCTGCTCTTGATCTGCAGAATTTTGCTTTAAGATTAGAGTGATAAGGTGAAGATTAACACCTCTGGGTCAGTGGGGCTGATGAGACATGATTTATTAATCCTCAAAGAAAACCTTAATTGGACACTGGAGCACTCTTTCCTTCATTGTTA
Organism: Phaethon aethereus; assembly: GCF_964289735.1. Classification (NCBI taxonomy): domain Eukaryota; kingdom Metazoa; phylum Chordata; class Aves; order Phaethontiformes; family Phaethontidae; genus Phaethon; species Phaethon aethereus. The sequence goes on along the minus strand of NC_138576.1, from coordinate 55,031,836 downwards.
AACACTGCCGATTCCCCAGATAATTAGGGTAGATGGTGAGTATGATAGAGACTTATTGTAATTAGATGCACCAAAACTAAGGTAATGATTTTTTCCCCTGGGAACACCGTGTGTTATTTTTTCTAGATAAATCAGTGCTGATGTTTGTGAACAACTGAAAAACATCCCCTACAAATGGTCATCGACTACCCAAACATAACTTATAGATGAGAGCTAGAGAACACGATTCATAAGAATACTTTGATTTAGAGGAACTGTCTTAAATCCTGGCCTTCAGAGCACAGAGAATTTACTCTGCAAGGACGTTAATGAGCAGGTTGATTTATTCTTATTTTTTTATCTATCATTACTCATTCTTTCATCAGGTTCTTTCCATTAAGAGGCACTGATTTATAGGAAGAAGTGTGCCTCTAAGGAGTTTGGTAGGTTTTGAAACCAAATCTCAGAAATATTTACTTTTTCAAAGAAACATCTTTTTGCAGGCAGTATAATAAATGGGTTCATTATAATGCAGCATGCAGCTGAAGGTGGGAGAAAAGTCTGCAGGCATACAATTCTAGCTACTGTACCCCAGGCTCAAGAAACAGATCTGTGTGACTTGAGGATTCATTAAGACGCTTGGTGTAGTGCAGCCCTGATGAAATAAGTTAACGTTCTCATTAGGAGGTTGGAGCAATCATTTGGAAAAAGCCTCCTTTGCTACATTTGTTTACTGTGTCACAGGAAGCATGTCGTCAGTCAACTGGGATAATCACAGTTAGCATTTTACATAGTTACAAAGCAAACTAATAAACCAGATTGTCAAATTATGTCAATCATGTCTAAACATCAACAAGCAAATTGCTATCTGCAGATGGGAAGTTTGTAAAAAAGCCTAGATACTCAGTATAGTGTGAACAGCACATATTGTGAGATCGTGATTTAAGACCACAGGGCCAAGTGCAAGGTCCTGCACATAGGTTGGGGCAATCCCAAGCACAAATACAGGGTGGGCGGAGAATGCATTGAGAGCAGCCCTGAGGAGAAAGACTTGAGGGCGTTCACTGATGAGAAGATCAACATGAGCCGTAAATATGCGCTTGCAGCCCAGAAAGCCAACCATATCCTGGTCTGTATCAAAAGCAGCATGGCCAGCAGGTCAAGGGAGGCGATTCTGCTCCTCTACTCCACGCTGGTGAGACCTCACCTGGAGTCCTGCGTCCAGCTCTGGGGCCCCCAACATAAGAAGGACATGGACGTCTTGGAGTGAGCCCTCAGCATCAGAGGGCTGAGAGAGCTGGGGTTGTTCAGCCTGGAGAAGAGAAGACTCCAGGGACACCTTACAGCAGCCTTCCAGTACCTGAAGGGGGACTACAAGAAAGCTGGAGAGGGACTTTGTGGTGGGTTGACCTTGGCTGGAGGCCAGGTACCCACCAAAGCCTCTCTATCACTCCCCTCCTCAGCTGGACAGGGGAGAGAAAAATACAAAAAGAAGCTTATGGGTCGAGATAAGGACAGGGAGAGATCATTCACCAATTGCCATCATGGGCAAAACAGACTCAGCTTGGGGAAATTACTTTAATTTATTGCCAATCAAATCAAAGCAAGAAAATGAGAAATAAAACCAAATCTTAAAACACCTTTCCCACACCACTCCCTTCTTCCTGGGCTCAAACTTTGCTCCTCTTTGCTTCTCTACCACCTCCCCCTGCAAGTGGCACAGGGGGACAGGGAATGGGTCAGTTCATCACACGTTGTCTCTGCTGCTCCTTCCTCTTCACAGGAGGACTCCTCACACTCTTTCCCTGCACCAGCGTGGGGTTCCTCCCACGGGAGACAGTCCTCCATGAACTTCTCCAAAGTGAGTCCTTCCCACAGTCTGCAGTTCTTCACAAACTGCTCCAGCGTGGGTCCCCCGTGGGGTCACAAGTCCTGCCAGCAAACCTGCTCCAGCCTGGGCTCCTCTCTCCACGGGGCCACAGGTCCTGCCAGGAGCCTGCTCCAGCGTGGGCTTCCCACAGGGTCACAGCTTCCTTCGGGCATCCCCCTGCTCCGATGTGGGGTCCTGCCCGGGCTGCAGGTGGAGATCTGCTCCCCCGTGGAGCTCCATGGCTGCAGGGGCACAGCCGGCCTCACTGTGGTCTTCCCCAGGGGCTACAGGGGAATCTCTGCTCCAAAGCCTGGAGCCCCTCCTGCCCCTCCTGCTTTGCTGACTTCGGTGTCTGCAGAGTTGGTCCTCTCACATGTTCTCACTCCTCTCTCTGGCTGCAGTTGCTCTGTGCCCTCTTTTACCTCTGTTCTTACCTCTGCTCCCCCAGAGGTGCTGCCACCGTGGCTGATGGGCTCGGCCTTGGCCAGCGGTGGGTCCGTATTGGAGCCGGCTGGTGTTGGCTCTGTCGGACACAGGGGAGGCTTCTGGCAGCTTCTCACAGAAGCCACCCCTGTAGCCTCCCCTGCCCAAAACCTTGCCATGCAAACCCAATGCAAATTTTTTACAAGGGCGTGTAGTGATAGGACAAGGGGTAATGGCATTAAACTGAAAGAGAGGAGATTTAGATTAGATATAAGGAAGAAATTCTTCACTATGATGGTGGTGAGGCATTGGAGAATGTTGCCCAGAGAAGTTGCAGATGCCCCATCCCTGGAAGTGTTCAAGGCCAGTTTGGATGGAGCTTTGAGCAACCTGGTCTAGTGGAAGGGGGATTAGAACTAGAAGATCTTCAAGGTCCCTTCCAACCCAACCCATTCTATGATTCTATGATTCGACTATCCAGGGGAATGCGACTTTCCACTGTGTGGCTCTTCCACCTGCTTCTCCTACCCCATCACTGTACCCACCACATTATTGTACTGGTGTATTAGTTGTCTTCTTGTTGATTCTGCTGGAGTCCTGAGGATTTATTGCAACTTCACACCCAGACTGACTTCCCAAGACTCTAGCCAGAGGAGAGATGAGAATCAAGAAGTGGTGTCGGAATTTTTTCTGCTAAAGACAGAGGAAAATTATACGTATTCCTCCCCAGCCCTGCTGGGGACTGAAGTCAACTTTTAGCCCAGTGATCCTGATGTCAGCTTTGTGAGTGACAAATCCTTTTGGCACTTGTCATCTTTGCACCAGATGCCACCCCAGGGGGGTGGGGACCTGTTTGTGCTGATAGTTGCTGAGTGCTTGTGTGATTTCACCCCTGCCCAGGCTGATACATAAGGGACAAAAGAATGAAGAGTTTAAAAAATGCTATAAAGCTTTCAGAATGCTTAAATAGACTGAAGTGAAGATTGCACAAGGAAGTAAGATAAAAAGTAAGACATAAATCTGCAGAAAGAACAAAAGATCTATTAAATTAATCAATAGGTCTTTTACAGTGGCAAATATAATTTAGTTAAAGAAAACACAGACAGTGCAAGAAGAATATAATGAGTTTTCCACCTCCCCTAAAAGCAAAGATTGAGATGAACAGTTATTGACTGGCAGGTATGTTTTTCAGAGAGGAAAATTGTGCTCTGGAGGGTGGGTCTCAGATCTGTGCTGAAGCTATAGAACTCCTTGCACCATACTGTCTCACAGGAACATGGCCTTTGACTCACAGCAGAGAGATACCACCTTATCAGGAATGCTGGAACATAACACACACCAAAGCCAGTTTCTGTCTTTTCCTATATTAGAAGGAAATAGCAAGGAATAGATATATATGAATTCCTCAGCACCTTTATCTGTCCTTTGGGAACATGATGAAACAATGGGAGAAAAAGTAATGTGTATTGTAAACAGGGACAACTGTTAGGGCACCAGGTAATGGGAAGACCTGTTATTTAGGTACCAGTGTAAGTCACTCTTTCCAGTAGGTAAGTCCCAAAGGGTTTGATGCTGGTTCCGCCGAAGACATAAACTGGATTGTTCAGTCTCAATGAAATGTAGCTTTGCTTTTTACTATGAAGAGTATAGTGTATCTTTATACAAAAGTTTTTATACTCTGATACTGAAACCCCATCATTTTGATGGTCGTTCCTTACTGATGAATGACTTGTTTAATGCTGCATTGTTTTTCCAACAATTGACTCCCAGAGCTACAGATTCTCCTGCATCATTGTTGTATTGATTTCCACTGATCCATAATCATTATTTGGGATTCCTTCATTCATCCTCCATAACATGGACTGCTTACTCCATATTGTGGTTTTTCTTTACTAACCTCTCTTTGAAATACAGTCATGCGCTACCCACACCCCAGGAATTTGGAGACTCAGATTTCTGCAATAATTTTCCCCTGTAGCATCAAAAGACTTATCTCCAATATTATTAGTTATACTTTTACAACTTCCCAAGAGTTTGCCACAGTCTGAAATGAGGTACAGTGTGGACTGTCCCTCCTTCTAATTCTGAATGGTCATGGCCAAGCACATGCACCTGCTATTCAACAAGAGTTTCCTGAAACTTGGGCAAAAGGAAAGGCAGAAGCACTAAATTAAACTATTAGTGTAACACACAGAAGGGGTGGGGGTGAACAAACTTAACAAGTGTATCATGCCCAATCTGACTGGAGTACTGATGTTATTAATTTAAAGCTGAACCAGCCATCTGGGCTCTTTAGCATCCATGTATGTTATGTTGGAGTCTGATCCTCAGAAAGGGGGAACCAGGGAAAAGTTAATCTGCCATTCTGAAGACAGGCAATGATATTTCTTTTTCTCAGTGTGAAGCAGCCTTTGCTGAGCAGGATTTTAGGAGGCTCAGGGGGTCTGTATGTGCTAGCAGGCACAGAGGTTCATTTTAACTTCATTTGGGCCCTTTGGGAGAGAGTAAACACATAGAGCGTCTGTCTTTCTTCACAGCTTCATCATAAACTTCCAGAGGAGCATGAGCCTGACAAACCTTGCTGTACAATTCTAATTAAAATAGATCTTCCTTTAAAAAAATCGATTCCATTAAAAAAAAAAACCCTCCACACTTCTGCTTCAATCTGAGTCTCACTAGAAAGACATGTATCAGTAAGCTGTTGGATCTTGTGAAAAAACATGCACAACCTGACTGATTGATTTTAAAATGCAATCAATCAGAAATCACACTTGACTTTTTTGATTGGAACTTAATTTGATTTGGAATGAGTTTGTCTCCTTGCCTACTATTAATTAGCAATAATAATAGTATTGTTGTTCTATAGGAATTTCAAACAGATCTGCCTTCCTATAAGGCAGATGGTTGGTACAGCTCAAAGCACTCCCAGTCGCAGCAGAGGTCTCGGCTCCATTACTGCTGTTAGCTGACGGGGGGAACAGTGGTCACCTGAACAGAGCAAGAAGTTGTCCGTGGAACGAGTTCATGTGTTCCAAGCTGCAACCCGAGAGACAGCCACAGGCAGGAGGGGCTGTGGCATTCGCGTAGCATTGCAGCCAGCAAGGCTTGGGTGTTGGGGCACTGCAGGGAAATGTATAGGAATGCGGTAAGGTAGCAGTTAGAGCCTGCTCTAGAATTCCAGGTATTAAACTGGTGTCAAACAATCTGATCCACATTTTTATGTAAAGCATTAAGCCAGACCTTCCTTGGCCGAAAGCAAACTCAATTGCATTATCTTCTGTTTGTTCAAGGGATAAGCCTAACAGCTGTTCTTGTTGTGTAACGCTTATATCTTTAGAGGGGGAAGGTCTATGTGTGGGGCTTGGCCCTTCAGTAAGCTCGGAAGGCGCGGGATGCACAGCGCTGTGCAGAGCAGCCTCTCACTGACAGGAGACGACTGGGTGGATGGCTTAATTTCTTTTTATTTACCTTTACACTGCTGACTAAATACTAGGGCTTTCCACTAATATTCAGATGACAGACTTCATTTCAAAGCAAGTATTTGTTATTTTCATAGATGGAAAGAATGTGTTAGTATTCTAAGAGATACAAGAGATTTTTTTCTTTTTTTGCCTGGTGCATCAAAACATACAAACACATTCATAGTTCTACGGCTGATTTCTCCAATGTACCCTGGTAGAGATGTGAGTATTTAGGACACGGAGTGTGAATGTACATGGAATGTTGGTTTCTTTTTAATCAGCCTTGTTCTTCACACAGCAGTGTGAATAAAGCCTGAAGCTGGGCACTGTGAAAACCAGACTAGCACCTTTGGGGAAGGCTGAGCAGATGCTTAGTGCCAGTTATTATGTAGTACTAGCCTAAGGATGCACACAGACACCCAGGACCTGCACAGGGAGCCCCTAGGGATCTCAAGGTGGTCAGGTGCAGGGAAATGCCCTCTCACTGGGTCTTACTAGGCTGGACTAGGTAGCGAGGAGGACCAGCTACGTGGCTTGTCCCTGGTGGCCTGGTAGTGTAGGCAGATTGGGCAGGAGCCTGACAGCTTCTCCCTGGGAGCAGCTTCCTACCAACAGGCAACTGGGGAGAAGCAGTGGCCTCACAGCAGGGAAACAAACACTGTTTGTCTAGGATAAATGTACTTGCCTAAAAGCTTTCTCCTGGAGTTCCAGCAGGACCACGGGAATGGTTCCTCTGACATGGGGTAATCTGAGAAGCCTACTATTGCTGAGGATATTTTGGCATCTTTTCTGCAGGTATCTTTAGCTGGCAAGGGCACTGAACCACCACCTTTCAGAGACAAAAAAATACACTTACAAATAGAAAGGGGAAGGACAAAAGCATCCATTGCTGTGGAAAGCAAGGTTGTCTTTATATATAAAAATTTGACTCCATGGTACCTGTGTACCTACTACGTACCTGTGTTTTACAAAACATAAATTAGCAACTTCCTTAGCTCACCTAATACAACATAAAGACATGCCTACAACCGCATCATCTGTTGGGTAACTATTAATTGGACAGCATTAGGATCATTAACTTGGAGGTAAGAGGTGCCCTGTCTCATACCCCAGTCTCCAGAATTCCGATTCTGTTGATAATAACAATGTGGCTACTGACACCCTTCCACCCACTTGGATTTTTATTTGTGATCAGTCCCACTGAACTACTAAATACATTAAATTTAATCAAACACAACACATTTAATGTTCTTAGAAGAGTAAAAGTGCCTGCCATTCTCAAGAATGAGAATTGCTCAAGGAAGTAATACAGGACATTAGTATATTAATGTACACAAAAGTCACAAATATTTCTAGAGAAAAATAAGGTGGTTAGTTGGTAGCAAGAATATTGACAGAGTCATGAGAGAAGCATCTTCAAAGACCGAAGGATTAAAGTGAACCTGCAGATAGGACAGAGTGCTACTTGAAAGAAAACAGTGAATTAACCCATAGCTGGTACTAGGAAAATAATGTTAGGAAATACTGTAATATTGTTTCCTTATCCTAGGCTGTGATTTTGCATTTGCAGAAAACGGGGCCTGTTGCAGAGATGCCAGGAGGCGAATCGTTCGCCTGAGTGGCTGTCAGCACAGGGGAAGGAGCATGGTGCTGCCATCCATCCTTCAACCTGACGGGGCCTCAGGTGAGGACATGGCCCTGCTCTGCAGCACAGGCAGCTCCATCACAGTTTCTCACAGCTGGCTGGTCAGCATGGTTACCACCTCACGGACATGGATGTTTAAGCACCAAGTCTTCTTTGCATAAGGGGAACCACAACTGGACAGAAATGGCCACAAGTGCTCTCCCACCAGAGCTTCTCCTTCTTCCTCCTCTTTTGCAAGAGGCCTTCAGCCAAGGAGCCCTGGGAAGGGGCAGGACACAGATGTGCCACAGGGGCAGAAGGGGAAACTATTTGGGACCAGTGTAATTGAGTCTGCTCTTGTACCAAACAGTGAGGTTAAAGTTTTCCTCCAGGCTAAGCTACGATCCAGCTCGAGTCAATTAGCACATTGGTTTAGGTGTAAAGCTACCTACATATATTTTTACATGGAAATCTTCTGCCTCGTAGCCTGCTACCTGGTAATTGCATCCGCAGAGCAGAGTGAGGGATGGCAGGAATGGTGGTAAGCATGTTATGGGAGTAAAGCAAGACGAAGTCAATCATCATAGACATTTGCTTAAAAATATATTGTATGTTCTGGCATGGAAAAAGACTAGTGTCTCCTTTACACTCTGCAAGGTGAAGTAATTGAGAAGCTGTTCCATTCTGATACTGCTGCAGCCGGGAAGCTATGAGATGAACTGCCTGAAAAATTGACTTCAAGGAGTCAGACTTAAAGTCTATAAAAGAGGATCCTTCTCTGAACTTAACCAGCATAGCACGTAATTCACTAAGCTTTAATGGTGAATGTATGATGTGGAAAAAATTATTTACTATCCCATCTTCCCACCTAAAAAAAAAAAAAGAGAGAAAGAAAGGAAAATAGAAATATTTCTTACATAAATTTTAGTTACATCTTCTGGTGAAATGGCAGCATGAAAAGAGTAATTAGGGTTCAAGGTCAAAATGAAATTCCGTTCACATCTCAGTCCTTCACACATCATTCTGCAAAACGAGAGAGCTGAATAGAGGAAGAATTAACTGATTTCTTTTAAGTTTAGTAATTGCAAATGCAAAATGAATATCATTTTGCAGACATGGTGCCAGAGGACAGCGCAAGCTAACGAAATAATGGTAGCCCTGATAAATAATTTATGCACAATATCAAAAGCTGAACGAGATAAAGAAATGGAGAGCCCATTTGAAAATTTGGAAATTGCTTGAAGCTCTTCCTCCAGTGACTCCCAAGAGGATGAGCACGGAGCACTAATAATCTCTGTGACCGTATATAATTCATAAACTTTCTCTCATTTTTTTTATTTTCAATGCTTACAGTTTATAGTTAACAAAGGAACGAAGAGTGGAAAAATCCTGGTAGCAGTTGAGAGGAGAACATAAGCCAGCTGATTCCTCCACTTAGTCTATTCATAAAGGGCATCTGTTTTCATCCCAAATGGCACATATATCTGCCATTAAACTTAGCACATTGAAAACAGAAAAAAAACCCTTCTGCTCACATCCTCATGCCTACTTTATACTTGAATTTTTAAGACAGCTTTTACAATGTGAGATTTTAACACAACAAAAGCCATTTCAGGATAATTTTTATTAACAGTATTCTGTTGCGGCTCTTGGTTAACATTCAGACTGTATGTGTTATGGATTCATTCAACGGCAGTAGAGCAAACGCAGAGCAAACCAGCGGATGCTATCTGAAGGCAGTGGGGTGTTTCTGAATGCATTACATAGCAAGAAATGTCCTCCCTCACGCCGCCCCATTGAAAAGATTGTACTAAATTACACAAATCTAAAAATTACATTCAGATTTGCCTTGAAATGATTTTGATGGTGGCAGTAACGCTTCCTAGCTTGAGTACACAAGCCAAGCGCAGCACACTTCTCAGCTGCATGACACGTTTCCAGCTGCTGAAAGGCTGCGATGGCACCCGCAGCCTCTGCTGCCATGTGCCAGAGCGAGCAGCGTCTGGCTCAAGCGATCCCAGCAAAAGCTGGTGGAACACCAGAGGAGGAATGTCCAAGCGGCTTCCCATGGTCATCAAAGACACAAAGAAGTCACACAACACTCTCAGGGCACCTTTGCAGATCTGTTGTCCTGGGGAGGTAGATGGGGAAGAAGGTGGCTGCTATCAGCAAGCTACAGAAGTGGCTACTGGGCAGCTGCCCTTTGGTGATCCCCTGTGTTCATGCACAGGCAGTCGTGAGGCTGACGAAAGGGATCCATTCCCTCAGCTCCTCCCTGGCTGTCCTGCCTGCCTCTGAGAGCCTGTTGAGTGTTACTCGAATATTGTTTACTTCGTTAATTTCCTCCTACCATCAATTGATGAATAAATTATTCATAAGTAAATTTATAAATTATTCTACCCGTTCTATTGATGATTGAATAATATTGACCAAATAAATTATTCACTCCTCTTTTCCCCCACCAAAAGACAAATAAATTATTTGTGAGAGTTCTTTTTTTCATTATTCGATCAACTCTTCCCTCTATGGAGACATTTATAGGATGTCACTCTGATAGCTACACAATTGGTAAGCAGGACTCTTTAGGACCTATATTTTCATAGACAAACAGAACTAGTTTAACTTTATTAACTTTAACACATACTTATATAGCAGTTGCTTTAAATATGAGGTCCTTTAGAACATGAGGAGGTGTTTTTGTATATTTCAAAGACAATTAAACAAAACGCTGAGATATTCTGGGGTTAATTCTCACCCAACCAATATATTTTGAATTGTGCAGACTATTTTCCAGTTTTCTATATTTGTACAAATTTGTACAAAATATTCAGTGTTGAGGCTGAGGCCATGATCCCAGAAGGTATTAGGATGTAGAGTCTGTAAATGAGCATCAGGAGCAAAGGTAAACCAGACAGATACCTTGACTAATGGCAGTTGTGATTGCCATTACAATTGTGAACTGCATGGGCCAGAGGTTATCTCAAGTTCCTGGATAAATTACACGAGCATTACATCTAGCTAGATCCCTTGCTTCTCTCTCTTCTTTCACTGATTCACCACTATGTGGCAGACAGGTGATAGCCTCTTCTAGTGGAATCAATTCTAACATATTTTACCATGCAGGCGAAATGTGTCTAGATCCAAAAATATGGAAAGTCCATGTGGTGACTGTCATTATGATGGGTCAGGAAGAAAAAAAAAAAAAAGGAAAAAAACCCAAAGCATCTATAGGAAAGTAATATTAAGTCATAAGCACCCATAGAGAAAGGATTAGATTTTCTCTATTCCATGCAGCTCAAGTTAGATTAAGTCCACGAAGTCAGTCAAGCTGCATTAGCGTGAAATCAGTGTAATGGCCATGAACAGTACACTAAAATATGTTCTCTAAAAAGTTATTCTAAAAGAGACACAGAGAGAAGGCATCTCATGCCAGCAGAGGAGCAGCCCTTCTGTAATTCTTCAGATGTGACTGCCAGTGCGGATCAGAAGCACGTACTTCTTTCTGCTGACACATGTCTTGCATCAAAGACCCACCAGTAAAGTACATGCAAAGAGGTTTCAGTTAACTTTTTATGTTTTTATTTTTTTAATTTAAAACTGCGGAGCAGCTGTATTTGCCAAACTGGGTAACATGTAAGAGAGTGAATACCGCCCCAAGACAGCAGTTACTTCCACAGCTCACGCTGCCCGGTGGGAGGAAGATGAATGGGCTGTGCAAGGGAAGCAGCACTGCTTAGCGACCAGAGAGCTCATTTATGGGGAGCTCTTTGGCACAGTGCAGCTCTGTAACACCCGACTGCTGGAGACATGAGCTGTGTCTCCTTGATTCCCCGTTCTTTTCCACCCAGGTGGGGGCTGTGAGCTGTCACTTGGGCCAGTACAGCAGTGTAATATTGGCCTTTAAAACACATACGCAGCAGAAAATCACAGCGCTCTCATTTTCAGAGAAAACTGTTCTCCCTCTCTCATGGAGGCATTGTAACAAGACCCTGGTTAAACTGGCATTGATATTTTCACTTAGATTTCCACATTAAAATAGGCAGCACTAGATAGGGAAGTGTTGTGGTCAGGACTTACAGAGGAAGCACCTAGACTTTGCGTTCTGAAAAATAACTCAGTGGTCTTTGGGGTCAAGTTTTTAAACTCTCTTTCTCCCTGCTCCCCCAGGAGAAACCCCATGGAATACCCAGACAAAAATATGCAGAAAGGTATAACAGAGAAAGTGGTAAGGCAATAAAAGGGTGTCTAGACAGATGTGGTGTGGTGAGAGAGACAGGCTAGAAGAATGCTCTTTGCAGCACCGTTCAGAATGGATGTGAACGGAGCACAGTTATATCAGCCAGAGACATAGAAAAGACTGCAGTAGTTACGATAAAACAGTGAAGAGAACCCATCGGAAAATTTTAGGTATAGAGGTATGTAACAGACTGTATCTTTGGTACATTTATGCAGAAAGAAGCTATGAAATTTAGCCTGCGTATGAGGTTTTGGAGAGCAGTCTGAGCTGAGTATGTCTCAGACTAAGGGTCTGAGTAAAAGACGGAGATGCTACTGATCCAGAACAAATGTAGGTGCTCTGTATTAGACAGTGTGATGCCTACTCATCAGTAATGAGGCTTTCCAGACTATGAGTTTGGACAAGAGAAAAAAGATGTGGCAGTGATCTACACAGAGATATGCAGGTGGGCAAGAGAGAGCTGCCTGCTCCACAGGACGCTCAGGGAAAGCTGAGGCTGCATAAGAAGCAGATCACAGAGTCACAGAAGCTAAAGGAGAACAGGACCACAAGAAGATGTCATCATATTTAGTCATCTGGCAGTATTTTGTAATATCATCTCACTGTACCTGGTCATTTGCATCAGTAGTAGGAAAAAGTACTTTTGCCACTGCTGCTTAGTCCAGTTTAGTAGCCAGAGCAAGACGCAGCTGTGCAGGCAGTAGGTATTAGTGAAGCACACATAGCACAGGGGCTGGAAGCAGTGTAGCTAGGCCAATGTAGCTGGCCTGAGGAGCAAGAACTAAGATTAGGTTGCAAAAAAATGTTCAGACTCACCCAGATTATTTTTTTATTACATGTCCATATATGCACGGGGCAGGGGTGTGTGTTTGTTACCTCATGCACTGAAGTTTTTTCTCGCTGGGGAGTAAAAACCATGAGCAAAAATCTACTTAGGTGTTTTTTACTGTAAATGCAGTGTACCAGCAAAATATATTTGCAGCTTGGTTAAGTTTTTGCTGCTAGTTTCCTCATCAATGCTTTTCATTTCTAGTAACATTTTGCATTTAAGTCAGTTTTACTGCTTTTCTAAAGGAAAATCACAGAAAACAGAGCCGTAAGGAGTTGAAGGACATCATCTAGATTTTGCCACCATAATAGCTAAGAGGAGAATTAACTTAAATTGTCTGCCAGTTTTAATTAAATAAAGAACCTTCAAATACTTTCACTGAAATTAAAGAACCTTTCAAACAGTCTGTCAACCGCATTTGACACGCCTGAGGGACAGGATGCCATCCAGAGGGACCTGGGCAAGCTCAAGGAATGGGCCCATGTGAACCTCAAGAGGTTCAACAAGGCCAAGTGCAGGGTGCTCCACCAGGGTCGGGGCAACAGATACAATACAGGCTGGGGGATGAAGGGATTGAGAGCAGCCCTGCCGAGAAGGACTTGGGGTACCGGTGGATGAAAAGCTGGACATGAGCTGGCAATGTGCGCTCGCAGCCCAGAAGGGCAACCGTGTCCTGGGCTGCATCCAAAGCAGCGCAGCCAGCAGCTCGAGGGAGGTGATTCTGCCCCTCTACTCCACTCTGGTCAGACCCCACCTGGAGTCCTGCATCCAGCTCTGGAGCCCTCAGCACAGGGAAGACATGGACCTGTTGGAGCAGGTCCAGAGGAGGGCCACAAAAATGATCCAAGGGCTGGAACAGCTCTGCTGTGAGGACAGGCTGAGAGAGTTGGGGTTGTTCAGCCTGGAGGAGAGAAGGCTCCAGGAAGACCTTTACTGCAGCCTGCCAGTACTTCAAGGGGGCTTATAAGAAAGATGGTGACAGACTTTTTATCAGGGCCTGTAGCGATAGCACAAGGGGTAATGGTTTTAAATTTAAAAAGGGCAAATTTCGACTAGATCTAAGGAAGAAATTTTTCACAATGAGGGTGGTGAAACACTGGCACAGGTTTCCCAGAGAGGTGGTAGATGCCCCATCCCTGGAAACATTCCAGGTCAGGTTGGACGGGGCTCTGAGCAACCTGATCTAGTTGCAGATGTCCCTGCTCATTGCAGGGGGGGTGGACTAGATGATCTTTAAAGGTCCCTTCCAACCCAAACTATTCTATGATTCTATGACTGTATATCTTATTTTAGGTATTAAATTATTTGGGAAAGGATAACTTTTTCCAGGGAAAAAAAAAAAAAAGGAGAAATAGTCTGCAAGCATGACTTGAAGTAGTGGAAAGGAACATTTTAAAACTACAAGTATGTGAAAAGATGTAATTTTATTTCATGCTGAATCATATTAAGCAATACCTCCCTGCCTTCATATCCTACTCAGTGCAGTGAAACTGTTCAGGACAAAGACTGGACTCTAAATGAAGGACAGAAGAGGAAAGCTCTGGATATCTACCTGCCTAGCTTTCTCTCTGAGGACTCATAATTGTAGAATCTTTGGGTTTTAAGTCTCTCTCAGAGCTGAAAATCAAACTGCTTACTCCTAATGTGACAGTGCTATTGCCCTCCCCTTATGATTTCTTTTGTAACTTTTGCAGTCATTCCTGCCTCTTCCATTTCACTGCATTTTGCTCCTCAGCCTCTTTTTCCCTTTTTGATTGCTATTTTTGGTTGCAGCTGTTGTAATGCCAGCTGGAAGAAACGAGGCTGGTGTTCTCTTTTGAAAACTGTGAAATTAGTATCTATTATAAACTTTCTACAGTCAGAATTGCAGGTCCATCAGTTTTCTATCTCAGTGTCATCAGCTCCGCTGTTCCTGAGAAATGTAGCAGACAAGGACGATGATCATTTCAGAAGAAAAGGAGGGAAGTAGCTCGGGAAACACCATTAATTTGAAGAAAAGGGCCAACCTTATCAGATTAATCTCATGCTCTATGAAGAGCAGTGCAGGGTAATATACTCAGGATGCTGGCAAGGAGACAGGCATCTGTAGTTCGGACTAATGAAGTCCTATTAAGATCTATGTGCTTGGAAGTGTTCCTGGAGCACTGTAGCTAAGCGTGGATCATGGCAACCTAGTCATCATTCTGCAGAACACGGCCGCCTGCCTCGCCAGCTCAGATGCAATAAGGCAATTTTCCTAAGCAGATGTGTCTGAGACCTCAAGGGCATCAAAGTGTCTGAGATTCCTAACTACTCTGACAATCTGGCAGCAGATCTGTTTGGCACAGGGCACCGCAAAAGCAACAGCAAGCTTTGGAGTTGTTTCTCTCTTTCCGACACCATCTTGCTTAATGTCTTTCAGTAAGATGCAAAAAAAATAACGGGTCAGGCTGAGAAAGGAATGTGATAAAGAGCTGGTTATGGCCTTCTGTACTGTTGTCACTTGACACAGCAGCTACCTAGATATAGTAAAACTATGGGTAGATGAGTCTTGAGGGTGTCTGGAGTTAAATGTCCTGTGGGCAGCGGACTAAATAAATAGCCATTACCACTCTCCATAGGCTTGAGAGAATCCAGATATCTGGATGTACCACCCAAGCCAGGCGTGATGGGTTTGGGATTATGAATCACAAATGCTCTTTGAGCACTGATAGCGTGCTAACTTTTCTGAAAGTTACATATGTTTTCTTATCCAGTACCCACATACAGATGCTGATTTTGTGGATGGTATCCCAGAGTAAAGCAGCCTTTATGGAGAAAGCTTATTACCACTTCTTTACACAACTAACTGGCTCCAAGGGCAGCTTAAAGGCAGTCCTAAATGTCAAAACCTACAATAGAAGACAAAAAAAGGTATTTTTAAGTTATTGTCACAACTGTCCATAAGATCATAGGAAATTTTTATGTTGGAGTTTATCTGCATCATTTGCTCTTTTCTGTCAGCTTTTGCTGACATTTTCTTCTCCGCTGTTTCAGTCAATATGAGTCATAAGGAGAAATGGACGTGTTTAGTACACAAGGACATATACCTGAATCTGTGAACTTGTTTCATGTTGTGAACGTATTTCCTTCTTTTCTTCCTTCTCATCTGGAACTGAACAAGTGTGCATTAATCTTATTTCATCCCATCTCACTCTTATGCTGGAGAGAAAAAATTGAAACATTGTAATTACTAATCAGAATTAATTTTTTTTATATTAAAATATGAACCATTATAGGAAAAATTAAAAATAAATCCAAATTCCATTTCTGCAGGCTCAGCACTTTGTCATTCCCTCAGAAAAATAGTATTTTCAAAGCTTTCAGTTCCCATTATCCATTTCATTTTATTGTGTCAAAAAGGGGAAGAATTCTGCCTCTTCTTAGGCTATTCAATGCTATTAGGAATGAAAAATCCTCACTCTAATGAAAAACCATGTTCTGCTTTATCATTATTATTCTAGCTTTTTAATACAGTCCACATAGTGCGGCAGTACTGCTGCAATTACACCATGGAAGTGAAGAGCACTCAGGAAAAGTTCAGCAGGAGTGTATCTTTGCCCTGCCACTAGCCTAGACCTTACTCAGTGGTGAGGTAGCACAAGGGGAAGGGGAGGACCTGGAGGAGCCTAAAGAAGGAGCAGGAGCATGACTAGATATTCCAGCTAGATAATGAATCACACAATCACAGAATCACTAAGGTTGGAAAGGACCTTCAAGATCATCAAGTCCAACCATTAATCCAGCGCCACCATATCCCCTAAACCATGTCCTGAAGCGCCACATCCACACGTTTTTTGAACACTTCCAGCGATGGTGACTCCACCATCTCCCTGGGCAGCCTGTTCCAATGCTTGACCACCCTCTCGGTGAAGAAATTTTTCCTAATATCCAATCTAAACCTCCCCTGGCACAACTTGAGGCCATTTCCTCTCATCCTATCTCTAGTTAGTTGGGAGAAGAGACCAGCGCCCTCATCGCCACAACCCCCTTTCAGGTAGTTGTAGAGAGCGATAAGGTCTCCCTTCAGCCTCCTCTTCTCCAGACTGAATGACCCCAGTTCCCTCAGCCGCTCCTCATAAGACTTGTGCTCCAGACCCCTCACCAGCTTCATTGCCCTTCTTTGGACACACTCGAGCACCTCAGCATCCTTCTTGTAGTGAGGGGCCCAAAACTGAACACAGTATCCAAGGTGCAGCCTCACCAGTGCCGAGTACAGGGGCACGATCACTTCCCTACTCCCGTTGGCCACACTAGTTCTGATACATGCCAGGACGCTGTTGGCCTTCTTGGCCACCTGGGCACACTGCTGGCTCATGTTCAGCCGGCTGTCAACCAGCACCCCCAGGTCCTTTTCCGCCAGGCAGCTCTCCAGCCACTCATCCCCAAGCCTGTAGCGTTGCATGGGGTTGTTGTGACCAAAATGCAGGACCCAGCACTTGGCCTTATTAAACCTCATACAGTTGACCTTGGCCCATCAATCCAGCCTGTCCAGATCCCTCTGCAGAGCCCTCCCACCCTCCAGCAGATCAACACTCCCACCCAACTTGGTGTCATCTGCACACTTACTGAGGGAGCACTCGATCTCCTCATCCAGATCATCTATAAAGATATTGAACAAGACCGGTCTCAGAACCGAGCCCTGGGGAACACCGCTTGTGACCGGCCACCAGCCAGATTTAACACCATTCACCACGACTCTCTGGACTCGGCCATCCAGCCAGTTCTTTACCCAGTGAAGAGTAAACCTGTCTAAGCCACGAGCCACCAGTTTCTCCAGGAGAATGCTGTGGGAGATGCTGTCAAAGGCTTTACTAAAGTCCAGGTAGACAACATCCACAGCCTTTCCCTCATCCACTAGGTGGGTCTCCTAGTCATAGAAGGAGATCAGGCTGGTCAAGCAGGATCTGCCTTTCATGATCCCATGCTGGCTGGGCCTGATCCCTTGGTTGTCCTTCATATGCCCTGTGAGCACTCTCAAGACGAACCACTCCATAATCTTCCCTGGTACGGAGGTCAGGCTGACAGGCCTGTAGTTTCCAGGATCCTCCTTCTGGCCTTTCTCATAGACGGGTGTCACATGGGCAAGCCTCCAGTCTTCTGGGATCTCCCCTGTTAACCAGGACTGCTGATAAATGCTGGAGAGTAGCTTGGAAGATCAAGAAGATCATGAGTTGATCCACACAGCTTGAGGGACAAATTCTCTCCTTTCCCAAACACCATGTCATTTGCTAGCCCCAACAAAATCTAAAGTGCTTGAGTGGTATGAATTTTCCTCACAGTGACAAATGCAAGAAGCTGTAGTTAACATTCAAGAAACATAATGCAAAATCAAGAGTAATAGAGATGTGCCAAGCAATCAGTTCCTTGACTTGTTTTCTCAGACAACTGTATTTAAATCCCACATTAACTTAAAGATCTTTTCACAGTGTATGAAGACAAATATTTATTGTTCAACAAATGCTCCCTGCTGGTGTGCAAAATCAAAAAAATCTATGCCAAATGATTGATAAATTCAACTGAAAATACACCTCCTGTTTATTATTTTTTTCCAGCCTCCTTTTGTGCATGTTTGACTGTGGTTTGTGCTTGACTTTGATTAATCACATCACTCCATCAAGACTGTATCTCTTCAGTGTGTTTACCGAA
Source organism: Phaethon aethereus (assembly GCF_964289735.1). NCBI lineage: Eukaryota > Metazoa > Chordata > Aves > Phaethontiformes > Phaethontidae > Phaethon > Phaethon aethereus. The sequence goes on along the minus strand of NC_138576.1, from coordinate 55,013,746 downwards.
GGATTATATGTTGCCTTCCTTTCTTAAGCTTCTCTCCATAATCAACCATGTGCTATTCATTTACCAATAGCACCTTCTCATCTCTGCTCCATGTGTCCAAAAATTTCCCTTCTTGTCTCATTGTCTGTTTATTTGGAATAGGTGATTATAGCAACAGCTTCTGTTTTCAGTGCTTCTGCACAATTTGTGGTGTTATCACATTCAGACTTTTATCAGTAATACCGTCATTATTGGTATGCTTTTTTTCTGTTTTCTCCTGCTCATTTGACTTTGACCAAACTTGAACCTAAAAATAACTTTTATGAGAGTTCACCGAAAATTCACATTATTTGGCCAGCATATGCAATATCTTTCTTTATCCATGATCACTTCATCTTGTCAGGAACAGTCCATCTGTTTTTCAACCCGTATTATTACCACAGTTCTACATAGTTGTACTGTCTTCTTTTGGCATTTCACTCAGTAATTCCAGTCCTCTCACCAGCAGCGATGGGAACATAGGGAACGGGTTTGGGTGAGGCAGTCACATCAGTACGCTGATAAGACTACTTTCTAGTGCTAAATGAAGCTTCTTTATTTATCTTTACCATGTCAATCTAAAAAGTTAAATCAGCTGTACATCTGAAATCACAAAGCACTTCACTTTTTTTTCTCTGTGTGATGTTACACACACTTTCATTTCTAGAAATAACGCACTCCACATTGTGGATTGTCTGTGGTGTTCTTTGTGCATCATGACTTTTTGGATATCCAGGAGGGGACTTTCCTCATATGTATATTTAACTAGATTGTTAAGGAGAGATATTTCTGATGAAAGCCCACTGGACATGTGCAACATGACAGTATACTGTCATCTCTTTTGGTAGGAGGTTCCATGTTCAGCGTCCAGCTACCGAGAGAGTTCTGCCTGCGACTTTACCAAGCCTCCTCCTACCAGCCAGTAGCTTGTGTGCCAGTTCAGATGTCATCCCTAACAGAGGGCAACATTTTTTAAAAAACAGCCTTATTTGCCTCAAATAACTGCTAAAATCTTGTCACTGTGGATTACATTTTATCTTGCCTTGCAGCTTCTTGTTAAGTTTAAAAGTATGCATTCCTTATAGAGAGCTTTGTACAGCGTATAATGTGTCTCAGAATTTTCATTTCTTCTTTTTCATTTCTTCTTTCCATTTCATTGAAGTGTTGCCATGTTAGTCTCCAGCAACATTTCTGCCTTAGGGACCTTCACCTTAATTGCATTCTGGTTGTACTAACTTCATGGCTTAAACAGAAGTGTTTCTTCAGTCCTCTCCTCTGTCATGTAGAGCTATCTCAGTACAGCCATTGCGAGATGTAGCCTTTTCTAAGCCAAGATATTATTTCCCTACATTTTTTTTCATGAACAAAACTAACATCTGAGGAAAGCATTATAGAGGTCACAATCTCTCTGGAATAAAACTCCTTCCATGGACTTTAAATTAGATGTTGAAACAATAATAATGAAACAAGCAAATAAATAATGTTATATTTGCACTTCTAGTGGGTGTTTAGTACTTGTCATTCTGTGGAAAAGTTTTCTGTGCTCAGGTACATGCAAACACAAAGCAAATGGAACTCATTTCGATTTTTTTGGTTGGTTGTTTTTTTTGCATTGAATCTCATTGCAAACATGAATATTGAGGTCATGAGACCTTGTGGAATCTATTTCAGGAAACAGCTTGTCATTAATTTGATTTCATTATGGCCTGATGACCTCCACAGCCTTAGTGAGGCCTGCAGGTAGGACTTACCTGGGATCTAAGAGCCTGTATAAGGGAGAACATGTGGACAGCACTTCAGTTTCATGTATGAAGGGATGCATATGTATATGTTTTCTGAGAGATGAAGTTCAGAACCAACTGCTGTAACACTGAAATGAAGTTTTTATTTAGAGAAAGCAGCACTGAAGGATTTTAAAACTGGAAACCTATGAAAATGTGCTATCATCATCATAGTCATCATGTCCTTCTCTTTCCTCTTTTTTAATTAAATAACTTAATTAAAAGAGTAATTAGCAGTAGCATAACAACATAGAGATACAGTATCTGTGCATTTTTCTTAATTAAGCTTCAGCTATGGGGTTTCTGCCTTGCTCACTGTCTAGAATTCCTCATTTGAATTTTTCCATGTTAAGAAAAAGTATACTACAAAAAAGGCAAAAGTTTATCATGTAGTTAAGGCACTAGATTGGAATTCACAGAATTCCCTAGATTGGACATTTCACACTGAATCCCACTGTTGCTACAGGTTTTCTCTGTGACCTTGAGCAAATCACTTAATCTCTCTGTACCTCTGTTCCTCATTTATTTTTTAAAGAATGATAATACTTTTTATGTCTCTGTATTTGCATTGAAAACTCCTTTTACTCTGTGTTTTATATGATTCTTGCTGCAATAAGGATCTTATCTAAGAATTCTTATTATAAAGTTGCTTTTATCTATGTAAAAAGCAATATATTCTGTATGATACGTTATCCTGTATGATAGGTTATCCTGAGCTATGACCTGGCTGTCTAAGGAGTTACTATTATTATTAGCACGCAAGAAGTGTGTTAGAGACTCAGTCAGACTCACAGCTTCAATGTTGCATGGCTCTTTTATCAAGAGATGATGGGCTGGTCTTACAAAGGCTTTCTCTATAGCAGTAAGATAAATGTGCTTGGGAATGATTATTCTACCACTCTTGAAGACAACCACTATGGAGTGACCTGCACTGATAACATTAAACTCAGCCACCACTAAGGCAGGCAGGATTCATGCATGCTGTCTATTGGGAACGAACCCTGGCTTGTAGTAGCTCCCAAACTGTATCTTGTAGTCTGATGAGAGCTTTCTGGGCCAAAAAATTAACAGTATGGACAGGACAAGGAAACATTTGCAGGCTCCGTTTAACAGTGGCCAGTCAAACCTCGCACTCTCACTACCCATTCTGCTTCTGTATATAGTCATATGCTTATAATAATCTATCCCAGTCTTGCTTGATGCAAATCCTAAGGCTGGAAAAGAAGAAAGTGAGCTTCAAAAGGAGCTTTTCTAGTAGTAAAACACAAGAAACTTCCCATAAAAAATTGTTCAAAGTAAGTCCACTCAAAATTCAGAAAAAAAGCAGTTTATATTGAAGGTACTCTGTAATATATTAAACGTTACTTGGCTGAGGGAGTGAGACTATGGATGAATAGTGCAGGTGATTCCAGTCTATGTATCAAGTGATTCCAGTCCTTTTGTATCAAGAGGATCAAACTGTTGATTAAAGCATTCATTTGGTAGGTAGACAATCACAGCTTTACAGCTTTACTGACACCTCAGTCAGTGAGAAGATTTGAACTTAATTCTCCTGTATATGTATAAGAAAGCCCAGGACTGGTACAGAGTGAAGAACCACATCATCTTTGGCTGTGCTCTGAAAGGAGGGGCTGGTGTTTCTCCTCAGTTCTTGTACGAAGGTATTAGGCATGCAGCTCTGGGTCTCCTAAACAGGTCTGCAATCCCGAACACAAACCTCATGCCTAGGGAAGAGTCAGGCTAAAGACAGTTTTACTCAGCATTTCCTTCTACCTTCCCTGAAGACCTCCTGGTTATTCTGTTTGAATCTTCTTGGCACAAGGTCACATCTTTTGACTCCTGCTTGCTTCATATCTAAAGTATTTGAAACAAAGCTCATTTATGGGCTTTAGATGGCCTCTGGAGCACATCAGAAAAGGAAATTTAAGTCTATGCTTTGATGTTGCTGAAATCTGGGAATACAAGCATGCTCAGTTCAAGGATGCCAGTTTGTGTCCCATTGGGTCTTGAGGTGGCAGCCAAGGCTGGTGTCAGGCAGCTGAGGTTCTCCACAGAACAGCTCAAGCTGATGCCCAGCACAGGGAGAACTAATAGGATATGCTGGTGTCACTAAATCATCATTGTACTCACCCAAGCTACATGCTTGGTCTGTCACCATGGGCTTGCTGGCACAGATCAGGAAATACACTGTTTTATATTTATCTCCAGCTTACACTCTAATAATAATAGTGACACAGTAAATGTGCCCCCATACACTGTGTGCACAGGACCCGCAAGCCTAACTCGTGGTTACTGCTGGCAGCACAGCATTTAAATCTTTGTTGAAATCTAGCCCAGGCTAATTCTGAAAGGCTTAAAGTCTAAACATATTTACCTAACAAGAGATCCTATTACAAATAAAAGTCTCTACATAATCAAGACCCACAGTGTGGCTATCAGACAGCCCTAGTAATGGTGGGTGTAGCTGAACTGTCACTTCCAGAATTATCACCCTATCCCAGATACGTTGCCTGGAGTTACCATGTGGGACAGAAAAACAGTAGCAAACAATAAAGTTTTAACTCCTTATTTTGAAGTTTAAAAAGATTTTGCAGTTGTGGCTTAATCACTTGCAACAATTGATTAAACTTTACCCTGCATATTGCTTTCTGATGAGTGTTTTATGTGTTCTTGTCTCTGCAGACTGAAGAAGTCCTGAAGATTGATGGAGGGCCATGCTATTCAAACAGCAGGCGTTGCTGAGACAGAAGCTCTTTGTGCTAGGCAGCCTTGCTATTGGAAGTCTCCTATATCTAGTTGCCAGAGTTGGGAGCTTGGATAGGTAAGTCGTTAAGTAGCTGCTCCCTCAGTTATAAATGGGCTCAGATTGTCTGAGTTTTTGCTTCAAGAGTCTGGCTTCTTTTTTTCTTTTTTTTTTTTTGTTTTGTTTTGGTGTCTATTCATGTATAGGAAGACAGAAGGACTGTCTATTCTAGTCGTGGTTTTCATTTTTCTTTCCTCCCATTTGGAGAAGAGAGTAGGAAAACAGAGTTGCGGGTCATCCCTGTCAAAGTATTTCTGTCTGTCTATTTGTATTCTGAGCACATTGGCACTTGTTTTCAGAGAAGAAATAAAACAGCATCCAGTAAAAATGTCATTACAGTAGCTCATTTTTGTCTGTGTGCATCTGTGTGTTGACCTCTAGTTTCAGCAAAACAGTTATGATGTATTTATATATGGTCTTTTCTAAATTTATGAGCAAGCAATTAATGTGCTACAGTGGTAGTTAAAATTAAGTATGAGCCTGCAGAGTAGCTCATCAAGTTTTGAATACTATTTCACTTGAAAGATGGCTTCAGGGTTTGAGAATTTTAACTATGTTAATTAACCAGTATTTTCTGGAGCTGAATGTGCTAAGTGGATGGATTTTCTCTGCAAATGTTTTCCTGGAGAGCAGTATAAAATCCAACTGAGGAAATCAAACATTATTTGGTACTTTTGACCAGGCTGAGTTTTGACTGATTATTGACAGTGCAACAGTAGTGCTACCTGCACTGACACTGCTGCTTCTGTCACGTTCAAAATGGCCTGGGATTGCTCTGGTAGGTGCTACACGAAGATAGAATAAAAAAAGCTGTTTCAAAAGAATGGATGAAATGAGACTTCGAGATTTCCAGAAGCTGGTAGACAGCTGGCCTGTGCTAATGTTCTATTAGCCCTCTTCTTTTAAATGATGGAAAATATTAGTTGAGTTCAAAATTGTGACACAATGCTGTGTGAATATGCAGTGCATGGAAAGAGTTACCTAGTGCCTTTTGCTAGGTAATGTTGAGCTCCATCTGAGGTCACTGCGTGCCTTCTTCATCTACTTAAATCCACTCCAGAAGAAGACGGAGGCTGTACTCAGCTAGGACCAAGTGCATTGCAAATGAAGCCCCAGAATTTATATCTTCTTTCCCCTGGTGGTCAAAGCATCTCTGATGCTTCAGAGGTGAAAACTCCACTGAGACTAATATGATTGTGTAAACGGAGGCAGAATTCTTTACTGGTCCTTGCAAAAGTATATTTTATGCTTAGAGGCATGAAATCTAATTAACCTTATGCTATTATCTATGCTTGCACATCTACAGAATTTACTGATGGCTATAAAATTATCTCGCCACAGTATTTGACTCGCTGACCTCCTGCAGCAGTGCATTCCACTGGTTTCATATCTAGAGTTGCCAATGGCAGTAAAATTCAGTTTCAGTCTTTTGCATTACCCAGTGTGAAAAATACCACACTGCTAAAAAGCAGCCCTTTATTTGGACTGGTTACGAAAGAGAGAGAGAAGGAAGCGCTAGAAAGGATGAGACACAGATGAATTAACTGGAAACGTTCATCTGCCTCAGCACTAGGGCACAATCCAAACTTGTTGTATCTGTCAGTAAAAGGACATTGAGTGGCTTCAATAGACTTTGTAATAATTAGTCTGAACTGATTGTTCAGGAAGAAATCCAGATTCATTTATGCTTAATTTATGCTGATCCAATTTGAACAAGAGAGCTGGGGATGGCCTGCATTTAATAGCCTCAGATTAGGCTCTTCAACGGGAATGTTTTGAGTTTTCTTAGGCCCGAAGGGAAATTACCACTAGCTTATCTGATTCATTGAGTCACAAAGTCAGATGAGTTGAGCACTTCCCTCCAGGGGAGGCCACCATCCTTCAGATCCTGAGTGCATGGAGTTACTTTGCATGTGGAAGCTCAAACAGATTCTGTGCCTGGCAATTTTGAGAAGATCTGGATCAGTCTTTTTGTTGCCTGACTCTCATTGGCAGTTCGGGGAGCCTCCGCACCTGATTTCAATGTTCTGAACTGCTCCTGCTGGAACCAGGCTCATAATCTTTTGCCACCATGACACCTACATTAGAAAGCAATTAGCAAGTATTCTGAATCAGGAGAGACAGCACTTGTCATTAAGATTGTCCAACCTTATTTCAGCTGTTTTGAAATTTGTCAAAAATACAGATGAGTTGCTCTATGGTGGGTTTTCTCAAGAAGAATATTTGTGGAGTTTTACTGTAGCAGTTTGGGCAATTGACGGTTTTGGGAGAGCAACTTCAGTGATGTAATAAATGTCATATACTATTTCTTTGCAAAGAGCTTTGTTATTTTAATGGAAAAAATGACTCAGAAAATAAAAAATATTAACATGTTGTGATATAATAGTAAATAGTTACATCTGGGCATTCAACTACCAAGATCTGACAGTTGCCTAAATATCACCACTGCCAAGATCTTTTAAATGATGTTTTTTAATGTTTAGAGAGAGGAGAAGAAAGAGAAAAGAGTAAAAAAACCTAAATGTAAAGTGTTGAGGAAGGACTTTTAACAACATCCAATCTTTTCCCTTAGGCTAGAGGATATCTTGAGTATTTATTTACTTTTAAAGGAAGCCACCCTGTTTAACAAGCTGTTGTGTTACACGGAAAGCAGCACTAACTGTCTTTTTGTGCAAAAGAGATAAAATTAGTTGATGGGCCTGGAACTGCTGTTGTGGAATCCTTTTTGCTTGAAAACAAATAACAAATACACAGAAGGAGAGGGAAGAGAAGAACAGAGATAGCAACCGCAGCTTCTGTTTCTTCTGCTTTTAACTGCCGCCTCAGTGCTGCAGAAAGACTGTCTTACCAGCCCCAGTCTGACCAAATTGTACTACTGTCAAGTCAAGACATTGCTTTCTGCTTGTTTGGTTTTGTGTGTTTTTTTTTTTTAATTGGGAGGTTTGCATCAGCGTTTCAGTGATTCAGTCTTTGCCACCAAGCCAGGCTCTTATTCAGTAGATGGCAGACAGCAAAGGAAAAGAAGAGACTAGAAACTTGAGAAGAGGAACAACAGGAACTCACTTCTCATCACACCTTCTAATTAGTCTACAGGATTGAGCTAGAGCTCATGTAAACACAGCAATGTCATCTGGGTTGTTTCTTCAGCTCTGTCTGGAGGGGCTACATCTCTCAGCATCTGGATAATCAAGGAAACAGCTAGTGGGTCAGCCAGGGGCATCAAACTTACTTTGTCCCAACCATCCATTGTCTGAGCATCAGTGTCAAATTAGAGACTCCAACAAGCAGTGATGAATGGAAAAGCCATAAAGAAATAAATAATTCTGTCCTGAAAGCAGGGTTTGAATAATATACAGTAAATGAGTGAGGGGCCACATGCTGAGAAACCAGAATAAATACTGAATACCTAAACAGCTATTAATGAGCATTGCCCATCTGGTATACTGTCTGAGGCAGGGGTCCTGTGAAAAATAATAGCATGTGGCCGTGTAATTTAAAAACTGTATCATAATGTATAAGCACAGTGAGCTCATATTAAAATTGCCTAGGCAACCTTTGTTCTTACACATCCTTAATTTTGGAGGGCATGGCTCCACAAAATTATTAATGATATTATTCTGTAGGACTTTGGAAGCTCTCTCTACACACCAATTTAGTCTTCAGTGCAATATTGACCTGTATAATGACCAAAGTATTGATTTGGGAGTGGAGGGGAGGGCTTATTCAAGGTTCTGTAGTAGCAAAATTTTATCATTTTTCTTACTGAATCATTTCTTGCATTCAGTGACATCAAATATGAAAAAGAAGCATTAGAAAAGTGGAAAACAAGTGAAATAATTACATGTGAATAGAAAAGAATAGCACAAAAATGCAGAGGCAAAAGAAGAAACAGTAGGCATAAAATGAGGTTTGGTGGGAGGATACGTAAGCAATGATAAGAAAATAATTGATGTAATGATGGAATAAATGCATTTTTAAAAACTTTTTTTGCTGTTCTTTCTCTGCCTTGCTAATCATGTCTGATTCAGAACCTTGGTCTTTCTGATTCTGATTCACAGGGAAAATACTGGGCATCTTGTGAAAAGGAGGGTAAATATTGAAAGGTGATGCCTAGAAAGCTGCTTTTCACCCCTTTTGCTCCTCTTCACTAAAAAGGTCAACTCTGGATCAGCAGCTAATAAAGTCAACACAATGGGAAGCACAGGAAAGAATTCAGGCTAGAACAGGAAAAGTGTTGGAAAGAGATGACTTAAATGAACTGGATTTTCAGATCAAAATGACCAAATAAAATTCATCTTAGAATGACTAAAAAACTGCCAAAGCAATCACAAAATAATGAGGAATGTGGGAGGTGTGGCAAGGTTCAAGAAGCCCCAAGAACAGTAATCATAGTGCCTATGCTTGCAAAGAGCAGAAGATTGGAGTTAGGAGTTACTCAGCTAAATCGCAGCAAAATACCAGAATAAATAATCAAACAATTTGCAAACAATTTAATCACTGGCAGCGTAAAATAAAATTTGAAAGATGGGCACATGACATTACATTGAAAAAGGTTTCCAAGAGCGTGATTGCCTTATATAGAAAAATTGCCTTAAGAGATTTCCCCTTTTTACAAATACCTGTTATTTTCCTTGCAGACTACAGCCCCTCTGCCCCATCGATGGTCGATTTGGACCGCGCGGCCAGGACGAAATTCCGCTGCGAGCTCTGCAGTTCAAGCGAGGGCTGCTCCACGAGTTCCGAAAGGGCAATGCCACCAAGGAACAAATACGACTGCACAATCTGGTTCAGCAGCTTCCCAAGGCCATTATCATTGGGGTGCGGAAAGGAGGCACCCGAGCACTGCTGGAGATGCTGAACCTTCACCCCGCAGTGGTCAAAGCTTCTCAAGAGATTCACTTCTTTGACAATGATGAGAACTATGCCAAGGGAATTGAGTGGTACCGGAAAAAAATGCCTTTTTCTTACCCTCATCAAATAACAATTGAGAAAAGCCCTGCGTATTTTATCACTGAGGAAGTACCTGAAAGGATTTACAAAATGAACTCATCTATCAAGTTATTGATCATTGTCAGGGAACCTACCACAAGAGCTATTTCTGATTACACTCAGGTGCTGGAAGGTAAGGAAAGAAAGAACAAAACTTACTACAAATTTGAGAAGCTGGCTATCGATCCTAATACCTGCGAAGTGAACACTAAGTATAAGGCGGTGAGAACCAGCATCTACACAAAACATCTAGAGAGATGGTTAAAATACTTCCCAATCGAGCAGTTTCATATCGTGGATGGAGACCGGCTCATCACAGAACCGCTGCCAGAACTCCAGCTGGTTGAGAAGTTCCTAAATCTTCCTCCAAGGATAAGTCAGTACAATTTATACTTCAATGCCACCAGAGGGTTTTACTGCTTGCGATTTAACATTGTCTTTAACAAGTGCCTGGCGGGTAGCAAGGGACGCATCCATCCAGAGGTGGATACCTCTGTCATTACCAAATTGCGCAAGTTCTTTCATCCCTTTAATCAAAAATTTTACCAGATCACTGGGAGGACATTTAACTGGCCCTAAACTAAACTTCAACAACACTTTCTGTTGCACCTGAGACATGCAGTAAATGTCTCTGCTAAAATATGCACTTTTCATATACACGACTATCAGAGTAACTTTTTGTCATGCATACGTGTACATATGCAGTGTGTGACCAAATATACAGTGGGATCAATTTTTTCTACAGAGTAGTAACTAACATAAATTTACTGTCAATATAGTTGCATCTTTTAAGATATGATAATAAAGGGAAAGGAGGTATTTAGGGAAATAAAGTCAGACACCATTAAAAGGGTCAGCGTTCCTCTTGCTTAGTGAAGTGTTTATGTGACATACTTATTGATCTAAGCAGAACGTTAGTTTATGCCATAAAAATTCATGTCAGAAGTCTGTGAAGCTGTGAGAAAGCATAATCTGCAGGCTATATTTGGTATGTATATTGCTAAAGGAATACTGACACTTTAAATACAGTGCTGAATTTTTACAATGAGAGTGGATAGTACTATTTTCTTATTATTTGAAATTAGTATTTTATCTCATACAAACTACATCGTTTCAGAGTTCCTGTGGTGAGTTGCACTATTGTTTTATTGTATGGACCATAGTGTCACTTGTAGCATGTCAATCATGTGTCAAAACAAGGTCAAATAATTTTTTCTTCTATGCCTGTGTGTCAACAAAGCTAAACATCATGTACATAGTGTACAATGTTTGTAAATACTGGTTTCACACTAAGTAATTCTATTTTGTAAACTGAATATGGCTATTTAATTTATTGTGAAAATTAAATTTATTGTGGTATTTAAAAATGGAATGGATTAAAATTACCTATATGTGCAACAGCTTTTCACCTTTGCTTGATGTGCATCAATGTGGTCTCCTAGCCCAGAGAGATCATGTGCATGAGTGTGAGAGAGCGAGCTGCACATGTCAACTTGGTTTCTAGACAGTTGAGAAAACTGATACATGCGGTGAAGCTGAGCTTATTAAAAAACTCATCCATCTGGGAATCTGGTGTAATGCACACCTCAAAGAACATTATTGCTGTTCTGTTGCAGCACTTTGCTATAATTAATTCAGTTGCAGTAGCCCATGAGGGTAAGGAATGACTGTAAAAGCTTACTGGAACCAGGTATATCAAAAAAGCAGAGCCGCCATTAAAACAAAAATGACAGACAGACAAACAAGACCAGAAGCAGAGTTACAGAGATTTCATCACCAAAAGCTGGTGATGTTTCAGAAGTCAAAGAAAACAGTTGTGCTACCTCTGCTTTTATCTGGTAGCATATGCACCTGCTCCAAACAGCCAACCGCAGTGGTGTTATCACTGGTATAAACTGGGAGCTCATGTTTCCATTCAGTAAGTGACAAGAAATTAGCTCAGGAAATGAGTATTTTCATGCTTTATACATTGTATGGCTCTTAAAGATACATAAGCAAAAGAATACAAGCAATTGAAAGATGTCCTTTTAATGAAAGAAAGAAAAAAAAAAAAAACCACTTTAAAACCAGTATCTAAAGATTGATGGGGACACAAATTTTGGAAGGTATCCAGAACATCTGAATATTCTGAGCTACGGTAGCAGAGTAGCTGGTAGTTAAGATTATAATAAGATAAGTTTTCCCTGTGGGCTGTTTATCTTGCTCAGTGATTTGGAAGCATCAGTTTTCTAAATAAGTGATTTTTAAATCTCTTGTGAGAGATTACTACTTGTCTTGCTGTATCTTTAATCATATGTGCTACCACTGTGAGCAATGTGCCCTTTCTTCATGCTGCTTCGGAGCCTTGCCAACACAACATGGTGGAGCATATGTGGAATTTTCCGCAGTAGCTACAATACTACTCACTGTTTTCCTGTATAACAGCCATTTACCCTGCCCACGTCCAGGCATAAAGCCTGAGATATTTAACTCACCTAATAGTGTTCAAGAGGAGATTTTATCCAATTTCACATTTTAATGGTCTTCAGGTGAGCAGAGTCCAGAGGGCTTTGGGTGATACTTACTGGTTTCATATAGTCCCTGCTACAGACTACGACTGAAGGCTGAGATATATTTTCAATGAAAGGGACAAATCAGGCCAAAGTTACCTTTAAGCATGAAATATGCATTTGAAATTAATATCTCTCTGCATTGATCAGAAAAATCACAGAGACTGTGATCTAACAGGCACAACTACACATACTCCTGTTAAAGTCAGCTGGCTTAGCTCCAGCTTATCATTTGCAATTTTGGAGACACATGGATAAATTTAGGTGATATCTTAGACAAGTCTTGTTCAAAAAAGCACAGAGGAACAGTCAGGAATAGCAGGGGAGGAAAGAGAGTTCAGAGGCACTGCAATGTATTAAAAAGCCTAAAAGAGCAGAAGACTCACTCATTTTCACTAAGAGTTCACTGCAACATCCTCAAGTCTTTTTGACGTTACCCAGTGAAAAGAAAATTTCAAAACTGGTTCTTAGTACATGGATACAACACACCACCCAAAGCACACTCCTAGGTTAATGGGGATTTTGCTGCAGTATTCATAACCAGTTTGAGAAGTTCTGACCTTATGGTATTTACCTCTTCAAGAGCAATTTGTGAATAATTCATTTCAGCCTCTTTGCTTTGCTTCCCAAATCCTGAGTGAATCATTTCTATTCAAATTAATCGTGAGTGTTCAGACTGGGAAGAGCGCTCATAGCTTAAGTTTATGATTGCAGAGTGATGCACAGCTATATGAAGTTGCAGCTGTTAACTTATGGCATTCAAGTTCTCTAAAGACAGTGCATCTTTCATATTTTCCACATTGTAAAATTGCAGGCTTCACAACTCTGATAAATGTTTGGATTAAAACTGCTAATATTTCTGTGCATTTTTATCAGATTGTCCCAGCTGCTATTTAAACTACATAGAAAAACAATTTGCAGCATAAAATAATACCAGAGATGAATTTGAAATTGTATTTTCAGAAATCAGTATATAGGTAGATAAAGGACTGACATTTGGAGATCAGTAATTAATTTACCATTAACCCACTATACTGCGTTTTCTTAAGGAAAGCAGAATAAGCATGATGAAAATGTATTTTCCCTATTTTACTGGATTTTTTTGCCATGATGTCTACGAATACAAGAGCAACAGTGTTTTTTATCACATATTTCAATATACTAGGCCAAGATTTTAAGAGGCAATAGGCATGAACTGAAACACAGGAGATAGCTTCTGAACATCAGGAAAAACTTTTTACTGAGATTGACTAAACATTGGCACAGGCTGTCCAGAGAGGTTGTGGAGTCTCCATCACAGGAGATATTCAAAAGCCATCTGGACATGGTCCTGGGCAACTGGCTCTAGGTGGCTCTGCTTGATCAGGGGATTGGACCCCCCTTCCAACCTCAACCATGCTGTGAAGGTCTCCCTTTACCATTAACATTCTTTTTAAGTATTGCCCATCAGTTCAGTGTCACACAGACCTCAGAGAAGGTCCAAGCCCAGTGTCACAAGCCAGTCCAATCACTGTTCAAACCCAAGCTGTGGAAGCACGACTGTGCACATTACTCCCTGGCTAGCTGAGCTAACTCATATTGTGAGCCTGTGCAACTTATTGGAACCCTCTGACTGGAGAAGCTAAAGAAGTAACTCGGAGAAAGCCTTCTTTTTCACATCCTGGATGACCTCGGCAGTGATGTTGAGTGTAGTAATACAAGGTCCATAGCAGGTAAACTTGCAGAAAAGAGAATTTAGGGAAGTTCTTTTTGAGAAGCTCACAGTGAGCAATGTCTCTTGCATGGTATTCTGTACAGCAAGGCATTGAGGTATACCCATAAACTTGGGCAACAGAGCCATTAAAATTTGTTTCATAGATGCATATTATTTAAATTCTCTGCAGTTCCAAGTGATGTTAGCAGCCACTTACACTGGACGCATGCCTTAGGGATATATCCAGAACTTGTGGGCTGCTGAGTGAATGCAAAAGATTCCTCTCTGAACACATGTGATAAAGATTTAACTTACATTGCTTCTCTGTTTTGATTTGAGTTATATGTAAGACCACAGTGTAGATCATAATTGGAAGAAAACAAAAGGAAAAGTTCAGTCAACCCACAAACACATGACAATAAAGTTTTGCAGAAATTTCCTTTCCTTGTCTCCCATGTAGGCTCCCAGATACTAACGAGACTTGTTGAAATCATGATTTAGCAAGCTAGATCTATTTTACTCTAAACAATCAAATGTTAGCAACAGTGAGAGAATAAAGCTCCTATAAAATGACTGGGAGCGGGTTTGTGTGAAGCTTTCAAATGACACTTTCGTAACAGATCAGACTTTACTGCTTAAATGCTCGTGCACCTGTCCAAGGTGGAAAGCTCAGAAATTTGATGAGTTTTAGCCCTTTCTGAATTCCACAATTCTGTTTCCAGGCATTTTCGGTTTGATGGAATAAACCTGTTGTTAAACCAGGGTTACCGCTGAACTCATTGCATCCAGTTATTTTGCAGACGTGATTTCACACATGCAACTAATTTATCTCCCATGAGGTAGGGTTGAGTGCTCTAGCAAAAGGTGTTTGTTAACTGATATATCTCACTGAAGTTTCAGCAGTGCTATAAACTGTTACAGCAATAGCATAGCACTGAAAAGAATTATCTGCATCCTTGGAGAAGGCCACAGATAAAGCCATCACTGTAAGGGATTTTTAATACCCACTTGAAAAAGTTCAAGGTCCAGCTTCTCCTAAAGAAGCTAATGTTGGAGCAAAGATCATCCAGAAGTATCGTTTGGTAATGACAGTCTTACAAATCACTGCTGCTGGTTTTGGTACAATGACTGAGAAGCCTGCAGTGATCAGCAAGTTCACAAACGACTCTTCTTGACAAAGAAGAGCTCAGGAGCTGAATGCATCTCTGCTTTCATTTAAAATGGGATAAAATGCTATTTCTTTTCCATGTAAAAACACCTTTAGAAACCAGATTTGCAGAAGAAGCCTACAATCCCATGGCAGCTTAAGTGAAGCTGGCTAACGCTTGCCAAGGTCCCAACCTCCCTGTCCATACAATGTCCTCTTTCCCTCTCCTTTGCACTGATTCTCATGCTTCTTCCACATAGAGCTGCTTCAGTTCACTACACAAGCAGAAGACTAACCCGACCTAAAAAGGTGAGTATCATCACTAAAAATGTACTGGGTCAGAGCAAAGGTCTTTTCGAAGCAGGATCTGTCGCTAGAAGTGGCCAATAGCTAATGTCTCAGGAAGGCCATAAAGATAAGGAAAGCATGAAGACATTTCAAGGCTCCAATGGTTTGCAGTCACTGGGTGTCTCCAGTGGGAGAGGGCAGCGTTCAGATGTAGCAGCACCGAGTGCCTTTCTCTTCTATGTACTTACCCAGAAACCCCTTGAGCCCACTGACAAAGTGTTCCCCCGCTGCGCTCTAAACCCTCCTATGTTATCCGCTTGCAAGAAGAGGTGTATAAAATGAATCAGAAAAGTCTGGGTAGTACCTTTAAAACCTGATGATGAATATAATAATATGGAAATAGAAGTTTTATTTTCCTTCCTAACTCACTTTGAAAATGCTATGGCTTGTTTTATTAGTTTCTTAAAAAATACTTGCCACACTACCTTAAACTTATTGGAGACACCTGAGCAGAGCTGGTCCTCAGTTTTGTAAAAGGCTGCAGAAACAAAATAAATGATGGTAAATTTTACTTTTTAAAGAGCTTGTTTGCAGAGGAAAGGACTTCCGATAAGAGCTTTAAAGAGATTTTTAATAATAATCTTAAACTTTTTTTGTTTCTGTACTGTCAACAAGGACACTGACTGGCTACTTGGTTACAGTGCTGTTAGTCTTCTACTTCAGTGTCACTGTTTAGAGTCTGTCGTGTAAGAGTTACTTCACAGAGGAGAAAAAAAATATTCCAAAACCTGGGCACCATAGATCCAGTGACTCCCAGATTGCCTTATAAGGATTTAATTTTGTTACTGAAGGCTCATGCATGTTACCAAAATAGTGATGTGCCCAGGCTAACCATCATCACTGCCTATTAGCTGATTTTTCCTTTGTCTATGAATTTCTTTGAGGAGATGCTTTGTGTGTGATATTCCATAGCACTCTTCTACTAGCTGAGCAGCTCTGGCTAATCTATTCTTTAAAGCCTGATTTATCTTCTGACAACTTTGAGACAGGTGTAATAAACCCATCTTCAGAACTACCAGCTATCACTAACTGCATTTGCATTTATAGAGAAAGGATTTTCAATTCTTTCTGCAATAGTGCACCGATGAAAGAGTCAAGCCCTTACAGAACATCCATGTGCTATCAATCTGGATACCAGCCTTTTTCCCAGGGCTTGAATTGACAAGTGCAAGGAAAGCGCAGAAAAGACTAGAACGCCATCGTCCATCCGCACCGTGCTTAGCATACAGTAAATAAGATTACCTGCTGTTCTGAGATTCCTATAAAAACTGGCAGTAGCATGACTGAGGGGCTGACGTTGACCAAGCTACCCAACTCTTTTTAGTTTATATCTAGCTTACTTTCAGTTCAGCTTTGACTCCATTCACCTTCATATCAGTTACAAAATTCTCTCATGGTGCACAGTGATCCACAGCTCTCCCTGAAATATATATCTTGTGAGACAGAAAAAGAAACAGCAGCAGAGGCTGTCAGAGTCTTTGCCACTGTGACTGCAGAGAAAGATTGTGGCACAACAAATTTAATTCTGCTGATGTCCTTGTGATTCCTAGCTGATTCCCTCTAACAACTTTCAAAATAATCTCCCCCCAGCAGCAGCGGTCACTACTTTGGAAGGTTAATGCTGCTGTGAAAATGTCCTGATTATTGATCAGGATTCAGGCAAAATACAAAATATCTATATTTTGAACAGATTGAAGTCCTTTGATACAGTATATATACTGTACACATAAAACACAGCAAATCATAGGACACGACAAGGAAGCGATGCCACTTCAAACCATCTAATGTTATGCCTCAGGCTCATTAAACAAACAAAAAGTAACATGACAGACTCATGCACGTCTTACTCCTGGCCTTAATTGCAAACAACTGTTTTGTAATGTGTGAGGCCTTTGCCATCCAATTCCTTGGCTGATTTTCTACTGATGAAAGACTTTCCACTTCGTTGAACTGTGAAGGCATCGTTTCTATTCCAAACCCATGGAGACAGAAGAATTAATTTACAATTCCCTACTATATGAAAAAAGTGATAGGCATTTCATAAGAGGTGGGACCAGCAGCGGCACTATTACTAACTTCATCTTCCAAAAATTGCTCCAGCTGTTACAAGCTCCTCAGCGTAGCTCCACTAGTAATACAGCTTTACAGGAACAGAAAAAAGCCTTTTTACTTTGGATGGCTGTGGTGTATCACAGTGCCTTGCAAAGAAGCAGCCCAGGCCTACAGGGTTGGTGAAGCGAAACCATTATTTGTCTCGAAAAAGGAAAAGCACCGCATCTGCTATGCATTGAAAGGGCCAGCCTGCATCAAGGAGACAAAGAAAATAATAGTTTGGGGTTTGGGTTTTGTTTTTTTTTAAAACTGAATTGTGAGGCCAGTCTTCTAAGAGGTAGCCACATGTAATTATCATTGCCATCAGTAATAATTAGCAATGTATATCCTATACAACGGACAGTTACTCTTGCACCTTCAGGCACGTTTAAATCAGTTTGCTCTGAAGGCATGCAGGATTAACTGGAAGAGAAACTTGCACTCAGTGCTGATTAGGGAAAAGTCTATGGACTATGTTTCCATCCTGCAGTCTAAAATTGCCACCTGCATGCACATGGTCTGCCCTGGCACAGTGGCCTGCCATTCTAACCCCTGACAACAAAAGGGGAACGAGTACAGCTACTTATACAAGTTCATTTATATTTGAGATCCAATAAAATTTCCTTTTGCAAAGCCACAGAGTTTTTATTTTAAAATGTTGCAAATTGGTGTTGAGTATTTCACAGCTGTCATGTTCACTTCCACTTTTGACACAGATATTAAAAGAAATCCAGAATATAGCTACTCAGTCATCTTATGAAGCCTTGGAGCTACCCAAACACTCCAGATTTCTATTACTTAGTTTTAATGGATTAGAATAGCAACGACACAAAATGCTAAGTTATTTGATAAACAAAAGTAGTAGCAATGCATTTTTATACTGCATGAAAGAATAGAAACAGTCACAGGAGCAGGCCCAAATTGTAGGTACCTTCTCTTCTTGCTTGTTCCTACACATTAACCTCTAAGACTCTTCTTGACAGCTTTCTTGTCCGACCTCAAAAGTGCACTGAGCTACATCCAAAGACTGTTTCTACTTGCACTATGGCTAGGATATTCTTTGAATATATGAGAAAAGCATTCAAATTCCCCCAAGCTGAGGAAACTCTGTAATGTGAGTGTCCTGGTTTCAGCCAGGATAGAGTTGGTTTTCTTCACAGAAGCTGGTGTGAGACTGTGTTTTGGGTTTGGGATGAGAAACTGTTGATAATGTGCTGATGTTTTGGGTTGTTGCTGAGCAGTCAAGGACAGTCCAGCTTCTCGTGCTGGCCTGCAGTGAGCAGGCTGGGGGTGCACGGGGAGCTGGGAGGGGACACAGCCGGGACAGCTGACCCAGGCTGGCCAAAGGGATATTCCCTACCATACGACGTCATGCCCAGTACATAAACTGGAGTTGGCCGGGGGTGGGAATCGCTGCTCGGGGACGGGCTGTCGATCACGGGGTGGTGAGCAATTGCTGTATTGGGCATCACTTGTTTGACCCTAACCTCAACCCTAGAGGCACGAGTATGCGAGCTGCAAGGAAAAACAATTACAAAGGGGGGTTCAGGTTCCTACAGAAAAATCGTCGCTCCATTTTCCAGTGGGCAGCTTCCCAGAAAGAATAGAAGAGCTGATCTCACCTCTGATCCTCTTGAAGGGACTTCTGATTCATATTTACAAGAAGGGGGTAACGAGTACTATGAGCAGGATTAGAGGGGCCCTGCCTCCATCTAGGCGGAGGAGAGGGACAACCGAGTTTATTGGACTGTGTGGATTAGATGGCCTGGCACATCAGACCCACAGGAATATAAGGCTTTAGTGGACACCGGTGCACAATGTACCCTGATGCCATCAAGCCATATAGGGGCAGAGCCCATCTGTATTTCCGGAGTGACAGAGGGATCCCAACAGCTGACTGTGCTGGAGGCTGAAGTGAGCCTAACTGGGAATGAGTGGCAGAAGCACCCCGTTGTGACTGGCCCAGAGGCTCCATGAATCCTGGGCATAGACTATCTCAGGAGAGAATATTTCAAGGACCCAAAAGGGTACCGGCGGGCTTTTGGTGTAGCTGCCTTGGAGACGGAAGAAATTAAACAGCTGTCCACCTTGCCCGATCTCTCAGAGGACCCTTCTGTGGTGGGGTTGCTCAGGGTCAAAGAACAACAGGTGCCGATCGCTACCACAACAGTGCACCGGCGGCAATATCACACCAACAGAGACTCCCTGATCCCCATCCATGAGGTGATTCGTCGGCTGGAGAGCCAAGGAGTGATCAGCAAGACTCGCTCACCCTTTAACAGCACCATATGGCCAGTGCGAAAGTCTAATGGGGAGTGGAGACTGACAGTAGACTATCGTGGCCTGAATGAAGTCACGTCGCCACTGAGCGCTGCTGTGCCGGACATGCTAGAACTTCAATATGAACTGGAGTCAAAGGCAGCCAAGTGGTACGCCACCATTGATGTTGCTAACGCGTTTTTCTCGATCCCTTTGGCAGCAGAGTGCAGGCCACAGTTTGCTTTCACTTGGAGAGGTGTCCAATACACCTGGAATCGACTTCCCCAGGGGTGGAAACACAGCCCTACCATTTGCCATGGGCTGATATAAACTGCACTGGAACAGGGTGAAGCTCCAGAGCATCTGCAATACATTGATGATGTCATCGTATGGGGCAACACAGCAGAAGAAGTTTTTGAGAAAGGGAAGAAAATAATTCAAATCCTTCTGAAAGCTGGTTTTGCTATAAAACAAAGTAAGGTCAAAAGACCTGCACAAGAGATACAGTTGTTAGGAATAAAATAGCAAGATGGATGTTGACAGATCCCAACGGATGTGATCAACAAAGTAACAGCTATGTCTCCACCAACTAGCAAAAAAGAAACACAAGCATTTCTGGGCGTTGTGGGTTTCTGGAGAATGCATATTCCAAATTACAGTCTGATTGTAAGCCCTCTTTATCAAGTGACCCGGAAGAAGAATGATTTTAAATGGGGCCCTGAGCAAGGACAGGCCTTCGAACAAATCAAACAGGAGATAGTTCATGCCGTAGCCCTCGGGCCAGTCCAGGCAGGACAAGATGTTAAAAATGTGCTCTACATGGCATCCAGGGAGAATGGCCCTACCTGGAGTCTCTGGCAGTAGGCACCAGGAGAGACTCAAGGTTGACCTCTAGGGTTTTGGAGTTGAGGATATAGGGGATCTGAGTCCCGCTATACTCCAACTGAAAAGGGGATATTGGCAGCATATGAAGGAGTTCGAGCTGCCTCAGAAGTGGTTGGTACTGAAGCACAGCTTCTCCTGGCACCCCGACTGCTGGTGCTGGGCTGGATGTTCAAAGGGAGGGTCCCCTCTACACATCATGTGACTGATGCTACGTGGAGTAAGTGGGTCACGCTTATTACACAGCGGCCGCAAATAGGAAACCTTAATCGCCCGGTTATCTTGGAAGTGATCATAGACTGGCCAGAAGACAAAGATTTTGGAATATCACCAGAAGAGGAGGTGGCACGTGCTGAAGAGGCTCCACCATATAATGAACTGCCAGAGAATGAAAGGCAATATGCCCTGTTTACTGATGGGTCCTGTCGTATTGTAGGCAAACATTGAAGGTGTAAAGCTGCTGCATGGAGCCCTATACGATGAGTTGCAGAAGCTGCTGAAAGATGAGGTGAATCAAGTCAGTTTGCGGAGGTGAAAGCCATCCAGCTGGCTTTAGATATTGCTGAACGAGAAAAATGGCCAATACTCTATCTTTATACTCACTCATGGATGGTGGCAAATGCTCTATGGGGGTGGCTACAGCAATGGAAGCAGAGCAACTGGCAACGCAGAGGCAAGCCCATCTGGGCTGCTGAATTGGCAAGATATTGCTGCCCAATTAGAGAATCTAGTCATAAAAGTACGCCATGCAGATGCTCACGTACCCAAGAGTCGGGCCACTGAATAACATCAAAACAACCATCAGGTGGATCAGGCTGCTAAGATTGAAGTGGCTCAGGTGGATCTGGACTGGCAACATAAGGGTGAATTATATATAGCCCAGTGGGCCCATGACACCTCAGGCCATCAGGGAAGAGATGCAACATATAGATGGGCTCGGGATCGAGGGGTGGACCTGACCATGGATGCTATTGCACAGGTTATCCATGAATGTGAAACGTGCGCTGCAATCAAACAAGCCAAGCGGTTAAAGCCCCTCTGGTATGAAGGACGATGGTTGAAATATAAATATGGGGAGGCCTGGCAGATTGACTATATCACACTTCCACAAACTCGCCAAGGCAAGCGCTATGTGCTTACCATGGTGGAAGCAACAACCGGATGGCTGGAAACACATCCCGTGCCCCACACCACCGCCTGGAACACTATCCTGAGCCTTGAAAAGCGAGTCTTATGGCGACATGGCACCCCCGAAAGAATTGAGTCGGACAACGGGACTCATTTCCGAAACAACCTCATAGACACCTGGGCCAAAGAGCATGGCATTGAGTGGGTGTATCACATCCCCCATCATGCACCAGCTTCCAGAAAAATTGAACAATGCAACTGACTGTTAAAGACTACCCTGAGAGCAATGGGTGACGGGACATTCAAACATTGGGATAAACATTGAGCAAAAGCCACCTGGTTAGTCAACACTAGGGGATCTACTAATAGAGCCGGTCCTGCCCAATCAAAACTTTTACGTACTGTAGAAGGAGATAAAGTCCCTGTGGTGCATGTGAGAAATATGCTGGGGAAGACAGTCTGGGTTACTTCTGCCTCAGGCAAATTCGTGGGATTGCCTTTGCCCAGGGACCTGGGTGCACTTGGTGGGTAATGCGGAAGGATGGGGAAGTCCAATGTGTACCTCAAGGAGACTTGATTTTGGGTGAAAATAGTCAATGATTTGAATTGTATTATGTTAATTATTACACAATACAGTATGGCATTACTACTATGGTTGCTATCTACCACATCAATGGTTTTACAGTAAGAATCACCCAGACTGATGAAGAATGAGCTTCACTGAAACCAAGCAACGTGCAGCAGTGATGGAACCAGAACTGGCTTCAGCAGCTTGTGCCCAACAATTCCCTCGAGATTGACATCTTCGACCTGCAGATCATGGACATGCACCGTGCCAGATGACAATCCAACACCACATACCATCTCCCCTGCCCTGAGAGACTGCTATGATGGATGAAGCCCAGAGTCATGGACTGAATGAACTCCACAGACATTTTAAAGTGATGGCCCATGGACTAAGAAAGTGATATCTGTGTATATATATTAAAAGACAGGAAGAGTAATAATGAATAATTGGAATGTATTGAAAAGTATAGGACCCGGGCATGACGTAAATGGTATGGAATAAGGGGTGGATACTGTCCTGGTTTCAGCCAGGATAGAGCTGGTTTTCTTCACAGCAGCTGGTGTGAGGCTGTGTTGTGGATTTGGGATGAGAAACTGTCGATAACGTGCTGATGTTTTGGGTTGTTGCTGAGCAGTCCTTGACTGCTCAGCTTCTCGTGCTGGGCTGCCAGCGAGCAGGCTGGGGGTGCACAGGGAGCTGGGAGGGGACACGGCCAGGACAGCTGACCCAGACTGGCCAAAGAGATATTCCCTACCATACGACGTCATGCCCAGTACATAAACTGGAGTTGGCCGGGGAGCGGAAGTTGCTGCTCGGGGACGGGCTGTTGATCGCTGGGTGGTGAGCAATTGCTGTATTGGGCATCACTTGTTCTTGTACATTCCTCTGTCGGTATTATCATTGTTGTTTCCTTCTCTCTCTCTGTCCTATTAAACTGTGTTTATCTCAACCCACGAGGGTTTTTTTCTAATTCTCTCCCTCGTCCCACTGGGGGAGTGGGAGTGAGTGAGCAGCTGCGTGGTGCTTAGTTGCTGGCTGGGGCTAAACCACAACATGTGAGGTAGCCATTTTTGGGGGCAAGTACAAAACACAACTGCTGGTGAAGCAAGGTTGCGTGCTGTCAATGTTTGCTAGGCTTGCTCAGCACCAGCTGATCTTGTACAGTCTCCTCAGGAAGCCTAATGGATGGATGCCATGAAGTCTTGGAGAGGTAAGAGGCTATACTGATATTTCTGGCAAGGGACTGTTGTTGATTGCTGAATCATTAGAAGGCACTGTCCTTACTCATGGTAAGGGTAGCCCCGCGCCTACAACTGGGTTACAAATTCTGCAAAGTGGTTACAAAGTTTAGACATTGCAAAAATGGTTCTATTCCTCCAAATGTCTTGGGAGTGACACCCTTGAAGTAGAAAATCTCACATGTGGAACCATGCTCTAGGTCTGCAAGTTAGCAGCCAACTTAAAACTATCTAAGATTATGAACACTGTAGCAGCCTGCACAGTAAAACCAACACCATCACGCTGTTCAGTAAAACCAACACTATCACTGTTTCCAGAAGAGAGATGAGACCAGGTACTCTGCAATATTTCATCTCTGTATAGTGAATCGCAGGGTTGACATTATAGGTGTTCACATGGTATGGGGAAACCTAAGTACTCCAACAAGTTTGGTCAAATGGTCAAGTGGTAGAACTGCTCTATTAGCCACCAAGCAATCTTCAAACCTAGTAATGCATTATGAAAACAGCATTAGAGTTCGTTTGAATAACATTGGTGATCTCATTTCATTTCCTTTACAGTTCTTTATTAGTTACAATTCAGCAAATCTGATGTCCTTTTAACTTGCACAGCTTTTTGTGTAATCAAGCTGAAGGTACAGTAGCAATTTATATTCAATTAATTCCAGTTTTTCTGCTGCAGCTTTTTGGAAGTGCAATATGAGAATCTAGAAGGAGATCATTTTCCCCCACAGAAATTGAAGTCAAATGCAAGACAGAAGCAGAGCCCAGAGGATTGAAATACCACTGCCTTAAATTAAAGAGACCCTGTCTGCCACACACGTAGTAAAATCAGTGGGAGACAGCTCTGTTAAACCAAACTTTATGATCCTGTAGAGAGAAGAGGGAAGTTTCAGGTGTGAAGAAGAGGGGAACATCACAGCTGCTGGAGCCATTGTTCAAAAGAATGTCTCCTCAAAGATAGGCCAGGGCTGTATAGTAAATATGCTTTGCCTATATCGATTTTGATCCTAGCATATCCAGCCAGTGTATCCCAGCATATTTTCTGCTTTCACCCAGATTGGGAAAACTCCACTGCCATGCCCTGAGTATGGTCAGGTAATCGACAGAAACCTCTCTGAGGGACTGACATAGCACCCCTGGGAGCATGTGTGCACCCACTTTCCTCCTCTTCTGCCTTACCTGTCCCACCACCTTCCCACACCGAGTCCCACATCATTAGGCTCCCCATAATCTTTACCAAAAGGAAACACAAATACAGAATAATGATTAATCCAATGACTCCCCTGCAGTTGGTTGTGGATGGTGCTGACATATTAAACAGATGAAATCAGGAAAGCTCCCGAGCCACAATGCAGCTCATGAGCGGCCTCAGTACAGCTCCCAGGGTTGGGCTATGCTGCACAGCTGGCAGAGAGGCTTGGGTTTGCGGCAGGAACCCAAATCTGCAGCGATGGCAGAGCAGGGGCAAAGCGGGTTCATTTGCTGATGCACCTTGGCCCATCACTCAGCGAAAAGGTGTGCTTCCTGAGGGGGCTGCTCTCATCTTCTCCTTAGGCATGTAAGGCAGGTCTCTCCCTTGCTACATAACCTTTCTGTATAAGTACATGCAGAGCAAGTCTTATTCTAAGTCTTTCATATGCACCTGCTCTTTCCTGGTCTTCAGAGCTCATCTCCATCACATCTGAGCTCTTTCCACCTGGGAGAAAAACATCTGGCATGGGTCTTCTCTCAGTCTCTCCCTAAGGCTGTTCAAAAAATTTATTGTTTTGATAAGGCTTTGTTTGTTTGTTTGTTCACATATATTGTTGTGGTTTTGCATTATGGAAGGGAGAATGACTTTTGTGTGCTGGGTTGATGTCCTTTTGTAAAGCAGTAGATATGTAATTGCTCAGACTTCTCACATGAGAGAAATCTTGCCCTTTTGCTGGGTTTCCTGCTTGATGACTCACCACATTTCAGGGTGACAGAAAGGGCAGCTCTTTATGTCAACTCAAAGGTACTATGAGCATGACTGACAAAGGTTATTACTCTCCTAATTAAAAAATAGGAGAAATTAACCACTTAAAAGGAGCTAATTCCAGTTGTCAGCTCAATGTTTCAATTGAAGGGAGATGTCTACATACATTTTGAGCTACTCTAAAGCAAGTATGGCCAAGCTGTGACTCCTGACCCACATTAATTTTGCTCAGGGACAGTTCATGCACAGCTTTCAGGCAAGGATTATGTTATTTCTCTGAGACAGGGAACGCTGTTAGGCTGCAGAATGCAAGGGAATCTGTAGAAGTTGTGGCTGAGAAATTTTATATGCTGAGCTAGCCAACTTGAATTGTCCAAATGAATCATTCCTATAACCCTGCAGCTTGCATCTTGGAAGGATAAACAGCTTCTGTATCTCAGAATAAAAGTCATACAAAAAAACTTGAAGAAAATAGAAGTGCAGAAAAGCACTGTAATGCTCTGTGATAGAGAGAAACTTGTTTGACCCATTACCTGCCACAAACCTTCAGATCATTCAGGGTCACACAAACCTGACTGTTTTGAAAGTTAGAATTTCAGTTAGTGTCGTGGTTTAACCCCACCCACCAACTAAGCCCCAGGCAGCTGCTCGCTCACTCCCCCACGGTGGGACGGGGGAGAGAATCAGAAGAATAAAAGTGGGAAAACTATTGGGTTAAGTTAAAGGCAGTTTAAGAGGGAAAGCAAAAGCCGCGCACACAAGCAAAGCAAAACAAGGAATTCATTCACCACTCCCCATGGGCAGGCAGGTGTTCAGCCATCTCCAGGGAAGCAGGGCTGCATCATGTGTAACGGTTACTTGGGAAGACAGACGCCATCACTCCGAACGTCCCTCCACCCCTTCCTTCTTCTTCCCCCAGCTTTATATACTGAGCATGACGTTATATGGTATGGAATATCCCTTTGGCCAGCCTGGGTCAGCTGTCCCGGCTGTGTCCCCTCCCAGCTCGCCGTTGCACCTCCAGCCTGCTCGCTGGCAGCCCAGCACGAGAAGCTGGACTGTCCTCAACTACTTGGCAACAACCCAAAACATCAGCACATTATCAACATTTTCTCATCCCAGATCCAAAACATAGCCTCACGCTAGCTTCTGTGAAGAAAATTAACTCTATCCTGGCTGAAACCAGGACAGTTAGTAACATAAATCCTAATAACAGTAGATGTGATGGGGTACTGCTGTGTATCTGTTTCAAGTTACCAAATCTACATAGAGAAAAGGATGGATGTCTCCTTAAAAATCTGTCCAAAAATTATAAGGCAAAGTAGCATCGCAGCTCATGATTTTGTCCACGGGAATTTCTGCTGGAAAGCTCATCAGATTGAACATAACTTTAGTGGTACATCTTTTTGATATTTTAAATACACTATTATTTAATAATTAATTACATTTTTAAACACAGAAAGTTTCATGGCTCCATTATATTTAATATTTTACCTACATTGATGAGCATAAAAGTCTTTCCCCAGCCATTTGCAGGTAACATAAAAATTGTTGAGAGAATAAATATTCAGGAAGTCAGCTGCTGTTACCCAATGATCATATTTTATTGTCATTTTGACCAAAAATACATCATTGGTTTATTGAACCTGACAAAAAAAAAAGAAGATCAAGATCTATTTCTATGCAGAATTGCTCCATCAGTGTCAAGACCATTTACATTATGCCTCCTTCAGTACCACAATCTCTCCTCCCAGTTTTGTTATCCAATAGTGCACAAGTCCCTTTCATGTCAGCTGCAAGATGAGTTATCAGGATGCAAGGTAGTTTTCATAGCTATCTGGGGGCTACTATACTTCTGTTCTTTTGCAAATGTCTTCAGCATATGAGATATTTCCGTTGTGCACAGCAGTTATGCTGACAAAGCTAGGATTTCCAAACATCTGGCAGCTCAACTGGCTTAGGCACAACAGCTCCACTTGACGTGCTGGATATCCAGAAACCCCAACCCAATGGACAGGGCCCTTACATCATGACCAGGGCAAAATTGCTTGCACTGCATTGAAATTTCTAGGCCAAAAAAAAGTGCACATGCTCTAAGCGAATAGCACGTTTATCTTTTTCGTGAAGAAGCCTCAGAATTTATCCCACAGTGCACATGAAAGAGGTTTGTTTGACAGCCCCGTTGACTGAAAGCTGCTGTGAATACCACCCAATAGCCAAGAGCAGCATGAATTTCTCTATAGTTATCAATAAGTGCAGGACGAAGCAGGAAAAGAGGAGAGACTGATCTAGTCTTCACGCCCCTTTCAGTCCTTTGCTTTTCAGCTGATTCATGTGACAGGGTCTCCTTTTCATACAGAATAAGACTTCAGATTCTCAAACATACTCATTTTCAGTAAAATGACCCAGGAATAAGCACATAAGCTGTCATAGCCGAGGTTTCTAAAGGTAATAGTAGTTACTAACTGGTGAAAATTTTAGTGGTAGTTTTTAAAAAAGATCCCTGAATAAAAGTACAACAGGGACCCCTGAAGACTGAAAATGCACCAGTTTAATGTCATAATTAAGACAAAATCCTATGGGTATTCCAGAGATTATAGAACAGTTAAGTCTAACTTCTTCTTTAGTAAAGCATTAGGCACCATTTTTTAGAGGTCAGATGCAAACATTTTATAAAAAAGAAAATGTCTTGATTTAAGGTAGGCAGCCTTCCTGAAGAGAAGTATAATCATCTTTCACTTAGAAAGCTAATAAGAGGCAGTTGACTCCCATTAATCTTGGCTAGATCAAAAGGATACAGATAGTGTAATTAAAAATCCAGAGAGTTCATAACGAAGTTTCACAGCAGTTGTGAAGGGCTAAGAGTTGAGAGAAAAATGGAAGAAATTTGTCCAGCATTAATGCAGTATAAGCTTTTGGCAACAATGATACTTCTATGAATATCCATATGGGTTTGCCTATTTAAAGCTAGAAAACAAACTGTTCCAGAAGATTAATACTAGTGCCAGTTTCTAAATTGCAAATGAAAATATAGGAAAACTAATTTTACAGGTGGCTTTCCCACTTTCAAGAAGATATTTTACAACTTAGAGCAAACATCAACAAAAATCTCAAAAGAAGCATGAAGTCAGTGTCTGAAGAAGCTGCTGAAAAGCAAGTTATTCATGAAAGTACATACAAATATAGATTTATATTTCTAACCTTAGGCATTCAAGCTAGAAATTATTGGCTTTTAAGAAACATGTATGATCTGATAAAAAGGAAGACTCATCTTACTGTTAAGGCTCTGCCTGAAAATACAGGCATTAATGGGTTGAATTTCTGGTCTGCCTCACTCTCCCTGTATGACCTTTGGCAGGTCACTTCTGTCTCAGTTTCTTCTCAACAAAGTGGGAATCATGTTTCTGTGCTGTGTAGAGGTTATACAAAGTAAATTCACTAACATCTGAGCCTGACAGTGCACAGCAATAAGGAGCAAATAAATTAGATGCATATCAGAGAAGTCACTGGCTATAAAAATCTGTGTTAGTGTGACAGAAAAACAATAATAGAAATAAGGATTTTTTTTTTTCCCTTGACATTTAGAGTTGCTGGACTTTTACCAAACTGCAAAACATCTTCAAGTTTCAGTAGCTTAGCTTCAGCCTGATAAAGTAGCAGATGCCACATGAGAGAAGGCACCTGTTCTGCACCATTGCCGCATTAGGTAATTATGTGCAAAACAACTTAGATAGGCAATCCCTAAAAGTCAAACCATTACCTCTGTCAGCATCTTGATCTACTCATGGAGTCAGTGAGAGTGTGTTGAATGAACTTACAGCAAATATACTCCCTCAATGAAATTTGAGTGTGGGTGTCTACAAGCGTGTGTATTTCTGTGTGGATCTATAGATTCATAGATACACTTTTTCCCTCAAGAAACGGGTGGATAAAGCAATAACAGAAAACTCATGGTTGTGTAAATGGATTGGAACCAGATGGTGAAATATTATAAACTGAAAAGTTCATAAGGTCAAACAGACATATGGTTGAAAGGCCAAAATGTCACATTAGGTCAGAAAGTGTCACCACAAAAGAAATACACAGGAGTATTTCTGTTACTTTGGAAAAGGGATAGGAAAGAGATAAGGATCCATCACTGATACCTTCTGCTTTCTGTTCTTACAGGTCCCGAATTACAACTAGCTCTAGTCAACAGCACTGATCTAGCTAGTGGGTGTGACTGGCACAGCTCATACCTCTGAATGGAGATGATAATACTTTTATTTTTTAGCCTAGGATTTACACTCCCGCTAACTTTGTAGTAATCACAACTTTCCTTCTCATCAGCTTGTTTTACCAATGGCAACTTTTCAGTCACTTGTCTGTCAAACACATCTGGCTTCCCCAAGGTAGCATGCCATAAATTGCGTAAGTGTCATGATCTCCTCTGCAGGGGATTCTACTTTGAGAATTTAGGAACGTGTTCTTGTAGTCTCAGTCACAGTGGTCAATGCTTTAGAAGAATCAGAGTATCGGGGCCAAGAAAGACTCCATTGGTGCTTAAAGGTCTCTTTCCCACCAGGCTCCTTTTCCATGTATAGTCACAAATGCAATAGAGTTTATTTGTATGGTAACTACCACCACATCACAGTAGTTGAGGAGAGAAAGAATGAAAGTATAAAGTTTCCACATCTGCAATTAAGAACTTGATACCAAAGACTTTATGGCTCCAAGGATACCTTATTGCAGCCTTCCAGTACTTAAAGGGGGCTTATACGAAAGATGGGGACAGACTTTTTAGCAGGGTCTCTTGCAATAGGACAAGGGGCAATATTTTTAAACTAAAACAGGGGAGATTTCGACTAGATCTAAGGAAGAATTTTTTCACAATGAGGGTGGTGAAACACTGGTCCAGGTTTCCCAGAGAGGTGGTAGATGCCCCATCCCTGGAAACATTCAAGGTCAGGTTGGATGGGGATCTGAGCAACATGGTCTAATTGAAGATGTCCCTGCTGACTGCAGGGGGGTTGGACTAGATGACCTTTAAAGGTCCCTTCCAACCCAAATTATTCTATAATTCTAGGATTCTAGGATTCTATGGCTCCTCCCAAGCAAAGATGACTTGATCATTATTGTGCCATTTAAAGCAGATGACTTGAACCACAGCAACAAGCAAGGTGATATATAACAAAATACGAATGAAAGGAAAACTGGATAACAGAATATAATTATTCAGCAAAAGAACATGCAGAATCCAATATATTGCTCTGACACAGCAATAACATTTCAGCAGTTGCAGTTGTGGGATCTATCCTTACACTTTCTTTCTTAATGGAAGGAATGAAGGAAAATGTCTGGAAAACATTCTGTGTTGACAAAAATCAACAATAGAACCGGTCAAAATGTTTATATTCTTAAAAAAAAAGGTTTTGTAACAAACAGATTTACATTAAAAAAACACAATAACAAAAAAAAACCAAACCAGAAGTGTTCTATCTTGAGCTATAACATAAGTAATCTCTGCAGACTTGGTCTGGGAAGAAATAGCTAACATACACTATCAAGGAAGTTACACGGATATTCTGAAAAATAAATGATTTTTTTATTGAATGAACCCTGTCTGAATACACGGGCATCACCTACCTAAACCACAATGACACATCCAGAAATATCATGAAAATCAAGCTAAATGGTTCCACTCGATTCTATGTACCATTATGTAAACAGCTGTTTCTGCTTATCTTTGAACAGCATGCTAATAGCTAAATCTGAAGATTGGCAGCAGTCATAAAACATGGAAAAACAGCTCAAATATTTTCTAGAAGTCTTTTGCGATATGACCAGTGCCTATTTTAATGAGGAAGGTACTAATGCACTGAACAAATATACAATTACACTGAAAGTAAAAGCAAAGAAACTTTAACATTTTTCATATTTGCACATTTATATCTCATTTGTACAGTATCCCTAATGAAGCATATATCTGCAGAGAATAGGAACAATTCAGCTCTGCCTGCTGCCTTTTGTTTCCATTAGATTTATATTTGTTTGTAAGTGATGCTAGATTCCCAATTGCTAAGTTTATTGTTTATTGATTTCTACTATTATTGGGCTCTACACAGGTACAGGAATTCATGGCCCAGAGATTTTTGCTAACTGTGCAGTGAGAATTGCACACAGGGATGTTTTTCATCACACTCAGTGAAATACCAAGGAGGTAGGGCCAGATCCTAGGTATGCCTAGCACTCTGGGACTGATGGTGCTCAACGGTCTCACAGGTGGGGTTATCAAGATGTAATTATTCAGAACAATGGAAATGAATCTGTGAGCTTTTATCCTATGGCACATATGCAGCATGGACAAGATCGCAGAATCACAGAATCATTAAGGTTCTGTGATTCTGTGGTTCTGTGATCTTGTCCATGCTGCTTATGTACCACAGGATAAAAGCTCACAGATTTCTGAATGCTGTAGCCAGCCTTACTAGTGTGAGCACTTAATCGGCATTAACATGCTAGTCTATCTTCCAGCCTCCACTGCAGACAGCCAGGACCAGACTAGGTCACAGAATCACAGAATCACAGAATGGTAGGGGTTGGAAGGGACCTTCCTTCACTTTCAGGAAATGGTTTAGTGGGCATGGTGGTGTTGGGTTGATGGTTGGACTTGATGATCTTAAGAGTCTTTTCCAACCTTAATGATTCTGTGATTCTGTGACCTCTGAAGATCACCTGGTCCAACCCCCTTGCCAAGGCAGGATCACTCAGGGCAGGTTGCACAGGAACGCGTCCACTCAGGTTTTGAAGGTCTCCGGAGAAGGAGACTCCACAACCTCTCTGGGCAGCCTGTTCCAGTGCTCCATCACCCTCACAGTAAATAAGTTTTTCCTCATGTTGAGGTGGAACTTCCTGTGCTGCAGTTTGTACCCATTTCCCCTCGTCCTATCACTGGGCACTACTGAAAAGAGACTGGCTCCATCCTCCTGACAGACACCCTTCAGGTATTTATAGACATTGATGAGGTCCCCTCTCAGCCTTCTCTTCTCCAGACTAAACAGCCCCAGGTCTCTCAGCCTTTCCTCATATGAGAGATGTTCCAGTCCCTTAATCACCCTCGTAGCGCTCCGTTGGACTCTCTCTAAAAGTTCCCTGTCTCTCTTGAACTGAGGAGCCCAGAACTGGACGCAATACTCCAGATGAGGCCTCACCAGTGCAGAGTAGAGGGGGGAGGATAACCTCTTTCGACCTGCTGGTCACACTCTTCTTAATACACCCCAGGATACCATTGGCCCTCTCAGTCACCAGGGCACATTGCTGTCCCATGGAGAACTTATTGTCTACCAGAACTCCAAGGTCTTTCTTCATGGAGCTGCTTTCCAGCAGGACACCCCCTAACCTGTACTGGTGCATGGGGTTGTTCCTCCCCAGGTGCAGAACTCTACGCTTGTCCTTGTTAAATTTCATGAGCTTCCCCTCCATCCAACTCTCCAGTCTGTCCAGATCCTGTTGAATGGCAGCACAGCCTCCTGGTGTATGAGCCACTCCTCCCAGTTTTGTATCAACAGCAAACCTGCTGAGGGTACATTCCAACCCTTCATCTAGGTCATTGATGAAGATGTTGAACAAAACCGGACCCAGTACCGATCCTGGGGAATACCACTAGATACAGGCCTCCAACTGGAGTCTGCGCCGCTGACCACAACCCTTTGAGCTCTGTTGCTTAGTTCATTCTTGTTCCATCTCACAGTCCACTTGTCCAACCCATACTTCCTGAGTGTTGCTACGAGAATATTATGGCAGACAGTGTCAAAACCCTTAGTGAAGTCAAGGTAAACCACATCCACTGCTCCCTTCATCTACCCAGCTAGTCACTCCATCATAGAAAGCTATCAGGTTGGTCAAGCACTATCTCCCCTTGGTGAATCCATGCTGGCTACTCCTGATAACTTTCTTTTAATCCATGTGCCTCGAGATGGCCTCCAGAAGGAGCTGTTCCATCACTTTCCCAGGGATGGAGGTGAGGCTGACTGGTCTGTAATTTCCTAGGTCTTCCTTCTTGCCCTTTTTGAAGACTGGGGTGACACTGGCTTTCCTCCAGTCCTCAGGCCCCTCTCCTGTTCTCCATGATTTTTCAAAAATAACGGGCAGGGGTGTTGCAACAACATCAGCCAGCTCCCTCAGCACTCGCGGGTACATCTCATCAGGGCCCACAGATTTGTGAGTGTTCAGTTCAGCCAACTGATCTCTAATGAAAACCTCATTGACCAGTGGAGAGTCTTCCTCCCTCCAGGCTTTTTCATTTATCTCCAGGGTCTGGGAGTCCTGAGGAGTAGTCTTAGCAGTAAAGGTCTGGCTTTGCGTTGCAAGAACTATAATGCTGTCATCACAGAATCATTTCATGTTTTTACCTATAGAGAGTTCTCAGGAAACTTTGCCATTCCATTATAGCTATGGAAAGAAACATCCTAGGCCTGCAAAATGTATTCCTAGTATAACTGCTTTCAGGGGTTGTCAAGATCTTTCATGAAAACTTGATACTTTTAACAGAGCTTATGTTACTTTTCCAATAACCTGCACAGAAGACAGTGATGTTCCAAGGTTGGAGAAGACTAACTTGCCATTTTTTACAGTCTAGTAGTCAAATGAAAAGTCTCAGAGAGGTTCATGGGTGAGTAACATGAAAAGGTTTAGGTTACTAGATAATAAAGTCTTCAAGAGTTGGATCATGCACCTACTTAAGATGATAGTTACAGAGCAAGCTAGACAAGCAATTTATCATTTCTGAGTCATTCCTCAAGGAAATAACTGATGCCAGGAAATACTGAAAAATGTGCAAGAGCACCAGGTTCAGCAAAATACATCCTTTACAGGCAACATCCTATCCTTGTGTAATGTAAAGGGCAGAAACCAGAAAAAGTCATATAGGAACAGGTGAAAAACAACCAGTACAGACTAAGTACCATTTAAATACAGTTTAAGGAAATAATAAACCATTATACATTTATACTTAATTATATTTAGATTCTTTAAGTCTAAGGAATAAGCTGAGAAACTAGAATGGCCCATTTAAACAAGGGGATTGATAAAATAATAAGTGTATCAAGAATTCGTTAGAAGGAAAACCACCTGTTGAGCACTATGACTACATCTCTATCAGTAACCTAATCAGGGTTAGGTCTTAGTCTAGAGCACTGTCTCACCATGGTCCATATTGCTAACACCCCTCATGGCAAGGCAGTGATTTGTGGCAACAAGCAATCTCCAGACATCTTATTTATTTGTGTGTGTGTGTGTATATATATAGTAGCAGGGTATGAAGCATACAGAAAGCTAGAATATGCTTAAGTTAAAATTTATGTCACTTATACAACTAAGGACACTCTAAGTCTTTTTTCTCAGGTCTAAGCCAAATGGATTATCCCTTCACTTTTGCAAACTGTAACTTTGAAACTTTACATTCCCCAACAGATGAAGTAGAGAGGTCTTAGCCTTCTCCCACACTCCAGGCACAAGAGTCTGTTGGCCATGCTCAAAGGGAACACCAGAAGCCTCTTTTGTAATTAAGAGCAGTTCAATAAGAGCAGAGCTAATAGATGGAAAACCAAGAATTCCTTGGTGGAGCCACCCTGTGCTGAAAAACTGGGATAAACAGCAATAAGGCTACCTTCATTCAATACCAGACATGGTCACAGACCTGTGTGAGCCTCTTTTTCCCAGCTCATGAGCCTCAGCACTTTACTGAGACACAAGTAGTGCCTAGAAACATGCCGTTATTTATTACTCGATGCAAAACACCAATCCCAGACAGCTACAGATCAGTCTGGGGCTATAAAGTCTACATAAAGCTGTCTTCAATATTTTCATTTCAGTTAACACTGTGCTGTCCCTCTTCTTGTCAACACTGGCAATATCCATCATACTTGGAGTGTATGCTGTCCCTTAGCTGCATGGGTACAACTGATAGCACTGACTATCACCAAGATTCACTTTCTGAAAGGAAACGGCTGCATTCAAAGCACTTGCAGGACCTTGGCAGCAATCATTGCCACCACTGCAGCACGCAGCTGATGGTGATGAGCTGTGCTCCTTAAAGAAGTGGCTTCAGCTCCTCCTTCAGCTCTGGCTGGCAGAAGGGAGCAGGTGGCAGCATTGCCCAGAGGGGAAAGCCTTGCTGCCGGGTGGCTTGCTCTATTATGAACTTCATAAATCCAGTAGGAGCTGGAAACTGCTGCCCTAGCGGTACATGGTGCCTGTGAAAGGCTGTCATTCAGCAGGTGGGTAGCTTTTGATTTCTGCATAGGCAAATGAGCATTTTGTTTTTCTTTTGCTCCTTATTTTAGAATAGAATCATAGAATAGTTTGGGTTGGAAGGGACCTTTAAAGATCATCTAGCATCTACCACCTCTCTGGGCAACCTGTGCTAGTGGTTCACCACCCTCACTATGAAAAATTCCTTTCTTATTATATCTAGTCTAAATCTACCTTTTTTTAGTTTAAAACCATTACCCCTTGCCCTATCACAACAGGCCCTGCTGAAAAGTCTGTCCCCGTCTTTCATATAAGCCTCCTTGAAGTACTGGAAGGCTGCAATAAGGTCTCCCCAGAGCCTCCTCTTCTCCAGGTTGAATAATGCCAACTCTCTCAGCCTTTCTTTATAGGAGAGGTGTTCCAACCCTCTGAGGCAAGATTCATGATGCTAGGTAGTCTTGTAAGTCTGGCCTATTTCAGTCCAGCAACCTTCCTCTGCCCTTTACGATAAAGCCTTCCTCATCATGGTGAACAATGACTGCGTGTGACTATATGCTCCACAATGAAAGAATGGTGGTAAAGCACATCTTTAGACTAATGACTGCCTTATCACTGCACAACTCCCTTATATTTCTATATGCAAAGCAGGTGAAAACAGACAAAAGAGTAATACAGCTTATTCAAGTTGTCATAAGGTAAATTGATTTTTTTGGTTTTATTCACATAGAAATAGGAATGTCTTAAAGAAATAAAGATTCCTTTCTTTCCAGCTTTACTAAAGCTCATTGGTGCCATAAGCCTGTCCAAAACAATATTACAGCAACCATGTGACTAGCAAAGGCCGTAAAATTACTAAAATACTTGCTGCTTCTGTTGTATTGCAGAAGATGTAGAGGCAAGTCAATAGTATGATGGTTCTTATCCAAACACTAGGATTTTTTTTTTTTATTTTGAAATACAGCATAGCAAGGATGGGAATCCTTGAGGTCTCAATTTGAGGTCAGACACACCTGTGAGTGTAATCTATTTCCATTTGGCGAAAGCAGTAAGTTTTTAAAAAAATCTTGTATGTCAAGAATTCTTAATTAACAGTTAACTCTTAGAGTGCCATTATAATTCCATGTTAAAATGAACCTTCAAGTAGAAAAACAAAATAGTGGAGGACAAAAAAAAAGTATCTCTCAGTGAAAGAGAAAGATGTTCCAGTAAGAAAAATTACAGCTGGAAGATTCTACCTTAGCAGAACCTCTGAACCTGCAGCTTAAAATGCAGTACTACATTAAAAAAGAAAGGGGTTAGAATGCAGAATTTGTAGCACTTTTGTAACTTTTTCTCAAAGGCTGAGATGAATAACATTCCTTAAAATATAAAAGATTTAACTGATTTCTCTTTGTGTGCATAATTTTTTTTTTTTAATTTAACTTACTGGAAACTTTTATGCCCTGGAGAGTAGCTGGGAACTCACAGAAAAAGTGATATATTTGCTCTGGGTTGGGACAGGCTGAGAAATTCAGTGCACACAAGGAACAGGAGCTGAGCACAGGAGCCAGTTGGACCATTGTGCTCCCCTGAAGATGACACAGAAATGCTGGTTACAAAACTTTACTGTGTACTAAATGAAGGAGGACAGCTGGTAAAACAGTGTATTGGCTAGAAAATTAGCCTTGTTATATATGAGTAAGAGATTCATTCCATCAATTGGCTTATTAGCATCTTTAGAAAAAGTTCCTTTACTTTGTAGGTTTTTTCCTTCAGTGGATTGCACCCAGAGTGGTTTTCATTAACTGGAGCTCCCCCTCAAGGAATACAACGGGAAACTAGTTTTGCAATAAGAGAGACAGATTTCTCATTTTGATAAAAACAATCCTGATATCCTAACCCACAAAATCTTAGAGATCTTCTTCAGGGCATTCCCTCACTTACAGCTGATATATAGTTTGCTAAGCAATTTCATGTAGAAGTGAGGCTGTTCTTAAGTAAAGAAACCTAGGCTAGAAAAGATTAGAAAATTGATCCAAGTGACTTTGAGGACTTAAGTATGATTTTACTCAAACTACAATTCTTGTGCCATGAAATGGTTGATGCCCACAGTCTGCTGTAGTACAAAAAGCCCCTGTTTTGGCTCAGGCCTGTCCCTCACACTTCAGCAAAATTTAAATGAGATCTGCTAGATGGGTCACTGCATGGACCTCTCAGCAGAGCACCTCTCCACTGCCCACTGCCCACTGTCTGCCAAGGCAGTACATGCAGAAGAGATGATGGGCTGGAAAATACCCAGTGGGAAAAAGGGAGGACAAAGAAAGACTCTGTCAGGGAGGCCTAGGCCATGGTGTCCAGAAATATTCTTTAGGTTTGGTCAAAACTGTGGAAGGAATTCTTCCCAAGACATGAAGACCCTCATAAATCTTATAGCCTTAAGTTTTGCATTTCTTCAGTCTTGCCTTCTCTGATATAGACATTTTGCAGCGTAGATAAAGAAACCCAAATGCTATCATAACAATGATATATATCAAACAAAACACAGCACATAATTATTTTGGGGTGCAGGAGAGGAATGAGTCATATATGTCATATATTAGCTACTAGTGTTTTTACTACTAAGCAGGTGAGCATTGGGGAGATCATCAACATCATCAGGAATGGGACTTGATTTTGTTCCCATCTCAGTGCCTCTAGTATCCTCAGTGTCCTTTCACCTTGACTCATCATAGGACCAGTCACACACCTATAAACCTACCTTAGATGGGAAAAGGTGTCCATGACTCTCAGAATCATAGAAATATAGAATCATTTAGGTTGGAAAAGACCTTTAAGATCATCCAGTCCAACTGTGAACCTAACACTGCCAAGTCCACCACTAAACCATGTTCCTAAGCACCACATCTACACGTCTTTTAAATACCTCCAGGGATGGTGACTCAACTACTTCCCTGGGCAGCCTGTTCTAATGCTTGACAATCCTCTCAGTGAAGAATTTTTTCCTAATATCCAATCTAAACCTCCCCCGGCACAACTTGAGGCCATTTCTTCTTGCCCTATCGCTTGTTACTTGGAAGAAGAGACCAACACCACCTCGCTACAACCTCTTTTCAGGTAGTTGTAGAGGGGGATAAGGTCTCCCCTCAGCCTCCTTTTCTGCAGGCTAACCAACTCCAGTTCCTTCAGCTGCTCCTCATAAGACTTCTCTAGATCTTTCATCAGCTTTGTTGCTCTTCTTTGGACACACTCCAGCATCTCAGTGTCTTTCTTGTAGTGAGGGGTCCAAAACTGAACATAATGTTTTGAGGTGTGGCCTCATGAGTGCCAAGTACAGAGGGACAATCAATTCCCTACTCCTGCTGGCCACACTAGTTCTGATACAGGCAAGGATGCTGTTGGCCTTCTTGGCCACCTGGGCACACTGCCGGCTCATGTTCAGCCAGCTGTCAACCAGCACCCCAGGTCCTTTTCTGCTGGGCAGCTCTCCAGCCACTCCTCCCCAAGCCTGTAGCGTTGCATGGGGTTGTTGCGACCCAAGTGCAGGACCTGGCTCTTAGGGGCCTCGGCCCATCGATCCTTTCTACCCTCAAGCAGATCAGCACTCCTGTCCAACTTGAAGTCATCTGCAAATTAGGATTTGACCAAGATACCCTCTGCAATAGTTTGGTGGCATTAGAGCTTTCTCTGCCTGCACACATGCAGTCACACTGTGCAGGTAAAATTATTAAGATTTTGAGAGGTCTGGCTAAGAAGTTTATCCTAACTAAAAGAACATTCCTGTCAACTAAAAGCCTACAGTTTGTAACAGTTTCCACCTCCCCACTCTGAGCTAAGATAATACTGGATGTGCCACTCCTGTAGGCTCTACCGACAGCTGTCTCTCCATATTGTCACATTATTCACATTTCTTCTTTGAATTGTGGCAGGCAGCAAGATACTTAAGGAGGCCATCCCTCCCAAGGATGGATACCTGATTCTGTTAACATTGAAATGATTGTTTTTCCTCACCTATTCCTCTTTTTTTTTTTTTCTGAAACGGCATATAGGCTGGTTCTCTGCAATCACTTGGCAGAGAACAGGGGAGCAGAGGGGGAGATGCTGGCCAAATGTTTGCTCACTATGATCATACTTAATAAAGTTTCTGTTTGACATGTGCATTGTCATGCACTTGGAGTCCCCAGATCTATGGCAACACCTTAGGAAACATAGTTTTTCAGGCTCTCCAGGGACCTGGTCCCACTCTTAGTACTGCGTGGTACAGCTCAGCATGGCATGATTAGCTGCTCCACAATCTCTTTTTAATTTCACTTCTTCCAGAAAGTGGATGAAGTCGCAAAGCTTAACCTGACACAGTATCTATCACTTGGTTTTCTTTTTAATGTTGTACAGTACACAGAGAGCAAAATGCCACACAGTATTGGCCCCAGTAATGTCACTCTACCATTCAACCAGCAAACCTCTTAAATGCTACAGCTCCATGTTATTTTTCTTGCACAATAATTAGATTTTGTATTTTGCAGGCCCTCACGGTTTTGTTGCAGCCTACAGCAGATGCTGCACATAGAATCATAAAATGGTTTGGGTTGGAAGGGACCTTTAATGGTTATCTAGTCCACTCCCCTGCAATGAGCAGGGACATCTTCAACTAGATCAGGTTGCTCAGAGCCCTGTCCAGCCTGACCTTGGATGTTTCCAGAGATGGGAATGGGAACCGGAGTTGTTCAGTCTGTAGAAGAGGAGGCTGAGGGGAGACCCTATCACTCTCTAAAAATACCTGAAAGGGGGTTGTGGTGAGGTGGGTGTTGGCCTCAAGTTGTGCCAGTGGAGGTTTCCTGGGACCTGCTGTACCTGCCTACCCGTAAATATGATACAACTGTGAAGTCTGCTGAGGTGGAAAACCTGCTTTTGCTCAGTTTAAAAAAACATGAGTAGCAACTGTTTGAAAGTGAAATAAGCTGTAGTTAAATGGACAGAAGGGATTGAATTGATTTAATTATGTCAAATTGAGTTAATTATTGTTAAGCTGGTGCAAAAAAAACTACTGTTCTATCTTACTATAACAAACTCTTTAGAACTTAAAGTAAATATATTTCCCAACTCTCCCAAGAAATAACTTAATGCTTAATATGACTCTCCACCTAAGTCAAGGCCTCAGTCTACTTTCCAGCTGTAATGTTACCACTTTTCTATAATTACCCAGCACAAAAACCTCTTGCCCAGTCCTTCAGTAGCTCTTTTTCCTTGTGGTAGTATGGACCTCAGGCTCCTAACCAAATTTCAGGTGGCCAATATACTACTTCAAGGGGACAGCAGAAGCCATACCTCTCCAGAGATGATAATCCTTTCCTGCCCACCCACACTTTTCTGAGCAAAAATCAGTGTTGCATGGCTTTTCTCAATGCTACGGCCTCTGGGATATGACCTGAGAAGTCCAAATGTCTCAGCCTACACAAGAATAGCTGGAGGGAACAATCAGCAGCAAGGCATGTCTCTACTCACAGCCACATGACGCCATACTTTATACTTTGCAAACAGTGTAATTGCAGTAGGATTATTTTTTTTTCTTAATGTAAATTAATTCCCTCAAGTAAAGGTATCCATATCTGGCCTTAAAACAGTAGAAATAGCCTATACACAGCAACACTATATATATATTTTCTAGAGAATGTTTGCTCTGGTTCTTCTTACTGTCTTCCTGTAAGCTAACTAAAACCTTTCCTTCATCACCTACAGCTTTATTCCCATATGTCCTGGTTTCAGCTGGGATAGAGTTAATTTTATTCATAGAAGCTGGTGTGAGGCTGTGTTTTGGATTTGAGATGAAAAAATATTGATAATGTGCTGATGTTTTCAGTTGTTGCTAAGCAGTCAAGGACTGTCCATCTTTTCATGCTGGCCTGCCAGCGAGAAGGCTGGGGGTGCACGGGGAGCTGGGAGGGGGCACGGCCAGGACAGCTGACCCCAACTGGCCGAAGGGATATTCCATTTCCCACAGCATTCTCCTGGAGAAACTGGCGGCTCGTGGCTTCGACAGGTTTACTCTTCGCTGGGTGAGGAACTGGCTGGATGGCCGAGCCCAGAGAGTTGTGGTGAACGGCGTTAAATCCGGCTGGCGGCCGGTCACAAGCGGTGTTCCCCAGGGCTCGGTTCTGGGGCCGGTCTTGTTCAGTATCTTTACTGATGATCTGGATGAGGGGATCGAGTGCTCCCTCAGTAAGTTTGCAGATGACACCAAGTTGGGTGGGAGTGTTGATCTGCTGGAGGGTGGGAGGGCTCTGCAGAGGGATCTGGACAGGCTGGATCGATGGGCAGAGGTCACCTATATGAGGTTTAATAAGGCCAAGTGCCGGGTCCTGCCCTTGGGTCACAACAACCCCATGCAATGCTACAGGCTTGGGGAGGAGTGGCTGGAGAGCTGCTTGGCGGAAAAGCACCTGGGGGTGCTGGTTGACAGCCGGCTGAACATGAGCCGGCAGTGTGCCCAGGTGGCCAAGAAGGCCAACAGCATCCTTGCCTGTATCAGAACTAGTGTGGCCAGCAGGAGTAGGGAAGCGATTGTCCCCCCTGGTGAGGCCACACCTTGAATACTGTGTTCAGTTTTGGGCTCCTCACTGCAAGAAGGATGCTGAGGTGCTCGAGCATGTCCAGAGAAGGGCAACAAAGCTGGTGAGGGGTCTGGAGCACAAGCCTTGTAGGAGCAGCTGAGGGAACTGGGGTTGTTTAGTCTGGAGAAGAGGAGGCTGAGGGGAGACCTTATCGCTCTCTACAACTACCTGAAAGGAGGTTGTGGTGAGGTGGATGTTGGTCTCTTCTCCCAAGTAACTAACAATAGGACAAGAGGAAATGGCCTCAAGTTGTGCCAGTGGAGGTTTAGACTAGATACTAGGAAAAGTTTCTTTATGGAGAGAGTGGTCAAGCATTGGAACAGGCTGCCCAGGGAGTCGGTGGAGTCACCATCGCTGGAAGTGTTCAAAAAATGTGCAGATGTGGCGCTTCAGGACATGGTTTAGTGGGCTTGGTGGCGTTGGGTTGATGGTTGGACTTGATGATCTTAAAGGTCTTTTCCAACCTTAATGATTCTGTGATTCCGTGATATGACATCATGCTCGATATATAAAGCTGAGGCAAAGAAGAAGGAAGGGATGGAGGGGGGCATTTGTCTTCCCAAGTAACCATTACGCGTGATGCAGCCCTGCTTTCCTGCATGGGATCCATGAGATGGCTGAACACCTGCCTGCTGATGGGAAGTGGTGAATGAATTGCTTGTTTTGCTTTGCTTGCATGAGCAGCTTTTGCTTTACCTGTTAATCTGTCTTTATCTCAACCCCTGAGTTTACTCACTTTTACCCTTCTGATTCTCACCCCCGTCCCACCATGGTGGAGTGACTGACCAGCTGCATGGTGCTTAGTTGCCTGCTGTGGTTAAAACATGATACCATGTATATACAACATACAGACTGTGCAAACAGTTCAGTAACGCTGTCATTATATTTATACCCCTTCTCCTCATTACTGCTAGCTTCCTTCGTTTGTCACAAACAACGTGGGACTAAGCAAATGCAAGCTTGTAACATCCAGGCTGCATCACAAATTTCTACTCGCACAAGAAGGAATAACCCTGTGCCCTGTGTCTGCACTTTGTGGTTTGCAAAGGCTGGCTGATTAGAGAAGAAAGGAAGAATGCAGGAAG
This sequence comes from Phaethon aethereus, assembly GCF_964289735.1. Classification (NCBI taxonomy): domain Eukaryota; kingdom Metazoa; phylum Chordata; class Aves; order Phaethontiformes; family Phaethontidae; genus Phaethon; species Phaethon aethereus. The sequence continues at coordinate 54,970,393 of NC_138576.1, read as the reverse complement.
GGTGGTTGATTTTGGTACCGCTACCCCCACTGAAGCAAGCACTTTTCGTTTGTCTCTGTGAGGAGAGGGAGCCTTCCTGCGCCCCAGGTACATTAAGACAGAATGTGTGCGTTGAGGGTCCCCACTGTGCGGTTACCCTCATGTTTTCAGGATTCTTCAGACGGCTCCCGCTGAATTAGATGCATAAAGGAAGAACTAATCTTGCTGAATCAGGAAATGAGACGATGGGGATATTCCATATGATTCCAATTACCTTTATGTTATAGTCTGCAAAGGCTACAGATCTGAATATATGTTACTTTTCTAATTCCCAGTGAAGTCAATGGGCGTTTGGGGTACAAGTTCAAACAAACTGCATGGGGAATGTGGAGGACCCTGGTGACCAGAAAAAGAACATTTTCTGTATTATTCGAGTATTTAGAGTCTGTATCACTGTGTTTTGAGTCTTGTCTATAAAATGGGATTATCTAGGCTTCAGAATAAAACTGATAAACAATTTACAACCTGGCTCACTAATATGCCTTAAGATTCTTGTGGTGTACCATTAAAATTAAGAAACACAAGGAAAAAGTTCCATTATAGAGCAACAAAGTCCATTTTAGCTGCAGACCATATGCTCCAATATCACCTATCTTTCCATATTGTTAACTAAACTACTGGCATCAGCTTTATTTGTTGAATAAATAGATTAATTAATCTAAGAGAGACACGGTACACATCCCCATTATCTTCCATTCTGCACACAAAAAAGAGCAATCATGATGTGCACTTATATTAAATTTTGTCAGTAAGATATGCTTGCTTGATATTGTAGGCATTTGCATTTTATATACTTCAGTTACCATCTGCTAATGGTAATTTAATCATTCAATAAATAACACTAAAGAGAACAACATTAATGAAGATTGGAGAATTTTTTAATATAATGAATAATTTTTGGTTTATTTCTGAGAACTGCAACTGCAGCCAGCAATAAAAAGGATAATCCATTAAAACTAGAGCACAATAATGAAAGCTGTTGTTATGGTTCTGGCATAGTGGACGACCAAAGGGGATTGTAAATTCCCAGAGTGATGACTTTCCTTACCCTTTTACTGAGGAATAATGCGTGAATCATTACGCTATAGACAGATGGGACTACTCCAGAGAGGCTGTGATTGCATGCTAGTCTAGCAGAAGTTCCAGGAGGCATTCATAGCTTGGATAACCACAATGTCTCCGGCAGGGCAGGAGCAATCTGGGTATGGCCAAACTCCCTTAAAGAGTGCAGGCTTTAGATCCCAGCTCAAGAAAGAATGCCTCTTAGGGAGGGCACTTCAGGCCTGCTGAATAGTTAAGTCAGCTTGCCTAACACACGTTTAAATATAAGCATTTTTTATAGGCTTTTCTTAATAAATGTATGCTGAGATATGCTTATAGATATTTCTTTGCTGCCTAAGGTTTTCATTCTATTTTAGCTCAACCCATCAAAGCATGAAAAACCTTTTGCAAAATTTTAAATATACATTGAATTTTATCCTGTTTTCTGGGTCAGGGTAACAATTATTCTTTCTTCTTAACCAAGACAGCACACTATTCTTTTATTAAGATGGACACAGGATCAATCACAAAATACAGAGCTTCAATGTCCTCCAGTAAGTTCCAGTCTGCCAGAGCCTCTATCTCCATGCTCACATCTTCTGCACTGAACTTCATTTGTAATCTGCAAGTGATGAGTTCATATTGTAGCTCTTCATTGCATAGGGCCTCCTCCATTTCTGCATTCGAACAGCACATACAGGCAGCTCCACATCTGAGTACACTGATAACCAGCAGAGTCCCGTAACGAAGTACCTTGGACACTTTGATGTGATGTCAGATGAGTCCATGACTCAAAATCATCCTCAGAGTCACAACTAATACGATAATATTTCCAAGGCACTAGCAGAGGGCAGTAAGTGGTAGTTATTCGTGCAAGGAGAGTCTGGGTTTAAAAACAAAATGCACCTTGATTACCATAAGGCCAAAGACAGCACAGATGAATCCATCAGCTCTCCTTTTTCTGTCATGAATTTTCAATATAGACAGATTTGACAGGCTTTTTAAGACACTTGGACCGAGTTTTCATTAGAATTTTTTAGGAAAACCAGAAGAGACTTAGGAAACGGATCGAAGGACTTAAGACAGGTCGCATGAACAGAAAGACTACAGTGAAGGATCCAGGAAATGTATCAGAGACACAGCAGCAGTAATGTTGCAGCCAAAAAAAAAGAGTTAAAAGAAGAATTAATGATAAAAAGATATGTCCTGAGGATCAGACTAACTGTTCATTTGCCAAGTATTTGCCCCTTGGCTATGTCAATAGGAGGTACTACTTAAGGAGACATCATGAGCATAGTGTTATCCACTATTCCCTTTGTTCAGCCCCAGCATCCATAATCAGCAGAGATGTTACAGGGCACATCCCTGCCTGTTTCCTTACTATCTGTTTATGGACACATTGTCAATGGGTTTGTCTAATCCCCTATTGAATTTGCTTATATGGTCTGCATCCCCCAACCCCCTTCAGCAACAAATTCCAGAAGTATGCAGAATCATAGATTACTGCAGATTGGTCAGGATCTCTGGAGGTCACCTAGTCTAACATTCTGCTCACTGTAGGGTTAACTTCAATGTTAGATCAGGTTGCTCAGGCCCTTGTCCATCTAAGCTTTGGAAATCTGCAAGGATGGAGATTCTGCAGCCTCTCTGGGCAACATGTTCCTAGATTTAACCACGCTCATTGTGAAAAATATTTTCCTAATTTGAATTTCTCTTGTTTCCCTTTCCTCACTCCCATTTGTCAACCTTCCTCTCATATTTTTTCTATCCATTGTGTAAAAACTACTTCTTTTATTTGTTTAAAAACAATCTCCTAATTTTAGGAATTGCCCCCTAGTTATAGTATTGTCATGTGGTGAGAGCTGCCATTAGTCTTTTTTTACATTGTGAGTGAAATTTCCACAAAAGTGAGAGGATTTTCCTCCCTTATGAATATTAAATGTAGCGAAGTGGTCTTTGCTTCCGTTGAGGTGGAAGTGTGACTGTATCTCAGCCTTTGGATTATCTATAATCCAAGATGAACTATGACAGAAAATTAAATATGTGACCAGTGATTTATTCTTGATTGAATGTGACTGATTGCTGCTAAATAACTTATTCAAAATCAAGTTTGCTGATTGAGCAATGTCTGCAGGTACAGGAATATGTAACATTAGCAACCACTTTGTATGAATGCCCTTCTTTTGTATAATTTCTGAACAACCTGTGGTTGTAGTAAGTACAGAACACTTAAAAAAGACTTTGGGTCTAGTTGGTATGTGGTTCACTACTGATAGTCAGTTGCCTCGGACAAGGGTGGCTATGCCCATGACAGGTCCGTCTAGCTCAGCATCCTACCTATGCCAGTCCCAACTGCTTTATTTTGCTTGAAATGTTTTCATATGAATAGGCTTCCTCAAGCCCTAGGTGGGGTGGGGGGAAGAAATCTCCTGTTATCTTTTCTTACTCACCCTGTAACTTTTTGTCTTTTACTGAAAGACCTGCTAAGAAATTGCTTGTCAGTGAAATGGCTTTTTCCCATTGATTGATGCCATCCTACTATAAACCCAGAACACGATTCCTCATCCATTCTGGAATCTTCGGAGGTAAATAATTTCCTGCATCAACTACTGCACTAAATAATTGATGGTTTATGAGCTTCTAGCACCTCTGGACTGAGGCACCATTTCTTCATTATAATTTTAAAGCAAAACACGATAAAATATTTTATCATTGTCTTGAGTAAATGATGACCTCTCAGGCATGCATTTCTGAGACACAGCAGAGAAAAGATGAAATACAGACAATAAATATAGACAACTGTAGGTAGTGTAGAGTGCAGCAATAATGCAAAATGCTGTTGAAGAGAAATTTGCCATTCTTTCCAGTGGCAAGACCAAAGAACAAAAGAAAAAGAAAAGATATGGAATGATGTGCTGCAGGAAGCGTGCTTAGATTTTGGCTCACATGTCAGACCAGAGGTGGACAAGGGTGGAAAGAGTAATGGCAGTAATGGCCAAGAAATTCTGCCTGGGTGCATGTAGCATGAGCAGGTGCCTGAAGGTCGGGGGCTACTCAGAATTACTGCATCTGTGGTGGGTGAAGGGGTGTATTAAGGGAAGAGCAGCTGCAGCAATTGCAGCTCTCCAGTAGCCATTGGTCTCTTGGGCACCAGCACAACTCCTCACTGCAGCCTGTGCTGGCAGCAAAGTCCAAGCCCATCCCCGAGAGGGCTGGGCGGACGTGCAACGGCTGTGGTGACACACCGACTTCTCAGAGCTCATTGCCATGGTATTTTTGCTTTCGCTCCCATGATCCCTCCTGTAGCTGCAGTGCCTATCTTCTCCATTGCTTTCAGGCAATGCTCAGTACCTGACACCTAAAGCCTCCTGCTCTAGTGTTGGCTACTGGCCAGTTCAGAGGGTCCTGCTGGACCTGCAGACCTCCAGCCTGGTGCTGTGGCCCTTTCCTTTGGACGCCTCAGCTCGCAGTCTGGCTGTTGTGTGTGTGGATTAGCCGCGCTAGTGTACATGAGATGAACACATGCAGCTCCATCCAGTGTGCTTTGCCTCCCGTGCCAGCATCCAGGTGAATCCAGAGGGCTGCACTCAGGATATCCTGCATTTCCATCTTCTGAATTCAGGCCAGAGGCATTTTGGGGACAAAAAGAGCTCCACTGGACAATGCGTTCCTCATCATTTGTCAACCTATTTCCCAGTCCTTTAGTCCCAACAGAACTGCTTTGGCAGTGAATGGCCGCTGCAGTTTTCACTGCTTCTAAACAAAATGGATTTAAAGTTTTTCCCAGTAGCCTGAAAAGAAGATGGCTGTTGCCCTCAACAGGTTAATTTGCCTGAACCCAGCTGAAGAATGAAGCCAGTTATTCAGACACAAATGAAAAGGAAAAGAGCCACCCCTGCTATTTCTTACAGTCCACTTTAGTGAATTTAGTTCCCACTGGACATGTAAAAGCAGGTAACAGCAGCTATAGCCTGCTTTGTTCTGATTATTTCTGGCTTGCTCTAAAAGTAATTTACTATAGAATAACCCACATTAGAAGCTGTGGCTCCACAAATTTACACAAAGCAAGTAGAGCTTGAGCATCCTTCTTACTTTGTCCTAACAAAGAAGAGTCCGCTCCCATGTTGAGAGAGCGCTTTGCTCTCCCTGCTCCCACAGCACCTGGTCTGTCTGCTGTGCTGGTTTTGGCTGCAATAGAGTTAATCTTCTTCACAGTAGCTAGCATGGGGCTGCGTTTTGGAATTGTGCTGAAAACAATGTTGGTAAGATGGGGATGTTTCAGTTACTGCTGAGCAGTGCTTACACAGAGTCAAGGCCTTTTCTGCTTCCCACCCCACCAGTGAGAAGGCTGGGGGTGCACGGGAAGCTGGGAGGGGACACAGCTGGGACAGCTGACCCAGGCTGGCCAAAGGGATATTCCATACCATATGACGTCATGCTGAGCATAGAAAGCTGGGGGAAGAAGGAAGCAGGGAACGTTTGGAGTAAGTAACCTAGTAACCGTTACACGTGATGGAGCCCTGCTTTCCCGGAGATGGCTGAACACCTGCCTGCCCATGGGGAGTGGTGAACGAATTCCTTGTTTTGCTTTGCTTGTGTGCATGGCTTTTGCTTTACCTGTTAAACTGTCTTTATTAAACTCTGTCAACCTGTGAGTTTCCTCACTTTTACTCTTCTGATTCTCTCCCCCAAACCACCTGGAGGGAGTGAGCAAGCAGATGCATGGTGCTTAGCTGCCAACTGGGGTCAATCCATGACAGTCCTTTTTGGCACCCAATGTGGGTCTTGAAGTGTTCAAGATAACGACAAATTTGATTGGAATGTGCTAGATCAAATTTGTAGCTGTTATTGCTCTTTAGCTATTAATTGCCAGGCTCCTGTGCTTGCCATGGGTTTGCTTTCCTTATGTATATTAGGGTCTAGTGCTCGTTACTGGCTGCTTTTTGCTTTCACTGCTGCCGTGCTGCTGTACTGCTCATCGTCTGGCTCTGCTGGGCCTGGGAACAGTTTGATAACAGCGTGGCCATGCCCCTGGGCTGGCAGATGGCCGGGGCATCGCTGCTGTTTCTGTGCTGCTGTACTGGACAGGCTGGAAGTCCAGTGTGAACTCGAGGCGAAGGGACTGTGACCTGTGTGTGGATGAGGCCATGCGGCAGCAGGACACCCTGAAGCATCGGGCCGTGAATAAGCACACAGCAGAGTGTCTGTGGCCGTGGTTATGTCTGTGCCTCAGCAGGTATACCTCTGAAGGGATTGTGGCCCAAGGGTAAGCCCATGCTGGAGAAGGTACACCTCGAAGCGCCTGTGGCTATGGATAAGTCCATGCAGCAGCAGCTACACCTTGAAGCATCAGTGTCTTTGCACAGGGTCATGCTGGAGCACCTCAAAGTGTACAGCCATTGATAGGCCCACGACAGAGCAGGTATATCCCTGCAGGGACTGCAGCCATGGGTAAAGCCATGTTGGAACAGGTTTACTTCTGAAGGGACTGTAGCTGTGGGTAAGGCCACGCTGGAGCAGGTATATTTCTGAAGGCGTTGGGGCCAATGGATAAGGCCATTTTGGAACAGGTGCACCTCAAAGCAATTGTGGCTGTGGATAAGTCTATGCCACAACAGGTATACCCTCGGAGAGACTGGCTCACAGATAAGGCTCCACTTAGGAGCAGCTACAACCCTAAGGGACTGCAGTCTGTGGAGAAGTCCAAGCCAGAGCAGGGGCAAGGAGAGGAGTTCATTGCAATATTAAACCCGATGGTCTGGTCCAAAGGGGACAGGGGTGGAGATTGTAGTAGAAATACCTTTAAATTGTCATAACCCATGATTTGAGTTGCATGTTATGGGAATTACTGTAACAGGAACCACCTGAACCAATGCAGGAGAAGCCTTACAAGAAGCAGTGCAAGTGCAGCAGTGACCTGACCTGACTTGGCTTTGGTGCCCAGTACCTCCATGCAACACACCACCTCTCCTGTCCTGCGTGACCACCATAAGAGATGGAGCCCAAAGTCATGGACTAAATTAACTCAATGGACATTTTGTGGACATTTGTGGAAATTTTAAAGATGTTTTATAGGGATGTTCATAGACTAAGTGAATGATATCCGTGTATTATATCATATCAAAGGATGGGAAGAGAGGTGGTGGTAAATGAAGTTGTATTGGATAGTGTGGTACCTGAGCGTGACTAAATGGGATGGAATAACAGGTGGAGAATGTGCTGGCCTTTTCTGCTCCTCTCACAACCCCACCAGCAAGAAGGCTGGGGGTGCATGGCAAGCTGGGAGGGGACACAGCCGGGACAGCTGACCCAAACTGGCCAAAGGGATATTCCATACCATATGGCCTCATGCTCAGTATATAAAGCTGGGGGAAGAAGAAGGAAGGAGAGGACGTTCAGAGTGATGGCGTCTGTCTTCCCAAGAAACCATTACGCGTGATGGAGCCCTGCTTCCCTGGAGATGGCTGAACCCCTGCCTGCCCATGGGGAGTGGCGAATGAATTCCTTGTTTTGCTTGGCTTGTGTGAGCGGCTTTTGCTTTTCCTATTAAACTGCCTTTAACTTAACCCATGAGTTTTCTCACATTTACCCTTCCGATTCTCTCCCCCATCCCACCGTGGGGGAGTGAGTGTAGCTGTACTCAGCCATCTCAAGCAGAATCGCCATGGTGCTGGAAGGCTTAATCTATGCATAAGCTGTCCAAACCACTTACCTGGAAGAAAGAAGGAGATATTCTATTATATCTGTTTCAGGAGTTCATTTGGATGGTGAACAACCCTTGGAGAGTTGAGAGAGAACAACAAGCAAAAGTAAATGCATAACCTGAACAACCTAAGGGACTATGTATTTTAAATTCTGAGGATAAGGTGCATACGGGCGGTTCGCTTCACTCTTTGAATTAAACTCTGAGACATTTAACAGGCAGATGCATTCCTTACATTCCCAAGGGAGGCACTGAACATTTATTCCTTATGGCCTCCTCGTTGCAAACTGTTCAAACAATTGCAGCAGGCCTCCACCGCAGAGCCAGCTGAACCAAAAGATCATAAAAAGCAATTTTTCTGGACATCCATTCAGAGACCCAGGGGTTCTCCTGCTGGCAAAAATAGCAGCGTGTGGCATTTGGACTCTGCCAAGCTCGTGCCCTGTGAAAGACGGCAGGTGACAAACTGGGAGCTTGTGAACAATGAGGAGGCGAAGGCAAGAAAACAGCACCCACCGCCCTCCTCAAAAGCCGGGGAGGAAGTGTTGCCTTTACCGTTTTTTGCTATCTGCACTTTATGCTCTCTGAGTTGTTTGTTACTTGGCAACATAAATGCAGGGTTAGCCTATGTGGGGAAAAATGTTAGGCTAGGATTGCTGCCTCAGCCAGTGTGAATCAAATACTTGTTTCATCTTCTGAGAATAAAGGAAAGTGTGTAGCGATAGGGAACCCTTTAGAGGCCAAACTGCCTCTAAAAAAAGACCTGCTGCATTTACTAGTGCTGCGGAAGATATAGAAGTAATTCATCAGCTCAGACTGAGCACTTTATGTACACCTTGCATGGAAAGAAAAGGACTCAAATGTGATCAAATTAGGTTTATTACAAAGTAATAACATATTTCTGCTACAGAATTGGTCAGATATTCAGTAATTTCTCCCATTGGTTCAAGGTGTGCCTTTGACAAAACTCAGTTTTCATGACAGCCAACAACATTTCACCTGGGATTAACGCAAGCCATTTTATTTCTATTTTCCTGGCTTTACAAATGTCCAACTATGTATTCCAGCATATTCATGCATTAAGGAACAGAAAATTCCTAGGAGGCCTGGAGTTTTCTTTGTTTATGGGATTGGGAGGTGGTGCTTGAAGAAATTCACAGCAAAATCACAGGTAAGAAGAAATGACACGTCTCTTGGGAAGCACGCAGGTAAACTGAAACGCTAACCCAGCCTCCTTCATAGAAAGTCTGTTAAAATGTAATTTTATTTTTTGTCATTATCCCAAGTACTACTGGATAGGATGGCCTTTGAGCATCATCATCTTTTGAAGGGTATTAATTCAGCCTCCCTCCGAGGAGGAGGACTGACGTGGGACTGTCTGTACGTATCAGTTGTCCCAAGGAACAGCTGGGTGATGGGAGAACATCGCACCTGATTCACAGTTGCGCTACATCAGCTCGTGAAGCTGAAAGGTATTATACTGGCAGAGAACTACGATGACGTAGGTTGCAGAAAAAGTGGTAACCTCAGGACTACAGTCAAATCCTCAGGATTAAGGGTCATACTTGAAGCCTTTTCTTTTCATGCAAGATGTAGATAAAGTGCCCAGTCTGAGCTGATGAACTACTTATATCTTGTAAAACACGAGTAAATATATTTACTAGCACGTATATTGTTATCAGGGGATGTCAAAATGCCTCAGCTCACTTTCTCCCCTCCCTACAGTTCTCACGGGCAATAAGCCCAGACGCCCAGACCTCCAGTACCTGGTATGACACTGCTGGCTGCTGTGGGGGTAGATGTGCCAGCGCTCTGTGCCATGCACCCACCGCTTAGGCAAAACGCAGTCACAGAATCACAGAATCACTAGGTTGGAAAGGACCTTCAAGATCATCAAGTCCAACCATTAATCCAGCGCCACCATGTCCCCTAAACCATGTCCTGAAGTGCCACATCCACATGTTTTTTGAACACAGTCACAGCGATCCCTCAGCTTCTGGCGTCCCTTCCTTCACCAACAGCTTGAGCGGTCTCTGTTTCTCACTGAAATAACCCCAGTGAGGCTCACCTTTTGTCAAAAAATTGTATATGGGAATAAAGAATCCAGTCTTGACATTAAGTCAGTGAAGTTGCTGCAGACTTAGTTCGATGTAAGTGGTAGCAGAAACTGGGGTATAATAATTTGACAGCATTGTAAAGGGGTATCGTTTTCCCCAGAACTCCTTTATCAGTGTCACTTGGTGTGTTATTTATTCACCACACATTATACTGCAGTCTCCTGACTGGACTGTGACATTTTCCAACATCCTTTCAGCATTATTGTCAAAATTGCCTAAACTAGAAGCTAAAACTTTAACATAATCGATTTTGCCAGTTAGTTTTAGTCCTATCTTTGCCTCTGAAATCTTTCAAAAATCACTGAAATCAGTCCAAATGGCCTTCTCTGAATTCCAAAAGAAAGGGAGAAGAAAAGAAAATAAGCTTCTGGAAGAAAGCTTAGCAAGTCAATTCAAAAGAAGTACAGTCTAAAGAAGTGGTTGCATGGTCTAGGGAAAAAAAAATCATTAGCAGTCTTATGGTAGACATTGACTTTAAAGTCAGAATTGACACTAAGGACAACAAAGAGAATAAAAAATAGTGAAATAATGTTTCTTCCTCCTAATGAAAAAGAAAGGAGAGCTTTAGCATTTTCTCTTTTGAATGGCTTTCCAAAAAAAGCCCCCAAAATACACAATTTGTCCTCCATTGGCATGAAACTTTTTGCTTAATTGTGTTGTCAATTCGGTTAAAAAATGTCCCTTGTAATGCATGAGGCAGCAACATCAGAAACTCTCGTTGTAACTCTTCTGAAAAAAAAACTGCAAATAGGTAGACTTTATGCATGAGGGACCTTTATTTAGGCTTGGTTCTGTCCAAATTAATCCCTAGTACTAAACACTGCACATTAACGCAGGAAGCCCAAAATACAATAAATTCTTTTCCTGCATCTCTGCTAGTAAGTTAAACAAGCCCAGGACAGCTCTGTGACATTGAAATCAACTGGAACAGCACAGCCCACCTTCATAACATACAATCACCTTAGCTTTCAAAACCGGATGGCTTCATCCAAACTGCCTGGTGGAAATGGTCCATAAACATATTAACTTCTGACCCATGCCCAAGGCCTATGTTTGGAAGACCGATGACCAGTCTAGGTCTAAACCAGCAACCACTGGCAATTGTACAGCACAGAGACATGAGTTCCAGTGTATAGGAACACACCCTGGAACGGTTTGGTTTGCTGTTATAGACACAGGCTTTGCAGACTTCGATCCTACAGCAAACACAAAAGGCTTGGCATGCAGTCTTGGTGTGCCTATGACACAGCTCAAAAGCTCAGAAAAAGTTCGGAAAACCAAAACTTTGAGTAAGGTTTCCTTCGCCATGTCAGGGGAATGAGTTAGCTGGGACCAGGATTAATATTGCGTTGTATGGTGAACGGGGGCTGTCTCTGAGGCATGTCTGGAGCTGCCTTTCCCCACCTGTATGATAGCTTAGCAAGTAGAATGCTTACAGGGGAGTAAATTTTTGATGGCAATGGTAATGTAAGCAGCTCTTGTCCCGGACTGTTTGCCCTACAATGCTCCCTGCCAGAGTTCAGCTTTGTGATTTCTTCTTTCATCCTAGAAGTTGTGAAATTAAAAACAGATTCTGCAGCAGCCAGTCACAGCTGGTGGTGAGCTGTGCCGCAGCGTATTAATCTCCTTGCTGGGAAGCTGTAATTCACTGCATGTGGATAGGCCACCAAAAATCACTGAAGAGGGTTCCTGGCTCAAATCCTGAAACACAAAACTTTTCCTATGCAAGACAGTTATATAGGTGTGTGACCAGTCCTGAAATGAGTAAAGGTGAGGGAGCACTTGGGGTACTGGAGACACTGATAAGTGAAGGCAGTGAACTCACATTTCTGGGGATCCCGATGGTCTTCTCACCTGTGGTAACCTGCTTAGTAGTTAGCACTAACAAGCTGCTTGTCACTAGGTCTCATGACCTGTCCTCTCCCCTCCTCTTCCCTCCACCTCTATCCCCTGATCTTCTCCATTACTCTCTTCTCCCCGCACTACCTGACCATGCTCCCCTCTTTGTTCCCATGCACGTGGCATGACCCTGTCTTTTGTGTCAGTTCTCCTACACACAGGATTATCCTATGAGCAAATTCAATTCACAAATCCGACACAAAATTACCTGCTGCCTCTGCAAGCTTACTTTTCTGCTAAGCAATCTGAATCAGCTTGTGGCAAGTCCAGTGGCAGCTCAAGACATCCAGCACGTCCTGAGGCCATGGGGAGGCGGTGGCGGCTGCAGCCTTTGGTAGAGGTGACCTGTCTTTGGAACCACACCTGTAGGAAGCAGAGGCTTCCTTCCTCTTCCTCAGACACTCTCCCACATCTTCCCAGCCACCCGAAGCCACCTAAATTAGAGACACAGGAAGGGTCTGGAGGAGAGAAAAGCAACGTTGTTCAAGTCTTTTGTTGCAGCTCTGCAGAAAGGGACTCAGGATTTCCTGAACCTGAAAGAGCAATTATAAGGAGGAGTCCTATGCTGTGCCTATTCTTGTCTCTGTAATCCAATCTCCCTTTTTTAGATTTAATTGCTTGTTTTCTTGGTACGCATACCTTGTTTTAAAGGAATTAAACAGGGAAGTATTGCTCAATGTGTAACTATGAAATGTGTTCTCTTCCCCAGGCTCTCCTTTATCATGTATCTATTCTCCTGACTCCTAACAGAGCTTCTTGGGGACTTTTATAACAGATTCCCTGATACTTGGCACTTAAAAAACTGTCTGTAAACACTGTGCTGGTTTTATTCCATTGGCTGCAACAGAGAATTTATTCCATTGGGATTTACTGTAGTATCAATGTTACAAAAGGAAAAAACAGAACTTGTGCAGATATTGAAAATTATTGCCTTGATAAATCAACATCAGCAACAGAATTTAAACATTATTTTAAATTAAGATTCACAGCTCTTAGGCGCTAGTTCTATAATTCTCTATGTTCTAAGCGTGTGATGATGAGAATAATGCTACTAATAGGTATATAGATATATTTCAAAGCCAGGAAAACGAATTCAACATGCTAAACAAATATATACAAAAAATGGTTGAATTACTTCTACAAAAGAAGTAACAAAGCAGACATAACATTTCTTGTTATGAATGACCTACAACTGTTCTGTAATTGCAAGCAGTATTATGAAGAAATGCTGCTTCCTACTTAGTCACTTACTGCTTCTTTCCTTTGCTATTCTCTTTGTGAAACTGGCCATATAAACCACGTAATGGATTTTGTCCCTTATGTTTCTCACACAGGAGAACAGCTATTTCCTTAGATTCCGAGGTCTCTCAGCCGCATTGTTGTTAGCATATACATTTTTAGCCATTTACCCAAAATGTATTAAAATAAGTTTCTCCTGCATCACATGTGTAAATACTAATAGTTAACATATGCACTGTTTAGATTTGGATTTGGTAAGTAAGCTGTAAGATATATTGGCATCTTTTAAATACTATTTCTTTGTTTTCCAGATCCTAAGGGCTTGGGAGGTGAGGTGAGGGGAAATATCTGTTTATTGCTGCTTTCCTCTGACTGAAATCTCCAGCTAACGTGGTCAGAGAGATGTACTCAAACACAGGAAGAGGATGCAACAGATGTAGTGGCATCTGCTTGTATTTTCAGAACCTTAACTAAAAATGTTCTGAGGAATGTTTTCCCGCATCCTTCTCAGTGAGCACCAACTTAGCTACCCATTGATAATGCTTTAAATGTCAACAGCCTTCGATCACTGCTTACCAGAGACAGAAGAGGAATGACTGCAATGTACCATCAAATTTCCCCAACCTCCAAACCCAAAAGAACCTTAAAACACTTACCAGTGATATTCTCCCTTCGCAAGCTGAGGTTGAGCCAAGAACACATGAAGCTCAGACAGCAAAACTGGGCTCAGGAACCCCAACATTAATTTGGAGGGTGGGGGGCATACTCATGAGACCATGTATGAGTCGTTCACATGCCTGGTCATCTGACCATATGACACTACTGTGTCTGGGGAAATATTTCTAATGAAAGGGGTTTTATGCTATTAATCACAAATGCTATCAATTATTAACATAGCTACTTCTCAGTTAAGGACAAATTCTCTCAAGCAGAGCTGTGGAGGCAAATATTTAGCAACTATTGTTATAGGGAGAAGAAAAAGTACCCAGAACCACAAAAAACAACAGTTTTGGGGGGTTTTTTAATTATTTTTTAATTTGGGTGTATTTTCTACTTTCCTTCCTTTTTTCTTCCTTCTTTCTTTCTCTCTCAGAAGAACTAGGAATCCAATAAGTTTGCAATCTCTGGATTTAGTATGAAACACAAACAGAAGTCCTTTGTTTCTATTCTACATGTCTGTTAACAGAAAAAGCACTGCCAGAAGTGTACTTCAAAGACTCTCTTGGAACAGCTTCTTTCAGAGCTTTTCTTTCCTACGCCAAGGACATTATCTAAATAACAAAACTATATTAGACAGTCAAGTTATGGTGGTTAACCTAATGATTAATACAGCTCTGTAAAAGTTCCCTTATGACAGCTTCAATACTAAATACCTAACTTTTGGAAAACTATTTGGGAACAACATAGAGTGGTTTTTTATTATCTTTTATTATCTTTCTATCTGTTTATTATCTGCAGGGCAAACTTGATCGTCACCTAGTCCTCACAGTGCTTCCAGAAACCCCTAGATATATTCTGAAAGTGTAGTCTCCTTCTCCATAAAGGGCTCAAGTTCACCATTATACATTTCACAAGGCACTGTAATATGGTCACTGCATGTTCACACCAAGCTCCACTGTGAGCATGAGACATTGTTCTTAAAAAACCCCACAGCTCACTTGGTATTGAGCCACATGTGCGGGAAGTCTTCAGCCTGCTACTCAGTCTAAAATGCTCTAACAAGAGCCTCCTTCTAGAGGGGATTTTTGCGAGGCCCAAGCTTTGCCAAGGTAAACCTGCATTGGTTCATTCCCGAGTTTACTGGTGTGCAGATGTCCCAGTCAGGTATACACAAACATGGAGGTAGTGCTTAAGGAAGGAGAAAAAAAGTTGTAATGAGACTAAGGACAAAAGTAACTGCTCAGGGCAAGGGAGCTTTCCTCCTTCAGATGAAGCGTTTCAGGAGATCCAAAGCAGAGGGCAATTTGTGCAGCCTCTGAGTGAGCATGCGAGCAGAGAAAAAGAAAAAAAAATGTGAGTGATACACTCTGGGCTGGGTGGCAGAGAAAATCATTTAGAGTATCCACAAAGCAGTGGATGGGGTACTACACCTGTGCAGCAGGGACCTTCCCTAGCCATGGCCTTGACCACAGAAACCCTAAAGATGACAACAGGGAGAGCAAGCAGTGAGATCCCTTTCCCCAGAGAGTCCAATACTTCACACTTTTCTCCATGAGAGTCATCAGGCAACACTCCCTACTGCCACCAGCTGTCCTCCACCATCTCCTCTAGCCCACTTACCAGCCAGGCTCCTTCACTTATCAGAGTCATGACCATCTGGGAATTAACTCTTGTTGGTCATCTCACAATACACACTTCCAGAAATGTCAAAGATGGTGAACAAAGTCTTGACAGCAAGGACTTGATTATGCTCTTTTCATGTCAGAGCAGTTGACCTGAGATTATGACCAGGACCTGACAGGGTGACATGGACCTTGAAATGAGCTTAAGTAGTTTGGGTGTGAGTATGCTGCTCCCTCTGAGGTTTTTGAAATCTTTTTTCCTTTCTCATCTTTCCCACCATCATGTGCTACCACATACAACATATCAGTGTGCTTGCTAGAAGATATTGATGCACTGAGATTAGAGTAGGTGCTGAGGAGCTGCATGAGGGGTCACAGAGCATGAATGGTAAAAGAAAAAAAGGGCTGAGGAAAGTCTTTCCAGACACACTAATAGAGCTCCTCTCTCAGGATACCCTGTATGCTGTTACCTACTCGTAAATGAAGTTTTTTTGTATCATCCCTTGGGGCTAGAGCAGGGACACAAGCAAGCCCCCTCATTTGGACACACACCAGGAGCAAAGCAGTCCAGGTGTGTCAGCATTTTATCTGCTCATGGTGCTATGGCATTAAGTAAAAGGAAACATAATTTGTAGAGAACATATCACAACCACCGCTTTTTACTCACCAGAGCATTAAGCATTTGAGAAAATGAATGAATTAGTTCACACGGCGCCTTGGGCAAATTATAACACAAAATACAATTTTCCAAATCTCCCTAAACAGAAAGAAGAAGGTTAGTGGAGTGGATAACCTTCAGGAAACCTGTTGGCCTTTCATCCTATCTTCTGACCCTGAGAGTCTCTACCAGTGTTTTCCTTCTCTCTGCTTTTTCACGTGCAGACTTGGGGGGACACATCTATCGAATTTGGTTAGTAGCATCCAATTGGTGACTGCATTTTCTCCTCTTTGTAAGATGACTCAGCTAGTTGTCTGTACTGCTTCAAGAGTTGTCAGGGACAGAAGTACAGTGAGTTCTTCCTGTACTCCAGAATGCACACTGAACACTGAAACAGACTTCACCATTGCTAAAACCAGCACAATAATTAAAAAAAAAAACACTTCCCACCAATAAAACTTCAGTTTTATATATATCCACTTGCTGTGAAATACAGCCCCCTGAGAAAGTAACTTCAAAGCTCAGAGTAACAGCTTAAAATGAGACTCGACTTGTCTTCAGATGCAAAGTCAATATTTTTCTTCTCAAAAGCACCAAGAAATGTGACTTGATTTGTTTTTCTTCTCTTGAAAAATGTCAGGTTTTGGCATGTATCAGTCTTTGGAAACTCCTTGAACATTCAACAATGTGAAGAATCTTCCAGCTGTCCAAAATGCAGCAACTGCATTGGGTGGATTCTCCTAACTGGTAAATTCTCTATCTCCTCTTTTTAAGTGGTGAATCTGAAAACACTTGTTTCCTTAGCTTTTTGCTAAACAGATCTGTAGGTACTTCTTTCCCACCCCTGGACTAGAAAGTTGGCAGATGCAGCTTCATATATGTTTATCCTATGGTTCAAAAATATGGTTCATAACATTGTGAAGGCTGCATATCAATACCTCAGGATGTTTAGTCATTGACACCTGAAAATCTGAATCAAGGGACACTTCATGGACAGTATTAAACTCTACTTTAATTCAGGACTCCATAAAGAGTAAAATAGTGGAGAATTAGGCCATCAGGTTACGTATTCCGTCGAGCAGCCTCAAGCTTTCTATTGACCATGACAGAGTATTAAATACCTGAACTGACAAAAGATACGAGATTTAGTTCTGTTATTTGCTTTTCATGTCAGAACTAAAGCCTTTGGTTTCTGCTATATTTTGCTTTTAAAACCTAGGTCTCTTGGGAGACTGAAGATATATTTAGAACTGTTAAAACTTTTGACATAAATACAGTAGCAGAAATAAGTACTCAGTGCTCTCAAAATAGGTTTGGCTATTTAAGTAAACGGCAGTGAAAGTAGGTAGTTTGGGAATCACTTGGAATGTAACTTGTCCAGATCCTCAACTGGTATAATGAGCTTAGGTGCTAAACCAGCTGTTTGCATAGATATTTAGGCTTAAGTGAATCACATTTGAAGAAAAGGAGAAAAAAAAATGCTTGATAGAAGCTAGCTAAAGCTTAGAATTTAAGAGTTCATTCTCAGGCCCTGAACCAGCTTTCTCCCTCTGCATCTCTCATCAGATCAATGCATCTTTTTGACTTGCCTTATCTTTTCAGGTAGGAAGCACTACAGAAAACCTAAAATGTAGAATTGACTGCCTACCAGGAGGCTTTGCAATTTGTGATGCTGGGAAGAGTGAGAAACCCCACTTGCGGTTGGAGAGATGAAAGAATCAGGCTAAATTTAGAGTCAGGGTATATCTAAAACACAACTAGTCACAGCCTCTCAGCTATGATCTTGCTAAAGCAGATTGCTTCCTTGTCATTCCTTCTGGTCATTTGAGAGGGCAACCCGTCTATTATGCTGTCTTATGCCATTACATTTCATATTTCTCTTTTTCTTAGCTTTCAGCCTAATGGAAACTACATATTATTGTAATATCATATGAGTACACAGCAGATCTGACTCACCATATTGCTCCTCCCTTTGGAGAACACTGGTCCCCACACTCTTCTCACTGGTGAAGGACCCTGCGGCACTTCCCACACCCCTGTCTGTCTGACCTTTGCCCAGAATGGCATTCTGATGGATGTGCTAAGGGACACACTGACCTGCACAGAAACCAAGGAAGGGACTGAGGAGGTAAAGCTGGTGCATGGAGACACTTCTCTTGGTCCCGTTGGCCTGCTGTTAGCGTGCACAGCCAAATCTGGAAACAGGAAAGTGCTGTAGAGGCCAGTAAGACAGATGTCGTCATGCCAGTCCTCAGACAGCTTGCTAAGTTGTCTGTTATTTGGCCCTCATATTGAACATATCATGGGTTAAAAGTAATTAAAAAGCAAATAAAATGGCATAGGCAATTTAACGGGGAATAAAAATGTAACAGGGACTTTCTCTTTTTTTTCCCCTTCTGAAAGAACCCAAAGACTCTGCTTTAGTTTCCTTCTTGATTACTTCAGTGCCAAGAAACGTGCTTCAGCTTGCCTTTCAAATGCTTTGATCTCCCAGCCACCACCTGCATGAATGTGATATTCCTGAAGAAATCTGCTTATCAAGTGGAGTGAGGTGAGGAAACAGGAATCTTGGCAGAGAAGCGAGTGTACAGCAGCACATCAACATCAGTGGCTCCAGGAAAAGTGATGGCAGAAAGGGGTAGAGAAGAACTTGCTACCTTTCCTAAAGGCAGTGTTGCTAGTAAAAAGACAAAATATGCACAGTATATACAATGCAGTATTTTCATCTGGGTACAATATGATACATTTTTACAGACAGCTACCAATAAATCACAGGTCCTAAAATGTGAAATTAATATGGTTTCTAGAATGTAATATTAAGCTGGATCAGTGGGGCAGAATGGGTATGTTGGCATTTGGGAGAGATAATGATTTTTTTTTTTTCAATGGGCTTCCTGAAAAAATCATAGTTGCTTAAAAACTTCTAAATAATGACCTTTTTTCACTAGAGAAGTAACAAGAAAATATTTCTTCAGGACCCATTTTGTAAAAATGCTTTTGTTCACCTTTGCTTCTGTTCTTTGACACTCAGATTGCTGTGCTGCAAAGAAATGTTGTGGTACATTGCACCTGCGATATATCCACGCTAAGAACAGATGAGGAGAGAAGGAACATTCATGACTTTGCAATAATGAGATTGCTGATCCACAGCCTGCTGGTAATTCCTGCACAGTGGAAATAAAGCCAAAGAGAATTGCCAAGGTCCTCATCTGCGTGCTGACAACCGCACGTCTCCTCAGACACATCCATCCTCAGGCCACCCTTTTTGTTTTTTAACCTTGTACTGGTATGGCTGAGTAGTGAGCAGTCTTGTCCTCCAAGCAGCAAACTGCCTACAGACTCCAGAATTCCATTTATTTTGTCTGGTTTTATTCATTGGCAATTTATTCATTGCCAAGACTCAATCAGATAGGAAATTTAAACTGATAGGCACCAGTTATATGAGAAGTTTGCCCCTGTTTACCTTAAATTGTTCTCTAATTGATACAAATGACTATGTGGATGCTGCCTTATATCAGATTAGTCTCCGAAGATTAGAATCAGTTTAAATTGAAGCTAACCTGCCACTGTCAAATTGAAATAGTGTTCATAAAATGCCTCACTATAGTTTAAATTGGTTTTAAATTTGATTTAAGTTAAATTGGTGCATTTTCCTTATGCAGATACAGCTTTATTTTAATAACACATCACAAGATACACCTGATATGCAAAAACTAGCACTGGCAGGGTGCTTGCATAGATGGCCCGTGGCTCAATGGGTTTTGTTTGCTTGAGATATCAAGGGTTAATCAAGAAATCAGGAAGGAGAGTGAATCATGCAGGGACCAGAATCAGCTGTGACCTGTTCAGACCCTGAGACAGAGAAGAAATTACAGCAGCTCAGGACTCGCTCTTCAGGAGCGGCTGGAGAACGGTGGTACTCTGCACACTGCTCACCAGCGTCCCGATACGCTCCTCATCTGGGGACTTTATACCAGCAGACTTTTTCCCACTTCCAGGGTACAAGTTTCCCACTATTTACTTAAAACAAAAACTTACCTGTGTTTTTCCGTACTAATTTCTGTAAATTAGACTCCTGGTAAGAACATTTAACCCCAGCAATTTGTAAGCATACAGAGCTATGAAAACGTCATTCAGAGGTGGAGAAGATCTGTCTGCTACTTTACACAAGCTTACCTTCCACCCAGCTTTGGTATTTAGCTCAGAAGTAGACAGGATAAAGTAAAGTAAAGCATATATCAGTAAGTCACAAATACTGTGCTTGATATGGAGGCCTGTGGCTCTGAGAAATATATTGTGAAGGATGGTTACTTTTTTAATCTAAATTTTTTTACTGTCATAACTATCTGTCAGATTTTCTTTTTAAATATGTCTATCTTTCTTTGGGATAGATAGAGAGAATATAATTCAGTCATCTCACTGAAAGATAGCATAATTTAAAGTGATCTCTCTTTGCAGACAAAGAACATTGGAAGATTGCATATACCAGACACTCTAGCAGTCACCAAGAAACAGTATTTTAACAGCAAAAGCAAGTGTTTTTTTTTCTCTTGGTCTGTCAAGGTTTCCAATACAAATAGGAAAGGTGAATTACATTGCTCTCATTATACTATACTTAGCATTGAGTATTTCTTCTGATCCACTTTCCTACTCCTAACAACTTTATAAAAAGTAAGTTTTTAAAAGCAAATGCTTGAATATTGATGATTATGTGCTTTAAAAAAAGACTCTTTTTTAAAGAGAAAGACAAGCATTGGAGCTATTGCATTATATCATGCTGCTGTGCATAAACATCTGTGTTTGCGTGCTGCACACTGAAGACAGACTTTCCCTGGCTATCAGGCTGCCAGACACACAACTCAGCAGGGAAACAGTTTCAGGCGATTACAGAAGGGATTCAATGGGTGGATATAGCTTCCCCAGGCAGAAAATACTACTGATGTTTTATGTTTACACACATCACATAGGGATGAAGACACTACACAGAGAAATGATAGGCATCTAAGAGAATATACTGGCCTTCCACTTAAACTGAAATCACTGCCATGTTTTACTGTTGACATGAATATCCAGGAGCAGGGCAAGTTCCCTTAGGTCCTAGACTGACAGTAATGACTGTTTCACATCATTAATACAAAACCACTGAAACTTAGCATTTTCTAGCAATGATTAAGGAAGAATATTCAGCAGTCTACCCTCTTGAAATTCAAAAGCAATCAGTAGATAGCAATATTGCCAGTGCTTATTGCACGAATGACCAAGGGAGAAAACCTGAATCTCACGGTTAGTTTTCTATTTAGTTCTCTTTATTTGTTCTTTAATGACTTTGACATACTGCATAAAGTCATTTCCTTAGCAAGGTATTTGCATGATGAAACCTGTGTTTCCTTCTCAGGAAAGCAACCCCAAAGCCCTATTTACTCTTACGCTTTCTAGAACCCTTGTAAAGTCTATGAATGTCTTGAGAAAACTACTTTGTCCATGTTAGCTCTTTTCTGTGCTGTCAAGAGATTGTTAGCATTACTGAACAATGGGGCAAGTCAATAATATTGTCTGTGACTTTCTCTTTACCTTTGTGTATGTGTGATTTGTGGCTGTGAATGCTGCTAATAGGTAGCCCCTGAAAATACTTACTTTTCACAGATAAAAAAGTGCAGGGGGAAGGAAGAGAATGAGTGACTGTGGTTAAAGAAGGATATGGGGGTTTGGGTTGTACTGTACTTTGTGGTATAAAGGATAACTATTCTATAAAGAGGCAAACTAATAAGTTTTTGTGCATATCTCTAGGTTAAATAATTAGTTAATTTTTTTCTGAGTGTATGGTCTAGAGTGAGGTAGTTTAAAAGGCTCTCTTTGGCCTTTGATAATGAGGATGCTCATTAATAGTTAGGTGAACAATTTCCTTTGCTCTTTAAAGGTTTTTTTTTGTTGTGGTTTTTTGCGTTAACTTGATTAGTTATCGAGTTCTGCTAAAACGAACTGAGGTGGCGGTATGTAGATGAGTATACATGGGGTTGCACAGTTTGGGTAAGTAATGCGCTGTGATGGCAAGTTTTTTGGCTGTATTGTTCTATTCGATTATGCAAGGAGAGAGAGGGAAGGTGATCTGGTCATGATTTTTGTGGTATATGAGTAATGCCACTTTTCTACAGCAGCTGTTAGGACGAAAAAAAATAGGTGCTATACATCTCTCGTTAAGCGCTCTGTTTTTAAAAGAGCTGCTCTGCTTTTACTGGGGTGATACTCTGGATTTGAGAATGATGTCTTGATCACTTTTTGATAAGAAAAATAAAGGTTTAAACTTTTACCTATGGAGATTTCTCATTCACTGTTTGCATAAGCATTCACTGAGCTTTCACGGTAGATGTGCTCTAGGAGAAGTATGTAAGAAATAATAATACTTTCAATTGCAATGCTGGCTGCAAATGCTAAAGCTGAAAGTTATTCTTCTGTTTAAAAGCTCCTTATTGCTCCTTTTTTCATGTCACTTACTAAATAAACACTGTCTAAGGTACATCATAAATACTGTATGAAAAAACAGGCTAATGCTAGTATAATGATGTGGAGAAAGCGTGAAATAAAGCTAAAAGTCATCCAGTAACAGCAATGAGCAATTACAGGAAGGTATAAAAATATCGCCATTATGTTGTAAAATCATGTCTGTATGTAGCTACATATTAAAATGTAAGTCACCTTTTCCACTAATGCTTTGTTATATACTCTTTTCTGTCTCAGAATTGGCCCAGGACTCAAACAGCTGATGATGTTCATGTGCACTTACTGTGGGGACTGACTGCTCCAGAGTTTCTTCCATATCATTAGCTTTTGTGTGGCACGGCTGCCATGCTGTTCCCTTAGCAAGTAAGTTTGAATGTATCTGCAGAATTTGCATGTCTAGAAGTGAGACTGGGCTAGGAAATCAGCCTGGTACACATACCTCTGAAACTTGATATTTAAGCTTTACTGACCTGTTGTCATTGTTAAGCCCCAGCCATCAACTAAGCCCCAGGCAGCTGCTCGCTCACTCCCCCACGGTGGGACGAGGGAGAGAATCAGAAGGGTAAAAGTGAGAAAACTCGTGGGTTGAGATCAAGACAGTTTAACAGGAAAAGCAAATTCCGCACATGCAAGCAAAGCAAAACAAGGAATTCATTCTCCACTCCCCATGGGCAGGCAGGTGTTCAGCCATCTCCAGGGAAGCAGGGCTCCATCACGCGTAATGGTGACTTGGGAAGACAGACACCATCACTCCAAACATTCCTCCACCTTCCTCCTTCTTCATCCCAGCTTTATATACTGGGCATGACATTATATGGTATGGAATATCCCTTTGGCCAGTCTGGGTCAGCTGTCCTGGCCGTGCCCCCTCCCAGCTCCCCGTGCACCCCCAGCCTGCTCGCTGGCAGGCCAGCACGAGAAGCTGAGTAGTCCTTGACTGCTCAGCAACAACTCAAAACATCAGCACGTTATCAACAGTTTCTCATCCCAAATCCAAAACACAGCCTCACACCAGCTTCTGTGAAGAAAATTAACTCTATCCTGACTAAAACCAGGACACCTGTTAAATCTAATAGTGTCCTTACCGTAGTACTGGATTATTGCAAATTCAGTGAACAAATTCCTCTCTCTTGTGGACTAAAGGATAACTTTGTATGCTTGCTTGCAATTGCTTGATTCAGGTATGAGTTACTATTCTAGGAACCTCTCTTAACTGAGAACTACACTTACCTAAATTCAGGTGTTAGAAGAACATGTATAGTCATTTTTACCCTCAAAGTAAAGCAAATTCTCTTGATTTAGGTAATGTCACTTCAGTTTCATTTAAACCATAATAAGCTATTTCTATATGAGGTTGAATACCCATCTGAAACTAATTGTATAACTTATTAATGTAATTATGAACATTTTTCTTTATCTAAAGTCCCTAAGAACTACTTTGACAATACATCACTGCTTGTATTGAATTCCCTTCACAGTGCAAGTATTCCTCATATTGAGCCAGCTGACTTGTGCTATTATATTGTTTGGATACAAATGTTTATCAGGCAACTACAGAACACCAACTAACTTCACAAATGCATTGAATTTCAATGGTCAAAGTAGTGTAAAATACTTTATTTTGTATTAGGTAACCAATGTATGGAGCTTCTGGAGTCCACACTAACTCTTTTTAAGCAGTGATAGCATTAAGCAGGCTGAGACTGAAAGGAAGTTAGTGGTAAGTGAATAATATCATGCCTGTTATAGCTTATAATGTCATGCAGGTATTTTGTTGCAGTATGCAGCAAGAAGCACACTAACAGCTGTATGATAAGCTGTAGAAATCAATTTTGTATGTTGTTTCTAAGAGAGAAATTTCCAAATGGAATATGGTAAATGCTTCTTAAATATGCTACACCACCTGGCTACATGACAAAATGGTATCCTTTTGTTACAACATGAAGAGGGGAAAAAATCCTGAACCCATGTTTATTTCAGTATGTCCTAGGTTTATCCTCAGGGTGTTGTGTGTATACATGTGGTAAACATAAATGTCTTTTACAGTTGGTTCTCTCTAACAATATAAAGACAATTTTTATCAGCTACAAGGATGCAGCTTCCTTTTGTTTATCTCTAGGAGTGAAAATAACCTAACTCTGGGAAGAAAGATCTAACATATGTTTGGGCAGGAATTTGTTCACTGAATTTGCAATAATCCAGTACTACAGTAAGGACACTATTAGATTTAACAGGTTTGGTTTTGATGAGTGAAATTTGATAAATAGGCATTTATATAATCTCATATAAAGGTCACGTGGCCACAATCAGGGTTTCTAGGTACTTTTAGAGTCTCCAACAAATAAAGAAACCTTGGTCAAGACTTCTACAATGAGTGTAAGTCCCTAAGTGCTGGATTTTCATGTCAGCAGAAGAAACAGTAACCTTTTATGTAACTCATACACATCCCCAGACTCAGATATATTGGTCCTCACGTTCTACCAAGTGTGAACCCCTATATAAATGCAAATACAAGAAAGCTGTAGTTACTGGGCAAGTACAAATGTGATCATGTTAACTTTCTGTATTTCCTCCTCCTGTGTTTGTAGCTGTGCTGAGGCAGGCAGAGAAAACTGCTGGTAGATCTTAAACGGGAACTCGATTCAGACGTCAAGCCCAACTACTTTCATCTTGCATGTATGCCTTCACTTTGGAAGAAGCGATTGCTATGCATGGTGTGCGGTACGATTCGGACTTCTTCCAGAAGAGAGGTGCTGAGCAGCAACGGTGTCAGCAGGGCCCACGCACCGTCAGGGCGCCCGAAGCCCGGCTCCAGCCTCCGCTTGCCTCAGGTGCCCGGCGGAGAGGCGAGCGGGGCGGGGGGGGGGAACTGACGCTGAGCGCTTCTTAAAATGGCAGCTCTTCTGTAAAACCTCAGGACTTTATTAGTTAACATAAGTCGTGCATAACTCCAGTAGTGAAACAAACAAACAAACAAACAGAGTAAAAAAACCCAACAGAAACCGGTTTTGTTGTGGAAAACAGCAGACTGCGTAACTTCTCACGGGGGGGGGGGGGGTGGCACACGACAACCCACCACAGTAGCAGCATGTCGAGCATCTGCAGCCGCCTCGTACTCCCGTCCCGAGTAGACGGGCGGAGGGTGATGTACCGGCCCCAAGGTGGCGGGAAGCGCTCCGCGGTCACGGGAGGGAGGGGGCGGCTGAGAGGAGTCGCCGTGACTCACCCCCTCGCTGAGCAGGGGAAAAGCCCGCTGTTGTCCGGCCACAGGGGTCGATCGGTGAAGCAGGGGTGCCCTGCTTGCCGCCGGCCGCCCCGCCACAGCCCCTACCCAGTCGCAGCCCATGCCTCCCAGCCGCCATATGCCCCCAGGCCCGCGCCGGCGTAGAGGGGGGGGCCGGTGCTTTCGCGCATGCGCCAGAAGGCTCCGCTGAGGGGCGGGGACAGAGCCCGACGCCCGCCGGTGGATCGTACCACTGAGCGGCGTGGGGGTGAAGGAGGAAAGATCTTCTTCCAAGAATTCGCTTATGAGGACTTCCCGCTGGCTCCTTCCCTGACTCTGTGTGTGACTTAGTCACAAGGGAAGGGACAAGCAGGCGAGAGACCGCGCTCGCTCGCACGCGTCCTCACGGCCTCCTTCTCTCCCTCGCCTCCCCCGGCAGCGGCGGATTGGGCGCGTCCCGCTTGCTTCCCCCTCCCGCTGCCGATGGTCGGGCCCGCTCGCGCTGCCCGTGGCCCGGCGTCGCGAGTTCGCGCTCTCCCGCGTCCGCCTTCTCCCGCCCCCTCCCTCCCTCCGTCCCGGCTCGGCGTTCGCCTCGGCCTCCCATTCCCTCCCCCCGGCCCCGGCTCGGCCCCGGCGCGGCGGCCCTATGGCGTACAGTCAGGGCGGCGGCAAGAAGAAAGTCTGCTACTATTATGACGGTGAGCGGGGCCGGCGCGGGAGTGCACGCGCGTCTGTATATGTGTGTGAGAGTGGGGGGGGGGGAGCCCCTCTAACGGCCGCCTGGGGCGGCCTGTCCCCGTCCCCTGCCATTATAGGCGCCCCCTCCTCCGCGGAACGAGACCCCCTCCCAGCTCCATGGCGGCCCCGGCCGGGGGTCCCCGCCGCCTCCCCCTGCGCCGCCGCGCACCGTTCCCGCCATCGGCTCTGCGCCTCGCCGCGGGGTGAGCCCCGGGGGCCTCCGGGAGAGGGGGCAGGGGCGAGGGGTGTGTGTGTGGAGGGGGCGGGGGGTGGTGGCGTTGGAGCCGGGCAAGGTGCGGGCCGGGGAACTGCCTGGCCTCCGCGGAGCGGCAGCCGGGCCCGGCGGTGAATGCTGTGTCTATTGTGTGTGTGTGTGTCCCGCACCGCGCCCCCCCCACCCCCCCAAAAAAAAAAAAGTTGAGACACTCCCCTTCATCCGCTAAGCATGGAGGCGTTGGAGTCGCTGCCGTGCCTGGCTCCTCCCCTGCAGAAAAAAAGTCTAGGCCATGTGTAGCTTCGGCACCTGGTGATTCTTGCGACTGAGGCCTTCCCCGTCCTCTGGCTGTCGTAGGGACATCTGGTCTGCGGAGGGGCGGGGGACTCTGCCGCCCCCCAACCGAACGTGCATTGAAGTGGAGGTTTGGCTTCCACGAGCCTCTCTTCTAGCGAAACAAGAAAATTGTATGCGTAGGTGTTTAATAATAGTGATATTTGAGTTGCTTGCAGGCCTGCTAAGTTTGCACACTAGTCTTGTGAGGACACAGGGACTTGTGATCTGCATTGTCAGTCACGTCAAAAAAGTACGTAAAGCTTGTGCTTAGTTCCACATATTTGCAGCAACTTGTTTGTGGTTCTCTCTGGCCACAGCAGTGAGAACTTTTCATTTTCTATTTGACTTTGCATTTGATTTTCCTTTTTTGTACTGAGAGGGTAAACTCTTTGGTCAGATTAGTTAAGAGATTTGATTTTTTTTTTAAATTGCCTCCTACTGTAACAGTCCTTTAAGCTGGCGTCTGAGACTGGTATTGGTAGCAGCCAGGAAATGGAGGTTGAGGCCGTTTTGCCGTAGCACTTTGGTGTTTTGACCATTTTGGAAATGAAGATGAATGGCGAAACCCACTAAGATATCAAAGGTGTCTGCTGCTGTAGCAAATCTGCCATTCTTTAGAAATGGCAGATCTTGTGGGGCCTGTCTTGGTTTTTTACCACACTAAAGGAGGCAGAGTGATGGTTGCCGCCCCCTTCTCTTTGTTGCTAGCTCTGGTTCTTTGTTCAGCCTAAAGGGGAAAGGAGGCCCCTGTTAGGGATAATTTTGGTGAGGCTGGGATCTTACTTTTCCTTTGGAAGAGGAATCACTTTTTGCCTTGTTGAAAGGAACACTGCAGTGATAGTTTAGAAGCTTTTGCTCTGCAAATGTTTGTCTGTTTGTTTGTTTTAATCAATATGCTTTTTTCTTTTTTTTTAAATAAAGTCAGGTTATTATAGTTTTCTAGGTGCCAGTATCTTCAGTCTTTCTGTGACCCCTGGATTTTGGTACTTGGTGCTAGTGTCAAGCTCTCTTAACAGCCAGAAAGCTATACTAGTGAAGAGGGGGGAGAAACTGGAGAAGGAAGAAGTTTTGAAGTGGCTGGATAATGGCGACTTAAAAGCCGTTGTAACGTGTATCTTGCTTGAATACATACACTAGGATAAATGTAGCTAACAATAATGTAGAGAAAGGAGTATCTGTTGTAAAAGTGATTAAAAAAATGCTTTGTCTGTGACAGAAACGAACAACTTTGGAATGTTTTTAGTATCTTATTCTTTATTGCCAAAGCCAAGTTATTTTGCACTTCTTTTGGAAATAGAGTTATTAGAAGAGATTCTTGCGTTAATAGCTGCAGCAAATATTTCTAATACTAATTTGTGGTTCATCTGGCAATTCTTGAGTGTTTTGTAACTGCGTTGTACCAGCAAACTCTTTAATCAAAGCACAGGGAATGTTCAAAGCCTTAAATAACTCAAAACCAAAAAATACGAAGATACCTCAAGCACGCAACTGAGGTAGTGGCATATACCCAAGGACGTCATAACTGAAGTGACCATTTTTTTGGTCGTAATTGTCCCTCCACACATACTTTCACTCTGTTTCTTTAAAAGTATACACTAAGAAGTACTGAAAAGTACTAGAAGCATATCTGCGTATCTTTTGAAGTGCAATAAATTCCTACACTCTTTTTGTGAAACTCTGTGTGATTGTAATCTAAAGTTGCTTTTTTAAATTAGCCTGTCACTTACCAAGTTTTCCTGGTGTGTATTGCTGTTAATGTTTTCTCATAATTCATGGTTTTAATAAGCTTCACGCTCTACCCGGAACCAATAAACTTTGGGTAGAAGAAGAAGCTTGATTTAGTTTTCTGCAGTTTGTAATAGACTGTCAGCCACATCCAGTTTGCGGAATTTGCATTGTTTGTGATCGTGCTCAGGTCAGAAATTTTATTTAAATTTGAGCTAGTATACTGTGAGAAGAACAAAAAAATGTACAAATTGAGATACTTTAGTTGTCTTATCCGAAATATTTTTAATAAACGCTTCTAATCCTTATGTGTGTGTATTTTTATATATAGCCATAGCTTAGCAAAGTCTGTTGCTTACACTGCTTAGAACCATGCTAGATGTGGAAGGATATTGTAGTTTTTATTTTAGCCTCTTACCATGTGTCTTCAGGTTGTTGCCACAGTCTTGCAGCATGTGGCTCAGGTATTTCAGTGGCCTCTTCCAAAATCGGTATGTGTTATACAGTTGCCCATAGCAATGAGGACAGTACCCAGATGGTCTTTCCAACTCTGCTTTGCTATATAGGAGCACACAGTTCTAGAGACTCAGGCAGCAGCTAGCATGGTTACAGTTAATAAGTGTGTTTATTCCATGCCAGTGCACTAGCAATGTTGTATAGGTTGCTTGTTGTCCATTATTTAAAGTGCATGTTCAAAAGGCTTTGTGAAAAATTTGAGATGTGCATCTGAATGTGGTTGGTTCCACCCATAAAGACAAGACTAAACCTGTTTTAATAGGGCAGTATGCTGCTATATTCAGACAGTGTTTAAGTACATTAGCACTTCTAGTTTAGGTTCATCTTATATGCAGATGCAAGCTTTAACTGAAGATTGTTTCACAGAAATTCGTCAATGCTTTTCTCAGTGACTTCCAAACACGGCAGTGGTGTCCAACCTCTGCTCAGGGCTCAAAAGTGAGAACTTAGCTAGTCTGCTGTCTACTTAATTTTAAAAACTAGAACAAAACTCTCAACCCTTCAGATGCTAGTGCAGTAATTTTATGCCTGTTTGAATAGCTGTTTATTGGACTGATCAGGCATTAATGATCTTTTTTTACATGAGTTCACCCGTTAGTATTGCAGAAGTCAATCCAAATGTTAACTACCGCTGTTAAGATTTTTTTTTTTTTCCATGTGTTTTCCATTGTAGTGGTTAGGTTTCTGCAGTTCTGAAATACCTCATGATTTCATGGTAACCGTACTTAAAATAAGCAGAGATATGGTCAGTATACAGAACAATTTATCTGTATCAAAATTACAAAGTAATGTAACTTACAAGTTACAAAGTATCAAAAAAGATAAGTAAATTTCATGTCTTGCCTCTTTGTTCAGGCTGTTAAGACTGTTTTGTAATGGGTTAATTTAAAGGTGTTATTTTTCTATATATCTTAGTAACTAGAGAGACTAATATGTTTTTTTGGGGACATAGCAGCTTTTGTTAGTCACTTGTGTGTTGTCAGACATACTTGAAGTTCCTTTAGGGCATGTAGCCTCTTGCATTTTTCTATGCATTAGAATATTTAACATCTCTAGACCTTTCTGAAGTCTTGGATAGAGAAGTGAGTGTCTGAAACTTACATTCATCAAAAGAATCATGTAGATTTATTTTTATTTGATAGCGCTCTTCAGAATTTAGGCAAGTAACTTGTATGAGTTGAGAAGTAAATTTTTTTTGTAATATATTTGAACCTAGAACCTGACAGTGTATGTAATAATTTTCAGGTAGATCTTCAGGTCATCTGTTGGTATCACATTTTGCATCACGTGGTGAACAGTGCAGGACAGTAAACTCGTGCTAGCATTAAATTGGCACTTGATTTGTCTTATTTTAGTTAAAGACTCAACTTTTCAGAGATTATGTTGTTACTACTTAATGGGAGCCACTGCATATACTTTGCATTTTTTTCCCTCTGCTTCCTCTTTCAGTTATGTTCTTTTCTTTTGCACTTTCCATGTGCACCCACACTGGTGAGTGATATAAAATATGCTCATAACACTTCTGTATGATTTTTACCTTTTTATTCACAAGTTTGGGATCAAGTACTCATCCTATCTGCAATACTAGTTTTGTGCACTTGGCCTCACTGTACCTGTTTCTCCTATATATGCATACTAAAGTCAGAGTTAGTCTGGCACTAAGCATAGAGCTTTTTAGCTCTGTCACTGGGGGAGGTGTCCCATCCCTGCACACGCTAGCTCTTGGTACACCTTGCTTTTCTTCCCAAAGTACTCCAGTAAGGCTGTGATATATGAAGAAAAGATATATAGGTTTCAGGATTAGTGGATGAAGTGTTTGTTCCAGGAAGAGCACCTTCTACTTCACTGGGTGAAGGAGGAGAGACTTTTGACACAGTTTGCTTTCACCATAGATGATGTCTTCAAGATGGATCCCCTTTGTGATTTGATGTTGTCTGGAAATCAAGGTGCTAACGAAGAAAGAGAAACCTGTTTCGTACCTTTTCCTTCCCCGCCCCTGCCAACATGCAACAGTCCCTTGAAACTTAATGGGCTTTTTGTCCCTATGTTTGAAATTTTTTTATGATGTTGATTCCATCATACCCTTTTTTGATGGTCATAAGATGTAAATGGTATTGCCTGTTGCTAAAGTCTGTTATATTGGTATCTATTGTTAGTCATTACTGCTGACCTGTAATATGGAAGGATTAATATGCTTCTGCCAGATGCTCGCCCACATATCTTCTATTTGATTAAATAAGCTCCCATAAAACTTACCAACTTGCCAATTCTTTTAAAAGTTCTCCTTTCTGGAAAAAAAAATAAAGTGAAAGTTAAAAGATATGCTTGATGTTGTGGGGTTTTTTTTTTATTATTAAGTGTACACTGCAGTGTATGGTATGTAGAATATGCTTAATTTTGAATCTGATGAATTGCAATGTATCAAAGGGTATGTTGCAAGTGTATTTGGGAAGCTTGTTAATAGGTTTTTTTCCTTTTTCATAGGAAAAATAACAGATCTTACATTTTATTTAAGAGAGAAATCATTCTTAATTGTCTGCTTCCTTATCCATCAGCATTCTAAGTAAAATATCGGTGATAATGTCTATACAAGCTGAACTAGTTAAAATTGAAATGACCTGTTTTTAAAGAAAGGTATGAAATACATATACATTCCTTAAGCCACAAATGCATTTGGAATGAGGCTTCCTCAAAAGCATCGTGTTATTGAAAGTCACTATTGTCTTAAATTCAAAATTTTAAGCTCTTACTAGCTTGAAGCTTTGTAAGTCTGTGACTTAACAGTACCTTCATAAAACAAAGTAGGGCTAGCAAATGGTTCATTTCAATTTTCCAGTCATTAGTTTCAGAGAGCTGTGATAGGTTTTTCCTAAACACCAAATTTGTAAGGTATTGTTTCGTAAAACGCTTGGAAATGTTTTTGCTGGCGGGAAGGGGTGTGGTTATACTCTCAATACCTTTTGCTCTTCACGTGCATGTGACCAAAAGTGCAGGGATGCAGTAAGTATTTGCAAGACTCCGGGACTTAGTAACTGGCAAGAATTGCTAATCTTTCACTTAAATATCAAAGTTAGGAGTAGGTCCAGGTTCTTCAAAGTTCTTAACGCTAAAAATTGGTAATTCCATTGTTGTGGGATGGCTTAAGAGCTAGGTGTTGAGCAGTTGTTTTTCTATATAACTTCATTTTCCATTACGTTGTTTTACCTGTTTTCCTAAGTGTCCTTATTTTCCTTGTCACTTTGAAAGTTGGATTTTAGATGCTTTGAGACTTATAATCTTACTGTTATGCTTGCTTTTCTTGGTAGTTGGTGATGCTACTGCAAGCTGACATTTTCCCTTCCTCCTGAGCTGGTGCTCATGTTGAAGAGGTGAAACTAAAGCTGTCTTGGTAATGTCATTGTTCAAAGTGAAGGCACATACATACATAAGAAAACTTAACTAGCCCATGATAGCAGCCATTCTTTTTCTGGAAGTGAGTGTCAAATTTATTATCTTAATTGTGTGTCTAGTCGCTCTCCAATTTGACAGAGCCATGCTAATCGAGATTACAAGGTTCTCTTAAACTACTGTCGATCTGTAGCAGCAGGTGGCTGGGGAATATTTGCGCATGTGGTTGCAACAATGGATCTGAAGCTAACCTCTGGAATGTAACTGCTAGGGTTGGTAGTTAAGGGCAGCCTGAGGATGGTATCTTAAAATCAGCTCCTGTGGAATGGTAGGTTTTACTACAGCCGCTGTTGTGGCATAATGCAGCTATGTCATCAGTAGTTTCTGGTCCCCTCTTAATTCCAGTTTAGTTTCCCACTATTTATTCTACAGTTCCTGCCCAGTGTTTTCTTCACTCTTGATTTGAAATCACTTCTTGTAGGCATCTTTGCTCCTCCACTACTGTCTGCTTGTAGTAAAGGTGTTAGATTTGGCCTCATTTTTGCCCCCTGCTTTTGACATACAACCTTTTATGGGCAGTTTGTTTTCCTCATGGCCTTTTTGAAATAAACACTAGTCCCTTTATTGGTTGGTTTGGGGGGGGGGTGTGTGTGTGTTTGTTTTGTCTGGGGGGGGTGGGTTCTGTGGGGGTCTGGGGTTTTTTTATAATCATACCTGTTTTCTTCTGGAGGTGATTCTTTTAAGTAGCAATGAAAAGTTTTGTAATATCAATAGCTACTCATTTGTGTAATATTGACAGGTGATATCGGGAACTATTACTATGGACAAGGGCATCCAATGAAACCTCATAGGATCCGCATGACCCACAACTTGCTGCTAAATTATGGCTTGTACAGAAAAATGGAAATTTACGTGAGTATAAGCAGTCAAATGTCCACTGAAGCATTTTAGGTTATTTTTAAAGGGCTTCAAGTATTCTCACACAAATAAATGGAGAGAAATGGAAATTGAAAATACTAAAATGGTGTATTCAGAGCTCTCTTACTTAGAGATGAAGCAGTATTTTATAACTGGTGAGGATTGCAGATTGTTGTCAATGTCTCGAATAAGTGAGGTGGAGCCTCAGTAGAGACTTTTCACCAGTGTTTTTATGATTGGGGGGCTGGGGTGTTGGGGGCACATTGGGGTTACTGCACAAAGAATGAATCCAGCTGTATACTAACAACCAAATAGTCCTTGCTTTATGTAAAACAGCACTACTATCATCAGTTTCACTGTTCTCCCTTAAAAGTAGCTTAGATTTATTTCCAGTTAACTGTTTTAGCCAATTGTTAGCTGATTTTGCAGAGCACTGATTATTTCTATAACTTGTTCTTGTTATCAGCGACCCCACAAAGCTACTGCTGAGGAAATGACCAAGTACCATAGTGATGAATATATCAAATTTCTCCGATCAATAAGGCCTGACAATATGTCTGAGTACAGCAAGCAAATGCAGAGATGTAAGTGTCAACATTAGGCTAAATCTATGCGTACATGCTTTGGTGGTTAGCATTGTTTAAAGCTAAAAATTCACCAGTACAGGAGTATGAACATGGCTTAATGGTGTGGGTGGGTTAGAGAGAGAATGTAAAGAGAGTAATACGTGCTTGCCTTTAGCTACACTAATTTTGGGACTTTTCTATTAAAAGCAGACATATTGGCAGAAATGTTCCATAGGCTTGTGGAAGGATTTTTGCCTCCCCTTTCACGGGGTGTATGCTAGATGTGAAATAATACCTTCTATAGACTTAATGCACAGATCAAACTTTAGTTGTGAGCTTTTTGCAAAACTGTCTTAAAACCTGTTCTAATGCAAAATCTTTCTGAAAAAGAACGGTTTTTAGAAGAGCAGAGAAATAAAATCAATGTGTGAAAATGTTTAAATCAAGAAATGGAGTTTCTCTCCGTTGGAGAGAGAGAGAGAGTAAAAATTGTACATTATTCACTGCTCACCCTTTCTGTTAATTTATTTCTTTAATTATAGGAATAGGCTCAAAGTACTGTTAGGAATGCAGTTTGACAGCTATTACATCAATTTAAAA
Organism: Phaethon aethereus; assembly: GCF_964289735.1. Taxonomy (NCBI): domain Eukaryota; kingdom Metazoa; phylum Chordata; class Aves; order Phaethontiformes; family Phaethontidae; genus Phaethon; species Phaethon aethereus. Next base: position 54,935,694 of record NC_138576.1, on the reverse strand, counting down.
GGCAATATTGGAACCTCTTTATGATGCCTTATTCTCAGCAAATTATTTTTCCAAGTAACTGCATTTCTTAACATGACCTATGTTAATCAGCGCTTCTTCAAAAATTTAAAAATGGTCTAACCATCCTTTTGTTAACGAGGAGACAAGGCTTTCTGTGGAAACAAAAAAGAAAAAAAAAGCTGGCTTAGAGTCAGATTATAAAGATTTTACATTGTTTTCAGTGCTTCAAATTTAGCGTGACAAAAATGAGGCGGGGTGGGGGCAGTAGTTAAATTGCTGAATGAACTATGCATTGCATCTGTAAGTGTTATCCATGCATATAGCAATGCTGTTGGAATGGTGTTTTTGAAAAGTAATACATTTCTTACACAGTTAATGTTGGAGAAGACTGTCCTGTATTTGATGGCCTGTTTGAGTTTTGTCAGCTGTCAACTGGAGGCTCTGTTGGTAAGTATAGGTTGTTTGCCAGCTATTTTGTAGCGTTATTACTTTTATGTCAGCAACATAAAACGTTGATAGCTTTGATAGATGTTTTGATAGATATTTAAAACTGAAGCAAATATAAATTGTTTTTGTTAAATAAAGAAGTAATAATAATGTATCAGTTACTTGATGTATCTCGTATTTGACATTCTGTATCTCAGTATTGGTAAGAGGTCAGAACTAGGATCAACTTACATGAAATTAAATCTGTTATTTTAAAAATAAGATATTAAGGCCTTCAGAAGTTTCTGACTGTATTTCATTTCATTTTTGTGTGTGTCTTTTTACAGCTGGGGCAGTAAAATTGAACAGACAACAGACAGACATGGCTGTTAATTGGGCTGGAGGACTTCACCATGCCAAGAAATCAGAGGCATCTGGTTTCTGTTATGTCAATGATATCGTGCTTGCCATCCTTGAGTTACTGAAGTAAGTTTATGATGGTGTCCTGGTTTCAGCCAGGGTAGAGTGAATTTTCTTCGTAGAAGCTGGTGTGAGGCTATGTTTTGGATTTGGGGTGAGAAAATGTTGATAAGGTGCTGATGTTTTGAGTTGTTGCTAAGTAGTCAAGGACAGTCCAGCTTCTTGTGCTGGCCTGCCAGCGAGCAGGCTGGGGGTGCACGGGAAGGTGGGAGGGGACACAGCTGGGACAGCTGACCCAGGCTGGCCAAAGAGATATTCCCTACCATATAACATCATGCTCAGTATATAAAACTGGGACAAAGAAGAAGGAAGGGGTGGAGGGACGTTCAGAGTTATGGCGTCTGTCTTCCCAAGAAATCATTACGAGTGACGGAGCCCTGCTTCCCTGGAGATGGCTGAACACCTGCCTGCCCATGGGGAGTGGTGAATTAATTCTTTGTCTTGCTTTGCTTGCGTGCGTGGCTTTTGCTTTACTTATTAAACTGTCTTTATCTCAAACCATGAGTTTCCTCACTTTTACCCTTCCGATTCTCTCCCCCGTCCCACCATGGGGGAGTGAGTGAGCAGCTGCATGGGGCTTAGTTGCCAGCTGGGGCTAAACCACGACAGATGGGAACAAGATAAAATTATAAAGTGTCAATTGAAGATACGAATTGTAATTATTATTTCAGCGAGCTTTCATAGCCCATGTTGAACTTCTGCAGCTTCAATTAAGAAAACTCCAAGCTCTGCCCATTTGGCTTCAAGAGGAAGTTTAAAATACAGGCAAGCTGAAAAGAAAACTAATAGATAAGTTTAAAACAGATATTTAGAAGTGCTTCAAGAGATTAGGCACAATTGTGGACAAGAGGTCTGTAAATGGAAGTTAAAGATCCAAGCAACGATGCTCCCTGGAAAATGATGTATGCTGTAGTTCTAGATGGTGGGGAAGTACTAGGGTAGCAGACTTCAGAAAATGGCCAGGCTTACATGCTTTCTGTAAATGTTAATCTGTTGCTACTCATGGGGACAGAATAGTGGACTAGATGGATCACTGCCCTGACCCCTTAGGGCAGTCATTATGCTCGCATCATACACCCATTTGGTTTCTCAATATGTCTGCTTGTTTCCTATCGAGTCATTACTAAACCAAACAGGAATATTCATGGCAGATCATGCACTGAGCTTTCTTGGATTGTTAACATGAATTGATGTGTCTGTTATGAATAAATAATGAAATAACAGCTGTGCTGCTGTGACTGCAAAATAAAAAAATGAGTAATGAAAAAGTAATCATATAATTAACTTCAAGCAGTAATGCTTCACTAAAATTTCAAATCCTGAGTATTACTTGTACTGCTTCAGGGGACTATATCCCTTCTAATAACACAGAGATCTCATTTTTTACAAAAAATATTCTAGGTATTTCAGTCTTGTGAATGGAGCAGCTGGTGAGGGATGGAGGAAGCAGCTGTAATGTGGAAGTGTTTTTTTTAAAGATGAAAAAAGTTTCTAAGGACACTAACAAATAGTTAATATCACATTAAGCCATTCATTTAAATGTACAGTATGTATTCACAATCTGTCTCATCAGTCTAAGAAAAGTGGTATGATTTTCTGTGGTCCAGTCTTTAGTTTTTTAGCTTAATGTGCATGTGAAGGAAGGAAACTTTCAAACAGTTATGGGTTACGTAACCATAGGAAACTCCTGTTAGGTGCCTTGTTAAGCAAAAAAAAATCCTCGCCTACCTGACATTATGGCTGCTCAGACTCACCTTCTATAGCAGTGTGCAAAGCATGATGAAAACCCGTCTTCTGATGTTGATATACTTTGTTCTTTACTGAACTACATAGAATTTAAGGGATGCTTTTTGCTGTTTCCAATACTCTGAGTTTTCAGACAACTGATTTCTTAAACTGATCTGAAACTTGCAGTATTTAAGGAAATACTAAGCAGCGGGGTAATAATTTCCTGCTAATAGTGTGATACACGTGGAAATAAGAATGTGCCTATCTTTACAAGTTGCAGAGGTGAAAAAGAAAAGTCAATGGAAAATAAGTATTTAAATTTAGGTTTTGAGGGCTTATGGAACATGGGTTATTCCTGCTCCTGGCACTATGCTGTTTGAAGCATGCACTAAGAGATGTTTTAGTGAAGACTGTGTTGGTAGTTATTGAGAAGGCAGAAAGAAATGCCCTGTGAAAGGAGTGAATTCAGCAGGTGTGAAAAACAGAAAGTAGTATGAACAGAAACACAAGGTATAGCTTCTGTGGAGTGAGGCAACTTGGGGTAAATAAATACATTAATACTTAAGTTTATATTCATCAAAATAAGTAATTTATTTTCATTATTATCCAAACTGCACTGAGAGTTCTCAGAGCATATGGTCACTTCAACCAAAATCATCAAGATGATCATAATGTTATATTTTAGTGTTTGGTTGTTTTTTTTGTTAGGTTTTTCCATGTTAGATATCGGTATATTATAAACATAACAGATAATGATGATTTCTCATACATGACTTTCTTTCTAGGTACCACCAAAGAGTCTTGTATATTGATATCGATATCCATCATGGTGATGGTGTTGAAGAAGCATTTTATACCACAGATCGTGTTATGACAGTATCATTCCATAAGTATGGTGAATATTTTCCGGGCACAGGGGACCTTAGGGTAAGGTTGAACATGAAATTTCCTTAAGTGATAAATTCCCTCTTATTTTCTTCCTTGTAGATACTGTTTTAGTACGAGGTTACAATTACTATGTCCAATAATAATATACAGCAGTAAGTTTTCAGAAAATATGTTAGTTTAGAGTGATAGATTTGTTGAAGAACCTTAGGGGGAAAAAAAACAGGGTAGTGGGGAAGTAAATTATTCACTTCTACATGAGATCAACACCTTAATTTCTGGATAAATTGTTTGAAATTTTAGTTCAATTATATAATTATTTTAATTCATTCAGATTTTGGAAATGTCTCTAGGAAGGTAATGTGGTATATTTATAATGATTATCTGTACATTTCAGTTCTGTATATACAGTGAAAAGTAGCTATTTGAAGATCACATGGCTTCAAAAATTACTTATTTCAAATCTTAGAATAACTTTATGCCAGAGCTTTAATAGTGTCAAAGCTTCAGTTGCAACTTGAGTTTACAGTGTTCTATTTGCCTAGTAATATAGCTGGCTCGTTTTTGGAATATTTCTTGTCATGAAGTGTGTTTCGAGTTCTCATGATGCTCACTCCTGAAGAACTTCAGCATGCCCCACAGAAAATTGTGTACTAAGCCTTACAGCTAGCTTGAGGGAGGCAGCATTGACCTGTGAAGAACTATCATTTGAGCTGTTGTAGAATCTCTGGCAAAACTGAGAATGGAAACCAATTTTCCTGGCCCTGGTATTAATTTTAAGTCAGTCATTCCTCATGTTAGACTCTTGTCCATTAGAACAGGAAATTGTTTCACTTCACAACTTGAAAGAATATTTCAAGTATTAGGATTAATATATTCCTAGCTTCAGACTCTTAAATTAACCCTCTTTCTGTCAGAGGATAAGTCACTCCTGATACTAGCAACTTTGTACATTAGTTTGCACCTACAGTTAGTAATTTTTTTAAAAATTGTAAACATTTCTAAAAAATTGACCTACAAAAATGCTGTGTTGGGAAAGAATTCACTGTTTTCCCACTATCTTTAAATTGATACAAGAGATGCAGATATTTGTGTTTCTGCTAATATTACCGGAATGTGTGCTCCCCGGTGTGCTGATGATAGCCAGAGGACACAGGAATAAATGAAAGTTGTGCTCTAAATCAGGGGGGTGCTAAGCATTCATTTTAGTGTGTGTGTTGGAGCTGAATGTTATTACGGCTGTTAGATTTTGTTAAACTGCTTTCTAGATTGATTTAGGTAGAAATCAGATGAGGCGTTTTTATGCATGTGGTTTAACTTGACTGGCCACAAGGTGGTAGTGGTGCTTCAAACAAAAAGCAGCTCAGACCAGGATGTTTATAATGACAAGCTGTTGTTGCTGAATTTGTCTAGAATTTCTTTTAACGGGTTAGATATCTTGGCTTTTTAGAAATGGCACTTCCCGTTGACAGAGAAGTTCATGGATTCTTCACCTCACCACACCCAGGACAAAGAATTTAAAGATACACAGTTGGAACAAATAGAAGAATATTGTATGTTATTGGGATTTTTTTAGCACAGTGTCAGTGACAAACAGTACCTCAGACACAGTAACTTTTATTCTGTGCTGCTAGCTAGTATTTTGAAATGAGCATTCTCTGCATACAGACTTCAGCAGTCTTTCTTGCAATTATTACATCCCCATAGGAGAAAAAAAAAAAAAAAGCTTTTTCCTATCTCCAGAGCTTGCAGACCTAATTGAACTAAAGGGGGAACTAATTCTCTGAAAAGTCTGTTGTTCCTTCTGGAGACCAGTATTGTGCTGCTTGCTTCTGCTCAACTTGATCTGCCGTTGCTGGTTATTTACATCAACTTTAACAGACAAGTCTTATCTTTGTTTTTGTCAGTGGGCTTCATTCAAGCTTTCTTCTGTAATTCTTTAGTTAGTTGGTCTAGTTTGCTGATCAGGTTACACGTATTTGATGCAGGAACAAATCATGCATCAGCTGATGATTTTGTGATTGCAGCTCCATCAATGTAGCTGAATCTCATGGAGGTTGTCTTAGTTCAGCTGCATTCATCCATTTTCTACAGAAGGTATTGTGCAGTCTGAACTTCCAGCATCCTTAGTAAGTTATTTGGCTTTCTACACATCTGAGATGATAGCACTAATCTTGTCATATATATAGATAGGTCAGTTGAGACTGTAGTGCTACATGGAGGCCCAGGTCCTGTGAGGACATTTGATCCGTTGATGAATGCATAACTACCAGAATGCTATATTGCTTCTTTAGTGTTTATAACCAATGGAAATATGGGTTACAGAGAACATCTCTTGAGTAGTTCAGGCTGGAAAGCAATTATTCTGTTTAGTGGGACATTGTGTGAACATCTGGCTTTGCTATGTTTTAAGATGAGATTGACTTGATTTTTTTTTTTTTTTTTTAATCTGGAAAGCAAGACACTGTCACCTCAGAAAAATCAGCATCTGAAAGCCTTGATGATTCATTTTGGGAGATTCTGCGTAACTGTCACACTCCAAATCAGCCAGAGTCGAGTTCAGCAGGGATCTTCAGTGTCACTAATCTTGCAATACTATGAAATGTTAATAATGTGCTGGAAGAAAAAAAAAAAAGAAGTGGTCAGTTGTTAACATTGTGCCTATGCTGCATTGGGCCATTTGTCCCTGTTCCTCCTTCTCCTCCCCAATTAAAGATAGTTAGTGGGAGTGACACGTTACTGTTGCATTCACTGCTAAGGAGGCTTTGCTCAGGTAGAGGAAAGAGTGACTATTTCAATAGCTGGTGTTGAGAAGTTTAGTGTTTGTACTGCTGGGCCATCCTACTGATGACTTGTAGTTTTTCAAGGATGTTGCAGCTGAAGTGTGCCCTTTCTGCAGAGCTGCTGTTTGATAATAGTTTACAGCCAAACTGAGTAGGTTAAATCTTACTGTCTTCCCCACTGTACCTTTATTAGTGGCAGAGAACTGCTCTGTAAACTGGATCAGTTTCTGTCTGTCTTGGTGATGAGCTAAAGGGAAGAAATGGGAATGTGTGGCAAGCAGGAATCTTTAGGTTTTGAGCTATTCATCAAAATGGAAGTGGATGGATTCAGGGTTTATTAACTCAAGTTTTTTTTGTAACAAGTTTTTTCTTTTAATACATATGTTGTCCAGGAAAGCTGGTAAGATAGATTACTACAGTTCCTGCCTTGTCACCTGATGGAACTGAGAAAAATCTGCAAGTTCATTTTTTTTGTTTAATGTCTCAATTTCTTCAAGGGCACCTATAAGTAGCCTCTGTTTGATTTTTCTTCTCTCCCTTTTGCTACAGCTAGTTCTTCATCCTATGTTTGGAACAAAGAATATGGTTTTAGAAACCTTCTTAAATCCAAATCTTCTGTAAAGCACCAAAAACATGCCTATAACCCTGTTCTTCATGGTTTTCTTTCTTGTTTTTGCTGAATTACTTCTACTGGGCTAAACTGATTGCTTATGTTCTGTGTTTTTGTCTTAAATCAAGTGTACTTACTGCAAATTTAGTCTTGGTATAAGATTCCTACACTCCAAAATGCTTTTATGGGAGAATGGGAATAAAGTAAGATACTTGGCCTCTTTTCCTCTCGCAGACATGAATAATGGTACAAAATAGCTCAGCAGACTTGTGTAGACTTTTTTCTGTGACACCATCATGTGCTTCTATGTTTGTAATAAAGCATTTGTCATCTTTGTGTATAGGACATTGGTGCTGGAAAAGGCAAATACTATGCTGTCAACTTTCCAATGAGGGATGGTATAGATGATGAATCCTATGGACAGATATTCAAACCAGTGAGTACTTTTTTTTTTTAAGGTCCCTGGAAAGATACTAGTTTGATTTTGTGCATTTATTTTCATGTGACTTAACTTGCTGTTTTATATCACTTAATAGATTATATCCAAAGTAATGGAGATGTACCAGCCCAGTGCTGTGGTATTACAATGTGGAGCAGATTCACTGTCTGGTGACCGGCTGGGATGCTTTAATCTTACTGTTAAAGGTAAACAGAAAAGTGTGTGTTTGTTGTCTGTAACTTTTTATTTAATAGAAACCTCTATCCTTCATACTATTTTTCAAGACACTTGCATGATGAGGACTGCAGTCACAAAGATTTTTGTTCATTCCTATGATTAATCACCTCTTTCTTTGCTATACAGGGATGGCCAAAAGAAACCCAGAAGTTGCCTCTTTCTTTCTGTACATCTAAAAAGGTTAAGAAGCTTGGTTTTCCATGTTCTTCCTAGCCATTCAAGTGATTCCCTTTCTTCTATGCACAGGCTTTCTGTAGCTTTAAAGCAGTGTTCTGGAATGACAGGATGACAACAGTTGTCCTACTGCAACACTTACGATGATAGGCAAATAACAAAATTGGTGGTTCACTTAGTAGGACTACAGACACTAAAATCAAACACCTTGTTGGGTGTAGAATAGGTATTACTGAAATGAGAATACTCACTGCATTGTTAAATTTATAGAGGTGTTTGTTATACTGAGCCTTATGTTAATAGTAATTTTTATTGACTTTTATAGAATGAATTTATTTTAGTATTACTTACATTTCTACCCAAAAGAGTGATTCTCAAAATTGGGATGAGATGCTAATTTAGCAAACGTTGTTGTTGTTGTTCTTATTATTTTATTTCTTTTTTATTATTATTATTATTTATTTAAGTGATAAAATGTTACACGTATGCTGAACTTCTGCTAAGCCTTGAATCTAGCTTGTTTGAATCATTCATTTTCTGGGTTTTCTTGTTTTTGTGTTTTCTGAATGAGGCAATTAGAGTTTTGTAGGCAACAAAATGCAGTATAGTATCTGTCGGGTCTGCAGTGTTTCAGGGTTCTTTTCTTGATTTGCACCAGGTGGCAAAGCTACTTCAGTTGCCTATACAGCTCAGATTTTTTTCCATCTTACATATCTTGGAAACCAAGAGAGCTGCTGCCTCCTACAGATGCCTTTCAGTATGCTGTATCTCCCTGGAGTGTGTACTGTCTTGGCACCAGTTCACTCTGTAAGCAAGACTTAGCAACCTCTAATACAGGTTCAAATTTAGAAGTAGAAAGGACTGAGTACTGATTTGCTGTTTTCCCTTCTTCCCCCTTTGCATTTGACTGAGAAATTGTCCCTAGGTTTGTCACTGTTTATTGACATCAGATATGAAAAGACAAAACATTCTAAGAGCATTTCAGAACAGCAACAATAGGCCGTCATGCAAAGTTTCTGAAGACTGGGGTGGATAATGTTCAGTGTATTTTGTACATTTCTTATGTATAGATCTTGATTTCTTGTGAGGTTGTGCTTAGCATTTTGGGGGAGACAGTTCTGTTTTACTTGAATCGATTCAGTTCTCACTTGATAAGTGTGACTGCATATGTCTGATTAAATAGTTCATTATATATTTTTCTGTTTAATAGATATTTCGCATATATTGTCAATTCTTTTTGTGTTTGACAGGTCATGCTAAATGTGTGGAAGTTGTAAAGACTTTTAACTTGCCATTGCTGATGTTAGGAGGAGGAGGATATACTATTCGTAATGTTGCTCGATGCTGGACATATGAAACTGCTGTTGCCTTAGATTGTGAAATTCCTAATGGTAAATATTAATACCCAAATTAATATTTTATTAAGAAATAATCATGGGAGGGTTTATGTGAACAGGTAGCAAATATTTCTATAGCTAACCGTAATGCATCAGTTTATTCTAAACTATGTACAAAGTTATTGTTAGGATTTAGCCAATAAATTTTCAGTAGCTTATGCACTAAATAAGCTTAAGCATTTGGGGCTTTTTTTTATGCTTTAGCAAAAGCTTGAAATGACTGGATCATTTTTGCAAAATTCAAAACATGTAAAACTTATGGAACCTTACTTGTAACTACTTTTAGTATGAATGTCATCAGTATGGTAGAATATATACTGTGTTTCGATTGTAACAGCATAGACCTCTGTAAGTGGGGCACCACAACCTGGTATTCACAAGAAATTGAGTACGCAAGTATCCATTTTACATAGTAAAACATAACTGCTTCTTCATTGTATCTATGACCTAAAAGTAACTGTGAAAGTATATTGACTTCCTCTCTTCCATTTGATTCAATTTTGACTATACAAACTATCTTAAAAAACAAACAAACAAAAAACCCCACAATAGTAGACTTCTTTCAAATAGTTGAATAGTGAAGTAATTTCTCTGAGGAAGATCCCCAAAGATCCTGCACTCCTCCTACTTCTGGCCAAATATACTTCTGGACGTGTTTTTGGAATGCCTTTTTATAAAATTGGTATTTGGACTGGTTTGTTGCACATCAGTCATTGGCAGTTTTCATGATGGACGACAACATTTGCTGATAACCTTTTGCTATTCATGTGTCTCTTGCTGTATTCATAGTGTTTCTGTCTGACTTCAGTGGAATGCTGCTGTCATTGAGAAAAGAATACTTGGATGGTACCTTTCAAGATGTATATTTTCCATCTTGCATGTCAATGTATATTCTTTGTCAGCCAATGCTCTTGAAGAGACAGTAGTATTTTCTTATCTTGGGACTTCTTTTCCATTCGTCTCAACTTTGTGGGTCCCTGTCATCTTTAATCTGTTCTGACAAAGAGCAGTGCATTTATAAATGTTGCAATAGCAAGTTAATCTTCTGTCTCCTTTCTATCCACCTAATAAGATCACTTATCCTGTAATAATTATAAATGAAGAAACAAAATTAGAAGTGGATTTTAGTGTCTTATTTCTTAAAGGTTCTAGGTTTTTTAGATTTCTGTTGCTTTATCAGGGAAGATACAGTCATATTCAATATAAAATACTACCTTTTCCTGGATATGAAGTCTTGATTGACTTCATTTTGGGGATTAGCTGTTCCAGTCAGGGGACTATTATCTATGACAACATAAAAAGCAGGGGAAAGGAAGAGGCAGAACAGGCAGACATGGGCATCACTGAACCACTGTACAGCACTTACCATGGATATTGAACTAGCTGTGATCTTCAGCCTAATAGTACATATTACATGTTTTATTGAAGGAATATTTTGAATGGCTCACTTTCAAACTGGACTAACTTGGAAAACAGCTATAAAGAAATTGTCAATTGATCTCTTTTCTGCAGAAGTAGCATTTTTAATTATTTTACCAAACTTGTTACTGATGTTGTTCCAGTATGTGTTCTAACATGATTGCAGTAGAACTTTCTGTTGCTCTTCGTATTTTGCCAACAGATTTAAGTTAATTTGTTGAATAATTTAGAGGAAAAACACTGAACAGTTCAGGCAGTGCTTAAGTATTGTTGCTTACCTGAATGCTTCAGGTGTGATAGTTCTCCAAGTAAAATCCTGTCAAAACTACTGCTGTATTTAAAATGTTTAAAATCCTTTTTGGGTCACAAAGTTGTCTTTTGTGTTTTGGTTTATAGAGTTGCCATACAATGACTACTTTGAGTATTTCGGACCAGACTTCAAGCTTCATATTAGTCCTTCGAATATGACTAATCAGAATACACCAGAATATATGGAGAAGATCAAGTAAGTAGTGGTTACCTTATCTATCAAGTAGGTCATATGGATCACATTTCTCCAGAGGTTTAATTGGTAGGCAGTTTAGAAAACTGTACGCCTTTCTTTGTTACACACTAAAAATAAGTACTGAATAGATTTGACATACCTTTCATTTCTGTCAGAACAGGTGCTTTTTAAAAGTCTCTTCCTACAGCAGCATGCATGATTCTGAAGTCCTATGACTATAAATATGGAAATTTAAGACCCAGCTTGGATTTTTACTTTTTCCAGCAACTAGAGAAATGACTGTTTTACTTGGCTTCCCATTCTAACTTTCTACAAAGTTTATCCTGTCAGGAAAGAAGCTGGTATGCTGTGATGATTAGGATTTCTAATTCTCGGCTCAGTGTCTAAACATGAACTGAGATTGTCATTCTTTGTAGCTGTCAGCTGTGAAAATAAAAAGTCATGTGTAAGCTTGGACATTCAAAACTGTGGAAAGATGATATGTGTGCAGGCAATTGAGTGACTGTGGTTTGACAAATCTACAAGGTTTGAGAAGTGCTCATTGTTAAGCTATAGTGGGTATGTGTTTTTAGCCTGTGCCACTTCTGATACTTAGTTTATTCCTCCTTACATCCTGAAGGTTTCATTGGAAGCAAGTATTTTACTTCAGGGATGGAGTAATGCATACATACAATCAATTTTGTACTCAACTGATAAGAGATAATTGGTTAGCCTGAAGTACTCTTTGCTTACCGAGGCTTGTCCCTGCTCTGGATTTAAAAGAGTAAACCCCCGCCCCTGCCCCGATTTTAACAGGCTGTTAACAGTGCACAGGAATTCTTTTGGTTACTAAAAAAAGCTGAATAAAGATGCAAAACTAGCTGTATAAGTTTGCCAGTACTGCTATAACCCGTAAAACTGTCAAATTACAAAATTCACCAAAGCAGTTAAAATACAAATTTTTTAAGTGGTTGGCATATAGACTATGATTGGTGTTCATAGCACAAATATATAAATCACAATCAAAGGCTTTTAGTTTTTAATAGGTGGGTTTTTTCTCCCTTGCACATTATTTTTCCTTGATGTAATTCTCCAAAATTCCTCTGTAGTAATTGTGCTCCAGCTGGTGATCTGCCAGCTGCTTGCTATATATTGTGTACTGTTGAGCTTTTGTGGTGCAAGTAGGCCGCAAAACTTGCTTGCTCTTTAACACATCCCTAGGCACAGTTTGTGTGTGTTCTAAAAATCTCACATCCTTTTACTAGCACCCACAAGAAGAGCAATGACCCATCATTTCAGAGAATCCTCCTTCAGTTAGTTGCACGCTTTCACAGACACCTAACTTTAGGAGACTCCCTGGATTGGCAAAAATGTTTTGCCAGGTCATGTGATTTGAACACAGGTGGAGATCGTAAGGATTCGAAAAAAGCACCAGTTGCCATTTATCTCTTCAGATTGGGCAGAAGGATACTGAGATAGCTATTACAAGTGTTAATATTTGACGCTTCCCACACTTTTTTTTCTCTGCTTGGACTTCTTTTAAGAAGATAGTTTTAAGTCCCAAGAGGATCATAGAATAGTTTGGGTTGGAAGGGACCTTTAAAGGCCATCTAGTCCAACCCCCCTGCAAAGAGCAGGGACATCTTCAACTAAATCAGGTTCCTTAGAGCCCCGTCCAGCCTGACCTTGTATGTTTCCAGGTATGCACCCTAGTGTCCTTCTTGTTCCTGCACATGGTGCTTTGGAGTGTTGGGGTCCATCACATAAGGTTGCTTAGACAGGGGACAACTTCTCTCTGTTCTCCCTCAAACAGCCAATAAGGAATCTTATCCAGATGGAACACTTTTGACCCTGAAGTCATTGCCACACACAGCGTGGAAGTCTTCATGTTTTAAGTATCTGGCTTGCTTTCTAAGAAACTAGAGGATAGTTTATTATGCTGCTTGATACTCTAGCTTATTAAAACAGAGCAATTCTGTCACTTGGTTCAGCCCAAGTGGGCAGTACTTGTGCTGACCCTGTGGGGAATTGAAGACTGCAGTTGATGGAAATATGTGTTTAAAAAGTTAAAAGAAAATTACGTTCAAGTATACTGTGGATACTAATGATCTGTTAGGGGTGGAAAACTTTCTGAACTTGTCATGCCTTTTTTTTTTTTTTTTAATGAAGAAATGTAAAGCAGTGCAGGTTAACTTTGAATGCAGAGTTTTCAGAATTAAATACGTAATCCAAAGAAATGCTATTTCTGTGTAGTAATAACTTTCCTTGTCTGTTACTTGCAGGCAACGCTTATTTGAAAACTTACGCATGTTACCTCATGCACCTGGGGTACAGATGCAGGCCATTCCTGAAGATGCTGTTCATGAAGATAGTGGAGATGAGGATGGAGAAGATCCAGACAAACGCATTTCTAGTAAGAAGTATCCTTTGATGATAAAGCCTGTCCAAATAGAGTCATTCTAGGTTAAATTGTTCAGAACCTTAGTCCTAGTAGTGCAGTACTGGAACATTGGCAGTTTTGTTTCCCAAGTAAAACATTTTGCCACTGGTCTGCTAGTTTTTTCTGTTCTTAAGGTGGGTGGCATCTGTGCACAAATCTGAACCTGTTAAAGGGGTCTAAAGAAGTGCTGAAAGAATTTTTTTTCTTTTTTGCATTTTATGAAACAGTCTGGCTATAGCAAATCTAAAATAGATACTCCAGAAGTCTCAGCTGAATTGTAATTAAAGGTATACAGGACTTAGCTTCTGCCTTGTGCTACTCACAGAAAAAAAAGTAATGTTCCCCACTGATGTAAAGTGAGATACTGTGTTTTCCAAAAAAGTCTTTCATTTGCTTTTTTTTTTTCTTGTGAGGGAGAGGTTTTCCATGCTTACAACACTACCCTTTTACTTCACTTTATTAGCGTTAGCCTTTGTCTGGACGATGAATTATTCTTCAGCTACAGATTCCTGCTACATTTAACATTTTTTGATGATGATTGAAGTCATTCTTGTAACTTCTTATTGTTGGTGCACTGTCCACTTTCTGAACTGTTGAAACCATAATGTTTTCTCCTGTGATTTAGTTTTCAGGTTTTGAAACTCATTTGATACATGTTAAAATACTCCCACCCTCCCCCTGTGTCTCTAAAGCTATTTTTGGAAGTCATTGTGAGAGGCCCAGAGTATCCTGAAATATAATATTTTTATCCACAATTTAGTTCATCAGCATTAAATGATTATAGTAAATTAAGAATGAGTACTAATATGATAGTTCTTATTTAGTAAGCCTATTATAGTTGGACTTTATGCTCAATTAACTTCATAACTCTGAATCCTAGTTCGAGCATCTGATAAGCGCATAGCCTGTGATGAAGAATTTTCAGATTCTGAAGATGAAGGGGAAGGTGGACGACGAAATGTTGCAGATCATAAGAAAGGAGCAAAGAAAGCCAGGATAGAGGAGGACAAAAAAGAGACGGAGGACAAAAAAACTGGTAGGACTCTGGTGTGATTTCATCCTGTATTTTAGAGCTGCAAATGTGAGTTCTGCCAAGAGGAAGATGCATTTTCTGTTAACAGTTAATTAGCTGTTGAGATGATTTATTTTTTCCATCATATTTAAAACATCTATTTTAAATTAATCAGTTTCAAGATACAGCTATTCACACTAGAATAGTATTTTCAGCCAAGGGTTATTGTTGCTTCTCCACAAGCTTGAAATCTGAGAGCCAGGGATTTGTATAGCTTAATGAAAATAGGGATAAAAAAGTTTCTTGCTTTAAATACATTAGGCAAAGAGTTCGTTCCTCTTCGTTTTTGTGGGGTGAGCCAACTGGTTTTCTCTGAAAAGGAAGCTGGATGGGGTTCTGCATATAGTGTAATTCCAAGGACTCTCTGACTTTTCCAAGAACAGGCTACATTTTAGGGCTACAAGACTACCACATGGCGCTCAGGGGAAATCCTCGTCTCATAACTGCATTCCATCATTATGGCCAGTTGGGAGAGACCTGCCCTGAGGTGTTTTGAATCACTTGGGATTGTGCCCAGATTACTCCTTTGGATGGATGCATTTAACAAACAGTGTATGTTAATATGTAACTAGTGACTTCTTTTAAAAGCTAGTTCCCCCTAGCTAGGAGTATATACAAAATAGATATAACTTCATCATGCTTTTTTCTTCTGAAGTCTTAAGGTTTTCTTGCATCTTTTGATATATCTGAAATCTTGTTATTCTTCAGATGTTAAGGAGGAGGATAAATCCAAGGACAGCAGTGGTGAAAAGACAGATGCCAAAGGGTAAATCCTAATTAGTTAATAATGAATGTCACCTTTTTGAAGAGTGTTCATTAATTTAAAGTATTATAAAGTATTGATTTCTGTAGAGATCACTTTCAATTCCTCATAATACTAAATATTTTAGACTCATGACTGTAATAATTCAAAATTGCATTTCTAAAACAGTGAATCAAAAATGAAACAATTTAACAGTTTATTTTTGCCTTTGTACAGAGCGAAATCAGAACAGCTCAGCAATCCTTGAACAAAAGATAGCCTCTCATCAGTTGCAGAACATAATACTAGAGTCGAAGAATACCTAAAAGAAGAAAAGTTTTCGTATTGAGAGAGACTGCTGATTTCATTTTGTACTATTTGGCATGGACCGTATTTATTTTCAAACGGCTTTGTTCTGGTTTTTGGCAAGTTGTATTGTGAGTTTTCTAATTATGAGGCAGAAATTCCTTTCTTCACCATGCTTTATGTAATAGTATTTAAAAATGGATGTGAGTTATTATGTTAAATGTCTAAACTGATCTATTAAAGTAATTTGCCTTTCCTGAGCTGATTTTACCTTTTTTGTAATTTTATCTTTATTAAAAAAAAAATTGTACTTGGTTGTCTTTTGTCCATCATTGAACTACAAAGAGGAAATTCTCCATATGAATTAGGCAGGTGCACCTCATATATGAGTGGCTAGTGGGTTTAAATGGACAGTGGGCAAACACACAAGTTGAACTGTGTTGCTTTCATTGACACCACACATTTCAGTAGTTTCTGCATGGGGTGCAAAGAAATGCATGGGAATACGAGTACGTGAAATTTGAACAGTCTGAATAAATAAGTGAAGAGATGTTGGAATAATGTGGTTGTATGAACCTGCTTTTTAATGTTAAAGGTTTAAAACTCTCCAGTCACATGCCTTGTACTGTCCAAGAACCTTTCCCACCATCAGAAGCTACCCAAAAGACTGATTCATTTGCTGTTCATTAAATTTGTATAGGGTCATCTTCCAAAGCTTGCAAGATAGGAAGCAAAAGTTTGGATCTAACTTATAACCCATTCTGATTTTTTACAGCTATGAGCAACATAAAACTTTGTCCCCCTTAAAAAAGAAAGATTTTTATTGCCTGCCACCCTCTTTGATTCATTAGTTAGTTCTGGTTCCTGAATTGAAACAGAGACCTGAGTGCACACATTGATTTTTTTCTTTCTCAGTCTGCAACAGTTGTCTTACAGGTTGACATTTAGTGAAATGCATGGTCTTCAGTATCAAGATTTCAGAGCAGTGAGCACAGAAGTTTGCACAACTGCATTGCCAGCCAATCTTATTTTTTTAAAAAAAAAATTATCTTTCTTTTTAACCTATTCTTTCTCTCCATACAATTCTGGGATTGTGGTCTATAGCCTAATGGGTTAATTTGTTTCAAAATTCCAATGCAGTACTTTGAATTATTTCTGCATTTGTTCTGTCCAAATGGTATGTTCACTGAAGGCTCTTCTGAAACTGTGTCATGTGTTGACTAATTTGATTTTATCCCCCCCTCCCCCCAATGAGAATAACACTCATTAAAACTAGGGCTACTTGAATATGTAGGAGGCGAAAAGTTTTTTGTTTTCTTAATACCTTTTTAGTATAAGGGGTTTTTTTTTTGTTTGTTTTGTTTTTACATCTTACTTTAATCTTCCTGAACATTTCATCTTGTCTTCCCTTTGGACTCTTGGGTAGACTTAGATTCTTAAATGTGCAGGGAGAAATATAGTGGGATTTTTCAACACCCGTGTACTAGTGCTGTGTTCTTCCTTCCAGTAAAGTACCTGTAAGACTCCCTTTAGGGTTTGCATGACTCTGTATTGAAAAATCAGTTATAATTTTTTTCTGCAGTTCAGTGAAGCTGACCAGTGCTTCCCTAACGGGCATTTGCATAATAATCTATTTTAATGGTAAATTTGCCCAGTGATTTAAATACTATGCTAACCTATATATGGCTACAGAAAAGCCTTACAATTCAGTTTTACAAAGAGTAGTATGAACTCCATTGCCTGCTTCAAGTCTTTGTTACCTTATCGACTGAAGTTTAGCAAGATGGCAATTCTCTGTAGTTTAAGATGCCGTTAATTTTAAATAGTTTGTGGATTAATTGCTGGTTCTGTTGAGAATGAAGATTTAAGTATGTGTGTAGAATTAGTGGACTGAAATACAGTATTGAAGGGGATAAAACAGGTTTGGGGTTTTTTTTTTAATATGAATTAGATTCTTGCTGTCAGTAGACTCTTTGACATGTTGGTGTGTTTTTGCTAGACAGAACCTCTTCAGTATTGTCCATGCAGTGAAGCAATGCTTTTTTTCCTTTTATTTGAGTGAGGATAGTTAAGGTGCAAATTAGGAGCTAGGACCATGCCCTGGCCAAATGGTCTCTGCCTTTCTCTAGTCTCATGTTACCAATCCCAGAATTGGATCAGCTCACTTTCTTCCTAAAAACAAAACCAAACCAAACCCAAGAAGTAAAGCTGTTTCACTTAATATTTCTAACAACATCAAGCAGCCCCTTTGCAGCCTCTGTGTGCTGCAAAAGGGTCTTGGTCTGCAGCTGACTTCTGTGAGGATGGGGAGGAGTATTTGGGCAAGGGTATAGGGGGTTTGCTGTGAAAATTAACTTACTTGAGCTTTCAGTAGATCATCGATGCTTTCTGGACACCTCTTAGAGCATCTGGAACTTCAGACATGTTTTTTTGTGACCTGAAGAGGCCTGGGGAGGACTTGCTGCATTTTTCTGTTCTTGATTGAGCCCTGGATTTGGAGACAGCATCTGGGAGCAGGGTGAATCTAACACCTGCCAGCTCTCGATGGCAAAGAGGATAAAAGTTGGATGTGGGGAACTGGTAGAAAGGCCGTAGGATTGTACCAAGAGGGTGGGAAGAAATCAATGACACTGTAAGTGTCCATTGATATTTTTAAGGCATTTGATACTCCAAATTTTGTTAGATGTTTTGACTTTATAGAACTGAAGGAACATGTATGTCTATATTTGCAGTGTATATACATCTTAGTATTTTTTAAGTTATGTACCTTGTTCATGTCTATTGCAAGGTTCTTGTTCAAGTAGCCTGTAATCTCCGCCACCATTATAAGTAGACAAGAACTGCTCTTCATTAGCTGGGTTTCCCAGATGCAGGTATTGAAAAGATCCAAGCTTATGACTTTGTCTCACTTCAACACAAAGCAGCAAAATGAGGAGACTTTAATATATGAATGAAATCCAGGAATATGCGTGATACTAACCCTCAACTTCCTCAAGATAAGCAAAAAGGTTAACATTTTTGCCCCATCCTCAATCATTTATTGAAAATGACAGTGCTACTTATATCCTGCCGAGGATTGATGAATATCTCTTCTATTATTAAAGGAGGGTATAATATTAAAATACATAATTTTATGTCTGTATGTAGTCTCGCTACTCAGGCAACTTTCCTTGAATTAACTATGCAAGTTCTCTGGACATAAGCATTTGATTCCCCCTGCCCTTCTCCTTAAGAAAAGCTGTTGCTCCCACTTGTACAGCTTGTGCAGACTTACTCTGCAAGATTTGACAATCTCTAGTGCCTCATGTAAAGTTACTTTATGCTTTGTGTTTATGCCTGGAGGAGGGAAGCTTCTTTCCTTTGTCCTTAAAGAACTGATCCATATTTCATGCATAATTTCCTTTTAGGTTTACCTATCCAAGAAAATATTTTTGCTTATTCCAAACACTGACAGTCACCATCCAATTTTTAAAAACTTGAAAGCTAGGAATAAGAATACATTTTTTTTTTTAATGTTCATGCTGACTATCGTGCTGAAAGGTTTTTTATTTTTTTCTCGTATTTCATTTATTACTATCATCTCCATTCTTTTATTAAGGATCTTGTAAAACATTTGATATTGTTGTCACTTCATGAGGAGTTTGTGAATGATTTGTTTTAGGAAGAGCTCAGGATACTCAAGAGTATCTCCAAAATGCAGTCTTCAGATATTTTGCAGGCTGGTTTTTGGTGTAAACAACTACTTTCTGCTCAGGTAGAGATACAAGGTCTTCCTATTTCACGAGCTGTAGTACCGGTACCAAGACATTCTTTGAAACACTTGCTGTAGGGCTGCATACCGATGGAAACAGATTTTTGTATTGTTAATGTCTCTGTTCAACAGGAATATAAATATGAATGAGCTACTTCTTGGGGAGTAGGGTCAGGATTTTTTTCTTTTAATTTGGATTCCTTCTTCAGTTCTGTTCCCCAAGTGACTCTGCAATGTTTGGCTGGTCTTTCAGGGAGGACAGAAGTAACCGGAGAGGAGTAGCCCTTTTATTTCTAGCTACTTCAAAATGGACTTGAAATTGTGGCTAATAAGCTTGCATTTGTAACATGGTTTTGCATTTATGTATTTGCAAGCTGCACTGAAAATACATTTCATGTACTCGTAGCTTCTCATTTTTTCAGTGAGTAGCATTTTGGGAACATGAGTTTGTGTGTGGGGAGAAAAAAAAAGTCTGAAAGAAAATTCGGAGTCCAGAATTTCTCTTGCCCAGAGCCTAGAATTGCCTACTTCTGTTAACATACATGCTAGTGGTTTAAGATGGGTGATGTGGTTCTTTTTAGCCAAATTTTCAGTGGGATTTATAAATCTGTAGATTGAACCACATTAGAAAGGATTGTTATATATGGTTAATGGATGTTGCAAACACACAGTCTGTAAGATATGCTTTGAAACATGGCAGCAGAAATTGTACCTTTTATCAATAGTTACCAACCACTGGGTGTTCTTTAAAAGTATGTAATAATTTGTAATAATTACCTATTTATGAGGTGAAGACTCAACTGGAGACTAATGTGTGACCATATTTGGTCATATTATAATTAACTCCAAATAATTTAAAGTTGATTTCAATAAATATAACTGTAAATGCAAATGTAAACATCTGCTCTTGGGTATGGTTGAAGCACAGGCAAGAATGATGTATTTGCAGAGGGAGGGGATTAGGTAAACTACAGCCATCGCCCTTGTTCCCTCTCCTGCTGTTTCCCCAGCACCACTAAATATGTTATTTGTTCCCCATGTCCAGGAACAGAGCAGCTGCAATCTCTTCCCCCTCTAAGGCTGTATTGTGGTTTAACCAGATCTTTTAATTTATTTTTTTTAAAGTAAGCTAGTTTTGCACCTGAAAATGGTTCTTTAGCTCACTAAAACTATGAATGGATGCAGCCATTTGAAAATGTTGTCAAAAAAATGACAGTTTTGCTACTTCTTTGCTAGTAAAAGAATCCTTCAAAATCTTTACCTTTTTTTACTGGCTCACTTGTGTCATTCTGTTTAGTCGTATCACCTCTGTAATAGTACATGCAAATGGAACAGGGAATGATATGAGCTTCTTTAAAAAGAAGTTACATACCACAGTCAGCAGTAAACTTAGTGACGTGTTTAATGCATTTTGACTTACTTTAGAGAATACTGTATCATTTTGAAATGGCATTTGTTGTAAATAGATGACCTGGCAAAACTAGCCTTTGAAGCTGGATAGCAGCAGGCAGAAATAAAGAATAACTTCCTAGCTTAGAAACTTGTATTAATAATAGTCTAGGCCTAATGTTTTCCGTGATCATGCTGCCAGAAGTAGGGAGGGGGGGAAAAAAAAAAAAAAGAAAAAAGCTGTGGGCAATCTTTAAGTATTTCCATGTTGCAGTTGCCAAACCAGCTCCACATGGATAATGCATATGCTGAATTGCTCTTTGTTTTTTCAATCTATTTTAAAAACTTTCTTTATGTGATGCTGCTTTTAACAATATTCGATTCCATAAAATGCCCCAGAGACATAGTTGGTAGAGGAAAAAATTCTATATCATTGCAGATTGTATCATGCTGCTGTATTAACCCTAGAACAAAATTGACTCAATATTTTAAAAGCAGTTACTCTTTTCTTTTCTTTTTTAGGCTAGCAAGCAATTGAAGACAGACAAATCAGCATTTGGGCTTGAAGTGAAGGGAAGATCAGAGTGAGCGAGAAGGGTTGAGTCAGAAAACCACACTGTTGTGTGGCTGACAGAGACCCCATTTGGTTGGGAAGGTTTTTAAACACAATAGCAACCTTCTTTTAAAGTTTCCACATAGTACCTTTCTGTGGAGACTGAAATTATGAGGGAGAATTCTGACAGCTCAGATTGGAAGAAAAAGACTTAAACACCGTGGGTTTTTAAACGGAACCTTTTCCTGTGCTAACAGTCTTCATGTTAACTTTTCCATTATGCGAATGAAGGGGGCATGCCTCCCTACTTGCACCGCTGTGCAGGGTTTTTTGGTTGTTTCCCTTCCCCCCCCCCCCCCTTTTTTTTTTTTGTTTTTTCATTCCATGGTCAGTGAGTGGTAACACACTAAAGGAATCCGGGAATAGACAGTGCTGCTGTAACTGCAGAGACACAGGTTACCACTCTAGATAATTCCACTATGCACCGGAACATCACAAACCTAGGCACTCTCCTTTTTTCTCTTTCCTTTTTTTTTTTTTAAAGAAAAGAAAAATGCCAGATATTGCTAGAACTGCCCTGCAGAATCTTACATGCTTCTTCCATCTGAAGGGAAACATTAAAACCAGTAAAGGTGGCACATTCTCATCAGGCCAGGGGTTGGTCTAAACCATTGGCAGCACAGGAAGGGAACGTAAATGCCCGTTCCCTCCACCCACAACCAGCAGGAGCCCATGACTCCATGTGCTCACAGAGCATGAGAAAAACAGTGCCTTGGTCACTGGTGCTGAGATCGCAGCTTTGTGTTCTGCAGAAGTAAGGACTTGTGCCGAACGTGTTTGACGTATGGGGTGAGGAGGAAGCACCAGGCTGAGCTGCTCTGCAAACCCTAGTGAAGGTCTCTTGTATGTGGTACCTTTAAAGGAGCTTCCTCAGCTTTCAGCAGCAGTCTGAGGGGGACAATATGGGTCCCTGTTTAGCCTAATTTAAACTTTCTCTTGCTTACCCCTCACAGGCTGGTGTTTCTCAGCCTGGACTTGCATGCAGGGGACGGCTCTAAGACTCCTGTAAGCTCCTAAACTGATTCTGTTTGGAAACCCATTTCATTCTTCATGCCTATGCCTAAAGCCATGTTTGCTGTGTCAGAGGGAAGCAAGCTTGGAGAAAGAAAAAAATCCAAACCCTGGTATCTAAAGTTTGAAAAAAACATTTTCTGTTCTGTTTACCTTACTAGATGTTTCCTATTCCCAGATGAATTGTGCCTTAAATCTTAAAATGATGGGTTAAATTTAAGATAGGAGCTATTTTGGGTGCCTAATCTGAAAGAGCCATTTGGGATTTGATGCTGAGAGGCAAATAAACAGCAGTTTAAATCAGCACCTCCAAACGAAAGTTGCTATGGAGAGCCTGAACGTCTTGTAGTTTCTAAATTGATAAAATGAAATTTTGGAACATAAGTGACTTTATGTGACAGCAACAATGATTAGTTACTGCGCACATGCCTCTTCTGGATTCTGTGTTGCGTGAAGACATGAAAAGTGTCTTTGCAAATTTCTATTTTTAATATTAAAAATATTTCCAGTACTTTTATAAATCCAATTCAGTATGGGTTTATCTTTTGTTTCCTCAGGTTGCTAAGCTGTCCTCTGAAAGGAGGCTAGAACTGTAATGCAGGTCTCTGCACGTCCCTATCGCGTTCATTGTTAGCGTGTGGTAAGCATGTGTAGGCACGCTACAAAGGAGCAACAGTGCATGATACCATGGCTGGTTTGGCTCTTTGAAGCCCAGAGTGATACAAACCTTGACAAACGGTTGGGGTAGCTCCTGCAGGGACAAGTGTTGAGACAGACCGCAACTACAGGCGTGTCTCATAACACGCTGGCTTGAAACGACCTTGCTCAGCTTTCAGTAGCAGTCTTGCCAGGACAGAGTTCAGTTCAGGTTGATTTAAAATTAGGTCTTGGGTAGGCTGAGCTCCTGTGTAACTGAAACAATGCTTTTGAGATGCTGGCTGAACGTATCCCAGCAGCGGGGAGTTGAACTCTGATGTTAAGACTGAAACTAAGATACGTGATGGAAAGGAAATAAGATAGATGGGAAATTTGTTGTGCTTGCTGGTCACATCAGAGGGTGCAACAACAGGACTCTCACTGTTAGTCCCGGAGACCTTGCTTCACCAGAACCTCCTTCTCCCCCACAGCAGTCTCATCTGTGCTTGTTTGAAAACAAGCAGGTCCTGCCTGTGCAGTCCCAACCATGGCATTTCCTACTTGATCTCTCCAGCGACCGGATACGGGAGTTACCAGGAGCACTGAACCCTGAAAGAAGGGCCTTTGGGTAAGGTACTTATGGAATGCCAAATGTTGCAAAGTGAGCTAGGGTGCACTCCTCTCTTCCTTTTCTTTTGGTGGATCGCTTCTGCTTGTGGGGCAGCACGCAGCTTAGCTCCGCATGCGCTCCACGTGCTGTATGAGCTGGTGGGCACGACCAGTTTTCTGTGCCCGCCCAGAACCTGGAGTCATTTCTGGGAAGCACAAGGGAGCAGGAGACAGCAAAAGAGGAAGCGGGGGCTCCACCTCTTCCCTCGTCCCCATGCAGGAAGTTATGTGGGAGTTTGTTAGGCTGTCACCCCCGCAGGGACGCTGCCTCCAGGACAAACAGAGGAGGTATGACTTCACTCAGCTCTGCTCCTCTGCAATGAAATGCCGTAAACAAGGGCTGCCTGCCCGTGGTAGTTCTCGTTAATCTAAACACAGCTAATACAAAAGATGTGCAAGGCCCTCGAGAAACCATCCAGCAAAACATCAGAGCCGAAAGCCTCTTTAGAAAGCACTTAACTAACATGCTTCTGATCTCTTTGAAAAGAAGCTCAGAAAATAACGAGTGAACTGCTGCAGTCTTTTTCCTGAACTCCTGAATGATCATTAAAACCACCGTTACCCTGTGTAAGGAATTTGAAGTGTGGTTCTTAAGGCTAAAACGTGTTCCACCGTCTCACCTTGGCAGAATAAGACCAGTCCCAGCACTGGATGAGCTTTGCTCTCCCTTGTGTCTGTTCAAGCATCGCTTCCTTTACTTCTCCTTTTTCCTTGCCCTCACACCTCCTCAGCCTGTGCCAGTAACTCAGTCAACAGGCTGGGTTGGGAAATTGATCTAGGACTTGGAATAATCCAGCAAAAAGGTTTTGCGCTCTCATTCTCTCATGGGCTGGCACCGCTGCGAGGCTTGTGTCATGGTGACAGTAGGTGGGAAGAGGCAGAGGTCAGTTAATGTGGTACCAGTACTGAGAGAAAGGCTTATCAGACAGTTTTACTTTGGTGTTCTTTCCCCTTGTTACTTATAGGGCTCATTTTTCAGGGTACAAATTACTTCAATTTAAAAGCAGTATTATTGAAGCATTCCATATTGAAGTTGCCCAGTCTTCAGTATTAATGTCCAAGTAGTAAGGAAACGAGTCCTTGCTTAATAAGACAACTGAAACATATTATCTGAGTTTTAAAAGGAGAACAGTTCCCAATTTAAAGCAGCCTTGAGCGCTTGATGCGTAACTCCTGTTGAGCTCCTTGGCTGCTGCTCTAGCAAGGACATCTTGTTAAGTCAGTGATAAAAAATTGACTACTTTTTCAGGGTAAAAGCTTACATGCTATGTTAAAAAATAAAGTATATGCAAAATACTTTGTCTTGTTTGACCTTTTCACTGTTTCAGCTCTTTTTCCTTCTGTCCACATTCTCCAGGTGGTGAGGCCAGGGAAATCCTAGTGGATGTTACCTGTGAAGCACTGCAGAGCTGTTACAAACCACTGCTGTGGTCCTGCTACTCTGTGTAGTCCTATTTATTGTTTCACTTCTGCCTGAAGTTTTGGTATGGACAGAGGGTTTGTTTGTAAATTCCTTTGGAGTTTCTCAGCTTGGTGAGGCCTGTAGGGGGTGGGGGTTCAGTGTGTTATTTCTCTGCCAAAAACACTTGGACACATCCTTCAAATGTTCTATTGTCTTAGGCTTCTTGCAGCTGCTTTATGATTTTTTTTTTACTATCGCTACTTTCACTGCTGAGTTTTTTTCTGATTCATCATGAAAACTAAATTTAACAGTCATGGAGACTGCGAATTACTTACTTACCAATTAAAAGTCCCTTCTTACAAGTTGTTGATTTATAAAACTTGATGGGGTGACCTGGCTCCTCGTGAACTTCTGAGAGAGCCCTTGTGAGTTCAGTGAGTTCTACTGCTTCCTTCTATTGATAGGAAGAGGGAGGCAACAATTAGTAAGTCCTAACCCAGTGCAAATTAAAGACAGTCTTTTATTGATTTTTTTTTTTCCCCCTCTCACATCTCTAAGTTTTCATACCACCACTGAGTCTCCTTTTTATGGTCTGAAGCACGCAATAGATAAAGATCCTGGAGAAAATAGCTGTGGATGTGACATGCCAGATATTGAAAGAGCATGTATAGCACAGGGTAAAATATTACCAACTCATACATTCATGTTGACCTTTGTCCTTTAATGCCAGAATGCTTGTGCTACTTGAAAGCAGCATATTGAAAAATAAATCACTTCTTGTTAACCTCAAGTTTTTTACAAAAAAAAAAGAAAAGGCAGTTGTACCACACTGTCACCATCCTGAAATGGAAGAAAAAGCCTTTGTTATACACATGGCTAGGAATGCATTTTGGAGATTTTAAAAGGCCTAGTTTAGGACATCTGAACCCTTCTCCCCAAGCCTCTAAGTTTGCTAGTCTTCTGGAAAAGTCCTGTTGAAATATTGATATGATTTTCATTCTCCAGTGTATAGGATAGCAAGAGAGTATATGACAAAACACTTTATTCCACATATTTGTGTCTATATTACTGCCTCTACCTCCCTCCCTCTCCCACTACATGCTATCTCATCCCAGGGGTTCCTAGACAAAGCTCCTACGGTAGTGCGGTGCAGTGGCAATGCAGAGAATGGATAGGTGCGCATGGTGTTCTCCAGCATATTCAGGCATTGTGTATAAAGCAAACATGCTGGCTGTGCTGCATTTCAGAAAAAAAGTAGTCTGTCTGGAAGTTAAGAAGAGATAGGACTGGAAACATAGAAATTCTTGAAGAGCCTTTAGTTCAAGCAAAAATTTAGGGTATGTCAGCATCTCATCCTGGAGTGAAAATGAGTCTTATTTCAGCCAGGATAGAGTTAATTATCTCCACAGAAGCTGGTGTTAGGCTGTGTTTTGGATTTGGGATGAGAAAATGTTGATAACGTGCTGTTTTGAGTTGCTGCTGAGCAGCCAAGGACAGTCCAGCTTCTTATGCTGGGCTGCCAGCGGGCAGGCTGGGGGTGCAACGGGGAGCTGGGAGGGGACACGGCCAGGACAGCTGACCCAGGCTGGCCAAAGGGATATTCCCTACCATACGACATCATGCTCAGTATATAAAGCTGTGACGAAGAAGGAAGGGGTGGAGTGACACTCGGAGTGATGGCATCTGTCTTCCCAAGAAACCGTTAAACATGATGCAGCCCTGCTTCCCTGGAGATGGCTGAACACCTGCCTGCCCATGGGGAGTGGTGAATGAATTCCTTGTTTTGCTTTCCTTGTGTGTGCGGATTTTGCTTTACTTATTAAACTGTCTTGATCTCAACCCATGGGTTTTCTCACTTTTACCCTTCCGATTCTCTCCCCCGTCCCACCGTGGGGGAGTGAGCAAGTGGCTGCATGGGGCTTAGTTGCTGGCTGGGGCTAAACCATGACAACATTCCTGAGCTGTCTTTAGAACTAGATGCGTCATGATCACATCGGTTGGTGTTCCCCTGAATTAAGTTCTGCTGAAGGACAGGACTTGTTTGGTGCAGAACCATATGGACAAGGCTGATCTGTATTTAGCTGAAAAAATGCTGTCTCCATGTAGTGCTGTAGCTGCACATCCCTGTTGGCACTCCATTGCACAGCTGATATGATCTTTCAGTTCATGTTTTAGACCAGAAAGAAAGATTAACTGCTTAACATGCTTAAACAGACACTTTTAAAAATCAGTTTCTGAAAACCATTGTAGTAGTTCTGTTGATGAAGTCCATAATCCCCTCTTCTCATCCCAGGAATGGCCATGCTGAAGAAAACAATTTTTTTTTTTTTTTTTCAGGATTCTAAACCTTGTGTTGGGTCAAGACAGAGCAACCAGTTAATTAAATTATCTGTGCCCATCTAGACACTCAGGTTAAATCCACCTGAAGGGCACATGTATTATTTTTGCATACAGGATGTTCTGCATTAACTGATCACACTGTTTCCAGGTAACCATCCATAAAAAAGGGAAAAATCATTCAAAGTTAAGTAGCTGGGTCATACATAAAATACAGAAAAAAAATTTTTAAAAGGTCAACCACAAATGATGAGGAAGTGCCTCAATTCAGGAAGCAGTGGTAAAAGCACACTGAACAAAAGACATTGGGGAAAATTCCCAGCTGACATAAATAAGCCCAGATATACTGACATTGGGCCTGTTGAATCCTTGCTTGTTAC
Source organism: Phaethon aethereus (assembly GCF_964289735.1). Classification (NCBI taxonomy): domain Eukaryota; kingdom Metazoa; phylum Chordata; class Aves; order Phaethontiformes; family Phaethontidae; genus Phaethon; species Phaethon aethereus. The sequence goes on along the minus strand of NC_138576.1, from coordinate 54,907,884 downwards.
TATATAGCATTCACAAAACAAGAAAGCGTATTGACACATTTGCTCACTAAATAGTTATTTACTACCTTCAAATATACAGGACTTTGTCACTTTGATAGCAGAGTTTGTAGGCGTTGTTCTCAATAGAAGACAGCAAAGCTGCATTGTTCAAGGTTGTCAATAGGCAGAAAAGATTCTGCCACATACGTGCTTCAAAGTTGGATTGAATGTGTTGTTTTTTGGGTCTTTTTCCCCTGATGCGTGGTGCACTAGTTCTGTTCCATTAGTCAGCAGATGCATTTGATTCTAGGTATCAGTTCTGGTCTCCCTGTATTAGCTCAGGATTATTTTATTAAGGCTTTTTCTTCCATGTGAAAAGTCTGTGGGTGTCTGAGCTTGCTTGATCTTGAATTCAGTGTGAATGTTTGTGCTCACTGTTTCTTTGAAAGACTACTGTAGGTCAGGTTTTTAAAGGCCTGGATAAAAGTTCTAATTATCTTATCAATCCATCCACCAATGGTTTGGTTTAGCTGAATGTACAATAAGCTTAATTTTTTCTGGCATTGTTGAGACATCTTTTTTTTTTTTTTTTTTTTTTTTTTGCTTTGTAAGGCCATAGCAGACCATTAATATTTTTTGTGGAATGGAAAAAAATGTTTTTTCTTAACACAAGACTGCATATGGATGCAAATACCTTTTGAGATGCTCTCAGGATGTTTTATCTCTCATGGGACTGATGCTTTTTCCAAGAAACACTCAGTGCCTGGAATGACTTGTATGTACAGATAAAATCTTCCTGTATTTCCAAGATAAGGCCATGAAGGACGCACACATGTGTCTTGGTCATGAAGAGTATTTCGCAATCACCTTCAGTCTGTTTTACACACAAGCTTGAGCTGGGTAGGTCCTGAAGAAATACTCAGCAGTCTATAAAACAAGCATACCCTCTGTTTTAAGGAAGAATGATCTATATGGTTTTAGGCTAATGCTTATGGAAATCACCGTATCTGTGGACAGCATCATTCTTTCCATCACTGGTGCTGCTGGTGGGTTCCCTTCTCACTCTAGGAGTCCTTGCAAATAACTCCAGGCCCTGAAAATTCCAAAGTCCTACCTCCCTTCCCCACCATTTGCAAAATGTTGTTGTCCCTCTTCAAAACCAATACACGTTAGTAAATCTTAAGGTCCTGGCACAATCCTGAAAAGTATCACTTCCCATCTCCGTTTTTTTCTCCTTTGGCTGGAGGTTGTAATACTTTAAATCGTCGGCATTCCATGCTTTGCCAATCTGTCTGAGGCTCTCTGTTGTTCTCTGCCAAACAAAACACAATATCCTTCTTTATAGCCTGGTGACTTAGCACATGCTGTATATAACCTTCTGCACCCTTGCGTGGGAAATGAGGGTTTGTATGTTTTTGGAAGACCCAAGTTCATATATATACTTCATATATGAAGTAAATTCATATATATCTCTATATATCTACCTATATATCAGTCTTGATAATCATGCTGTGGCATTACTAAAACAGCACAGCCTCAATCAAGTTCATTCATTGAGCTTGAAATTAAAGAGTTTCTGGAGAAGTTACACAGTTCTCTATCAATTATTATGTATTAGCAGGAGTACGTTTGATTCTATGAAAATTTCAGGTCAGGACCTTAAAATTATGGCTTTGCTTTTTCAGCCAACCGAACATCTTTATGACGTTGTTCCTTCCTGTTGTTACTCTGTCTGTTCTTGAGAGGAAGTCCATTGGTGCTGTGAAACAGCCTGACATATTAAAACACGTGACCTCTGTGTGTGTTCTCTATGGGATGCTTTCTGCTTGATACTTGATTTATTTGCAAAGCACATCACATGCTGCAATTGCAGCTTTCCAATGTCCATGTTTATAATCTCCAGTTAAGCAGCAGAGCCCAGAATTTTGTGTTGCAAAAAGTTTTCTGTTCTCTTTCATTTTTCTTCGTAAAATCAGGTATGTTTTGCAGTCCCTTCCTGCTTTGGAGCCAATTCTTTTCAGGTTTTCTGCAATCTCAGCAAACCTTCTGCTTGCTGTTTCAAGTGGACTGGTTAGACATACAACGAGTTACAGATTTCAGACCTCTGCACACAGCAAAGCTGTTCCCCTTTTCTCATTGCAGATACCATGACCTGCTAGACTTATCCAGTCTCCCAAACCTCACTTAAGCTCTGAGACTTGTCAACTGTTTCCAGATTATTTTTTTTTCATCCTCGTTCTAGCTGTAAAGTAGGTCATGCAGAGTTAGAACAGGATTAAGTTTTTCAGATCTTATTCCCAAAATATGTCACTTAGAATCGATTGAAACCATTTTGAGCACTTCCAAAAACCAAAACTATGCAGAATAGTCAAATATTTCATTCAAAAATATTTCCTTTTTTTTTTTAAAACTTTTTCCTAGCAAGTTAAGTAGCATTAAGTAGATTTTGAATCTTGAAGTAAACAATTAGTGATGTGTATTGCCTTTATAATTTCCTGTTGTCAAGAAAAAGCAGTTTTCTTTGGATGTTTTTTTAAGGTTGGCAAAAAAAGCCCCAAAAAACAAAACCCAAAGAATAAAAAAAAAACCAACAACAAAAAAACCCCAACAAACTCCAGCAAATGTGCACTTTGATTAGCAAATGAAAAAGCAAACTCAGGAATCTTCAGCTCGCCTTTGCTGCCAATTCCAGTGCTGAGGCTGTAGACTTGTCTCCCCTTTCCCTGCAGGGCTGGAGTCACTCCTGGTTCTGTTCTCTTGTTCAAAATTTGAACGCATTAGGAATATGAGGATCTTTATAAGAGTAAATATAATGCAATATTATATTCAAGATGTGAGCATACGGTTAGTGAGTATATGGGAATATCTGTGCAGCTGCACCTGGGTTCCAGGTTGCTGTCTTTATTAACTGTGTACAAATATACTAACCCTCCAGATACTGTTAAGCTGGCCTGCCTCTCTTGTGGAAGGCAGGGACATGAATAAGTATTACATGGTTTCTACATGTTACATAATCCATTGATTTGACAGCTGAAAATCTGTGCGAATATCTGTAATAGGATCTTTCCTTGAAGAGGGAAAGGAATGTTTTTATGGATAGGTACATATTTTTACAGTTACATTTGTAATTAGCCACCTTGAAAAAAAAGATATGAATCTCAGGGGAAGGGCAAAACTCATTTGAAATTACCTCCCTGGGAGAATCCTGAATAGTCTTCTGAGATCTGATTAAAATGTGTTCATTTATCCTAATGATAATTTATTGGATGGATTTAATATTTCCAAGTGTAATGGGACTTGGGTTTTATAATGATTATATTGCTTTTCTAGCAAAAGAAAAGGGACAAGGATGAATGTAAACCTCATCCTCCTCTTGAACACTAAAGAGCATGTCTGGAAAACAGCGAATACAGGAGTATTTTGTTCATTATTATGCTTTTCAAAGGAGTGTTACAGTAGAGTTGTACTTCTGGAAGTATGCTGACTTTTGGGGATGGGAGGGTAAAAGATACAGAGAGTAAGAGATGCTTCAGGAATACTAGTATCAAAAATAGTATGGGCAGCAATCTGATACAGCCATTGTTATTGAATATACCAGCAGAGCACCCCACTACCAAGAAATTAAAAACCTTTAAATGCTTCTAGGAAGGTAGCAGAAAGATGGATTTGAGCAGATGCCAGGAAATGTGTAAGTAGCGACTATGATTACAGTGGCCATCCGGCATAATTAAGGCCAAATGAAAAACATGCTCTAGCAATCTGTTAGGAGGATTTAACCCCTGAACGTGTAGTGGTGCAGCTCTGTCATTTCAGGGAGCTATGGTGGCCACAGTCATCTTCGTGGCATCTGCTGTGAAGGTCAGGGTACTGGCGATGACCTTCATCAGCAAGCCACACATCTCTTAACTGAGTCCCAAAATGTTTCATGCCGCTGCAGCAGGTCAAGTGGCAGATATGAGGCTTGATGTTGTTGAAGTGTGGTGCCAACCAGCATCGTGGCGCTGGTTGGTGCCTGCTTTTTTGAGATCAGATGTGATGAAAGTAGTTCTGGATCTTTCTGTTGCAAGCTGACTCCTGTGGATGCCAATAAGTGCAGTGGCTGGGTCTGTGATTTCCTACATGATCAATGGTTTGTTCTCTCCTTCCTGGTATAGAGCCATCCGAAGCATGCTGATTGTATCACTGCCTTCCCTTGGAAATGCAGGCAGATCAGTAACATTATTATTGGAAAAGCCATACATGTGTTATGTACCAGTTGCTGGCATACTGTTATTTGAAAAAACAATAACTTTCTGAGGTTGATCCGTTTCTGCCACTTGAAATAATAACATAATTGTACCTGGGTTCTCTCTCACACACTGATGTAAGAGAACAAATGGGAAAATCACAGGGACATGTTTCTCATTAATTGATCTTACTGGCATCACGGAGACGTGGTGGGATGGCTCCTATGACTGGATCATTTGAATGGAAGGATCCTTCCTCTTTAGCAAGGACAGGCAGGGGAGGTGAGGAGGTGGTGTTGCCCTCTATGTCAATAACAGCTGGAGTGCATGGAGCTCTGCCTGGGGATGGATGAGGAGCCAACCGAGAGCTTACGGGTCAGGATTAAAGGGAGGGAAGGGACAGGTGACATTATAGTGGGGATCTGCTACAGGCCACCCAACCAGGAAGACCGAGTGGATGAGGCCCTCTATAGACAGATAGGAGCACCCTCACATTCACAAGCCCTGGTCTTCATGAGGGACTTCAAACACCCCGATATCTGTTGGAGGGACAACACTGCAGGGCATAAGCAATCCAGGAGATTCCTGGAATGCGTTGATGATAACGTCCTTCTCCAAGTGATAGAGGAGCCAATGAGAAGAGGTGCCGTGCTGGACCTTGTTCTCAGCAACAAGGAGGGACTGGTGGGGAATGTGAAGCTCAAGGGCAGCCTTGGCTGCAGTGACCATGAAATGGTGGAGTTCAAGATCCACAGGGCAGCGAGGAGGGCAAACAGCAAGCTCCCTACCCTGGACTTCAAGAGAGCAGCCTTTGCCCTCTTCAGGAATCTGCTTGGTAGACTGCCATGGGATAAAGCACTGGAGGGAAGAGGGGCCCAAGAAAGCTGATAAATATTCAAGGATCACCTCTTCCAAGCTCAGGAGCAATGCATCCCAACAAAGAGACAGGCAAAAATGCCAGAAGACCTGCATGGATGAACAAGGTTCATTGACATTGTCCCACACAACATCCTCATCTTTAAATTGGAGAGACATGGATTTGACAGATGGACCACCTGGTGGATAAGGAATTGGACGGATAGTCAGACTCAAAGAGTTGTGGTCAATGGCTCAATGCTCAAGTGGAGACCCGTGATGAGTGGTGTTCCTCAGGTGTTGGTATTGGGACAAGCACTATTTAACATCTTTGTCAGCGACAACAGACAGTGGGATTGAGTGCACCAACAGCAAGTTTGCCAGCATCACCAAGCTGTGTGGTGCAGTTGACGTGCTGGAGGGAAGGGATACCATCTAGAGGGACCTTGACAAGCTTGAGAGGCGGGCCTGTGCAAACCTCATGAAGTTCAACAAGGTCAGGTGCAAGGTCCTGCACATGGGTCTGGGCAATCCCAAGCACAAATACAGGCTGGGCGGAGAATGCATTGAGAGCAGCCCTGAGGAGAAGGACTTGGGGGTGTTGGTTGTTGAGAAGATCAACACGACCCGGCAATGTGTGCTTGAAACCCGGAAAGTCAACTGTACCCTGGGCTGCATCAGAAGAAGTGTAGCCAGCAGGTCAAGGTAGGTGACTGCCCTTGTACTCCACTCTGATGAGACCCCACCTGGAGTACTACATTCAGCTCTGGGGCCCCCAACGTAAAAAGGACATTGACCTGTTGGAGCAAGTGCAGAGGAGGGCCACAAAGATGATCAGAGGGCTGCAGCACCTCTTCTATGAAGTCAGGCTGAGAGAGTGGGGTTGTTCAGCCCGGGGAAAAGAAGGCTCCAGGAAGACCTTACAGCAGCCTCCCAGTACCTGAAGGGGGCCTACAAGAGAGCTGGAAAGGGACTTCTTACAAGGGCATTTAGTGATAGGACAAGGGGTAATGGCTTTAAACTGAAAGAGGGTAGATTTAGATTAGATATAAGGAAGAAATTCTTCACGGAGGGTGGTGAGACACTGGAACAGGTTGCCCAGAGAAGTTGTGGATGCCCCATCCCTGGAAGTGTTCAAGGCCAGGCTGGATGGGGCTTTGAGCAACCTGGTCTAGTGGAAGGTGTCCCTGCCCATGGCAGAGGGGCTGGAACTAGATGATCTTTAAGATCCCTTCCAACCTGAACTGTTCTATGATCCTATGAATTAAAAAATGCTACAAATTACAGAAAGCAATAAACTAATAAAAATCAAATAACAGTGTGACAGTCTTTTACAAACATATCAGATGGGTAAAATCTGAAGAGTAAAAATTAAATTTCTTACAGAACATCATTATTTTCAACTTGACCTATGCCTGGGAAAGGAGACTTATACCAACCATGTGCAGAATTTTGGTAAAACACTGAATGTATTTATTTCCTCTGCTCTTTCATTGGATTAAATCTACTGCAGAGATACCTTTGTCTACGTGATCATCACTTGGATTAGGATTTATGAGACAAGGACTCTTAAAATCAAATATGAATGTGTGCCGTAATGTTAGAGTCTGAAGGAGTGATTTAATCAGGACTTTACTGATTACTGAGTTTCTAACCTATTTCTGATCTTTTACATCAGGTTCCCATTCCACATTGCTGTTTCTTGAGTAGCAAAAGTGTTTCCGCTGTCCTTCAGTTCTCACTTTCTTCCCACACTCACTTCTATCCCCAAATAACGTTTTACTGTCCCTTCATCTGTGGCATGTTCCAGGGCTACACTGACAGAATGTCCTATGAAATAATCTGACTTAGATTTTTTTTTAAGCATCCACAGAAGTTGGTTTCGTTGCCGTGGTTGTTCTGTTCTGTTCTGTTCCTTTGTTGATCAAATTGTTTCCTTAAGAGAGCCCCACTTTCCCTTATCCTTCAACACAGCAGTTGCTTGTTTGCTCCTTTATAAATGGCATCATTTCACTAATGTGGTTTATTGCACAGCCCTATAAACAGAACAGTAAGAGCAGTAAAGTGCAGACGGAGAATAGAAAGCAGCAGTTAGGGCTGGCGAGTTCTTATATCTGGGAATTTCTTATATTTGCTCTATTGCCTGAGAGAAAGTTGCATGGAACAACTTCCTTGCTTTTTTTAGAATCTTTGCAGTTGAGATGATCATGAAGGTAAACGTCGGCTCTGGGTGTGTCTGAACTTTGTGAAAAGTGGGACTCAGGTCAGTATTTCCAGCAAATTTAACTGGAATAGTGCTTCAAGAGCTAGGAGTCTTGCTCTGTTAGGAGTTTCAAGATACTCCTTTGGCATATGTTCAGTTTAGGTCCCCGGAGGTTGAAATTTCAAAACCAAATTGCAAATACGACTCACAACTTGGATTGAAATGCCATAATCACTCTCACGTTGGAATAAGTGGTCACGGTCACTGAAACTATGCTTTCACAGCCTAGCTGAGCTGGTCCAGTCGCTGTGGTCGGGCAGTAGTCACACGCATATCGCTCCTCTGCTGCCTCGCTTGGAGGTGTAGTCCTGCTCCTTCCCACGCACCGGCTCTGGCATACATCTGACCCTGCAGGAAGCCCTCACTTGAGGGACTGAAGCAGAGCGCAACCTCTTTGCTCTCCCTTGTAGGTCAGCTTTCTGCAAATTTAGGTTTCTAAACTGACTCACTCTAGAGTCACATGAGTGATGCCAAAGCCAATGCGAGTCTTCCAGAAAGACCTCCAGGCTTGACTGGGTGACGTCACAAAGTAGAAAGCCATCTTCTCTTTGACTATCTCTTCTGGCAGTCAATGGCCCTACCTGAAGAAGAATTGTGTCATATTTCCATGTTTCCCCTATCCAGCCTGCCTCATGGCCATTGATTTGCACTGTGATGTGTATTAGGGGGGATGTGAAAGCAGCAAGATTTTAGGTATAAAGGTCCCAAAAAGAGACATCTAAAAAAAGAGGAAACGTGTGGCAGCATGGCCCTTTCTAGCTCGCTCCCATTACGTTTTGTCTCCTTCCCCCAGGACAGAGTCTGGCACAGCGACTCCGGGCGCCTCACAGTATGTTCTGCAGGAATACGGCTAATTGCTTAGACACGAGTAGCCTCATTTTTGAGGCTGAGCAGGGAACACTTCTGGGTCCACGTGCATTAACATTGCTGCACGTACTTCTGCAAGATGGGAAGCTGAAGCGAGCATTTGCAAAAATGAGCATTCTGCTTCTTTGTATATTAACAGTTGGTTTAAGTTTCTTAATTCTAAATATCTTCCAGAAAAAAATCCTAGCTGCCCCTTTTCTGCTGGAGGCAAAATTGCCCAGCACTCAGCAGTGCTGAGTAGCTTAATAATAACAACTGTAAATCTATACCTTAGATAAGGCATTACCCCTATCTGGCTTCCAGTTTCTAGAGGTGCTCAGAGTAAAGCTATTCCTACACAAACGAGTGAGAAATGAGTGGCATCTTACATTCATCCTGCCAATACTTAGCTGTTGCAAACCTTTAAATTGGGCATGGTGAGATTGAACTCAGCTCTCCTATTAGAACTGCAGTATATTTATTTTCTCCTTTTGACACTAGTCTTCTAAACACAGAGTACTAAGTAGTTTTTTGGAATAAGGCTGAAATCTAAGTCGCCCTGGTGAGTTCAGTAACCACCAGGCTCTCTCTGAGCTACTGAAGTTCACCTGTGCATCTGGCCACGTCGATTGCCACTGCCTCATCTGATAAACAGGGACTGTAATGGGTAGATGTATGTGATGAGAATGCTGGTCATTTAATGTCTACATGTGTTGAATTTAAAAGAAGACTTTCACAGCTCATAATTGCTAAGGCAAGGATCAAATTATCTATAAAGATCTTTAAGCATAAAACCAGAACATACGTATGACACTTAATGAGGAGTTACAGATAAATTGGTATTAGATTTAATAATCCTGATTCATTTCTTATACTGATCAAAATCTAGAAAAACAACTTTGAAATCCAGTGACTATAATGTGCCAGGGCACATAACTGCAAGGGAACTGAACCATTACCATTGACTGGCTGCCACACTGACCCAAAGGTGTGATGGAATTGATTCATTATTTTCTTTTCAAAAGCATAAAATGTAATAGATTATCACAGTTCTCCCACCTCAGGGACCAGAATGCCATCCTTGGTCTTTATGGAATAAGACTGAACTTTGAGAAAACCTTACAGCTTCGATAGGTCTTTACTGCATCCCAGGAGTGTACAATACTCACACTTTAAAGAGCTTGTCACTGTTCTCCTTTTACTTACATAAACAGAAACAAACATTTAAACTGACGGCACAAACTCTTTTGTACGCAGGCTCCAACAGAGGATTTATTTTTCTTGCTTCTTTCATTTTTTCCCCTACAGAAAGGCTGTCTACATGTAGGTGACAGGAAATGTTCCCTACCTCTACAAAGACATGAGAGGAGGATTTCAAAGCTTTCAGTAACTATGAATTTTTACTTACTTTGGACTTTCAAATTGTGTGTGCCCCTCATTTAGCTGAAAATGAAGAAGTCTGAGGCAAGCTACAGTTTCTTCCATTAAAGAGACCTCATTTTGTTTTTCATGTGGAAATAGAGTCAGGTTATGTTACCCTAAAATATGCCTTTCTAGATCAAAGCCCTGTTGCTTATGAGCCCCGGGTACTGCATATTGCAGTTGACCTGCCTCCAAAATGCCAAGGCTTTTTCCTTTAATCCCAGCTATACCCAGACCACAGCCAAAGCCTGCCCTCTAGATAGAAGATACTCCCTTGTTCAAGAATCACCATTAGCACAGGGAGCTTGGAAAACGCCCGTTTGCTACAAAAATTGCAGTTGTGTACATTGCAGCCCATTCTTGCATCTTCCTGCTTTTAATTTCATGAGGGGTTGGATATGAGCTGTGGCAGTAACTGCTGCAGAAGGTCCTGCTGCCACCCCTGTCCCCAAGGCGTCCTCCAGCATGCACTGCCGGGCAGCAACCCCTTCTGCAAAGCAACCTGTGTTTCTTGAGCTGGATTTTTCCCAGTGCTAGCAGCTCAAAAGGGGAACTCCAGGCGACAAAATCAGTGTCAGCTTTCTAAGGTGCTCTCCTTACCGAAACAAAAAGCCTGAGGGAGTGTGTTTTCATTTCACCCCGGGAGCTCTGCCATGGCTAAGCCTGGCCCCAGGCACAGCCGAAGCCATCCCCTGCCGCCGGGTGCTCTCAGACACAGCCGGCAGCCCGGTCCAAGGCGGTTTTTAGGTTGTCCTGCTCATACTCTCGGCCTTTGCTGTGGCGATGCTGTAACCTGAGTGCTGGGAGAGGAACGTTTTTAAAGCACAGAGCAGAGCTTTTGGCTTTTACAGTAGTGTTTCAGTGTTGTTTGTCCACGCTGGTAACTTCTGGTTCCATTTAGCAGAGCAGTATGGAGAAGCTAACCATAAACGGGTTAAAAGCAACCAACCTGCCCCGTTATAACTCTTCTGTTCTCCCAATTCCCTCTCGTGCTGTATCTACAGGAGAAAAAAAAACCTCAAACCTTGCAACCAGCCTTGTGAGAGCCTCGCGGCACTCTCATGATGGGACTCAAGTGTCCCCGATGCGGTTACAGGAGCCTTTGCTCAGAGGATGGCGTGCTGTCACCGTACCCTGCAGCACTCCATGCCGTTGCCCAAAGCTACTGCTTGTGCATCGCCACACACATGCCCGATGGCCCTGGGAACCAGTCTGTGCTGTTTGCAACTTCAGGCTAATTTTGATTTGAGATGATTGAGTTCACCAGGTGGGCAGCACCAGTGCATTGATACTCCAGTGAAGAAAATCTTCTGTGGAAACACAGTCACTACAGTGGATCCTGTGGATGCATCGTTTTCCAAAGTGGTTCAGTTAATGAAATTCTCTCATGTACCCACAGCTATTAGAATAATGACATTAACCTTATGAAATACAATTTTACTCCATTCAGTATTGCTATAGGAGCATTAAGCGACCTGATGGACTTGTAAACTCTAGAAATGTTCCTTTAGTCTGAAGCAATACAGTTACTTTGCAATGCATAAGTTGAAAGCCCCATAGTGACAGAGACCTAAATTATGAGCCTCAGGAAACACTCAAGAGAATCACGAATTAATGTATGTACAAACATAAAAGGAAAAGTAATGATCATTCAGTCACAAGAGCTTGGGTTTCAGGGTAAAAACGTCCGTGTCAGTGCTGGAGAAGGGATGAAAACGCAAGCAGCTGAGGTGGACAGAAGTAGAAGAAATTAATTTAGGCAAACCTAGTTTTGCTGGGAGGCAAGGCACTTCCCTCTGATGATGTTCATCTTCCTGAGGAAAACAGCTCTGAAACTTCCAGAGCTTTAAATTCCTTCCACACTGAGAGGAAGTGGTAGGTGTTTCACTGCTGAGGACAAACCACATTCGCTGGCAAGGGTAGAGAGACTGAAGGAAAACACCACATTGCTACATTCACCTTATTTAATGGTCTAGAGGGAAGTTGAACATTTTTACTATTCCCATCACAGCAATAGAAAAAACACAGTATTATGGGTGAGATTTTAGTCATGTCATCACATGCGTGTGTGCGCATGTGCAAGCACATGCTGCTCTCCCAACACAATCAAATTGGAAATGGCTATTTCAGCCAGGACTACACTGTTGTAAGAAAGCCTTTTAGGTGAACAAGTTTACAGTTTAAATTTCTCTAAGCGCAGTAAAAGAACTGAGAGAGAAAGCACAAAACAGAAAGAAGAAAGCTGAAATGGAGTAAGCCTGTTGATCTGGCTCTTTTCAGCAGTATCCAGATTGACAAGAAAATCACTTACTGATTGACAGTTTAACAGGTATGAACCTTCCCAACATTTCAGTACTGGCATTTTATCCAGGTATGTAACAGTAATCATAATAGTGACGCTGGAACTCAGGGAATACAGTATTTCTTGCAAATGGTGTAAAACTGTATTTATACATGATATGAGCCTAGCCAGTCTGTGCTGCTAAGATTGATACTTAAGCCTGCATTTATCCATTTAAATGAACAATGTGGTTTTAATGTTTATGAAAAGGCAGATTCTGTTCTCCACCTAGAGCACTAGGAGGCATTTGAAAGAAAACAATAGAAATTCATCCATATTGTGCCATCAGTATTCTCGTGTTATGCTGCGCTCAATACCAGCTATTTTGAGCTGCTTCAGCTTATTTCATATGGCTGCTACTTCTCTCCATGGGTTTGCGTGTGAGCGACCAGCCCCTAGGCAGCCTGAGAAGAGGATCACCCACCCATCAAATGCCCCTACAGAGATCACAGCTGGAAGTAAAATCTTCCAGTCCCCTGTCCCAGTGAGCTGCCCATCTGTGTTGAGGGAGGGAGTGAAAAGGAACATGTGTTTCTCAGATAGATGTATTTCCCCTGGGAGTTAGGCTGAGCACATCCCACATATTTCACATAAGCTACTGAAGAGCCCTCACTTAGTTAAGAGCTCTGAGTGGTTTGCTGGAGGGGTAGGATCTGAGTAGCCTGAGTGTAGGAAGGCATCATATTCCACTCCTACCTCCCTGATCTTCCCCAATCATCCAGCCATTCACTTTTTAACATGTGCAAAGCAATACGCTAAACTGGATTCAGGGGATGTATCTTCAGAGGGTAACATATAAAGACCAAAAGCCAAAGGAAGAGAACAAGGAACCTCCTAAACCTCCCATCCAACCCAAAGAACCTCCTCTAGGCCCACCAACAGCAGCCTCCAACAAAAACACAAACCCAGAGCTAAACAATGATCACAACCATGTTTTGTGCTTGAAAAAACAATTAGATAAGTGATACTTCTAAGAAAGTAAACTTCTCCTATAAATGCTTGCTACAGACCTAAACACTTTCTGAAATACAGCAGTTTGCAGCTGGAGAAAGAGGACTCCACAACATTAATGTGTAATCATTAAGAATTATGTTAAACAGTTTGATGGGGAGAAAATACAGTTTTCCTGAAGAAAAATTTCTAAAGAAAGAACTCACAACTTTTGGAAACAAGATCCAGTGTACCAGATGCCTCTGGTAAGACTAAGCATTTTCAAATATTTCTTACTATTGCTACAACTTGTTCAGCTTCATGGTGTTCAGCAAAAGCCATCCTGTTTGCACAGAGAGACTTCCACGCAGCTCTTAGTATTTCCATTACAATTTTGATCACAGATCCACTGAAATCAAGATGACCTCTCCTCATTTTCCAGTGGGACTGAGTTGGATGGGACATTTTAGGCCACTGGAAACAATGGTCAAGAATGAACCAAAGGATTATTGAGGATTTCTTAGGAACAAACTGCAGGGCACCATACAGGATTGAATCATCATCATCAAGAAGAGTCGTCATCTTTTAGAAGATCAGGTTGCATTTTCTTTTAACTTGCTATGACATTAATTACTCGAAGTTCTTGTATCCCTCTGACGTTATAACCCAGCCCAGTCCCTGGAGTGATGCTATCATGTTCCCTTTTGGCTTCATTTCCCTTGCAAGGGACAGAGGAAAGAGGACAGAGATAGCAACAGAAAGTAAATAACATAAAAGGATGATATTAGTAAATATATTTGTTTCCTGTCAATCTCAATACAAACTGGAGAGAGACGATAAGAAGAACCACTGCCCCTGTCTCCAGCCGGGGCCCTTGCTTCCAGCTGAGGCAGACAGAGGGAAAGACTAGATGCCTCCATGGGTACAGCAGAGACAGGACAACTAACAGTTGCTTCTTCTTACAATGCACTTTGTAAACAGAAGTTATTTTCTTTTACAAAGCACATTGCCCTAACTTTTTTTTTTCTGATATAGGAGCTTCTTGCTCAGCCATGAAGGTTGTCGTACTTCACTCTTCCCAGCTTGATAGCTACAGCCAAAGACCTCAGTCAAGAGAGGTTTAAGGCAGGATGATTTTCAGATCCTACAGATCCTGTTAGTGAATCCTATAAGGAACCAGAGAAAACTCGCTTTGACCAAGTTTTTTTTTGCTGACTTGAGCACACCATGTTAATTCCCTCTCTGTATGAACTGATATGCGGCTCCCTGGAAAAAACACAGAACAGACAGACATTTGGATGGATGTATCTGTCCCTATGCCTTCAAGATGATTAAGTTTAGTCCTCGGATTGCTCAGCTACAACTCTCCTTCGGAAAAAAAAAAAAAAAGAAAACCTTGGGGAATAAAGATCCCTTGAAAAAGAAAACTTATTCAAGTGTTTTATTCTGCATTTAGTACAGAGCAAACTTTGACATGCAGAACATCAGTTATTAAAACAGTCAAAGTGTAATCTGGTCAAGGAAAAAATAAAGATAGGTTATGTACATATTTCAAATACATAGTCATATTACGTGGCATATCCTTTCAAAGGAAAAGGCTGTCAGGCTATGATGGCTAGATCCGCTGTATCAGGTTTTCTGTTACCAAAATGTAGCAGTGAAATAGTTAACAAGTCTGGCTTTTACATTGTCATAAGCAGACTTCATTGCTAGCATCCCACTGAGATGAATGAAGGCAGCTTATGTCTAGTGTTATTGTTTCCATGTGTTTGGCTCCAGACTCAAGCCAGCATTCCCCTCAGTTTATACTTGAAAGGTTATCTTCACAACCAGAAGAGACAGAAACTTTCTGTAAATATATGTATGTGTAAAGAGAAGGGCAAATACAGGTTAACTCCACTTATTCAGTTCCAGCTTTCCTGAATTAATGTTTTGATAGTTATAGCGAAAAGAATTTTGTTTACAGAAGCTTCTGATTATCTGAGGGCTGAGATGTCCCTTACAGCACATTTGCTCTCTTTTAAATATACAGGATAATCTGATCGATACTAACATAATGTTATCTCGTGGTTGATAATTTTTAGTCTTTTAGGCTGGGCAATGAACTACCAAGTAACAAAGAACACAGCAAAGTATGCAACAAGGGATTGCAAAGAAGAAACAAAGTCTGAGGGTAACTTTGAATGGGGAAGGCAAACAATCTGCATCTAGGTAAATGAAAATATACCACTTGTAATACAAATGTTTGTAAAGAGTGGAATCATTTCGGTCAGCTTAAGTTTTGCCATGTGATTCCCTCTAAAACCTGGGTTTGTCTCCCTTTCTCCATCAGTAATCTACCACAGGTAGGACTTAAGTGGCATTTAGGATGTCTGAATATGGTCCCTGGGAGCTCAGAGAATCAGATCCACAAAAGCCAGTCTGCAGGCTGGGATGCAGATCTGTAAGATGACTGGAAATGGGAAAGAGAGGGTTATGCCCTAAACTCGGTCCTTTTCAGGAACTCATCCAGAACAGAACTTGAACACTTCTGTTCTGTGGGAAGTCCTTCTTTAGGCACCTTAGTCCAAAGCTGAGGTCGATATACCATTATTCATGTGCCAAAAAGCAAAAGTATAGGCTCCCTGAGGGGCTCTATTGCCTCCAAAAACTAGTTACTTGGATAAGTTAGGTCTGGGTAGGCAATTTGAGAATTACAACTCTTGTTGTAGGCACCAAATGTTCACAAAGGAAGGACTAAATCTATTAAATACATAAAATACATTAAAATATAAAGCCCGTGCTATTAATCATGTTTTTTCCCCTGTAAAATTCTCTTTTTCATGGATTTCTAGTTTCCATGACTGAATTTGCTAAATAGCCAGAGACAAGGTAAATCTTTAAATGCACAAATGGTCTAATAAGCTTTTGCAAAAGGAAGCCCTTGGCCACCTCCAAATTGAAAGCAGCAGGCCCATTTCTCATCCAGCCTAAAGTGACATGAGAGCTACACTGATCTGCACCACAATGTAAGAACCTGTCATAAAAAGAGCTGTTCCTCTATTCAGCTTAATCACACTGAATTTTACTAACACTAACCCACTAAGCTACTCAGGTCCATTAGCAATGTCAGTCCCCTGGTGTTAGTATGACAGGCTTCAGCAATAGCTGTTCAAGTGAAACTCAAAGCTGTGCACAACTCGTATTCAAAACTTCACCAGCTCGTCATTACAGACACTTCAAAAATGACATTTTCTGAGAATTATTATGCAAAGCTTGAAAGGTCTTGCAGAAAGCCTGTGAGGTCTGAGTGGTGGATGTAGATGAGGTGTTCCAGAGAAGACAAGCCAAAAAACAGTGGGGACAGGGTGACCTGGAAAGGTTTATCCTTTCAATTGTTGTTATGGTGGCATATTGCTTGAGCAACCTTAATTACCTCTTAATGAAGGTTTATTTTGATGGGGGAAGCAGGAGTGAGCACGACTGTTAATTTTTTTAAGAGATGCTGAAAGAACAAGCTACAATCAAATTCCTATCATTAGTTAATGACAACAGAATACAAACAATGTGGTTAAAGCAGCCGCAGGGAAAAATTAGCCTAAATGGAGAACTCTTCATCTGTAGAGTTATGCAGAGGTGGATTTTGTCATAGAAAGTTGCGTAAACACTTTCATCAAGAATATAGAGGCTTAGATTAGATACCTTTCCAATGAAGATAGTTCCCAGGATAATGGGTTCAAGATGCGGGATGGACTAAATGCCCTCCTTTTTTCAGCTAGGTCTCAATCCATTCTTCTTTATGTACATCACCCTCCTGTCCTTGAATGACTCAAGAAAAACTACAGAGATTCTTGGGGCTATTTTGTGACCCAGCTTTTACTCTTTTGTTTCCATGACCATCCCTTCTCAATCCTCTGGGATGACAAGCTCTGTCTCCTTTGGCTGCAGAGATTTAATAAGAACCAAATTTTGATCTTGGTTGCATCTATTCAGCCCCAGTATAATAAATAGCATTATGTGAGTGAAATGGTAATTAGAAAACATAGCTAAGGTTAAGTGTGAGGAGAATCTTTCACTCTCTCTCACGCTCTTAAGGCTCAGGTTCTCCTTTATGGCTGCATACCAAACAATATTATGTTCCCAACAAGAAGGCAGTAATCTTGTCTGGGACGCAGGCTTGGAGCCCTTTTGGCTGCTGGGTGGGGAATGCAGTGGCTTGGCAGCACTGAGCCAGCGCACCAACAGTTTCAGCCTGAATCATCCTCCCGAGTTCCACAAATATCAGCAAATTTAGCCCTTCAGCTCCCAAATTTGAAAAGATCTGTTTCAGCAGAAATAAACTCACAACAGAAGCGCATGCAGGAATGAAAACAACATCAGGATGGAAGAGAAGGGATTATGAGCAGGTAACGTTGCCTGAATGTGTGAGAGTCTCTATTGTGCTTTTGTTTGTATTTGCACCTCATACTGGCATTGAATACCATAATTGTATCGAACCTGTGCAGTACTCACGTAAGAGGCAAGACACAGTCACTGAACACAAGGGAATTAAGGTGCTCCTTAGCACGACCTCCTGAGGGACATTCATGTCTACAAAGCAAACTGTAACACAAGGCAGAAAAGGGGGTTGCCCAGCCTCAGTGGAGTGAGGAAGGGCGGACTGCCCATAGCGGCTTGCACAGACACAGGCTCTGCTTGTGCGCAGGGCAGCTGCAAAGGCAGGACCTGTTCCGCCTTGAGGTGTTAGGTAGGCAGTGGAAACCAATGAGAACATAATTTCCATCGTGCTAGCGTTGCGCAGCAAACACTGTGGAGAGCTCTCCTCTCCTTTCTACAGCATTGTGTTAAAACCATCAGTGTAACAGGGGCAGGGTCCACATGTGAAGGACAGCCTTGAGCCATGACTCCAGGCTATATGAAAGTTACAACTGTATTTTCATTTTTAGCTATACAAGTTGTAGGGCATCACATCTGGTCTTCAAGATCTCTCTGTCATGCCTCCATGTGAGAAGGCTTTCCCAGGGACCACAGGCACCTTGTATCAACTGTGCTAGAGACCTACTAATTCTTATACTACAGATGAACACCCACATGGTACCTTATTTTTCAGATCTTCTTCCCTCTTATGAAGACTTCGAGCAGTTGTCATAAAAGTCTGGTCCTCTTCTTCCTGGAAAAGCAGATTTAAATTGTGGCTGTTTCCCTTCTGTTTGGAGCACAAAAATAGAATCCTGTCAACAGCTGGAAAGAAATACTTAAAGATTTAATTACCTTCCCTGTCTCTGACCAAATGACTGCTTGGAAAATAGCTGCAATGGAGGCTGTCTTGTGATAGCACACTGCTTTGTGGAGTCTTCAAGTCGAGTAAAATTGTGTAAACTACTAAAGAGAAAACTACTAACAAGCTGGGAAATCATAAAATAGGAATAGGTCCTTCTTCTGCTTTTCACTGAGCTCCAGATTTGGAATCTGTAGTGGAACAGCAGTACTTCCAGAAAAACCTGGAAAGTTTTTTTAGGTAGAATTTAAGATGTCTGGTTTACCATTGGGGATTTATGGATATTCATGTCCAGTTTTCCTGGACAAACCACTGGTATGAATAGCAGTGTTTCTGACATACAGGATTCAGGCAGGCAACACGTGTGGGGTGTCTCTGTGGACTGAAGTCTTGGTGCTTGTGCTGCGTGGAGAAAGTATGGTTTTGTATGCAAAATTCTAACTAAAACTACAGGGGTGCCTACCTGACAGAAAGTATGTGCCTGGGTTACTCTAATTCACTTCTCCTGTTGGCAGTCAGTGTAGGTGGTTGATGCTGTTGGCGTCCTTTGTTATTTTACTTGCTTTGAGGAAGGAACAGGATGGAGCCCAGCGATTGGGAGGACCAGCCCTTTCACACTACCCATTCTCCCCATGCAAGTCCTTGATACTCCTGGGGAGAAGGGGTAAATCTTCAGAGACCAAAGAGGAGCTTGATCCCATGGGACTCTGGAGGAGGGCAAGGAGCAGTGGGTACTTTGTATGTGATGCATATGGTGAGGCAGGAAGAACTTCCCTAGAGGCATGTTTTTTCATTAGGAAAATAAAGATTATAGAGCTCTTGCATGGTCATTAAGAAAAGTCAAGTTTAAAGCCTGTTGTGTCATTACTGTAACAGGTAGGCTAAACTTTAAAAGGAGAGAGCTTTGGGAGGAAGGAAAGGACTTAAGCTGCACATGTATACCACTAACAAGACACTACTTCAAACCAAAATGTTTCCAGTCACAGTTCAGCCCCATTTTTAAAAGCCATTTGCCCTTACAAGGAAAACAGACTGCCTGATGAATTTTCTACACTGTGTTGTAAAAAAAATAATCTGCAATTCCGTTATTTGTATGAAGAAAAACTTTGAGCGTTGACAACTGTCGGAGTCTTCTCCTGTTGAAAATCACTGGAGATTTTTTTTCCCCGTAGGCTGAACTGGAAGAGACCCACTAATGTGACTTGTACAAAATGGAGCAGCTAAAGAAGAAAGGTAAAATGGATGTCTTTGGGCCACTGGAGCCAAGTTCTGAGTGGTGCTGGCTGCTGCAATAATGCTTTGAAGTGGCCGGCTGCAGCTCCCACCCGCCTTCGCCACACTGCCCGCATGAGGGTTTGGTGTGGAAGGAGCAAGAGGAATCCTCCCTGACCCGAGGATGGATCTGCTGATGGCCAAGACAGCTTGATGCTGGGCAGTGACAGAAATCTTCTATAATGCACCCTAACATCTGGCCCAAGCCATCTTTTTCTGGTTCAGCCGATGCCTTTTATCATGTGAAAATACTAAAAACAGATCCAAAGCCTCCATGCATAATTGAGGCTGTAGCTGTTGTTTTTTTTTTTATTATTTGAGAAAACTTTTATAGCTCCCTTTGGATTTTTCTGCTCATGAATTATAAGTCTGCTCTTCAAAGTAGAGGAATGCAGTTTTCTGGTGCTGGGAGCTGTCACATCTCCTGTAGGAAGGTAGACAGTTTGACTGCTCCAAGCTGTATAATTGCAACAACCAAAGAAAGGATTCACTTCTTTTTCCTTTCTAGGGCACACAGTATGAAGAGACAGACAAGGTGTGTTTACAGTGTCCCTCAAAAAAGTATTTCCACACTGTCCTTTCTAGCTAATTCCATTTCTCCATTGACTGCTCATAGACCAAGGCTAGGAGCAGCACAGCCCTTGCTTTGTTCGCTGTCTTTCCCGCAGAGCCCTTCACGTGTTGCCTCCAGAAAGTCCAAGCTCTTTAGATGTTATGTGGGTCTATAACCACTTTCTCCAGGCCACTTGGAAGGACAGGCTAAGTGGGAAGAGTGCGACCTTGGTCACAGGGAGCAGGGAGGGGGGTGGTAACGGGTATTTTGAGGGCAGAATACCATAGCTTTGCTACGAGGAGGGATCGTCCTGCTGGAGCCTCCCAGAGCCTCTGCAGCTGGCAGGCAGCTGCAGTGGTGGGACTGGCTGTAGGTCTGCAGGCACTGGCGGGAGAGGCTGCAGCTTCCTGAACGCTGGCAGCGTGCACCCCTGGCCAGAGGCCGATGAGCCAGTAGCTGTAGGGAGGAAAGGAGCTCATGGGTATTGAAGTCAGAAGAAGGGTGTTACAGGACCACTGTGGGATGTAAACTCTTCCTGGTCTTTTTGGTTTTGGCTGCTTTCATCTCTAGGGGCAGGATGCCCTGTCTATGTTTTCATAGTCTGTAATAACAGATGCTTTTTAATGAGTGCATGGACAGACAGCCTATTGTCTGGTTTTGTGCCTCAGAACTGCATGGTGGGAAGGGCTATTGGCACTTGCTTTTGTTTACTCTGCTTCTAAGGACATGTAGTCCTTAGAAGGATGGAGGCCTTTCTGTCTTTCAGGTGTTTTTATGGGCCAGGCCAGAACATAGTCTGTCTGTGGCGTTTGTTTTTCTCAGAATAACCCAACTCATGCCACTGCCTGAGAAGGACCTCTACATACATTTAATCTGAATGGACTCTGAGGGCATCCAAATGGCCCCAATAAACAAGGGTGGCCTATCTGAAAATATTTTCTGGTTGTGAACATTGAAATGTAGGCTGAGGCTAGTTAGAAAGCCTGGCTTTTGTGTACATATTTTCTCTTCTTTTAGTGTCCCAGAGGGGCAGAGAGTCCCTGGAAAGCTATCAAGCATGGACTGGCTTTCAGAGCTTACTCCTTGCCAGCAGCCTCTCTGTGTGAGGCCAATAAAATTTGTTTGCACTTGACAACAATAGAGTATTTTTGCGCTTCACAGTGTGTCTCCTCGGGACTAACTGCTGTTTGGGAAGGCCCTTAGGTCTAGCCTTCCTCTTTATCCCATGCACGATGAAGACACCACCCTTTCTTGCCCTGTCTCTGGAAGATAATGACTGCTAGAAATGCTGGGTTGGGCTTACAGACTGGCTGGAGAGGAGTCACTTCCAAGCACAGACCTAGGAGGGGTTAAAGGAGGGATAAAAGTTGGGGAAGTGGAACTTGTCTCTGAATTCAAAGAACTCATGGGTGAAGGGTGTTCTTTGAAGAGGCATTGAGATGTGGTAGTAGTGTGGGGCAGCTAGCTGTTCTTCCTGTGCGGCTAGGGGCAGATCATCCAATGTAATCCCCTCTTGTGCATCCCTTTTCCCACCCAGCCTCTGCAGCCCATGCCGAGGGGCCAAAGGAAGAAGGCTGATCACTTATGGGGAGGAAGGTCATAGGGGAACTTCCAAAGGGATGTGAAGGCCAACTCAGAGTACAGATATATGTTCCATCTATCCTGCTAAATGATGCCTGGGAACCTGTTTTTTTGAGTGGTGGGATGGGAAGATGACATGCCCTCCTGCAGCATTAGTCTTTCTCTGCTACTCCTCTCCCTGCTAGAGGTTTTAAAAAAAAAGGCAAGTAGAGGACAAGTGTTTTTAGTTTAGCCAGTGTCTCTCTTTGAAACACACTGGTGTGGGACATAAGCATGAGTAGAGCGTGCACTGCAGCATGGGGATGGTGATCACGGAGGCATTTGAGCATGCCATGCAGCCTTGCTGGGTCAGAATGGAGTGACCTGTTCTGCAGGGCTAGAGCTCACTGTGGCCCTGGGCCATGTAGAGGCCTTTTAATTTCTGAAATTGTCAGCCCCAGGTTGTCCACCTCGTGTCTGGAGGGCAGTGTGGCCCCAGGAGCAGTGCTAACCCCGAGTGCCCGGGGAGCTGGGTGGCAGCGCGCTCCGGGAGCTCTGCCCTGTTCTTGGTAGAGCAAAGGGTGTTTCACCAGTGTAGTGTAACGCTGAGAGGGGTCAGGCACTAAGCACTGCAAAAGTTTTTCCTCTCCCTTTCTGTGGCCATCAGGGAAGATTTTGGATCCTCCATCTTTCTTTCTAGCCTTATGAGATAACTGTGGATGCTAAAAAAAAATGGGGGAGGCTGGAAAGTAGGTCATGGGGTTGTGCATAGGGCTGATGGCATACAGCAAATGAGAAGAGGCAGCACCTTCCTAAAGGGTGCTAAGGAGCTGTGAGACAGATGTTCTGTCTGGGACAACCCAAATTCTGCGCAGCGGGGACTTGCTGCTGGCATCCTAAGGCGCCCTACGAATTTGTGAGAAAAGCAAATCACCGAGATGTGACACCGCTGCTGGCACAGCAATCCGCCGAGCAGCTGGACAGAGCCCCCAGTGAGGGAGAGACCAGCCTTACACTCATGGGACTGCTAACCCCATCGTTTGCTGACCGTAGCTCTTCTCTCACAGCGTCTTCAACACCTGACACAGACGCCTTTGGCTGTGCTGCACGCCTCGGTTCTGAAACCCTTATAAAATAAAATACTGTTCCTAAGAAGGACAATTATTACAGGTCTTACAATCCAGAAAAGTTGTCTAATAATTCTGATCTACATTGCCTAAATTATTTTGTAATGCTAGGAAAACAACACCATCTCTGTTTCAAAAATGGTCAGAGAGGGTTATATTTAATAGTTGTTTAAAACACTACACAGTACATTTTACTACCGCAATAAAAAAAAAAAATAATGTAAACAGTTATATCTTCCTCAAGCTTAGCAGCTGGATCTTTTTTTAGAGTCTTAAGAGCTTGATTTGCCCAGTTCTTGTAAGGGACAATTAAACTTCATGATCTACACTTCAAAAAATGACCTGTGATTTTAAGAATTTTCATTTAATGGTTTCCCTACTTGAAATATGTAAGAAGTGCTTCATTTTTCAAACCGATGGTGTTTGGTGGTTCTTGAAAAGCAAAATGGAAACATCTCAAGCAGATAGAGACAGCTTTCCCCATATAAACAGCTGACATCGTAGAGTATTGGGGTCTGTTCTTATATATGTATTCCTTGAATATGTATAACTGATTGCAAAAGGTGCTTCGCTGAGTTTTTAAACAGGAGAACATAAATTTTGGAGGAGAAATTAGTATTTTAGTTAAAAGGGAACTAAAATCAGATGCTTTCTAATGTGTGTAATAACATGACGCGACATTTCAATTGTAGCTGTTTCACTTCCATACTAGATAATTTGTATGGTCAGTTTGGTAAAACTTAGAAGCTTTAATGAAGTTTTCTGGCTTATTTATAAGCTGAAGTTTTTTGTAAGATTTCAAATTGCTGACAACATAGAAAACCTGAAGGGGTAGAGGAGAAAAGGCAGTGGAAACCATCTTGCGACTTGTGTTTTTCATTGCACAAACGACACATTTCTTTTGGGAAGTAGCTCATATACTTGCTTAGTTTTGGGAAAGATTATTTGTTTGAAAGGGATACAGAACAGCTTTGGCTCCCTGTTCCTGATAAATCAACTTTTCTGGAAGTTGACTGACTCCTTTGGAGCTTTGAAATGTGTTTGCTTAGCTGAACAAGATAATGAAAGGGAACCAGTCTGGCCATTAATTATATCATTAGTTGTATTTAAGTCAGCATTTACCACACCACAGTGCTGTACATGAGAATTAGCTCTCGCTCCTGCTGCATGCAGGGGCTCCGTATACTGGCACTGAAGCCAGCTAGATGGTTCCCATGAAGCAAGCATGCAGAATTCAGTCTTTGACAGGGGACAAAGCTAAAGCCTTGCTGTTTATTTCAAGCAGTCATAGCAAAGGCTGAATAAAGCACAGCAAGATAAAATCAATTAACAGTTGAGGCCTGCACACAAAATATCTTTATGCCAGGGATTTAGTGAAATGCTTTCTGTATAAATATCATGATTCATTCCAGTTTTTAATACTGTTAAACAATGGGTGTTCCTTAACAAGGGATGTCCTTATACATGCTATTTTATGCATTTTGGTAAGTACAGGCAGCATTCACCCTTGACAGCTATAGATCAAATTACAAGCAAGCCACAGAGAATCATGTTTCTGCAGAGGGAACCCTTAGTCCCCCGCTGGGCTCCTGTGAAAGAGGTGGCCAAAAGCCAGCTAATTTTGCTCCCCAACTGGAAGGAGCCAGGCTGCATTACACTGCTGGCAGCACTCAGCATCCCCGAGGAGGTTTTTCTGAGCAGAACCCAAGCGCGGCCACCACCCAGGGCTGCACGGTCTGGTCTGCAGCTGGGGGAAGCTCGGGCTGCAACCCGTGGCTGGGGTGGTGGCCGGGAGAGGACCCATCCAGGGCAGCTGGGGCCTCACCTCTTCCAGCCACCAACACGGCTCCTGCAGGACGTGTCGGTGTGGGTGCCACCATATCCAGGCCTGTCTGCTCACGATCGTCCCCATGGGCTGGGCGAAGAGTTGGCACGGGCCGACTGTAGTTGAGACTGTAGTATTATACAAGGCCGTGACTTAAATGGGGGTGGGGGATGACTTTCCCAATTTCTAGTCTGACAGTTACCATTTACAATTACCATTTCCATTGTTCACCAAAAGGTTTGCAGCCATGCTTAATATTGGTTTTCAAAGTTGCAGCTGATGTTCGTTTGCGCTCTACGCCAATACTCATCTCCTGCAGGACATATGAGGTTTTATATATATTATACATAGTAAAAGCGGTATTTCTTTAAAGGCCTTGGTGGAACATCTCAAATTCTAGTAATAAGCTTGGTGAGGCTGCCCTTTAAAAGATTCACGAGTGGCCAGGGAAAAAGATTCATGAGTGACCAGGGAGGATTTTTGTGGATCATCTTTTTTTTTTTTTCTTTCTTAACAAAGCACCCAAGATGGCTGCAGTTTTATTAAAAATTCATCCTAATGACTGTTTATGTAGAGTTCAGTGCCAACTTTCATTTTAGCTTCAACTTAGCACCTCTCATTAATTTCTTACATACTTCTGGGACTGAGGATTTCCATATTTGGTTTCACTCTTGGATTATGTCAGAAAAGTTTGAACAAAATAGTTTCAGCTAAATGAATGTGAAAAAAAATATCTACCATATGTTGTTATCGAAATCTTCTGCATCTGTTTAAGTCAAAAATGGCAAGCCAGAAATCTTTATGTTGGCTTACAATATAGCCACTTCAAGAAAACACTCTTGGGTTGAAGAAAATTGGTTAAGTAGTTTTAAATCAACTTGTCATTTTTCTGCATACTATGTAGACCTCTCTCATTTTTCCCCTCTCCCTTTTTCTTAATTTAGTTTTAAACCCTTGTTTAAAATGAGTTTGCCAGGGATTCATTTACTAAGAATATCTTTAATGACATCACAGTTATGGATACATTTGTCAAGAACTCCAGCTGTTAAGGCCGATTGACTTGAAAAAGGCAGAGTGGATGCCATTGCTTCAGTATATAAGGGATGAAAAGGTTTAGAGTTTATTGTCAGCTCTCTTCTGCAGTTCATACCAGTTAAAGTGTCAGACCTGATGACCTTACTTTAGTCAGTACAGTGACATAATTTTGCATGTGTACAGCCAGACGGTTTCTTGCCCTTTTAATCTAAAACAGAGAAATAACATGCAAAAACTAGACTAAATAGAAAAGTTGACAAATACCCACTTAAAAGTCAGAAAATCACAAAGGCTGTTGCTACAACAGTGCTAAGACTTCACATCCTCTTTATGTTCTTATAAAGCTTACAACCCGCTTTGACAAAAGCCTGTGTTTAGAAAAAGAATAAGCCTTTAAACTCAAGTACTTAAATCCAGGAAAAAGTAAGACTTAAGGTAGCTCATTCTCTGGTCCACTAAGTATTGAATAATTTGGAGCCCAATGGGATGCTCTCAGCGAGAGAGATATAAAACTCTCCTTTTCCTACTCCTCCTCTCCTCCAAGAGTGAATACACTGGGAGTGAGGGGGACAGGGACTTTTCTGTCAGATGGGTATTCAAATCTCTTCAGCCAGGCATGTGAGCTCGCCAGTAGTTCCCAAGAGTCCTCTAACTCTCAGCTATTGTAAAAATAAGTACATAAAAACATATGTAGAAAGTCCCCCACATCCTTCCTTTCCCCTCTTTGCTATGTTTCCCACTGGCTAAACAGGGCAGTTGGGAGCAGGGCACTGGAAATGTCTTTCCCAGGTAGCTAACTTTCTCCAGACATTATAAAGGGAGCCTAGACATCGAATCCATGTGTGAAGTCAAGGAGTTATGTTATTCCCCCTTACACAGGGAGAACTACAGTGCAGAGTGATTAAAAACAAAATTTCCAAACAGTCCACTACTTCTGTATTCTTCATTTTCATGTAGAAAACCTTAAATACCAAAGGATGGACTGTTCCCATTTTGTTAGGCTAGACTGGTAAATATTCAGCCAATATGAAAAAAAAGGGCGACAAAATACTTCTAAAATATCAGACTAATCATTTGCCCAAGGTTGCATGGCAAACCAGCGGCAGAGGCAGTGGCAGAGCACATTTCCCTAGGACTCTGGTTCAATGCTTTGAGCACACAAGAGTCCTTTCTCTTCTTTGTTACTACTTTGCTACCTGAATTGTAGGGGTGTAAGATGCAAGAGACATCGACCTCATTCTGTTCTGGTTTGAGGAACACTGTTTTATTTGCTGATCTACTGCATAAATAACCACGTCTCAGATGATTACAAGCATATGAGGGGTAAGTACTACTGAAACCCATGTGCTGGCTGAGGCAGACACATTATCAAAAAAATCCTTCATGTTTAGCATGACATTATTAAAGTTTCCATGAAAATTGTGTTTGTAAAAAGAAGCCAAGTTAAGTTTTCATATGTAACTTCATTTATTTCTGACAGCTTCTGAACCTTAGCTTTGTACTTTGTTTGCATTTCCTTGTTTAAGAGGAAACTGGGCTCATAACAGAAATCTTAAAGTCATGCTCCTTGCATGTTGTTTTGGTGGATAAATGAGAAATTTTGATACTTTAAGAAGAAAGAAAGGGGAAAAAAATGCTTGGTCTGAAGTGCTGAGACTGACAGCAGTCTGAGATCAGGGAATCTGTCTCCACCTTGATCAGACCATGGTGATTACTGCTCACGGAGTGACAGAAATCCAGCACAGTCCCTCTTGGCACTTGGGTGATTAATGAGATGGCATGCACAGAAGCAGGTGGCTGAATTTCCCTTGACATAAGACCAGTTACACTCATAGGAGAGTGTTAAAATGTATACACTAAGAAAAAGCATCGGAGTAGTGTGTGTCCTGGGTAGACATAACATATATTGAATGAATAAATGAATGAATGAATGAATGAATGAATGAATGAAATTGTGACGGAGTACCTAACACAACGTTCCCTGAAACCTACAACCTGTTCAAATTTGGTCAATACAGTAAGGTAAACTAGATCATAACTGCTGGTGTTTGTAGACTATATATGTATGTATATGTGTATATATATGTAATGTATTATATATGTAGTGTGTGTATAAAAGAGGTTATAGACCGTGAAAATGTGGATCCGTTTTTAGTGGCTGAAGGTCAGTGCAAAAGGGAGAACTTAGTGAAGAATGATGAGCATTTCTCTTTCTCTTTTCTAATTAAACTGTGCTATTGGTCAGCATGTTATGAATGTGCTTGCCATTGTGTACACAGCTGCACTCTACAACATTATTTAGGTATATAACACATTTGCTGCAGGTCTATCATAGATTATAATATATAGCTATACTTGCAGATATGTAAATCGCTACATTTAGAAGATGGTCTTTCTGCCTTTGCTCACCACAGACATTTAATCCAAGTGGTTTAATGCCAAATGCTAAAGGACTGGGATGCTCCTGATGGAAAACCAGTTACTCCTTATGAAACCACAACGGCAATACTTCAGTGCCATTTTGCTTGCAACTCTTTTTCTATACAGGCTACAGATTTTGATGGGGATCTCATTTTTGCTATGAGTGTATATTACCTCTCAGTAGGGTCTGCCCCTTGGACTGAATAGTTAACATACAATGGAATATCTTGTTATGTTATATTATTATTTTATAAAATACATGTTAAAAACAATGGATCTATTTCCAAAATGTGTTTCTGCTTAAAGACATTACTGATAACTGCATTAAGAATAATATGTGACTCCATTAGTGCATGTGTATTTTTATTTAGTTGGATGTTTATACATACGTATCTCATGAGGTAAATTCTGGACAACTGTTATTGTACCCTCCCTTTCCTGTACATCAGCTTAACTTTTACTGAAACACAAGACAAAGTTTTCCCTGGTCTCTCAAGACCTTTTGGAAATCACTACATTGAATTAAAATTCTAAAGCAAAGATATATAAGTAGGGAAGGGATCTTGGTAGGATAAAGACAGAGTGTCCCTGTCAGATTATCTGTTATAACCTCAAACCTCCGCAAGAAAGCTTTTCCACAACTTTCCTGTTGTGTAATCTGTTAAGACCATTGAATTATGCTTGTAGTTCAAAATCCTTTCCTAAAACTTGAGCAATATCCTCTTTCTTACAAACTATACTGATTATTTTTGGTCCTGCCTCCAGCTGACACAGAGAACAACTGATTTCTCTTTATTACAACCTCTCGTGTTAAAAAACCAAACTCACAGCCCTCCAAACCTCTCCTTACCTAGAGTACACAAACCCAACTCTTCTTTGTAAAGCCTGTCTGTTGCCTTCCTGTGCAATTTCCATACTGCCTAAGACTGTTCTTAAAGTGCATCTTTCTTACAAGATGCTCAAAAAGATGCTGTTGAGCCCTTGTCTCTGCACTCAGAAGAGGACTTGACTGATACTGTTTGTGAGCCACCTCAACCTCAAGGGTCCTTTTCTGTTGCCTGGGTAGTCCCCATTTTCTGTTTCTGAATTGGATTTCTTCTCTCTCCTGAAGCATAGTCCTTTGAACTTCTTTATTTTTGGATCATGTCTCCAGTTTATTACCACGTGAAGTGCAATAGGATCCTGAGTCCCCTTTTATGTGCACTGTCAGTCCTCCCAGTATGGCAGCAAACCACTGACTGTTATACCTTGAAGTTATCCTTTTCAGATGACTTCGCTCAGCACCTATTTTCCTAGCTGTTATTTCCCTGGCCATGCTTACGAGAATGTTGCATGGAACAGCATCAAAAATATTAGTCAAGATCCATCACAGCTCCTGACTCCCGCTGAACTACTAGGCTGGATATACCGTCAGTAGAGAAAATTACATTGATTTGACATGTTATATTCTTGTATAGTTGATCTTGACTATTTCCTACTATTTTATTCACCTATAAATGCATTTTCTCTAGTGTATCTTCAGTTATCTTAGTTGGCTGCTTTGTCTGTACTTTCCCTAGTCCTTGCTTCATAGTGGTAACACCCATGTCTCTTCGCCTTTCTGCCAATTCCTCCCTTTTCTTTTTTTTTTTTTTTTACTTCCCAACCACTTCTTATGCCTGTTTTTCCCCAGCTCTTTTGTGAAACCATACCTAAAATCAGTATTGTACTTGCCTTTCTCCAGACTATCCCATTTCTTTTTGTTGTCAAAAGATCTCACTAATGGCTCAGAAATTGTTTGGCTAATTACCTAATGCTGTGTGAAATCCTTTGCTACTACTTTTAAAATTATTAACTTATTCTTTCCTTCTCTTGGCATGTTGTAGATAGAGTTTTCCAAGTTTAACACTCTTGGTAGCAACAAGTGCTAGATGTCTCAGCGGTTACATTGGCTATAACAATTTTAGGGAAATTCCCTCCCATAGCTCTCCCATGCTGCTAGCAATACAGAGACTATTAAATATAGCCAAACCACGAGCATTTTTACCACTTTAGCTGATTTATGCAACATGATGGTGAAAAATGTCATCAGGCAATCCCTGCATTACCATTCCTGTCTACATTAGAGGAAAAGCTGGAGAAGCTTTTAAACTTGTGATTTACGGGTACGTGCCTTTGATAAATTTGGCACAGTGTCCTAAAAATGATAGAGAATACAATCAATTTTACAAACCAGTGAGGACACTTTCTTTCAATGACGTGAAAATAAACATGAAAAATCTCTGGGGATTGGACAGGGCTCTGAGGAACCTGATCTAGTTGAAGATGTCCCTGCTCATTGCAGGGGGGTTGGACTAGATGACCTTTAAAGGAGCCTTCCAACACAAACTCAACTCTTGTCCTCTCCTCTCCTCTTCTCTTTTCTCTAAATGTGTTTTTTTTCTTTTATTTAATGCACAATATACACATGCATTTCAGCTCATCGGGCTGCTGGTTCATGAGGACTCAACGGCATTTCAGAGGACAGGTCTGAACCAATTTCCCAGTAGTTCCATTCCCTTGTTTTTCTACCGTAAATCAGCTGTAATACATAAATTTTCTTCTAATATCTGTAGTTTTAAAATACAATTTGGATGGAGCAAACCTCTTATTAATATTCCTAGGAATCGCAAATAATAGCTGGAAAATTGAGGGTGTTAAGGCACCTTCTTAATAGAAAAGAAAATGCACAAAGAATCTTCATTTCTGTATTTTAATATGCCAATTTTTAATAAAGGTGAGGATATATTTTGATAGAGAATGATCAGCACTAGCCAGCCCCAAGAGAAAAATCATACAGCTACATGCAAATACTCTCCCTAAACTAGGCACCTCCCTTCCCTTCTTCCCAAAAAGCCAAACTACTCCCAGGACGGGAACTGCTGCCAGTGCATGAAACAGCCATCCGAATTAATGAAATTTTTTTAGTTTCAGTACATGAAAATGGCCTCAAAGTGTCACTAGAGAGCTATCGATAACCTGGTTCTAGCCACGTTTTAAGGTTTTGGAGCTTTGTGGTCTTTTCACTCAAGACCCACTTCGAATTTAATCCTCCTTCTTGCTTAAAATGCCCATCGCTATGTATGGCGATGAAAATGCCCTGCACACTTGCACTCGGATGGCAAGTCTTCTGGTATCACAGTTCAATTTTTATGAAGGCAAAGAGCATGGACTGAGAAAAGAAACTTACAAATAAGAGACATCTTTAAAAAAAAAAAGGGGGGAGTTGGAAATTAATTCCCTCCCCCTTCATAATCTTGACAAGACAAATAGAAATGTGATTTTAACAATGGTAGGAAGTGAAACAGCCTAACCTGTTCTGCATTTAGCCTGGAAGCTTTTTCAGAGCAGAGACTGTCTCTCGTATATGTTTACACAGTGCCCAGCACAAGCAAGGCTCATATTTAATCTGGGCCTTTTGAGTCTGTATCAAAATATAAATATTTCCTAATAGTAGTTCTTACAGGAACAAACCTTTGTTTGCACTGCTGTTCAGCAGCAGTCCCCGGCCGTGCTCCTCCTTCGGGATTTCTTCCCAGCTGGCCACGTCACTGGCATCTGCTATTCGATTGCCTTTAATGCTGCAGATTCATGTGAAAGGAAACTTGCAGTAAGAGCATGGAAAATGTAAAAATGTCCAGTCTCACTTGCAAATGGTGCATGGCTTACAGGTATGATGCTTCATTCAAATGCTACTGGGAACATCTCGTGTTCTTCTCCATTTAGTGTCATTTGAACTCCTGTGGCTTTCCTGAAGAGTTACGCTACACACGTTCCTCGTTTTACCTTTGTCACAAAAGATAAAGAGCGGATTATTTCTCCTAAAATCCTCAAGAACAACTTAGCACGTCTATCTTCTGCAACTCTACACGACAGAGCCACGCAGACTGTTTCCAGTGATTGCTTCTTGCAATTACACCTGGTATGCCTACCATGAAGCATTTAGGAGGAGACTAACTTCAGAAGGACTATTTTGTTTCTGTTTCTATGTATCTGCAGATTATTAAACTAATGACTATCATAACATGTATGCAATAACAACAACAAGATGCAAGTCAAAGCCCTAAAGCCTCTTTAGATTAGATTAGATTAGAGTTGCACTGGGATTTAAACAGACAACAGTTGGCTTTGAATCTCTCCTCTGTTTATTAAAGTTGATGGTCCTATTCTAACATCACTGGAAAGATATTTTCCCCTTCTTTCTCCCCTTTGGCCCAATTTATAATCAGAAGCTTCGTGATCTTGAAATGACAACTTTCTGTGCAGGCAACTCAAAGGCAAAAAATTTACCAGACAACACAGCATTCAGTGTATACCAATGATCACCAAAACCTATCATTTTTACATTGAAAAGAGCAAACTTTTCTGATTATTTATCCACATGAGCTTTTAAATACATTTCTGCACCATTGCTTCAATGTATAGGCTTGCCGACTATCAGCCAGCCTCCACGTGGTGGTGGGCAGGGAAAAAGCTAGGCCTGATGAGCCTCCAGGCTGTAAACTCTTGCATCTATAATAACAAGAGTAAGTTTCTATCCGCATCTTATTTTTGTCATTTGTGACAGAAACACGTAAAAATGCTCCTGTCCGTTTTGCCAGTGTGCTCCTGTGTGTCGTCAGCCTCTTAACACCGTCACTTTTCTTGTCCTTTTACTGCACACCCTCCATTTTGGGTTGCAGGTGGATGCTGCGTGTTAGGATCAAATGCATTTCTCTTACCGTTAGCAACATTTGGGGGGAATTTTAGAAGAGCTTTGTATTGGTCAACTTCCCCCTCACGGATCTCAGTGACAGAAGAATGAGGCCAAAATGAGTCATTGTCAAAATTCCTTATCTAATTTAGTATACATATGCATTATTTCTCCATGCTAGCACTAACTCGTAAAGTTAGGTGTTAAGCAGTAGAATAAAATATTAAAACAGAATTCAAATATACCTCTATAAAAACATCCAGGGAAATGGATTCAGAGAAATTTTGGAGTTATTCTCTCTCCACTGTTTTTTCTTCCTGGATATTTATTAGAAACCAAATACATATGTAGAATATGCAAAAATAGAACCAGGGGAAAAAAATCATGTTCCTTCATGTATCAACCCATAATTTCTGCCATTTTGTTTGATTACTAAGATGGAAAATATTTGCTGCCCGGTCTCCTCAGAGGTGCCGTGTCCCATTAGCTTGCTTTAACAGGCTCCTGAGCCGCGATGTCTGGCTTGTGACTGGCCTAATGACTCACTCCTGAAAAATGTTACCTTCATCAATTTTGGATTTGGTTTTCTTGGTGGTTTTTGAAAGGGGCTTTCCTTTGCACTCCGGTGGAGAAAGTGCATAAAAAAAAAATATTTTTTTTAAAGACAGACTTTACACCTATGACAGTCTTGCTCTAGAGGGCTAGAAAAGAAGCAGTTTCTTCCTTTAGTTCCGAAAGTTTGGTGGGTTTTTTTTTCCTCTCACTCTCCTTGTGTAAAGGCCTTGCCTATGCAAGTCTTCACTTACTGGTCCAGAATGGTTCTTTTTCCAGTGAGACGCCCATTAGCAGCAGCTCCACAATGGGGTTTGTTTCCTTTAAACAGCAGGTCACCCATGTAAGCATGGCTTTTGTGTTATCAAATTAATTTAAAATATTCAGGTGGGTCTACATACCAAGTTTCAGAGAGATTACTACTGCAGTATAGGCTAGCAAGTCACTTCTTGCAGCTATTAGAGCTACTCAGTAAGTATGATTTCCCCAACCAATAGATTCATAGGTATTTTATTTTTTCTTTTTTAGAAACTAAGCTGTGAACTTCAGGAGACAGTCTAGGTTGGACTGTACCTAAAAATAAGTATTTAGTCACCATGGTCTCTGCTAAGAGCAACTATCAAATACTTCATCACCAACTGTATCAGCTGGAAAGGACCTCAGAAGGCAGCATTGCTTGGCTCAAAACAATTCCTCCCCAGTGCTATTCTAGGGCAGGTTATCACATAGAATTAAGAATTAACCTAAGAATCCCAAGTCCTGGAACATTTACCTATTTGGTGATAACAACGTATACACCACCAGCAACACTTCCCCATGTTGCTGTTCTGAAATCAGAATTGTGTTAGGGACAACAAAAAAAAAAAAAAAAAAGAAAAAAGAACTCCCCCCTTTTAATTGAATCATAGCTTTGAGAACTAATACTCCATGTATCTTCTTTGGGTCCTTCTAACTGCAAGAATTAATGTCTTGTTTCATCTAGCACCTTGGTAGTCCTGTTCTGGACAAACACATCTTCCTGTAACAAAGACTGAGGGCAAAGATATATAAATAATACTTGTAACTCTCCTCAAGATTTCAAAACATTCTGAAAGCATTAACAGAATTTTTACATCACCTCTACCAGATAACATTATCCATATCCTAAAAAAGGGGCATTCTGAAACAAAGTCTCTTGCTTTCATATAGAAAGTGCAGTCAATAATATAGCCCAGATTTACATATTTCTAACTCTCTACTTTATTCAGGGGGCAACACTTTGGTCACTCATCTGTTTAGCCATGATGATCATTTTGACCCCATTGCTGGCCCTATTCTGTTCTTCCCAGTAGGCAATGTTCGCTGGCACAGGATGCCCAGAGAGGTGGTAGATGCCCCATCCCTGGAAACATTAATGTCAGGTTGGACGGGGCTCTGAGCAACCTGATCTAGCTGAAGATGTCCCTGCTCACTGCAGGGGGGTTGGACTGGATGACTTTTAAAGGTCCCTTCCAACCCAAACCATTCTACGATTCTATGATTCTCACTTCAGAGTGATCTTGTCTCAACAGTAGTCTCACTGAACACATCACGAAACACGCTGCTACAGCTTCCCTTTCTAACTCCTCAAACAAGCAACAGCCCTGAAAAGCTCAGCATCGCACCGGCTCTCCTCAGGGCAAGCCAACACGCAGACTTTCCGTAGCCTCGCACCTCACCACAGCACAGCTCCTCCGTTCCTTTACTCACGTAGCAGGGGCTGCCTGGCCTGCTTGCCTCTGCCCTCTTGGACTCAGTTTCCATTCATTGTCAATTAGCTGAGGTCCCCGGAATTGTAAAGAGGACAAATTAACCTCACTGTCTACAGTATGTTATAAACACAATATACTATTTTCACTTGCTGCGTACTTTAGGGAGGAAAGTACCCTAAGCAGGGTAGGAAAATTGACCATAACCTAGAAACAGGATGCTTTCAACTAAGCTACATCATTATGGAAAACACATTTTACCTCAGCCTCTTAAAACCTAACAGACTGAAATGAGAAATCGGTATCACCAATGATGACCTTTTACTACACAAATAGCATAAAGACTGAATTCACAGGACTGATTTTGCAGGAAACCATTAATTGGTATTACAGCTTCAGACTAGAATGCGTATTATTCTAGATTTAAAAAACCTCAACAATATAAAAGGACTTGCAACTTAGAAAAACCCAAACAATCAAAGCAGATGAAAACCTTTAACCTTTACCTAATCATCTGCAAGCGAAGTTCAAGAGTTAGCTGTTAAGAACAGTATTAGGTAACAAAAAACATTCTCAAAACACACGACAACATCCTCCCTCAGAGAATAAATACTCGTATATGTAACATTTGCATCAAATACAACTGACAGGAGTTTTTAGGTATGTCAGAAGTTGATACATGGACACTTAAATTGTACAGAGTGCTCGTGTACACAAATGGGAACCTGAACACACTCCAGCAGAAGCCAAAGCCCAGGCTCCATCTCCCTCCCCCAGCTTGCCTTTCCTTTTTTTTGCCTCACTTCCTTGCCTGAAGGCAAAATCTCTACAATTTCACATTAATAAATATCAGGACCAGATACAGAACTTGAGTGCTTGAGGTCAGACATTGTGATTGGGAGAGTCTGAAATTAAGCTTAGATATAACCAAGATAAGCATGAAATTTGAAAGGACTTTTGTACAACCAAGTTTTGACCTTGAACAAGGAAGACTGTTGCCTCAGTCTAAGTAAATAAACATAAAAGAAGTAAATCTCTAGAGCCCCTAGTCAGGTAAAATTAGATTCCAGTGTAAATTTTACCTACAAATATGACAGGGTTTCAGCACAACAGAAGTTACCTTGTTCATTGCAATAATTAACATTCTGCTTAAAAAGAACCACAGCAACCCACAAGATCGGAAAAGCAGCCTGAAATCACACATTTTAAAGTTACACGCATTCAAATTCTGATAGAAATTGTTGAAATTACAATACGTATTATGATTAGTATTTTTACTGAGGCATAACAGTGACCAATGCAATAAAGAAAAAGGCATAAAGCTTTCTTGGTAAGAAGATTAACTACCTCACCAGCCACTAACACCCAGCCCCTTCATTTTCCTTGTACATAAATAAAGATATTCTACAATTGCACGGGAGTGACCATTCGGTCCCTTGGGGACCGAGGGAGGAGGGATACTCTTGCACAATTCTTTGGCAGAAGTAAGCAGCTCAAAACTCCTACATTTCAACTATTCCAAGCCCCTTCCAATCCCTGCCTTCTCAAACCGCATGGCGGAAAACTGATACCATCGAATCTCACCCAACTGCTGAGACCAGGAAAGTAGACCATGCAACTGGTCTTCTGAAGATGTGTTTTTGAAACTCTACTAGTGTTAAGACTTGGAAAGAGATTTCAAGTCAAGCCAAGCCATGGAATGACAAAGTCCCAGCCCAGGAGCGCGGCTGCTGTGGCAGGAGCAATTCTGCACCACCAGGAACTGGAAGCGCTTCAGAAAACGCCACCAGCTGAGTGAGGAAAGCACATGAAAGTTTGAAGAGAGCAGGTTAGGAAAAATCTGAAAAATAACTTTACTAGCGATTATTTTCCTCATATGTACACAACACAGTTTGACAAAGAAAAAAAAAAGAAATTCAGACTTCTCTTTTAAGAATTCTTGGATTTAAATATATATGTATTTATTAAAAAGAGACATTGACTCTATGGCCAAGACATCATGCGTCTCAGAACAGGTTTTTACAGCCATGTTATAAAAACCCCTTAGCAAAGCAGTTATGCACTAGACTTCAAACACATGTACTCCAAGAATGACACTGGTGTGGAGGATCTTGTTTTACATCCATTTATTTTTGTCCCTCAGCAATTATAGCATAGTTTCAATACATTTCTAAAGCTATAGAGAAATACCAGGGCAACTAGAGTACATACAAGCCAAAGTTAAAATGGTAGACAGCTGAATTAAAAAAAAAAGAAAAAAAAAACAAATAAAAAGTATGCATTCAGCAGGAAATCTACTATACTTCATTCAGTTTACGCTTTGTTCTTTAGGGAACAAGGTGCTAACGTGCCATTTTCTCATAAAATGAATCATAATTGCTTCCAAAGAGTTTCTGCTGAAAATTTAGGTGGAAGCAAATAAGTGTAACACTAAACGTTCTCCTATAAACTTAGAAGCAACACTTTCTTGAATCAATTTCCACCCTCCAAATACCACTGCTGCTTTTCTTGCATGAACCCACTGTTTTATTAAGGCATAATATGCCCTGAGCAATATGCTGGAAATTAGCCAAAAAGCCTAACAATTAAAGGCAAGCACCAAGTGATTATTTTTATAGGCAAATTTTGAAATCTGTTATATAACTCACCTGTACTTGGGAGTAGCACTTGAGGAAAAAAAGAAAATATTGCTCTCAGTTACTTTGAGCAGAATGGCAGTGTTAATTCCCTCTTTCTCCCTCCAGGCTGAAGTTTTCAAGCTAATGGTCTAGGTAACTAAGTAGGACCAGCATACCAAGACGTAAGTGGGATGTCTGTTCAAGAGCTTAATTTTTAAGCAAGTCAGGCGCAAAAATTTCAGTACCCCACCCTAAGCAATTCAAATGAAATCTTATTTTCCTCAAGAGGCAAGACTCTCATATGCTGGATACCTCTGGTCTTAAAAGCAAGATGGAGCCTGGACAGGAGAATTGCACAATGTACATGCTCAGACTGACTTCCAGGTTTCTTTTTAGAGCCAGAAAAGCCTTTAAATTACCTGGTGCAGTGCCCAATTTCTCCAAAAGATGCACAGCATTAGAGTCCAGGATCTAGGAAGGTAGTTTTCAAAGCTAGTGCTAACAGCACACATGACTTTATACAAATTTAGGCAATACTGGCTAGTCCCTTTAAGCTACCAGAGTATCCATAAAAGAACGACAACCAAATTATACATTTTATTCACATTTATTTTTCGCTTTTAGTGTGCTCACAGAAAATTAGAACACCTTAAGCAGGAGTTTAATAGCAATTTTTGTAAGCAAAGTTACATTCCATCTCTAAGTCAAATTGGTCAAAGCTTCTCCAGTATTTACAAAAACATGATAGACAAGATGCTACACAAAAAAAAAAAACATTGCATCTGAAGAGTTTTCCTTTATTTTCAAAGACAACTGGAAAAGAAAGCATTGTCTGCTGTAATCAAAAACATACCACAGTATAAACAGTAACCATTCCACTTATCACAGCTTGGTTGAGTTTAAAATTTGTGTTTAAAAGGTCCAAGATGGCGGCAGTTTTACAAAAATGGGCAGGGTGGAAAGAGTTGCAAACTTCATGTGCTTCTGGATATCAAGATTTGTTTTTTTGTTTTTTTTTTTTATACAATAGTCACAGTTAAAAACACCCTGCTGGTAATACATAATTACACTTTATTAAGGTCATAAACCAGCAATAAACAATAAAGCCTATACAACTTGTATTTCTACTTAATCACTGACTGATACAGCTAACATGAGATAAGTGAAAAGTTCCTATGGTTTAAATGAATTCCTAAGACTATGATCTCTTTATCTGGGTATTGATTTTTATTTTTTTTTTCCTTTTTCCTTTCCTTCTTAATCAAGACTTGTAGTGTTGTAAACCTTATAGAACATCTGCCTCACAAAATACATCGTAATAACTTTCTTTTAAAAAAAAGACTAACCCCTTACATCATTTCTGGCGGGGCGCACTCCCGGCAAGGGCTGCGCGCCCCAGGTTCCCCACTGCGGCCCCTGTCACTTCATTTGATATCCCTTATTGACCCACCCATCTCCTTCATATATGGGCATGTCCATAGACCGATCGGGAAAAGTTTTACAATATGAAGAGAGTTGCAAAGTATGTTAAAAACAACCCAAAAACAAAAAAACAAAGCGAAACCAAAAAAACCCGAACCAACCAAAACATTTAATACTGATGAAAAAAAAAATCAAAACCAAAACAAACAAAAAAAACCCCCAAAACAAAAAAACCCAAAATATAGAGGGTGGGAGAGGAGGGCGGAGGGGGGCCCCCCTCCGCCCGTTGGAATGGCGGCAACACACAACGATTTGAGATGGGAGCTGCGGGGGGGAAAGAAAAAAAAGAAACGAGACATCTTTTAAATCAATCCCTGGTTGTAGACAAGTTCTCCGAGACCAGTACCTGGCACCACTCCAACACACAAACAGGGGGGAAGAACAGTCCGTCGGCGAGGGGTGGCGGCGGCGGCGCTTACTCCGCCGACTGGGCGGCGGGTCCCTCCGGACTGCTCTCGGCGGGGGGCTCCTGCCGCGCCGGCGCCGCCTCCGCCGCGGGGGCCGCCTCCTGCTCGCCGCTGCCCGCCTCACTCGTGGCGGGGCCGGCGCCCGCCGCCTCCTCCGCCTTCCCCTCCGCCGCCTGCTGCGGCTGCGGCTGCTCCTCCGCCGCCGCCGGGGCCTCTTCTCCCGCCGCCTTCTCGGGGGCGGCCTCGTCCGATTTGGCCTCCTGCGAGTCCCCCGCCTCCTCCTTCGCCGCCTCGGCGCTGCCGGCGGCGGCCGCGCAGGCCTCCTCGGCGGCGGCCTTGCCCTCCTCGCTGCCCGCCGCCTCGGGGGCCGCCGCCACCTCCTCCTTCCCGCCCTCCGCCGCGCCGGCGGCGCCGCCCTCGCTCTCGGCCCCCTCGCCGGCCTCCTTCTTGTTCTTCTTGAAGGAGAAGCCGCTGAGCTTAAAGGACTTCTTGAAGGAAAAGCGCTTCTTTTTTTTTTTCGGGGTCTCGCTGCTGGACGAGGGGGTCGCGCCCTCCTCAGTCTTGGGGGAGGACTCGCCCTCCGCCGGGGAGGCCGGCTCGGTGCTCTCCGCCTCAGCCACCTCCTTCTCGGAGGCGGGCTCCGACGAGGCCGCCTCCTCCTTGCCCGTCTCCTCCGCGGGCGCGCTGCCGTTGGCCTGCACCTCCTCCTTGCCCGCCTCCGCCGCCGCGGGGGAGGCGTCGCCGTTCACCTTCACGTGGCCGTTCTCCTGCAAGACAGCGACGGGCGTTACCGGCGGCGCCGGGAGGGTGGGGGGACGCGGGCTGCCGCCGCCCTCCCCGCCCAGCGGCCTCTCCTCCGCTTTCCGTTTCTGCGGTTTAAACTCCCGGGCCCCTCCGCTGTCCCTCGCCGCCCGGGAGGGGCCAGGCCGCGGCGGGCGCCCCCAGCGGCGGGCGGGACGCGCGGCGGCCGCCAGAGGGCGCCGCGGCTCCACGGCAGCGGCCGCGGCGCTGCGCACCCCCGCCCCCGGCGCGCCCCGTCCAGCCGCCGCGGCGGCGGCGCGGGGCGGGGAAGGCGAACAAAGCTCGCCCGGCCCAGGCCCCCTGCCCGCCCGCCGCTGCCCCTCTGCGCCCGGACGGTGCGGCCAGGCGCCCCCGCCTCCCCCCCCCGCCCCCCTCCGCGCCGCATTTGCATCTTTCAGGCGCCCGAAGCGCGGCTGCCTGCCCCGGGCGGCAGCTGCGGGGGCGGCGGGGGGTGCCCGCCCGCAATGCCGCCGCTGCGCGGGGCAGCGGGGGCACGGCCAGTCCAGCAGCCGGCTCACGCGTGGGGGGGGGGGGGGAGGGTGTGTCACGAAAAGCCGTGCCCCGGCGGCTGCCGACACCCCGCCGGAGCTGCCGCGGACGGGGCGGACGGCGAGCCCGGCGCTCCCCCCCTAGGGGGCTGCCCGCCGCAGCCGAGCCCCCAGCCCCGAGCCCGGGCGGCTCCGGCCCCCGCTCCTACACCGCCATCCCGCCGCCACGGGAGGCGTTTCGTGCTAGGCACCAAGGGCCTCCGGCAGAAGGCGGTTAAGCGGGCAGAAAAGCCGAGCGGTGTTAAGACCCTTCCGTTTACGAGCCACGGGGAGACCTCGCCGTAATACGCGAGGGATTTAAAAAATAAAAAAAAAAAAAAAGAAAGAAAAAAGAAAAAAAAGAAGCGCCCCCTGCCCCCCCTTCCCCACAGGAAAGATAAAAGGAACACATCATTCAAAGCCGAGCCCGTTTAAAAAAAGAAAGGAAATTATTCCTTTGCCTCCAGTGGCAAAGACAGAAGGATCGACCGTATTCTCTATTGAATGTGCCACCGGGGCATCAAAGGAAGAAGAATTAAACAGGATGCGAAAGAGAGTCCGTCGAAGTTGGCTTAAAAAAAGGAGGAGGTTTAATTTTTTTTTAATTTTTTTTTTTTTACCTGTCCATTCGCCTTGGATGGAGATGCAGCCACTGCTTCCCCAGGTTTCTCGGCGGAGGCTTCGCCCTTTGCAGCGGTCTTGGAGAACTGGGCACCCATGCTGTCTTATTCAACAAAGAAACTCAACAGATCCAAAAGGAGGGGAAACAAAGAGCGTTGGGTTGGTATAAATACTGGGCGACCAGCAGCAGCAGCAACACACACACACACCAGAGGGGAAAAAAAAAAAAAAAGAGAAGAGAGAACAGAACCGATTATAATGCACTCCTTTTTAAAAATTTAAAGTTGAAGAGATCAAAAAGCAGCAGCACAGGAGGGAGGGGAAAAAAAGGGAGGAAAAAGTCGAGCAAAAAAAAAAAAAAGGAGCCCAAGTTTAGTAAAAAGAAGTAATAAAAAATCCCAGATTTGTAGCCGTACTGTAGACAAGGAGAAAATGGAGAAATCTCCCTGGTTGCTAATAAGATGCGGAGTCCAACGCCCAAGTGCACAGATGAATGGGCTTCCCGAGCGGTGACGGCAGCCCTCCGCCCGGCGCCGGCCAATCGCCGCCGCGCCACACAAAGGAGGGCGGGGCCTGGCCGCCCGGCGAACAATGGAGCCGCGATGGCAGCGGTTTGAAATCAGCCCCCGGCCGATAATGAATGTGCCGCTCCGGCGCGGCGCGGGCGGGCGCGCCGAGCTCCGCGCCGGGGAGCGAACAAAACACCCCGATAAAGCGGGGCGGGCGGGCAGGAACAATGCTGCGAGGGGCGTGCGGGTGTGAGTCCGTCCCGGCCCCGCCGCCCGCCCC
Source organism: Phaethon aethereus (assembly GCF_964289735.1). Lineage (NCBI taxonomy): Eukaryota > Metazoa > Chordata > Aves > Phaethontiformes > Phaethontidae > Phaethon > Phaethon aethereus. The sequence goes on along the minus strand of NC_138576.1, from coordinate 54,865,737 downwards.
CACCCGCTGCCGCCGTGAGGGAGCAACAGATAGTGTGTGCGAGGAGCGCGGGGCGGGGGGAGAGGGAAGGAGGGGATTTGCTGCCTTTTTTTTTTTTTTTCTCCCCTTTGCTTTTTTTTTTTCTTTTCTTCCCTGGGTTTAATTGGTCGCGATTGTTAAATCGCCCCCAATTTGGAAGGTATTTGAACCACGTAGATCGGGTTTCGCCAAACGAGATCACGAGTCGAAATTAGTAGGTCTGTAGGCCAGATGTTGCAAACGCTAAAGCAGCGGCGGCAGGAGCCGCTGCCGAAGCAGAAACGGACCCCTCCCCCCATTGCGATATTGGCTTGGAATAAAATATTTTGTGATTACCCTACGGCTCTAATTAATTTCTGTTGTCTGATTATTCCTGATTTGTGTTTTTAAACTATTTTCTGAGGCGGTGACCCATTTCAAGATTACATTTCCACGCACTCAAGCAGTGGGCGAAGCGACGTTATCGGGGAAACATTTTGCGCTTTCCCAAACCCTAGCCCCGACTGTGGATTTACGTTGAATTTAAACCCTCGAATAAGATGTAACCCGAAACTAAGGCATGCGAATTAACGGTGACCCGGAGCGCTGAGCAGCGATGGGGTGGGCGCAATATCACGGATCCGACTGGTTTTCCTTCTCGGGGGAGGGGGCGGCGTGTGCGGGAACCCGCCGACTCCCCGCGCCGTGCGATGCGGGAAGGGCTGGCCCAAAAACCCCCACTTCCCCGACGCCCCCCCCCCTCCTTTTAAGGAGCAGAAACGAACGTCAGAACGATCGTTTCCCAAACTCGGGTAATCTCCTCCAAACGCCTCTTGTTTATAAACAAGAATGTTAAAATTATTCCGATAATGAAGGGCTGCGGAGCGGGGAGGCTCGGCCCAGCCGCCCGGCTTCCCCTCCCGCGGTCACCCGCGGCTGGCGGGGCCGGTGGGCTTTGCGCGGCCGCTGCCGCCTTTCGGCAACACCGGCGAGGGCCGCCAGTTATTTTCAAGCTGGTCGAGGGACTATTTCGTTTCTTGGGGGCTAAAGGGACATTCGGTTGTTTTTTGGGGGGATGGAGCCTCCCCCTCGCGCCCCCCCCCCCCCGCGTCTCACGCACAGCCCCCCCTCCGCCCAGAGCCGCCGCTCCCTTTGTCTCGGCCGCCGCCGCCCGCCCCGCCGAGCCCGGCGCAGCGGCCTCCCGCTCCCCCGCGGGACTGCCCCGCACCCGCGGCCGCCGTCAATTCCCCCGCGCCTCCCGGGGCCGGCGCGGGGGGCGTGAACGCCCACGGCGGGGCGGGGGTGCTGGGGGTGCCGCCGCGCCCCGGGGCTCCCTCGGCGGGGCCGCGCCGCCGGGCCGTTTCCCTGGCGACGGCCGGGGGGCGGTGGGGGCTCCTCGGCGGGGCCGGGAGCGGAGCGGGGCGGGGGCGGCCCTGCCCGCCCGGCCGCCACCTGCGGCCGCCGGCCCCGCCGCCGCGGGGCTGGGCTGGGCTCGGCGGGGCCGGGCGGGGCCGGGGGCGCCGCGGCGGCCGCTGGCGGGGGCCGCCGGGGCATGAGCCGCTCTCCGGGGGTCCTTCGGCCGGCGCTCTCCCTGGGGGTGCGTGGGGGAGCGGTGCACGGCAGAGGGCACCGGCGGCAGAAGGGGATGGAGAGAACTGCGGGGGCTCACCTGGCGGCGTGGCAGAGACGCGACCGTGGGGCACGGACAGCCGGTCTGCTTCCTTCTTCGTGATCCTCCTCCGCTTCCCAAGGGGACTCCACGCGTAGTGTTTCCTCTCCTCCTTTTAATCTGGATATTCAGCAGATGGTGATTTGCTTGTTACCGTTGTTTTGAGGTTTTTTTCTTTTTTGGGGGGGGGTTGGGGTTTTGGGGTTTTTTTTTTTACACTGGTTGGTATAACAGATGACCTGAGAAGACCTGATGGAAGACTTCACGATCAGTATCAAAAATCAAAAGTCATCTGTCCACCTTGCACGGACATATGCAATTTCACCTGCATGGGCATATGCAGTTTTACTTTCCACCGTAGCTACGTCTGAATTTCAGAGTAGTGTCACTGAAAAATTTCACAGAGTGGCTGTGGGAGTTTTGATGGTGTATGCTTTGCATTATACTTTTGATATGTTTTTCAACTATTTCAATGTTTTACAACTTTAAAAGAAAAAAAAGAAAAAAGAAAAAACCTTGACTGATGTTATTCTAGATGCTTAGTTCCACAAGTTCTTCTGTAGAGTCTCTGGACAAGCAGGAAATCTGGAATATATGTATGCTGCCTCTGTCAGTTCTAGTTGCACTAGAACCTGGACAGCTATCTCTGCTTTCTAGCCCAAACCCTTGAACATGAGGCGCAAACACAAGATTTAACCTCTTGACTGACCTCTTGAGCCCAGTAGTTACCAGGCTGCTCCTTGTCACACCACACCTTTAAGCGCCAAGCAAACAGATACGCTGGAGGGGATATTCGTCTTTCTTAAACTTGCACTTTACTCAAGTTCCTGATCTTTTCATCTCCTTCTAAGGGGGGGAAAAAGAAAGAAAAGAAAGAAAGAAAGAAAAGGAAGGGGGGGGGGAGAGAGAAAGAGAGAGAGCAAAAGAAAGAGAAAGGAAGAAAGAATGAACGAACAAACGAACCCAAAACAATCTTTGATTGGTATATTGCAGCAGCATTAATCCACACAAAGAGATGTTGCAGGGTTTCTTTGGCAGGGACAGGGATGTATCAGTCTAAAGGTGCTTGTGTGTAGGCTGCTGGACATTTAGTGCCTGGAGAAAGTGGTACCACTGTCAGTGTATTTGTGTTAGGGCTTTTACCACAACAGCTGTGTCAGCAAAAAACCATATCACCCCCCCCCATGTGACATGGGTGATGATATTTCTAGGAACATGACAGCCATTACTGAGAGACAGCTCTGAGGAGCCCAAAAATGAAGAAGAAGAGACAGGACTGAGGAGCTGTTCTCAGAGGGGCGGCAGGATTCACCTCCCCTGGCTCCACCAAAGGTTAAGGGCCCCGCCACAGCCTATTTCCTGGTTTCTAATTGTGTGTTGCACACCACAGGTGACATCGTCTTTTTGCAGTACTTCTAAAATATGAATCCTCTCAGCACGTTTTGCCCCAGATTATTTTCATCCTCTACCTTTTGGGAAGGGGGAAGACTGAGGTGTGGACTGATGGAATGGTTTGTACAGCGCTGCCCAGCAAATCAGCGTCACAGCTGATGCTCGAGCTGTGACTTCATGATCATTAATACCAAATCTGCTTTGCAGCTATGACTTTGGGCACAAATGCAAACCCTTCTGTCAAGCTAGCCAGGTATAAGCATGTTATATAGTGCTTATGGCAACTTTACACTGACCTTCTGTGAGAAGTTAGAAAAAAGCCTCCAACTTTCAGCCCAAGAGCAGCCGAGGTAAAGTTGCCCCTGCAAAGTGTTTGCCCGCATTTGAAACAACAGCTGAATGCCATGCCACGCGCTGGGTTATGTGGCTACGGAAATCCTGACCTTACATCAGGTCCTCCGAAGCTGCCATTTGCTGTCTCATGAAAGCATGGTTTCCCACTCCTGCAACCACTGCTCAACCTCCCATCTCACTAATACCCTGCTTTTGTTTTTTTTTCCCCCAATCTTGTTTAAACATTCCTTTTCATCCATTCCTGCGAGGCAGTAAATGAAATGTTACTTTCATTTGATGAGGAAAAGGAGAAAGTGGGCTAAATAACAGCTCTCTGCCCGTATGGCAGCTGCTCTCCGGAGTCCCAGGAAAACCCATCAGCGACATTCACCCTTGGCTAAGGTAAAAGCACAATCATGAACAGATTTTAACTCCTGTTAAATTTTGAAACTTTTAAAAACATGTCCTAACTTGCCATGTGTAGACGGGACACAAATGTATTTTAACACGTTTGCTGGCAAATGCACTAAAATGCAACACACCCTGTCAACAGTGAGAATTTGAAAACATGTTAATTAAAAGTTTTCACTGACACTTTTTTTTTTTTTAATACACCTTTATCCTCGTCCAGACAAGCCTTTAAAGAAAGTGAATCTAAGAGCGGTTTTGGGAGCTGGAATCCAGTGTTTACAGAAATCCTGAAACAGCGTGTGCTTTCTGGTGTTCCCGTTGTGCCTCTCCCCTCGGCTATCTGAACTCTGAGAAGGCACTAGGAAGCCTCCTTGTGTCCTGGGGTGCATGGAGACCTTTCCTCTGTCCAGGGAGGCCAGCAAGCAAAATAAAAAAAATTATAATCAAAGTTTACACCAAGAGATAATGTTCCCTATATGCCAATCTACCCCAAAGCCCTTTCTTCTCTTGTCATTATGGAGAAACAGTGTAACACATGCATAGGAAAGAAAAAATCTTGCTTTCCCAGGAACTTTCAGGCTGGGACAGTAAGGGAATTTTGTTCTTTTTTTAATCTGTATATACCTTCTGATAACGAGAGAACAGGAAAATATGATCTGAAAAATGTTAAAAGTTTCAAGCTCTAAAACTAAGTTCAGATTTGTGGAATAGTTGCATTTTTTCTAGTTTCTGATAAATGAGTATTTCATGATGTCCTAATCAGTGCTGAGATTTCTTACTGACCCATCACTTCAGTTTCTTCAAGCTTTACCCAGTTTACAGTTTGGTGCAATGCTATTGAAAGCTTTTAACCTTTATGTCACTCACAACCATTACAAGCCCTTTACTAATATTTGCCAAGCTTTTATTAAGTGAATACATTCAACAATGTTTGTTAAATAGGATCCAGACTGCTTGAATGTCCGGTGTGCTGGGAAACTGAAAACTTGACAGAGCTTATACATTCTAAAAGTATCATACAGTTTGTCTTTCCCATAGCTAATAAAAAAAGAAAATCTGTCAACCAACCAGATAACGAGCCTCCAGTAATGAGAGAAAAAAAAAAAAAACCCATAAACTAAAATCAAGAATAAGAAAAACCAACAACAAACCCAACCCAAAACAAACAAAAATTCCTTAGATCATACAAAAGCAAAAACAGCCCAGTAAAGCTCAAGCCCCTCCCTTAAGAGCAATCATAGCAAGAAACAACAACTTACAGGGAAGGTGCGAATATACCATTAAATGACTGGTCCCTGCTATATGCTGATTCTGCTTTAAAGAACTGCATTTCACCAGCAGAAAAGGGGCCTTGGGGCTCCATTGCAATGAGCAACGTGTGGACAAAAAGCATGGAGATGGTAGCCCTGCAGTAAGGAGTTGTAAACATTTTACATCTGTCAGCTCTAAGGATAATTAACGGCTCCGACAGTAGCTCCCCAGCGGTTTTGCCCGGGCTGAGGCGAGGCAGCGGCTGTCCTCTGCTCCCTTCGTTCCTGTGCTCCGGCCCTACGGCTCCGCTCCCTCCGTTGCGCCTGCCCTGGCTTTCCTCTGACCTCCCGATAAGGCGTTTCAGAGAGTTAAACCAGCAGAAAGCTATTCTCTCTTCCCCCCACCCCTCCTTTTTGAGGGGGGAAGGGTAGTTTCCTGCCGGTTTAGCTTCTGTAACTCGTGGTGTGGCCAGGCAAGCGGCAGCGATGACAAGTAGGTGATAACCTGGTTCGGCGTCGAGCCGAGCTGTAGCTCCAGTGGCATTTGCTTCAACGCCACCGCTGCCTCACGCAACCCCCTTCTCTGCAACTTCTGCTCCTTTCCATTTTCACGCTCCTTCAGTGGTGCTGGGAGGACTGATCTGAGTGAAAAATGCCTAATACACAGGTATTCATTAGGACGGCATTGACAGGTGATGCTTCATCATGGGTTGTTTTTTTTTTTTGAAAGACCATGCGTGCTTCAATGGTGAGTGCTTTTGTGTCATGTGGCTACAGCGTTTTTGAGGAACAAGCCAGCCTGGCTTTGATGAACTTCAGCTAGACTGGAGACACACACACACTTGCGTAAGGGTGGGACCGTGCGCCATTACGCAAAAAAGCGTCACAAGGTGTGAAATGAAACTGATGGCCCCAGCTAAACAGAAAGCCATCTAAAATAGGAAATAGGAAGCATTTGTGCTTGTCTCAGAGTCTTGGATTACTCGTATTTGGTTGCTGTGAATTGAAACTGATTTAGGGCTAAAATGAAGCAAGAGGAGGGCTCGGGGTTGTGGACTTAAAAATCACAGAATCAGAGAGTCACAGGGTCACAGAATCACTAAGGTTGGAAAGGACCTTCAAGATCATCGAGTCCAACCATTAATCCAGTGCCACCATGATCCCTAAACCATGTCCTGAAGCGCCACATCCACATGTTTTTTGAACACTTCCAGAGATGGCGACTCCCTGACCACCTCCCTGGGCAGCCTGTTCCAATGCTTGACCACCCTCTCAGTGAATTTTTCCTACTACCCAATCGAAACCTCCCCTGGCACAACTTGAGGCCATTTCCTCTCGTCCTATCGCTTCTCTTGGGAGAAGAGACCAACACCCTCGTCACCACAACCCCCTTTCAGGTAGTTGTAGAGAGCGATAAGGTCTCCCCTCAGCCGCCTCTTCTCCAGACTAAACAACCCCAGTTCCCTCAGCCGTTCCTCATAAGACTTGTGCTCCAGACCCCTCACCAGCTTCGTTGCCCTTCTCTGGACACGCTCCAGCACCTCAACATCCTTCTTGTAGTGAGGGGCCCACCACTGAACACAGGATTCAAGGTGCGGCCTCACCACTGCCGAGTACCGGGGCACGATCACTTCCCTAAAGAACCTCCATGTCAAGTGCCCAGGCTCTCCCCAGGGCTCGAGCTGCGAGGAGAAAGCCAAGTGCCAAAGTCTGTAATTTGCCCGGCTGGCAGGTAGAGGCTGGTACCCCGAGTCTGGTTTTCTGATTCTCTGTGCCTAAACAAATACATTGTAGCTGCAAGGTGCAAAAGGCTAAGCCAGTACAAGTTTCTGTTATTATTATTATTATTGTTATTGTTAATATTATTACTATTATTATTCTACGTAGCTCAGGAAGACTGTTTGCTTCAGGTAGATGGAATAAACACTACGTAGCGCATCCCAGTCAACTTGGCAGAAATGTGTGTGCCTTGCGTGTCCTAGTAGGGCACAGATTTGATATGAGTGGTCACATAAGCCCCGGCTGCACAGAAAGACACCTAAAATAGGAAATAGGAAGCGTTTGTGCCCATCTCAGAGGCTTGGATTCCTTATATCTGCTCATAGGGAAGCATATCCCTCCGCTCGGGAGCCAGTGCTCTTTCCCGCCGTGAGGGGCTTCAGCCCCTTTGAAAGCTTAAGAGGCAGTCCCCTTTCGTCCAGCAGCTCAGGGATGGGGCTCAGGAAACAGGTTTAACTCCCACCTAAGAAAGTTTGAATCCCTTCATTTACCTCCCCCTGCTTTTCCCATGAAATTCTGGGGTGAGGGAGTGTGAGCACAAATGTTTCCATTTTCTCTTACTGAAGCTGTTCAGCAAACGAATTAAGAGCAGCTCCTTGGCATGGAGAACTGCACAGTAATTGCTCCAAAAAATGAGCATGATTCTGCAGTCTAATTGTTTAGCGTGCTTGCCGGGGAGCGGGCGACAGCTTTCCTCGGATCCTTGCTCCACCAAAAATGCTGCTGTTTCCTGGTGTCTAGCTCTTGGAGCAAGCAAGGGCTGGCACCCAGAGCCCAGCGTCAGCAGTCTGACCCAGTGACTACAACACACGGTCGTGATCCCTTTTTATCTCGTTCTTCAGCCCTCAGATAACCTTTTCTTTGCGAAGTGGAACAAACAGAGCAGAGGGACCGGTAACACCCCGGCACCGCTGTGCGTCCAGCTAGGCAGGCCAGCTGCGCAGCTTACGCCAGGGGCGAGAGAGGATTGCGTGTCATGGCCCCCTCCTTACCGCGTGACAGGACCTCCTTCACGCACAAGGTGGGTCAACGCCCATGTGAGCATTGATTGCTCTGGACATCACATGCACAGAGACCTCTGTGTGTCTCCAGGGAAGGCCCTTGGGGACCTGCTTCTGGAACGATGTGAAGAAAGAGGACAACTGAGGTGAAACACTGTCCATTGGTTGGGCACCTCTGGTAGCACCTCTAGCTCTTTTCTTTCTCTCTGTTGGCATTGTGAAAACTGTGATAGATCACACCTTCGAGCTAGGCTTACTGGGTCCAGTCTGACAAATTCAGCAACAGAGTGATGGTTTTAAATTCTCAGTTTGTACTGAGAGATGTACATGACAGATGTACTTTTGTAAATCTAGCTGCAGTTTTTAACCCCTCAGCAGAAAGACAGGTTCTTTGTCACTTCATATTAGATACGTCAGGCTTTCCCTCTTCTTTTTTTTTATTGGTACAGTGAAAGAATGAATCATACTATTAAGAATATCATTCCAGTATCATATGCCCATCACAATTTTTTTTTGCTTACATTATGTCTAAATATTTTCATATGAAAAAGTTTTTATTCTACGTGCATTTTGTCTTTTAGCACCTTGCTTTTCATGGTGACCTGATGCAAGAGGATTAAGGTCATACCCAGTTCTGCAAACCCCTAGAAGAGTCCACCTTACTTACACAGTGAGTCCAGTTGCCATTAAGAATATAGATATGTAGGATGAGAGCCACCAATTTAAGTTTACTAGGTAACAGAAATTACTGTCTGCACATTGAGGGGATTGATTCAACCTCTTAGCGTAAGAAATGGGTGATGAAGGTCTTTTTTTTTTTAGCAGCATCTTTAGAAGTTTGCTGTATATATGTTCCTGCAGCCACATGCTGATTTTTGAATACGTAGTGACTGGGACAACTCAGAGGTCATTTCTGTAGCCAGTAGTGCAAGCAACCACAGCTGTGAGGCTCAAAGGCTGCAGGCCAGTAAATTAATGTTTTTTAAAACATATGGGTTAACAATTACAAGTTAAGCTGTTTGATTTAGAATGACACATATGCATAACGCAAGAGACAGGAGGGGTTATTGGTGAAATAAGTCATTTAAGACGGGGGTATTTGTGCCCATATTCCTGCCCCGTGGCAGACTGCCTATGTGATTGGGGTAAGTCTTTGTAGGTATACCTGCCCTGCAGACCAGGGTGCTGGGTTGGGACACTAGCTGTAGTACCTCTTGTTGTGGATATTGGAAGCAAACATGGAGATAAGCATAGATGAATTGACTCTACATCTTGGTGAAGAAAATTTTTCTGCCTCGAACTCTCTGTGTTTGTGTTGCCGAACACACTGTGTAACCAAGCTGCTACCAAGCTACTGTCAAGCAAAGGCAGCAGGAGAGCTGCATGGATGAACAAGAAGCTCCTGACTAAATTCAAACAAAAAAAGAAAGCACGCAAGAGGCAGAAGCAGGTCACCCAGGACCAATATAGATAGAGTGTGCAGGGATGGGGTTAGGAAAGTCAAAGCCCACCTGTAACTGAATCTAGTGAGGGATGAGAAGGGTTTCTACATGTACATCAGCAGCAAAAGAAAGGCTAGGGAAAACGTGGGCCTGCTGCTTAATGGGGCAGGGGCCCCCGTGACAAAGGATACAGAAGAGGCCAAGCTACTGAAACCCTTCTTCACCTCAGTCTTTGCTGGTAAGACCAGCCTTCAGGAACACCAGGCCTCTGAGACCAGAGGGAAAGTCGGGAGCAAGGAAGACTTACCCTTGGTGGAGGAGGACCTCGTTGAAAGGAACATTTAAACAAACTCAGTGTGTACAAGCCCATGGGATCTCATGGGATGTACACAAAGAGTTCAGGGAACTGCCTGATGTCACTGCAAGGATACTCTTGGCTATCTTTGAAAGGCTGTGGTGATTGGGGCGGGATCCTGAGGACTGGAAGGAAGCAAATGTCACTCTTACCACCAAGAAGGTGCTTTCAGTGAATGGGGCATACAAATGCCTTCCCACACATTTATAGGAAAGGGAAACTTAACAGTCTTTTTTCCCCTGTACAGTACAAATTACATTAAAGTGTGAGAAAACAGTATCTGTAATAATGTTCTTGAAACTAGGTCCTAGGAAGCTGAGAAAATCACAGGTTTAATGTAAACCCCTACCTTTGTAAGTTCCCATGCCTTCTATGATACTATGTTAGAGTCTATACAGGGCAGATGAAGTTGTGTGCTAGTAATTTTTGTTTATTCCTTTTAAATCATACTCTCTCACACTTTAGTGAGGTCTCCCATTTCCCCCCCGCGCAGCTATAAAAGGCTGGCTTCAGTCTGTTTAGGCTCCAGCTACGCACGCGGTCTTTTATTGACAAAAGCAGATGGCGATTTCCCCTGCAATCCGCTTCCTTCTCGCTGGCTGGCATGTCAAACACGGAGAGCGTACTGGAGGACACGCTGTCATACCACGCCAGCCCCAAAGCCCTCCCTTCCCTGGGAGAGCCCAGGACCTGCCTGCCCATAAGGGATCTGAATTACTGGAAACTATTTCACATTTGGCTTAGAGCTATTTTGACAGTCTTCAGCTGTATCCTTTATTTCTTCCTTCTTAGCATGTAAATGTCCTTTTTATAGCAGCTATTCTTACAGAATTTATAGTTCTCTTTTTCTTAAAGCTTCTCATTCTCACTTCCTCATTTTTATTTAAGTCAGTCCCTTTTCATCTCCTGGGCACACCATGCTATGCAAAGTGCATACGTTCCGGCAGTGAAATCTTCTGTGTTCCTCAAATTACCTCATGATGCTGGCCTCTATTACCCAGTTTTTAATCTTCAAAGTGGCAATTATGTCCTTTTTGCCATACTGCCTCTCACACTTATGAAGAGCTCCACAGAATGTGTTATTATCTTCCTGCATACGCTTCTTTAAAACACTCCTTTGCTATTACACCTACCAGTGCAGGACAATGACTGGTTACTCTGTTGATTTCCAGTTTTTCCCTCGGATTTATTAGTAGTTATTTGGAGTCTGGAATTTCTGTGGGATCAGGCCTAAGTTTGTGGGCTGGCATTGCATTATCAGTTAGCACAAGGACAGAAATTGTGCACATTTAAGCCTTTGAGGTGCTTTAATCTTGGCAGTCCCTGAACAGAGTTCCCCTTTCTGCATCTTAGCATTGCTAGGGAAGATGTGCAGCTCACTTGGTGTGTGGGCATAAAGCCTGTAAAGAGCTTTGGAACACAGCAAATGCAAGGAACAATTTATCTTTCATTCTTAGAGCCCCATACATCATGGGCACTTTAATTTCTTTTTCTTTACCTCTGTCAGGATTTTTAGATTGCTTTTCATATAGCTATGTTCAGCACTATTTCTTTCAGAAACATTTCCATTTAAATTTTCATTCATGTACAAAGAAGAATTTCTGAAGTGGACTAATAGAGCATCTGACTCATTTAAATGCTTATAAGTTTAATATTGCATTCACATTACTGAAAAATACTGAAAACTTTTTCTTTAAATATTAATTTTATGAAACATTTATAATGACGGGAACTTTTTGTATTCTTCAGCACTGTGAAGTCTGTGCATACAATAGCGTTTGGGTGGAAAGCCTGTGAGAAGTGAGCATGAAGCACCTCCACACTTGTCAGGGCAGGAAAAATTCAAGCCAAAGATGATGGGAAAGCCACAGTTGTCACTGGATGTGCAGTTGGATTTTCAGTGCCCAAAGAAAACAGGTAATATCATGCTGTTTGCCATCCCCTTCCAGGCTCTGCACATTTGCAGCAAAGGGAAAGTTCTACAGACTGCAACTTCTGTGGAGGTGACAAACAGAAACTCACATTCAGGTAGATTCAAAATGGAGGTGCACCTGACTTAAGCAGGCAAACTGAGAACATTCAGCCTGCAAAGTCCCTTCTTTATGGAAAACACAATCTGAGTCTTCACTGATACCGATACTAAAAATGTCTCAAGGTATAAATACATATTAGAGTGCTATCAAACTTTTAGAGCAAGGAATCAGTGGACTTCTGGGAGATCTGGGTAAGGACAATTTCTTTCTTCTTTACGAGCTCATCACTCCCCAGATGGAGCAGAGACCAGTCCTTGAAAGGCTTTCATGTCTCACCTCTCATACCTCGCACCTCATACATAACCTCTTTCTGGAGGGTAGGGCACAGGGCGACTCCTGCCCTCCTTCTACCAGGGTGCAGGACACTGTTTCCAGCACAAACCCTTCTTCTTCTACTCCCCCTTAGCTTCTTCTTGGGACCTACAGGTCCACAAGTGACCTACACATGCAGAAGCTCTACTGTGCTTTGCCACTTGCTTGAGGAGAAAGAGGAGCATGGCTGATGGGGTGAAGAAAGCACCAGGAGCTGAGGTGGGTTTGGCTGGACCTGGCCAGTGGAGCAGAGGGGCAGGGCATTCCTGCCTCAGACACTCAGCTCTGCAGGAGTGTCAGCAAGCTGTAATGTCATCATCCTTTGTCACTGTCCTCATCAAGCACAGCTCTCCTGCCTCACACCATGCTGCTCATCGTCCCAGGAAAGGAAGCTTTCTCTGCTCTCTACTGTCAGGCTGTGCTTCGAAGCAGGTAATTGTATCTCGAAAAGGCAGTGTGCAAGATTAGAAGAAGCCAGGCTGTCTGGAAGGTTTCAGAGGGGAGCGATGGGCACCACAGCACCCGAGATGGGGAAATGATTGCATTATCTAGCTGTTTCTCCTCAGAGATACAAACTGCATCTAGGTACCCAGCCAACAAAAGGGTGAAAAGAGGAGGAGGGCTGACCACACCTTCCTCCAAGTTGTTGGTTCCTGTTATCTTTTCCTGCTGAGTCAAGGTGAGAAACACAATTTCTGTTTGCCTGGGTGTTGATACAGACTGGTGATACAAGGCCGTGCTGTCCAGCCCATTGCTAGGGTTGGAGAAGTGCTTGGGACAGGGCATTTCTATCACTCTGTAGGAAATGCACATCTCAGGGGTGGGTCAGGTCCCCCACCGAGGGGTTTCTAGCAGTACTGTTCAGAAACCCTGGCCAGCGGGACACCAGCTCACCGCCCGGCGGGCAGCCCTGTGCCCATGGGTGGGAAAGCAGGGCTCATCAAGTAAATTGTTCGTGGAGTACAAGGTCCCCGAGCCTCAGAACAAAAAGTGAGCTTCTCACAACCTGTATCTTTGGATGTACCATAATGGATCATCATGTAGTGAGTTGCTTCCCTTCTGATGTCTCAAAACGAGGTTCGGGGCAAATCACCTTGCTTCTTTCTCTTCCTCAAACCTTCATGAGTGGCCCCACAGAGATATCACCAACTTTGACAAGGGAATGAAGAAAATGTGGTGGCTTTATTTTTATATCTATATTTATTTTATTTCTGGTTTGAGTTACTTGAAAGTCTCTTTATATAAAAATACTTTGCAATGTCATTTTTTTCCTCGGGCGGAATTCACCTCCAGCTCTGCAGAAATGCTGTACAAATGTTATACTTTCACAGTTGTACTTGAGCAGTTGTCAGAGTCTTCAGAAAGGGTAACAGAATATAAACTAATAGAAGCATTCAGAACTGGTATTTCTTAATTTTATTTTTCATAACTGATGATAGATTATGGGTTCAATTAGATCCCATATGGAGGAAGTCTTTCAAACACAATGTTTTTCCCCTTGAGTTTTGTATTTCAGAACCCAGATCTGTATATACCTACATCTACATATGGGTATATCTGTTATGCATTGACTCACTACTCCATTCACCATACACAACCCTTTAAAAGTATCATAAACTTGGTACAGTTAAACAGAGATAAGAGCAACTCAAGTTCTGGTTTTAATTGTGCTTTACTCGGCATGTGTGTTTACATATGTCAGCTGTAGATGAGAATTTTGAAAGGCAGCCTTGGTAAAATCAGTACACATGTTAAGTTAATCTTGTACTTCATTAATGAAGACGTGGTTTGGCATTTACTAGGTTTTAACCACCGAAACAGCAGTTGTATAGGATTAGGAGAAAATACGAAAGGTAAAGTGTTGCACTACTCAAATCACTATATTTGCATGCTTCTGAAACAGAAAAGCAAGCCAGCTCTGGTTTCCAAAGGCCTTATTGAAAACCTTATTGATGGCTGCACTTGCTGGTTGCACTGTGATTTTTTTATCTGTATTAATGTTAGGCAGATACATATTGTTCTCTTTCAAGCAGCTTTCACAGGGTTAGTAACCAAAGTGCTTTGTTTTCTCACTAATTTTAGTGATAATTGATAGCAAAGAGTACATGGAAATTATAGAAATTTGCTTTTCTGAGAACTGTTTTGTAACTAGGTCTAACAGCCCTGTAGAAAATCGACCGTCCCCCTATGTTAGTCTCCCTACCTTGTTGCAAATATTATTAATAATAATCATGTTTATTAGAGTAGCAGGGCCAACAAAGTAAGGCTTTTCAGGGTGGTAGTCAAATGCTGAGTAGTGGGTAGCTCCCCTCAAGCCCAAGGTTTACAGTTAGACCAGACAAACACAGGAATGGGAAGAGAGCATGGCTGCACAAGCAGAAACGACCACAAAGACGTTCTCCTTTTCAGGGGCGGGAAAGGAGCCGCTTGTCAGGGAGAAGGACACCTCAGGGGAATGGAGAAGCATCGGGGGACAGGCTGGGAGGACCCAGGGAGAGGATGAAGTGCTGTGTGAAGCTGGGGTGAAGATCAACAAGGACCAGAGCACAGAGTAAAATGGGATCAACTAGGACCGACTGGCACAGAGCAGACAAAAACTTCAGGAAAACCTCTGAAGGTACAAACATCCAGCACTTCCCACTTCAGCTCCCATTATTCCTGCTAGCTGGCAGCTGCCTTCCTCCTCCTTTGCAGTCCTTCCCCAAAGCCATATGGAAGTAGGATTAAGGTGGGTGGAAAGCACCACCTTTCTCCTCGTAACCTCAAAGCTGGGGGATCTCCTCCGAACAGCTCGGTGCCTGGCATTACTGCCACCATCTGTTAACCGCTCCTCTTCTGTATTACTGCCATGGTGGTGTTCAACGGCCTCAGACAAGGTGCAGACAAGGTCCGCTGCCTGCAAATGTAGTAGTAGGCAGCTGGGAGAGGTTGCTGTATCGTACTGATGGATGGGACACAGAAAACATCCTCGGTCTCTTTTTGTGCACAGGAAACAAATGGGTTAAATGATTTCCCTGAGGTCAAACAAAATGTCAGCAGAGAGGGGAGAACAAAGCTTACTTTTCCTGAGCCTAGTGCTATACTTCAAATCTCTGCAGCTCTGGTACAGACAAAAGGGAACTTAAGGAAAGAGGAAAAAGGATTAGTGAAGACGGGGCATACTGGCTCCCGACTGCTCATACAAAGTGCCTTAATCAAAGCTAAGCTTTTACACAGCAACACTGCAAATGGTGCAGAATTCGCATCTGAAATGAAAATACTGGCAGAAGTCTGGGACTATATTTTATGTTCTGTTTTTAGTGTCTGTATCACTGTATCTGTGCGCCTCATGATCATCAGCAGATTTTATCCTCACAAAATCATAGTGACGAAGAAAAGTTTTATCCTCATCTTTGGAAGGTAGAATATAGCAGACAACTGATGAAATATGTTACCTTGTGGTCCCTAGGAAGACTGAGGCTGGGTTCAGCTGTAGAGCAAAAGCTTTATAAGTTTCAATCTATATTCCTAAATCCTTGAAATCACCTTTTCTAAATTGGATTTTTATGACTCTGAAGTCTACTGCACATTCTGTGTTTATATTGCTCTCTGAGAGAGACGCGCGGCTCCTTCTCTCTTGCTTAGTCTTGCTTGGGGAGTTTGTTGGGAGCCTTTTCAACAGAATTACAAGGAAAAGCGAAGGCCTTCTGCAGGGGTAGGGAGGCTGAAGCTGAAGGAATGATTTCATTTGCTCACCAACCTCAGGACTATTTGACCATATGAGTAGCCTTCAGAGCAAGGAGCTGGAGGAATGCACATTTCATGCTGAAGGAATGAGTATTGGGGAGATTGCAAGAAGCAGCTTCTTAAACTCTTCCTCTGGGCAATGGATCTGATGGGAGGTGGACATGATTGCTCCTGATGACACCCCTGTCACCCCTTGAGCATTGCTCCTGAGCAATGCCCCAGACATCATCATGTCATAGTCTCTCGGTGGCTCTTGCAATTGTCCTTGGGAACCTGTGGATCAAGGGACTGATCCTGGAATCTCTTCCGCAATCCTCTCACAGCTCATTTGGAAGAAATTTCAAGCCTCTGCCATAGATTCACCTTGCCATTCATCCCAAGAAAGCATTTTAGGATTCATTGTCTGTATTGGAATGTACTGATCGTTATATGCTCTCAAGATCTTCCTTATTGTTGGCTTTTCCTCTCATACTGAGTCATAAAAGAGATATTCAGTTTGCCCCTGCCTGTCCCCCACTCCCTGCTTCAAGAACAAAGCAAATCACTACATACGGCTCCTGTTGCTTATGAATACAGTTTTCCTGAGGCATTAATCAGCACGACATTTCAAGGCTCAGGTCCGCTTTTCCCAAGTCAGGGCTCAGAACCCCAAACGAAGTCTAGGTGGTTACTAATGCATCCATTAACCTGAAAGAAGTTCACGTCCCTTCTACATCTATTCTTATACCTACTTTGCAAAAACTGATAGATCTGTAAAAGAGGTCTTGCAGCTGTTACTCATTTGGGCATTACAGGCTTAGATGCCAGCAGAAATCTGTGATAATCTGGAAAGATCCAGATGGGTATTGTATGGACATTAAATACGCCAATTATTTGTATTTCCTTACTAACACTTCAAGCATTGTCTGTAGGTCTGAACTTCAGTTGTTAATTGCTCGATGACCATGTAGACAAGTATACATTGTGTTTACTGCCACATTGGAAAGAGCTCATCATGTTAAACACTGCAAATCTGTCTGCCTTATCACTGCAGGATCATGTTGTGTCCTGTTAGCTGGTATCACAACAGTGGCTTTGTTTGTGTGATGCTAGACTTGAGTGTACAACATAATGAATACTCTCTTACAGCTAGTTTACACAAAGATTGTTGCCATTTTTCACAATGAGTTTTTTTAAACATATGCCTGTATATGAACAGTCAATATAACCTAGAAGAACCTGAAACTCCCATCTGAATGATGTCTTTGATTCTCATATCCAGGATTTTTTTCTAAGATACGTTATCAAAAAAAGTGTTCTCTTGTTCTTTTTTTTCCCCCTATAATTGGAGGAGAAAGTTTGTACACTAGATAATCTAATTTTCTTCTGCTTAGTGCTTAAATCTACTAGACATTATAACTTTTAAATTTTTATTTTCACCTAGTTTTTCTCTAAAGAGCCTACCAGATTGTCTGTCACATTTCTTTTATCTTCTGTTTCGTAAAGCACTATCCACCATGTTATATTATTTCGATTTTTGCTCTGTTATCATTGGTCTGTGTGATCCCTGGCAAGAGAATAAACACGGTAGGTTCTCAGATATTTGGTTCCATCACCAGAGGAGAAAGGCTTTGGTATTAGTTTCTTTTCAGGGTCACAGCATCATACATAGAAATGAGAGCATCTAATCACAACTATCTTCTCCTCTCAGAACAGTAGCTACCTTCAAATAGCATCTATTCACAACCTTTTCTGCCATTATAATTGGTGTAGTACAGTCAAGTATAATCAGTATTGTTACCACAGAAAGGAACACATAATAATACATTTATGTCTCTGTACTCAGGAATAAAAATGTATAGAGGGAAAGCCATAAAGAGGTCATGCCAGTGCTTGAATATACCAGCTGCAAAGCAAATGAGCTGGGGAGAGTCAATGTCTACACTCAGAGTTTTGAGGCTCTAGTTGTGGCAGCATTCACAGAAGCTGCTTTACAGATTAGGGAATTATTTTCAATTAGGCTGTTGTTTTCAGCACCATCTAACCCTGCTAACCTTGGGGTTAGACAACACAAAATGGTGAGCCTGTATAAGCCTTGCCTGAATTTAATTTCTACCTCTTTGTGCCCGTGGTGGAGCTGCAATAGAGCTATGAAGAGTCCTGAGGAAGAAAAAAGACTAATACATCCAGGACAAACAAGAAATACAAACCACCATTTCTTATGGACATATTGTGCATAATCCTGCAGCATAGCTGCAATTAGCAGCTACTATACTTGAATAGAGGTAACTGCAGACTTTGGCAAGAATTATTTTTCATTTGAAAATGAAAGTATGAAACCAAAATTTTTCCCAAGAACTTACTGTTTTTTACTTCAGAGGGAGAAACTTTCCAGTTCAGGATGAAATTTATGGTTAGAATGAAAGTGAGAGAAAGAGGATGAGGATGGAAATTTATATTGTTTGGGATGACCCTGTGGTACCAACCAAGGCATATTTTTGTCAGAGGAGAACCTCACCCTCTGTAGCCTGCAGCATCATAACTTAGATACTTATCTCAGCACTGGAAGATTAGATTTCAGCATGCCAAGCTATTGTGGGGAGCCTTATTCTTTCTCTCAGTCTTTCCATTTGTATATATACCACTTCATAATTAATTTTGGGTTTATAGGTAGAAAAAGACAAATAATTGAAATCTAAAAAAAGTGTAACAGAAGGTAAAACTTTTATCAGTCTGAATAGCAATGATAAATCAATGCTCAGTATTTATTTAAAATATGCACAAAACTGCTATCATTAGTGCTCTGTGAATAGTCAGCATTTGTCAAACTCAATTCACTGTGCACCAATACCTTCTAAAACTGTCTTTTCCATTGTATAGGCTGTTCCTCAATATGCTGTCCTTCATCTGTTTTCTTAACATTTTCTCATGAGTTTTTTACTGTTGCTGTCACTAGTTCATGTCTTTTGCTCGTACCCATGGTAGGAAGCAGGTATCATCAAGCAGGTCTGCTGAGAGAAGATGAGATGGCCAGAGGATTGTAGTCTCATAGGAAAAGCCTTGAGGAAATTGATAAATAAATCCCTGCTTTCTCATTAGCTCTTCGCTGCTAGCCTAGGGATCAAGTGAGATTTTGATATCTGGCAGAAATAAAACCAGTTCCACACAGCCCAGCCCATCATCATTGTATCTTTTAGAAGATGCATCCTAAAAGATTACAGTCAACTACTGTGTGGGTTTTCTTCTCCCCTCTTCCCTAAGGGGCAAGCATACTTTGGACTGCAATAGACGTGCCAAAGATCTAGTCCGTAAAATGAATACTTTCTAGGAGGTGAATTTTTACCATGCTAGAAAACCACTTAACTGGAACAAAAAGAGTTTAACTAAAACTCCTAAGCATAAAGTAGGAACAACACCATCATGCAAAGTCAAGTGAAAATGCTGACAGCTGACTGTAGTCTTCCCTTACTTCTTCTCTTGCTAAAGCTGAACTAGCAATCACCATGGAGTTCTTTTCTTGCCAAAAAAAGTCTGATGAAGATGAAACTTCAGATACACTGAAGACACTGTGAGAGGATACTGAAATATGGCTGTGGGTGGAGATGTCTGAGAGGATGTGTGACCATGCAGACAATCTTTACATGTTAAAAAAAAATGTAGTTAAAAAGATAAATATTACTACAAACTTAAAAAAAAAAAAAAAAAGGTGCAAGAATGCTCTCAAGCCCCTGGCAGCCAAAAAGACAGGAAATGTTTATGCATATATGGGTCTATGTATTTAAAAAATAATAAAATGTTGCCCTCTGAGGATGACAGCTTAGACGTAAACTGCAATAGGAGTTGTGATGTGATTAAATAAGAGTGTATACCTCTGGGGATAATAAAAAACCGATGCCCTTAAACATTGTGCAAGCTTTAATGTCAGTGTCTGTCCTGGACAGCATCCTAGGAAGCTATCCAGATGTAGTAAATCAGGGAGAAGTGGCTGAAATGTCTGGGGACTTTTATTCCTAGTATAATTGTATTTGAAAAATAATTGTATTTGAAAAAGTTACCCTGAAAGGTTTTGCACAAAAGATAGTGGCAGAAAAATGTTGTAGTTAAAAAAAAAAAGTATTTGCATTATTGAGAAAGAATCACAGGCAGCCTTGCTTGAAATGATAGGATATGGACCTGGAGCTAAGGGAGTTGCTATTCAGATGTTACTGCCCATAGCACTCTGATGAGTCTTATTTGCAGTACCTGCTCCAGGGAGTATACCTGGTGGGATTATTTTACAGTCCCCCTAAGGGGTTAAAAAAAAAGCCTAAACGTCAGAAGAGGGAGCTCAGATGCAGTTGAAATGACAGTAGTGAAGATTAATATTCAACCTCTGCCCTTGACAAGTCTCTAAGGCTTGGCAGTTTCTCACTAGAAGTCTATAAAATGCTTAGGCATGATTGCTACACTTTGGGAAGAGCCAAATTCCTGAATTCTCTGAAGGGAACAAAAATAAAGAGATTATGTTCATCATATATACTTCACTCCCACCAGAAAGTTACCAAGTTGTTTGTATATTTTATATCAATTCATATCACTTCCGAAAGTTGGCAATAAAACTCTCACCAAAATTTTGGCAAGCAACTAAGAAAATGTTCTGCCAGACACCATTAATACAGATCAATCTGGTTTCCTTTGCATGAACAAGAAGATTACTTTCCTGAGGCAAATCACAAACAGTTTTTTCCTCAAAGGCTTGCTTTTTCAATCCTACTGCATGCCAACAAATCTAGGATAATTCATAGATTCATGGAAGTTAAGGCCAGAAGGGATGGTTAGATCATCTACTCTGACCTCCGGTACGTTTCAGACCAGTACATTTCACACAGTTACCCTTGTACTGTGCTCATTAACTGGTGTTTGGCAAAAGCACTTCCTCAGAAAGTTATTCAGTCTCAATTAGGAGACATCAAGAAAAAAAAAATACACCACTCCCTTGGCATTTACCCCCACCCCATTAATTACTTACTATCACAGTGATAAGAAAAAAAAAAGGGCTTTTCTTTCCAGGTTGAATATGTTTGGCTTCAGCTTTCAGCCACTGATTCTTGGTACACTTCTCTCCATAGATTAAAGATATTAGTATTATCTCCTCATGAAGAAACTTACTCACTGTACCTCTCAATCTTTAATAAACTAAATAGATTGTATTTCTCAAGTTTCTCACTGAAAAACACTTCATCCAGCCCTCAGAAAAATGTTGTGGTTCTTTTCAGTATCTTCTGTAATTTTAACATCTTCTATGAACCTTGAATAAACCATGATTCTCATGAACACTGAACACAGAGGTAAACTCTGTTTCCCTAGTTTTACTCACAGTTCTTCCTTTGCTAAAAGGTAGGATAGTTTTATTCAGAGTACTTTCTGCCATCATCACAGTGCAAATCAGTGGCCATGAGGCAGGCTGGATAGGGGAAACATGGAAATATGACACAATTCTTCTTCAGGTAGGGCCATTGACTGCCAGAAGAGATAGTCAAAGAGAAGATGGCTTTCTACTTTGTGACGTCTCCCAGTCAAGCCTGGAGGTCTTTCTGGAAGACTCGCATTGGCTTTGGCATCACTCATGTGACTCTAGAGTGAGTCAGTATAGAAACCTAAATTTGCAGAAAGCTGACCTATGTGGGAGAGCAAAGAGGTTGCGCTCTGCTTCAGTCCCTCAAGTGAGGGCTTCCTGCAGGGTCAGATGTATGCCAGAGCCGGTGCGTGGGAAGGAGCAGGACTACACCTCCAAGCGAGGCAGCAGAGGAGCGATATGCGTGTGACTACTGCCCAACCACAGCGACTGGACCAGCTCAGCTAGGCTGTGAAAGCATAGTTTCAGTGGCCGTGACCACTTATTCCAACGTGAGAGTGATTATGGCATTTCAATCCAAGTTGTGAGTCGTATTTGCAATTTGGTTTTGAAATTTCAACCTCCGGGGACCTAAACTGAACATATGCCAAAGGAGTATCTTGAAACTCCTAACAGAGCAAGACTCCTAGCTCTTGAAGCACCATTCCAGTTAAATTTGCTGGAAATACTGACCTGAGTCCCACTTTTCACAAAGTTCAGACACACCCAGAGCCGACGTTTACCTTCATGATCATCTCAACTGCAAAGATGCTAAAAAAAGCAAGGAAGTTGTTCCATGCAACTTTCTCTCAGGCAATAGAGCAAATATAAGAAATTCCCAGATATAAGAACTCGCCAGCCCTAACTGCTGCTTTCTATTCTCCGTCTGCACTTTACTGCTCTTACTGTTCTGTTTATAGGGCTGTGCAATAAACCACATTAGTGAAATGATCCCGTTTATAAAGGAGCAAACAAGCAACTGCTGTGTTGAAGGATAAGGGAAAGTGGGGCTCTCTTAAGGAAACAATTTGATCAACAAAGGAACAGAACAGAACAGAACAACCACGGCAACGAAACCAACTTCTGTGGATGCTTAAAAAAAATCTAAGTCAGATTATTTCATAGGACATTCTGTCAGTGTAGCCCTGGAACATGCCACAGATGAAGGGACAGTAAAACGTTATTTGGGGATAGAAGTGAGTGTGGGAAGAAAGTGAGAACTGAAGGACAGCGGAAACACTTTTGCTACTCAAGAAACAGCAATGTGGAATGGGAACCTGATGTAAAAGATCAGAAATAGGTTAGTAATTTAGTAGTAACCCGTAAAGTTTGTAATGTTTTTCTTTTCAAGGTGGACTTACTGTGCAAGAAAAATTTATTTATACGCTAGAAATGTATACCTTAGACTAAACTGAAAGTCAGGCTGTAGTATCAGTTTTAATAAAGAACTGCGGCTTTATTCTACAGACTACCTAGCAGGTTTTCTTGGAGAAGGTTAAATTACACAGTAGCAAACATTTTGACTGACAGTTTCCCCAGCATGGTAACTGGGGGTAGCAAAGATGTGAGTTATCTGGGGGGTGGGAAGTATAAAGTGCATATACAGCCCAATTTGCCTTCCTTGTTCAAGGGCAGGGCCTTGCCTTTCTTGTTATCTACTTGCTTGCTGCTCCTGACAAATCTCCTTAAAACTTACACAAGAAGTTTTTAAGTACATGACATTACCTTGCCTGCTTTAATATATATATAAATACATAGAAACATACACACATATGCTTATAGATGTATTTATATAGTTATTTTCTTGTCCTGGGGCCTGAAACCAGAAATATCCTTTTTTTCCTCATTGAACATGGTCATTGAAGAAATTCCTCACTGCCTATTTTGCTCCGTGGTCTTTCCTTGTGGTCTGCCTCAGTAAGAGGGGGTATGTCTTGTCTTCACATGATCAGTTATAGAACAATTTTCCTCAGCATGGCCCCTGTGGATCACACCTCTATGGTAATAACCCTCATGCTTTATTCTGCCTTTTTTGGGGAATCCTCTAGATCCATGTCAGGCCTCCTGGAGTTCCCTGGTACGGCGGAGCACCCTGGTCCCCGTTGCCCCTTGCCATGCTCAGTCAGGGTTTGCTCCAGGTTGGTGCATGCCCTCAGCACCTTCTTCATCTCAGACCATCTCCTCACAGAGACAAAAGGGAGTGCTGAGACACTGGTGTTTCCAAATGGACCAAGGAGATCATATTACCAAAGGGATTGGATATGAAGTAAGGTTAAATAATTGCTTCTGGGACTTTGAAAATCTCATTTTAATTCCTTGCACTTCTCAGCTCCAGAAAGTTATTTACAATGACATTTTGTGGCTGGGCTTAATGTTACGAGATCTTTTTGTGGTATTAGTTATCAATTGAGAAAAATAGGCGGGTTTTGAGTACAACTTTTCCCATCTTGTGGTAGATATTTAAGATAAATTACATGGATTACATCCAGAAATAGCTAATTCATAGCTCTGAATCCTTCAGGTACTGTCCCCATGCATCTGGCTTGTCCCATGGTAGAACATAGGGAAAGCTTTGTGCTGCTTTGTGCCACCGTCCACAAGCTAGGAGCTGTTGGGCTGCTGTGCACAACAGCCAAGTCCTCCGATCATCATCAAACCACTCTGCTTAACCCCGCTTTGTACATCACAGTACCAACAAAGAAGAAACCTGGCTTGTATTTTCTTCCCAGAAGTATCCACAGAAGACAAGATCAGTGTGTCTACACCTCCGTTGCTCATCAGCCCTGCCCATTTCCACCTCTGAAGCAGCAGCCCCTCAGGTCTGTGTGACAGTGACACTCAGGGAGGCTACCATGCCCAAGGCATGCGGAGGGCAAGGGCTGCCATTCCGGGCTGCAGCTTTAATGGCATTTTTTGAGCCCTGCAATCTCTTTTCCTCTTCATGGTATCGTGCGCTGAGCACGGCTGGGAGAGCGAGCGCAGCTCAGCGCGGTCGGCTGCTGAAAGGAGGAAGGGAGCCCGTAGTGGGGCCAGCGGCTCGAGGGGCGAGTGCTCCTCTCCTCTGCCTGCCTGGTCTCTTCCCTGCCCTCCGGCACTGCGGGAAGTTATGGAGACAGCTTTTCTGGCTCTGAGGAATAGATAGCATGGTGGGACTTTTAATCCCCGTTTTCTCTCCAGAGGTAACCCGTTCACCTGAAAATTATTTCAATGAAGATTAATAAACTAGGTGAAGGGTTTAAGAAAAATTAACCTTTTCCTCCTCTGCTCTCCATCTCCTCTGTCTGATATCTGCAGTAATATGTTGTTAAATTTACCTTGTTTACCTTGTTAAATTTAACAGCAACTTACAAATTAATGTAAAAGTGGAAAATATCTTTATTTATAGCAGGCATTTTGACACAGATTGTTGTAACTATCACTGCTATAAATCTGGGTAAAGTTTGTTATCTCGACCAAATTGTACAAACTTCAAGACCAAAATTTTTTCAACTCCTTCAGAATCTGCTTCCTAAATGCCTGGGAACTTTACTGGAGGAAGGAATGGAATAAACTCTAGAATGCTTAAAGTCACATTAAAAAGTTCTGACTTCTTTTTTTGCAGTCAAACAGGTATAGTTACTCCTGCCTAAGGTCAGGTGGGCAGAATATATGTCCTGAATTGCAGGTGCAAGTCTTGAAAGCCACAGCTTTTTTTTTTTACTCCACATCTCCTCCCCTTCCTCCTCCTTCCTTCCTTTTGGGGCAGAGACAGAGAAGAAGAGGAAGAGATGTTGCTTCTTTTCATCAGCTTTTTTTAATGCAGCCTGATTTAGTGCATGTAGAAGTCATTTATATAGCAAGGATGAGCCATTTTGCAGCACTAGAATAATTCCATTGTACTGTATTTCTGAAGAGTAGCAAAGCTCATGGCTATTACTGTTAAATAGATTTAAACAGGAATCATGGGCTATATAAACAGTTCAGTGCATAACACTAAGTGAAAATAACATACTAATGTGTGAGCGATTTACACCAACATCAGCTGTCTCTGCAAAAAGTTAGTGTTTGTTCTCATGCTTTCATTTTCCTGGGTGGAAGATTAACTACACATATTTTTTTATTTCTTTCTTGAAGTGGTTTCATATTAGCATAATATTTTTGTTCCCACAATTTCACTCTCACACAGACTAGTAAACTGGAATACACTGTTTTTTAAATGTAGCTCTTATTCATCAAATGTGTTATTCAGACTTCTCATATTCACAGCACACAAGTATAACTGTCGCAAGCACATTCTCCCCTTTGCTGTAAGCAATATTCTTTTTTGTTTTCCTTTGGATAACTATGTAAGGCTGTTGCAGTGGCTGCATTTCAGTGCTTAAGTACTAACACTTTTCTTATGTGCTGGATACTGTGTGTGTGAGCCCTGCTAGTGGACCTAAGTAAGAGGATTGCTGCTATGACCAGGCACAGGATTTGGCCCTACATAAAGACTGGTTTTTGTATGTGCCCTTAAGAGAGCTGTTTTCCAAACTCTGTGAATGACTGAAGGACAAGTTACACGAAGATGTTTCTGTGGGGTAATGAGATACCAAATGAGATCCAGGTGGCTGTGCATCTTGCCTGTAGCAGATGAAAGCTAATTGCTCAACAGTGAAAAACTGTGTTCAGAGTTTTGCTCAGAGGTTTCTATACTGCAATGGGTTTTAGAGATACTGTGGGTTCAGTGAGCTACTTATGCATTTTATCTACCCACGCTTTAACACTCGTTAGAGTAGATAGGATCTGATGCCACAAGCCTCACATAAGTGCCCTAATCACTTGCACAGAAGGTCTCACTCTTTTTCCTGCCTTCTCTCTATCCTGATTTATCTGTTTGGGGTTTTTTTGTTTGTTTGTTTGTTGTTGTTGTTTTTCAGAGGGCTATAGTATAAGCAGGAGTTAGAGACATTGACCTCTCTCCTCTGCTTGGCCCCTGAATAGCTGCAGCCCCGTATTTGGGGACCTTCTCCTATAAAAAGGGACGTAAGTTTCTTCTCCACTCCTCCTTCCCCTGGGCTAAGATTGACAGTAAACCCCATTTTACTGCACATCATATTTAAAAAGGAGAGAGTGCAGCATTGTTAGTTCCAGTCTTCCATGGGTCCTGGATGATGCTCAGGGCTAAGGGTCTATAAAACTCTCAGAAGGGTAGGATTTGAGACAAATATGTGCCCCGTGAGATTCTGTTGACTAGATCTGGCAGTTTCTTGCCCTGCTAACCAGTGAACCTCAATCTTCTGATGAGGCAGTTGACATTCTCCTAAACTACCTTTACTAGTCCTGTATTCAGAGCCTAATTGCTATAAGAACTGACATGGAGGTATCTCTCTGGTGAGGGTCAATGTATCTCACCCCTTGGAGGAATGAGCTCTCGGGACTGATGTGAGAAGATCTTATTGAGAGCACATGCTGCTATGCGTTGCTTGAGTATAAACAGGGAAATGAATGTTGATTGTGTGACTTCCTAAGAAACGATAAAAAACTTATTGCAGGGGCAAAAAGGAATTTTCCTGCTAACATCCTACTGCTTAGGATCCTTTGCATCCTAAATGCAGAGAGGAGGTGCAGGGACTTTCCTATGACCTTATGTCCTCCTTCCTCCCAAAACTTCTCATGGGCCTTTTCTTGTTGGGCAAAGGTTTCTGTGAAGCTAACTGCTGCAGAAGGAGTCCAATTATGACTATTTTAGAGATGTTATTAACATCAGAATAGTTTGATAGGTCAGGATGCCAAGTCAGAGTGATGGAGTTATTAAATGTATGGAGGAGCACAAGGTTTTGGCAGGAGAAGGCAGGAGAGAAACTATAACACAATTTGAGGTGAGTTTGTAGGGCAAACAGGATTGGCAGAAGAGTTATTATTAGGCTGGAAAATGGAGTTCAATTCTAAGGTTTGGTTAAGGAGAGTTTTCCAGATGTTTAGTGTTAATAGAAATAATGATGTGGGAAAATAGTAAAGACTTTAAACTGGAAATGTCAAGACCTTCGGTACTCATTTCAGTGCTGGCATAGACATTAATAAATAACAGATTTACTTTAGTTCTGTTTTCTGAGAGCACAACAGCCATTTGAGTCTCTTACATGCATTCCCTTTAATGAGCACCCAGGTGTCCAAAGCGTTACAGAAGCGTCCTGCCTTAGCCATGCTACTGAACATGAACCAGGAAGTCTCAGGATGTCAACAGGCTTGCCTCCACTTTCACAGATATTTAAGAACCAGTCATCACTTTCCCTGCCCACAAATGGCAAAAGAACATTTTTATCTGAGATTAGACTGCTGTTTTCAGAAATCTGTCCCAAAGTATCAGGAGGTTTAATCCTTGCTGTTCACTTAAAGGAACTCCAGGAGTCAGTTAAACCCATATTTGCTGCTACAAATGAAGGGAAATGAAAAGCTGCTTAGGAGTTCAAATGACTGGGGGAGGCACTGGGCAGTGTTTGCTGGGGTGTGTCTGTGGAAATAACAGCTTGCCTGGAGAAGCAAGAGGTGGCAAGGCATGAGAGACAGGTAAGCTGAGGGGGACTGGGGCAAACATGAACGCTTTAGGTGTTTAGGATCTAGCTAAAAGTGCACGGATACAGTGCCATCATGTTCTGACCTGGCAGATTTTCCACGCCGAGGGAAACAAAACATTGTGAATTTCTTCTAAAGAAGGTTACATCAAAGAAAACCCCAGTTCATCAACAGTTTGTCTTTCCCAGCTGGAAACACCTACAAATAGCCAGACCCTTGGATCAAAGGAGCAGAAGTAGGACCAAAACCTTTGGAAATGGCGACCTGAATCTAGACAGAGCATTTTTTTTTTTTTTTGCAAATCTGTTTTGGATCTAAGCTGCTGCAACTGATTGGTCACCAAGCTTGTTATTATCAAGTGGCTTTTTTTAGTGGCTAACTGTTTTGGGACTTTCCTAAATAACAGTTATCAGAATGACAAAACACACCACAACCTTTAACACCTGCTCATGAGCCAAGGACCAGGTGGTCTTTTGAAAGCCTCCTTCTTCTACCTCCAGCTGAGGTCTGTAGCATTTTGCTCACTCCTGCTGAAAAGTGAGTCATGCTTCTTATTCTTCCTCCCACCCTCCTGCTTTTCCTTTCTGCCTTTCTTAGTCCCTGCCGCATAATACTATATATTTTTGAAAGGTTAGTTTTCAGCACAGTTAGGTCAGCTCACAGAAGGGACCAGTGGGCACCAAAGCCAGCACAAGGAAAGGGACAGGAGTCTGTGCCTGGCTGTAAGGTTGGGACATACCCTCCCTCTTTCAGCTGTTGATGGGTGATGATGTCTACTCACCCTACACAATGCAACTGTATTTGAAAATATAGATACATTCCTCCTTGAAGTTAGGTGTAAAGGAGTAATGCTTATCTACCGGCTGCTTAAGCTGTACCCGTGGTAGACAGGGGGGGTCTACTTTGGGTTTGCTTTATGTCTTCTACTGTTGATACGCCTGTATTTCCACAAGCAAACACGACCGAGCTCAGAAGGAGCGAGCTCTCACACCTCCGTAAAGCTGACTAAGAGCGGCCTCGCACAAGGTGAGCAGGCAGAGGTGCGCACAGCCCTGCATCAGGGCTGCTGGGGTGGCCGATGCTGCCAGCATCCACCTTCCAGTGAGGGCAGGACAGCGGCTGCTTGAGGAATATATTTTTGTGACATTGAATTTTATTCACTAGGAGTTTGTCGTCTAGATTTCTACTCTTTTGAGCACAGACACTATCTGAGTAGACAGCTAGGTCCTGCCTGCACTATGTAAGCAATTAAATGCAGCATCTTTCCCCTTTCCTTTCCCCTTTCCTTTCCCCTTTCCTTTCCCCTTTCCTTTCCCCTTTCCTTTCCCCTTTCCTTTCCCCTTTCCTTTCCCCTTTCCTTTCCCCTTTCCTTTCCCCTTTCCTTTCCCCTTTCCTTTCCCCTTTCCTTTCCCCTTTCCTTTCCCCTTTCCTTAGGATGTAGCTGCTTTGTCTTAACACACCAGCTAACCTCATCTTCTGGATGGAATAAAACAGTATTCTAAATGGTCTGCTAGAGCTTGCTCTGCTTTAAGCTACTAAAGCAAGTTTAACCAAGCTGTATTGTAACAGGCAAGATTTACAAAAAGATTTTAACTAACAGCAATTGTTTCTTTTACCAGTGTAACTGCTGTTAAAATACAGGTGGATACAATCCACAGAAAAGGCTAGATGCTCAGCAGTCATAAAATGGCACAGATTTAGTGGAATTAACAGAATTGCACTGATCACAGGTAACGGTCTGGTTTTCACTTATTATTTCAGCAACTGAAATGTATCATGAGAGAAGCTCCACCGAAGGTCCACCTGGCAAATGTGGTCTTCTGCAGTGGCAAGCAATCACAAATGACACCATATGATTCTTTCCAGAAATGATTCAGATTCCATTTAAAAATTGTTAGGTTTTTTGTATCTGATTTCCTTTTTGGGAGACTATTTAAGCAGCTCAGAGTGCTTACGGTTAGAACACAACTTTCTGCTCAAATTTGTTGTCGAACACTGCTTATCCATTTTCTTTTGTGACAACACTGTTTTTAAATTGCATAACAATTTCTCTTTTCCATTGGTTATATTTATAGAGATCAACCATCATCACTCTCAGCCTTGCTTCACTGGACTAAGCAAGCCAAGCCTTTCTGGGCCCATCTCGGAAGATGGGCTTCCCAGTCTTCTGACTGTCCTGGAAGTCTTCCCCATGCAACCAGTGCTCACCGTCATGCCCTTCCCTTGAGCAAATCTGACCTGAGCTGTGCACAACATGCCAGTAGACAATCTATACACTGACATAAGCATTTTTCTGACTGCAGGTATATGTATTAAGATTCATAACTGTCTTGTTCATAATTGGGCCACTGGCAGCTCTTGGGGAACCTTGTAGTTAGTGAGTATTCCCAGGTTCTCCCCCTCTTAACATTTTCTGAAGTCAATCTCCCAATTTACAGCATATTTCTGTTACTTGCTTTTAAATCCATGGCCTTGCATTTAGTGCCTTTTAATATGTACTTTGTTTTGTTACTGTAGTTTTCAAAATCATACAGTTATTTCTGCTTGATCTCTTCATTGTCTTCTGTTTTGAGGATGTCCCTAACTTTGTGTGTTACTAGCAAATTTCATCATCATCCTTCTATCTTCTATGCTAAGTGAAAATATTAAGCAAGATCAGCTTCAATCTTACACAGTCAGAAGAGTCACTTGGAGTCAGAGAAGTATTTACATGTCTAAGATGAAGAGAAGTACGTTGCAGGGTTTCCAAAATTAATTAAGGTATTGCTGGGGTGAAAAAAGCAGCAAAGTTCTGATGTATGGTCGTAAAGCACTTTCTGTCTTTCTCGAAGATGACAAGTAATTGTTGTGAGTGGAAATAATATGTACAAATGTGGTAGGACATATCAAATCTGTGTGAATTCCTGTCTGCATCTTTAGATACCAAAATGTCTTTCAAAATCTTGAAGGAGAGCATGTTCCCATCAAACAAATTCTAGAGAGGGCAATACCTGGGGCAGATACTGTAGCCAACAATTAAGTGAGAAAATGTATTTGTTTAAATTTCTGTGAAAAGGTTTTGTAGAGAAGAAAGTAATTTGACCATAGCAAGGATTGCTGCTCCCAGAATCCTAGAAAAATACAGTAGATACTCATTGCTAAAGAAATGTGATTCCTATTATTAAAAAGATGTTTTTGGTTTGAGTGTGGTGGGTAAGACATGCTTTACTGAATGTTAACTGCACCAAGTAGGTGGAAGAAGTAAAAACTGTTTAGAAAGGCAAAATGTGCTATTGTTCATTTCTTGAAGGAAGAAGTTTTTCCCACAGTTGAAAAGGTTACTTGAAGCTACTATTTTCTACTCCATGTAGTTCTTTGAAGTTAGCGTACAGAACGTGCGGATAACAAAACAGGCCCCGCTGAAAGAATATTACTCAAATTCAGAAGTTAGGTTGTGCTACCACTGCGACTGTTTTGTTACTGGAGCCAGTTCCCTTACGTGCAAACATCATTGCAGAGTAATTAAGGGCTTAAACGCTCTGTTTTTTTCCGAAGGGCTTCTTCGGCACTCCTGGAGCAGGATGGGCAGCGCTCGCAGTGCAGGCAGGCAGCCCACGGCTTGGTTTTGGCTTGCTGTTCTGTGTGTGGCTGCATGCTTTGTAACCCTCCTTTAAAGGCAGAATTACTAATTTCCATCTGGGCTTCCCTCACTGCTCTGTGAGACTGTTTTTTCAACACAGGCTTGTGGAGTCGGGTGGTTTATTTTTGCTAAAGCAGAGAAAAATTAAACTGAAAGTATCCATTGATTTTTGGTGTCCAAATGGAGTTCCTGAGGAACTGATTTTTGTCGGTACCTTACACACAAAACTTTCTATATTCGGAGTGCAGCTCCCACTGACTGAAATCACAGGACACAACATTTTTCTAAATCTGATCGCTGGTTCTTGTTTTGGGCTGGCTGGGATTTCTAGCTGTCACTGGGGGCAAAGCCCTTCCCTCAGAACAGCCCAGGGTGGTGGAAGGACCACAGAAAACTTCGGTTCGGTTTTTGTTCCCGTTCCCCACAGTACATATGCTTTCATTAGCACCAGCTTTGTGGAAGGGTGGAGAGGAAATTTTTACTGCCTTTCTCTTCAGAGGACTCTGTTTCGTCCTGTTGTACATATAATAGGGTGTTTTGGAGATCTAAAAAATGTCTTAGAGCAGCAGAAATGCCCCCTGGCCAGGCCTACTCCTGATTTACACCATCAGGACTAGCATCCAGGGGTGACCAAATGTATACGTTAAAGTTTGTTTCTAACTGCAATGGACTGCTTCGTTTGAATTGTCCCCATTTTCCCTCCTCCACCCCCCCTTCCTCCCTATGAAAGCATGTTCTTTGCTTATGGATAGAAAGGAAAATTTTCTTCTTTAAATATCCTTATGAAACTCTTTCATGTTCTGTGTTTGAGGTATGTCATATTTGGAAACTTTTCAGAGTTTTCCATACTTCTGCACAATGTATATTTTTTTTTTACTGCTAAGCCATCCTATATGAGTTAAAATTCTTACATTTTACAGTATTTTAAAGGAGATAATTTTGTCATTAATCCAAAAACTATGCAGCAGGCTATTTTTCATACCACATCACAATTCTCCTCCTACTCATTCTCAAAGGCAATCAAAAATCCCAGATGTTTTTCCTGCAACATCTGGCTCCCTGGCACAGGCTTCTGAAGCAGTGTTTGCAGCCTTAAAGTCATGTCTTGGTTTTGTCATTTAGTTTACTGATGGGTTGTTGGAGTCACTGGTGGCACAGGAACTGTTTTGCTTTGACAACTCAGCCTGAAAGAAGGAGGTGGCCTTGCAGGCCTGTTGGGATTCTGATCAGAAATTTTTGGCACTCAGGAATGTGACAAGCTCAGCCACCTCGGCTTCCCGTCTTGCAGAAGTACGTGCAGCAGTGTTAATGCACATGGACCCAGAAGTGTTCCCTGCTCAGCCTCAAAAATGAGGCTACTCGTGTCTAAGCAATTAGCCGTATTCCTGCAGAACATACTGTGAGGCGCCCGGAGTCGCTGTGCCAGACTCTGTCCTGGGGGAAGGAGACAAAACGTAATGGGAGCGAGCTAGAAAGGGCCATGCTGCCACACTTCTCTTCTTTTAGATGTCTCTTTTTGAGACCTCTTCACATAAAATCCTGCTTCTCTCACATCTCTCCCTGTCCCACCTCCCCATGCTTTGAGCACCAAGCTATGTCTTTTGACCTCTCTCTCATGGGGTGTACACAGTGCAACAGGTCCCATAGGATACCTGCTTTCCTTATAGTGATTGATTGATTGATAGGCTAACTCTCACCTAGGATTTAAGTGCCATAGGTACCGGGGGCGTTGACGACTAAGGTAGCATTCCAGACTAATGTCTTAACTATTAACTTTTGCCTTTTTCAAGAGAGGAGAAGATCTTTTTATTTCCTTCTCATCCTTCCCACCCCTCTAAGGATCTAGAAATATTCTGTGTTAATCTCAACAGGGAGAGCAAGAAACACTGTGATGATTTGCCTGGACTGGAAAAAATCTTTTCTCTCTACTTGAATGGTAAAGTTGCTGTTATCAAATGCATACGCTACTGCCAGCAATATGTCTCAGCCAGGGGCACATGTTGCTCGCTTTTCATCAAAGCAGCAGAGGGAAATGGCTCCATGGAGCATGCTCTGCAGTTGTCTGCTGAAACCTCTGAGACTGGCCCCGAATTTCCTGCTTTGAAATGTTTTGCTGCCCCAGCAGAACGGTTCATGAAACTGGCATGAGGGAACCACACCTCTCTTCTGGGCTCCAGCATGCTTTCCCATATGGGCAGGATGTGGCTCTCTGTGTCCCATCTCCTCCCAGTTATTTGTTTGTGTAATTAAATCTTCCACACCGACATAGAGTTCTTGCATACTTTTATGCAAGACATGTGATTTACAGTCTGGAAATACCATCAGCCCCTTAATTTGCAATGTATGTGCTCTCGTCATGTCATTATTGGTACTACCTGTGCAATATCATAAAGCACTCAGAGAGGTGTTATTCTGCTGCTTTTTACCTGCACGTGTGGCTGGTGCTGGGTTACATCTTTTCCATAGTACTTAACTGAGGATTTTAGCTTACACATCGTGGTGGCTTATAAATGGGATGGCTGAAGCAAGGGACTATCATCTGCCCAGCTTGTATGTTGGAGGTTGCTCCCCATAGCAGAGTGCTCTGAATGACTCATGAAGGAGGTCTTGAAATTAGCTTGCTTTAATAAATTGGCTATAAATACTACATCCACTCAAGGTCTGCTCCAAGAGCTGGCCAGCTATCCCTGTGATAGGGCACCACCTCTCCAAGAGAGGATGAGACAGATGACAGAACATCATGCATCTTTCAACCATCTGATTTTAATCCCTTACCACATGTGAGTGAGAACCCTTAGATGTTTTACAGGGTCACTTAGTTTTATGCCAAAAGCCACAATTGTTTAATATATATATATATACACCAAATAATTTGTCACTAATAGGACTTTTGGTATCTTGACCAGCTACAATATATGTGAAATGGGAAAGGATCAGCATGAGAAAAGGATACCAGGGACCAACGTTAATGAGCAGGGGATGAAAGAAAGAGAAAAATGAAGACAGGAAATGTAAAACAAAGGCAAGGCAGTAGCCATGAGGTCTGCTGCAAGTAGGTGTGAACTTGTTCTGTGTTCCTCATCCTCTGGCTAGGTGGGGCCCTACTAAAGATTGTTGCTTTTTAACCCAACCAAAACCTTGGTGTGTATCGTTTGGAGAAGAGGTAGACGCATTTTTCCAGCTCTGAGCAAGCATTAGCAACAGTCATCCTCTGACAACAGAAGTAAACGGAGTAATTTGTCATGCGTGATGGTTTAATGTCCTACTCCTCATTCAGGGCCAGAAGTCTAAGGCCAAATCTCCACTGCCTTGCAATTTTTTTGTGCTGGACACAATGGTGTGGGACACAGACTGGGATCCAGACTGGACTATTCAAAAAGGCACAATAAAACATGCAAGGTACAATTTTGTTTGCTAACAATGGTTTCTAACAGCTCTGCCAAAGGATGAGTGTAAAAGAATGGGGAGGCTAGAAAGATCAAGGAGACGAGGAGTCTGTGCAAGCGAAGAAACGCTGCAATGTAGGTCTGAGCAAAGGCTGTAAGGAATGGTTTGTGCTATTTTACGAAAGTTAGAGATTTGGTGGATTATGGCATTATTTGTGCACTGTAGTATCTGTGCCATTGTGAGATGCATGAAATGGACTGGTTGTTTTACTTCAGCACATAAATTGAATGCTGAATACAGGTTTTTGTTTTGTCCAGTACAGATAAGGAGCCTGCCACTGATATATCCCGGAGATGAGTCAGGGTAGTGGTGCGACAAATTCTTTATCTACCCCACACACACATTAAAATGTCCACTTCTTATGAATCACAGTTACCAATATTTGGAGGCCGGCTCCATCTTTCACTCTCGGTACTGTATCAATTATTAGAATCTCTTACTTTCATCAGATTTAATTAGTATCTTGCTAAATATGGTACTATGGCAACATGCCTACCCCAGGATTCCCTATGCTGCTAGGCCTGGTGCAACTGAACTAATAGAAAAGGTTAATGGGACAGTCTAATGACCATTTTTAGAGCTTAAATACCAGTCATTTAATCTGACACTCCACAGGCTGCCAGTTGCTTCTTTGGGATGTTCATGGAGCAGTTAAATGCAAAATAAAATTTGCTGTCAGTGGAGGCTGCTTTACAAATGTTCTGTAACACTGGAAATCTTCAAATCTCCCTGAATATAGTATTCAAGAAATGATATCTGACTGGCTTTTCCCCTCCTCCTCAAAAAATTTAATATGCACATGTACTGCCACGATGCATAGGAAAAATTCTATGGAGCAGTCCAGCATACACAATCTGTCAGACCAAGAAGAAATAAAGGTCTGTTGTTAATTCAGACAAATGGTCAGCAGCTGCAAAATAGTTTCCACAAGAAAAAGAGCAAAACCCTCTCAGTTATGGATAGAATTTTTTATGATTTTCTGTTGCATTTTCCAGGGCCAAAATATACTGCGTATATTCCTACATAACTTTTATTTGTATTCTCTGCTAATTTGGTGCTGTAAGCCATAGCAACAAAAAGCCTTCTTTAAAGTAAAAAAAGCCCAGTGAATTTTATACTGCTTTTCAATATTTTAAACAAATTAATTTCCCCAGTCATATTATTACAGAGAGTAAAAATGCCCAAGCAGCACAACTGAACATTTGTATTCTGCATTTTCCTTATCAGACTGCATCTGTGGTGGTGGGCATGGGTGCTCTTGCCAGCCAAGGGTACTGGGTACCTTTGCAGTGGGTATATGGTCACTGAGTTAGGGCATCTCATCAATACATTCCAGGATACCTGTCATTCTCATTGTAACAGCGTTTTTCTTAGCTGAGTCATGAGGATATCTTACATCTCTAATACTTTGCTACTCAGGAGAAATTCGGGTTTGAGACTATCTAAGGAACCTGAAGGTGCAGACATCTGTGGGACCTGATGAGATGCATCCACGGGTCCTGAGGAAACTCGTGGATGAAGTTGCTAAGCCACTATCACACTTGGGAAGTCGTGGCAGTCTGATGAAGTTCCTGCGGACTAGAAAAAGGGAAACATAACCTCAGTTTTTAAAAAGGGAAAAAAGGAAGACCCAGGGAACTACAGGCCAGTCAGTCTCACTCTGCTTGGCAAGATCATGGAGAAGATCCTCCTGAAATCTACGTTAAGGCACATGGAAAATAAGGAGGTGACTGGTGACAGCCAGCATGGCTTCACTAAGGGCAAATCAAGCCTGACAAATTTGGTGGCCTTCTACGATGGGGTTACAGTGTTGGTGGATAAAGGAAGAGTGACTGACATCATCCACCTGGACTTGTGCAAAACACTTGACATGTAATGCATGACATCCTTGTCTCTAAATTGGAGAGACATGGATTTGATGGATGGAGCACTTGGTGAATAAGGAATTGGCTGGATGGTCGCACTCAAAGAGTTGTGGTCAATGGCTCGATGTCCAAGTGGAGACCAGTGGTGAGTGGTGTTCCTCAGGGGTCAGTATTGAGAAGAGTGCTGTTTAACATCTTTGTTGGCAACATGGACAGTGGGATTGAGCGCACCGTCAGCAAGTTTGCCGACAACACCAAGCTGTGTGGTGCAGTCGACATGCTGGAGAGAAGGGACGCCATCCAGAGGGACCTTGACAGGCTTGAGAGGTGGGCTCATGCAAACCTCATGAAGTTCAACAAGGCCAGGTGCAAGGTCCTGCAAGTGGGTTGGGGCAATCCCAAGCACAAACACAAGGACTTGGGTGTGTTGGTTGATAAGAATCACAGAATCATTAAGGTTGGAAAAGACCTTTAAGATCACCAAGTCCAACCATCAACCCAACACCACTATGCCCACTAAACCATGTCCTGAAGTGCCACGTCTACCCATTTTTTGAATACTTCCAGTGACGGTGACTCTACTACCTCCCTGGGCAGCCTGTTCCAATGTTTGACCCCTCTCTCACTAAAGAAATTTTTCCTAATATCTAGTCTAAAAATAAGCTCATCATGAGCTGACAATGTGTGCTTGCAGCCCAGAAGGCCAACCATATCCTGGACTGTATCAAAAGAAGCGTGACCAGCAGGTCAAGGGAGGTGACTCTTCTCCTCTACTTTGCTCTGGTGAGACCCCACCTGGAGTCCTGCATTCAGCTCTTGGGCCCCGACATAAGAAAGACATGGACCAGTTGGATCCAGTCCAGAGGAGGGCCACGAAGATGATCAGAGGGCTGGAGCACCTCCCCTATGAAGACAGGCTGAGAGAGTTGGGGTTGTTTAGCCTGGAGAAGAGAAGACGCCGGGGACACCTCATTGCAGCCTTTCAATACCTGAAGGGGGCCTAAACGAAAGCTAGAGAGACACTTTTTACAAAGGCATTTAGTGATTGGGCAAGGGGTAATGGCTTTAAACCGAAAGAGGATAAATTTAGATTAGATATGGGGAAGAAATTCTTCAGTATGAGGGCAGTGAGGCACTGGAACAGGTTGCCCAGAGAAGTTGTGGATGCCCCATCCCTGGAAGTGTTCAAGGCCAGGTTGGATGGGGCTTTGAGCAACATGGTCTTGTGTATGGTGTCCCTGCCTATGGCAGAGGGGTTGGAACTAGATGATCTTTAAGGTCCCTTCCAATCCAAACTATTCTATGATTCTATGAACAGGGAAAGTTTTAACAGTTCCACAAAATATGTCAAAAAAAGCAAAACATTGTGTTATCCAGAGCCTTTGCCACTGCTGGGATGAACTCATGGCTTCTGATGCAGGTTTCTATACCTGAGGGAAAGATAACAGGGACTGCAGCAGTATCACATCTTCAGTCTCTCCTTGTGGCTTTACAGGCTCTGGCAGCAGTGATTGCCAGGGAGGTGGGCTGGGTCAGATGTTCCTTTGCCAACCTGTTACAGTCAGTGTTTGGGTCTCTGTATTATTCAGTTCTGCATTGGCTGGGGATACAGAAGCAAAAGCCTCTCAAATACCACTTAACTGCTATTCCTTAATGACCGTTTCTAGGAATTTTGTCAGGACAGTATCTGTGTTCCCCCGCACAGATCCCAGAGTGAAATCTGGACCTATGTTATTTAAATTACACATAGCAATCTGAGTTTTATTCTGCAAGGTACACTGAACCAAGTCTATTTTGGGTGTATCTTCTCTTAAATCATAGTTTTAGCCAGTAGGCCAGGAGGAGCTTGAAGGACTATTGGGTTATTCAAGATTAAAATGTTCATATTGCTCTTTGTAGTCTGATAAAGAAAACATAATTTGCAATGTTTTTACTCTTTTTTAAAAAACCCAAGCAACAAGAAAATAGTCTTTATTTGTCCACCTGAGACACATTCAGTAGAGCTCAGATGTGGATTTGAATGTTGAATAGACATACATTTCCTCCAAGTTTAGAGAGCATGGGATCCTTCCCTTGCCCACTGCTGACTACAGTGCCTGGCAAATTTAAGAGTATCTACATAAACTACAGGATGCAGTTGCTTCCCTCTCAGCTGTGTCAAAATCTTACAGGAAAATTCTCAGAGATGAATGTGTTGATTCAGCCACAGAGACATGCAGTCTGTAAGAACTGCATGGAGTGATGAATTCAAAAGGATGTAAAAAGAGCTTAACATTTAATAGAGACTGAAGTGAGTAAGCTGCAAACGCAAAACATTTCCAAAACTGCATCTCCAGTGCCCTAACACTGTTTTTAAGAGTTGCTATCACTTATTTTAAAGAAGATCCCCATTTCCATACAAATGAAACTACATCATATAAGCTCCATAAGTACCACAGACCTAGTAGCGCATTCATGAATTTATGTGGTTTATTGCTGTACTTCATGGCCACCTGATTTAAATATTTGAGACTGATCCCCCATGAGTTGCTGATGAGGATGTTGAGTCCTCTAGACTGAGTTGAATTTATGTTGACATAAGTTCAACCTTGTGGACTAGTACTACTGAACGGATGTACACCATCCTTCTGAAACAGATGTGGTTACGTGTAACCTCTCTGATAGGCAATTCCACAAGAAGAGTGAACTTCAATACATGCAATTCTCATTTAAGTGTGTTAAAAGGTCTCAAGGCATGAATTGTTTCAATGTCATTCCCAGGAAAGGGTCAGCTTCCTCCTCTGAAAAGTTCGATTTACAGTATGTTGGGCTGCAATTCAGTTACACAAAATAAACCCAAACCAAAACAGTTGTTAGACCCTCATATGTCAAGAAATCCTTAAGTTTCCCTGGACCTTTCTGCATGTTGTAGTCTCGTTTGCTACAAATGCTTCTGCAGGATAAAGGGCTTTGATTCTTCACTGCTTCCACCGTATGCAGTCACTGACATTTGGGCAAAGTGAGAAAAGACGAGTATAGAAGAGAATGCTGATGAAATAACACATATTCAAGTGCAAAATAAACTGCATGAAGCATTCACCCTGACTCCAAATTAGACATAGTGAATGCGTTGGGTGGCTCAGAGGGTTATGTTAAGAACATTATTCCATTTCTTTCATGCAGTTATGTGTGTTGTTCTCATTCTTGAAATATTAAAAACTTCTGTTGCCTACATTTTAAAGGGAAAGAATATGTTACTGTTCTGATGGAGAAATTTTATGAAATGCTTTTGTGTATAGATGAGTGTAATGGGACAGATCCAGAATGGGACTTCAGCCAAGTGATGATGGTTAAGCTCAAAAGTTGGGTGCCTGGCTCCAAAAATGGGGGTTACGCTACTGAATTCCCTGTGCTTTGAATGTGGGAGAGTTTGTGGTTTGTTAAGAGGATTTACAACAGCCAGGACGGGGAGTGAAGGAAATGCTGGAGACAGCTGTGCCTCTGAAGGTCTGTCCCTCAGAAGTTTAACTCGGTGCTAATACAGGTATATCTATGAAAATGGATTCCCTGCCTGAAACCACTTCCCGCGCTTTGGTATCTAAGACAACTGGCCTACTGAGCCTTTTCAAGGTGGCAGTAGTAGCATGAAGATGTGTGAAAGTAATGGGCAACCTTTTATCTTTCTGGGAGCTGTGATAAGCAATCACATTCCATGATAAATTGCTCTTTTGTGTGAAGTATTACTTGGAGACATGCAAATGCCACCTCCTGGATCTTGCAACCAAATATTCTCTTCAGCTGGCAAAGTGGGCTGAGTTGACTCCAGTTTTTTGTGAGGTTTTCTTTCCTCTCTCTGTACGTGTTGGGTGTTTAAACCACAGAATTTCCCAGTCATTTCTGAGCTGAGCACAAAAGAAGTGAGCTTTCTTATTTTCCTATTAAAAAAAAAAAAGATGGAAGTGGTAATTTTTGTTTCTCTACTAGGGAGACAATAGTAATTTTTCTTATATCTTTACAGAAAAAAATTAGAAATGAACCAACCTTGAATTGTTTCATGGGAAACTGCAGATTTCAGGCAATTTCATGGCATCATTTGCTCCTTCTGTTGACATGGTGTGTGGTTGTAGAAGAGAACGCAAGATTTTGTTCCTCGTCTCCCAGCAGTAACATAAGAATATTTCCTTTTCTAAACTACTGCTTCACTAAAGTATTTCCTAATTTTGTAAGAGGGGGGAGAGATATTTTTCTGAGGTAATGACTTTACCCAGAAATGCCAGCGCACATAATGCTGGCGTATGTCTGCTGTGCTGGGAACTTGTGTCCAGTGTGTTATGTTTTTTCTTCCTGTCAAAGAATTAAGGCTTCTATTTGAAGTCTTGAGTCAAATAAACAGTGATCCTGCAGCAGGTCACATTATGACTTCTGTAAATCAGTCTGGAGCAATGGGACCTCACGTAGTGGACGTGCATCCAGGGCAGGACGTGAACAGGGTTGGCATGTGGCTAGGCTGAATTGGGATTTCCCACAGAACAGCTAGGCATAAAACAGGGGAATTAAGGATGAAATTCTAAAATGAAAATCAGGTAGGAATCTCCAAACAGGCCAGTAATACATCCCCCTTTTAAGTGAAATTTCTGTAAAAATTCTGAAATGTTTTTTTCTCAAACACTTTTTGTTTCTGCCCTTGTTAAATGTTTTAAAATATTGGAAGACTTTAGTATCTTGGTAAATTCCAACTCATACAAGCAATCAGATTATGTCATTGAATCATCTGTAGTTGTAAAATCTCATTGAAGACATAGTTGTAGTTCTTCCACAGTGATACGTTTTGAGCTGATAGACATAGATATTTCTGTCTGATGTTTTACCATTCTAAGAAGTTTGCTATCACTTACCTTATTCCATTCCAAGTGTTTCATAAACTGGCTATTTCAAAACTACCTGTGGGATTTTAAATGTACTTTTTTTTTCCCCAAAATTCTTCCATCTCTGATCTACAGGATAAAATGTATGAATATTATGATTGCCCTACCATACATATGGCTTCTGGATTTCGTAAGTAAATATTGCTTTAGTTTTCGGTATGGATGAGCAATAGTTCCAATTAACCAAAAAACCCTCCAAGACCAGCATGAACTTAATTAAGCATAACTAATAGTCTTAATTAAATATATATTGTGAATTTAAAATAGTTTTATAGCATTTGCTATGGTGTGATTCATGCCTCAGTACTGAATATAAGAAATGATTGGAGCTAGCACCTACAGAGGAATTATTCCTGGAGTTACATAAATCATGCTCCAAACATAGGCAGGTTGTAAGCCACAGCAGCTTAAGCCCATCTCTAAGCATACCAGCATCTGACAGATTTTTTTGCATGTTCATACACATCTCTGTTTTACAGGGCCCTGGCAGATGTACCTGCCTGGTTTCCCTCTGGCAGTTTCGGACATTTTTGCCGCATGTCTTTCGCTTGGTCCCTGTGCTGGGTTCTGTTTCTCCACCAGGGAACCAGCAGCTTGGGCTCCCAGCCACAGCACTGCCAAACTCACAGTTTCGATAAACCTGCCTTCATTATCCATCAAACGTAGGCCAATCTTTCATCGGAATGGCTGAGACATGGGCACATGGTCCATTATTGTTGTCTGTGAGAAGTGGCCTTGGACACTGGAGTGAAGTAAACTGCTGGACAGATGATAACTGCTTGAAATCTCTAGGTTTTCCAGAGTTTGTCCCCTTACCTACCTGAAGCTGCTTTATATTTCTGTATCAATTTTTCTTTTCTGTTAATTATTACTCCCTTATTTCCCAGCAGGAACATTAGACTTAAGCCTTCTCTCACATAAAGTTGCACTGATGTGATTCTACTGAGTTCATGTTATTCTGGATTTATGTAAGTAAAAGCAAAAAGCTTGGAACCTGTGTGGCTTCCATTTTTATTTTATCGTAGTAGTTTTAATGGGAGGAGATCTTTTGTTAAGTAAGACAAAATTCTCATTGTAACAACCTGAATAGCAATGTCCTACATCAGCGGCCTTTTCTATCTGAAACTACACTTTCCATGACAGTGTCACAAAATATGGCCATGTTAGTGTATTCCCTGTGACTGCATAAAGAAGTCAAAAAGTTCTGTTTATTTGTCCTTGCTAATTTGTGCTCTACATCATTTCCAAAAAAAAGGAGACAAGTGTTAAATGTTAACAGCCACTGAAGTAAAACGTATTTTCATTTGTGGGACACTTACAAAGTTAGAAGTCAGCTTTAGAAAGCAGACCTTTTGAAATTCCTTATAAAAAGAAAGCAAGGTTCTTTTCTGCTCTTCATGGATATCAAAGGAATTTTGTACGTGATTGAGAGCATCTGGCTCTAATTGTGCTAAACAGCCTTAAGCATCCGACTTTAACTATAGAAGCTGAGAAATTCCACTACTGGTACCACTTCTTCATATACCTTTCAGATGCAGAAGGAATCAGGATGCTGTTTGTATTTCAACAACCAGCCTTAAAAGGAGAGAAACATGTCAGAAGGAGAATATTACAGTAAGTTTTGATTTTGGAATAAAAACGCTCTGTGTGGATCAGAACAGGAAATTGATACAGAAACTGGAGTCTCAACTCAAAACAAATTTATTTGGCCTGATTGTTTTGCATTTTTAGTCTCAGCTATTATGAATACAGAGTATTATGTATATATTCACACCTATTTATTAACAGTATGAACAGCACATGCTATATTGTGCATGGTTTAGTTTTCAGTTCACACATATTGCAACCCTACCAAAGTGCTCTACACAATAGCATTTCTTTACAGTTAGAGTATGCATGCGGGTCTTCCTGCAATTATGTACGTTTAGGGAATTATATTTTAGAGCTAGGGTGAAGGACTGAGCAAAAAAAAAAAGAGCATAAAATAAAATTTAATGACAGGCTGCCCTTTAAGACAGAGTCTTTCCTTTCATTGCAGTGTTCATTCATTTCTATGGAGTGTGAGTAAACAGAAAGGAAATAGCTTTTGGCCTGATGAGCACTGGGAGGATGTTTCTGTACAAGAATACTTTGTATGCTGTACATCCAGACAGTTTTCATTGCACTGGCTGGAAGAGACTGCCAGGCATTAATGTTATTAGTGAAAAGTGCTGAAGCTGAAGAAGACAAATCCTCACCTAAATGTTATAGCTCAAGCAGTTAAGAAGTCCAGTGAAACTGTGATATAGTTTTAAAGTAAAAAGGGTATGAAAAATGAGTTTGTAAGCAGAAGCTGTCACTATATACAAATGGCTTTAGCAGTCCAGAATTCTACCTGCTGCAAACATGATTCTTCAAATTATGGAGTGCAGTGGCCCTGATCCAGCAATGATATGGTTCCATATGACCCATGTTGCGCTGATGCAATGACTTACAGTCCTGATGTACACAGGAAAGGCTGAACAGCACCAGAGATTTTCTTAGAAAGAGCTGCAAAGCACTGGGTTGTGTTAATGCCAGCTTCCGAGCCTCCTGCTTAATCCGCCCTTGTTTTATGATTTTAGAAAAAAGCCTGTGTTTGTTTGCACACAGACCAGAGCACCCCAAGTAGTGCAGGATGGAATGAAATGGCAAAAAATGAGGGCTGTCTGCATACTAAATTATTAAAGATCCCAT
The DNA here is from genome assembly GCF_964289735.1 of Phaethon aethereus. NCBI lineage: Eukaryota > Metazoa > Chordata > Aves > Phaethontiformes > Phaethontidae > Phaethon > Phaethon aethereus. Next base: position 54,821,600 of record NC_138576.1, on the reverse strand, counting down.
TCACTGCAAAATAGTTTAAACAAAAGCAGTAAGATGTGACAGTGTCTTTGCTGTTATTCAGTTTCATATGGACAATCCTTTGTGTTTACAGTCAGTGAGTTGTGTGAGTTCAGACAACCCTAGGCTGAGCTGTTTGTCCTTCTGCTATTTCAGATTTCACACCTCATGCTGTAAAACTTTCCAGGACCAGCTCTGTGCTTTGAAGTATACAGTGTATGGCAGTAAACATTAACGAGTCATAAATATATTCGGCCAAGAAAAATGTTTTACAGATTATACTTGCCTTGGTCTGTGGTGGTACCGTTCATTATTCTGCAATTTCAAGAATGTGTAGGATGGCAGATAGCTCAAAATTGTGCTGTTTTGATGAAGCAATTAGACTTTATGGAAAACTTTTGTCTAAAGGTTTAAAATTAAAAAAAAAAATTGAAACAAAGTATTGTGGGCATGTGTTTTCTTGACCTGAATAATTAAAAGGCTTTTGCTGCTGCTTAACCATGGATGAATTCCTATTCAAATGAAATTGTTATGACAGCAAAAAAACTCTGAAGAATATGACAGTTAAAAGTGTGATGTTTAAGAGCTAATATTTTAATGAAGATAACACTCACCAGCTTATTTTAACAAAGGGCTAGTCTAATGAAGGCAGTGTGTAATTATTTGCCCTGGATGGCAACTGTATAGATATTGTACATTCATAGAATCATAAAATCATAGAATAACCTGTTGGAAGGGACCTCAAAGATCATGCGGTCCAACCTTTCTTGGCAAAAGCATGGTCTAGGCAATATGTCCCAGCACCCTGTCCAACTGAATCTTAAAAGTGTCTCATGTTGGGGAATCCACCACTTCCCTGTGGAGATTATTCCAATGATTGATTGTTCTCACTGTGAAGATTTTTTCTCTTGTGTCCAGTCGGAATCTCCCCAGGAGTAACTTGTACCCGTTACCCCTCATCTTTTCCATGTGACTCCTTGTAAAAATGGAGTCTCCATCTTCTTTGTAGCCACCCTTTAAATACTGGAACATGGTGGTAAGGTCTCCCCTAAGCCTTCTTTTCTCAAGACTGAACAAACCCAGTTCTCTCAGCCTTTTTCCATATGGCAGGCTGCCCAGTCCTTTCATCATCTTTGTGGCCCTTCTCTGGACTCTCTCCAGCCTGTCCACATCTTTTTTGTATAGCAGGGACCAAAACTGAACACAGTATTCCAGGTGTGGCCTGACAAGTGCCAAGCAGAGTGGGATAATGACTCCTTTACCTCTGCAGGTGATGCCCTTGCTGATGTAACCCAGCGTCCTGTTGGCTTTCTTTGCCACAGCCGCACACTGGTCACTCATATCGAGCTTGTTGTCCACCAGGATCCCCAGGTCCCTTTCCAGAGAGCTGCTCCCCAGCTGGGTAGGTCCCAGCCTGTGCTGCACTCCTGGATTGTGTTTCCCAGGTGCTAGACCTTACACTTGTCCTTGTTGAACTTCATAAGTTTCTTGTTAGACAACTATTCCAGCCTATCCAGGTCTTCCTGCAAGGTGGCTCTCCCTTCCGAAATGTCCATTTCCCCACGTGGTTTGGTATCATAAATTATACTGAGCTGAAGATAAATTTGAAATACCCCTAATAAATATTTGCAGCTCTATAGCTGTGTTTATGTGTCTGCATAAAGCTATGTTTTGATAGACTCTGTGAGTACGTCAAAATCACAGCCACGCTGATTTCAGTATGTTTGTCATGAGAGTTCCTTGCATAATGTTGGCTGCCCCCTGATGCGCTGATGAGAGGTTTCAGCGTAGGCAAGGCCTCGTCACTGAGCTCAAAATTAAAGGTCATGATGGGTCTCGAGTATTTCTTTCTTGCTGTTTTCTTATAGCCTGTAACACTAGTAACATCTTCCTCGGCTCACTCCACCCATGCATTCCTATTCCTTCTGTTTTTCATGTCATCCCACTTTTCCTCTGAGCCCCTGGGTAATGTTAAACACTCCGTTTCCTGTCTTAATTGGTGTGGCCTCCTCACACTTATTTAAGGTTTCACTCCTGTGATTAGAGTCTTTGCAGGCTGACTCTAGAGAGTTTTGTAGACTTGCTGGGAAATAGATTGGCCCTCTGCGTGGGTCCACTTGCAGAACTATGCATTAAGTGTAAAGTCTTCATAGAAAGAAGCTGCTTAATTATGACAATAGTGAGTAATATTAGAAAACTGAATAAACGCACACACACGTACATGTACAAGTAGGCATATTGAGGTCGATATATGAAGGAGCAATTTTTCCCACAAAACAATACCAAGCACAAGAGTCTTATTTTTTAATTACAAAGTAAAATATTCCAGAATTGTCTAATTGATAGATGGGAAGCTTTAGCAAAGTGCTGAACATAAGGGAACCTGACATTAAATGTTTGGTACGTTGCCATGACATTTGCTGAATTTTATTTTTATGCTGAATTTAAACCATCAGTGCTGTTAAATTTGATTCTTAGAGGAATAATGCAAAATAATGGAAACATAAAATAGAAAAGAATGTAACTCTTGTGAATGTGGTCAGATACTACATTTTATACTTCTGAAAATGATAAAAAAAGATTTATTTTGTTTTGCTTTGAAATTCCTCTACGTACAAAGAGTGGAATGTTCTTTAAGAATTAGTGGGTTACTTTAAAGAACAATCCTTTAGCTTTCCTTCATTTTAAATCTAGGCTTTTCAGTATATTCACTTTCTTTCTTTCATCTTTTCTCTTTGTGGAAGGAGAAAATAAATACCACTGATTGATGTGAACATTTATACTAATCCTCAGGATGCTGAAGCTTGGCAGGCTTGATCTACCCATTTTGTTGAGTTGCAGTAGTGGTAAGTTGTTTCCATCACTCAGTGTTTGTCTTTGCAAATGTATCTTAGGTAAGATCGGTACTTTTTTTTGTCTACCTGTATCAGGAAGATAAGATAACTTGTACTGGCCTTTGGTTTTATCTCAGGTATGTCTCAAGTCCCTTGGAAGTGGAACTAACCTGGGCACTAGAGTATACCATACTCTTAAAGAACCCACTTGGTCATAAAAAAAGTCCTTGCAAGAATGAACACTGGGCAAGTAAAATAGGAATTCTGTGTGGATTGCCTGGCAGTTACCCTGCACGGTAACTTCGTCAAAAGGGCGAAACATTTTTACCATGGGTTGCTTAAGGTGTCTGATCAGTCCAGTTCATAAAGTCCATTTGGAGGTCCTGGAACATGACTCAGACTGGATGAGTGCAATGCCTTTCTTATCTAAACATGAATTATCATCATCATATCTTTTTCATCCCCGAGTGTGAAGGAGTGTGCCAGCCCCTGCAGTTTTTCGAGTTAGAAAATACAGCTAGTGGCTGGATAGGGAATCCATGAGTGAGTCTGAGAGGATGATTGTATGTCCTAGCTTTATCTTGGTATTTTCTCAACCTTACTTCACTCTCCTTTCCTAGAGTATTCAGCGCTCATGGAACTCAAGGTATGGTTGTAGTTTAAAGACATATATTGAACAGTTTAGGGAACAGTGGCTGAGCTACGTAGTGACTATTGATTTCTAGTTGATTTTAAAAGAAGATATGGTAAGTTTATATATTATACTTTTATTTATAAGTATTCTTATAAAAGAAGAAAATAAATTAGTGACTCTTGCTGACCAGTTAAGCCCATCTGACCACTGATCCCTAGAACCTGATCAGAGTTTAAGGAGGTAGTATTATTAATTGGACAAGGTTATGATCACAGTATTCATGCATTTTCTCTAGGGAAAGTGATTTATCATAAAGACAATAAAGGAAAATTTCATGTTTGTGCCATGTCCACATTAGGGGTAAAAAAAAAGATAACATAATGTTTTCGAACTCTTACATGTTCACAGTCCTAGTACAAATGAAATGGCTCAGTTTTAATATGTAGAGACCTAGTGAAATAAAAAACAATGGAAAAATTTTGATCAGCTACAATTTTTTAAAATTTCAGCTTGCCTTGCCTATATTGAAATTTTCACTCACATTAGGTAGAAATTTGCCTACTTTATGTGAAAAGGGGCCAGGCTGTGAATCAGGTAAGTTAGCATAAGGACCTGAGTGCTAATAGACTCATTGGGCCTCAGAAGACAATTAGGAGACTATCTTTCCTTTGGGGAAGTTTCTTCTCAAAGGACTTCAAGGATTTGGCAAAATTTTTATATTAACTACATTAAAATTGCAGACCATGAGCAGAAAGACATGTTTGCTGTCTGCCTTCACTCCAGGATGCCCTCTGTCAATACATCTACTGTTCTGGTTTTTTTATGTGGACATCAGTTTCCCAAAGAAGCAATATGCACTGTTGTCCTAATTTATGTTTGAAGAAAAAAATGGAAAGCATAAATGCTGATGCTATTACACATCAGTCCAGCAACACTCAGGGGTCCTCCGCTCACCTCTTCTTGAAAGGAGGGTGGCCTAAGGGGATGGGTGCAACTCGCTTCCAAAACACGGTTTCCTCTCTGCAATACCTGGGGGTACACTAAGGCACTTTGTTCTCCCCATACCTCTGTCCAAACACAGGAATCTGAGCTCTCTGCTTACTCTTTATTTAAAGAAGACATTACCTAGGATCAGTTGGGAAGACCAGACTTTACCCTCCCCTTCCTTTCCTGCAACTCCCCCTCCTCTGCTTCCTAGCAATAGTGACCAGAGAACAAGTTTTACACCTTTGAGGGGGACAATATTTCATCCAAACTCCCCCATGTTTGCACAGCGCCTCATATAATGCTGCCACACAAGTCACTGGAGTGATGGTATACCCACTTCTAGGAACTTGGCAAAAGATGGAGACTTTGTCCACGGGGAATAGAGTTCTCAAGACATGACTGAATCCCGAAACAGTACATCCTTAATCCAAGCGAACCTTGGCTGAAATAGCTAACATGGATTAAAACGTCAATGAATTGGTCTTTAATTCAGATTAGCGGCTCAAATTCTGCTACATTCAGCTGCTCATTCAACTGCTTTGCATTATTCCAGCAGCACAAAGCAGCAAGTGAATATGTCCTAGCACATTTCTTGTGAAATCGTGGATTTGTTTAATAATTGCTCAGCCAGCTTGATTTGCCCTTTTTACAAGTCACCTCAGTGAGACAGCAGTAAGCTGGCAAGGTCTGCAGTATGGCAGCTCTGAGAAGATTTTTGCCTAGGGCAGCATCATGTGTTACAGAAGTCATGAGAAAAAAACAAACCTTTGAATGTTTTCTTCAGTTTGGTTGCAATTTCAATAGTGCCTACTGCAAAACATGCAAACCTAATATTTCTCCAATTTTCTATGGGACTTGCTTTCTCATTCTTTCTCACTGTTTTACCTCACAGTTTAAGTCTATCAATTCCCTCTTTCAGGTTGTGAAAAATCTCTAGAATAAGCACCCCATGAAGCCAATTATTTGCATGATTTGAAATGAGGAATTTGTCAAACGTAACCCTTTTTTCCCATCCTTTACCAGACAAGCTCCCACAAATATGTTGCTTAAAATTGCCTGTCAGTGTAAAGAAAAGTCTTGTTAACAAGAACTACTAGAAAGAACCTTGTAATTTCTTAGCGTAACAAGCTTTTGAGATGTTGAGGTTGTGTGCATATGGACTTTGAGTTCTGGTACTGGTTTTGTCTTATTCCCGAGTCAAGCATTTCCCAGGACTTGCTCTCACATAGCAAAATGGTTAGTGCAGTGCTATAAAAAGTGGTGGATGCAATAAAAATGACAATGCATAAAGGCAGCTTAGAGTAATATGGAACTAATTTATTGAACATAAATATAATTTTCCATACCATTTTATAATTCAGCAGTTCTAGAAACTGCATATACAGCAGTAAAAATAAGAACATGGACACCTTACTGAAATCAGAGCAAATTTGTCAATGGCTTCAGTGGGAAGGTGCTTAGGCCTGGGATTGTTTTTTAAAGACCATTGATAAACAGAAAAGCACATTCCAACACGTGATGATTATAAGTACTTGGCAAACTGAGTGCATAATTTGCTGAGCATGGAGTTTGAAATATACAAATTGTATTCACAGAATGGGAAGCAGAGCGTCCAGATAAAACCTATATGTTTACAGGGAAGGGTTTTAAGATCTTTTTTTCTCTTCTATTTAAGACGAGTCTACATATTGTTTGTACACTAATTTAATTTTATGACAGTTTATGAACATATGATAAGCTGGTCAGACCAGTTTTGTTTTAGTTAAGAATGTAGGCATATTTGAATGATTTACAGTGATTTAAGTGAACCAGGTTCTATAGTGCAGTCATTAAATTTGCTAAAAAACCCCAGTGTATAAACAAATTGTAGGATGCTGTTTGATCAGTTGTCAGAATAGAGGGTAAGTTCCTTTATTATTATTGGCAAAACATGAGCTGCATAGTGTAATCTCTCAAGATAAAGTAAATACGTTCTTTTGCAATTAGGCTTAAAACCAAATCCTAATTGTAAGAGATTTGTAGTATTAATTTGCCCTAGAATGGTAAATGCAGCAAGAAAAATTTAGTCCGAAAAGAAATACTCAATGAAGTCTAAGACATTTTAGACAGAAGTTTATGGACTGAAAAAAGGTGGAACTTGCCAGTGCAGAAGATGCACTTGTCTGGTAATGGGTGATTCTTATTGAATCTTTAAAATACAGGACAGGAGGTTTGGGTCTTAAATCTCCCTTGCATGAACTAATCTTCTCAGCTTTAAAAAGCACAAGATATGGAAAGGGTGTGAGAGCGGTGCTGACTGCATCTCAAGAGAATGATGTACAATTCTTGGAACCTACAGGGGCGATGCATGCATTTCTGGGAAATATTTCCTTATAAAAGCAAGAATTGACTTCACTGTAAGCTACAGGCTGTCAGCCATACATCTAAAGTTCCCTATCTGTTGTTTCACTTCAGGCACTTGAATTAGCCAGTTTTAGGCCAGTTCTACACAATATTAATTTTCTGCTTATCTTTGTCAAAATTATTAAAAACGAAATGCGCCTAGTTACCCAGCTGTCAAAATGGGGATTTGCATGAATAAAACATAAGTTATGTTTATCCTGGTATTTGGCTTCTCCTCTGAAATTGAGAATTAGTATAATGAAGGATAGAGGCTGTTCTTTATCAGAGCTAACTGAATCAGGACAGAAGTATATGGAGCTGTGATTACGCATTTCAGTAGTTGGCTTCAAATTTCAGGTGATGATTTAGAAGTAGTCAAATAATGAAGGACAAGGTCCTTATTGGGCAATGTCCCTGGCATATTCAAGACACAGAGAGGGTCTGTATTTGATATGTTTTATTTCTGCTCTGGAAGGAGAGTGGTGTTTAAGCAAAGGCTACCCTCCTTCAGCCAATAGCTAGAGAGGAACAATTGTAGCAGCTAGAAAAAAATAATCTTTTGACTTTTTGGATACTCCCATCTTTCTTGATTATAGTGTTTCTTGAAGTCAGTTTGAACTCTGCAGGTTGGAACAGTATTCCAGGTGTGTTCTATTACATCTGACTATTTTAATAATTCTTTCTATTACCATGTATTTTAAGGCAGTAGTAAACTATATATTGTGAGGAACCATGACCACAGTCCCTTCAGTAAAGTTTCATAGGAAGAATTTCCTTTATGCACAGCTTAGCTGGGGAAAAGCAGAATCTATGAAAAGTATTTATGTTGACTTCATAAGATTACACGTAATGGAGTTATCTTCTCTATAATAAAATACTTGTTTGCTCATATACCTCTGTGTGAATGCCAAAAGCTGTTTCCCATTGTATTGGATACAGAACATGCGTAGTTCTGCTAAAATTGGATAAAGTTTTATTTTCCTTAAATGCTGATATATTATTTAAGCCTCATTACTTTGCACTTTTTAAAATAATTGTTTTTTCCTCTTTATTTTTCTTACATTTCCTTTCTTTTTTTGAGAAAACACCTTAAAAGGAAGATCAACTAAAATGGAAATTATGATAAAATGAGCATAACCTTTAAAATATTTAAACCAGTAAAATTCATGCTCACATGAAAGAACTGAAAATAATATACAGTTTAAGTTTCTTGATTCCCATATGAAGAATAACTTGGCTTAATTATAGGTATGTTAAAGTATATAAATAACCTTACTATGTGATGTTTTCCTGATCAGGAGCAATCCACATTTCCCCATATCTATATAAACCACATGTGCACACGATGTGTATCGGGTGTATGCATATGCAGTATGTTGTGTGTACACATATATACACAAATATGGTATGTTAATCTCAACAAGCAGAAGGAACAATAGCCACAGATAGGCAAAGGGGCAAGCTAGATGGCAAAGCAGAAGGCTAGGGTCAAGATAGTTATGGCATGTATAATTTATTCTGGACAAGGCCCAAAACTCATGCAATATTTTATTTTTATTAAAAAACCATGCATTTGCTGCATTTTTGGGGGAGGACATGTTGCAAGACACACACATGGTGAATGCAGAAACAGTGAAGACACAAGCATTTGTACAGAGCTTTGAAGTGGCTTTCAGACCTGACTGAGGATCAGTTAACTGTGCACTGTGAAATGAGAGTCTCATGAAAAGCATGGGTTTTGAAACAGACATTTCTGAAGCATTTATGATGAAAAATATGGTGTGAGGCATGCTATAGGATTGTACTGGCTAGTCAATCAGATTGGTGTAGAAATACCAGGAGTCAGCCAGTTAGTTGCTGTGACAGTAGCTGTGTGAGCCAGCCAAATGGCGTCTGGTCCTAATTTTCTGTGGCTTTTCATGGGTGAGTGAAGAGTCTTACTCTATTTCCCTAATGTATTTTTCCAGTCACAGTTGCTGCTGTTGTTTTCCTTTCAAAGCTGCCTGTACCTATCGAAACTTGGCACAACAGGTGAAAATGAAAGTTCCTACCTCCCTGTTAACGTTATAAAGTCATGCAGTATTATCGAGCCTTTTCCTTATTATTTCAGGAGAATATTTAATCAGCTTTGGGCCTGCTTCAGGTTTCGGTCGCACTAATGCTGACTGAACTCAGCTAGAACCTGGAGACAAAAAAATTCTCACAGGTGAAGTGCTGAGATTACAAAATGTTCTTATCAGGAAACAACTCTAGTGGCAACGCAGTGAAACACACGTTCAAGTCGCTTTCTGTTCCTCTTCCGTACATCAGCCCCTATGGCCATTCCGAGTTTTTAACGACAAACAGCTGCCTTCAGCTGCCCACCCTATGCTGCTACCAGACCTGCATAGCAGAAGCAGCAGGATGGGTGTTGTCTCACTCCGTGGCTTGGTGTTAACTCCCAAGGTGGCTAATGTAACTGGAAATTGATGGTTGTTTGTGGGTATATGTGGCTGCAGATGAGAGTGGCTGAGCAGCCAGCATATATTGCACTTACTGCTCCTGTGAGAAGGACAGAAAGCCGCATGGCCAGCAGTAAGATGGGCAGCAGGAATTGTCGTCTCCACACTCGCCACTTAAACCCAATAGAGCTGCAAGTCAGGGTCATCAGCCTTATGACTAACGGGTAATGAGCTCTCCCCACCCTTAATTATATAAACAAAGTGCTTTTCTTTATTATATAAACAGAATTTTTTACAATTATCAGGTAACTGTAAGAAAATTCTTCTCCAGGGTAAGCAGTACCTTTTAGGCTCTAGGAGATTTAAATTCAAGTTCCTTGTTTCACTCATGTATGTTCCCATGAAATGCTTTTGTTCTAACAAAACAAATTGTTCCACTGGGACATTTCTGACTAACTCCAGTCATAATCCATTCAATACAACTAAACTCCTGGATGGAAGTTTAAAAGAGGAATAATTTTGTGGGTTGTGTTCCTGAATCTGTAATGCTTCAAAGGAGCTAGATTTATACAATATTTCTTTAAGATCTAGAAGAAGTCACAGTAATACTTGATTATGATATATATACAGCATTTTGATAGTCACAAAACTATGGAGACAATTTCATATCACACTTAGCTTGAGTTGTCAAGTCTTACAAGTCTTTTGTTCCTCTCTTCTCTTTTACCCCCAAAAGCAGATAAGTTCTGCACTAGGAATGACTCCTAAGGTGTCCAAGGCAATCAAATTCCACATATATGAAGTGAGTGATGCAGTCATTTGTGTAAGTCTTTGAAGTGATGACTTTCAGAGGTTCCCAATGGAGGCTATCCAACTTCTGAGTTGACTGGCAGGTTAATGGTGCAGTGTAAAAATCCTGCCATTCACTTACTGAGTCAGTTGTGCTGCACGGATACACATTCTTCCTCTATTTCTCTTGCCGTCTTGCAGGCTATGGGGAGAGGTGTGAACAATTAGCTAATGAAGAGCACACTATGTCTAGACAGAACTAACTGTTAGCAGATGATCATTGTTTATATTTGTCAGTGAACTGAGTAACATGAGCTAGATGTGCATCAGTAATAGTTATCATTGGATTCCAAATTACTGTCCTTCTTGCCATGCTTTTTTTTTCCTTCATTGTCAGAAGTACAGATCATGCTGAGCCCCAGCCTCATAATTTCTTCAGTGATGGAGAAGTGTGATGATAAGACCTTTGAAATATTTACCTTCTGCACAGGGTCTCTTCTTCTGGTCTTGCATTTTAAAAATAGAAATAATGGCATATATTTCTTTTCACCCACGAGGGATTAAAGGATCAAGGTTTAAATATTGTACTGATGGCACAGTAAGAAACCAGAGTAGACTTGAAGATAGTTGCTAGCTTGGGACTCAGGAATCAACAGATCAGTTCCTGACTTTGTCGCCCATTTCCTGTTTGATCCTGGGCAGATCATTTTGCTTCACTTTGCTGTGCCTTGCTTTCTCATCTGTAAAGTGTGAATAAAGGTGCACTGTGCAAGGACAACTATGTGAAAAGTATTATGTTGTTGCAGTCAGGGGAAGGACTTGCAGATACTCCTGTCAATGAATTTCTGTGTGGATTTTTGTAGTGCATTTTCTTTTACATAATGATTTTGTGGAAGGTAGACACAAGCAGAAGTGAAAGAGTAGATACAAGCAGAGTAACTGTTTGTCATTTCATCTATCTCACTGAAGGTGAGGCTTAGGAGCTAGATTGTTTTGTGGTCCTACAAGTATAAAACAGTTTTTTAGTAACGATTCTATGATTCTACGATTCTATGAAATCATATAACTCTAATGCTTACGTTGTACCAACTAATCAAAGTCATTAGGGCAACTATCATCTAGAAGTAGAGTTTTAAGTATAAAGAAGTCGTTTATGGTTCTGTCTGGTTTAAAATGAAATGGGAATGTTTTTAAAGGGATTGCTGTTAGGAAACATTTTGGCTTTTCCTTCTAGCTATAAACAGATGCTTATTCATATTATGCCAAATTTACTAGCTAAGGCTGCTCTTCATCAGCAATGCATAAATCCGTCTTGACTGATTGGCAAGGCACAACAAATAAGCTGGCATACAATGGGGGAGCTTGCTTACTGTCTTTGCAGTGAGTTTATAGTCCTGTTCCTGCAATAGTCCTACTGACTTTGGTGGTCCAAACTCAGTTTTTAAGATCTGTTCACAAGAAGGAATTCTGAGGGATTGTACTTTGTCTGTGCTGAGAGTTGGATGCAAACTACATCATATACAAAGCAAAACTCTCAAAGCCAAGAAGGGCCTGAGCACACCCTGTCTGTTTTGTGGTCAATATTTCCTTGAATAAATTACATGGAAGATCCAAAAGAAGAAGGAAATGTTATGACTTTGTTAATGTGATCCTGCATTGTCTGTGTAGGTTTTTGAGTAGATGTCTAGCCAGCCCTCCAGGCTGCGTCCTTGCCTGGGAGTGATCTGAAAAATGATGCAACAAAACTGTGCATCATAAATACTTAACAGATTGATAATGAGTGAAAATGATCATCTCTCTAGGGATGATGTTGTTTGTTATACTGTCAGTTGTCTATAAAAAAAGGTGGCATTGGTAGGTGTAAGGGAAACGCAACACCACAGAACCCTAGTGGACAGGCCTTGGAAATGGAATTGCAAAATCCCCTTACCCCCTGGGGTGATGTTGTCACCTACGAGCTGGCACTCCATTCGTTACTGGCATTTGTACTTTGGTGACAAAGAGCACAGGTATGAAGTCTACCGCTGGCACTCTTAATCAGAATGAAATCCACTCACAGCTTTGGGCTGAAAAATTTAAGTTTGGACATTTACAGGTAGGTGTCTACATCATAAGTCATCACCATTTGCTGCTTTTATAGCTGTGTGAAGAAGAAAAGTCACTTTTCGGTCATGAACCACATGATTTAATTCACATCTCTGTGTTAGCATGAGACAAATATGAGACTAGAAATACTGTATTCTCTCCATTGACTGTGAAGGGAGCCAAAGGTGCAGATGGCAACACTGAAAACCTCCTCCAGATTACATTAATGTGACTCAAAATGTTTAAGATATTCTGCAGAGTTTGGGAATGATGAGGGTTATGTCCCCTTTTAAGATCAATGCAGCTTTCAGATGTCTCCTCCAAAGGCCACAGTGACAACTGAATTAAAAGACTTGTGTTTGAAAGGGAGGACCTCTCTCCTGCTTGCTGTGCAAGGTGAGGAATTCCACTCTGCATGCTCATTCTCCCTGTGAGAGTGTTAGAGGACCCGACACTAAAATCCCTTCCGTAGATCTGGCTGTTTGTTTGACAAATCTCTGCTTTGACTTAGGGGAACGGGTTTTTCTGAAGGTTGCCAATTTTGCACATTGCAAAGGGGTGGAAAGAGGTCAGATACAGTTCAGTAGGAAATGAGCGGAACGCCACTGGGTTCACTTTACCAAGGATCCTTTACAGACTTTTAATCAGAATGAATTTCTCTTCAGTCTCATCGAGGCTGATAAACTTCATGAGAAAACCAAGCCATTTATCTCTGCTATTAAAAGTTTGTGATTTGGAGAGGACTAAATGAAGGGAGCCCTCATTATTTGTATTTATACAGCATACACGCTGAACTATTTTTAGCTTTCATGCTGTATTCTTAACATATTTGAAGTATAGAAATGGAAACTGGGAATAATTTGTCTGTGAACTACATGCCCGTGGGGTGTAAGCTAAAATGCCTTCTTTGATCTAACAATGAAGTGAATTTGTGTCATGGACCACACACTTGAAACAAGGCAAGCAGTGGAAAGATAGAGGAAGAGGTTCAAGCATTAATGTTAAGGTCCATGTACAGTGTGTCTTTTCCTCTCCACTCTGCCGTAAGATTAAAAGGCAGGTGCTGGGGTATTTAGAAGAGTTCTGCATTGCTGTGGAGTACAGCAAGACTTTGAGCTTAGAACTAATGCACATTAGTGGTAAATAAAATTATTCCTTATTGCTTTGCTGGTGTCTGTGTTTTGATAATTTTGTTTTCTCTCCCTAAGTGCTCTTTGTTCAGAGGTGGGAGAAATCAGTTCTTTAGGTGACCTCTTTAAGTGGGTTGCTTTCCATTTTTCCTAGCTGACAGTGTAATGGATTTCAGGACTTTCAGTCAATACAGGATGTGTTTTTATGCAGCTTCTTTTTTGCCTTCTTTTTTTTTTTAATATGCTGACCTTATTTGGCACAGACCAAGTGTAGGTCTGTGGTTATGCAGTGTGCACATATTCTGTAAATATGCTTGCATTAAAATATACAGAACAAATTCAACGCTGATAATACTATCACTGATTTTGCTGAGGTTATATGAGGGCTGAGTTTGCCTCTGTGTAAAAGTCAGCTGACGGTTTTCATCATGAGGAAGAGTCTGAATAAATGTGTGTTGCTTATTTGGGATATCCTGCCTTTCCCCTCCAGAAGAAATGAAAACGTTGTCCTAATAGTGATTTCATCATGCAGCTTCCCACTAGATACAAGTGCTGAATATCTTGCTGACATGAAATATTGGGTGTTTTTTCATAATAAATGAAGCATAAATAAAACAGAGCATCCTTATGCTAGAAGGCAAACAGAGGAGAATATTAAAAGTGCTCTATGACCAATGAAATTCTTAATTGTCCCAAAGTGACTTAGGCTTGCTATTCTGATTAATTTTTTTACAGTAGTTATGCTCCTGAACCACGTAGTGTTTTTGGAAATCCAACCTACTCTCAAACGCAAATACATGGAAATAAGAACTCTGCCCAACTCACTGCAGTAAATTAAAATCAGATGTCTGAAGACAGCCTCTAGCTGTCTACCCTGCCTGTCTTCTGGATGGTGTTGCCCACGAGTTAGGGATCTCCTATAAAGGATCATTTGAATTGCAACAGTGATTTGTGCAACACACTAAGATAAACTGAAATCAGAGCTGGTATATCTTACACGACCAGCTGAAAACAGCAGCTTAGATAATGCTGTCCTGACGTTAGCAATGTCCCCCACAGGGGTGGGGTGGGCAGCTCAGGGCATGAACATCTCAGCCATCCAACTTTAAACTGCCACCACAAGTCTGTCAGAAGCTCTAGCTGAAAAAGAATAGCCTTAACATGCAATAATTACCATTCATAGGGGAAGCCACCATCTTAGCAGAAGGCTTGGTCCTGTTCTCTTGCCCCCTGCTGACAACAGTGAAGGAATTTTGCCCAACTAAGGACACCATGGTTGTTTCTGAGGAAGAGGACACAAAAAAAAAGGGTCAGACAATTTTAAAAGGGCGGAAGGAAGGAAGGAAGGAAGGAAGGAAGGAAGGAAGGAAGGAAGGAACGAAGGAAGGAAGGAAAAGAAAGAAATTTAAAAAAAGAGAAAGAAAAATTCTCCAACCCTCCAAAGATTTTCATTAAACATGAGTAATGAGGAAAATTTTATCAAGCAATGATCTACTTTTGTTCAGGTAGACATATGCCTTCAAGCATTTGCGCTTTGGCTTTCAAGTACCATCCTTGAAGGGAAAAAAAGTGATGGAGAGGACTTTACAATGTGAGTCTCGTAGCCTGAAAACATTGGTATTTATAGGAGTCTGGGGAAAACCTTATAAAAATATTTTCATTTATATTTCAGAAGATTTCAAAATCATCCCTAGTATGAGTTTTTAAACTGTCAGTCATCACTTGAAATCATCTTCATATTGTATTTTGCAAAACTGACTATTGGTAGAGAAAACTGAAACATTACAAGACTGAGTAAGGGCAACTCAAGTCCAAGTTGTAGGCGAGGAAAATGTGGATGTAGCAGAGAACTAAAACATCTGGAGTGTTCCTTTCTTTCTCTCCGTAGCACAGCTCAATGTATAAGTGTGTTCCCGTACAGGGGGTCAGTGCGTGGCTCACCGGTCTCCCCATACTCTCCATCCACACTGTTGCTACAGCTCAATACCACCGTCAGCTCTTTATAGCCAGTGAGGACACTGTGAAAAGTGATCTGAGTACTGGCTCACAGACTGCATTCACCCAAGCCCTGGGCTATTGCTGGTTTGGAGGCCACTAAAGGCAAAAACAAATGAGATGGTTTCCCCCTTCAGTTCTTTCCAAGCTGAGACACATTGACATATTTTTATAGATATCTATTTAGACTTTTTTCTCACACTATTTTTCTCCCTGCAAAGATATGAAATTGCCAGAAAGTTTACATTAGCAAAATGCATGGTTTTAATTTTCTCAGTTCACAGAGACTTTTGATTAGAAGTCAATTAAAGGTAGTAACTTAGTTTTTAACAAGTGTTTGTTTTGATACTTTTAGAAAATAACAGAAGTTTCTTTTGACTTTTTGGTTCCAATTTAGAATGTATTTTTGGAAATCTTGCAAACTTTAACATGAAAAAAATGTTTCGTCAGCAAACCTACCTAACAAAGTTAGCTGCATAAGAAGGTGAAGTGAAAGGAGATAGAAAATTCTTTACCTTTTATGACTGATAACACAAATGTGCTACATTAATAAATGCAAAAGCTGTGTTATACCTCCCTCTCAGTGCTGAAGCTGCTAATTTGTCTGTATCTCTAACATATAATTAGAACTTAATTATTATTGAAGATTTGTTTTTTAGGGAAGCAGTTGTATAAGCTCCTGTAAGCTATATATACACTTCAAAATAGCACAAAGACTGGATTAGGGCTATGGAAACTGGAAGCTAAAAACAAAGAAAAAATACAGTTTTAATGATAAAACTGTTTTCACTTATAATGGAGTTCTGTAATGGTACTGAGAGAAAGTCACTCTGTCCCTGTGTCCTGGTTTCAGCTGGGCTAGAGTTAATTTTCTTCACAGAAGCTGGTGTGAAACTGTCTTTTGGATGTGGGATGAGAAAATGTTGATAACGTGCTGATGTTTTGAGTTGTTGCTGAGCAGCCAAGGACAGTCCAGCTGGCCACACAGACAAGGCTGGGGGTGCACGGGGAGCTGGGAGGGGACACAGCCAGGACAGCTGGCCCAGGCTGGCCAAAGGGATATTCCCTAACATATCGCGTCATGCTTGATACATAAAGTTGGGACGAAGAAGAAGGAAGGGGTGGAGGGACGTTCAGAGTGATGGCATCTGTCTTCCCAAGTAACCGTTATGCGTGATGGAGCCCAGCTTCCCTGGAGATGGCTGAACCCCTGCCTGCCCATGGGGAGTGGTGAATGGATTCCTTGTTCTGCTTTGCTTGTGTGCGTGGCTTTTGCTTTGCCTATTAGACTGTCTTTGTCTCAAACCATGAGTTTCCTCACTTTTACTCTTCTGATTCTCTCCCCCGTCCCACCGTGGGGGAGTGAGCGAGTGGCTGCATGGGGCAGCTGGTTGGGGCTAAACCACAACACCCTGTTCTTTTAGCTTTGTTGTATAGCAAGATGACTTTTGAAGCATCTTTAGCTTTTGAGGCAACAGTGGGTATCACTTTTGACACTTAATAAAATATTCAGGCTAAACACCTAAAGTAAGAGTCAGACAAAAATCACAGAGAAGTCAAAAGTCAGGAACACTTTTGTAGACACTTGTCTTCTAGTATGGGAGGCCATCAGCTGGGAAAAAATATTCTTTTTTGGCTGCCTCCGTCAGCCTAGAGCCCAGAATCAGTCCAACCTCCAGAGCCAACCTTAAAATTAACTGGATCTGGAAGCCTAAGACTGAAATGAAACATGAGGTTTAATATAAAAAGGTGGAAACATGGTGATTCTATTGCCCTGTGTTGGTATGATTTTCATATAATTAAACCCGCAGGTGTACTTTTGATTATGCAGGTAGTCTGGTGTGTGGTTCTGTGTAAATAATATGTTTGCAGTGCTTACTGCCAGATTGCTTACGAGCTCATTTATTTGAGTTCCCCCATGCAAATAGGAAAGCATAAGCCAAATTCTGGGCTAGGTTTCCTTGTCTTGTGGGAAAACCTCCACACAGGGACAGAGAAGGTGTTTTGCTGGGGAGGGCACAATTACCTTGCTTTCCCTTTAGTATGTCAAAGAATTCAACATCTCCAGCTAAGCAATACTTGAGAACTATTAAAGGAGCCATGGAAACGCCCCTCTTAAGTTCTCTTTCCTGCAACCCAAGAAAGTGGCTCCATTAGGGCTATACAGCTAGGTTTCCCCTATACTATGAATCTGGTCATTTATGTTACGCAAATCCTGAATAATGGAGAAGTCTGTGGGTTTGATCTGAGATAGAAACTTACCCCTTCAGTGTTCTTCCACGTGATCAAGGACAAAGGGGTCCAGGAAGGCTGGACAGTCTTCAAGAAGGAAATCTTAAAGGTGCAGGAGCAGGCGGTCCCCATGTGCCGTAAGAAGAGCTGGCGGGGAAGGCGACCGGCCTGGCTGAACAGGGAGATTTTGCTGGGACTCAGGGAAAAGAGGAGAGTTTATCACCTCTGGAAGAAGGGGCAGGCAACTCATGAAGAGTACAAGGATCTCGTTAGGTCAAGCAGGGACAAAATTAGAAAGGCAAAACCCCAGCTAGAGCTCAGTCTGGCCACAGTTGTAAAGGATAATACAAAATGCTTCTACAAATATATTAACAACAAAAAGAGAGGCAAGGAGAATCTCCATACCTTACTGGATATGGCGGGGAACATGGTCTCCAAGGACGAGGACAAGGTTGAGGTACTTAATGCCTTCTTTGCCTCAGTCTTTAATAGCCAGTCCAGGTACCCGTAGGGTATTCAGCCCCCTGAGCTGGAAGATGGGGATGGAGAGCACAATAACCCACCCATAATCCAGGAGGAAGCAGTTAAGGACATGTCAAACCACCTGGACACCCACAAGTCTATGTGACCTGATGGGAGCCACCTGAGAGTACTGAGAGAGCTGGCAGAGGAGCTTGCCAAGCCCCTCTCCATCATTTATCAGCAGTCCTGGTTAACAGGGGAGGTCCCAGAACACTTGAGGCTTGCCAATGTGACGCCCGTCTACAAGAAAGGCCGGAAGGAGGATCCTGGGAACTACAGGCCTGTCAGCCTGACCTCTGTACCGGGGAAGATCATGGAGCAGTTCATCTTGAGAGTGCTCACAGGGCACCTGCAGGACAACCAAGGGATCAGGCCCAGCCAGCATGGGTTCATGAAAGGCAGGTCCTGCTTGACCAACCTGATCTCCTTCTATGACCAAGTGACCTGCCTAGTGGATGAGGGAAAGGCTGTGGACGTTGTCTACCTGGACATTAGTAAAGCCTTTGACAGCGTCTCCCACAGCATTCTCCTGGAGAAACTGGCGGCTCGTGGCTTCGACATGTTTACTCTTTGCTGGGTGAGGAACTGGCTGGATGGCCGAGCCCAGAGAGTTGTGGTGAATGGCGTTAAATCCAGCTGGTGGCCGGTCACAAGCGGTGTTCCCCAGGGCTTGGTTCTGGGGCCGGCCTTGTTCAATATCTTTATTGATGATCTGGATGAGGGAATCGAGAGCTCCCTCAGTAAGTGTGCAGATGACACCAAGTTGGGTGGGAGTGTTGATCTGCTGAAGGGTAGGAGGGCTCTGCAGAGGGATCTGGACAGGCTGGATCGATGGGCAGAGGTCAACTGTATGAGGTTTAATAAGGCCAAGTGCAGGGTCCTGCACTTGGATCACAACCACCCCATGCAACGCTACAGGCTTGGGGAGGAGTGGCTGGAGAGCTGACCGGCGGAAAGGGACCTGGGGGTACTGGTTGACAGCCGGCTGAACATGAGCCAGCAGTGCCCAGGTGGCCAAGAAGGCCAACAGCATCCTTGCCTGAATCAGAACTAGTGTGGCCAGCAGGAGTAGGGAAGTGATTGTGCCCCTGTACTCGGCACTGGTGAGGCCGTACCTTGAATCCTGTGTTCAGTTTTGGGCCCTTCACTATAAGAAGGATGCTGAGGTACTAGAGCGTGTCCAGAGAAGGGCAACAAAGCTGGTGAGGGGTCTGGAGCACAGGTCTTATGAGGAGCGGTTGAGGGAACTGTTTAGTCTGGAGAAGAGGCGACTGAGGGGAGACCTTATTGCTCTCTACAACTACCTGAAAGGGGATTGTGGTGACGAGGGTGTTGGTCTTTTCTCCCAAGTAACCAGCGATAGGATGAGAGGAAATGGCCTCAAGTTGCACCAGGGGAGGTTTAGATTGGATATTAGGAAAAATTTCTTCACCGAGAGAGTGGTCAAGCATTGGCACAGGCTGCCCAGGGAGGTGGTGGAGTCGCCATCTCTGGAAGTGTTCAAAAAACGTGTGGGTGTGGTGCTTCAGGACATGGTTTAGGGAACATGGTGGCGCTGGATTAATGGTTGGACTTGATGATCTTGAAGGTCCTTTCCAACCTTAGTGATTCTGTGTGATTCTGTGTGATTCTGTGTGTAATCAAAGATACCTCAATTCTTTAGATGGAAGAGGGCAAAAAAAGGAGGAAGTTTTAGAAGTACAGTGCTTGGTTAATCAGACTGACTTACATGCTCCTGCAAACCTTGTACCTTGTGCTGTAGCCGTGACTTAATTTCAGCCTCTAGCTGTACATGTGTTCGAAGGCTTCATCGTGTGTTGTGTACCTTGACACACTCTTTTGTGTAATACCCAACACATGTCAGTCAGTCCTATGGATCCTCTGACCTTTAATAAGCTAAATTGTAGCAGCTCATAATTTCAGTGCTCTGGATTCAAGCACTGAAGCCATGGCCTAAAATATGAAGGCTCCATACATCTGTATTTAACTAAACCAGAAGTATGTTTTTGCCCTCTACATCCTTCCCTTCTCTCCTCTGTCCCAAAAAAGCATATGTAAATTGATGTGAGAAACAATAGCACCTCTGTTAGCTAGATTCAGGTATTTTGACTGCTGAATCTGTTATCCTACCTGACAAGACACCCCTTTCAATCTAATTTGTAAAATCCAATTTTAAAGTAACCCACAATTCTGCTTCTGAGACACCACTAAGAGATGACCCAATTAAAGAGCTGCATATCAAGACCATGAGTGCAAATCATCTTTTAGAAGGCACTGATGAAATTCCTTTTCCATTGTCATTAGATACTTGCTTTCTGACAATCAGTTAATCATGGAAATAATCTTTTGAATACGCGTTAAACCATAGCTATGCCTAATCATTCCATTAAACTTCATCAGGTCATTCTTCACGAAGATAAACAGCTTAAGGAGCATTCTTCCTTTGATCATGTTATCCCCTGATGCTTTTGAAAGGAGGGTGAATGCATCCTCCAGATTTCATCAGTCCAAATCTTCAGTGAGCTTCTGCATTGTGCTTGCAGTTTCCTCAGGTGACTGGAGTGTGCAGCTCTTCACCACTGCAGACTGAAACATGTGTATGAATTTTAATGTACGACAGCCTGTACTATAACTAGTCTAAACGTTGATTGTTCATGTCCTATGCGGAGGGGATACTGGAGTACATGAGTGAGGAAGGGTGTCCCATTATGGCAATAGGCATATGGCTACATTTTTAGGAAATGCTTCAGCCACTGTTGACAGCATAAATAAAACTGGCATTTTCCTTAGGAGTGTGTTTAGTCTGAAGTGTTAGACCTCCAGTGAGGAGCTAGCCTGCCTTCTAGCTCAGTAGGGTGATCTGCACTGACCGTGTGTAGACATACTCCCTTCAGAGTAAGGGGTTTCAGTCCTTCTCAGTCAGTCCCTGGGGCACCTTCTTCTCTTTCCAGTGACTATAAGGGGCCAGCATACCATTTACGAGGGACACTCAAACCCCTTGCTGGGCCAGTTGCCTACTGCTTAGGTATCACAGCATATAAGTTAGGCTGGGGAAAAACAGTGACTCACCCTCTTTTCCATTATTTTGGGTTGTTCACCTTCTTGGGTAGTGAGAGTTCAGGGAACTTGTGTCTTGTAAATTGAACAGTTCGTCTTAAGGCTTGGTCTATGAGACACATCCTGTCTCAAGATCTGGACAGAAAGAAGGGCTCAGCAGAGTGCCACTTTCTGTGAGGTGAATATGCAAAGCTGAGAGGGGTTTTGCCAACTGCTTTTGCATCAAAAGACACCCCTGGTTTGTGCTGTGAAGAGAAATGGGGAAAATTAGGTCTTTGACTGGCATAGAAACAGATGTCATGGTAAACCCCACTGGCTACCTCAGTGTGAGGAATGTAAGCACGTATTCTTTATTGATAAGGTGCAGAATAGTATGTGGACCTGCTTTAAGGCTGTGAGGAAGAACATAGAACAGAGGCAAGACGATGACAGAAGTTATTGCAGCTTTGATAGCCCCACTTAGAGTGTGCAGTGTAAATGCAGCCACTTTCATACAGTGATGTCGAAAGGATATTACTGCTGGCCAGGGCAGAAAGCCTGTCTATGCTCCTGACATACATTTCTAGAAGAATAGTCCTTGTAGGGCACTGTAATACAGACTGAGCATGCCATCAGAGGCAAAGCTCCAACTGACAGACAAAGTCCAATCTGCCACACAGGCACCAGTTGCATATTGCTCAGTGATGGATGTCTGGCAGCTTGGTGGAAAGAGACGTCAGAGTGTCAAGGGGAGGTAATTACTGCATTTTAGAGGTTTCAGAACTGAAAGTATAGCTGCCCACCTGCTTTGCTTTGCCATTGCTTTACTGATGTGTATACATGAGATCAAAGGTCTAAAGCTTGCATCTTTTTACATCATATTTATTATCTTATAGCCCTACTTGACCAATTGTAAGAGTAGATGGTAGTAAGTTAATTTCCCTCCCTGCTGAAGCAGGGGCCTTTGAAATAAGAGAATCTTCCTCAGTGTATTCCAAAGCATTAAATGTCAGCATGGCATAGTGAAAGCTGGAACTGGATCTTTAGGAATGCTTAATTAACACTCTGTGGGGCAAACTAGCTTTTTTCATTACTTAACAGTTTTTCATTGCTGTTCATTCAAACTTTTTAAGCACTGGATTAAAAGGTGCTTGTTTGAATAATTTGAGGGGCAAAAAAGTGTGGTGTCAACTAAGGTGCATTAGGAGAAGCATGGGCTAACATACATCTAGCTGGGGCAGTAAAGTCTAACCATATGAGCGAGTACTTGTCTGAGTTCATCCAGCTACGCTCTTCGGATAATGCACTTGATGCTGTGTTATGTTGTAGCATTGTATCTTGCAGGAAGATGACACACCGCCTTCCAAAGACCAGCTGTTTCCCTCTTTGTTCCTGCAGCAGAAAGCCTTGCCTTTTATGTCTGTCTATTTAATACCTTTGAATAATGACATGATTAGAAAGGTGCATGGCGTAGAAAAAAAATCACTCTGCTTATATTTTCCTGTTTTCCACTCAAAGATTTTTCAACCAGTATAAGTGGAGGTTGCTGCTTACATGATGGCCTGCTTTCCCCTTCTTCTAGACCTCACCATGCATTTCTGCAAACATAGTTACAGCAATGCTTATGACCATGTGGCTGGGCCATGAATTGGGTCAAGGAACTGACCCCAGCAAGAATAATCTGGTTAAAAAAAAGGGAACGTTTTTGAAGCTGCAGCCTCAGGAGATATGAATTGACACCTCTCACCTTATTGGATTCAGGAATGTGCAATTTCACAGTAAGGACAATTGCTTTTTCCCTTTCACTGCTAGGCATTTATTACATGCCAGGTATGCAAAGTTGTACCAGCAATAGTTTAACTAAAAAATATGTTGGGAGTGCCTCCAGCATATGGTTGGAACCTCTTTGAGTGAGATGAAATACATTAGGGTCTGAGGAAGGAGGAAACTCATTTCAGCAGTAACAACAGGGAAGATGCAATAGGTAGAATCACTGTCTATAGCACTGTGTCAACTTAGGAAAAATAATATTAACATTAATGCAAATCATGCTAAAGTTCCATCTGGTTCCATACCCTCACACTTACCTTTAATGCAATCTCAGAGAAATAGTCTAGCAGTATATAATTAATAATATGTATATATAAAATTTATTGCACACCGTACCTCATTATATTCTCCTGTCTTCCAATCCATATTTTGGGCTCCCTGAGCAGTAAATGACATCATTGTACCTTCAAGTTTAATAAACCACTTTTACACAAATTTGTTTAATAGCATCCAATGCTTATCTTAGCCTACTGACATTTAAACACACTGTGGCAATGGGTTCTATTATGTAAACTTCTAATACATAAAAATAAAGGGGCTTTGCTTGTTCAAATCTGCTGCCCAATTTCATTGGGTTTCTCCTATTTCCTGTTTTATGAAAAATTATGAGTAATAATTCTGAAATCATTTTCTCTAGACTATTTGTATCCTTATGAAGCTCTGACAGTTCTCCCCTCAAACATTTCTTTGCAAAGCTGAAGACTTTCAGCCCGTGTAACTTTTCCTCAGACAGAGGCCACATGCAACCTCTGTATCTTGTTTTTATACTGACGTTTTTTGTACATAACCTGGGTTTAATAGAGCCTGGTTGCCATTCTGACTCCTGCTCACAATCTAACTGATGTTGTGAAGAGATTTCCATGGGGCCTTTTGGATTTCATCCCCATGGACCTGTGTTCAGGCAGCGTGCTGCTGTCCCCTGCCAGTCACCGGGCATTTGCCACCACTGAATTTCATTTGCCATTTTGTTGTCCCATCACACAGTACAGTTTTGTGTCACAGCTGTGCAGTGGTGAGGTAAAGTTACAAATACGCAGTTTTATTTTTAATACCACAGATAACATTATCATTAATGAGCTTTTCCACATCTGTTCTCACCATTTCTGTGTAGTTTATGAACAACATGAACATATGTGAACACAGTTTCCAACGCAGTCCCTGCGTGCAATCCGTGTCCCTGGCAGACCCCATTTGCTATGAAAATCCTCCCCATTTATTATCCCTACTTTCCTTTCTTAGTGAGTTATTTATCTTACGAAAACTCTTTTTTTTAAACCTGTGGTGAAGGAATCTGTAAAAAAAGAAACCTTCAGGGTACCTTTGGCAAAGTTGCCCAGGCCCTGAGGGCACCCCGAGGCCTGACTGTTGCTGCCCGGCCCCCCAGGGCTCCCCTGACCCAAGGCCCAGGGCCCCCCGCCAGTCCCCAGGGCCATCAGCCGCTGCCCCAGCGACCGCTGCAGCAGGGCCGGTCCCCAGCTCCCACAGCCCAGCCCGGCTCAGCCACGGGCCCTACCAAGCCAGGCCCGCCCATCTGCCTGTGTGTCCTGGCCTCGCCTCGGCCTGTCCCTGTCCCCAGAGGGGTGCCGGGTGCCCGGGGCTGGGCCTGCCCCACTGCCCCACTCCTGGCTGGGGGTGCGACAGGCCCTGGCTGCCGGGCCCTGGCCTGGGGGGGACCGGCAGCTCCCGGCCCCGGGGAGCCCCCGGCCCCACTGTGCCCTGGCAGCAGCACTCGGCACTTCGCACAGGTTGGATTGACTGCTCTTACTGTATTATTTAATTGTCTAAAATGCTGTTCTTACTGGAATTGACCAATTTACCTGGTGCAGAAACCAGTCCCATTTGCCTTTTTTTTTTGCTCTAGAGCATCACGCAAAGTCTTAAAACAAAACTCTTGGAAAAAAGCTCTTAAAACAAAACCTCTCAAGCCTGAGGACCAGGTTGACTGACAAAGCTATGCACCACAGTCAGTAGCCAGGATATTCATAGCTGAGATTGTTTTAGGACAGCTGGGACAAAGTTATCGGTGATTTTTTTTTTTCCTAAAGCTGTTGATATTTTAATTTTAAACACTTTCTCAAACTTCCCTTTAGCAGAAACCTTGCAAACACCTCTGTAACAAATATTGATGCAAACTGATCATTTATCTTTTATTATACTGCTTCTTAGAGTGCCCTTGTACTTAAGTCACCTCTGAGCTCTGAAGACTCACTTGCTCCCTGTTTTTTGTTTTGGGGAAAAATACAGTTTTTATATGACTAGCAAGCTCTTTATCAGAATCTCTTCTGACACCTTATTATACACTTACCAGTCTTTTTTATCTCCTCAGCTTTCTGTCTCTTTCACAAACTTCTATTTTTGAAAGATGTCATGATGCTTTTAATAGTTTCTTGTACTCTCCCTTTTAATTATGCTAACTTTTCTTAAGGTTTTTACAGTCTTTGGATGGTGGTATACATTTCCTTTGAACATCTCATTTTTATTTTATAAACTGTCTCCATGGCAACTATAAGCATTTTTATCCTTTTAGCTGCTCCTTTTAATTTAACAAGCTTCCTAATTTTTAGTGATTCTTTTTTTTTCTGAAGTAAGCTACTACATTTACAGGGTTGGGAGCTTGGGGTATTTTTTTTTTTTGTTCTAGGAAGAATGCTGAATCTGAGCATGAATACAGTCATGCAGAGCTAAGCAGAGCCTGGGCACCATTCACTACTAAAATAAGGGTGTTTTCTTCTCTTGTGGCTTCACTGATTAGTTGCTTCAATAAGCAGTTGGTTATTTCTGCACCACACCCTGTTGTAATATCTGAAGTCTACCTCTGTTATCTCCCACCAGGCTCAGCCACCAGCACGGCTCTAATGTATATATTCCAATGTCAATATAGAACTTCAATGTATAGGTGTATAGGTATTCCTTATTCTTGCAAATAACTTGGATTTATTTGCTTTCATTCCTTAAAATATAGCACACACTGCACAACTGCACAGTACTTTATCATTTGTGTACCATGTTTTCCTTATTATCAGTGTCGCACAGGTTGCCTTGCTTCCACTGCGTTTCTGAATGACTACTACCACAAAAGAGATGTATGTTTACTTAGTTTTGCATTTGTTTAACGCCACTCACCTAGCCTTTTTTCAGCTGTTGCAAATAAGTTAACAACTCCTGCAAGAGGCATGCTTGTGAACACTACTGTCTTATGCACCTATTGGCTTCCTCTTCCTCTGTAGCTTAAAAAACACACTGTGACCTTTCACATTTCTGGAAACTCTGGTTCCAGGTTGTTTTGCAGTCACATTTTTTATTTGAACACTGGGAATCTGTGTTATGCTGCCTTCCCATCTTTAGGACTCCCCCCTTGTCCACAGCTTCAGCACTGTCTAGGTGAAGAGCTTCGAGCAAAGTATAAGCACAAGTTTCCAAGTCTTTTGGCCATGGAAGAACTGTTCAGAGAAGGTAGATTGCACTTGAGAGTCACCTCAGCTCCGGTAACAGCACTAAGCCTCTCTCTGCCTGTTGATGACAGCTTCAGCCTAATTGTAGACTGAGTTTTCTACGCACTGCTATTAAACAGACGCTGGTTTCCAGCGGGACTGCAGTTGCCTGCCATTTCTTTACAACAGAGCTTATCATTGTGTCGCCTATACAGCCCCACTGAACCTTCCCAAAAGTCCTTTTAGCACATGTGCAGACTTATTTCCATCTCCTGATGCGCTGAGCGCAGTAATTGCTGGAAGCCAGGGCTAACTTGCTGTCCGCCCGGTCTGCCTAGCATGCTCCGATAGGCCTATCTGGCAGCTGGGTCATGGTATACGTAGCTGGGGGAGGGAAACACCTGGGTGCTTCATTTGTTTAATATTTGTGGTGGGATGTTAAAAATGGTTGAAGGAGAAGTGACAAGGTGTCACTGTCTCCACGGCCTCAGCTGCTTCTTGGGGGCTTATGCAGCTGCACAGCTGGATGTCCAAAGGATGAAATGGAAGCTGTGCTCTTGGCTCTCTTCCAAATGGCTCCAAATGCACTTGAGAAACTTCCATGTGATAGTTAATGTAGCACCTGCTCAACAACAAAAACCAAGTTTCCCCTCCTCCGTTATACTGTACATCTGTTATTTTGCTGACATGGAAACTAGTGTAACAATTAGATTCATTACTTGCCCTCTAAGTTGATTCCAGCTAAGCTGAAAAGACCGTAGTGTGTTTGCTTGGCGATTGTTTAGGCTGCAGCACAAATGAAGAAATTCTCCCTCCAATAAGATTTGTTCTACATTGTAATTGCACTTGCATGTGCATGTTTATACTCGAGGTGAGACCGAGAGGCAACATTTTCTTCCGGCCAAATACAGACTCCAGCTCTCGGCAGAGGCGTGTTTGCATTTGGAGTTCTGGTTCCAGGTCTAATTAGAGATCAGAGAGGCCAAATATGCAAATGCCTGAAGAAGACAGCCACAGCAGAAATGGCATTGATGCACACATCTAACTACCTCACCTGTCCTCTGCCCTTTAAGCCTTCTGTGTTGGGACTTACTGGGACATTCCAAGTATCCCAGCAGTTTCAGACAGCTGCTATTAACAAAACAATCTGCCGGAGAAATGTTTCCTTTTTCTCCACAAACTTGGAATGTCTCCTTTCAGAAAATCACACTAGTTCAAGGTCAGGACAGGGAACAATCATTCCTGAAGGAATGAGAAGGTTGAAGTCCAACTCCTCTCCCACTCCTCAGCTCCCCCACAGCTGTTATTTACTACTGCTGTGTGACTTTTAATAACCTGCCCTGCAAAGACTTGCATTCTATAGGGTTACTCACGTGCTAAAGACAAGTATATGCCTAAAACTGAAAGCTAAGTGGTTGATTACCAAAACCTGTGTCTCTTTCTGACCTCACTTTAAGTGGTTTCATATTTTTGTTGTATGGTTTAGACCTCTTGCTATTCAGACTGCTTCTTAGCTTTGGAATTAATGAGGATAAGATAATACCCTGAAGCACAGATCTAAAACATGCTGCGTTTGGGGAAATTTTGATTCCTAATATAAACACTGTGCTCTGTATGGTCCCCCAGAATGTATATTGCTCTGAAGCTAATGTTTTGCAGCAACCAAGTGCAGGATCTCCTGTTCAGCATGTTGAAAAAGGTGCAGAGTGCAATTGGTTTGTCTTTATTTCTTTCTCTTGCATTACTTGATTTAGCTTGGTACAAAATGGACATTTTATTTTGTACCCTCATCAGGAAATTACCACATAAATACTTTTAAAATGTAAAGAAACTCATTACAGGGCCAGCTTTTTTGATATTTCAAATCAAAAGAAATTCTCAAAGACTCTCACGTCTCTGGAAATAAATAGAATAACTTAAACTCAGTTACACCAAAATGAGAGCTCTTCACAAAGCATAAAACTTCTGCCTTTGGAAACTCTGAATAGTACAGAAGGGGGCTGAATGAGAACAGCTCTGTATTTTACACTAAGTTTTCACTCAGGTATCAACATTGCTTTCCTTTCTTGCCTATTTTTGGCTTGGCTGCCCTGAGTCAAAAGCTGTAGTAAGACTTTTATTACTACTCAGAAAACTGCCTCCATGAAACCGCTTATCTAGGATGTAAGACAGTCTTAATGCAGGCCTAACAGCTAGTAAACAAAGAATGTAACTGCTTCCCTGCAAGCCTTCATGTGTAATGAACCAGCTCCAGTTCATTTTGCATGCACTTTTGTTAGAAATCCTGAGGTCCAGTTGTTTATGAAATTTTGGGCACCCTATTTTGACTTTTAAACTATTTTGGCTTTTTGGAAGGCAGGAATTCACTTAGAGCAAAGACAAACTGTATTTATTGTGTTTTTGTTAAAGAGGCTATGGTGTGATCACAGTGGTTTTAATGCAGGGAGGGTCCTGTGTTTTTTCTCTGCTGTGCAGGAATATGCAGTGGGTGAAACAGGGGACCCTTTTTTGGAGCAAAGAGGAATGGTCCAGGGGACAAGAAGCCTGGAAGGAGTCTCTCCAGGCAGCTTGTAAGCAGCTGTTTAGAGAAGAATCAGTGCCACCATCAGCCCAGGCAGGCACTAGGGAATTATGCAGCCCCACCTAACCTTCACTACATCAGCCTATTCCTATGGGACAGTAAAAAATCTCTGTGAGTGCTTTAGTTAGATCACAGCACAGACCTGTAACGTAGTGACTCTTGCTAATTAGGATTCCATGTGATCCAGCTACTGTATGGTTTTATCCCTTCCCTAGCAATAACACCAGTCTATGCTAAAAGAGGAATTTGTTCCATTAAAACTTTCCTTTTGGAAGCAGGATGGTTGAAGAGGTACACTTCCCATTTATTCATGCTGCTTTTGCAATGGTGTCCCACTAAGCTGGAAACATTATTTTTCGTTCTTCCTATTACTATTATTGCTACCAAGTGTAATAGCAGAGCATGAGCCATCTATCTTACAACAAGAACTTGATTTTATTCGGGATGTGGGGCTTAGTTACTCAAAAGAAAGCAAGATACAGCTTTGCATAACTATTGAGGTTCTTTTCAGAGGTTAATTTGTTACGTCACATAGATTATCTGCTCAAATACTGTACATTCCCTTACCCTGAGGCACAGAGGTTCATTAAATGAGCTATGCAGTGAAAAACACAGCCTTTTTCTAATACAGTTTCTAAGCCTTCTGGCAGTTCTGTGCAAAACATCCTTCCCATGCTCTCAGTTGTGCACAATCTTCCAAAGGGGACCTACTGTGCATCTGTCATAAGCTTTTTCCAGTGTCACTAGTAATAAGGATTAACCTCCCTATGCCTGGCTCCTGAGAGCTGGCTTTTTATGGAGACATAAAGAATGTCTGGGGGCAGAAAGTAAAGCTGTACTGGTGCAGGATCCTTGGCTTTAGCATCCACATCACCCAGTAGCTTGATAGACCCTGAATTAGTTGACCTTCAAGGTACGGTGAAAGGCCAGTCTATTTACTCAGCTTTGTGCCTAAGGGAGGTAATTGTAGGAATTGGAAATATATCAAATAAAGCAGTGCTCAAGGATGAGACACTATCTAAGCCGACATTTTGTCAATTAACTATGCAAATTGACTGAAACTTTTTGGTGAGTAGAGGGAGTGTGAGGAGTGGATTATGCAAGCCCCCAAATAAGCAAACAAACAAACAAACAAACAAACAAACAAACAAAGTGGCATGTTCTAATGACAGAGATGAAAGTCAGTGAACTCCTGCTGAACTCTTAGAAAACCACTGGAGCAGTATCATTTATTAATAGGCAGCACATAATACTGGACTACCGCAGCTGTATTTATCCTAACCTACCATGCAGTATTTGTGATGGGCCACATTCACTGTCTCCTGGCACAGGAAGCTGCACAAAAGGCTGTCAGAAGCTGATGTTTCTGATGACTTAACACCGACCCTCCCAGCCTCAGCTATTCTCCCTCTCAAACCAGCATCTTACTCTTTTTTCTGGCTGTGCCAGAAGAAGTATCCCCTGCAATGGAAAAGGGGCTCAGAAGATGCCAGAGGGTGAAGTCTGCTCACTTCTGCTTTTTACAGAAGCCTCCCTCAGTAGAGATCATAGTCTGAAGCCAGCCTTTGTGTTGTGGATGAACTTGCTCAGTTTGTGTGTTTTTGTGTTTCCCCAAGAGCTGGAACTGACACTCTCCTGAGCTGTGGTCCAGAGTGGGAGGGAGTGAGCAAATTCCCTAAGCCTCTGTAGCCCATCCCAAAGCTGGGCATAGCTGCAGACATTTTTGCTCACAGACACACAAGATTCACTCTCTCTCTGATGTTTCCAAGGTGCTCAGTTCCTCAAGAGAAGTCACCGTTCCTCCAGGAGAAGTGACCCAGTTGTCGTTCAGCCACACAGGACAGAGCAAGGTCAACGCTTCATCCCGCAGAGTGGTTAAGGGTGAGAGGGCCAGTAAGTAATGCTGCAGGCATCTTGCCTGAACATCTTTACTGGTTTTACAAACATTGAGTTTACAGACAGCTACATTACATGTAACTTCTTGGGATGATCCGTTTGTTAGAGCTCAACTTTTGGTTTTAAATTTTTTTTGATTGAATTTCTTGACCAAATTTGCCTTAAGAAATAGACTACTTTGCTTTCTTGAAAATATCAGTTATGCAAGCAGGAGTAACTAGTACTGTGGCAGCAGAACTGTTTTGTACAAATGTGACCTAAATTTCTCTACCCTGAGGATTCAGTTAGTTTCAATGCATGAACCTGAAGGCAAAATGAAACCATGATGGTTTTTGTTGTTTTATGAGGTATTTTCACCTCTTCAAAATCACATTGGAAAACTCTGGCCTAATGTATGAATTTGTAACCATGCAAAACTGAAGTGACACAAAAGAAAATTTATAGTAAATACCCAGTAAACAGTAAATACTTTTCATATAAACCCTCTGAATTATTTCTGAATAAAGGGTGTCTGGGTTAATCACAAATAGGCAGGGATTTGTATTTTGATTCCATTAAATAGCATGTTATAAATTATAAGTGTCAGTATTTTCCCACCTTTCTGGAGGACCTCTGAATATAGTAGTGTTACTAGTGGTTGTACTCCTCATTGGTAGCTCATCTCTGACTCAAATGGATGAGTACCAATGGGTGGAATTCTGATTTCTTTACTTTTTTCCTTGTTCACTGGTTTATTCTTTACCTTCTCTTATGATTACGATGCTTTCACTATGTATTCAATGATATGTAATCATAGTGACAAATTTATATCCTCTGTGTTTTGATAAAGTTACTAAAATGAAACCTAATTATTAACCCTATTGAATGTCAGCTGTCTGTAGATCATGAGAGAGAGAGATTGACGTAGCTCCTTTTTTTTTTAAAGAAATGTTATATACCTTCCAGATTTGAACCCACTAACTGGGAGTTAATGCATACAGAAGTCTTCAGTTCTTGACACTACCTTGTGTGAGTAAACGCATGTTCAGCCACCACTGTGTTAATGGATGCAAGTGCTCCTAATGATTTTGGAATTAGTTTACATACTGGGATGCATGGACTTCTTTATTTACTGGAGTGGCTAGCTAATAGGCTTTGTTAGCCTAAAGGCTGTGGGCTTTTGTGTATGCATGTGCTAGACATGCACTGCAGATTCTCAAATTGCATCAATTTTCTTGCCAAGATGGCAGGCAGCTGTCAATGTGGACACTAGCAAACACAGATGGAGCAAGTCATTCAGGGAGGGATGCGATATTTGCCAATTCAGACTTCCAAGGGGCTTAGCAGGTCGGCAGCTACCACAGCCCCATGTTGTCTTATTCTCAGATCAGCATAACGAATCATGCCTGGGAGACGAAGTTAATCCCTTTCAGGTTCCCTGGACTGTAGGTCTTTCTAATTTTTCCTTTCTTTAGCCCTTTGTTTTCCTCCTGCTTTGTACTGAAAGTTAACTACAACAGCAAGAATGTATTAGGCTACTTGGAATACTGTCTTTGATTCACCCTGTCCTGCTGGCACACGGTGAAAGCTGCACAATGAAGAAACCCCTGCCTCACTTCTGGAATGAGTCAACAAGGGGGTTTATAAAATGCCATGTCTATGTACACACACACAACGCGTAAGTTGGAGTTGCTCTTGTCCTGGTTTGAGGGTAAATGCAAATCTACTGTTTGAAGCCACCATTTGCCAAAAGGCTGCACAATCTGTCCCTGTCAATCCAAGGAGTTATTAACTACTCCACAAGTACTTCCACGTCTCCCAGCGCATGGCATGCAGGTGGCCTTCTCCAGCTGGTTAGATGCACCATTCATCACTTCAAAAGCAGTTACAATGCCCTCTTCTGCACTCAGCCAGAGGAAGAATCCCATCCCATTCCTGGAAAATTCAGCTTGGGGCATTCTTCTTGTATGAACAGCTCCCATTGTGTCTTATAGCAGGGGGCATGGGATGTTTGAGGATTAATCCTGTCCTCACTAAGGCACATCTGTTGTCCATTAGATTAGAGAAAGGAGCCTCAAATACCCTCTGCACCTAGGGCCTTTGTCCGTCAGTGCCACTTTATCCTGTCATGCAATTGGACCTGTCCTTTTTTGACCTCATTCTTTGCAGTGATTTCTCCCAGACATGTGACCATTTGGTGGATGTTGCGTAGCAAAATACATTGTGTATCCTCTTGCAAGATTAAGCAGTGTATGAGTAAATTTTGATGGCTGGGCAAATTACCGGTTTTATTACACTTTGGCTGTGGCAGTATAAGCCATTATTTGGAGATGGATGCTTCTATATAAAAAAATATAGAGGCTAAATAGGCTTGAATCTCTCATCTGTAAAATACAAGGATATAGTATTTCTAAATTAAAACAAGATTTGGATTATCCCATAAAGATTAAAGGTCATTTCAATCCTTTTAGAATTCTCCAGCATAACTTCACCCATTTATGGTAGGGCTAGAATGATCCAAAAGCCCTCTGCTTTCTGTCAAATTAAAGTGTTCTCATTTACCCTGTGTTTGAATCAGACTTAGAATATGCAATAGCCACAAAGCACCTGCTTTTCCTACTAAAATAGTAGGTAGGTATGTCATCTGCTTTGGGAACTGTGTTCAGAAACAGTGCTATCTACCTTCGAAGTGATTGTTCCCAAACTGTGCCCTCGTAAGACTGTAGCTGACTATAAAATCATATCACTTTTGCAGTATTGGCAACTACAGGGTTGAGACGTGATGATATCTGAGATGTTGCTAACAGTGATAGTACTCCAGTGCTTTGGGAACCCCTTTTTTAATAGAAGGTGGCAACAAAATCTTTGCAGATCAAACTAGGCCAAGATGAGTAATTGATTTTATTGGTTCAGCAGTAGAATTTACAAATAAAAATAAAACCAGTACAGATCAAACGGAATAAAAAAAAAGATTTTACTTGACAAAGAAAAACACCCAAAAATGTCACTTTGTGTGGCATGGTATGTTCTTTATACTTGAAATGAAATAATTTTTTCAGGAATATGGGGGGGGGGGAAAGCAAAGAAGGATGCATTGAGTTATAAAATGTTCAAAAAGCATTGCCCAGCTGCACTTAGAGGCACAAATAAAATGTATCACTAGGAAATGTGAAAGGCTGAGAACAGATAGCCGAAACCACCTCTGAGAGAGGAGTTAGAGAGCAGGTATTTAATATTCTTAAACTTGGGTCCACCATTCTTTAATACATAACCAAGCATAATACTGGGTCTTAATACCATGGAAAGTGTCTCCCTGTTGGTGTAAAGCATAATTAATAAATAAATAATTATTTGTAACAATAAATGTCCTACATTGTGTTTGGTAAGATATTCCTATCTCCAACCGGTCAGCAGGCAAGGTAGATGTTTTCACTCTGATTATGCTTTTGCTCCTCAAAGGATTTGCCCATTAAAAATTCTCATATTTGAATCATCAGAAGAATCAGACTTAATATTGAGAAGCCACATCAACTTCCAGAGACACACTGCCTGTTATGAACCTCATCATGGAAATTTGAACAAAACTTGAATAAAGATTTTGTGTTTGTTAAAACATGTTGCAGCACTGCAGGTGGGAGGAAAGGGAATTGTAAGCCACATCATGATTACCTAGGAATGACCATACCCATAAAGCTACTCTCCTGCCGTTCCTTGCTTAGCATCTTGTGCTAACAGAGGAGGACTTCAGACCTGTTCAATGTTGCCTGCTGCTTAATTTTTGTTTAGATTTAAATTACAGAACCACAGGGCAAGAAAAGACTTCAGAAATCCCCTAGTCTACTCCACTGGCCCTAAATGCTGTCCTGGGATAATCAGTCTGTGGTATGGGCAACAAGAGAGGCTTTGATACCACTTTTTACAGGGTTATTTGCTATGCTCCTTTACCTGGTTAACTGGTTCCTCCTCTTTTCCCCTTTTTCCCCTTTTGCAGTTACTGGCTATGTTAGGAGGTTTTTTTATTTAGTTTTTTTTATTTAGGGGTTTTTTCCTTCATTGATTCTCTCCTGATTTTATCCCCCTTTGCTTTGACTGTGGGAATCTTTGCCTCAGATAAATATGAATATTGCCCTATGAGTGTTCTTGCAATTATTAGACTAGATTCATTAGTAGATGTTTGCAGGGCAACAGCTAAAAGGTTCCTAAAGGCTAAACCATACATATGTATAACCTATAGAGAAAATCCATAGTTGCATCAAAGATTTTTTAACTATTTAGTCCATGTGCAATAGAGTGTATTTTGAAGTTTGAGATGATGTCAAAGTGGACAGGCTGAAACTCGGCGTACCTGAAATTAGTGACTGGATTGGCTACAGTGACTACCAAAGCTATTATACCTGAAATAATGAATTAGTACATTCCACTATCCCTCCCATGACTCAAGCCTTTCATTTGGTAGAAGTAAATTGGGAAACCTAGTCACAAAAAACACTAGGTAGAGGCAAGTTAAGAATGTCAGGTTTCATGCAAGAACTTTTCAGATATGGTGATATAGTGCAAAAAGAGGTTACTTGTGACTATAATGAATAACTCAAAGTGTCAGAAGAACGAAAATAAATAGTTCTGCATTCATTCTTATCAGGTTTTGTCCTTTCTTAATATTATAAGGGTGTCAAAAATGTCAGAAATTGTAACTCTATCAGTTTGTCTCTTACATAATTTATTTCTTCTTCTTTATAAAAAGGAAAAGAAAGAAGACGATATCAAATTGACAGCAATATCACTGTACTTTACCATTGTGTTAGATTTTGATTTATTTCCAAATGTGGGAGGAGTTAACTACTGTTTCTAGTCTACTTTCAAGCCCACTATACAATAACAGTTCCTGTGGGTATTGAAAAAGTTTAGCTGCTCTTTACATATTGTCTTACTCAGTAATTGTTAGCTATCAAACTACTATTTACATTTGCTGAGACAGATTTCTTTTGGGATTTATCTGTTTTAGAAATACATCTAGCAGAAAACTCATTCTTGCATAGTCTTAATTATGCCATATATATCAAGCTCATAACACAAAACTGATTTCAAAGTGAAATACAACCATTATTTAATAAAACTTTCCAATGTAGCACAGAATCACAGAATTGTTGATTGTGGAAGGAACCTGTACAGATCATCTAGACCACAACCCTTGCTCAAGAAAGGTCAGCTAGAATAGGTTGTCCAGGACCATGTGCAGCCTGGTTTTGTGTATGTCCAAGAATAGAGATTTCACAGTTTCTCTTTGGCAGCCTGTTCCAATGCTTGACCACCTCACAGTAAAAAAGCATTTGCTTACATTCAGATGGAATTTAATGTGTTTCAGTTTGTGCCCATTGCCTCTTGTCCTGTCACTGGCCACCACTGAGCAGGATCTGCTTCTCTCTTCTTCATATACAGTGTGCTAACTAAAGGTAGACTCAATCTCAGCTAAGTTAAAGACCCAAAAGATAGGTGTATAACCTATTCTTCTCAATGTGCCATCTCATCCTAGAATGAGCATCTAAGCAACATGATGGTGATGTCCATTTGCATATAGAACTTTTTAAATTGACTATCAAGAAAGCCTATGGCAGTGAGTATAGATAAAGGTGATTAATTTCTATGGAGGTGAAGATAGTGAATTTAATCTCTCTCATTTTGTTTGGGTTTGTTTGTTTGTGTTTTGCATGATGATGACCTCATATATATATAGGTTATATAGGGTATTTACAACTATTTACTAACTTCAGTTAACACAGTATGTCGGTTTCAAATAGTTGGCTTTTCCTCCTTCGAGCTATAGCAGTTAGCTATGATTCCACAAATGAAATGCATGCACCGTTGCACTTTGGTACTCCCTGAATGAGAGTTTAAAGCAATTCCATAACAAATATTTGAATATTTATAAGTAAAAAGACAAATTTTGTGAGTATTGGAACTGAGTTTCTGGAAATGGAATGAAATTCATCTGAGAGAAACAGAGGATAGACAGTGGCCTCTGGAGACAGGCTTTGGGAGTTGGATTGGAACAGAATAAGTAAGTTTTGACCAAGCTGCCCTCTTCATTGACACTGAATGGATTAGAAGAGAAGCAAACCAACAGAAGAAAGAAACACAGTGGCTGTGAGAGCCATCAATGCCTTCCTGTAAGTTTTGGGTGAGGAAACTTGTTTCTCTTCATCCATTTGTGTGTGCAGGTACATGCATATTTGTGCAGACGCTAAAGAAGAAGGAGGTGGTGGTGCTAAATTTATCATGATGGCAGTGTTCATTTTGCTCTGATTTGGAACAGACTTGAAATTTCCATGTGTTCTGCCAATGGTAGAGCGTATATCAAAACTTACAGGAACAGGAATTTTATTTTAAAATGTAAAACCTGTTTAAAAATGGAAAAGCTTCTATACAAATGGAAATAGGCTTTGATTTGTATGCTTCGAGGAATATGTCTTTGGATTAGTCAGAAGGTAGACAGCTATCATCTGTATCAGTCTTCACATCCAAGATAATAATTTGCTTATCATTCACAGCTGAAAATATATGGTTCACGTTTGTTTGAATGGTGGCTTCCATCTATGTCTATCTCTAACACAGTATGTACGTCATATAATGGAGTTGTCTGCTTCTTATAGGACATTTTTTCAAGACAAGAAAAATGCTACTTTGCTGAAATGTAATCAGTTAATAAGAAAGGTTATGAAGATCTGTAGAGCTTAGAAAAAAAGATCAATAATGGCTATCTTTTCAGATGGGCTTGAAGTAGCAGTTTCAAGGCTTAGAGTTAGCAGTGCATTAGATGTGTAAAGATAAAATCAAGCTATGAGCAGAATGTTATGTGAGCCAAAAATGGGTCACATTTGAATTTTTGCTTAGACCTTATCAAAGTTACTCATTTCCAAGGATGATGAAAAATTGTTTGCATGTGTGCAGCTTGCCATAGACAAGCAATTCTGATTTCTAGTGGCATGTAACAGACAACATCGTAAACTCTTTGAAGAAAGATCCAAGCATAATTCTAAAATTATATTAAAAACTTGATTTGTATTATGCAGTGTTGAACCCTTCAAGACTTTTTTGGGAAAGACTGTGAAGAGAGAATAGTTACTGAAAACTGGCTCTGCATCCCAAGTGCTGACAGACAAAGGAAACACGCTGCACAAGGTGTTAGGTGGGTTTTCCATTTAGTCTCTTCTTTTAACCAAAATTCACCCAGGGGACAGCACAAACTTCTTCCCTGTGAACAGCAATGGCAGGTTACAATAACAGGTTAATGTTGCATGTGCCATTTCCCAGTTGTCATTGTCAGATGAAGTGACACAAGACAACACAGTATAACTGGGACTGGTTTTTATTGGTGGTGTTTTTCCTGAACTGGAGATGGATATAGACTGCTGCATGGCTTTGTAGAGAGGAGCAGGCATTTTGGGAAACCTGAAACCCTTGGGCCTCTCCTGGGCCTGACTGAGATCAGACTTCTGGTTTAGAGAAGAGGTGGAAGACAGCCTGCATGGTCCTGCAGACCTATGTAGAGCTGCAGACCTCTTGTTCTTCTCCCCCAGCTCTTTCACAGAGATTTCAGAGGGATTCTATATTTTGCCCCGTGATACTGCACTAAATGGGCCATGTCAGTTTGAAAGAGGTTAATCAATCAGCACTTGCAGATATGAAATATATTTCCTGTGTTTGCAAAATTCATTGTATCTCATTTGTTTGAATAATGCCAGCCACTGATCAGATATTGCCTAAGATGAATAGCAGTGATACAGAGCGGCTATGTTACTGGGATGTGATTAGTTTTATTTCGCTGTTAGAAGCAATGTCTTTCCTCCTTGATCTAGTCTTTCTGACTTTTCGCCTGTCGCAACAGAAGGGTATGGATCACCCTTCCCAGTAAGTGCCCTGGGTCTGACTTTCCATTTGTGTTTTTAAGAAGCCACCTTTCAGTGTTGTGCTCTGCCTGTCTCTCAGCTTTGTCCTGCAGACAGGTAGACTTGGACAGAACAGCCTCGTCTTTAGATTCTCTTTTTTCTACCAACCTCAGACAAACTTTTCTGATTACCATTTCAAGATTTAGCTCACCCCGTAAAACAAATGTTAATTTAAGTCTACAAATACCTGATTATTGGGAGAATAATCTGTTTTAGACACACGGGGTGGGGTATTAACAGTGTTAGAGCTTTAGCCTTGGATTCGTAACCTTGTCTTGTGTTGACCTTTGAGATACAGGCAACTGTTTCTTCAAAGCCTACCTTGGAGAGCTGTAAATGATTAATTCAGCAGAGCTAAATGTTGTCTGCAGAGGACACGCCTGAATGAGTACACAACACATGTGACAATGAAAAGTAGATGGAAAGTTGCAATGCTATTGAAGTAGGACTATAGTTTTTGTGATATCCAAAAATGTCAGATGACTTGATGATAAATTTAAAAACTAGATTAGGTTCCTAACATTAGATTTCTAACAAAAATGCATAACTTGTCAGATTAAGATCCTGACTGTGGTTTTAACTCATGACACGAATTTTAACAGAGGTGGCAAGTAAGGTTAGTATGAGTCATGCTCTACAGGGTTTTTGTTCATAAGCTTTGAAGAAACAAGCATGGGAGAAGTAGCTCTATCATATTTTAAAATGTTTTTAGGCTGATTTAGATTTGCTATCTGAGACAGTGGCAAGGACATTGTTCTTGCAATTGCTTCCACACAGGGCTGTTTATGGTCCCTTGGGTCCTTCACTGTCTGTCTTAAAGTCTAAGAGACAAACCACATCTCCCTGCTTTTTCAGCAAACTTACATCAGAGATATTTGGCCTTCCATAGAGGAATAGCACTGCTTACAGAATGTTTACTGGTTGAATTTTGATGGAGAGCCTATTTTGGGATGTAACTTTTCTTTTTACAGCTTTCCAGAAATTAGTTTAAGGTACGAATGTACTTCCTTTTCTCTTTTACTTCCAAAAGCACTCAGACTACCCTATCAACTGCCAAAACTAAAATTACAACCAGAATATCAGAAAAATCTTTTTCATAATTAAATATAGAAAGCACTCATCATGTCATATATATAAGTATGAGTCATTAAAGTTCAAAGCCTGAAGAAAACACAGCTAAGACCTCGTAAACGGCAGCGTGCTTACAGTGGCATTATGGAGAGCAAATCACTCACACACTTTAAATGCTAGGCTAGGACCTGAGCTGAATAGGGATGGGGTTGAAAGTTGTATGGTTGGGCAAAAGGCAGTAATCCAACTCTAGCAGCTGGATTAAAAAACCAACATGTTTTGCTCATCAGTCATCCAAAGTTCATCTTGCAATTCACAGATGTGGATGCTGCCGGC
This sequence comes from Phaethon aethereus, assembly GCF_964289735.1. Lineage (NCBI taxonomy): Eukaryota > Metazoa > Chordata > Aves > Phaethontiformes > Phaethontidae > Phaethon > Phaethon aethereus. The sequence continues at coordinate 54,781,469 of NC_138576.1, read as the reverse complement.
AAGGGATCTTTTTGGCGAGGTGCTGGAGGGGACTTTCTGACTAGGTGGGTTCCCAGGGACAGTCCAGGGCCAGCCACCTGCGCTCCAGGAATGTGCTCTGCCCTCGGTGAGTGAGGAAATCCATCACTATATATTCCTCCTACATAATGTAATGCAAGTGTGTGGGGAAAAAACAATTTAATTCAATCACACAGATTACGTTATTCAGTCTGCTAACAAGCACAGGTCATTTTACCTGCAAGAAGACAATTTCCTGAAATCAAACATCCTGAATGTCCCCTAAGTGTTTTAATCATCTCATTACTAGATCTCAAACTGTTTTGAAGCATCTCTCATAACCAAACAATTGTGTCAGCTGGATGTTCCTCCTACAGGGGAATGGGGTGCTTGCAACTAGAGATCCTGCTCCAGTCATCACAATAATGTAGAGACCTGTAAGTTAAACTCTTCTCCCTCTCAGAAAGCAGAACTGGATTAGGTGAGTAGATCTCCACCCTCTCTTTCATCTCCTTATGGACATTTAGATAATTCCACTCCAGTAATTACCCAATATAAACCACAGCTCATAGCTGCCAAGAATTCCTGAAGACAAGAAATGAATGTGCAGAGGAAGTATATGGGACCCAAGAGAATTACTCCCCAAGCAGGCAGAAGAACCCGTGTGTGTGAGGTTGTGTGTTTAAGCAGACGCAAGTACAGACTGTAGTTAAAAGGTGTGGTTTATCTGTCATCCTTTCTTTCTCCTTGGTTTCCCAGGGCCCTGGACTTATGTTTGTGACAAATCCCTTCTGCTGCAAATAGTACTTGTGAGGACATCCAGAGGGCTGGATGTGAGGACAAGGATTCAGCTAATGCAATAATGAAACCACCTTTTTGATACGTTAGCTTTTAGGTCTCTGATGAAATTTATTCTGTGGCCATGTAGTGAAAACACACCGGGGCTTAAATGAGGGGCTGTGTCTACTCCTTACACTTAAGCTGGCTTAGAAGGAATGTGAAACTGTTTCATTCTTAAAGATTCATACAAGCAGGTTCACACAAGTACTTTTGATTCCAGAAGGACAAGTATGGGAGTGGGAAATGCTCTCCTGGATGAGGCAGAGAAACTCTACCCAGTCCTATCATGTTACAATCAGAACCTGTGCTTCTGTGTGTCTTGCAGATAGGTAATTTTTCCTCGTGTCCTGAGAAATCAAAACATATTTTCCATTGTCAAGTTAGGAATAAACTATGTTCCAACTTCCAAAGTAAAAACCAGCTGGAATGCTTTTCCTTCTCTTGCTGCATTCACTGGTTTCTAACTACAATGCAGTGCTGCAACATTCACTACTGCAAGGCAATGTCTTGATTCACCTTAAACAGTGCCCAGCTCAAAATAAATGCCCAGAATGGCTAAATGAAAGGGCAGTGCAAATGCTGAAAAGAAGATCTAATACCTTGTATCTTGTGCTAACATTTGGGTCTCTTGAGCTATGGCATCAGTTCTGAAGAAAAAAAACCAGCCTTACATTCTGTCTTCTCTGAGAAGTAAATCCTGGGATGATGCCAGTTTTGCAGTTCATAGGTGTGTCTTAATCAAAAGACTACAAGCACAACGCATCTTGCCACTAAGGGCAAAATGAGATACAGGGTTAAGGTGCACAGTTTAATTCTTTATGACACTGCCAAAGCCATTTGATAAAGCCATGCTCATTTACTGAGCTCTATCTGATCATAACTCTGTAGACAGTCATATCACTGCACCTGCAAAACCTGTACTGTGACTCTATGGCTCTCATGAAACCTACAAAGCTAATAATTCTCAAAGAAAATTTAAATAATTCCAACTATATCTTTGTTGGCAACTCATGCCACTTACAAGAGGTTTTAGCTGCCAATAACTTATAAAGATGGTTAGGACACAGAAGAATGATGTCTATTATCTTAAGTTCTCAAATCTGGTTTCCCTTTTAGGAGCAACTGGACTTTCTAGCATTTCCCTTTCTGTCCTATCCTATCCTATCCTATCCTATCCTATCCTATCCTATCCTATCCCATCCCATCCCATCCCATCCCATCCCATCCCATCCCATCCCATCCCATCCCATCCCATTCCATTCCATTCCATTCCATTCCATTCCATTCCAATTTGTCAATTATAGAGCTAATGAAGTGGCACTTTGGCTTCCCTTTTGGTTGCTGATCTGGATTATGAGATATGACACAAAGAAAAGGGAGCTGTACTGAGCATTTGTTTCACACATGGGCTATGGAGAGAAGTAAGCTCTGGGCTTTGGCAGAGACTTGTCCAGTCACTGCATGGATGAATCACAGGTTTCAAGGCATGACAGCAGGTAGATATAGGCCAAGAAGTCCATGAAGTTCTTCTTGGAACTATATGAATACCAGGTGGCACAGAGGACACAGAGTGGAGGGAAGAGGGAAGGAAAGAAGGGAGACACACAGAGAAGGTGGGGGCAGGAGAGATGGAAGCACAGTGGTATTGCTGGTAATACCTTGCACTGTCTGCCTGGGAGTGAATCCCTCCTTTTCACACCCCTGGACTAACTCTTTGCTGCTGTGGAAGAAGTCACAGTGGATTTGACACCGGTGTCTGGGCAGCTCTGAAGGTGATGTTGCCATGCTCTGGTGAAATAATTTAAAACACCAAGAAAAAATTAGATTAATTCAACCTAAAAATAAAGCTCACATTTTAGTAGTGACAGTTATTAAACACTTCCAGAGATTTTCCAGTAATGTTATGGATTGTCACTTAGCTTTCAAAATTTACAGCTCAAAGAAAATACCTGAGGCAAGAATTGCTAGATGACATTCTGTGGCCTGTGTCATCTATGACTGTCATGACTCCTGTCCCTTATGGTCTCCATAACTATGAGTTAGTGCTGTCCCAGTCTAAGGAAGATCTGCACTTGCTATATTTTTGTGGCTATCAGGACTGAGTTCAAAATTTTCTGGTAAGGGGAGAGCAAGATATGGTGTCCACTCCCTGTACTTACACACAGAGACCATTCAGGACATTTGTGTATATGTATGTTCCTCCTCCTACAGCCAAGCTGCCTTTCCTGGACTCCTCTCCTGTAGTCACACGTTCCCAAATCTGTGCTCCAGTTTACTGTCTGTTTAGTTGTACTGATTTTGTTCATGTGAAATGATCTGGATTAAGAACCTCATAAAATGGGTAAAGATGGGAATTGGTGGCTGGTGGCCAGGGAGAAAGTTCTTATTGTGCTTTTGGCTACCAGGAAATTGTGTTGGATTGTACCTGTGTGTTTGCTCATGCTGCCCTGAGCTAAGCAAGACATTGATGGCCAAAGATTTCCTGAAAGCACAAATGTGTCTTATAAAAAGGTGACAAATGAACAGTGAATTTGATTGGTGTTATGGAGCAAGCAAGGTTGGGAAGAGAATCTAGATGACTGGGGTATAGGTGTGCACAGACTAATTACAAGCTATTATAATGTACAAAAGAAGTAATTACCTGGAAAGAATTAAGGAAAAAAAAGAAGGGAAACTTTTCTACAGCTCACAAGGTATGGAAAATAGATTTTTATTTTGAGTAGAAGGAAAAGTTTACCAAAAAAAAAGATGACTTTTTAAACTCCTGAAACTTCTTTAGATGAGTTATACTCCACCAGCATTTCAGTCAAGCTTAAGTCTTCTAATCCTTTCCCTCTGACAAAGTCTCAGAAAGTGTCTCCACTTAGTGGATTTAAAACTGCTGATGTTAAGCCGAATGCTGTACATTTGCATAGAAATGTAGTTACAAAACAAATGCAAATGATTTCAGGGCTTGTGGGAAGATAATCAGCTGCTGTCCTGAACAAGAAAAACACCTTTCTCATAAAAAGAGAACTGGTCTTTTCTTTCTGTAAGTAATATCCTAAGTATACAGCCTCCTTTAGCCACTGTGTTATTAAATCTGGGGTTTGATGTCATAAACATTTGGTAGGACTGCTAATTTTATGAGATACTTTAAAACTATTTTAGGCTAGGATTTTAAGGATCTCTTTTTATGTATTGACATAACATGGAAATATTAAGGCACAAGTTTATTTACACTGATTGTTTCCTGTTATCCTTCGGTGATTTTTGGTGTGCAGTGTTTTTCTCACAGTTATTATGCACAAAAGGGCATTCCTCCTGACGGCCCAGGACTAACACTGAGTGGAACAATTCTGGTCCCCTTTCCTGGCATGGGAAGATGTAGCTAATTTTTAAAGGATTTTATAATGGTTCTAGAGTTTGTGGCTAGTCTAGTCTATTCAGAGAGCGCAGCAACATAGATTTACATGAATGCTTAAATTAAGGGATGAGTTCTAAGGTATCCTTACACTGAAGATAAACATGATGTTATAAATGCATTGGGAACTTAAACAATGTACCCTCTACTCAGTCTGATTCGTGCATGGCAGTCACTTTGGAATAAATAGGTTCTCTAGATGATAATTAACGTGTAAATTGCAGGTTGCATATATGTATCTCTGTAAATCACAGGAACTAGAAAAAGGAAATTTTTTATGCAATATCATGTATCCTATTGCCAATGCAGCTTTGTTTATTGTATTATATATCTAAAACACTTTTAGCCATCTTTTTAAAAATATATGTAATTTTGGGAATAAATAACCAAGTAAAGGGTTATTGCTCATTTCTTACTGATGCTCTCCATACCATGCAACATCCTAAACTTTTATCTGATTCCTTACTTTTCAGAATTGAAAATGGAAATAGCAAAAAGGGAGTGAGTTCTTCTGAAGCAGGAACTAACTGACAGAGCTTGACATTCAGGATCCCAAGTACACATACTCACATCCAGTTCAGGAACCTTGCATTTAGTGTTTCCCGAAAGTAGTAGGTGTAGGCTGCTTACACTGCACTTTGGCATCAGAAAACCTGCCTTGTTGTTGCATGTAGAGCTTGCACCTAAAAATGTTAGAATACATGAATTTTCTTCCGGAGGTGTATTTCACCTCATTGTCTGTACAGTGATCTTAAAAGCCCAATACTGGCACTCTGAGCAATCCAAATGGTGCTGTGTTTTGGCATTGTAATGCCTAAACTGGAATCATCAAAAAGCACACTTAGGATCTTGCCTTTAGTAAGCATATATGTTTTCAATAACCTTTAAAATACGTTCAGACCTGATCAAAACTATGACCTTTCTTCTGTTCAGTTTAAAATTGTTGCAAAGGATTTTGCAAAACTCAAACCTTGACCTGTTTGGAACCTTCTTCTAATAGAGGAACATCCAGAATCTGAAAAGTTCTGGCTCTCAGGTGGCAAATGTTGATACTGGGTACTTTAATAAAAAGTCAACATTTTCTGGGAAATGTTATTTAATTTAAAATCCTAAATAACCAAACTAATGTGGTACTTACTGACATGCTTGACTGCGTAGTTTAAAATTTGCTCACTAAGAGGCAATTTTCTTGATCTTGTTTATTATGACAGCACCTTCTCAATTTACAGTCAGGAGATTTCAACCTCATGTACATAGGAACAAAATGCATGGAACATATAGCTCAAATTTTCCCTATTTACCTGCACAACTGTTTTTTAGTCCACTTCCATGGAACGGTTTTCACAGATTATTATCCCACGTACTTCTCACAATGTAATTTCAAATTACTGGTATGAAAGTGTTTCCCATTCTTCTTTGACTTTGGTGATGGGGAGAAAAGAGAAAAATGTTTCTGAAAAAGTTGGAAACTAATACCAAAAAAATAATCTCATAAAAACCAATCATGTTGGAACAACAGACAGTGATGGAAATGGGTGTTAAGGTGGGTGAAATGAATAAAACTTGAAAAACAAGAAGTTGTTAGAGCCTGTGCTGGTTTTTAGGATGTCCTTGAACTTTCTTCTCCAGATGAACTCTATTTACAAGACTGAAATAAAACCCTCCTTGAATATATGATGGTGGTAACGTCTGCCATTCATTATGCACCTGAGCAGGTAACTCCAAAGTTATTCTTTACATGCCTATTTCCCAAAGATTGGCAAGAAATTAAATTTAGAGATAGACACTAGTGAGCCAAAATTTTAGGAAGTGACTGCAAGAGCAATGCTTTACTTTAATACAATTAAGATGGTATTCTGTAAACTGATTTTTTCTTAGGCACAAATAAATTCCCTAATACTACCATCTGGTTATGTAAGTTGTAGGTAGGTCTGCATTTGAGAAGTGACATGAAGTCAGACTTTTACATCTCCTCTTTGGCTTCTCAGAATGTAAATCTTTAAATCATCTTTAAATATGCTGGCTGTGTGCCAGCAGCAGATTTGTCCTATGCATGTGTCTGAAAATTTTGGTCCTTTCTGGGAGTTTAAGAAGCTTATATAGTTCCTAATGACTTCTATGACAGCTAGATGAAGTTTTGGTGTCAGGCACCTTGTATAAAATTCTGCTTCAGTCCTGAATTTGACCTCATGCAATTTCTCAGCAATATTGAACACTATAATTAAGCAAAAAGATTGAAAATAAAACAAAAATAAGGAGGAAATCCTGTTTTCTTCTTTTCATGTTACAAAATTCCAACGCCCACCGAAGCTCCCTGAATGAGGAGAAATGGCTTTGGTAGTCATTTCACTTCTTTTACTTGTTAAAGTGACAGCTAAACACCCTACTTGAATATGCATAATTAAAACAATTATACCATCCGATATTTCTCCCATTATTTCATCTGCTTAAAACGTCAGACAATACTGCATGCAGCAGCAATTTGTTTTCAAAAATAATTTTAAAAGTCTTCATTATCAGAGAAAAAAGAGTTGATGTTCATCCTATTCTCAGTTCCCGGACACTTCCTCTATCAATAGCTATAATAATTTTCTATGTACTCACTGTGCCACCAATGGTTTTAAAGGTAAAATATTCAACCTTTAAAGTACAGTATTTATTAAGGAGCGAGAAAAATTGCAAAATCGAACGTACCGTCAGTGAAGTTTATCCAAACATTACTTTTTTTCACATTTGTTAAGGGAGGATCTTTTTACGATAATCCGCAGTCCCCCTCTGCCACCCCTGGCTCCGCACCCCTGCCTAGGACCTGTCCTCTCCAGACCCGTCTCAGCTCATTGTGTTCTCTCCAGGAGCAGCAGGGCTAACAGAATAAGGTAGTAAAGGAACACTGCTGCGTACCTGATTGCCATTGACCTGCACGCTTTGCTGTCTCACACATAACATAAATAAATAATGAAAAATAGATCTTCATATGACATAAATTTTTATACTCAGACTCCGTAATACCTTTTATTTCCTACACTGTAAGCTGCTCGGGAGCGCTAGCAATTGCAGGCGCTCCAGGTAACAAAGCTAATGCTTGCTTTAAAAAGTACAGGAAATCCAGAGAAACCAGACCAATCCTTACTAAATTAGGCTTTAACTTTTGTAGATTTTATTGTCCATATACCTGATAGATTCAGAGGTTAAGTAATAACACATGGGCTTAGGCAAACACCCAGATGTAGATAAAAAAATGTTCTTGAGGAAAGCACATTAAAAAGATTTGGTTCCATTTTCACAGCTGTAATTTATTGACTACATGGGGCATTTTTAATGGCTTGTATCAGACATCACCAGGCTGCTATATGTGGCCGGATTCAGGTCTCACTTCCACCAGAAGAACTGTTACCCAAAGCTTTCTGTTTTTCATTCTCCTTGGTCTCCTTTAATGGGAATTAAAGGTGCAGTGGCAGTCCATATGTTGAAATGTTGAAAAATTAAAATGTCTTGAGAAAAAGGAGGAGAAAGCACACATTTTCAGTAAACTACACTGTATGCCTGCACTCCTCTACTTTTTGAGCTGCACTCCTCCATAACCCAATCTCTACTAAAGAAATCTTTGGGTCAAATTTCCATGTTTTTACTGAAAGTGAGTGGTACCTACTCCTTGGGTAACCTAATTGGAATCCAGCAATCATGACATGCTTCGCTTTTGAGTTGCAAATGCTCACTTAACAGTTAAGTAAAGGCAGTGAAATGAGGCCCTGTTTGAATTAACTCCCCAATGCAGAGCTCTTTAAGGTCAAGGTGTTTTGTTATTCATCGCTTTTCCCTCTCTAAAAGGACTTATGAAGTAGGGACACGATGAATCTCTGTCACAGAACATGCAGGGAGCCGAAAACAAGCAAATGCATTGTTTTACAGCACTTCAGGAACGTCCTTAAACAAACCAACCTGTTCCACTTGTTCACCTCAGCATTTCATGACTTGGTTCCGTCATGTCCAGATGGCATCTCTGAGGCAAAGGACCGCATCCTCCCACCACCATTGCCTTTTCCAGAGGAGAGGGGAGCCGCTGCCCGGGCTGTGCAAGGTCTCCAGGCTGCGCAGCGTGAAGTGCTTTACTGTGTCAGCCTGGATGGATGGAGGCAGTCCAGTGGAAACGCTGCGGGGCCGTGCCATCTTACTAACTAGATAGGAAGTTAAAGATACATGGGTTCCCCTAATGATGGTGATAATAGTTAAGCTATGTTATTTTGGCACCAATTTTTCCGCAAGGAGAGCTGTTAATTAGGCTAAAGTTTTCTCATGTCTCTAGACCTTGACTTTTCTCCCCAGGGCGAGAAACCTCATTGTCATTGCTGACCCTGAACTTTTTCTTCCATGACCATCTCCCTCTGGTTTATCACTATGGTTGGACCCTTGCCAGAGTTTGCCCTCACCCTGACCCTGTCTTTGCTGAAATACTTGTTTATACCTTATTTCGTTCTCCATTCAGCTAATGCAATCCCCTCCTTTAAATTCCCTTCTGAACAGTCTCCTTGAGTTGTCTGGATTTAATTCAGCGTTACCAGGAGAGCACAAAGTGCATACTCCTCTTTTAATAAGCTTATTTGGTATTGGATAAAGAGTAGCAAGATGAGGATGTAGGATTACTATACTTTTTTTCTTTTTCTTTTTCTTTTTCTTTTTTTCTTTTTTTTTCTTTTTCTTTTTCTTTTTCTTTTTCTTTTTCTTTTTCTTTTTCTTTTTCTTTTTCTTTTTCTTTTTCTTTTTCTTTTTCTTTTTCTTTTTCTTCTTCTTTTTCTTTTTCTTCTTCTTTTTCTTTTTCTTCTTCTTTTTCTTTTTCTTTTTCTTTTTCTTTTTCTTTTTCTTTTTCTTTTTCTTTTTCTTTTTCTTTTTCTTTTTTTTCTTTTTCTTTTTCTTTTTCTTCTTTTTCTTTTTCTTTTTCTTTTTCTTTTTCTTTTTCTTTTTCTTTTTCTTTTTCTTCTTCTTCTTCTTTTTCTTTTTCTTCTTCTTTTTCTTTTTCTTTTTCTTTTTCTTTTTCTTTTTCTTTTTCTTTTTCTTTTTCTTTTTCTTTTTCTTCTTTTTCTTTTTCTTTTTCTTTTTCTTTTTCTTTTTCTTTTTCTTTTTCTTTTCTTTTTCTTTTTCTTTTTCTTTTTCTTCTTTTTCTTTTTCTTTTTCTTTTTCTTTTTCTTTTTCTTTTTCTTTTTCTTTTTCTTTTTCTTTTTCTTCTTCTTCTTCTTTTTCTTCTTCTTTTTCTTTTTCTTTTTCTTTTTCTTTTTCTTTTTCTTTTTCTTTTTCTTTTTCTTTTTCTTTTTCTTTTTCTTTTTCTTTTTCTTTTTCTTTTTCTTCTTCTTCTTCTTTTTCTTCTTCTTTTTCTTTTTCTTTTTCTTTTTCTTTTTCTTTTTCTTTTTCTTTTTCTTTTTCTTTTTCTTCTTCTTCTTCTTTTTCTTCTTCTTTTTCTTTTTCTTTTTCTTTTTCTTTTTCTTTTTCTTTTTCTTTTTCTTTTTCTTTTTCTTTTTCTTTTTCTTTTTCTTCTTCTTCTTCTTTTTCTTCTTCTTTTTCTTTTTCTTTTTCTTTTTCTTTTTCTTTTTCTTTTTCTTTTTCTTTTTCTTCTTCTTCTTCTTTTTCTTTTTCTTTTTCTTTTTCTTTTTCTTTTTCTTTTTCTTTTTCTTTTTCTTTTTCTTTTTCTTCTTCTTTTTCTTTTTCTTTTTCTTTTTCTTCTTCTTTTTCTTTTTCTTTTTCTTTTTCTTCTTCTTTTTCTTTTTCTTTTTCTTCTTCTTTTTCTTTTTCTTTTTCTTCTTCTTTTTCTTTTTCTTTTTCTTCTTCTTTTTCTTTTTCTTCTTCTTCTTCTTTTTCTTTTTCTTCTTCTTTTTCTTTTTCTTTTTCTTCTTCTTTTTCTTTTTCTTTTTCTTTTTCTTTTTCTTTTTCTTTTTCTTTTTCTTTTTCTTTTTCTTTTTCTTTTTCTTTTTCTTTTTCTTTTTCTTCTTCTTTTTCTTTTTCTTCTTCTTTTTCTTTTTCTTTTTCTTCTTCTTTTTCTTTTTCTGTTTCTTTTTCTTTTTCTTTTTCTTTTTCTTTTTCTTTTTCTTTTTCTTTTTCTTTTTCTTTTTCTTTTTCTTCTTCTTTTTCTTCTTCTTTTTCTTCTTCTTTTTCTTTTTCTTCTTCTTCTTTTTCTTCTTCTTCTTCTTCTTTTCCTTTTCTTTTCAGCATGCTCTCTTGTTTCTGCTGTCAAAGCCCTGTTTGGGTAGATTGTTATTAAATGTGCCTGGGGTGTCAGGGACCCAGCCAGACACAGGAGTTGAAGCTTGGCTTCTGCAGGAGGACGCAAGCAGGTGGGCTGGCTGGCTTACTTACAGACAGCAGCCTTGGAAAGAAGGGCAGGGGGTGCTGGTCGCCACTGGGACAGAGGGGCTGTCAGCCTGCACAGAAAATTCAGACAACTCCAAGCTCAATACCGGGTGGTGTTTGGAGGGGAGAGGATCTGCAAGAAGAGTCTGTCCTGGGGAGTTTTTGGCTGTGGAGCAGTAATAAGTGAGAAGACTGGGTGAACTGGGAGGGTCTGGAGTAGATAGGTGTTTACACTGGGACAGTTAAGTGAAAGCACATTACTCATAGCAGTGTGCTTTTGAGGATGTTAGGTCTTTCCTCTAAAATAAAGAGATTGTGATAACTTTTCATTTTAACTAGCTTCCATGAATAAGTCCAGCTCTGTGGTGAAACAGAGGGAGGGAGTTACCGAGGTGGGAGGGAAGGATTAAGCACAAATGAGTTTGGGAAAATGAGAGGAAGGTTTGAAGAGATGAAGAGTACACAAAGAGGGATTCTGGGGCAGCGTCTTGTGGAGGTGGGCAACTGTGAGACATAGGAAGGAAGGGACAGTGAAATGAAAACATTTTTCAGAAAGGAAAGAGGAAAGAGTCAGGAGTAGGCGGGCTTCTGCCCTAGAAAAGCCTGTTTGTCTGCATCAGTAATCATCTCTAATTGGAGAAGTATCTAATCTAACTTCTGTTCCACCCACAATTAGTTTGGAGGTCCCTGTAAAATATTTCCTTTGCTCTCCTTATCTCAGCAACACTGAGGGACTGCCAGTGAAAAGGGCCTTGTAATGGGGATAAATTGACTTGGTGCTTTTTCAAGACCACTTTCAATGACAAAACTCATTCAGGGACCAAACCTAAATTAAAATATTCCTAGCAATGGTACAAGTGAGAGAGGAAATCTCCTTGCTTACTCAGCTGTCCTATTGACTCCATTGTGCTCTGTCCAGCCCACTCTTTGATTCCTCTATCAGGACCTCATTATTTTCTAATTTAATCCAGTCTAATACTCCTTGAGCTGAACTTCTCCAGAAGGGGACTAGACAACATTAATGACTGCACATGTTGTCTTGGTTATAGGGTTCAAGAAAAATCTTAATTCAGACGGTTTCATTTTATATGGTTAGATCACAGTTCCTAAGTATCTGCCATCTTGGGCTATGTTTACTATAGAACCATTGAATAGTTTGGGTTGGAAGGGACCTTTAAAAGTCATCGAAGTCCAATCCCTCTGCAGTGAGCCGGGACATCTACAACTAGATCAGGGTGCTCAGAGCCCCGTCCAATCTGACCTGGAATGTTTTCAGGGATGGGGCATCTACCACCTCTCTGGGCAACCTGGGCCAGTGCCTCACCACCCTCATTGTGAAAAATTTCTTCCTTCTATCTACCCTCTTTTAGTTTAAAACCATTATTTGTCATCCTATCGCTACAGGCCCTGCTAAAAAGTCTGTCACCGTCTTTCTTATAAGTCACCTTTGTATACTGAAAGATTGCAGTAAGGTCTCCCCAGAACCCTCTGTTCTCCAGGCTGAACAACCCCAACTTTCTCAGCCTTTATTCAAAGGAGAGGTATTCCATCCCTCTGATAATTTTTGTGGCCCTCCTCTGGACCAGCTCCAACAGGCCCATGTCTTTCCTGAGGGCTGAGGGTTCCGGAGCTGGATGCAGGACCCCAAGTGGGGTCTCACCAGAGCGGAGTAGAGGGACAGAACCACCTCCCTCAACCTGCTGGCCAGGACTGCTGAGAAGGACTTGGGGGTACCGGTGGGTGAAAAGCTGGATGTGAGCAAGCAATGTGTGCTCACAACCCAAAAGGCCAACTGTATCCTCAGTTTACAAACCAGATTATAGGTACTGTTTTGGACAGTCATCCATTTTCATTTTTGCAAAATTTAAAGCTTCTTTAGAATGACTCAGGTGCCTGACAATGAGACAGGAAGACTGGTGTTTTCAAATCATGTTTCAGAGCTGTCCTGGATTACTAACAACTGGGGGAGATCTTGTCAGTGGTTTTTTTTCCCCCGTAATACATTTTAAGTTCCAATTGTATTTATATTGGACAAATATATAAATAATTAAAGCCACAAATTAAGCTATTATCAATTACTGCTCTTAACTATGCTGGCAGAAATGACAAGATCATTGCTGTGTTTTTTCTGTTGACTAATGGAGGACATAGTTTCCATGAACTGTCAGTCAGGTTCTTTTTAGAAAAAAAGTTTTCCTTTTCTGCAGTTTTCCTCCTGTAACATCAAAGTAATTGAAGAAGCCTTTAAAATGTGTAAATGAATTGTACTGCTTTGATTCTACTTGCTTCAAATCCAGGCTATATGTTAGAACATTTGGGCTCTAATTCATTGCAATCTACAAAAGTAAAAATAATATGGCCTCTTCCTATTGAACAGAGGAAATACTCTTATAAATAATAACAATGTTACAGTAGGCAATCAGCATTATCCATGCATAACTATTCTAGGAATGAAAAATCTTTTTCCCCAGTTTCAAAGTCTGTCTTCAATTTGCTTACCAATCTTCATTACATTACACTACCTTTATGTGCCTGTTTCTTCATTGTAAAAATGCATCTGCCATGAACTATTTTGAAATCTAAGGTCATGAACTTCACACATTTCTTATCACTATTTTTATTTGAAGAAAAATGTTAACTGTGAGGGAGTTATAGTGAGTCTATTATTGTCATTGATAAATAGTGATAACTGTCACAAAACTTTCAGAATCAGTTCTCAGATGTGTGGACAGTAGCGTATGTGAAAAAATGTAGATCACAAGTCCATACTAATTGTAGCCATAAAAATCCACCAAAAAAAAAGTTCAGAACGCAGCTTAGTATCTTTCTGTCATGTTACAAAGATCAAATTTCAATTCATTGCTGGAACTGCATCAGGGACATGATGAGATAGGAAAAATACATTTTAGAGATATGAAGACTGCTGTTTGTCATACATCATAAATGCATGGATACCATATCCAGTTAATACCTTAACCTCATTTCAATTTTGCCCACTGAAATAATTACCCACTTTAACAGCTTTGATCTAACTTTTTAATCTTTCAAAGAATTAGAAACTTATTCCAGATCTGACATTTGAAATTCAGAGCAGTTTTACTTTGGCTTTGAATGTACACCAAATTAAACAGTTTACAACGTTAAATTACATTCAAGGGGTGCATTGTTGCCACCTATTTTCTTTAATCTAGCCCTCCCAATCTAATTCGTAAGGAACCTCCCTATTGTTCCAAACCTGCACTGAAAACAAAGAGGGAAGTATGTAAACATTCATTTAATCAAATCCTGTCCAACTTCCTTTTTTTTTTCCCTTGTTAATCCTTCTGTATTTTACCTTGGTTAAAATATTGTGCAAACAATTTGACCTTTCTATCACCATCTCATGTAAGCCTATCTGAAAATGAGTGTACACAGTGCCAAATATATGTATCTGGGGAAATTCTGGCTAGCAATTGCGAAGATTGAAAACGTAAAAAAAATGGAAAATGCACTAAAAGAGCATTAAAGTATGCTAAGTGGGCATATAAATGCATAATGTTTTAGATCTGGAGACTGTTTTTTTTTTAATTTTTAAGGAAAGAAACACACATTCAGATAGTCTTCAACTTCTCTTTAATGTTAATATATGCAGAAGTCCATTCTCATATCAGAACTCCCAGAACTGACTCAAAGCTGTTTAAGATCAACACATCCTTGGCAACTCAAGAAGAGTACAGGGTTCTCGTTAGGTCATGCAGAGAGAAAATTAGAAAGGCAAACACCCAGTTAGAACTCAATCTGGTCATAAGGGATAACAGAAGAAGTTTTTACAAATATATTAACAACAAAAAGAGAACCAAGGAGAATCTCCATCCTTTATTGGATGCGGAGCAGGGGGAACATTGTCACCAAGGATGAGGAAAAGGCTGAGGTACTTAATTCCTTCTTTCCTTCAGTCTTTGATAGCCAGACCAGGTATCCTCAGGTTATTCAGCTCCTTGAGCTGGAAGACAGGGATGGAGAGCAGAATAAACTCCCCATAATCCAGGAGGAAGCAGTTAATGACCTGCTATGACACCTGGATACTCACAAGTCCATGGAGTGGAGGGGACCCACCCAAGAGTACTGAGGGAGCTGGTGGAGGAGCTTGCCAAGCCACTCTCCATCATGTATCAGCAGTCCTGGTTAACAGGGGAGGTCCCAGATCACTGGAGGTTTGCCAATCCGCAAGAAGGGCCAGAAGGAGAACCCCGGGAACTACAGGCCTGTCAGCCTGACCTCAGTACTGGGGAAGATTATGGAGAGGTTCGTCTTGAGGGTGCTCACAGGGCATGTGTAGGACAACCAAGAGAGTTGCCATCTCTGTGATGAGAGACCTCACCGCTCTCTACAACTACCTGAAAGGGGGTTGTGGTGAGGTGGGTGTTGGTCTCTTCTCCAAAGTAACTAGTGATAGGACGAGAGGAAATGGCCTCAAGTTGCGCCAGGGGAGGTTTAGATTGGATATTATGAAAAATTTCTTTACAGAGAGAGTGGTCAAGCATTGGAACAATCTGCCCAGGGAGGTGGTGGAGTCACCATCACTGGAGGTGTTCAAAAAACTTGTAGACATGGCCCTTTGGGACATGATTTAGTGGGCATGGTGGTGTTGGGGTGATGGTTGGACTTGATGATCTTAAAGGTCTTTTCCAACCTTAATGATTCTGTGATTCTGTGAAGATAAATGTTCACAAGTGAATGAAGGGAAATGTGAAATCTTGTTGGAATTTAAAGAGGGTAATTTTGTCTCTTTTAAACTCTTCATAATCTTTTAGAGTAAGTCCATATAGGTAACAACAATCTTCCCTTAATGATGTATTAGCAAACAAGTATTAACTAGCATAATAACTTTTTGATATAAACAGAACCATTCACAGTAGGTACCAAGGTACTTTGAATGTCATTGGAGATACTCAAAACTCAGCTGAGCAAGGCACAGAGCACCATGATCTCATTTTGAAGTTGGCCCTGCTTTGAAAAAGGGGTTGGGCTTTTTTACCTCCAAACTAGATTATTCTGTGATTTTATAACTGTTAACTTGCATTAAAACTACAATCTCTCTTTCCACACTCAGATTTTACACAGTGCCCATGGAGTTATTGCTGACTGATCAGCACGCAGCTGCGAAAGTGAGCAGTCTGGCTTCAGATTCAGAAGAGCTACATCTTGGTAGGAATTTTAGCCTGCCTAGTTTGTGAGCTAAGCTAAAACTGGTACGGGTCACTCAAAGGCCATGCAGAAAAGCAGTATTTCTTCAGGCTAGTAAATGATTGCTGTGCCCAGGCCAAGGCATAGCCAAAAGCTGAGCTGGCAAACGGATAAAGTGATGTAGGATACACTTAGTTCAGCCTACATGCAGAGAGCCCCTTCTAGAGGAGACTTGCTCTGTCCTTCCCAAGCTATATGTTCCTGCTGCCTTCCTGCC
The DNA here is from genome assembly GCF_964289735.1 of Phaethon aethereus. Lineage (NCBI taxonomy): Eukaryota > Metazoa > Chordata > Aves > Phaethontiformes > Phaethontidae > Phaethon > Phaethon aethereus. Next base: position 54,765,450 of record NC_138576.1, on the reverse strand, counting down.
ATCAGACAGAGCAATTGTGCAACCAGAGAGTGGGGCAGATCCATTTGCACTCTTAATTTAATCCTCTTCAAAAGGTGATTAGTTTGCAATATGATAGGGCTAGCAGTATGTTAAACCAACCTAGTCATCTTTAGCATTAACTACTTTTTCCTTGAACATGTCAATTTATGGTTTTAATCGGCAACATAAGCACAAACTGTTAATTCTGTTGTTCTCCCTTGAACATAATATACATTACTTTACAGAGTAAAGCATATATCTAAGAGTTTATCAGATTAGCCTAAAAGGACGTTTTCAGCATGCAGTTGCAGGAGCCAGAACAAGTGCAATCCTGTATGGTACATTGACCTCTTGTGCTGATGGACTGGGACTTGTTTTAAACTCTGAAGCATCTGCCATAAGATATTCTACTATTTTTTCTCATCCCTCAGTGGATCTCATAACTCAGTGCAGGACATGGGACGAAAGATGAGTGTTCATGGTCCTCATTTCCTTCTTCCCTGACCAGGTTTGTATCTTGAGATACAAGACACAGAACATGACTTCTCAAGGTGCCATCTTGTTGGTGATTGAAAGAGAAACCACATGGCATCCTGAACTCTCTTTGAGGCAGTTCCCTATATTACTGGACTTTCCCAGCCCGGTTGTCCAGTCATCCTTCAAAAGGGTAGGCCTATTCTTTCCTTCCACCCAAGGAACAGTTTCACGGTTTAGGGCTTCCAATAGACTTCCATAGACTTCCAATGTTAACTTTCAGAGACTATCTTAGGTGGAGTCATACAGTGAGAATCACTCTCTTAATTACCAGATAAGCTCTAGGAACATGTCCTTACCTGACTCAGAGTATCAACTCCTACAGAAGTAATAATGAGAGACTACTTCAAGAAAAATATCCTCTTGCAGGGTTCCTCTGTATTTGTATTCTACAAATTGCTCGAAGTTGCCCCAAATCACAGATTTACTGAGGAAAGGCTGTATGAATTGACCCTTCGCAAAAACTTAAAATTAAAAACAACCCTAACAACTTCCTACAAGAGCTGTGCTGAAAAAAAAGGTCTGTCACCATATTTTATTCTACCACTTCACGTAACACTGAAAACTCAATGTTGCAGCTTTTCCATCGTTAGTATGTATATATTTTGTGCACATTGTAATAAACACATGGGGCCATGATAACTGTCAGAAGTTTTTCCAGTCCAATGATATTAAGTTTAAGTCTTCCAAATCCTGCAGACCTCAAATTAGTCTCAGATGGCTTGACATGCTCTAATACTACACTTGTATGTTTGTGAAGGCTCAGTGAATTGGTTATTACTTATGCTTGGTTAATATCAGTGTAGACAGAATTGACATGTTTAAAACAAATCGTGGTCTGAGCAACTATTGATGTTTTTTTGCAGCCAGTGTTCAGGGAGTTCTTCTGCAGGAAGATTGATTTTCTTATTGACATTGTTACTGTATTAGGGGCTTTTGCATTTTTAAATTTTTTTTTCCACCCCTGTTTTTGGTTCTTTTAGGCCCGGGGGGTTGGCAGGCTAGTTGTTTACCTTAGCTCTACTCATTCTGAATGCCTATTCTTCCTCTTATCTCTCCCGTGGTATCCTCTCCATCTGTTCAGTAAGCACTAACAATTTTCAGCCTTATCTTTTCAAGACCATCTTCAGGAGCAGTTTTGCAAATGTTCTCTGAAAAGGACTTGGCACTTAGAAAGTCCAGCTGCAAAACCATTTAACTGAGATTTCAGAGGAGAACATAGAGAAATGAACATAAGCACTGTTGCTTTTTTTTCTTTCTTTCTTTTCTTATGTAGAATTCTTCTTGGTATTTTCACTGAGCTTTAATCCCCTCCACCTATGAAAAGGCAACATTTTGAGAAAGGCTGGGAGATGAAGGGCAAGGCTAAATCTTTAACTTCAAGTAACGTGCACTTATCTGAATTTACTTCAGCAACAGATATGTAAACTGAACACTATTAAAGGAGATATACATGATCTTTAATATGAGTATCTTTGCAAGCAAGAAGTACAATATATAATAAAAAAGAATGAACACCCTTCATCTCCATTCCTTCTTCTTCCCCATTTTCAAATGGAACCCTGAAATTAGGTTGACTACTGTGAGATTGACTATTTATTTGGCTTTCTGAATATAACTTCAAGGAGGTTTAGGACACCAACATAATGTAAGTTTGCTCTATAAGGCTATTAATATACTGTAATTAACAAACAGCATAATCAATCATCTCGCTTATTGCTCGGTGTCTTACATATTTTGACTTGTCTGAAGGACAGAGATTGTAACAGTAAAGGACACTGTGTTATCCAGATCCCCATCTTTCCAGTGATGGGTGCCATGATTTCTAGGAAACGGGAGAAAGAAACAGGAGCTGATCAAAATTCCCTCAAATCTTAAGCGAATTATGGCATTTCCAAGTGTGTCTGTACCTTGAATTAGGGTGAAGAAAATCTAAAATTACCTTGTAAAGCATTTACATGTCAGTTTAGATACATTTCTAAAAAAGTTGCTCACCAAATTCCCTTGAAGAAGTGGCAATGGGAAAATAGGGAATTTTTTCATATGGATTAAACTGGTTAAAATAAAGGAAACTCAGAGTAGAAATATATGGTCATCTTTAAGTGAAAAGAGATCACCACTGAAGTCCCACAGGGATCTCTGCTTGGACCTGTATTGTTCAAGAAAGCAATAAACAATTAGAAAAAAGGGGCAAGTGACTAGTGAAGAGGCAAAGTTCTCTGATGATACTGAGTTATTCAGGACAATAAAAACAAAATTTAATTTCAGAATATTTCACAAGCACATCCTGGTATTGATTGACTAGGCAATACAATAGCAGATTATATTCAAGCACCTAAATGTAAAGGAGTGTTTGTGAGAAAAAAATCCTGTTCTGTTGCAAAACAATGGGGTCTGAGCTGACCGTAATTGAATTGAATTGAAAAAGAAGAATTAGAACTCAGGGCTACCACAGGAAACTTCATAAGAATTTCAGCTCAAGACATGGTCCTGGTCAAAAAGTTGAATTGAATATTACAAGGTATTTGGGAAAGTGGGGACAGAAGAGGGAATACCACTACATTGCTGTTTGAGTCCATCTGGGCCACCGAACAGGGCAGCCAGAGAGAAGGCAGCAGCTGACCACAAGGACCTCCACACCCTGCTGGCCACGAGATGTTCTTCAGAAACCTCATTTGTCTTCAGCCACTGACATTTGTAAACAACTCGTGACATTCAGGAGAAGAATCACAAGAGTTAAAATCTTGGTTTTCCTCATTCACACAAATGAGTAAAGATTCATACTGATTGGGAAAGAGTCATACTGAGAAGTAAACAAGCTAACCACTCCCCCATTAAACATGTAATGAGGGCAGTGCAATTTAAGAGTGAGAATTGTACAGTGTCAAAACACATTCTCTTTCTTCAGAACACTTGTAATGAGCTATAGAAGCCAAAATGACTAAGTTGCTTATGTACAGAGACGTTGTATGTTCAAATAATTGTAAGGGCAATCCACTGTTTAATAAAAAATTAAATTTTTTCAAGGGCAGAATGTTGCTGATGTAAATCAGTCTGGACAAGATTTGGCCTGAAAGTTGGTATGTTTTACAGCTGTGATCCAGAGTCACATACTGGACTATTTGAAAACTTTGTTTTATTTTTTAATGTGAACAATTGGGCTTTATGGATTAGTGAAGAAAGAGTTAGCAAGGTTTTCCTACCGTGTATTAAATTGTCATTAACATAAAGCACACTGGGAAATCTTGCATAGTAGGGAATGTGGTGGCAAAAGAAACTGCATCTCACAAAAGCAATAAAAAACTAAAAACCAACAAAATATTTAGTACCACTGATACAATACCCATTAGACTTATTGTAATGGTTATTCATTTTCCTGCTGAAGGAGTTAAACCCCTTCACTGAAATGCTGATGGCCTGTCTGATGAACTGTAGTGGGTTGGAATCTTATTTTTGGGGTAAAGGTAAGTGCCATCATATTTGCACCTATTCTACATAGGCCTGTTATGCTTGGTACCATGAACTACCATTGATGTCTAACGCATCTCTGACAGAAACAGACATAGCATTCTGCTGTTTCTGTTATTTATTTGCAAAACTCTTACTGGTATTTTTGTATGATTCTGTGTGAAATTTATACAATAACTCCATCAGTGAGACATAGGAAAACCTTAGCAAGAGTGAAAATAGTATCAGGGGGACCCTTGCAACCTTTGAAGTCTTTGTGTGGTTATAGAATGGGGAATGCATAAGAGCATTCTTATATGTAAGGACAAACCAGGGAGGAATTGTTTTCTCTGTCTCATTACTTTGTGGGGAGGCAAGGATTAAACACACCTCTCATCATGCTGTCAGGCAATGGTGAAAGCTGTTGGCTTTCTTATAGAAACCTTTTTGTCAGGTCATGGAATGAAGTTAAAGGCAATTACCCAGGAAGGAGAAAACTTGAGTACCGAAAGAAAAATGAAAGATTTAGTTGAAGCATGTAGTGAAGAGATCACAGGGAAGGTCAAGCTGGTGAACACCTCAGCTATAAAGTCTGCTTTTGGGCCTGGACTGGTATCTCTGCTGTGTCATACCATGGAGATACCAGGTGTAGATGTTTTCACAGTGCATCTTGTTGCTGCTTCTTTAGGGAATTTGGTCTCCAATCTAAAGATACAGTCCTCTGTGTTGATTATAAGCCAGGCAGGTCTGTCATAGCCCTGTCTTTGAACTCTTTCAACTGATATCCAGCTCTATCACCAACTGAGTGCTTCCACCTCGATCACACAGAGCTCATCTGACTCCATAATGTGCTGGGTGTGGGAGCAAAAGGAGAAAAGCACTGAAGTGAATAGAACAAGGTGTTTGGTTTTGTTTTGTTGTTTGGTTTTTTTTTTTCCTCTTTTTGAATACCCTGAAAACATGGTTCTTTGCCAGGCAAGCACCTTTCCAACATAATGGAGGAGAAACAAATAGTGGGTCACGGGGAAAATCATTGTGGGGTAGGACCACAACAGCTCTGGCTTAGATTGGTTTACAATGTAAGGAAGCTGCGTTCTTCACCTCTTACAGCTCAGGATGTGCCCACTGTAACACAGTAGTTAGGATCAGAATTTAATTTGCCTTGTCCCCATTTACTATGCTTTGATTTGCATTACAAAGAAGTGTCCATGCCCAAGCCATATTCAGTTTAGATGAAATTAAGTGATAATTACACTCTAATACACTGCAACCATGGAAGGACAGTCAGTCCACAGGAGCAAACTATACTTAGCCTGAAATTATCCCACCAAACAAAAACAGCAATCCCCTCCCATCCGCATGCAGTGGACATCAGTTCTTCAACGCCAACACTTTGGCTTTGAAGGTCTGCTCCTGTTGCATTCTGTTGTGTGCTACCAGTACAGACAGCTTCACACTTTGAGGAGAGGGTAAACTTAGAGTGGACTGGGAAATTTTTATTTCTGGTTTCAGTCATCAGCCTTGTGGAGTGGATCTGTGCTCTGAGAAAGAACTATCCCATATCAAGAGCCAGTAATTTCATTACCCCAAAACAGGAACCCCTGATTTAAATACGTACTCTTACCTTGGCATATGAATAAGGCACTTCATTAGGCAGGAATAGATCAGTGGTCTTGGAAAGGGTCTGTAATGACAGGGGCCCAGGTTTCCTGGTACTCTTGTGGTTCCTCACTTTGTGCCAAAGCACATAGCACTCTAGCATTAATACCTGCCCAACACAAGCTGGCTCCAAAATCCCAAAGATGTGAATGTTTGTTGAGTAGGAGGAGGCTATTACTATGTGTTCCACACAAATATTCAGTAAAGTTATAAGCCGGACTATCTAAAACAACAATAATGATTAACTAACAGATTGTATTATTTTCTAGTTGGATTTTGACTCTCCTTTTCATTGCTCTTGATGTATGTTAAACTAAAAAAAAAGAAAAAAAGAAAAGAAGAAAACGTAAAATGATTATATATTCACATTATTTTAGCACACAGTTTTCAAATAATTGTAGAGGTTTGTGACAAAACCTCAAGATCTGGCAGCACTGTGTTAAAAGAAAGAAGGCAAGTGCTTAAAACAAACAAAATTGCTTACAGATATAACTTTGTAAAAGAGTACATAATAGTGAGCAGTTATGGTAGTTAATAGTGATTAATCATTTTCCTCCATCCCATTGTCAGCATTGAAATACCACTGAGGCAAATCACTGCTCTCTCTGAAAAATGGGCCTTATTTAATAAAAATATTTTTATCTGGATTTGTCTCATCTATATCTTCCACCAGCCTGGACATTGCTGCAACATATATATGTATATATATGTACATGACAGAAGAAAACAGGACTAACTATCATTATCTGTCTTCCAGTAGCAAATACCTGCTAACTTTTCTGTTTATCTGAAAGCTTTCTTACTCTCCAGCCTGGTAATGTATGATTATAGTCACATATACAGCACCTGAGTCTAATGAGTTTACTGGGTACTAACCAAAGGAACAGTAATTCAAAGCAGATGTTAACTGACACTGATTGTATTGTCCTAACAGTGTGATGTGAAAAGGCACCTGATTATTTAGATGTGTATCCATATCCTCAGATGTGCTTTTAGATGTTTAAAGTCTATAGTATTCTAAAATCTTGCCTTAAGTCACACAGGGTTTACAACAAAGGAGGAAAAGAATTATGCTACTTCTCTATGTTGTAAGGGAGCACCATTTAACTTATGTATAATTTTGTGTCTGCTTTCCTTCCTCTCTCCTGGGAAAAGAAGCAAATTTTTGTTCCTACCCCATGGTTTGTTTCGGTTGCCTGTATTGTCATCAAGTATTTGCTTTGCTTGCAAACACACTGTACTTTGGTCTCAGTCAGTTTTTAGGCTGTTTTTCCAACATAAACACTTAGGGCAAGACCCTTTGTTGTACTCCATGTTTTGTTTATTGACTCATTTGCACTTAAAATATGTTCTTGGAGAGACTTTTTTTCCAGTATATTAGTTCAAAACTGCTCCTAGTCAGATTGTTTTAACTAGTGCATTAATTAGCGTGTGTGTTCAGAGACAAGTATTCAGGTTTTTCTGTTTTTGTTGCCATAAGTTCACTGGGTGAATTAGTACAAGTCACAGAGTTCCAGGGTTTCTTTTTTTACAGTTTATCTGTTTCTTAGTCTGTACATATAAATGACTTTGATCTCCTCTAAATGATCCCATACAGGTGCAAATTTTTATAAAAGGATGATGAAGTATACCTCTATTAAGACATGAAGTGCTGATTTGCCAAACAGACTGAATGATTCAGCAAAAGATCTGATATTTCTGTTCTTTCCCTACTGTCCTACCAAAGCTCTTCATCCTACCTAATTGCTCAGAGAAAACCTGCCTCGTTTTGCCAGCAGTACAATGCTAGAGTGAGCATTAGACAGCTGCCCAAGAGGTAAAGTCTGCAACTGTGTCTGCAGAGAAGCATCTTTAAAAACAAGACTATTTAGTGTTGTGAAATATTTCTAAGAGGCTGTTTGTTTTTCTGAAGTTTTTCTTTTTTACATGAATCACTGGAGACCAGTCAGATAACAGAAGAGAGAGCCTTTTCATCTCTGGACAACACTTCAAAGAGGTGGATGGGAATTTAGCCACATGATGGTTTCCATTGAAGGAAGATGTACAATTACATCTATGTGTTATTTAACCAGTGGTTTTTGACCTTTGTCAGTCTATGAAGCTGTAAACATCTTCTGTGGAAGATATGGTCTCTTTAGACATTTCACAAACATGGATAGTTCCATGAATATATGAAAGTGTTTTTCATAATCAACTTTCACATTTGCATTTGAAACAGTATGTGAGCCACTTTAACCATCTACAGGCCATTCTCCAGAGGAATTCCATGAACCTTTTCTCAGTATCATTATTCTGTGCATTTTGCAGACATAAAAGTGAAAAAATGTCTTGCTAATTTAGCTTAGTTCTAGATGTCAGTTTTCTGTAGCATTAAGCAAGTATGAGTTATAAGAAATACAGAACTTCTGTTTTTTCTACATAACTTGAGACTTGTAGGAGAAGAACCTGTAGGGCCTCATCCAAAATCTACTGAAACATTCTGGATCTTTTCCATCAAGGAAATCTTTCTTGGTCCTTGTGCTGATATTGAATAAAAAGAAAATGCTTTTCTTCACCTAGATTTGCTTTTCTTCAACATATTTTCTGTCCTCTGGCTACAGTTTCTACTGCTTTAATGACTGTACCCTCTGTACTCATAAGGACAAGTAGACTTCATGAAAATCTTTCAGACACAGATGAGGTGTTCTCACCAGAAGAGGAGCGCTTTAATGTGTAGTCAAGACTGCAGAGAAATTTTGTTTCTTGAATGATTCCATTAGGCACGTCTCCTGGTTAATCAGCACTTCAGGTCCCTTAACTCATTGTGGCTTCCCAGCAGAGCAGGGATTTCAGAGGTAGTTGTTCCACCACAGACTACCGCAGACTTGTCTGTCACATCTTGCATCTTCCGCTGTGCCTGTAAAGGCTGGCATAACCCAGAGCTGAATTGATCTTGTGGTTGGCAAAATGTATTGGGAGTCTTCTGCATGGAAGTTGTTCTCTGACAGCAGCCATAGCTGCTGTACATAATTTTCTTTGCTTGCTCTCATTAGTTGGAAGTATAGAGGGAATGAATTCAGGTCATTCAGAAAATAATTACACAGGCTGGCATTTGGTCAGGACATGGGAGTTAACAACACTGAACCTGAGAAAAATGTTAGTGATGTTCATGTATTTCCTTTCATTGCTGTTTCTGGTAGCTGATCCACATACAGAAGGAAAACCTGGTCCTGGTCCCTAAAACCATGATGACACCCATCTCATTTGACTCAGCTGACAACATGACTTGTCCTGTCTAAACTGCAGATTCTGTGTGTAGTCAGGGAGCGGAGTGAGCCCCTCCAGGAGGCAGCTCGTACCAACCTAAAATGGGATCTAAGCCAGAGTGGGCTGAGAACAAGCCCTTCAGAAGAGCCTGTCTCTTTTCACAAGCTAGTGAGGAGGGTCTCTGGGTGGTTAGTTCAGCCAAGGTATCTACCTGTTTGATAGCTAAATCAGATTAAATGAATCCCACTGCTGTCTCCCTTCAGGTGACAGAAGACCCTTGAGGAACTCTAGGGTTTAATCTCTCCTCATGATCCACAGGATGTAGCGATATTAAAAATCTAGGTCCACAGCAAAATGTATTTTTATAAAGCATTCTTACTGGGTAGTTTGTGATGAATCTTTTCTTTTTAGCTCTTGGAATTGTTCTTTTACATGTCCTAAATAAAATGAATTCTGATAAAACACCATCCACTATAAAAGAAAGACTAATGTAGTTGAAGTTTCTTTATGTCAGCTGGACAACGACAAATTGTACTCCTCCTGTGTCAGCTGAATAATTAAAGCTTGATTTGTGAAATGTTACTTACCTGTAATGAATCATCTGTGGCTAAAAGAGAACAACAGCAACAAGAAGACAACACACATTTTAACTGGAAACTTGACTCCTTTTGCCTAAGCTGAAGCAAAATCAAATGAAGCCACTGTAATATAAACCCCTCTCAGTTCCAGAGCCATGCATATAGCTTCACATTGTCACTTCTGCTTTTATCTGAAGCCAGGAAAGTAGCGTGTTGATGAGAATGGCTCAGGAATATAAGGCTTGATCACTTGTCTCAATTTTCATGCTGTAGCAAGTCTTCAACTTTAGGAAACCATGACCGGTTTCTCCAAAGCAAAAATCTTAAACTGTATGCCACAGCTTGGATGGTCTGAAGGACTCTTTTATATAGACAATAATTTGAACAGTTCATGAAGGCTTATTGGCCGTCACCAGAATGAAGCACAGACAACGCTGCAATTCCAACTGTGAGATAAATACTGCACTCGCAGTGTATGCTGTGGCAGAGAGACTGGGACATATTTTATACACACTGCTGCTCTTTCTTATATTTTGTAACCCTTTCAGATCTCTATTTAAAATATCTGTAAAATAGACATTTTTATCTATTTAACATTAATCTAGTGATTTACTTAAATATCGCAATAAAATTAAGCATGGACAAAGGCACCTGTAATTCTTTCAGAAAATGAAAACTGATGTGTGAAGTTCCTCACCTTGTCAGATCCTTCTCTTCCATATTCTCTACTATTACTTAAATAAGTGAATATATGCTTCTACTGTGGGGACTCCTTGATCTCTTGAAGTTCAAGATGTGTGAAGCTTTTATTTATATTCCTTGAAGAAAAAAAAAGGGGGAGGAAAGAAAAGGGATGCAGATGGATCAATATAAACATATATGACAGTAGCTTGGAGCTGCATGCAGTAGCATAAGTAAACAGAGTGACAGGATGACTTTTCAAAATAAGCTTGTCATGTTTATGCTTGTTATCAGCTCTCCTGACAACGATTTTCCCATCAGCTAACTACAGACTTAATTAGGGCATTAACACAGTCCTGCCCCCACACCTCCTGCCTTCCTCCAGCTAAGCACTGGGTCATTACTGGGAGGAGAGAACACAAGCAAGCACATGAGAAGAAAAGCAAGAGAGAAAGAGAGAAATACATGAAAATGGAAAGAAGTAAGGAATGAAGGAAAAGCATGATTTTGATTACATTGCACATGGTGGAAGCGAAACACGGAGTGCTATTTTGTACAAGGTTTTGCAAGACAGTTCATAGGTGCAAGCAGACCAGACCACTCCACTGAGGGAAATGAGACTAATTTCTGTGATTTCTTGTAAATCTTACAAATGTACACAAATCTTACACTTGTAAATGATTACAAATGCAAGAAATGTGAATTCTTCTGGTTTGTTAACATACATGGTTCACCCTCATGCAGAGTAGCTGCTCTGAGTAATGAAGGTCCTTCCTATGCAGAAGACAGTACATAGCAAGTGGTAAGATGCTTTTGGCAGACTGCTTCTGCAGCGCAGAGATGCTAATTGCTCACCTGGAGGCTTGTACAATGGCTTCACATCAATTAAAAAAATGTGGTGCATTTTGCAGTATCCAGTCCCTGTGGATAGTTCCCATGTATCACACCCGCACTGGAGCTCCATGGCAGACACTTGCCAATAGTGACTGGAATAAACTTGAGCATTTTCATTGCAGTGTTATTCCTCATAATGACAAGTTTTCATACACTGCTACTTTTAAACCTTTGTGATTTTGTAACTAGTAAAAGACCTGAATTTCCTGGTTTTCTTTATTATTTTAGCAATTTCCTGGCATTTATCCTCTCCAGTATAGGTGGTAGACTATGTCTTCAGTAGCAGGAAATTTTACCTCGCTAGTCTTTCCCCCATTAACTTCCATAAGACATGCCCAATTAAGCCCAAGTACTATTAATTGTAGCTTATTGCTTCTGACCTGTCAGAACTGCCTGGTGAGTGAGTATAAGCGTTTATGAATTCACACCTTTTCTTCAGTTGTATTGTTGAAGTGCACAGTTGAAGGTCAATGATATGCAACCTATTGGAAGCACTGGACCAGGACAAGCCCAGAGATGGTGGTACACAAACTCAGGACTAAACTGTTGCACAGATGTCTCTGCAGTGTGCATAAGCAAATGTTATATCCACTGGTTGGCTTCCAGGAAGATGAATAAAATGGTTTCCATTTGAGTAACCAGAAGGTGTTAAACAGTAGTTATTAGAAACCTAGGAGATTTTAAATCCACACATCCAGATGATTTGTTTCTAAGGAGGTTTTAGAGGAGCTCTTGGAATAGTTGTTCATATTTGGTCTGACTTTGGAAAAGACCTAGGAACCTTCTGAGGAAGAAGCGTGAAAGTCTTCAAAAAAATAAAGGGAACACCTAGATAACCTTAATCCTGGTGCTGTAGACATTTGTCAGCCTAGTACAGAAAAATTGAATGTACAGTCTGAGTCTCCATTAAGGAGGAGTTGATGGAGAATAATTAAAGTAGTTCCAATCAACACATGGAACATGGAAAATAAAGCTTGTTGTTACTGCTTAGGCTAGTTCACTTGATACAGATAATAATATCATTGTAATAGATTTCTGTAAAATGTGTCACAGTTGTTGCATTGCTTTTTGCTTTAAAAACTGGAAAAAATAAAATCAACATGGAATATATTAAAGGAACTAAAATTGTGAGGCATATCAAATCTCAAAATAGAACTGTAAACAGGGAACCATCAATGAACAGATGCAGGGTTCTGAAGAGATCACTGTTTTTCCTATATTTAATGTTTTAATAAAGAACCTGGAAGGAAAAAAACAATTACTGATTGAGCTTATGAAAGGTACAAAGATTCAGGGAAGAATGATAAATTAAAAAAAGAATCAGTCACTGTTGCAGGAAATCTAAAGGCAATATGTGCTTTAGTTAGGTCAAATAGGAAAAAATGGTAGCAAGAAAGCTATTATCTATAAGAAGAACCTGAAAAGGACAAGAAGGTTATGATCAACAGAATAACGTTTTTGGGTTTGCTAGTATTATGATTATAACTTCTATTTAATGTAGTGCCTAGGAACACCTGCCTTCAGCAAGGACTGTGTGATGCTCCAGAGATACAGAATAAAAATGCAACTTCTATCTTCCAGAAGCTGCCAGTGGAATTTTGCATCCAAAAGGCTTGTGTCATTTTTGTATGTATAAATAGGATGTTTTTGAACTGGAGCGTGGAAGCACCTAAACTGTGTGCTAAGGTGACAGACAGCCATATGGAGATGCACTGAAGACATAGACATGATTAAAGGACTGGAAAACCTGCCTTATATGAAATGCTTATAGTGTTCAACACAGTTAGAATGTCTGAGAGAGGCTGTGAGTACGTTCCTTACACTTTGTAAGTTATGAAGCCTTGAAAATCTGGTCGTAAAGGGCTTTTCCAGTCTTTAAAACAAAGATATAAGTTAAATATAGTTAGATTTGATAAAGCCCACATTTTTAACTGCATTGATATAACTCACAAGGTCTAAGGGCAAATTAAAGGCTGGCTGTTATTTTTAAGCATATGCTCTAGTTAAAAAAATATAAAATTCAGAAAAATCATTTGGCCTATGTTACTTAGGAGGTCAGACCACATCAGTCCTTTTTGGCTCTATTTGTCTATGAATCTAGGAAATCTATTATCATATTCTTTTAATCTGATTCTCCCTCTCTTTGCCAATGAAGAACAATGACCCAAAGCTACTGTTATATTCAGGGAATTGAAATGTTGATGTGCTCTCATCTAAGCATTTTGCCTCTTAGGGTAAATTATATCCTCACCATGATAAAAGAAGTGATAACATCCTGGACCATTTGCTCTTATTGATTGCAGATACTTATTATAATGACAAAATTGTCAGCAATAACACAACCACATTGCTTCCCCAGTGTTTCTCAGGACAATCTAGGAGGTTCCTGGAGTGTGTGGAGGATAACTTCCTGACACAGCTTGTGAGTGAGCGCACCAGGGGAGGTGCCTTGCTTGACCTGCTGTTTACGAACAGAGAAGGATTGGTGAGAGATGTGGTGGTCAGAGGCCATCTTGGGCTTAGCGACCATGACATGATAGAAGTCTCAATTGTGAGCGAAGTAAGGAGAGGGGTCAGCAGAACCACTACCATGGACTTCCGGACGGCAGACTTTGGCCTGTTCAGGTCACCGGTTGAGAGAGTCCCTTGGGAGACAGTCCTGAAGGACAAAGGGGTCCAGGAAGGCTGGACAGTCTTCAAGAAGGAAATCTTAAAGGCACAGGAGCAGGCGGTCCCCATGTGCCGTAAGAAGAGCTGGCGGGGAAGGCGACCGGCCTGGCTGAACAGGGAGATTTTGCTGGGACTCAGGGAAAAAGAGGAGAGTTTATCACCTCTGGAAGAAAGGGCAGGCAACTCACGAAGAGTACAAGGATCTCGTTAGGTCAAGCAGGGACAAAATTAGAAAGGCAAAACCCCAGCTAGAGCTCAGTCTGGCCACAGTTGTAAAGGATAATACAAAATGCTTCTACAAATATATTAACAACAAAAAGAGAGGCAAGGAGAATCTCCATACCTTGCTGGATATGGCGGGGAACAATGTGACCAAGGATGAGGACAAGGCTGAGGTACTTAATGCCTTCTTTGCCTCAGTCCTTAATAGCCAGTCCAGGTATCCGTAAGGTATTCAGCCCCCTGAACTGGAAGATGGGGATGGAGAGCATGATAACCCACCCATAATCCAGGAGGAAGCAGTTAAGGACCTGTTAAGCCACCTGGACACCCACAAGTCTATGGGACTTGATGGGATCCACCCAAGAGTACTGAGGGAGCTGGCAGAGGAGCTTGCCAAGCCCCTCTCCATCATTTATCAGCAGTCCTGGTTAACAGGGGAGGTCCCAGAACACTGGAGGCTTGCCAATGTGACGCCCGTCTACATTGAAAGGCCGGAAGGGGGATCCTGGGAACTACAGGCCTGTCAGCCTGACCTCCGTACCGGGGAAGATCATGGAGCAGTTGGTCTTGAGAGTGCTCACAGGGCATCTACAGGACAGCCAAGGGATCAGGCCCAGCCAGCATGGGATCATGAAAGGCAGGTCCTGCTTGACCAACCTGATCTCCTTCTATGACCAGGTGACCCGCCTAGTGGATGAGGGAAAGGCTGTGGACGTTGTCTACCTGGAATTTAGTAAAGCCTTTGACAGCGTCTCCCACAGCATTCTCCTGGAGAAACTGGCGGCTCGTGGCTTAGACAGGTTTACTCTTCGCTGGGTAAAGAACTGGCTGGACGGCCGAGCCCAGAGAGTTGTGGTGAATGGCGTTAAATCTGGCTGGCGGCCGGTCACAAGCGGTGTTCCCCAGGGCTCAGTTCTGGGGCCAGTCTTGTTCAATATCTTTACTGATGACCTGGATGAGGGGATTGAGTGCTCCTTCAGTAAGTTTGCAGATGACACCAAGTTGGGTGGGAGTGTTGATCTGCTGGAGGGTAGGAGGGCTCTGCAGAGGGATCTGGACAGGCTGGATTGGTGGGCTGAGGTCACCTGTATGAGGTTTAATAAGGCCAAGTACAGGGTCGTGCACTTCGGCCACAACAACCCCGTGTAACACTATGGGCTTGGGGAGGAGTGGCTGGAGAGCTGCCCGGCGGAAAAGGACCTGGGGGTGCTGGTTGACAGCCAGCTGAACATGAGCCGGCAGTGTGCCCAGGTGGCCAAGAAGGCCAACAGCGTCCTGGCCTGTATCAGGAATAGTGTGGCCAGCAGGAATAGGGAAGTGATTGTGCCCCTGTACTCGGCACTGGTGAGGCCGTACCTTGAATCCTGTGTTCAGTGTTGGGCCCTTCACTACATGAAGGATGTTGAGGTGCTGGAGCGTGTCCAGAGAAGGGCAACGAAGCTGGTGAGGGGTCTGGAGAACAAGTCTTATGAGGAGTGGCTGAGGGAACTGGGGTTGTTTAGTCTGGAGAAGAGGAGGCTGAGGGGAGACCTTATCGCTCTCTACAACTACCTGAAAGGGGATTGTGGCGACGAGGGTGTCGGTTACTTCTCCCAAGTAACTAGTGATAGGACGAGAGGAAATGGCCTCAAGTTGCACCAGGGGAGGTTTAGATTAGATATTATGAAAAATATTTTCACCGAGAGGGTGGTCAAGCATTGGCACAGGCTGCCCAGGGAGGTGGTGGAGTCACCATCTATGGAAGTGTTCAAAAAACGTGTGGATGTGGCGCTTCAGGACATGGTTTAGGGGACATGGTGCCGCTGGATTAATGGTTGGACTTGATGATCTTGAAGGTCCTTTCCAACCTTTGTGATTCTGTGATTCTGTGATTCTGTGACTGTAGGTACCAGATATTTTTATCTGTTGTCATTTGCTTTCACAATATTCTCTCAGCTGAGAAGGTCCCAGTGAAATTATATGTTCTTTTAAGATGGGTCACTTAGCTGAAGGAAGGCTGAAAATACCACATAAAGTTTCAGCTGCATATTTTCCAGTGATTACTGTGGGACCCTGTGTTCCTGGGCCTTGGGCAATGCTTTGAAAATGAAGGGGCTATTGCCCAATCTTTATATCTCTGAAAGGAGATAAAATTAGAGCATTTTTTAGAGTAAGCCCTGCAGGTTCACTGAGCAGCTGCATTCAAAGGAAATTTCCTTGTCTTGATAAACAAGAAAACAGAAGCACCTGGGTTCGGACACATCAGTCTTCTACTTGGGAATACTAGCGTTTAAAAATCAGATGGCTGAAAACAAGAAAGTGTTATCATCAGTGAGAAAATATTATGTATCTGTATGTGCTTTGTCCTGAAGTGATGTTAAGTAGTTCTACTTATATAATCCCATTATCCCAGAGTAAAAACATTGAGGTTTTATGAGTAGTCTTGGACAAAGCATCTTAGTTTACAACTCTGTTTTAGACCATGTTTATGGATGTTCTAAAGACACTAAGCTCTCTGAAAATTACTTTATTTTTTAAAATGCTTTGTGAAATTCTCATTAGCTAGAATAAACTATGCTGTAATCATAATTTATATACAATCCACTTGAAAGGCTTAGCATATGTTGATTTTCTTCAGACAAACCTAGTGTAGGTGGTCTATACCGTTCAGCAGAGACTGTAATAAGTGAAGTAAGTGTCAAACCTTTTGCAGGAGCAATTAAATTACAGATAATGTGGACTAATCTAACATAGTACAGTATATGAGCAGGAGAGCTCAGGCAACAGAAAGTATATTTTTTGTTTGTTGATTTGCTTTTCTGTCACTCCAAAATTGCTTTTAGTATGCATTGTGTTTCTGGACGCAAGGATGTGGTTTTCTATTGTCCATCAACCAAAGGAGGCGAGGTTTATATTTAGACAGGAATTCAAGTAAGGAAAAGAAAAAGTTCCTTTCAAAAATTCAGTCCCTGGGAGTGATTTAACTACTGTCAGTTGGGGTATGAAAGATCGGGTTCTTTTGGGGATAGATCATCTCCATGCAGAATAATAGTCAACTTGTATTTATTTTAACAGTGTCAATCAGCACCTCTAAGTATTCTTTGCAGGTCATGTTGAGGGTGTTTGGCAAGTCTGAAGCCAGAGACAAATTAAACAAATGGCTTGTTTGCTCATTAGTTGCAGTACATGAACTTGAATATTCCTTTGCTCTTCACATAACCAGCTTTCTGAGTAATGGGTGATTCCTGTTTCTGATTTTATTTATTTGAGGTGTAATTACTACCAGGAACCTAGTGGGAATAGTGGGAATTAGGATAGAAGACCGTAGTGAGATTTTAATACATAGATACTCACAGAGAAGTGTCAATGAGCATCTTTCAGTAACAGGAATAGACAAGTCTAACTCAAAAGAAATGAGTCAAGTCTTTTACAATGCAGGCTGATACTGAAAGTCTGCAATGTCCACATCACATTTGCTTTCGCTCCTTTAAGCTGTGACCTGGGAGCTGAAGTGGTACAGCTAGGCAGTTTTAGCACTAAATTCCTCTGAATATACCAAATTAAATGCCCAACAGCTGACATGATGTGGAAAAATCAGCTATAGCCACCTATAAGCAGTCTTAGAAAACATCACAGGCTTTTACTCTTCCTGATCGGGTCACTTAGGAAATACTAAATCGAGCAGGAAGAAAGTATTTTGAGAAGGCATAAGGAGAGTATTTCAGCACTTCCAACAGGAGACCGAAGCCTGTTGTTCGATGTGATCCTCCCAGCTTTATCAGCGTAACGGAATGATGCTGATTTGTATCATCTGAAACATGTCTGGGGGGACTGGAAAATGTCACCTCGCCAACACTCTCTCTCAAAAAAAGAAGAGTGATAACATCTCAGTAAAATTTCTGTGAAAAAAAATCTTGGTTTTTGCCCTCTGTATAGAAAGAACAAAAATGAGGAGTCAAAGCAAGCCAATGGCCACAGAGAATTAATGCTAAAAGCTAACCCCAGCTGACAATTTTTTTTCTCTTTCTCTGTATCACACTCTTTGGTTGGCAGTGAGTTTTCACGCATCCCTGTCTTTAACCTTGAATACTGCAAACTGACCTGGGGATCAGGATTGCTAGTGATCTGCTGACTCGCTGTAGCTTTGGGCAAACCATTGAACTAAAATTTCAAAAGCGCCATGTAAGTCTGGTGCTACCTTAGCCACTGCAGACCCCTCTGACCTTAGGTGGAAGACACCTGCACTCAGGGACGGGGAGGGAATCTTAACAGCATCTGCTAATGAAGATGGGTGCTGCTCCTCTGGGTGCAAGGAAAAGCCTCTCCTGTCATCTGCCCTCCTCCCTCCCCTGGCCCTTACAGCCTTGCTGAAAGCCTTGGATCTGTTTTGTAAAGCAACATCCCCAGAGAATGTTTTTAGGTGTCATGATCTGAACAGTGATATCTGGTCTGTCTCTAGCTCTCCAGACTTGAGTTAGTTGTCATCTCCCACACCTTGCTGGCACCCTGTTAATGTGATTTCATCTCAAAACATAGGGACAGAAATGAGAATGAATATAGAAATTATGGCTATAATAAAATAGAAACAACAATAACAGTGGCAATAACAATAATAATGATAGTAATAGTAGTGTGTCAGAGTCACACAGTGAATGAATTTACTATATTTAAACCAGCAGAAAATGAATCATCTACTATGTTAGTCAAATATACAGTAATTCTATGTGTAGTTCCCTTTTCTTCTGCCATCCCACTCCCAACACCCACTTTCTCTAAGCCATCCTCCAGCATTTGCTGCCTCCTTCCCCACCTCTTTTCGTGCTCCTTAACACCCAAGCCCAGCTGCCTCAGGCCGGCTGCTCAGCCCAACACTGCGGTGCACAAGCCACCGGTAACCTGCCCTTATCTGAGCAGCCTGTGCCTGCAGGAGTTCAGCAGGGCTCTGGGGAGACTGTCTTCAGGGGCCTAAGGAAACAAAGCACCCATATGATCCTTTAAGCAAACTTATTTCTTGTGCAGAAGTAGGATATGACTGAGTTGTAAGAAGTAGCCAGCTCTACAACATCTGCAGAAGTTCAGGCTGCCTTAACCTTTAATATATGTGAACCTTACCAATGAGTGAGGGTTGATCTTGTCTACAGGTAACAAGTAGGCAGTGCCAGGACTGTCCTAGTGCCTCTATGTAAAGTTATCTCTGCAGTATTTCAGCAGTGACTTCAAACTGCAGATGAATCATGGAGCAAATGTTTCCTTTTCCATAAAAGTTGATTGTTAAATTCCAAAGAACTTTAGTTTTGGGGGGTCTTTTCTAAATTACCTCAGAACTAATTTATCTCTTCTTGGAGGCTGAACGGCTGAATCAACCCTGCAGTGATTGGGACACAAGCTGTTTTCAGTGCAGGGGTAAGTAAACAGTGTTTTATCAAGAGGTCTGTCTAGCAAATGATTTAATCAAGTGATTGCTACAATGAGTAATAAAGTTATATTCTACCAAAACCTCCTACTGCCTTTATTCGAGTAAGTTAATTTCTTTGCTCAATGCTGAGGATAAGTGAAAGGAAAATAAAAATGTAAAGAAAAGTCCAATATCTAGGAATGTGCAGCTCCAAAAGGGTTATGGTCTTAAACTGGATCAAGCTAATCTCTAGTTTAGAAATTATTATGTTTGCAAACAGTAACATCATGTGCTGGTGACAAATCATCTACATTTTAACCTCTGAACAGAAGGAATGCTGTTAACAGTTACTTAACTTAAGAGGAGAAACAATCCCCTCCCTCCACCCCCATAAACTAAAATGGATTAGGTTCCAATTCTTCAAAGCACTTTAGCACGTGTGTTAACTAGGCATGTGCCTTTGCTTTCCCAGGGAGCGCTCACTTTTCTAAGTGTCTGGGAAGAACGCTTTTGGCCCCGTCTTCCTTTGGCATCTAACAATGCGACATAACTCATTATTTGGTGCTGTGAAGGTAAAGTTTATGGCTGCAATCCAGCAAGCGGCAACGCTAGTCTAAGACCTTGCTGCTGCCACAGGAGAAGGTCTCACTCCCTCCTCCTTCCCGCTCTGTGCCTTCTTTTCTTGTTCTCCCCTCTCACGAGCCTGTCCCCACTGTTTCATCTCACCCTTTACCTCTTTCCTTGAGCCAATTCAACCAGTTAACTCAAAAGAGAATTATCCAACTTTCTGATTATTTTAGTCCAATTTAAGGAGGTGAATTGACTGATAGTGGCATCTGAAGAGCAATGTGGTTGGCAAAAGGTGAGTGGCACTACTGCATAGCCAGGACCACGAGTGGAAAACACATGTGGGAGGAGGTGGGTTCTACGTTTCTGTCAGCAATGAGCTGTTAGACCCATCCACCACATCCTATAGAAGTGGATTGTGCATTATGTTGCTGTCATGAAACGTACGTAAGTGGTTGCACAAAAAACACATGGAAAAGTGCCAACTAGTTAGCACAGCAATATTTTACTCCCTTTCATTTGGATTCCCTCTGTCTCCCTATACAAGCAGTGGAAAATCAGACCAAATATACCAATGATTTTTCTTTTTAAGATACTGGACTCATTTTGAGAATGTCAGGTGGTTCCTGAAGGTATAAGTAGTTTCAGAAGAGGACTAAAAATAGTAAATATATGAATAAATATCATTGTCAGAGGTGGTTTTTTTTAAGTTTGGAAAAAAACCCCCACACCCACATGTCGAAAGTACAACAAATAACTGCAATCAATCAGAAAGAGATAAACACCTCAATAAGCATCTCGAAGGTGTTCACCATCTACGAGTATATCCAGCTCATTCTTCAATATGTTTTTCACCAGTGGAGCTGGGCAGAAAGTAGAATTCAGCCTTGAGTTCTGTTCTGTTTGCTTTGGCTAACTGGAACTGAAGTTCTACTTCTCACTCTCCCCCATTTGCCAAGCTTTCCTGTTGGACTGTAAAACAAATTAATGAATAACTTCTAACTGAAAAAAGGGTCTTGTCTTCACCTTGCCTTTATTAATGAATGGGAATGATGTGAAATATATCAAAACCATGAACAGATTGGCTCATGCATTTTTCTAAAGACTAAGGTATTGTGACTTGTGAACATCTCTACACAGCAGATTCCAAAGAATATTTGTTGCACTCTCTAATAGGAGCAACAAGGTTGTATTACAGAAACTGTAGCTTCCTTGATGGTACATGGAAGTTGTATGTTGGCGGTGCTAAAGTCTGATTTCAACCTTCTTCACCCTGCAATGGTGTGGCCCTGTTTCTCATAGCATTTGCTTGTCTTCCATGAGGGAGACTTTTCTCAAACTCTGGTCATTTCATTGACATTATTGGACCATATTCAGCTGTTGGCTTACTGCTGAAGGAGAGGGCAAGGGAGCTTCAGCCTGAGCACTCACTGATATGGCACTCTGTTATGAGGTGTCATTGTGACTATATGTTAGTACCATGGACACTTTTACTATACAAACTTCTTGGTCTTTCATTATGCTATACTTTTTGGCTTACTCTGGCTAGTAAAGGGATCAGAAGGGGTTACACAGATTAGGGCGAGACAAAGAAAGACTGAGAAAGGCATGATGTGTAATGACTAGAAACATGTTTCCACTCCTCTCTAGGAGAGAATTCTGCCTTTGTGTACCTCCTACACTTACCTTTGGCTTTGTCAGCTCTGGAAACTGGTTATAAGCACTGGAACAGGTTGCCTGGAGAGGTGGTAGATGCCCCATCCTTGGAAACATTCCAGGGCAAATTGGATGAGGCTCTGAGCAACCTGATCTAGTTGATGATGCCCCTGCTCACTGCAGGGACATTGGACTCGGTGACCTTTAAAGGTCCCTTCCAACCCAAAGATTCTATGATTCTATAAAATGAAGCCAATGCTACTCTTAACCGTAGGCCTGCATTAGCCACAAGACAGAGTGCATAAAACCCCTGGATATATCACCAGCCCATGCAGCTGTGATGAGGGAAGATCTCCTTTCAAAACCAAAGACTGTTTTTTCCAAGGAAATCTTTGCGAACCTCACCAGGCTGGCAAAGTCATACCCACCACAGAAACTCATGTCCCCATAACAAGGAGATGGGTAATCCCATGCAGCTTCTGTCTGGAGCCATGGTGTCAGCATTGTTTTGGGGCAGGCATGTCTTCTTTCATGGGGCTGCCCTGGCTGGCACAGGGATCAATGCAGGTGATACTTTGTCCGAGTTGGCTGCTGAAAACCTTTGTTCTCCTGGAAGAAGCCTCATCCCTGCTGGGGATGGAAAGAAAAAAAGAAAAAGGGGACCCCTCAACACATTTTTTGTCTTTTACGTGATGATCATACAAGCTTGCTGGAAGAGAATGGCACAGTGACTTCTTGATTAATGAAGCAGTTACCCATGGATATGCTCTGCTCGTCTCACTACAGACTGGGATGCACAGCACATACCATTTTACCCACTGCTATTTTAAAGCTATGCCAGCTTTTTACAGAAACCTACTCATCCATCTGCCAAAGGTGAAGGTACTAAATTTGTTCTTACTGATGGGTTAACGCATACTTTTCATTATCTGCATTTTCCTTTTATTCATGTTGTGCTCCTCACAAGTAGTTATTGTGGGTAGAATACAGTTGGACTTATTTTATGCAGATGAAATATTGAAACGTACATTGTGAAAAAGTATAGGGGGTTTCATTAGAAATGGCAGACTTGCCGCTAGTAGTGTATGACAGCACCAGGGATTTTGTCCAGTGCTACTTATTTTATCAGGGAAACAATGCAGGGAAAGGTCAAAATGCTCCTTGGCACTTTCACAAAAATGTTCTGTGAATTTCTCTTTTTTGAATTTTCCACCTCTTGCATTCTGTGCGTACTTCTGGGTAGTTAGGTCTGAAAGTTGATGGTCTTTCTCACCCTTACTATTTAGTATTCGGTCCCCTCACAAATGCTTTCATGCTCGGGCTATTAGATCAACTGAAGCTGGTTCTAAGAATTCTCTGTCCACCCTACAATGAACAGTTTGTTTCCATTCAAACTAGTAGAAATAAGTGTCCGAGGACATGGGAAGGTTTTTCACTAGACAAAGCTTTAATTAACTGTTGCATATATATGGACAGGCTTTGGGAGAAAAATACACTTAGACAAGAGGAGCTGTAATAAAGAGGAAAGGAAACAGACTTTGGCTACATGATATTGCCTGCCTATCTGTAATATGGAAGTTAAAGAAACCTACCTTTAAGCTGAGTTTGCTAATAACTTTGTATATCTCTCCTAATATCGATTCCATGATCATATTGATGGTAAACTGTCTGCCAGCATTTTCTGCTACTTTATTGCCAAAAACAGGTCAGAACAATCCTCTGATGAAATAAACAAAAATGAAAAATATAATCTTGTAGTTTTTCCTGTAAAAAAGAGAGGTCAGCTACCTCTGTACTAGTAACTGAAACAGGTCAGGCACTGTCCTTCAGTTCTGAAGTCAATTGACTTGACACATTTCTCGTCACCATAGCTAATCTCTTTTAGCTACCCAAAACATGGGGATTGCATTCAAACTGCCTATTGGGAATTATCCTGGCCTGTCTTATCTATAAGTTATCTACAAAGAGTGATCTCGGAGTGTTATAGTTGTCTCAGATCAAAACTGTGCCCAGTGATTGTGCTAGTGATTTAAAAACTCATGTAGTAGCAGTTGGACTGAGCCCTGGTCATGCTTGGTTAACTAGCAGAGGTGTAACTTAGGGTTTTTGGATCCTCAGTCATATATGGTCACATGTAGTCACCAGACACACAGCCAGGATTACCCTGACCTTCGGAGACTGCAAGCCAACAGAAAAATGTTGCTTTAGTAGCCATTTTCTTACAGAGTTTGTTTAATAGCTTGATGAAAGAGAAACGGGGTAGCAAGCTCATGTGCAACGACATTGAACCTGGACAGCTTCCCTGTTATCAGTCCATAGCTTCAAATGCATATATGATTGATCCAAACTGTGAATGAGTACTGGGGATTTCGTCTGAGATACTCAATTTTACCTGTCACAGCTGGTGGCTGTGCTTTGATACATAAAGGCTAACAGATGACTACTCCTCTTCAGAGTCAGGGAGGGAAAACAGGGTAGTTATCAGCAACTTTTAACAGAAAAAGGCTTTTATAAATAGTACTGATACAAAACATCAGTCACACTATGTGACATACTTCAATTTTTTTATTGTTGAAGTAAAGACGAGGCTGTAAAATGCAAAGATTTTTTTTTTAATTTCCTGTTTTATATAAACATTGTATCATAGTAGATAGTGTAGGTGGAAGGTTTTGCAAACATCAGTATGCTCCAATGAAGTTACTTTACTGATTGACTTGAATCTCTCTCTGCGTAAGTACTTTTTATTTGTTTCTCTTTTCAGGTGATCTACATGTTCTACAGAGTCCATTGAAGACTGAAGAATTACACACTCCTTCTCTCAGAAATCTGCGGAATGGAGGATTCTGCAGGAAATGTAGGAAATCCAGAGTACTTCCATGAAGCTACTGGTTTAAATGAGGCTAACTTGACTTTGTAGCCAAGGAGTAATGTAGTAATCTCAACAAAAATATATTAGAGATAATATATATAGAGATAGTCACTGAGGTTGTCACAACCACTGTTGGCTTTAGAATAGGGAATTTTCAAATGTACTTAGATTTTGAAGTGCAAAGACAGGCAGTAAAATCTTTAATTTTAAGATTAATCTGTTACAGAAAAGACTAATTCAAAAGCACAGGGATATTCCAAGTTCTGTTGCAAAGATGTAGCGCAAAGGTTGATGGCTGGGTGGGAGAACTGTCATGAGGCTATTACATGATAATAAATAGCACAGGTCATAATAACGTCCATGTATTTTATGAGTGTCTTTTCAAAGCATTTAAAGTTGTATTCAAGAGCAATAAAATACAAACAAATAAAACTGGAAAAAAAAGTGGAAGAATTAAAACCAATATGTATAGCAAGGCTTACTGTGCAATACTGTGATTATACATGGCTGAAATCCCACAATTCTGCAGGGATGTCTCCCTCAGACTTTGGTAGGCTTTTGCTTGATCTATGAAGGCCTGATCCAGTTCCACGTGGAAAGCTAATGAAACGTTGCGTCCCTGAGGGAAAACTGATGAAAGCGGTATGTGTTTTTATGAAGGATAATACATTGTTGTATTCTGACAGTAAAATTAGATAGTTAATGATGCAAAAAAATACCAGTTTGGTGTTCCTGTTGCACTCTCCTGTAGTACATGAAGGAGACACAAATATTGTCTCTAAGCAATCTGAAAATCCAAACAGTAAAAATTTGTTCTAATGGAATATCTCTTATATGATGACCTCAAAGCAATTAGACATATAGGCATATTTTTTCTTCCTGAGAGAATTGTCCGCATTTGTGGAGGTTCACTTCACTTCAAACGAGTCCAAACATCCTATGCTGAAGCCCACTGTTTTACCCTGTCAGATGGCCTCATCCTTTTTAACTCCTAGCAGTTGCTTCCTGTCTCTATTATGGCTATATTCACATTAGCAAATAGTGCATCCAACAGACCTTATCTGTAGGGCAAAACAGTTGGTAATGAGGATCCTGTGTCCACACAAGGAATGTTTTGGACAAGCTTATTTTGGACTAACTCTTGTCTGCTCCTGTGGGCTGAAAACTTTTTGTCATTGAAGTGTGTTATTTGATCTCCTAAAGCACAACTTCCGTTTGAGAGAAATCCATTTGTTGTGCTCTGAGACCACTTCATGGTATGAACTGAAGGAACAGCAAGTGGGATAACTGCTGCAAATGAATGTCAAAAGTGTACTACTGGTTCATAGAGCATTAATGGAGAGATATGAAGCTATCTTTCCATGTGTGTGCTCATCTTGTCAGCTTCATGTCTTTTTGGTGATTTTTGGTAGATTTTTGATAAACAGAAGAAAATCCTTGTCTGTGAGAGCTGGAAGAGCTACTGTCCTATGGATATGTGTAGAAATGACTGTGGCTCACTCTGTTCTGCTGGAAGAAAACCTCATAATCTTCTCTTTGTCTCCGGGGAGATCTTTTTCCAAACAATGCTCTAAATAATGGATATGAAGCGCAATGACAGCTATCTTCTGAAGAAATACTCTAAGAAACACTGACTGTGGGACATACCAGAGGTCTGGGGCAAGTTTGCCAGACTGGCCAAGTAGTAATGAGAAATATGGGAGAGAAATATGCAACTTGCTTTCATAAGGAAAATGAAAAGGCAAGGCAAGGCAAGACAAGAAAGATGTAGTTCCGTAAGCACAAAAGCTAAAGAGCCTGATTCTCTATGGATTTCTGTCTTGGCTTTCTGGTGTCTAAAGAGGAACAGCCTCTAGCTGAAGTTTCTCCTATGGTGGGAGAAGCTCATCAGAGCTCCTGTGGGAGTTTTCTGGTGACACATAAGGTGTATGCTCATGCTTCTTATCAGCCAGGGCATGTGTGAAAGACATGCAAACAGAGTCTTCCTGAACAACCCTTTTTTTTCATGGTAAGTATAATTAAGGACCATCCTACACTCTTATAAATTGTTCAAAATCATTTTCAAAAGGATATAAAAATTTAGGTAATTTTTATTACTACACTAAGCATCCATATTAAACATTTATTTTAAAGAAAATTAAAAAAAAAATCACTTGCCCAAGAAAGTGGTAATATTCACAATTATTTTAATTAAAAAAAAAATGTAGAACTTGTGTGAAAGCACTCCCCTGCTTGCATTTTTGGAAGAAGATTGTTGTTAGGGTAACATGACTAAGTTGTTAGCTGCTCTTGGCTTACTAAGAGAGTTGCCCTGTGAAGCATTTTGACTGTCCCTAAAGTGAAATTACAGAAAAAGTAAACGTGCGTGAAAGGAGGTGTCTCTGTAATGGTAATTTTGTGGAATTTGACTGTAAGTGGGAGTAGATTGAAATACGTGCCAGAAGGACTGTCTGCCTCAGTGGGCTGAGGTGTAGGGACAAGTGCAGGGCATAGGTCCTTCCTCCAACCCATTTGCAACCTGTTGCCCTCTCCCGGGTGATGGCAGGAGGCACTCACCAGCTTCTGGGCCTGGCCTGGGCTTCAAAAGGGGTGTGCCATCTGCTGATGCTCATCAGTTGCTGCTGCCCAACTCCACATTGCCATGGCCACTGTAAAACTAGAATAATTCCTAACTCTGTCTTGGATCTTGCCTTGTTTCACTTTAAAGATGTAGAGCCATCTCCTTACATTAGCTTCTCCAGCCACAGAAGTGTTTAAACTCTGCTGAGGTATGTAAAATCGTTTTCTGCTCAGCCTGACATGTGGAAAACACCTCATCTTCATAAATGTCTAGTACAGCTAAGTGTTGAAAGGTCTGTCTTTCATTTGATCCCATTAATACTTAATACCAAAGAAAAATATTTCAAATAATAGCAGAATTTGATAATAGTAATCACATTCTTATTTTTTTCCTCTTATCTCTCATTGCTATAAGACATTGATTCTTATCCATGGTGTAACTTTATTGATTGGTGACATTATGAGTATATGAGCCAAGTGAACTTTGTAACTAATCACACTTTTTCTTTAGAAACATGTTTTTTGAAAAAAAGAAATTTGGTTTCATTCTCCAGTCTGACTTTTCTTCATATTATGATTTCCAAAAGTTTGCTTTTCTTCATTAAAAAAGCGTGAAGAATTTCCTCTAATTAGTTTTTAATGACAAACAACATCTTGCCCTCATTTGTCAGAAAATGCAGAGCTGAACTATATCATTTAACAAGGGAATACCACATATATATGATTAATGTATGGCACTTTCCATGACCCTATTTGACTCCCTTTGTGAATATTTAATGTATTTAGCATTGTATTTTCAATCTCAGATGACAAAAGTCGAAAGCTTATAGCATACAGTGCTTCGCCTTATCAAATGAGCAATAATAAATGAAAAACAGAGCTTTGAGATATTTTTACAACAATTACAAAAAACAAATACAATCAAAAACTCTCGAAAAGACATGTATTTAATTTCTCTTTGTTCATCTTAAATCTAAACAGAAATGCCCTGAGGCAACGGGAAGGTGGGGATGCAGAGATGCATGTAAAAAGCTGGCAGGATGTGCTGACTTCAGGCTGGGAAGCAAAGGCACAGTAAGAGAGTGCTCAGAGGGGAACACACCAAAATCCCCCCAGCTGGCAGACTGGGATGCCCTATTACATCAGCAGTAATAAATGGGTTGACCTGACCGAGTCCATGTCATTTGGGCCCTCAAATCTATTAGTAATTTTTATGCATATAGAGGATGGGGTTAGCTTCTCCAGAACATAAAAACTTCTGTTGATGGAACAACTTGGTTACCGTAAGATCCAAATACACACCCCTTTGTCTTCTACGGCATACACCATTCTGCAGGAGCGTGATATCACTTCATAGTCTTCACCTTTGTGCTCCCTGTCCTTGGAACAATGCCATGCACGCTAGTCAGACAAAACTGCCATTGAAAGCACTGGAATTTTGCTTGAGTGTAACATTAAGAACCAGCTCTTGTTTTGTCTCAAGGACAAAAGGACAAGGAGGATTCCCACTGTTTTTTATTTAACTTGGGGCCACATCATAATGCTCAGAACTACCCATGTCCTTCTCTAAGCAGCAGGGAGACTTTGCAGTCTGTGTAGACTTTTTGAGGCTCAGTCTTCTCTCTCTGTGAGCCAGTGCAATCCAAATGGCTTACACGCCTTTAGGAACAAATAAATAATAATAAGGCTGGTGTAGATTTTGTATTAGCAAATAGGTGTCCACACTGTAACTTTGGATTTTCTTTGGAATTTTCTTATTCCACTTGGTGTGTAAGTGGTGGGGCTTCGTTCCCTTCATTTGCTTAAGTGGGTCACAGCTTTATACGACATGATTTTATTTCATCTTAATTCATCATGGCTCAAATATGTGAGCTCATAAAACTCAAACTCAGGTGTGGCTGGAGACTACACTATGCTACTGTGTCAGCATAATTTGCTGCTAATCAGTAATTTATGTCTGTGTCAGTACAATTTGTCACTTTGTGGTTGTATAAATTGAACCAAAGTTAGAAGTAAGTGGTATGTATAGTTCTTGTCCCCAATTAGATATAATATTCCTTTGCTTATTTTTATTTTCTGTTTTTGGTGAATACCATAGCAGAAACAAACATGATGAGGAGAAGTGGAATTCTGGTTTTGTAGATGTCAATGATGAAATTCTAATTGATTATTATAAGGACAGATTTTTTCCATATGTGTAAATTCAACAAGAATATGTGTTTGTGACAATAAGGTTATTTGTCTACAGATGTGTCTACTTTACATTTGCCTTTTTATCTTTTCTCATTCCTATCAGCTACTACTCATTTTAAGGCTAATTTTCTTCCCAAAATATTGTTTATTTAAATTAAGAACAATAGAAAGACATGGATCAGAAAAAATAATCAGCTAAAAAAATAAGTCTGATGGTTTGAGAAAGCCACATAATAGTCATAGATTTTATTAAAGGTCATTTTAACAATGTGGTGTGCATTAACATCCTTAACAACAGAGAAGAAAAACTAGCTGTATGCATACACAGAGAAATGTGAAAGTGTTATCGCAGAGTCATTTTCAGCAGCAGTTTGTTACATTTCCACACTTGATTTTGCATATGAGTCGTGTTCTGTATTTTGAGGTGTGAAATGTGAATTACAGATGCACTGAGAGACTGAATGATCTGTGAGCAAGCCCTGTGCAACTGCATCCTCACAGCCTTTGGCTGGATTCAGGGGACAAGGCCTCTGGAGAGCAGCATGGAAGGCTGGGATTAGGTTACCTGACAACTTTTACTTTAAAGTGTTTTTGGGGGGGCATGATGACCCTATAAGGACTAGTTCTGGGCAGATATAGTAAATCCCTTGTTAAGAAATATGTGGTAAAACAAGATATCTTTTTTTTTTTTTTTTTTTGTTTTGAGAAACAGCCACAGTAGGCTTTCAGGGCGATAGTAGCACCTAAGTTTTTTAAACCAGCCTTTGAAAACTGATGCCTTTCACTCTGTCTACACCTATCATTCAGAGCTATTCCCAAAAGTTATTCTTAGTCCTACACAGTGGCTTACTACTGTTTATAGGCAGTGATACCTCTGCCTCAGAGCTTGCTATTGGAATTTAGTTTGTGTAATATGCTGAATGGCATAATATAAATTGACAGTAAAGCAGCTGCTCTCATGTAGACCCAGCATCTAACAGAGCGATCATACTAACAGAGAGTTTCTATTTTGCAAGACTCGTTAGACCACCTTGAGTTTAAATGGTTATATATCAGCTTTGTGTTACACTGCAGGAGGAATAACTCCCCAGATACCTCTTCTGAAATAATCCTTTTTTCATGTTAGGACAATGTCAGTTGGCAATTGTTGTTATAGACGTGAAGAGTATACCTGGTCTCTACCGTTGTATTGCTTAGGCCAAGCCTTGCTGGGTGAATAATAGACACTACAGTGACAGCTATACTCGAATGGTACCTCTGAAACAGTAGAGTGACAACAGTATGCTGTTAAAGACACATTACGCCAGAGTATTAAATGACTAACACTTGACACAATATTTATTCACTTGTCGTTTATCATTCCTGAAATGTTTCAGGGAATATCTTGGCATTCAAGCGTCTTGCAAGAGATTAGTATTTTTAAGAGTGTTCTCACTGAAAGTGACTAATTCCTGTTTGTGCCTTCAATTCCAGCTCTCTGGAGAATGTTGCATGGACTACGCAAGACCTCCCTGAATATGTAAAGAGCTTCATGTTGCCTTTCTGCTCCCATGATGGAAGCTCTGATGGAAGGGTTCTTAGATACAGGCTCGGTTGATAATTATTGAGCTCAATGGCACGTTGTCACTCCACTCTACAATATCACTTAATATGACGTTGACTTCATAACACTAACACTAAAGTAACTGAGAATTTCTTGAGTCTAATAGAGCTTTTGCTTATTGCTTTGAGGTAGTGCTAGAGGGACTAATAAAAAACTTATGGACGTGTCTTACGCTATTAGTCTGTTTACTTAATGTGGCCTTGATCATACTCCTATTTACAAATTTTCTGTACACAAACAACATCAGCAATACAGTGTAGTCTTTCTCATCCTTCCTTGCCTGGCTTTTCTTTCCCTTAAAGATGGTGCTGAGAGCTTTGAGGTCCTCTGCTCTTTGTGTATGAGAGCTGTTGTACAAGGATAACTTGCTGTGAAGTGTGAGTTTGAATGACGTGCACCCAAACAGACTCTCTTAGATAGCCAGCAACCATTTGGGCTGGTATGATCGTAGGACACAGCTGTTTGCTATTAGCTATAAAACTAGTTTTTTAGTTTTCTTTTACTTTTCTATTCCAGTGCCCAAGCTTTTACCTCATCCTTTTTTTCCTCACCAGAGCAGCTGATTCCTTGCCATATTACTTCTCCCTTGTCTTGGTTGAATTTCAGTCCTAGGAGATCTGGTTTATTTCAAATGATCAAGACTACTCTAAACAGTCATATCCATAGTACAGTAGTACCAACTACAAAAAGCCCATTCTGGAATGGGGAAGAAGACAGGAGTGCAAAATAGATAGCAAAATGTACACAGATCAATCTTCCTGAAAAACTGCCCAGAGATTCATTTCCCTGAACTTTTTAGCATGTTGTAGAACTTCACACAACTTTGTATTTTGTGTTCTTTGATAGTGTTACCATGAAACTGCAGTGTTTGATAGCACTGAGACACCAAAAAAAAAATGTTTGGAAGAATGCAAAATGAGGGATAGTTTCAATAGACATGTCTCACCATATAAATAGACTCAAGAGAATAACAGCATCAGCTGTGCTGGGATCCCTTGGTGGGATCCACTAGCATGACCATGATGGATTATAGCCTGGGTATTGTAACACCGTGTATAATAACCACTTGGCATAGGATTTAGGATATCTACCATGAGTAAAATAATTTGATTGCTCTGTTTATGCATAACATGAAAGCAAATCTTTCTTATCAGAGATGTGGTGTCTGTTAATATGCTAATGTGTTAAGATAGTTCACAGCCACTTCGGTTTTACTAGAGCATTGCAGTCCTCTGAGCTGTAGTGATGCCTGAAGAGATAGTCACATGTCATTACTGGATATTAGGAAGAAAATAATTACATCTGGAGAGAGAGAGTTTTATGAAGAAAAGTTGATTTTGCCTATCAATATTTTCAGAGAGCATTATGTTTGAATGCAACTGTATGAGTTCTTACCCTTTCTTAATTACACTTTGAGTTGCAGATGAAAGCAAGGTCAGAATCTCCAGGCCAAATGACATTTTTGATTAATTTCATTTGTATAAAATACACTAATTGTAATTGTTCATGTTTTTCCTAAGGATCCTCAGTGTGATTTTGGAGCTCAGAACCAAACTTGAAGTTACACGAGTTTCATTTACGGATTTAATGTGAGCACGCTCAAGCCTATTCTCTAAAAATCATTGTTCTGGTACTACGTCACATACATAATGTAACATCTTAACGTGATGCAATACCAGCTGCAGGTTGTCATATTTTGGATCAAATGTAATATAAACACTATTATGTAAATGTAATAGAAACACTGACTACTAGAGAGAATGAAAATACCTCAGGGCATTTTTTATCATAGCAGAATTGGTGTTGTCCTGTTTTTGACTCTAGTAGTTAACCAAATGTTGCACTTCTTTAGGCTATTTCTCTTAAAAGATAGAATTGATAGTGGAGCTAGACCCCACTGATGGACTTATATTTACAATGAGTGCATACATTGCTACTTCTCCAGCTGCGGGACATCACAGCATGTCGCTTCTTGGCACAAACTCTTACAGCCATGTAAGACCACATTCAGGTGGTGTCTTCAGGACATTCCCACAGTCCAGTCCCTCTTCATCCTCTGTGTTGGCTTTTATACTCTTTTTCCGTTTATTTCACAGACAGTTGAACATACATAAAAGTAGCTGCAGCAAAAGATCTGCCCTCATGTTGTCTTCCTTTTGGGCAGTGGTCCATTCCTGTTTCTTGGGGAATGCATGTGGTATTTTTAGCCATTTTTTTCTCCAGAGGAATTTCAATAGCTTCTCACATTTACTCCTAAAAAGGGTGGCAGGTTTACCCACTGCCTTCAACATATTTTAAGTCAAAACACAGCAGTATTAAACTTGTTTTCTTAAGGGACTGATCTAACAGTTCTTAGACAGATGAATAACTAGTCCAAAATATTGGTCTGACATTATTTTCTGCCCACACAAACCCTCTTCTGGTTTCATTTGGCTTAGTGGCATTTTTCACTTCCTGTCCTAAACTATCAGTCTTTCTCTGAACTATAAACGGCGGCAGGGTTTTCACCTAAGAAACTTCTGCGGTGGGTGATGTGTAGCGACAGTTTAAACAGAGCATGTTGGAAAGCTTTGCAGTGTCAGAGGTAAGGTTGATTCCAGGTAGGAGGTCAAATTAACTTCAAAATCCTGCAAGGCCTTTTTTACAGGAAATATTAAAATATTAAAAATTAAAATCACAGACAGATGGTCATCCAGATTCAGAAGTATATTTCCCTTCTAGTTTTACAATACAGTCAAGGCAGATATTTCACCCCCTTCCACATTTGGCTGAGTGACTCTTTCTCTCTCTCTGTGATTTGTGGCCTGGAGAGCACTCCCCTCCCCAGACCACTGTGACAAAGCTCAGTCTCGATATCCCGCAAAGCTGAAAAAGTGAAAGTCACAAAAGAACCCCTTTTTCTTACTTTCGGGCTTTGTTATTTTCCTCACCCGGGCTACAACAGGCACTGCCCACAGCATGGGGATTCCTTGCAGCAGACGAGAGAGGGAGGCACGTCAGCGGCAGGAGCCGGCAGCAGAGCCCCTGCCCGCGGCGCACAGGCGCAGTGCCTCATGCCAGAGACGCCGCGGCTGTCTCTGCCCGTTCGGCCCCATTCGCCGGTGACTGCCTTGCTGCCAGTTCTTCCCCTACCTGCACTGTTTTTGATTTAACCCACTGCTTTCTGAAAAGTGACAAGTCTTCCTCCTTCACACTTATGAGATTGACCCTTTCACTAAATACTCACGTAAGCAAGGCCCAAGAATCCAACTGTTTTGGGGCAATTAAGTCAAATAGAAGTAGCTTTTTTTTTCTGTTTTTAGAAATACATAAATCAACTGAAATTATGTTTACAGGAATCATTAACTGAGTATTACAGAATTTTATACAGCTATTTTTCATGAATTGACAACTCAAAGGTTTGCTGATGCTACCATCAGAGCTTAAAGATAGCTAAAGCTAATTCATTACTACTAATGACATAACCTGAACTTCACAGAACACAGAGTAGAAAATCTACCTGAGAATCTGGGGCTGGGATTGTAGCTCACACTCACCTTCAGGTTCTTCAGGGGCTATTGCTTGGTCATTGATGTTTCACTTGGCATACTTAGATTGCTTAATGTCAGTCTGTTGATACAGAATTTCACTGCAGTGAAGACACAGTCTAATCTAGACCAAGTCAGGGCTACAACAGACCCCAAGAATTGGAGGCTTCCAAGCATTCACACCTTCTTTCCTTTCTCCTATGAAACAACCGCTGAGATTCTTCACTGACAGAAGCAGATGGGATTGAATAGTTAAGGTTGGATCCAAGTGTGAATGACAATGCCTCAAAGTTTAGGTATCTCTATAGTTTTGTTCTGCAAGTGGATTTGCTGCACTTGCTGAGAACAGCCTCTCTCCCAGGGTGCTGATCAGCGATACCCATCTGCTCTTTGCATCCTACCAGGGTCTCCTGTTGAGCTTTGCTGTGGAGCTTTATCTGGCAGACATTCACAGAGACCATCCAACAGGGCAGAGATGATTACAAGCTTCAAATAATGTTTGCGCATTTATCCCCCTTTTCTAAATACAGTAGTATTGCAGTTAGAACACCCAACAAGAAAGTGGGAAACTGAGGTAAACTGCCTTCTCTTTTTGATGGTCAGCGTCAGAGTGCTATTGGCATAAATTCGCATGATAGGATAGGATACCTTCTTCACTCAGGTATTACTGTTTACTTCTGTCTTCCATAGTCTTCATGACTAATCACCTTGAGACTTCTGGACTAGGAGACCTCAGTGCATGTTAAAGGGCCCAGTGCTGAAGGTATTCGAGCTGACATCACCTTCCTGCAGAGGCATTTCCTTGTAGTCAGGAAGGTAAAGATGCTTTATTGCTTCATTCAAGGAAGGAGAGACAAGGAAAACAGTCTGTTTCCCTCCTGAAGATAGAATGGTATAAAGAGACTAATTTTATTCCAGTTGATGTATTTGTCTGGGGAAAGCTGGAGTCTTGAGCTCTGTTCCTCATACCAAGGACCTACTCCAATGGCTGTTTCATTCAAACATTGAGAACAGTTAGACACAGACACAGAGTATATCTATCTTAATTTGTCTCTTGAACCAAGGTTTGATTTTTATTTTACTAATCTGATTATTACCAATCTAATTTCCTTACAAGACAGCACTGTTAGAAATCTAAATAAGATATCTATCTGTATCATCCATATTTTGGAAGTTAGATTATTTTAGAGACCTTAAATGTGATTATTTGTCTAGTTGTTCTTTCTATGCATTTCCTTCTGTACTACAGTTCTGTACAGGAAAATATGATCATAATGTACTTATAATCTTTGCCTAAGCAAAGCAGTATGTTTTTTGGTTAAGTTCTGTTATTACTTAGCTTCACATGGTGGTGAATACAACTTCACCAAGCTTTTTTTTCTGCATAGTTTTACACAGTTAGCTGAAGTCAGTCCTGGAGTAACTCCGTTAAATCTAATGAAATTAACTTCGGCATTGGTTTGGCCCAATGTGCTTTTATTTTGAAGTGATAAATTGTCCATAAGAAGCATAATCTTTTACTTTGCATGTGGTTAATTTCACAAGAATGGCAACAATCATTTCTGAGGCTCAACAACCTTGAAAGTATCTTTGTGGGTCATGCTGAGAATGAAAAATGTTATGTATACATAGCATCAAAGGCACCAACATAAAGCTATAGTTTAAAAAGTCAGCATTCCTGTGGTATTAAAAAGAATTCATCTGAGGAAAATAGCAGAAATCATTCCTCTGAGAGGAGCAACATTGAGCAAATGTATGCATGTTAAAATGTCTAAATGTTTTACTGTTGTCTATAATTGAATTAGGTTCCAAGTGAATGAAGGGAAAATAAGACTGTAGGAAAAAGAGCAATCAATTGTACTAGTCGACGGGATATTAAGGAGGGAATGTGACAAACTGGTGAGCCTGTGGATCTCCTTCACCTGAAAATAAAGGGACACTAGTCATGTTCAAATAAAGCCATCAAAGAAATTTTTCTTCAGAATAACGTCCAGGGCATTTTCACACATACAAATAATAGAATCATAGAATATCTTAAGTTGGAAGGGACCCATAAGGATCATCAAGTCCAACTCCCTGCTTTTTGCAGGACTACCTAACACTAAACCATATCACTAAGAGCATTGTTCAGTTGCTCCTTGAACTCTGACAAGCCTGGCACCCTGACCACTTCCCTGGGCAGCCTGTTCCAGTGATTGACCACCCTGATGTACACCCTGACCACAAAGATGTACAAATATATCTTTGACGAGGAATTATCATTGCTGTTTGTGAGGGGAATGACCAAATCAATGGCTTATTAAAAAGACGTGAATAACCTCACTTCACACTGATTCCTTATGTGGTTTTCTGACCATGCCAGGAAACTCTGTGCTTAAATCAGGACATACAGTGACATTCTGATTTAAGCTCCTATTTACTGAATGAGCCATGAATTACACAGCTCAGTTCTCAACACTCTTTCAAATCAAGGAAGTAAGGCACAGATCTGTTAAGCTCCTATCTCTCCTACTGAACTATTACAATATAGGTCCTAGAACTCAGATATTGTGATAAACTCATCTTGAAATTACCCTGCTCCTGTGGTAGCATTGTTCTACTTTGTAAAATTCTTCAAAATTCATGCAAAGTGTAGCAAACCTAATGGTGATAGCTCTCTAGTCCAATGGCTAGTGTACTTCCTGGGGAGATGCAACACCTGTGTTTCTGTCCTTGGTCCAAAACACACTTACTGAAAATGGAAAACCAACAGAAGATATAAGAGCAAAATATTTAACAGCCTGATGGCTAAGGTACTTTCCCGAGAAGAAAAGTTAATGAATAAAACCCAGATGTCATAACTATCTTCTACAATGTTTTTCTGAGTGGAGACTTTCATTTTTTTGACTGAAATGCAGTGTATTAGCTTAGTTGGAAAGCTTGAATAAAACATTTCTTAGAGAAACAAACATTATTTTTTTTGTTTGGACTCTTTCTAAACTGTTTTATTTTGTTTCTTATTTAATTTTCCTAAGATCAATGGGTTTAAAATCTGTTCTTCACAAATGCCCATTCCAGACAAAATCATTTGATCATAGAATGATTTAGGAAGCAAGTGACCTCTGGGCAACATCTAGACTAATCTCCTGCTTGAAGCAGGACTAACTTCGAAGTTACATCAGGGTTCTGGGGCCTTATCTAGCTAAGTTTGTATAATCTCCAAGAAGATAATTCTGCCTTAATTGTTCTTAGAAAAGACTGTTAGTTCCTGATTTCTTTATTAAAATATTTTGGGCCATGTGATAAAAAGCTGTAGTGATAACAAACTCTGACTTAAATGCTAGCCATCAAGGACAGTTTTAGATTGAAAAGGCTTAGGTCTCTATACAATGAAGCAATGTCCTCTGCCTCTTGTTTTGGGATAGCAACCTGCACTAGCTGCTCTGAGCAGTCCTCTGAAGGAGGTTACCTCTGTGAGCCTAAAGTACTTTCCCAGGTTTGAGTTATCCTTTGATAAATATCCTTTTGATATTTGCAGACTGTTCTTCAAAACAAGCTTGCAGGAATCTTCCTGTTTCATTATTTTGAGGTGTTTTGATTGTATTTATCCTTATACAGGAGCTCTCGTATGACTTCACCACATGAGTTCATTTTATGCTTACTGTACAAATTAAGGCTTGTTTTGATTTTGAGCCAGGCAAGTCACCATTTATTTGTGTGTCACCATATATTTTTATGCGCTTCCAGAAATTACATTGTAATCAGTTCCACTATTTATTTTTAAATTCATTCTTCATTCATTTGTTTGTGTCACCAAGAAAAAAAAAAACAACAAACTTTTATAGACGTCTTCTGTGAACATTTACCAAGATAATTAAGTAAGATAGCGGGTTGTCTCTGCCTCACAATCAGAGCTTTATTCTCTAGTTTCTGTTCTTGAACAGATTCTGGTTTTGATCTCTGCTATTTCTGCAAAATATCGTATAAACTCTGCAAGACGTTTGCTTTCCTGCAAGACATGATACCACACAGCCTGATGCCCCTGTGTTGTGACTGCCTCCACATTTATTATGTTTGCTATTGCTGTCTCTACAGTTTATTTACTCTTGCATTCAATCTTTCTGACTTTGCATCTGCTTTGTATCAGATATGTCTCAGTCCTTCAACTATTTGCAAGCACTTTGGTTTCCAGTTCCATTTCACTAGCATTGAAAACATTCACTCATTTTTTGGAAAAGTTGTATCAGTTTCACTCAGGGACATTCCCTTTGACACTGCTGCTTCCAAAATAATTTTATTTGTAATTAAGCTATTTCTTTGTTAACCACTGTGTTCACACTACTTAGTTTAATTGTAATGTAATGGTCAACAGTATCAGCTGCCTGACTTTTGCTTTTAAAGAAGATGTGTCTTTCCTTTTTTATCTGCTATTTCTCCTCTTTTCTGGTACCATGCACCCTAGATGTGAAGTCTCTCTCAAAATTTCCTGTTGTCTTTTCTGGCCAAGGGAATATTCCTTCAATCTTCTTGCAGTTCCTGTTTTGAAGAATTGGGTTACATTCCAGATGATTACTCATCTTGCCCCTTGAATCAGTCAAAAGGCCTAAACTACAGGAATAATTTTCCTAGAGATTCTTAGTTAGTGTCTGTCATCCTAACTTTGAGTGTTAACGAGCTTTATTAAGTCTATAGCTTATTATCAAAGATCAAATTTTGTAGGTTACAGGTATTTGGTATTTGACTACCCTTTTCTCTTTGGAACTTTCGTTCTTCCTGTGATTTAGTCTCTCAAGTCTTTTGGTTAGATCATTTCTTCCTTTCCATAAATATTCAAAGGGAGCATTAGTTCTTAGCATGTTGTTCTTGACCATTTCAACTATTTTCCACGTAATTTCATTGTCTGAGTCTTCCACAGATAAATCCTCTCTCTGAAGATTGACTCTGCTTTCATTTGTTTGACTTTTTTCCACTTTCTAACTCATTATATCACTCCATAATTATAATCTAAACCCCAAAAAGCTTTATTTTTATCCTTTCTTGCTCTCAATCTGATACTTTTTTTCCATAGTTGTCTTTCAAAAACCCTTTTCAATTATTAAACCTTGTAACTCCTCCACCATGACATAAAAATATTTTCTTTTTGTTTTAAAAGTCTTTTGTTTTTTTGTTTTTTTTGTTTTTTTTTTAATCATGTTTCTCAACAGAGGCTAGACTTGAATTATGAAGGTAACCAGTTTTTGATACGTGTTCACTCTGGGTCATTTTCCTACCACATTGATCACATCACATCACATTGTGAGTGATATTTATAGTCTCTTAGCTCTCCTTATCTCATCTCTGATAGCCTCTCTGTTAGCATCCTCTGTGGTTTTAACACAATCTTTTAAAGTTTCAGGCTTGTTAATCTGCTACACCAGCCTTTATTTTGGCTATCTTTGATATCCTATGTTGTAAATGACTCATGTCTCTTTCGTGTGGTTCTTTCATGTTGCAGCTCTTGTTTTTGCACACTTTCTTACTTGCTTTTATGAAAGAGTGGCCAAAATCACAGTTGGCTTTTGACAGTTAGATATTACTCCTGTCTCTAGAATCAGTAAATATACAGGGCTGATTGTAGCACTTAAATTTTTTTTTCAGTGACTTTGTTTAACATTTTCATATACCCACTGAGTTTATTGACTCCAGTTTCTGATCAATAAAATGTGCTTCCAGGAAAATCTGGAAGCGTTACAGTCATCTCTACCACGCTCCACCATGTTTCTCTCTCCTAAGCATCTCAGAGACATTTTTCCCCACAGTTGTTCTCTTTAGACATTCGGTTTTCTTAGGCACCATACAACACAGCTCGGATGAAAAGACGACTGCTAGGAGACAGTTCTGTGTTTCTTGGCCACACTCACCTGACATGTGCCAGTAAGATTACCAAATCTTATATTCCCTCATCATATGACAGGAGTCAATATCCTCTTGAAACAAATGGCTACTGGCTGAATGTAGCTCTTGGCAATGTTTTATTTTGTAAGTGGAAAACCATTCTTTTTCTTTTGTTATTCATTGTAGTAACATAGAAAATGAACTTTTTTTTTGGCATCCATTGAAGTTTTATGGAAGCTATTGCAATTTAGTATTAATTAATATCTGCTTATAGCAAAGTGTTGACAATAACTTTCCAAATTTGTGAATTTGACATTTAGCAGCATCATTTAACATAGCAAGAGGAGCTTTCCAAACTACAGTTGAAAGTAAATTAGCTGTGATATAAATGTTTATAACTTTAGTCACTTACTGTGTCTAAGGAAGCTTTTGTTACGGCTGGAGACTTCCACATGGATGACATGAGATACTTCCTCCCCAGCTACCTTGCCAGACATTATGTTTTGCCTCAAGTATTTCTATTTAAAATGATCATTATTTTAGCTTGCACAGTTGGAATTAAAATTCTGTGTACCAGGGCCAGTGTGCTCTAGTGATTTCTCTTTTTACTTCGAAACCTTTAACAACAGGCTACTGCTTTAGTTCATAGCTTACTGTGAAGGGATCCAAAGCAAGAGGTTTGGGGAAACCAGAGATCATACTCAGAAAGCAAGTATCTGTCTCCATCAGACCTTGTGGTCATTTACTAAGCTAAAACTGTTACAATAACAGCTGTCATACCCTTAATGTACACATTTACCCAAGGGCTGAATCTTAGTTGTGTAATTAGTTTTTAATATATTCCCAGAGAACCCTCTAGCTTATTTGTTGAAGAATCTCTTGAAATGACATTTGCCTGAGTTATGAAGAGCTCTAAAGTTCCTCCAAGGGGTTCATTTTGTAAAGAAGAGATTTAATCCTTCCTACTGACTGAGGGACCAGTCTTTTCCTAACACATTCCAGGGAGAGAAGTGAGCATCAGAAGCTTCTCTTTTTACATCCTTATCAGCATTTGAAGAGGTATGAGGCAATAATTGCTCTGTTAAGGCATTCCTAATGTCAGTAAACAAGAGAAGAGTCCACAGTTACACTAAGTGACTGAGTGGGAAATTGCCAACACTTGTTTGATGAAATCCATAAGGTCATTATTGTGGCAACATATATTGTACAGATGAACAGTCATCAGCTTTAATCTGGAAAGTAGATGACATGTTCTTTCATCCTTCTTAGAGGGGCTAGTTAAAAAAGTAGTTAGATTAACCTCCTTGTTATTCCATTCTGGACAACAAAATGTGGAAGAATGCTATATTTACTAAATGACAAGGAGATGAACTCTAAAGTTTTACTGTGCATTACAAGTTTCTACTTTTCTTCCATTTAAGAAGACCACATGTATTATATTGCTGTGACTATGATGTTCTTTGAACATACAAGATGTGTCTTTTCATCGGCACCTGAGCACCACTCAATGTGTTATCAGTAGACACATTTATGCAAGTCCAACCTGTATTTTAAATAAAGCCTGAATAAAAGCTTTGCATAGGTAGTTCCTCCCTCCCTCCTCTCCCCTCCTTCTTCCCTTCCCTCCCTCCCCCCTCCTTCTTCCCTTCCCTTCCTCCCCCCTCCTTCTTCCCTTCCCTTCCCTTCCCTTCCCTTCCCTTCCCTTCCCTTCCCTTCCCTTCCCTTCCCTTCCCTTCCCTTCCCTTCCCTTCCCTTCCCTTCCCTTCCCTTCCCTTCCCTTCCCTTCCCTTCCCTTCCCTTCCCTTCCCTTCCCTTCCCTTCCCTTCCCTTCCCTTCCCTTCCCTTCCCTTCCCTTCCCTTCCCTTCCCTTCCCTTCCCTTCCCTTCCCTTCCCTTCCCTTCCCTTCCTTATTTGAAAACATTTTCCAAAATATAAAATCAGAAAAAAATCAGTTAAAAAAGAGGAGTTTTTATCAGAGAGCCTTTTCTGCAGCCGTCCTCCAGTCAACACCCACTTCACTCCACTCAGAGAAGGGAGCGTGACAGAAGTGTGTCAGGTACTTCAGTTCCTCCAATATGGGGCAGAGTCAATTAGCTCTTTTCTGTGAATTACCTGTTTGTCCAGGGGTAAGAAAATGACCCCTTATCAGGAACTCATGGCCCTTTAGTAGTGGAATGTGCAGACGGGCTCTGCGGCAGGGGATTTATCTGGTGGTGTTACTTCCATGGAATGTTTCTTTTCTGCCTATAAAGCCGTCCCTCCCTCCCCACACCCTGCCATCCCCCCCCTCAGTACATGTCTGCGTAGTCCCCCGAGTCTGTGATTTACTGCCTTTTTTGGAAACAGGAAGGCTAAAGTTATTGCAAGTATAAAGTTATATTCATGTCAGAGTTAAGAAATGAACTTCAGCATTTTTTCCCCCCTTTGTTTTATGTGCAGATTTTTGTAGCCTTGCTGTTGTAGATAAAATCCCTTCAGAACATATTTGATCAAAATTAAATGACACATTTGGGCTATGTAATTCTGGTATCAAATGAAAATCACAAACCTCTTTCTCCCTTTCTATCCTGGTAAGTCTCCAAGCCTGACTGGTCTCCGTGCCTGTCATTCTGTACACTTGGCTATTAAGGTATCAGTGGCATGAAAAGAATTTTATCAGCTCAATAGCAGATCTTTATACCTCTGGAGATATCTCTAAATGAGTCTGTTCTGGTGATCATTAGGCATAAACCTCATATGCAGAATGCTTCACCAATGATGAATTTGACTGTCCCCTTTGATCAAAATGGTATTTGTTTGCTTTACAGAGACAATGCTCAGTAGACAAATATTGCCATCACTTGGCTATATCAGATGGGTTATCAGAACTATTCAGCTATCGTTGAATAATCAAGGAGAAGAATGCTGAAGGATTTAAGACAAGTTGCTGTGGAAATTAGAGAAGAGACGAACTATATGTGATAGATGGAATAAGTCAAGGCCTTTATTTTTCTATACATTACAAATCTTTATACAATCTTTATTATTGCTAAGAGAAGAAGCAGAGTTGTGATTATCAAGAGAGAAACCTGTTCTTGAACCTGTTCTGACATTTTTTTCTCTTTCCCTTTTGCTTTCTGCTGCTTCCCTCTTGAAAAAACACAGTAATGTGTTGCATACTCGTGCATGATGCACACATCTACCTCCAGCATTTGCAAGGTATTTATGTGTGCTGCTGTTCAACAGAATGGGCAGTTGCCCAGTGTACTTGCATAATGCTAGCAGTTCAGTATGAACTGAGAGATTTCACCTGAGTTACAAACTGACATTTGGAATATGGTCCTTGCATGTTTCATCCTGTTTTTTAGGCATCTCTAAAGGCATGCACATGAGCAGTGTCTAAGGCTACACGAATGCACACTGTTCCTTAGTCTGTGCCGTTTTGTTCTTCTGCCCATATCCTTGGAGGGGTTTCTCACACAGCGGGTCAGACAGCTCACTCTGGCTACCAGCTTCTTGCCAGATGCAGTTCAAGGC
This sequence comes from Phaethon aethereus, assembly GCF_964289735.1. Lineage (NCBI taxonomy): Eukaryota > Metazoa > Chordata > Aves > Phaethontiformes > Phaethontidae > Phaethon > Phaethon aethereus. The sequence continues at coordinate 54,721,802 of NC_138576.1, read as the reverse complement.
ATTGGCCATCAGCTATATAAGAAACCTTCCCCTTTTATGAGAGTTGAAATGCCTTCCCCAATAAAAATATGCATTGTTAAATGTTTTCTTGATTTGAATTGATTTTAACTGTTTAGTTCAGTGAATAAACTCTAGTCTTTGGATGCTGACCATAGATTATTCCTGGCCTAATTTTCAAGTTATTCCTAACACATTTCTGATTTCAGTTGTCTATTTTAAATGTGGGACTTGGAGGGCAGGAACTTCATTGCTATAGCTGATGTATGTAGGAGGCCACTGATTCTGAGGTTCAGTCTTTCCTCCACTCTCACACTCACTAGAAATGGGCAAAAAGTTTTGACACAGTATGAGAGATGTGACAATGAAAAAAAACAGGATTGCTGTATGGGCTTGGTCCTGTGTAGTTGTCTCAAGTGAAAAAGTCTCGTATCCTGTGGTTGTCACAGGGAAAATTCACATCCAACCAATATTGTCCAAAACTCATCCAAAACCCAAATGTTTAATTGTGTCATTAACATCTCTACCTAGTGTTACTATATGCTTATGCCACTTTTACACGAGACAGAAAAAAAATGAGATATGACAGAGATGTATTTGGCATTCGGTGTGTCAGACCTGCAGTGTATATAGGATAAGAACTATTCAGCATTTGTACCATGTGCCAGGAGGCTTCTGGGGAGCTTCAGACCCACTGTGAGCTTCTTGTGGGGTCAGTCACTGCATGTGCAGTAAATCTGGTATACCCTGGGAGCTCCAGGCTCACTCTGTATAGACTGAAGGTTGATATATCGATGTGCAGGGGATATGTCCAGAATCTCTGCTGCATAGCCCGGAATCACAGACCAACCCAGCAAATTCTGCCAGGCAGGATTTGTAAACATAAGAAAGAAAAAGGCAGGAAAACCCACTGACATAGTAGCCCTCATACTCAAAAGACCTACCAACCTCATCACATCATAGGAGTACACCTTTCTTCTATTCGGTATGAATCTTCGTTATGGGTCATTTTGCATCCCCCCTCGGGTGAGGACGATGTCTGTATGTGAGACTAAACCCTGAGCCTGCATAATCCCTTGTAGTTCCACCAGCATCAGTGAGGGGTATGCTGGTTTACTTCTGCTCCTGATTTGGCCCCATTCCCTGGCTTCTTATTAACTGATTGTTGTTCCCCCCCTTTTTTTTTTAAACAGTCTCAGAATAGTAAATGATAATAATAGATTACTGCATGGATGGGTGTATCAGCATATGTTTGTGGGGGGATGTGAGAGACTGAACTGTGGGATGACCTCCTTGACATTCTCCAAAGACTTTTTTCTTTTCCCAGGCTTTTTGGGAGGGCGTTTGTCTGAGGGGGGGGAATTCATTAGGTATGCTGGGGAAGAGATTTCTTACGTTTGCTTGCAGACCTTTATAGCCTTCATGGAGTGGGATGCACGGTTCCCATAAATATGTGATAATGATCATTTGGAGTGTGAATGTTAATTTGTGTGACGGGTTCGCAAAATATGGGCCATGTGCCTGCTGAGTATGTTTTATTTTAAAATAAGTGTGCATACATATTACACACACAGACACATGCTGCCTGCATATGCATTCATAATTAAAAATCTAAAATTATAATTTGTTTTTGAAGGGGACAAAGCAACAGCTCCCGCAGTACACTCGTAACCGTTGAGCGGTAGCCCAGCCGTCAGGATGGTTTTGTGAGCACTGCCGGAGATCACAGTCCCACACGGACAGCTGCAGCTACAAAGCACCCCAGTGACCTAGATTCAGCTGTAGATTACTGTCTTCTTTGGCCTGTGTCTCCCGTCGCTGCACCGGGAGTCTGATTTTGTTGCACAAGCTAACTTGCTTATTGCTCTGACCCATTTTACCATAGCAACCCGGTTTGCTGTACCAGAGGCTAGAAAAATCACACAGGCGACTTTTTAAGGATTCCAAGATTAAGTTCTCTCTCTGCTTTTTTTTTTTCTCCACCCCCTTCTCCCTTCCAAATGTGCTTAGCAGACATGACGAAGAAGAACTGACACTTTCCAACAGCACTGGAAGCCAGGAAAAGATTTAGGTGAGGTATTACTTATGTACTTCTAATACATTGTTCATCCTGATTACTGTTTTTGACTTACTTTTCTTTTCCTGGAAAAATTAGTCAGATGCTTCCCTTGCCCCAGATCTCTCATTCCTGATTTTCCGTCATCCATCTCCACCCTCTTTCCACAGTATCCTGCCCATTTTACTTTTGCAAGTGTATTTCATTACGTCCTATATTTTTGATTTTCTGATAACGCATGAATAAGTACAATCAGATGTTCAGCAATAAAACTGCTTTCTCTGTAGTATGTTAGCTGCTGTCTATACATTTGTATGTTTACATAGATGTATGTGTTAGAAACAGGTGAAAGCAGTTTAATGGCAACTCTTTTCAGACATTAGTTTAGTCTTTTGTAGACCTGATTCTGACTGGGGAAACAAGAAAAAGATAACCCAAACCACTATGGATAATGGTGGTGAGGTTTGGCTAAATCAGCTGTTGATGATTTTTCAAGACTTTGTCTTTTCTTTGTTTTTTAATGTTGCTGAGGAAACACTTCATGTTTGCTAAGCTTGGTGCATGTCGAGGTAAGCATATGTAAAAATACACAAAATTGCAGGAAAGCCAAAAGGAAACCAGTGTTATGAAAGAAATTGGCTTTTCTCTCCATGTTTCACATATTTCTGAGATGTTTTTAAAGCACCTGAGCATTTTTGCTAGCCAGAAAAAGGAACTTTGCCCAGCACCTCCCAAGCCCAGCCGTGACTGTTCCTGTCTTCATGCATGCTGGAAGAGGCACAGTCAGGCTTCAAGGCTGACAGGCGTCAGAGGTGCATTTAATTTTTGCAAAATGCTTTGGGAATCAGTTTGGCAACCCACCCAGATATTCACAAGTCATGACATTTTTGAGTTTGGTGACAATGGCGGGGTGAGTGGTTTGGTTTAGGCTCATTTCTGCTATAGAGAGATAGCTCCTGGTTGTGTTGGTTCATTTATTTTAGCATCTAGAAACTGGTAAATGAGTTCATGTTTTGCTAATCAGCACTGGTATTGCATAAGGCTCAAGTTCCATATCTCTCCCTGCGGGGTAGGAAAACAAGGTACGAAAGTGGTACTACGTAAGGCTCTCAAAAAATAGTGCAAGGTGCCAAAATGGTTCTGATGTAACTGAAAAGTACATCTCTCGACATTCTTCTTTCAGAAGAACTGTCCTTATCTCCAGGAATGTAGATGTTTGAGCTGTTTGAGCTGAGCACCTTTTTCAAACATTTCAACTCTCACACAAGGGGAAGGTTTCTTACACAGCTGACAGCCCGTGCCTTGAACTGCATCTGGCAAGAAGCTAGTAGCCAGAGTGAGCTGTCTTATCCCCTGTCTGAGAAGCACCACCAAGGACATGGACAGGAGAATAAATCATGACAGACTAAGGAATAGTGTACATTTGTGAGGTCTTAGACATGCCACAAGCACTGCTCGTGTGCATGCCTTTACTCCACCATGAATGGGAAGCTGTCCACCAGTCCTGCAAATGCAATTCTCCTTGTCAATATCTTGCAAGGTCGTATCTGGACTTATTTTAGGGTAACATGTTGTCCCATAGCCTTACAATGTGATGAGAAGTTAGATTCTGTGTAAATGCATTTTCTAAGGGCTTTCAAACTGTAATTGCAAGCAGGTCATATGTGAGCAATCCACTTTGGAGAGGGGAGAGAGGCAAAGATGAACGCGCCAGGGTCTATTACATTCAGAAGGCTGCAGACTCCTTGTCAAAATGAAAGATTTTTAAAAAATGATGTCACTGTTATCATTTAGCCCTGTAAAAAGACCCAAGCACCTCAGATCATGCACTTTATTGACAACCCCTCCCCAAACTAAATAAAAAATTATGTTGAAAGAAACTATAACAACTACTATTTCCTCACCTCAGCGTCTGGATATTTGCCCTGATTTCTACTCACTTGGACTGAAAGTTGTTTGCTAGTCCTTATCTAAGAGGATGTAGATCTGGCTTTTGGTGCAGACAGGTGTGACAGCTGCCAGGGCCAGCAGACTGCTATTGGTGGGCAGAAGTCTTATTATCTATGCCTGGACTGTCTCTACACCTTCCTCATCTCCCACGCCCTTTGCCAGACCCATGACTAGCCCTACTAGGACAGTGTAGTATTCAGCTTTGAGGAAAATAAATCCCTCTTTTCCTTCAGAAATGCCACATTCAGACCTAGCCTTAACTAAGTCAAATTAGTGAAGTCAAATTGCAGCAGAGCCTCAACAGAAATGGAAAAGAGACACTGAGTTGACAGTCATCACTATGCTCATGATACTATAATACTAAGTGTTCCTTTGTCCTTTAAGCTGACCTAACCTGCGTGGTAAATATGAAAGTCAACAAGAAAGTAAACTTTAATACACACTGCATGAAAACCTCAAAGACAAAAAAATTCTTTCTGAAATATTTCAGAAACAAAAAAACCCTACATTTATCACAATGAATTCTGTTTTCTAAAGATTGGGCCTGAGACTCTTTTTCTGGCCTTCCTGAAGGACTTAAAAAATTGTTATGTGTAAAGGGAGAGATATTCTCTCTCACGCTTCCACTGCCATATGTTCTTCAGTTATTTCATGGACTGTGTGGGATTCATTAACCAGTCTTTTGGATGGACTCATCTTAGTGAACTGATCACTTTTTTATAGCTTCCTGGGGCTCTAATGTTCTTAGTCATGGAGCCTATTAGATTACTTCCAAGATGAAGAACTATCAAAGGTGCAGTTTGCCAAATGTGGGTTTTAAAGGAAGAAAGGGTACGTAGCCTGAGTTGAATTCCAGTGGTCCTTGGCACTGAAGGCTTTGTCACTGTGCAGGATGTTGAAAAACACCTAAAAATTAGATCTTTACAGGCATAAGTGTTATATTTTCTATAATTTCTCAGGTAACATGGTTCATGCTCTGGACAGCAATGCAACATACTCTTACAGGCTATATTAGAACACTTCATCAGAAAGACTTCAGAGACTAAGAGTTATAGGTTGTATACAGGTGGGTGTAGGAATTGTCTTTCACAAATGTCTCTTACCACTGACTAGAGAAACGCTCACCCAAAATGCTATCAGATTCAGCCTGTGACTGGGAATCCTCCTATGGGACAGCGCTATTCTAAAGTTAAAGAACATGAAACCACCATTGTGGGAGACTGAACCTGGTATCAGTTGCAGAGATACAGCAGAAATATAACAAAATTACTAAAAATCAAAGAAAATGCCCTTTTTTACTTCCTCTGAAAAGTGAACTGAACCTCCTTTCCTGAGTGGCTGTTGAGGGTATAAATCATAAACTACAGATGCTAATTTATGGATGCTAATTTTACTGTTCTCACACACCACAGCCACAGACAATGGCTGCAATCTACATTCCCCATTACAAATCACCTTTGATCTGGAACAGTCTTTTAATTAAACCTCCCTATTCCTACCCATCTTTAGAAGCCAGTGTGTTTAACTTACTCTTTGCATATTACCAAAGCACCTAGAGGCTCTAGGTAAGGTCAAGAACATACAAATAACGTTTTCCATTTCTCTGTCATATACTGGTGAGGTATAGGCAGTTCTTTTGGCTTTTTCTAAACACATAGTTACAGGTAAGTAAATGTTAGCTAGAAACAAAATGGCAATGATTTAGTTAATTAGAAAAATGTAGAAAGTACTAGAGAGCTGTGGAAAGAGATAGACACAAGTAAAGGAGAATATGGCGAGAAGAAGTAATGCAGGTGTTGGACTAGATGACCTTTAAAGGTCCCTTCCAACCCAAACTACTTTGTAATTCTATGATAATGAAACTGTCACAAAAAGACTTGCAAGAGAAAGGTGGGAGGGGATGGAAATACAGGTGTCAAGAGCATGAGGACGAAGTTTCTCAGCTGGGAAAAGTGAAGCCAGCATTGGAAAACACCATTAGTGTCCAGCGGTTATGAAGGTGTGCATCTGCTTCTGCTTTGGATGAACCTTTTATGCAGCTGCTGGCTCTGCCTAGGAATGTCTTTTCCTAAAAGTCCTTTCACAGCAGGTAGGACTGTTATCAGACAGGTACATTTAAAAGCACATAAAAAGAATGGTTTTCTTGGCTAATATCAATCCAGCAGAAACTAAAAAAAAAAATCAAGGTCATTTGCAAAGCCAGTGCTTCTGGACAGGTGATACAAGATTATTTCATTTTTGTGCTAGACGTTAGTGTTGGGGACCTGAATGGTCCTACCAGAAGGAGAGGAAGCAGAGGAAAAATGAGCGAAGCTGAAACACTGAGCCTTGAAGTACCGGGTTTGCTCTTGCTGCTGCTCTTGAAATGATGTGAGAGAGAGAGATTGTGACATGCTATGCAGCATCTCTGGTCTTCCCTGCCTCTGAATTACTGATGGCAATAAGAATGATTCTGCTTTTGCTCAGAAGCCAGCAGTGCACATCTCTTTTGAGCAGGATTTGGTCCATGCAGACACTACAGCAACGTTTAGATTAAAATTGAGTAACACATTCCTGTTTTAAAGTCTCTGTGTTCTACATGTAGTAGGTGCAACAACAACAAGGGTGCCTTGCCTGATGCAACACACTGAATAAGAGAAGGATGGACTGGGCTTCTTAACGGCAAGGATGGGGGATACAGAAGGCAACTAAGTGAAAAGAAGAATGGAAGCACCAAACCAGGCTTTGTGGAGTGGAATGAAAGGAAGCAAAGGTTTTCTTCTTGGGGTCAAGGTGGAGTTGGTAGACCAAATGCAATTAAATTTAACAGTTCAAGCATCTCTACTCACTGATTAGTCCCTTGTGGGGTGCATACTTTTCCAGATGCAACAGCTCTGAGGGTACTACTAAATACTGAACACATGTGAAAAATGAGACTTGACATTCTATTAGAAAAGGGATTCCCATTTTCCAGAGTGTACCATATTATTTACAGGGTTGCAAACTACCAACATAATTGAATTTACACTTTACCTTTTGTGTTGCAGGATATTATCTATGGTTAAATGAATACTTCTCATTTTACAGGTGAAAGATATGATACTATTGAAAGCTTTTCAGAGCTTATGATGTGACCCTTGTCTGTAAATTTTTATACAGAAATGGCAAAGATATAAATAGTTTTCACCTTTAATAATTCTGTACATGTAGCATAAATGGTCTGGTCAAATAAGACCAATATTTGAGGTATTAGACCCCTGTAAATCAGATGGAGCTGAATTAACTGAACAGTCAAGAAAATTTCAGCTTGATAGTATTAGCTCTGTTCAACACTTTGTAGTAGCAGAAATATTTGCAGGAAAAGTAAAATATTAAAATGTGGCAGAAATATAAAAACATAGCCATGCAAATTGTTTTCATATGCATACAGTGAAAGATGCCAACATTTTGTGATAATATTACTTAACTGCTATGGGCATTTTTCCCCATCAAACCTTCTAAACTTTCTAAACTTAAGCATATAAATTGCGGTGCTTGAAAGTGCATGAAATTGTTGACTAATAAGTAGACATTCAGTCTTTATTAAGGCTTATGTCCACTTTAACAAGTGTGTAGCCCTAACAGAATGGGTGCGTAGGTCTCATTTACAATGTTCTGGTCTGTTCTTCATGGTAATTATTCTGAGATTAGAGGTCTGGTCTCTGGAGATGACAGCAGTTTAATGACGTTTGGTCACCAGTGAGTCCTCTTCTAAAATGCTTCTTAGCACAGAAAGGGATATAAAAGGATGTTTTTATTTTTCCATTTCATAGAAAAGAAATCATGGAATAATTTAAGTTTGAATGGATTTCAGAAGGCCATCTGGACTAGAACCTCTTCAAAGCAGGACAAACTTCAATGGTGTTCCATAAGACCTAACATGTGCAATCATAAGGCTTCCTCCAGTAGTTTAAGGAAGTCTTTTCCCATTTCCTTGCCTTGACTAACCAGTCTATAGCAGACGCCATAACAACCACTTGTTGGCCCTGCCTGTGATCCCAACTCATAAGCTCGCTCACTGTCCCTCAGCCATTCCATAGCAAATCTCCATACAGACGAGGTGTTTCTTTGTGTAGTTAACCCTTCCCTCCTTATTTCACCTGCTTGTCCTCCCTAAGGACATGTATCCAGTCATTGCAGCACTCCAATCACGTAAGATATTCCACCATGTCTCTGTGATACCAGTGAGGTTATACATATGTGACAGGGCCTCGACTTCTAATTCTTCCTGTTTGTTCCCTGTACTCCATATGTTTGTGAACATGCACTTGACATGGACTCCGAGTTGCACTGCTTTCTCAGGGAAGTAGTGATATGTTGTTCCTCAGGTGCTTCCTTCCTGCTTCTCATTCCTCCACTTGTTTTCAAACTATGGTTTTCATCTCCTAACAAATCTAGTTTAAAGCTTTTTTCACCAAGTTGGCAAGACCATTAGTAAAGATAGTCTTGCCTTACTTTGTCAGATTAATCCTGTATTTCTGCAGTAGCTCTGTTTCCTCAGAGAGGAGCCTGTGGTTGCTTAAGTGAAAGCATTGCCTCCAACAGCTAGGATAGGTGCCTCCACACCCTGCAGAAGAGAGTCTCTTACTACTGTTACTCACAGCTGGCTCTTCATGGTACACTGCTTTTAATACACAAATCAGGATGATCTAGCACGAACACCTCCAACAACAGAACTTGTTCTTTCTCTCCTGCCATCATGGCCATACACCTCTTCTGCAACTGTGCACTTGCAAGTGGAGAAAGAGCCTCCTTCCTCTTGTCAGAAGCATAAGCTTCCACAATTCACTATCATGGATTCCCAAATCTCCACCCCCTCTAGCCTGGCTGTCCCTTCTTCTGTAAAATACAGGATCTAATGTCTTGACTTTGCAGCAGAGTCTGTTGACCTCCTGCTCATTTTCCCTTGTGCTGTATAGTCTGGTCGCCTCCACTCTCAGATCTTTTACCAGGCAGCTCAGAGACTTGACCACAAAACACCTCCCACCGATGAGGTGACTATGTATAGCAGCCTGTAAACACAACCTAAAGCATCCTATTAAAAGCCATATGCCATTAGAACTAGTGATGCTGAAAGAATGTGAACTATAAACAAAATTTGATATTTAAGAGTATCATTGCCTCTCTGAGAGGATGAAGTTTTTTCTTGTTTTGTATTTTATACAAGCCCTTGGACAGTTCAAACTCAGATGTAGAAGTGATTTCTGTTAATCGGAATATGGATTTTAAAGATAAGAAAAAAGCCAAGTGCAGTAACATTCCCTAAGATAATCAGATTTGGTATAAAGTTTTGTCTTTATAGATAATTTCTCTGTTTGTGGTCCCTGGATTTCACAGTGTCATTTTGTGTTTCTCATGAAGCATTTTGTTTCCAGCTGTACACTACTGCAGGCACAGTCAATGGTAGGTGAAGGTCACAAAGAGTGTGCTGTAGATGCACACAGGCCAAGACATTACTCTTTTTTTCCATCATGCTCAGAGAGTAACAAACAGGCAAGACATTAAAATTGTCAGTGGAGAAGAAGAAAAAAACCCGCAATTATCCTACCAACTAATAGTCATCAGAAGCTACAAAATCCTGATGGGTACATAACCAGAATGTAATGTAACTTTCCTCTCCATTTTTAGCCAGAAAATAGTTTATTTGTTTGTTGTTTTATATGTGTGGAATTATCTGAAGTAGTGCAAAAGGAATACAATATAGGCATAAAATATGACTGCAGTAGAAGAAATGGGGATTTAATACAGTTTAGGAAAGAAGGTTATGTATTTGGGTGCCTCTCTGAAGATGATTCCAGGGAGGTTAAATATATATTGAATGTGAGATGTCTATATGTATTACATAGCTGATCCTCAGAGTAGTTCTGTCAGAAAAGTGAGAATTTTCTTAACAGTTTTTTCTTACGTTGAATTTTCATCACTATTCCCTGGAAGAAAGGAAGGAAGGGGGTGCAAAAGTTTTCTTACAAGAGCTCAGAGGAGACGAGCGTGTCACATCCATGCTGTATACACATGATACTATTACATATGCTCAAACAAGTTGCAGGGACATGGGGAACCATTCCACGTCCCTCATGAAAAATTCTGACCTTCCCGAAGTTAGTAGTCTACAAGGGATTAGAAATTAACTCATTTATATGATGCAGTGAGGTACCTATATTATGTTGCCTTACCAGGTTTTGGAGGTATTCCCATAAATATTGTATACATCACGGCTGGTCTTTGAAAACAAAACTTCTGTTTTATATCAAAGCCCAGAGATTCAAAAACTTCTTTTCTTTACCTCTTTTATGCTGAAGTAAACAGTGAAATGGCAGGAATTACTCTTGTAGCTCCACTAGTTGGAGTGTGATTTCTCCAGCATAAGATAAATGGGGTTGGGCTTCATTGTTAAAATGGCTACATGGAAAAAAGTGTCTTTTTCAGGGGGTCTCAGCCCCAATAACAAATACTTCCTCTATTTACACCAAATCAGTAGTCCTGTAAGAATAAAAATCTTATATACCAAGGAGTGTGTGTTTCTTCTTCAGTTTTTAGTAGTTCTTCACCTCTTTTTTTTGAAGCCAGACTCCGGGTACTGGGCATGGAAGTCTTCAACAAAAAGTCAAACATACGCTGCAACAGAAGAGTTTGCATAACAAATTAGGCAAGAAAAATACATGGCTATCCCTTGCCTTATGAGGCAATTAAAACTGTTTTAGTGGATAAATAGCCTATAATTGTTATGGCAGTCAGGAAGAAGATCCAGGAAGGAGTTCACGTCGTTAAAAGAGAAACAAGAATCAAGTCATCTCTAAGGAGAAAGTGAGGAGGAGAGCTAAAGACAGGCTCTCCTGCAGCGACCCGTTTCCCATCCAGAGTTTTTTTTTTTTCCTTTTACATGAAAATTGAAAAGTGTTCATGGCTTTAGCAACAAGGCTTCTGGGGGGTTTTGTGTGAGGCTTTTCATATGATAATGATAGATCCTATGGCAACCATTGAAAACGAAGGGCCTGGAAACAAAAGCTGCAGCAGCAGAGGATCAGTACATATTCACCGTGTCTGCAGGAATAACGGCAGAGACTCACCCTTCAGAAAGGTATCTGATGGCAGCCTGTCAAAGAAGGGGGTTTGTTCTAACTCGGGCAGAGTTAACTCAGTCTATAGTTAGTGCCAGGGTTTTCACTCTAGGGTTTTGTCCACGTAAAACCACATCTATAGTAGATGTGCAGGTAGCGAGTGGTTAACGCAGGCCTGATCATACTTTGGGGTGAACAACAGAAACGGGAGATGGAAAAGAACAGGTTTAGCAGACAAATACTGCTAGCTTCCTCATGGCTGGTTACAGTCGCAGAAGAGACTTCTCATATATAGACAGTGTAAGCAGGATTAGGCCTACAAGGGGCTGATGTCATGTGAAATCAATGCTTAATTACAGGTTACATGTACTTACTTATCTCTTGGTCCGAAAAAGAGTTTGTCATCTGAGAAAACGGAGATGTGAAATATCAAGCCCAGTTGTTTGCAGAACAACAAATTACTGTTTTGAAGATTATGCTTTTCCCACAGAGCTGGATTGAAGCAGCAAATTAAGTAGTGTTGACGATGATGGTGCCAGCCTTGAAATAGCCTATAGGATGGGCTATTGTAAGTGTTCCTATTATTGACTGCAGAAAGAATATAAGCTCAAATCAAGTCTGGCTTTGGAACACAACAAAACAGAAATCTCTAAAGTGAGAAGCAATACAAAATACAAAATAAGTTTAAGAGGAAATTAAAAGACCACCCTTGTTACTTGCTCTGTGATGTCACTATTTCTGTTCTAAGCTTAAAAACCATCACAATGCAGTGATACATTGAACACCAGTGATTGCAGGTGGTCTTGCTGTTCTTGTTTCTAAAGATTTTCTTTCTTCCATGACCATATCACAGGTTTTCAACAAATTATTTTATAAATAAATATCTATTAATCTTTAAAAAAAAATTCATACCAGGGAAAAAATTTTGCTAATGAACATGATGATATATTCTCTGTTTGAAGTAATACTGTGACTTTATTATCATGGGTTTCCAATAGAACTCTGTATTACAAGAACAGTACTACAAAAAAACAACTTCATCATGTTTCGCTCTCAGGTGGCTAACAGTAACAATATCCATGAGACTCAGAATGTTATACCTGTTGTTGAAAAGTATTGGTCTAGATAATTTTCCTGTCACTTGTTTTACAAAGCTCAGGTTAACTACTGTATTTATAAATAAATGAATAAACCCTCAATGAATGAGTTCCAGCTCCTAAATCAAAGCCAGGGTAGGATTAGGTTCATATTCATTGATAAATGTGTTTGAAAACTTCAGGCCCACTTATACAGACTCCAGGTGAAAAGAGAAAAGAAAGACTTGAAAAGGAAAGTTGGAATTATAAAGAACAGTGCTGTGAATAATAAGGTTCCATTATCAAGGAAGGATGATTCACACTGCAGATTTATTTCTCAAATTTTACCAATTTATTTAAATATTTATTCTCTTCATAGTGATATGCTCTTAAGCTTTCATATGAGTCCTGTGAATAGGTACCAACATACACTCATTTGCTCTTCTTTGTGTGTCTTTGTTCTGGATACAAATTCACTCCAGTCTGTTAGCCCTTCATGGAAAGGTGATCACACAGCACTACAAAAACACACGGCCCAGAGCTCTCATGACCCAGGTTTCCTCACATGCCTCCATCAGCTGAGATCACCCTCTTCAATGACTCCTTTCTGCTCAAGAAGTTTTTTAGTCTGCAAATCAGCTGAAGTAAACAGATGTGCACATTTTATAAAGTTTCCAAAATAAATTTTAATTTTATTTTTTTTAAACACAAAAATTATGTAGATGTACTCAAACCATAAAAACTTCCCACATTTCCCTAAGTCATTTTTCTGATCACTCTTGAGCTGTCTTTGAACTTAAGGAAAGTCTCTTTAGCTATCCAATCTTCTTCTTTGGGTATTGTTTTTTTTCAGACTCTGAGTTCTGTCCCTGTTCCTGACCCCTCTCTTCTAGTCCCTCTGCAGCCTCTTATTAATGACTGGGGAGAAACATTTTCCTTCAAGCCCATCCTTTCACACCCTTTATCAAGTATTTCTGACTAGCTTCATCATACAATTCAAACTCTCTCCTTCTTCGGGGACAGACTTTTCAGCAGGGCCTGTTGTGCTAGGACAAAGGGTAACAGTTTTAAACTAAAAGAGGACAGATTTAGACTAGCTATAAAGAAGAAATTTTTCACAGTGAGGGTGGTGAAACCCTGGCACAGGTTGCCCAGAGAGGTGGTAGATGCCCCATCCCTGGAAACACTCCAGGTCAGGTTGGACAGGGCTCTGAGCAACCTGATCTAGTTGAAGATGTCACTGCTCATTGCAGGGGGCTTGGACTAGATGACCTGTAAAGGTCCCTTCCAACCCAAAGATTCTATGATTCTGTGATCCCCTGAGACCTGTTGCTTAATTCCATCTTCCTAACTTCAGACTTAAAATAAAATACAAAATCCCAGGCAGCAGCCTGCATTTTATTTGCAGAAATGCTCATCAGACGTTAACAACCCACTCTTGTTAATTCTCTCATAGTCGTATTTCCTTTGTCAGTTCTAGTGAAGGTTATTTTAGGCTAGAGGTGAGGAATAATGGGAGTAAAAAAATCTACTTTTCTGATGCAAAACAGGCTTTGAGAGGTATCACAGTTTCTTGGTCCTAAAGAATTTCCATGTCAAACTGAATTCTCAAGCTGTACATAGCTAGAAGTCGCCACTTAAGGTAAAACATATTCTGGGCTATCAGTTTAAGGGGAAAAGATATTCAGCCAAGTAACTGTTGGGAAATGGGCTTAGCAGAGGAGGTGAGTGAGTGAAACTGTCCTGTGCAGTTAGCGTGCTCATAGCTGCTTTTCCCCCCCCTTATCCTATTTATCTTCTCTACTCATTTGAGTTATCTTCTTTTTAGTTGTTCCATTCCCTCTTTTCCTCCATTTTGGATACCAAGGTGACAGGTGTCACTGAAAGACTCAGCTGGTCCTTTTCCCAGTGTATTTGGGAGACTGGTGTGGAGTGAAGGGGCTTCAGAGTTCTGCAGTCACAGAACCCCTGAACGGTGGAGATTGGGAACCTCTGTATGTCATCTGGTACAATCCCCTGCTCAAGCAGGGCCACCTAGAGCAGCCAGTTCAATGTCAGATTTCTGAAGACGTTACAGAATTCAGTGTAAAAGAATTACATCAAAAGGAAACTGGAGGTGCAAAAATCTTTGAGGCTGATGATTAACTTTAAGACATTTTAGGGTTTTTCCTTCAAAAAAGTCATGGTTTGAACTGCAGCTTGTGGAAATTCCACTTTTTCTCTCTTCCTTTTCTCATGTATGTTAATGGATTTCCCCAAATACATTTCTGAAACACAAAAGCAGAAGTGATGAGTGGGAATTTGTGAAGAATTCTGACAAGAATATGAAGAAAAATAATTGTTCATTTATTTACCAAGAAAGATGACCTATCGTTTATTTCTCTGCCTGTGGTTCAGTCAAACCCCACAGATTTGGACTTAAACTGCTGATTTAAGTTAAAACAGAATGTCCAAAATATTTCACTGCAATTTGATAGAAGGTTTTACTTCTCCATCAGTAACAGCAGATGTGGACACTGTCATGCCACCAAACATTTTAATCCCAGACTTGTTCTTTATTCCATGGGAGTAGAATACATATCTGGTGAGTTAATCAGACCTCATGAAACAATATGGACCTGATATCATTTTCATTTAAGTGTGATGGATACAGCAAAACAGGTCATGCTGTGTCTGGTCTATGGTAACTGGATATGAACACAAAAGTCTTAGCTCAGGTCCCCAGGCAAAGAAAGGTATCTACTGTCATTGGGGATGCTCAAGGCTGCAGGGAATTATATTCTTTAGTTTCTATTTCTTGGCCCAAAAGCACATGGTTTCCTTGCGGGATGTGTGCCACTTCCAGCAATCCATCTTTGAAATAACATAGTGTGTCTCAGACAGAACTAGTGACTACTCTTTGATACCTTCTATTGAAGCAGATCAAAGACTGTCAGACAACATTTGTGAACACTGAAACTCAGTCCTCTGTACTGCTAAGATCCTGCCACAACCCAAAGCATGGTTTTGGCTCACACCTGCTAACATTCCCTAAATAAAACTTGGGCATAACTTGGCAACTAATAGTAGCCAAAAGCAATTCCAGTAAGTGTTCGGATGTTACCACTGTATTTGGTGGGTAAGAGGGTTTCACATTATGGATACATGCCGCTCTATGCTATTTGGCCTCAGTGCCAAGAAATGGTCTTTTGCTCTTTTAATTCACTTGTACAGACATTTCCAAATCCTAGTACTGCAAAGCCAATCACAAATACTTTGGACAAGTTTGACCCAGCAGAGTAAGCTGACACTAGACAGTGATTTGTATCATGTGGTTATGAAGTTTTTGATGTGGTATGAGTCGTCCTAAAGCCAGACTGACTCTATGATCGAACCACATCCAGAATAAGTTAAGAGCATAGTTTTCCACCCAGTGTGGACATCCTTCTAACATTTCAAAACAGCAACTGTGTCTGAGGTGAGAAAATTGTGCTGATTCAGCTAATCCGATATAGGTATGCATTTAGCAGAACCAGTATCACTACACTATGAAAATACTCCTATTTTGCTTGTCATGTGTCATTTTCACTTAATGGAGATCAATTTCTTATCGCATTTGGTCAGCTAAATTACTATTAAGTGGTTTCTTAATTAAACTGGTTACATATTTATATCATATATCTGATACTTTAATTCTTTACATGAAGTTCAGACCAAGCAGTCATGATAACTGGTCTATATAGGTTTAGTAAGGACTGAAACTAGACAAAATGACTGGTGGCTTTCCTTCTTCCTTTTTAAAGGTGGTTGATACAAACATATAGTTCATGCTATAGATGTCTTCTACTTCAGCTAGGGTCTAGAGGAGGCAGAATGTTTCGCCCAGCTTCTGCCTACTCACTGAACCTTTAAAAATGAGAAAAATTTAAGTGTTGCTAAATCACAGAATCTAGACTCAGCACAAGAAATCTGACTCTGCACCAAAAATGCAGCTGTTCATTTATACTTTTATATTCTCTATGCAAAGCTCAAATAATGGTAACAAAATTTAAGAGAAATCAAACCACTTTGGAGGATGTTCTGTGAAAGAGACTTTCTGCTTGTTTTCTGCAACGTGCTGGAAGCATGAGTCAGAAAGGGAGGAAAGTGAGAAGATCCTTTTGAAAATATATAAAGGGAATGGAGTGTTCGATGCTTATTTTCTTTATGTGATCTGCAAATGTACAAAATGTAGTTTCTTAGTGGTAGTAATGAACTATATAAGCAATGCTGCCTCTTTTACTCATGTTAATTACTGTCTCATTCTGTCCTACTGTTAAGAACAGTTTCTCTGTCAGTGACCAGAATAACCTGCAGCAAGGGAATGTTACCGGAACTGGGTCCAGTACAGTCTTTCTACTCCTGAAAAGAAATAATTAGTAAGAGAAGAAAAATTTATTTTAACTTTAAGAGGGTAATTGATTATATTAAAGTATGTTAAAGGCAAAAAATGTCTGCATTTATAAGACATATTTTTTTCATTGGATTCTATTCAGTAGAACCATAAATCCCCACACCAGCTTGATCGTATGAAGTCCTTTTACTAGTCTGGTAGAGTTGAGGTTTTGTATTTCTGATAATGGTTGTCTCTTAACTCTGTGAAGTTTCTTTTTTAAGTGCTTGGCACTCAGTCCAAACCAGCATACAAAAAAATGTTACAGTATAGCTGACAGGAAGAACAGCTTTCTCCTGGAAATGGAAGATGCTCTACTTACTTAATTTCTTTTTAAAAGGAATTTTGCTGGGGTAAGGGGAAGAGGCAACATGGGTGAAGGGGAAAGGGAAGGGAAAAACTATCCTGTTGTGAAATAACAAGAATGAGAAGCATTTCTGTTTAGCAAAAAGTGATAACAAGAATAATGAAGAGAAACAGAGAAGTAAACCTATCCTATTCACATGTTAACTTATATTAATTAGCCTCTGCTTACTTTGTGAGAGAGACTGCCATCAGGCATTCTGTCATACGGGGGAAGTTAAGACACTAACATTAAAAAAACAGAACCAGATCCTCTTTAAGACAGCAGCATCCCTGTCCAGAAGAGAAAATCCACTCTGCTCTCATCAGAATTCGAGATGCCGATTGTTGATTCAAAGGGATGGTCATCATGATGGTAAGAATTATTAAAATAATATTACCATGATACATAATTTTCTTATGTAACGCAGTGCATACAGTACAAACCAAATACAGTGCATACAGTACAAACATAAAAACAATGAAAAATAAAAGGTGAAGACAAACCCCCCATTAAACTGAACATGATATATTAAAACACGCGTTACGCTTTGTTTTAAAAACAACAACGCTATACCTCCTGGACCAGGTGAATGGTAAAGTGTGAGAGAGATACTCATGGGTGCTCTGGCACAATTGCTAAAGGTTGAAAACACTTTGGCTTTGAAGCCATTCTCTGTGAGTTATCCGAGACCCTGTGTGTTACTACTGTACCTTGGATACCAGGGCAAAGAGGCAGAAGGTCGCAAAAATGCATTATAACCTTTTTTACAGGCAATGTGGTTGGAAATACTATCCTGTTCCATTTTTTAATGAAAACTTTCTAGCCAAAATGTGTCTACTGACCTGGAAAAGTTACTTTGAAAGACTTAAAAAACCCTCTATTAGATAATTGTATCTTCTGGCTAATGGAAATAAAAACATTCCCCTCTTTGGTCTGTGTATTTCTATTTTATTTATCAAATGTACCATGTCTGTAGGCATCTTGGACTGGTATTCAAAATTCCCATCAGTAAAAGCAACTGTTTTGGGAGGATTTATTGCTCGAGTGAATTAACCTTGTTCTTTTCCCAACACTCAGATGGAGATACAGGCCGAAAGCTATGTGCTGATGTCCATTTTGTGTGTGTAAATTTAACTTTCATTGACATAATATTCTGTGGAACAGCAGCCTATTACAAAGGGGAAAAAAAAAAAGAGGGCTAACAAAAACCAAAACTGTGTCCAAAGGTACAGCCTCATATCTGTGTTTTTACAGGACTGCATGTTCTCTTCACATGGTACTTCATATAATAAAAAAGTGGGCATGTGCTTAGCTTTAGGAATGAAAATATTTCTCTTCAGGCAGGAATTTTCAACCACTCAAGGTTAAGCATGTGTTTAAATGCTGTACTGGATGAGAGCCATCATGACGTATTTTTGAAAGCACCTTTTGGCACAGACTTAATTCTAAAGACCTTATTGCAGAACAAGAACGTGGAAATTTGCTGCTACAGTCAGTTGGCAGTGACTTTCCTATGGTGAATCTCTGACCTACTGAAAATTGTGGCTGATCCCACAAACTTACCTGCTTCAGTTTTTCACTTTGTATTCCTAGAACTGGATGGGTGAAAATGCAAAGTAAAGAAAATAGAAATCTCACGGCTCTGTCTTAGTCCAGTTCTCTGTGTCATTGTATTCCAGGTAATTCTGTAGTGGAAGGAAATAGAAACAGGATTTGCAAGGTAAATTTTTTCAAAGTCTGAACACATTTCACGATTTCAACAGTTTTTCATAGGCTTGCCATCAGTAAGAAAAAACAATTGTCAAATCTTGTGTACTCTCTTGACAAAAATCAAGTTACATTAACATCAGTATTAGGAGACATTTGAGAAGAAGTGTGCAGAACTTTATCTTACCTTGCACACTGTCACACTGCAGAGGTATTGCCAGCAAGTATGTCGCTGTTTGAGGCAATAACAGCAAGTATCAGAAAGAACTCAATTTTTGTCTCAGGTCCCTGCCTCAGGTTGCAGTGCTGATGGATAAAAAATTCTTTGCCAAGGAATGTGGTATGGCTGTTGCTAAAACTAAAATGAGAATCTACATATACAGTAAGGGCCAGAAAGAGGATCTGGAGAACTACAGACCTGTCAGTCTGACCTCAGTGCCAGGGAAGGTTATGGAACAGATTACCTGGAGTGCCATCACATGACATGTACAGGACAACCAGCTGATCAGGCCCAGCCAGCACAGGTTCATGAAAGTTCCTGCTTGACTAGTCTGATCTCCTTCTATGACAAGGTGACCCACCTAATGGATGAGGGAAAGGCTGTGGATGTTGTCTACCTAGATTTGGTGAAGCCTTTGACACCATTTCCCACAGCATTCTCCTGGAGAAACTGGCTGCTCATGGCTTGGACAGACATATGCTTTGCTGGGTAAAAAACTAGCTGGATGGCCAGGCCTAAAGAATTGTGGTAAATGGAGTTAAATGTAGTTGGTGGTCAGTCACAAGTGGTGTTCCCCAGGGCTCAGTACAGAGGCCAGTTCTGTTTAATATCCTTATCAACGATCTGGACAAGGGGATTAAATATAGCCTCAGTAAGTTTGCAGACGACTCCAAGTTGGGAGTAAGTGTTGATCTGCTGGAGGGCAGGAGGGCTCTGCAGAGGGATCTGGACAGGCTGGATCGATGGGCTGAGGCCAACTGTATGGGATTCAACAAGGCTAACTGTTGGGTCCTGCACTTGGGTCACAACAACCCCATGCAATGTTACAGGTTTGGGGAAGAGTGGCTGGAGAGCTGCCCAGTGGAAAAGGACCTGGGGGTCGTGGTCAACAGTTGGCTGAACATAAGCCAGCAGTGTGCCCAGGTTGCCAAGAAGGCCAACAGCATCCTGGCCTGTATCAGAACTAGTGTGGCCAGCAGGAGTAGGGAAGTGATCGTGCCCCTGTACTTGGCACTGGTGAGGCCGCACCTCAAATACTGTGTTCAGTTTTGGGCCCCTCACTACAAGAAAGACATTGAGGTGCTGGAGCACATCCAAAGAAGGGCAATAAAGCCAATGATGGTTCTAGAGAACAAGTCCTTTGAGGAGCGGCTAGAGAAGAGGAGGCTGAGGGGAGATCTTATCGCTCTCTACAACTACCTGAAAGGGAGTTGTAGCGAGGTGGGTGTCAGTCTCTTCTCCCAAGTAAAAAGTGATAGAAGAGGAAATGGCCTCAAGTTGTCCCAGGGGACATTTAGAATGGATATTAAGACAAACTTGTTCACCAGAAAGATTGTCAAGCATTTGAACAGGCTTGAACATTTAAGTCACCATCCCTGGAGGGCTATTTAAAAGATGTGTAGATGTGGTGTTTAGTGACATGGTTTAGTGGTGGACTTGATGATCTCAGAGGTCTTTTCCAACCTAAACAATTCTATGATTCTATAGCTAACTCAGACTCCACTGAAGTAAGCAGATTTTTTATTATTATTTATTTATTTTTGTGGGATTTGGACTGGGTGGCAGAAGTTAAACACATAGAACCCTGATTTAGGATTATAAGGAGTTTTTTAATAGATAGCTGTATCTAAGTGCCATAACCAATTAGTGTGGTAGACTCTGTGATGCTGTAAGACAGAAAGAGAGCAGTAACCAGACTGCCAGACTTGTAAGAAAACCTTCAACTGCAAAGTATTTGCAGAGATTTATTGAAAATTTTCCTGGATGGAGCAGGAGCCTCTTGGGAGATTTCACTTACCTGCCTGCCAACCAAATACAGAAAGCTATTACTAAAAGTGAGCAAATTCTGGTTTTGTACCTCTCCTTGATGAATAGCATTTGATACTGAATATATCCTTAAGTGACTTGCTTAAGTTAAAGTGACTCCATCACTGGGCCTTTCTACTTTTCAGGAAAGCTATTCCCTGGTAAGAGAGAACTGACTGCTCGCTCTCGTAATGTTTCCTGGAGCCTGCCCTAAAATACAAAGTAATAGTGCACAGAGAATGTAAACATAGCCCTGGTCCTATTTTATCAAGATACATCTTTGACCTGTTTAGCCAAAGGGAAAGGCAAGCCTTTAGGAAACACCTTGCAAATTCTCCTTTGAACCTTTTCCAAAGAATTTTGTCTTATCTTGTGGTAATTTTTTTTCTCTGGTGACTGGTTTACTAGGGTACCAGGGACAGCTATAACCTGTTAGAATCCAGTACTTACAATATTGACTTTTGAGTTAGATTTGATGTATTTTGAAGTTATTTGCCCTTAGTCACTCCCCAGACACTATTCGGTCATCTACATTGCTAGTGATGACGTACAGAAAAACAAATTTCATTTTCCAGAAGGATTTTTATTGAAGTATCTTTTTTAAATGGAAGATGTCAGATTAGGGAATTTTTATTGACAGCATTCAGTCAGCTAGCATTAGCCTAATTACTATCTCCTTGTGGGTGTTGAGTCTGTGTGTGTACTTCAAGTAACCTTTGCACTTCCAGTGAAGTTCCCCTGCAGTCTAGACGTGCTCACATCCCTGCAAAAGAGAGAAGTCTGGTGAAGAAGCCCTCGCAGCTGTGTTTCCGGCACTCCCTGATCCCGTTGTTAACCTTTATGGGCAGGTTATGAGAAGCCCACCTCCTTCATTAGGAAACTGGAATGACCATTTGCACCTTCCCCTCATAGGTGCAGCAAGCCTGTTTCAGCACTCCACTCCTCCCTGTGCCCATGAGAGTCACTAATGCCTGTCAGAAATGTCTTGACATTTGTTCCTTAATATAGCTCAGCCTCATAGGAACCTGACATATGGCTTGCTGTGCTAAATAGACCACATTTCCTGCAAACACTTTCATTTCTGTAATCCTAAGTGTGTAATGTGCTGCCCTCAAGGAAGCTTACCTCTATCGCTTTGCTTCAAATTGAGCTGCTATGGCAAAACACCTTCCAGAAGAGAGTCTTCAGGGAGAATTAGGTTAAAGGCTTCGGTTTGAGAAAGAACTACTTTTTAAAGGATGTGCAGTTAGGCCTTTCAAATGCTGCTTCAAAGCTGGGAAACATTCTCAGTGATGGGGAGATGGGAATATCATGCAGGAAAAGTTGGGTGACCTGGATAGCAAGTGGGATGGAAATTAGCATTATGGGAGACAGAGTCATACACTGAAGGACTGATAAGGCTCTGGGATGTCATCAGTGGTAAGTAAGGGAAGAAGAGAAACTGGGTGCATGAGTCAGGTACAGGATAGCTATAAAATAACACTGGGAAAGAAGCAAAGACAATCCTAGAATGAAAACTGGAGAGGTTTTTCCAGTAGAGGTAAGAAAGTATGACTGCACTGTGCAGGACCCTGGGGAGGTCTTCATCTAAATATTGTACACAGTTTTAGTCAGCCAAGTTCCAGCAGGATAAATGGAAGTGTAATAGGTGCAAAGAGGAGATAATTTATCAGGCAAATGGAATACCCATGTTACAATCAAAATCTAAAATAACATGGCTTTGCTAAATTAAATGTTCCCATCAGTAGGTCAAAGTGGGTAAAACACGATGCGGGAAAAAGAACAATCTAAGGTAAATGACAGTGCTGGCACAAGACCAAAAATGTATAAATGTGCAAGAAAGTCTGGTGGAGAAGTAACTGATATGATTCTGATGGTGTAGCATACCAAACAAACAAGTGGTTGGCTCAAACCAAACAACCTGAAATGTCTCTCCACAGCACATCTACATGTGGTTCCATGGGGTTCCTTCCCATAGGTTGTTGTGAATAAAACAGTTTTCATGAGCTCAAGAATCAGTCAAAATAATACTGATTATAAAAGAAATGGAAGAAAAAAGCCCACTGAGGTCTATTAAATCCCAAAACATGGCTTCCAGCTGGCGAAATCCTTGAGCTGGGGATGAGCTAGGAAGTCCTTGAGAAACAAAGGTGTAATAGTTTCTGGGGGTTGTTGCCACATGCTTGCCCCACTGGTTTTTACTTCCATGGATATTCACTGTTGATCACAGTTAAAAGCAGAACACAGACAGGTTAGACAAAGTTTTAGTATGAGCTTGAATTGACAATCTTATGTTTCTACATAGCTTTAGACTAGCTACCTCAGTTCTTGGGAGTGCTCTAACCATGTGCCAAAAACTCAACGTAGGCTAATCCATCTGTTTGCTTGGCAAAATATATGGAAAGCACACACTGGTCACAAAATGAAAATATGAGACATTAATCCCAAGAAAATGTTTTTGATACATTTTCCCTTAAAGCAAAAACTAAACAAAAAAGGAAACAACGAATTAAGAAACTCCCACCAAAAAAAACCCAAAAAACAAACAACCCAAAAGACCAGCACAAAAAACCCCCTAAAACCCCAACTTTTTTTTCTGCTATATGTAAGTGCATGGGATTTTTGACACGAGGAACTTCTTTCCTGGCTGTAGCCTCCAGAAAAGAGAAATATCCATCAACATACAAGACAGTGACTTCAGGGTGGAAGTACAGGCTGTTTTAAAAGGTATGATAAGACCAGAACGCAGCAGGCTTTGTCATTTGAGAAACCATAGCTCAGAGGACATCTGAGATGCAGTGGAATAAGACAAGACGAAGCAGTGCATTAGACCTTAATAATGAAATCGCCGGTTTTCAAGGACTGAAAATGGAGAGCAGTTACAGAAATTGTTTTAACGTCTTTGCTACAGAAGTGACTGCTGCAACACAACAAATAAGTGCATTGGTGGGTGAAACTTCTGGATGTGAGAGGGTATCGAGGAGTCAGTTCAGTCACGTGAGCAGGCGATCAGTCTCTATGTGACAAAACTTCCTTGTCTCCTCTCCTAGGGGACACCCATCCATTTCTGTATAACCTGTAACTCTTGTCCAAGAATAGAGAACAGAAGTGAATTGCTGAGGAGTTAATAATTTTTGGGGTTTTGTTTTTATTCCCCCCCCCTTTTTTTTTCCTCTGGTAAAGGAGGGGGTTATTTATTGCTGCACTACATCAGAGTGGGACACTCACATTTCTGTCTCCCAAGTATTCTGCCTCCGGCAGCAAGTGGCTAATACTAGCTGCACTCAAAAAAGAGAAAAGACATTTTATATGAACAATCAGAGAGCAACCTGTTTCCAGAAAAATGTTCCTGTTTACTCTCTGTAATTGGAAAAACAATTTCTGCAACTTTATTTATATACTACTGTTCACTACTGTAATTCTAGATATTGTGTTATTTATGCAATAAATATTTTTGCCTATTGGAAATTTTTTGCCTCAACATTACACAAAAATTTAGCAAAAGCATCCATGCTTGGCTCATTGTTTATTGGTTCCGAATGTTTCACTGCTCAGCACAAGGGCACATTCCATCGTACGTGTTAAAGAGAGAAAAATTCTGATTGCTTTTCTGCTCTTCACTGCTTCTGCCTCTGTCTGATCCCATCAGCCTTTATCTTTTTATTTCTTCTCAGAGAGTCCTGATTGTCACATCTTTGCGTGTTAATTTTTCTGCACCCTAGCACTGATCATGACTTGCCTACAGCTGCAGTAATACTTCTGGAGTGAAGAGACCAGCGCTTTGTGGAGTCAAGTCCAAGTCAAGTAGCACCACATCTTAATGCAACAGCTTCTATTTTTTTTTTTTCCTCACTGCTTTTCTCCTTTCTGTGCTTTCTAAATCCTAATGCTCTGCATGTTTAGCTGACTGTCACTATTTATAGACCAAAGATCCTCACTGAACTGCCCACAGTCAAGCCCAAGTTCATTTTATGACTTAAGGCAGCGGATGTGAAATTCTTTGGCTGCAGTTGAACTGTGAGACATGGGAGCATGCCGGCTGCACCCTGACTGCATGCCAGGATGACTGTCCTCCCCCAGGAGGAAACTTGGGAGTCATGGACCCAGGTCTGAGGCCAGGCGGAGAGGGCACCTCAGGCAGCACCTCCACCCTGCACCTCACACTCAACCCATGAGGTGGCCAAGCAGCACGAGGGGCTCCAGCCCCAGCTACACAGAGTCCCATATTCCCTTGGCTGAAGGATAACACCTGCCTGGACTCAAGCTGCCTCTTGAATCTTCCTGTTCAGAGGGCTTGGCAAAGTTGGGAGTGAAAGAATAAGAAAGGAAAATGGAAACAGGAGGATACAGGTATTTGTGACAGAGCTGGCTGAACAGGGCTGTACCTGTCATAGGAAATCTCAGTCCCAACGGATTACATAAGGTTTACAGCAGTATTTGTTGTCTTAGCTGCAGATGTCATTACTTGTTCCTCATGTTCCTACCACAAAAGATGGAAAAGGAATTATAAGATGAATTTGAAAGCATACATTAAAAATTCTGCTATATTGCTTTGATTTTGATAATTGATTCCTTTTAACTTCACTTGATTCATTACAATTAGTTTTCTTTGGAGATTTTTTCAACAGTAAACTGCCTGTAAGATAACAGAATTTCTTCAGCTAAAATATTTTTTATCAAGCTGCTATGGTTACTGACTATTCTGATGATGACTTAGTATCTTGAGAGGGTAAAAACTATTTTTATTCTGAAAATTTCAAGATATCATATTTTTCTTAATTAAATTGTGCTGCAGATGTGTTTGTTTATTAATGATTGCTTGAAATTGTACCTTTTCAAATGATGATACTTGTTCTTTCAATAAATATTTGTAATAAACATGTCCAGATCTCAGTAAATAGATGAGCTTTCATTTAAAGACACTCCTTGTTCCTGGGTTCTCTATTAAAAAAGTAATTTCCTTTATTTATATGAAATTCTTCATTACAATTACTTTTGAATAAAAATATATTTCAGGCAGTTCCCATATTGTCTGACCTGCAAATCGCAAAGGGGAAAAGCTTGTGGATCTTTTTTTCTACTTGTTTTCAACATTTACAGTGTTTTCCACTCATAGAGTGTCACATATTCCCTCTGGAGAGCGATACAGGATGGTGTCTTTTTTTACATCATTTGGAAAATAATTTATGATTAGGCTCATATGCAATTAGCATTTATTTTTACTTATGCTAAGGAATTGTGTAAGGGGTTCTTAAATAGTAAAATATTCAGAAAAGTCACGTGATTTTTCTGGGACTATTCCAAACTTGTTTCACCTGTAAAAAACAAATCTTAAACCCCAGTATTTGTTTGTTTTATATCTATTAATTTCTTCCTCTTCTTTTTATTTTTTATGGACAGGAGTTAGCAACATTGGCTCAGAGAACAGCTACTGAAATTGCATATGAATATGAAAAAAAAGCTATTATTAGACTTAAAATATAAATTGCCTCATTCTGTCCCTGGTCTGTGATCCTTCTTCCTTTAGCCTGCTGTGTTTCTCTGAATGTATTCATTTTTGGAACAGTGAATTTCCATACCAGATTCTCATTTAAAATATAAGAGCTTTCAAACCAAATAAGTTCCATCTTCAGGCATTAGCAGCAAAGAGCATCTGGACAGCAGAGCCAAGTGAGAGATGTGCAGCAGCACAAATGCAGGCCACAGTTTTTTGAGAAAAACTACTTGATTCTTGTCTCCTGTCTCTGATCTGAGCACTGCAGCTGTATTGTGCCTTGCGCTGCGGATGTGTGACACAGTGCAAAGGCTGACACAATGCTGGGAAAGCAGAAGAAAAGTGAATGGGACTGTAAAACTCCCTCTTTTGGCTCAGCAGGGAGTCTTCAGAGTTTACTTCAGCAGGGAGGAACTCGTTTGAGTTTTCCTTAAACAAAGCAACACACTAAGAGGAGCAAAACTGCCCCCTCTCCTTTTGTTTGTCTTTTTTTTTTTGCTTTAATCACTCTGTTAGCATGAATATTGTACAGTTTCTCACCCCGTGATTATAAACAAAACTGGTAGTCTCCTTGCTTCGTACAGTATTTCTAGCAGTTCTCTAATATTTTTCTATTAATGACTGCATCTCTCAGTCTGTTATACAACTGCTCCCACAAACCACACGTGCACACAAGCACACAGGCACTTTCAGTAGGTAATTCCTCTGCTGCAAAAACAGAAGTAATTAAAAGCTAAAGGAATCTCAGTTACTCTGTCCAAACAGCTCTAGGCACATCCATAATTTGTACCTACACCCTTTTATGTCCATGACATTTTATTTCACCACCACGTTCCTAGTATCTATGGCTCTCCTACTTCAATCCCCATTATCACAGACATAGCTCTGCTAGGAACTTATATTGCAGGTCCACTCTTTTCACTGTATCTCTGCATGTTTATGGGAACTCAGGATGGCAGGTGAACTATTCTATTCAAATCAAAATGTTTATCACAGTTAGAGTTCAAACCAAACTGTTATCTTCTTGTTAGCATTTACCATGACAGATTACAGCTTACGTAAGAAATATACCAAACCAGGAGAATTAAAGCAACTCCATAAAAAGAAAAGCAAAGTTAGGCTTTATGATTTATACGATTTATAAGCAGTAGCAATCAATATGACTTTCAAATAGACAAGATTTCCTTTAAAACAGGTCACAGCTGTGACAGACAGCTTACAGAAAAAACAAGACACACCCATTTACGAGAAGAGGTTGTGGGAAGGGAAAGCAGACACCAGAAAAGGGGTAAAAAAGGTTGGCCTTCTTGCAGATTATACTTATTCATGTGTTCAGCTTCAAGCATATTTCTAGCTCCATGAAGCATCTCAAGACTCTTCACATGCTTACAGTTACATACACACTCAAGCGCTTGGCTGTCTCAGAGTGCTAATGCTGAGAAGCAGAGGCTCTCCTCACATTGTTGTTGAAGTATCACTGGAAGTTTTTGGGTGAAGCAAGAACTTCTTTGGCAAATTTTCCCATAAATAAGATGTTTAATCTCACCAAGGTATTGCTCAGATTGTTCCTTCCAATAAAACTGGCTGTGGGTTATGTGTGGGCACAAAAGATGTAGAGATACAGGGTTAAGTGATGGGCTCAATTGCCTGTACTCTTCAACTATTAGCACGCTCCCAGGCAGTTTTGATCTGTATCGAGCAGCATTCTGACTGGCAGTGTTTAGGCATGATCAGGAGAGAGCTCTAGGGATGTTGCCAACGGACAGTGGGATGCAGGGAAGAGGGAGAGCATCATTTGAGTAGGGCAGCTGTGCCATGCCACTGCCCCAGTGGGCCAGCAGACAGTTCCCCAATCTCTTTATTTGATAGTATATTTGTAGACGAGGCATACTCTGAGGGTGTAAGTTTTTGCGTGAGCTAACCATCAGGTCATTTGAAGAGATTACCTGTCTGTCAGGGCAGCTGGGGCACAGTGAAGCCGAAACCCTTGGCATGGAGCTGGCTCCACTGCCACCCTCAGTGTCCCGCTCCCTACCTGCCCAGGCTCCCTGTTGCTCTCAGCTCCTCTTCTCCACTCTGTGATTGGGCAGGAGACTAATTTGGCTGGACCTGGAGAGGCACAGATGGTACCAGGGTACTGTCTCCAAACATACCAGCTGCTGTAAAACCTTGGAGTTTTTGTCAGCGTCTCCAAAATGTCTCCATTAAGTTTGAGCAGTGGAAAGGGAAAGAGATGTGAGAGACGCTGAGTTCTCAAGTAGTTAATACTAAGTCAGTGCAACATTTTCCCCTTCTTTTTTAAAAAAACACGAATTCAGTAGATTCTCAAGTTCCCAACAGTGTTCCTCTGAGCTACAACAGCACATTAAGCTGAGCTTACTGAAAGGTAACCTTAGAAAAAAAGAGAACTGGCATTTGTCTTGGTTTAAAAATGAGTGGAATGATTCATCAGGAAAGAAAATATGTGGTAACAAGTGAGGTCTTTCTAAGACATCTGGGGTTTGTAAACAATGAGATAAACTAATCAGAAAACAAGGACAAAGCTTTTCCCAGCTTGAAAGCCCATTTATTCCATTGGGTATGGGTCCTGCTCCCTCCCCTATTCCTTGTATCCTCTCTGTTTCTGAGGAACGAGAGTTTATACAACATTCAGAGTTCAGTCTGAGAAAAAGAAAATTTCCTGTTGTTCAAAATGGATAGCATCTCAAAAAGAAAACAAAATAAAAAACATCTACATATTGCTTTTAACTCAATTAAGTAAGAAAATCTTTATATTTTTCACAGTTAACTCTCTCATACTAAGTATATAATAAATGATCAAGTTAAGAACTGTAGGTGTTTTAAGGCAAGAAAACATTAATTTTATCTGACAATGCCCATGATTTTGCTCTTGTCTGCATTCCTGAGGTACATCATGGGTCTCAGATATATCCTGATATATTGTTATTACAAGTTGATTATGAAATCACTTATGGAAAGTGAAGAACGTATGATATGCATAGTTTACTCCTACTACATGTGTATCTTAGCATTTAAGTACATGCTGGTATACTTCCTGGTATATACAATTTAAATGTAATTTCACTGTGACATAAAAAAACACAGTAAAACTAATTTTCCACCCTGGTTATGAGTATACTATACTTTCTCTCTGTGAAAATGTAAGCAATAGAAGAAGGTAACATTTTAATATCTCGTATTTGTCATACTTGAATAGCAGAAATATTACTTTCGTCTCCCTTGCTAATGACGATTCATTCACCCATTTCACATGAGTGTGAAAATCCCAGGAAATTCAGTATGTTCTTTGTAATAATTGATTTGCTAATCCATTTAAATACAAATTACCATCCATCCGTCCATCCGTCCATCCATCCACCTGTCCGTTACGTTTTATTTCTTTTATGCTTCTTAGTTGCTGTATTTTGTGTCACTTCCAAAAACATGGAAGACACAAAAGAACAATTTTGTTCTGTTTATAAAATGTCTCCAGAAAAGCCTTATTACTAGAACTGCATTTCAGGTGTAGCTCTAAGAGTCTACAAAACTCAGTCAGAGATTCATAGGCGTTAGATTCCTTGTTATTGATGGGTCTTGGGGCCAGGTTCAGCTAATGCTAAGGGATCCTTACTCCTGGGGAGTGAGCTTCTTAAATCGTTGGGCCTCCTTCCCCAGCTAACAGCTACTTCCATGAGCAAGAGCTGCATTATCTCGATCTGATGTTCCACCCTGATGATGTCGAAATGATATGATGCACACAGGCCTTGTAAATCGCTGTGTTCACCTGCTAAACTCACTGATTAGCCCAGGACTGGTGTAGGATATAAAGAAATCTGGCAGTGTGACTGAAACACAACTGATAAAGACTGAATGAGTGGAGACATTTTGGCCTCGCTTACTCAGTTTCTTGCCAATCTTCTGTGGGTGTGATACTGCGACTCCGTCCCTGAAGCTTTGTTTTAGGCTGGTGTGAGAACAGTCAAGCAACTTTTTAACCTCATTTGAGGAGAACTGGAGGAACGGATAATGTGGGATAAAAGGCAGTGTTCAGACAATTTGGGAGAATATCAGGAATGCTGTTAAAAATACCTGTTTCCTGGAATCAATAGCTCTTTTTCTTAGTAGATGGTCTAACACAGCAATATAAATACTCACATTTTCCTTTGGGTAAGTACTACCAGTGAAGTAAAATTTAAATGGAAAGTGGTATGCACTTTCTGAAACAGGTATCCTTGTCTGTCTGTGGTGATCTGCAACTCTTAACATGGAAAATTGAAAATGAAAAAAGCATTCTATATGCATGAATAAGCTCCATGGAAATTTATCTATTTAGATATTAAAACAGCCCAAATTTTACATGCACTCCTAATTCTAATGGAGATGTGTGTGAGAAAATAACACAGAGTGGCATAAAAATTAAATTAAGTGGAGATTTTTTTTTTCCTTTACATGCCTCTACACTCCCTGGAGCTAAACAACTGAAGACCAAAACACAAATGAACAAAAACCAAAAGAAGACAGGACAGTAATTATAAACTGTCTTTTAGATGTTTTTCTTTGTAACTCAGAAGTTGGAAGCACAGGACATTGCACTAGAAATTCTTTTTATGAGATTTCCCAAATCCAAGAGATATGGCTAAAATTCTACACACCAGAGGGTTTCCCTGTCTTGTGGTTTATCTGACTAGGTATTCTAACAGTCTGTGATGGATATGCACCAACCGCAGGGATGAGTCAAACAGAGGAAATTAATTCATCATTAACTAAGATGAATTCACTTGAGACATCATAGCAATCAAGGCGGGTTAAAATATGCCATTGTTGCCAAAGAGGAAATATGAAGAAGTAGGCGTGGGAATAATGCCCATATTTTGCTGGCTCTAGAAACTTATTACAGAAGAGCTAAACTTACTTCTGTGCTAAGCATTTCAGATATAGTCAGTTGGGAATGACAATAAAAGTACAAACCATTCCTCATTATTGAAGGGTAAAATCCAAACGGAATGAATATCTGGAAATCCCCTGACTTTTAAAAAGCTCTTTCTATTTTTAATTTGAAATGCATTTTGTACAGCTGATATAGAATGGAGCAGCCACGATAGCTAGGCTATAAGAGCATTCATTAGCGTGTTACGAATATGAAGTTCAGCTTCAGTTTCTAGCATTAAGCACACCAGCCTTGGATTTTTGTTTGCAAAAGCTGTGAGGTGTAGGTCTCTCCTTACGTCCTGCAACATCGTAAAAACTTATACTCCCTGCAGCATTATAGCATACAAATCTCCTCAGGATCACAGCTATTCTTATTGAGAACAAGTCCCCCTGCTACTTCCACCCACAGGGAGATGTTGTAATTTTGGCATTTTCTTTGCCCCAAATTGCAGCAAATATTGAAATATTTAATGTAAAGGAAAAAAAAAAAAAGAAAAGAAAAGATTTGGAAACGTTGACATGAACTATTTTGAGCTAAGAAAACTCTGTGCTGTTCCCAGATGGAAACATGATTTTAGGTTAGTCAGCTAATTGCTGCTCAGTTTCAATGAATGTGAATTGAGGTGAGAGACTGTGGTGGATAATGGAAAGTGAAGTTGGAGAGGATGTGATCACCACCAGGTAGGAAAGGGCCATGTGGGTTCACAATTCCGGTGACTGCAACAGCTCTTTTTTTTACCTAATTTCCAGACTAATTTTATTCATAGATAATTTATACACATTTGGTCTTGGGTCAACATCATCTGTCAGTTTAAATTATTTGTTTCCAGGCCTGCTGTTTGACTAGTCTTATATATTACACAAAGAACAATTTCTCCTTAGCTGAAGATGTGGTGCTTCAGGACATGTTTTAGGGGACATGGTGGCGCTGGATTAATGGTTGGACTTGATGATCTTAAAGGTGATTCTGTGATTCTGTGAGTGTGGGTTCTTACTTTTATGAGACTAGCTAAACCTTGCTATCTTTGCCATTTCTCGTAACATAAGCCCTTCCCTCACCCGATGGTATTCCAGCTCTACATCTGCTCCAGTCTTGAACACAGGAGAGTGTGATGGACTAGAACAGCCAGATTTTTCTCTTCCTTTATATTCCAGTGTTTATCCCCTCCATACAAGGCCCTCGGTGTTCACCCAGCATAGCAGAGGAGGCATTTTGCACCATTTAATGGCATGCTTTGCTACTTGTCAATGCTCCTTAAAAATTAGTACAGGCACCAAACTGAACTCACTGGATCAGTGCAGTTTCAAACTGATCTCAAAGACTGGGGCTTAGAGACACAGCTGAACTGTAAGTGCATGGTTTTGCAGAAAGGCTAAGGGTGACCAACAGAAATGATGCACTCAGCCTTATGTCCTCTGGCTAGCATCAAAAAGAAACACCCATTTGGCCTTTTCATTGTCTTATAGTCAGTATTTCTTACCCAATTCTGTTGAGTCAACATTCTGACTGGATTGACTACGGGTTGTCAACAACTCACTTTAAACTTTTTTTAGAGTGATTCCTTGGTGTGTGGGTTCACAATAGAGTGCATTTTATGTGTGCAAGTGTATGCCTACATTTGAAGGTAAACCAGACAGTGCTGAGCTTCACGCTCCTGTGTCTAGACTGCCTCTGGTCCCCAGCTGACCAGCTAAATCAGGAGCCTCTGAATGATCCTGAAGTAATTTCTGTGATCATGGTGTTGTCATGCCCAGCATTAGAAGGTCAGTAAGGGCCTGGGGGAACTTAAAGAGAAAAGAGAGAACAGTACTTTCTAATTGTCTGCTTCTCAGTAGTATGTAGCCTACCAAACAGCATAGCATGATGCTTTTAACTCTAAAAAGCACCTTAAAGCTTCCTGTTTTGACATGTGAATATTTCTGGATCTCTGAAAATCAGACTTCACAGCGTGAATTTTGGTGCTCTGTCAACTGTCCTCAACACCTTCTGTTCCTGGCTAGACATAAGAAAGGAGCTGTGGCTCAAGGGATGGGCAGGTCTGTGTCCTCTGCTCAGAGGAATGCAAACAGCACTGCCATGCTGCTACCTGCAGGCAGTGACTTTTCAGGTACTTGAGTTGCTCAGATTCACTGAAAGTAACTGGATTTGTCTGGGTGCTGACATTCAGTTTCCACAGAGAAGCTTGTACAGGAAGACAAACTTTTTTTTTTTAATTAAGTCAGAGAAACTGCACTTAAACTGATGTGTACACCTAGAGTGAAAAGGCAGCCATTTGTCTCATGTGTTTACTCCTATGGCAAAGAGAAATCCACAGCCAGCCGGAGGAAGCCCCGGCACCTTTGCTCTCCCCACACATGGGGGACAAGTAGTATGATCCCAGTAGGAAATAGATATAATGAGAGAGAAGTTGCACTCCAGCAGTTCCTGACTTCTTTGTTCATAGACTTCTGCGTTATGGTTTAAAACATATCTGGAGATTGCTCTGAGAGTAGAGAGCTATTCATAGATAAAAAGTACCACCACTGAGAACTGATGTAGAGGACATAGCAATTAGAGATGCCACTTATGCAGGAATACTCCAAAAGTATCTTTATCAACAGTTTTTGTATGCAAAAAAATTACATAAAACTTCAAGGAATGTGGGAAAAGAAACTTTCTTATTTCCTATTTAATTTCACTGTTATGTCTAAGAATTTCTATGGCCAAATAAGCTGGCCTGTCCAAAACTCTTGTATAAAGGGTAGTCCAGACTTCAGTGTCACATATGTACCGTGTACATATTTAGGCACTTCTACAACTGCCTACGGCAGCTCTGTTAAACAATGTTAAATATTAAGCAAGGCCGTATAACACATCGATAATTTTCCTCTAAGTGCCAACACCCAAACAACACATATAAATGACAGCCAGACTACTTCCTTCATAAAACACTGTGAAATAAATTTTAATTCATATTTCCTAGTGATGTGAATAACCATAGATCATTGAAGAAAGTCCCTTTAGAAAAAAAAATATAAAAAAATAAATAAGGACTACTCCAAATAAAATGTGCTTAAGCTCCATGAAGAGATCGCCTTGCATTTTTTGTCCTTTGACAAGTTTAAAGAATATGGGCGCAAGGACAGGAGTTGAAGAGAGACATTAACGCTGTCAATATCTTTATTTGATCTATCCGTGATGACAAGGCTGCCTTGAATACCTTGAACTATGTTGCCTGTAGAACGACACTTACTGGGATTTTTGTGGCCGCGCGGAGTCTGAGCTCCCAGGGCAGGCAGTTCTCCTGGCACTTGCACAGCTGCTCGGGGAGCCGGGGGGGTCTCTACAGGCTGCACGCTGGGGGATGTCTTCTGCCACCTCTTGTCCTGAAGGGCAAGCTGGAAGAGGTGGTCTGGGGAAAGGCTGGGTTGTCTCACCGCCTCTTTGCTCCGATCTGCAGAGCCAGCGTGCTGTGGCAGTTGGATGGGGGAAGAAGAGAAGTGAAAATAAAAGCTCCACTGAAAGGGAAGGGTGGCACAGCCTTTCTAATGGGCCAGAGCAGATTTATAACAAGCGGGGATGTGATGCTAAACAAACTGCAAAGTACTTTTTTTTTTTTTTTGTCTAAGCGTTTGAAAAGAGAGAGAAAGAATTTCAGCCTTCAATAACAATCTGTGAAAACACCTTGCTTCTCGTGAGAGTCTAGTACAGCCCTCCCACACCCTTTGCTGTCCAAATAAACTTTATGAGGGAATGTTCTTTACATTCCCTGTCGAGCATGTATAGAAAAGACCACTCTGGCACAGCCCGCTCCGTGTTGATGACAGTGTTTCCTGTTATTGTGGAGGAGCCATGGGCCTGCCTCCAGTACAGATCTGCGG
Source organism: Phaethon aethereus (assembly GCF_964289735.1). Lineage (NCBI taxonomy): Eukaryota > Metazoa > Chordata > Aves > Phaethontiformes > Phaethontidae > Phaethon > Phaethon aethereus. The sequence continues at coordinate 54,686,873 of NC_138576.1, read as the reverse complement.
AGCGGCGGTGTCACAGATGTTTTTTCAGGTGTAAAATTCCCGTTGGCCACACAGGCCGTTCACACAGGATAAAAACGGCATCTTCAGCTTGGCTCGATATGTATGTTTGCTGAATGCTGTGCTGAACCAGCACCTCTTCTCGCAGCAGCGATGAAACTAGGGAATGTGGAAGGGAGTTTAAAACCATTCCTGTTGCAACAGGAAATGTTCTGAAAACCTGAGATTTCACTTTTTGTACTCATTGTGGGTCAGCTAGGGCAGAGGGAGAAGGACAGGGAATTGAGAGTTCAAGGACTGCATGATAGGAAAGGCTTTCCTTTTGCTGAAAGAATGTGGTTGAACTTTCTCCCTGAAGAAGATTTATCCTGTTGTGATTTCAAGGACCCTTAAAAAAGCCATCATTAGAGAGCCACCCACACAAGACAGCAATGTAGCAGCTGCATAACAACACTAACATGGTTAATGGCTGCAAATACAGTGTAGTATTATGAAAAGGTCACTGTGAGAGGGTATCCTGCTGTGCTAAAGCTTATGCAGGTGCTCTGGGCGTATCCATAATAAAATTATACCATTGATGGCAGCGAATTATTAGATACAAACCTTCCCTGTATGAACCAGAAGAGAACTCTGCATTCCATAAACTTCTTTAACCCCAGCGTAAGTGCTTTTACAGTGCAGTAGCTACTTCATTGAGTAGAAAACTCATCTCACTGTCACTTTGATGCACTGTCAGAAATGTGGGGTTTTTTTCTTTTTCTTTCCAGTACGAAATCATTCTTACTTCGTAAACACCTTGTTTGTGTTAGACAGATAAGGATACTCCTCCTTCTTAAAATTATTGTTTTGATGAAAAGTACACTTGCCTGGTGTTACTTTTCCAGCAAAATGCGACAAGGGAAACTGTGGTCTGCTCTAAAAGTGAAAAACCATTTCTGAAATGTGTTTGTTTAGAAGGAAAGCTGCAAGGCTTGGACCTGCTATTGCAATGAGGGCAGTCTAAGAGTTCAGATGATCCATTTGTTCATTCTTTCACTCGATTGTTTCTTAACAATGGTTCTTCTGTTTGTTGGAGACATTCCTGTAGCTGACAGAATAGTCAATACTTCAAATTAAAAAACAGTTGTTAAATATTGCGCATGGGAAAATAAATGGTTATTCGGTATGTTTCTAAAATGTCATCAACTCTTCTCTGCTATTCAACATACTTGCATCATTCTTTGGTGAATTCATATGAACAGAGGTCTACGATCAGTGAGCAAACCCGGAAAAATATGAAGGAGTGCTGAAGAGAATCATGACATTTTCCAAACATTATCCATGTTTATCTCCCATTTTGAAATTTCAACACATTCTGAGAAAGTCTATAGCTGTGGGAAAGGGGTAATGATGACAGTATAGTCCTACTTTTCCCTTCTTTTTATAAAATATTTTTTTTTTTTACTGCAGAGAAAAGAACATCACTGAAGGAACAAAGTCTCATGTTTTTTATCTGATTAATCAGAAAAGTCAGCAGTATGTTATTGAGATACAATAATTTTCATCTCACATATATGCACACATACACACACACAAATATATGTAGGTGTATGTATACATATTTATGAATAATTATCACTAATAGGAGACTCTTGTCTACTCAAGCGATAACAAGTGAAGAGGTTAGATCAGATTGGGCTGGTCACGTAATGAAACACTTTATTTTTATACATCATCTTTCATGCAAACATATCACGCAATTCTTCAAAGCCAGTTTATCTACACATTCCTGAATAGTGCCACTAAACTGCTCAGCTTTACAGGAAGCATCTGTAGATGTTGCAGGGCAGGGGTGAAGATGGAAACAATGGCCAAGTTTCAGGAGAATGATTGAGTACTAGAAAACTGGGAAGTTCATGCAATGGGATATGCACTTTTTTAGGCAGTTGGAGAGGCTCTGCCCACTGAGCAGATGACTCCTGGAAGGAATTTGAAGAGAATTAGTGGGAATGGCTATTTCAGATGGCAGAAGGAATCAAAATAGAAAGCCAGTTCCTTAGGCCTGGACTATCTCCTTTCAAGTCTGAAACATATTTCCTTTCTGTCTTGGTTCTTTTGTATGCAAGAGCTCTTTATCCTGCTCTGGTAATAACAGCCCAGAAGGAATGCTCCGGGGGGGAGAAACTGGAGTGTGCTCTGCTCACGGGCCCTCCATCGCTCAGGCTGAGGTGGACATGACTTGCAAACTTTTTGGCTATTGTGGATTTATACTGGCTGGATATTTCCTCAAGCCTACCCCAATCTACCCCCCAAACTCCCTGTCTGCTCTCTTGCAGCAATATTCTGCCTGCTAAGGGATCCTCGAGCTTGTAAAACCCACTTGAGTATTCACTATTAGCAGCAGAAAAGACATGTGACAAATACAAGATGATAAATATTAGAAGTAGATCAGAGTGGACTTTGGACAAATTAACATTATTTTCTGTTTTAGTCACTCATAGGCACATATTCACATGATAAATATCAGAACAAGTGACGTGATTTGACAAAAGGCATTACGTGGAGCAGAGTAAAAATCAGCTTACAGAAGTTTGTATTTTAGTTGTTTCCACTATAAGGCCCCTTCCTAGTACTAGGCAAAACTGTGTACACATTGTATGTTCAATAGATGTGATTCTGAGAAGTTATGAAAATCCCCAGTTTCTATTTAAAGTAGTAAGTATAGCAAGTGTTTGAGTTACAAGTTTTAAGACTGCTCTGAGAAGTTTAACACTTACATGTAAAACTCAATTTTGAATCACATGGTGGAAATCCTTTTGGTTTCATTCTGTCAAAATTCTTATAATGATCTTGCTCTTTCCTAAATTTTCTCTCTCTTCTGGCCTGTGATCCCCTTTATTTTCTATTGTCTTTTGTACAGTTTTTCTTTAGCTTTAATTTCTTTTCTGATCCACAGCAATGTATTCCTGTTACTAATTCTTCCACAGGATATGGGGCACAGCTATTCCAATTGTAGTTAAAAAAACCCCAATGCTTCAGTGTACATGTAAAAAGCTTAATTTTCTGTCTTCATAAAGAGAAATTTTGTTATTAATAGGATTTATAGGATTTCAGCATCACCAAAGATCGACAGCTGTAATTAAGAACTTGAATACAGAAACAGGTCTTTCAGCTTGGATCATCAGTGGCCTTCATATCTTGCTGTGGATCAAAAAAGAAAGAAAAGGAAAGGGGAGGGAAGTCAGTACAGGGGCCTTTGATCTGCTGTGCTTCCTCCTTAGCTGGGTTAGGTGTTCAGGAATGCAGGTAGCAGCTGGGACATTCTTTCTCTATCAGCGGCGGTGCCTAGCTACAGGCAAAAAGCAAGGGACGTTGCTGTGTAGCGAGGTATATGCTTTATGGCTTTAGAACAGGTAAGTAATCACTTATTTGGTGCTTAATAAGTTGAGGAGCTTGGGAATGACAAACTGAATTTCCAGCTACCTATTAAAAAACAAATGGTCACATTTCAAAACACTTTATTGCCAGCACGCTGACTTGAAAGGTCACACAGTGCTCTCAGCTGAGGTCTTCTATTGTTTGTGATTTCTGCTTGCAGGCTGAGAGCAATATCCTGCACATTTTTTAGCCTCTGGTACTAGTCACTTTAATTTGACATAAGTATGGCCTGCCACCCCCAAGTGGATATTCTTCCTCCTCCTTTGGGTATGCATGAGTATTTTGCAGCTGCCTGGGGATCTGACTCACCCTACAAACGCTAGTTCTGGTACGGTTGGTGACGGCAATAGGCAACCTGGGGGAACACGGGACCATCCTTTCTGGCAGCGTTTGCATTGCATCAGTGTCTGATAGAGACTCTTAAAGTAAGGTCTCCTTCAGCTTCATGGATGAATTTGAAATATTCTGCAGCTTTGATGTAACACTACTCATATGCACTTACCATATTACTGCCAAGTGTAATCAAACCTCTAGAAGAAATTTCATAGCATACAATGCTAAATCAGACAAACCAAGCTGTGGCATCTGAAACAAAACTATACCTCGGTCTCATGGCAAAGGCTGTTTGCTCTAGCAAATGATCAAATGCTAAACAGAAGAATTTGGAGATGCTTCAAGTTTATTGTTCTCCTTGGTTTGTTTGCCAAGGCAGCAATGAAAGTAATTAACTGTTCAGTCACATCTAAATCCAAGTAGTAAGGAAGAAAGAACATGCGTAATAAATCTGTTTCTATCTCCTGTCTGAATTTAACATTCCATTCCCCTACTTATTTCTAATATCTTAAAATAAAGTTTTATATAGTAACAGAGAAGTTAGAGATGCAGAGACTGTTTTGCAGTCATCTCTTTCAACCACCATTTCTCATTGTTCATTTCTACTCCATCACATCAATTTTACCTCTTCAGATTGCTCTAGATAATTCTTCTTGCTTCTTCTTATATTTATATATAACTATCGTAGCGTTCTTCATCACCTGATTTTTTTGAGTTCTCTACTTAAGGCCCAGGTTTGCTCAGTTGGCCAACCTTTAAGGGTTACTTTTCAGTCTTTTCACTTGATGAAGGTTCAGGCAGACAGAAAAGGAGAAAAATCTCCTGGCAACACTAAGCTACAGTTTCCGAGTCTTTCTTTTACCAGCCTTTCTCTGCATCCTCTCCGACAGACATGTACTCACAGGCTGTGGAGGAAAAACTATTTAAATTGTAAACTCCAAAGAATTATCTGGCTGTGATCTAAAGGAATTAGCTCCTTTCAGGTAAAGGGACTTTTTGCTGCATGGTCAGTAACACCACTTTTCCTCTTTCACACACAGACTTGATAGAAACTTTTTATTAGGTACTGTTACGCACAAACGGTGATGAACGCCAGAAGAAGCATCTGTGGCAACACAAGTTGCCTTGATTTCCCCCTGGCTCCTAATACAGCTTTTTAAGGTGTTTTGTTTGTTGTTTGTTTGTTTGTTTGTTTAAACCACCCTTTCTGATAGCAAACAGAATATTGATTTCTTCTATCTAAGATAGGATTGCCTCTAATCAGCAGCGCTAGAAGTAATTGTTTAACCATGCTGAGCACTGCTGCAATGCTACTTGCTCGCTCTCACAAAAAGCAGTGCAATGACCCCCAACCCATCCATAGTGAGGGGGGAGGCTGCACCTTCTGCTACCATGTCCAAGCCCTCTCAGGCTTCAAGGCACCCTCCAGCTCAGGGTTTCTCCTTCTCACTGTGCTCAGTGGTAACAAGGATGAAATTGGTCTAGGTTTTTTTGCAGCTAATGGACCTCCTTGAGGTGTCTGTCCAAAGGGGATTTGTTTGTGTATGTGCACACATGCATGTAATACAGCTTGAACCAGATGGTGCCTAAGAAGCTGCTGAAAAGAGTGGAGAAATCACCCACTTATTTTCCTTCCCATGGCAAACCTCAGAATTTTTGAAACAAACTCAGTGGGATGGTATTTCTTCACAAAGAAATGAGTTAGATCTCAGAAATGGGTAATTCTTTTTATTGCCCACAAGAAAATGTGTGATGATCAGAGTAAAGCCAATAGTCCCTCTGAGTTACTTCTAACATCTTCCCAACTACTTCAGGGAAGTAGTTCTGTTGCATGATGAGCCCCATGTTTGTCCCATGAATCCTGTATCTCATAGCTGTTGTTTTTCCCTTTCCTGTATTTTTCATTGCAATTATGTTTTTTCAAATGTCTGGAAAAAATTACTGAGAGTATAAATATGTATTTCAGATTCCTTCAGAACTCAAATTCTTTCATTTTTTATCAGGTAGTAGACCTGAATACTTTGACTAATACTTACGTATCTGTATTTTTACCTTGTCTGCAGGGTTAAAAGAGAAAAGCAGCTTTGCTCTCTTGTAGAGCTGGCTTTTCTGCATAAAATCTATGGTAATATCTTCTTTTTATACAGTCACTGTTGCGCTATTTAAGCAAACAAGTTACAATTTGGCAGTCTTTTTTTTCAGGTGTCTACTCATTAATCATTGGTTAAGAAATACCTCTTAAAGGTTTCTGTTTGAAGACAGCTGTAGTCAAGTAAGGACCTTGATTAACTTCCTTTGTTTTCTTAGTCTGAACAATACATTCTGTTATCCCATTTGGGTTTTGCAATGCCTGGGGTTTTAAACTACTATTGAATGGACTATTATTATCTTAGAAAACACCAGGAGCATGATTACATCTTGTGAAGTTATTTATATTTGCGTATGGCAAATGAAAAATGGAATTTTAATGTAAATGAGTAGCGAATGATGGTGTATAATTGTACTATCTTCCATGCTGCCCAGTTTTTACAATTGTGATGTCCTGGGGTGCAACGGAATGAAAAATCATGCTCTTGATTAGGAATTCTTTGCCTTTTCAAAAGAAATTTCAACTGATAATTTTTTGTTTCAATTACAGTATTCTCTAGTTGATGTAATTTAATGTAGACTGATTCGAGTCAGAAACATTAGGAAATCTTTGTCTTTGGAATTATAATTGTCAACTCGTACGCTTTGGCAGTGGTTTCCTGGAAGGTTGCTTTGGTCTGCAGTAAGTAGACAGTACAGATGACAAACTGATTGCTGTGGAACTACATGATCAAGCTGCCTGTTTATTCCAGATTTTGGAAAGGGAATCCTTTTGCATAATTTGATTTACAGATGCTCTGAGTAAAGCATTTCTGTCTTCCTATTTATTTGTATCAGTATTTTCCCCTTTTATCTAATGTGAAGAGATTCAATGGTAGCAAAGGTGTGCTAGTTTAGAGCTAGCAATATGCTCAGCTTTGTACAATACTCAACAGCAGACAATCGCTGCCCTGGAGAGCTTAAAGACTAAAAATACCTCATCTAATGCTTCAGCTTTTTTCAGCCTTTAACATTCTCAAGATTTTCTTACTGTTTTGTCTCATCTTAATACACCTCTATTTTAAATTGTCAACCAAAGCAAATCATCTTGATTCCTCTCTCTAAGAATAATCTGACAAAGGTAACAAATTAATTCTTAAATTTGAAAATACCTGTAGGTTCAATCCAGCATTCACCGAAGAACAAAGACAGGATTCCATCATTATGGACCCATCTAAGTAACTTTAACCTTGCCTACCTGCTCCTAGCAATGCCAGCAAAGCATTCGCAAGCACCTAGTCTGCATTACCTTTCTTCTCTGTGGCTGTAGAACACAGATTAGTTGTAGCAAACTGCTAGATCTTTGGCTGTAAATCAGCTTGTCTGGGTAAGACATGTCCATCTGCCTGATGCTTTCATGAATATATGTGTGTATTTTGAAGCAATGAAGTTCATGTCTCTCCAGAAAGCCTTATTTTAAAGCTGTGATGTATTTTTTTGCCATCAGGACTGTCAGCAGCAAGGTGAAGATGAGTGTGATCTGCTAGTTTAATGTTAAGCAAACAGAAGGATAGCAAGAGATGACATCATGTGCTGACGGCAAAGGGACTACAGAAGAATGAGGAGAAAAACTTTAGCAGAAAGGCTTTGCAGTCCATTGGATGCTGCCTCTTTATTTTGGTTGTGGATATTTTTGCAAGTGTTTCTGCCTCTGTGGTTTCTCCTTTCTAAGAACAACACCAGTCAGCACTGAGCTGTGGTGTCTCAGATTCTTTCTAGGGATTAAGCTGCAGGTTTAACTTTTGGGCTGGCATAAGGACCATCTGTTCAGTGTAGTGGAGATATGTGTGTTGTGAGCATATAGAATTCACTGTAAGACGAGAAGGCAGAAAATATACTTCAACAGCTTGTTTTTAATTTTGGTTTTGTTGTTATTTTTGTTGTTGCTTGAAAGAGAGTGCTTCTAAAGGATGAAATCATCATATCCTGTTCAATATGTGGTGATCTAATGGAGGACAGGTTCCAGTTGTTCTTCAGAGTGTTTGATCTGTGTGATGGCTTACAGGGTTGGTAAGAAATGGAGACATTGTCTGTCCCAAAATTACTGCTATACTGTGGTGGCTACAGTAGCTTAACACTTTGGAGAAAGGGAGCATTTCATTCTGTATTCACACCTTTAAATTTTCCTGTATATCTTGTACTGACAGTCCTTCCTCTTCAGCTCCATTCTCATCACATTAAGTCACTGTATATAAAAAGTTGCTCTTTGCTGTCCCATCTGCTATGAACATTATGCCACAAGCAACTGCAGGAGCCCTGCACAATTTTGTGTGTTTCAGACTAAGTCCTACACCCATATTACCCCCACTTGACAAGGGCTACTCCTACTGCATAAACCAGAGCCACTTCTCTGCCTTGACATGCCCCTGGATTACTGAGCTAGCTCTCATGCCTTCTCCTACACTTCAAACTCCATCTCCTCCGTTATATATAGAGATGGCCTTCACCTTAACCTTATTATTCTTATTGTTTTCAAAGGTCTGATGTTGTCACTTTGATGAAAAAAATATAGATCATGGCTCATTGAAGGAAGAGAGAAAGAACTATAAGACTATCGCAGGGGGCTCAAATCCAAGAGAAAGGTTGGGAGTTAGAAGGGAAAAAGAAGGAGTTACAGAAAGGATCCCCAGCTACAGTGCTATGTAGAGGTAACCTCTTCCCATTCCTGCTCCATCTGATGTCAACACCAAAGATAGCATATCAGAGATTCATAAGTCACAAAGATCTCCTAGCTATTGACCTTAAGGTATACCTCATATTCCTCAGGTACTGACCTTACTGATCACCCTTCACTCTTTGTCATGAGCCTTATTCTATGTTATTTCTGTAAAGGGTTAGTGAATGTTAGGAAGCAGCTGGAACAGCTGAAATGAATGTGTAGGACTTGAAACACTGTGGAACTCATTGAGTAAGAAAAACGTAAAAGTTTTAAAAAAATTGTCATCTTTAAAGAAGGCTCTTTTTGACTTCAATTTGGAATGTTCAGGAGGACATTTTGGAAATCCTTACTTGAAACAACCATGGATTTGAATCACTGAGACCTGATCCACAAACTGAAGCAGATTAAAATGAGACAACTATAAAACTGGGAAACTTTGCATACCTGTTCATCACTTATTACTTTTATGGGCCTCCCTCTAACTTCAGATCTTGCTTAGCTGATCTTGTAGTATCCCCTTACTCATGTAAATGAGTAAGGGGATAAATGTACTTCGGTGTGCTGCTGTTGCTCACGAGGGCCTAAGCCCTCCTTGTGGGGAGAGGGACACATATCGGAAAGGGAGAGGCTGACACGTAGGCATGGGAAGGCTTCACAGTTATCCCAAACCATGACTGTAACTCATAAGTCAGAGCCTTGCCTCTGGTAAGCACATCAAATTCCACAAAATACAAAGCAGCAGATGAATTTTAGAACATTTCAGATGCAGAGGAATGAGACAACAACTTGTTGCCCATCAGCTTTTTCTCTCTGCTCCTCACAGCTCCTTGGCCCTGTTAGATCTGCTGTCCCAGCTGCCCCTGTGAGCAGGGTATAATGTCTTTCAGTCAAATTAACTTGTTGAACAATCCATGTTCCTTAACATAGTTCACCAGATTGTGCAGATTTAATCCATATCAGGCATGGATGTGTGGTCCCAGCTCTGCAAAATTAATTGGAGAATGTGATATGCATGATGGCTTTATTCTTCTGGGCTGGTTTATGGTGGCTGCAGGAGAGCAGAATGTTTCTGACCCAGCATAAAGCTAGAGCAGCACAGACAGACAATACCTGAGGCAACATCAGGTCTGCTAAGACAGAATTATCTATTCAGAGTTGTCTGAACTAATTTGAGGTGGCATAGTGAGTTTCTGCTAGTCTAATGGTCTGTGCTGTGCAGCCATGCAGTTTTGTACTTGACGCTAGTTTTGCAGATGCCTTAAAAAACTGCTATGGGCTTTCGTACTTGTTTTACCACCTCATGGTGCCACAGCATTCAAAAGTACAGGTTTTTGCTAACACAATCCTTTCTCACTGAAGAAAGATCAGAAACAATTTCTGCTTTGCAATCAGCATAACTGGATTTGCCTATTAAAATGTTGAAAGTCAGCCTACAAATGATGGGACCCAATATTCCTGTCTCCTCCTATTTTTTTTTCCAGGTAGATGTAACTGAGCCTTAGCAAATGTTGAAGAATGAAATATACTATTCCTTCACATCTGTCTTAATAAAGTTTCAGGTATGCTACGGATGTTTTCTTCTAGTTGTTCTAAGACCCAAAGTATAGCAATTTTTGCAAATTTAATTAATAATTTACAGAAAGGATGACAGAAAGTAGAACAAAGGACTGTAATCAGGCTACACTTCCATTTTTTGGGAACATTTTATTTGACATAATCCTATTTTCCTCCAACATATCTATTTTTTACAGGTGTTAGTCAAGTTATAATACAGATATAAGAATATTATTACTTTCTACCACTTTTCTGTATTGCTTTTACATGAAAGGAGGAAAACATGAGGTAACTCAGGATGATGACTGCCTGGTGAATTGTGAGAGAGAACTTTTTATTTAGAATAATTCATGAGCATATTGGAGCAGCAAGATGCATTTAGTAGATAAAGCTTTGTAGGAATAGTCTTTGGCTCTTAACATTGGCATTACAACAAAAGCATTTTATTATCATGTATCTTCTATTCACTTACCTTCTCCTGTATTTCTCAGCTATACTGTCACTCAGTCAGTGTAAGAGGTCTCCAGAGTGAATATAGAGTAACACATAGGCAAATAAACCACTATTTAAATAAAATGTAGGCACCTAAATAAAGAAGAACAATCCAGATTTCCTGAATAACCCACCCTAAAGTTGTTATGATCTGTAGAAAAAACACTTTATGTAGCTTGAGAATGATTAACCTCTTTCACAAAAAGTACTGTTGCATTGTATGGACTAACCATCTAGACGCCTATCTGGGGCACCTAGACCCGGACTTAGATTTATACTGCTGAACACAGATGAAATACTATTTGTGCAGTTTAGCACTCAGGTCTGGGCAGCATGTGGCCCTTATAACCCTAAGGTGCCACGTGTTTGAGTTTAATGTATCTGAAATAATATCAGTGCTGTCTTGCATCCCAGCAAAATGATATTCTTATAGCAAGAAACTGCTGTGCATCCAGTCTCTATCATACGTGGGATGATATGTAAGGTATGTGGGAGTACTGGGGAGAATTAGGAGGTGTACAGTCTGTTGGGAGAGGGTTGCAAGACAGCAGAATGTCTGGCATGCCATACTGGTCCCTGACATCTGTTGTCTCTTGCATTGTACTTGGGCACTACTTGGAAGAGCTCTAGCTCGTCCTTATGGAATCATAGAATCGTAGGATAGTTTGGGTTGGAAGGGACCATTAAATGTCACTTAGTCCAACCCTCCTGCAATAAGCAGGAACATCTTCAACTAGATCAGGTTGCTCAGAGCCCCGTCCAACCTGACCTGGGATGTTTCCAGGGATGGGGCATCTACCACCTCTCTGAGAAACCTGTGCCAGTGCCTCACCATACTCGTTGTGAAAAATGTCTTCCTTAGATCTACCCACTTTTGATTTAAAACCATAACCCCTCATCCTATCGCTACAGGCCCTGCTAAAAAGTCTGTCACCATCTTTCTTACAAGCCACCTTTGTATACTGGAAGGCTGCAATAAGGTCTCCCTGGAGCCTTCTCTTCTCCAGGCTGAACAACCCCAACTCTCTCAGCCTGTCCTCACAGGAGAGGTGTTCCACCTGTCTGATCATTTTGGTGGCTCTCCTCTGGACCTGCTCCAAGAGGTCCATGTCTTTCCTGTGCTGAGGGCTCCAGAGCTGGACACAGGACTGCAGATGGGGTGTGACCAGAACGCAGCAGAGGGGCAGAATCACCTCCCTCGATCTTCTGGCCACGCTGCTTTGGATGCAGCCCAGGATATGATCGGCCTTCTGGGCTGCAAGCGCACATTGCTGGCTCATGTCCAGCTTTTCACCCATCAGTACCCCCAAGTCCTTCTCGGCAGGTATATGGTATACAGTATACCTATTCTCCCAGTTCAACAGTAAAACAACATTTTGGGCTAGTGGTCAAGCCTGTGTCATGGCCCTGTTTCATTTCCTGGTGTACAGATCATCTGGATGCCTAACGCTATATTTAGAAAGAGATTTATGTAATAGAATGGAATTAGGGTCTGGTGCCTGACTTTAGAACAGTACTTAAGTTCTTCCTTAACAGTGATGTCAAAGGTTATGAGTCTGAAGGACTTTGAGACTCCCTTCCCCAAAATTTCTGACTGGATGGCTAATGTGTCACAGTACTTAATATGCCTGCTTTGAGAATCACATTTTTAGATATCTCATTATTCCCAAATGACTTCAGTAATTGCTGAATTTACTAGTCCATAGTCTATAAAAGACTATGCAAACAAATTGAGAAAGAAAACCCAGATTTATTCACCTTTCAGAAAATTCCTTGGTAATACGTCTTTGGTCCATGAAAGCACTTTAATATAGGTGGTGAACACCAGTAAATTATAGCTCAGCTGAGAAGGCTTAGGTAGATTGTCTTGGACCACTCTTCCATCTTATCTCTCTTGGTATTGCAAAGAATGTTTTTAGGAACGTTTTTCCTCTGACTTTCCTATTCAGAGCAACTAAAGCACTCCATGCTAGTTAGGGTTGTGTTGCAACTGTCTGTTTGCGTTTTGTAGATGTGTGAATGGAAGCAGAGAGAGAATCTAGGAAACTGAAGCTAGCCCTGCCTGTTAATTGGATTTTTCTGATATATCACTGGCAGGCAAGCTGAACACCTTTTAATCCAATCTGCCCACCCCATCACATACAGATTTTGTAATTCAGCGGTACTGGGGGGCCTGCTACACAATTTTTTTTCTTAACCCTCCATCTAAGTGCAGCACTGGACAACAGTGGGACTGGCAATATATAGCCGCTCAATCCAGTGGTGCCCAGAGTGATGGAGAGCTAGGATGATCCTGCTGATTCATCCGCAGGGGCTGTGTAAAGCCTCTTTCCCCTAACAAGTCTTTCCATTTGACACCTTCTCACCTATACACTAATGCTTTTGGGAGCTAGGTGTGAAACCAAGAGGAGAAATCACCTGTTTGCATAGTGATTTTTTAATGTTAATAGTGGGAAGTATTATGTAACATGACTATTGCAAACAACTGGAAGTTTAACTTGGCAAATGGCAAGCGGCCTCTGCACAATATTGTTCCCTACATGTGGAAATTCCCAGCATGACAGATTCAAAAGTTTAACATAGCTGACACCTTGCTGGAAAAAAGTAGCTAAGACAAAGCACAATGAGGTTCTTCAACAAATAGGTGCTCGGACATGAATCTAACAATGCTGAGGAATTTAAGCTGTTCATCCAAAAAGGGTGATGATAATAAGAGAGAAGAAAACTTTCTTTTTCATGTTCCCAATGTCTTCATTTCATAAGAATGCTGCAGTGGTGAGTTTGGTTCCTTTACACATCAAAGGGTAGCTGTAACCAGTTCTGGAAATGGGTTAACGTGTGATAATTAAGTGACTTTAAATATTAATCATCCTATTTAAAAGTAACATTGGCAAAGAAAGAGATCCCTAATGCAGAAGTGAAATTACATTATAAACACTATCCTGTAAAAATGGGACCTATTCAAGTGTTTTCTTTGAAGCCAAATGAGAACCGAACCAGTGTCTGAGTACATTCCCAGGGCGCTATGAGGAAGCTGAATTCTTTTCATAATTGTTTGACAAACTTCTTCCAAGACACACAGCGTGCAGACTTAAAATGCATTTTTCCTGTCGTGTGTCTGTGTTTATGGGTGAATACCATATGGACTTTGGTCTGAGCTTCGCTCATCTGAAAAACGCTGGGAGAGGACTCCATGTTTCAGTTAACTGTTTCCTGTCGAGCAGACAAAACATGTTCATATTAAGGAAGCGAAAATGACAAAGTTATTTTAAAGGTAAACAAGCCTATGGTTAAAATTTCATTTCCTCAGGGTCTGGGGTATTTTTGTTGTTGTTATTCACATCTGAATAAAAAGGACAGATTGGGTATCACAACTGTAGCTTCAGCTTTTCTCAGGGAAATTAAGACAGGCTTTGAATAGGAAGTATTTACATAATTTGAAGGTTAAGCTAGGCCTGAAGGCAGTGATCAACTTAAAGATTTGTCCAATAGTAGCATATTGATGTGAATTTTGAAATGGGGCAGATGTGTTTGATTGACACAGGGTCAGACAAGGCTGTGTTCTGAGAAGGGATTCTGGAAACTGATAAAAATGATAGAAAGCTTTTATAAAATTGCTCTCTCTTGCAGTTTAATTTTCCAGTGGTTAAAGAAAAAAAAGGGAACATTCATGTAGATTGAATTGGATGGATGTGACTCTCTACAGTGCCCCCTCCCATGCAGAGCAGTGACTACAAACTTTCCCATAGGAAACTAATGTCAGTAAAAATACATTGTTTAGTTAATATAGGAAATTTGTGAATTCTGCCTTTTAGTTTTTTTCAGATCTTTTTTTTCTGGGGTATAAGAACATTGGTCCAATCCTGAAAATGTTGCTTAAGGCCAAATCCTGCTGTTCTTGTGCCAGAAGACATTTAATCAAATGAATGTTGAATTTGTCTTTATTCAATTGTTTTTTCAGCTAAATATTCATTGACTTCAACAAGAGTTTTGTTTGGTAAGAGATGAATTAAGCTAAATAGAAACATCAGGACCCAGCTAAGATACTGACTTCTCCCACGTCCTTAGAGCTCAGTATACTGCAATTCATTAACTCTTATAAAATGCAATGCTAGAAGATGATGTATTGTTAAGTAATGGTAAATGGAAAGTTACATAGATACATTAGCTTACTTGCTTTCAATTTCTACAATGAATAGTAAGAAGTTGTTTCTCTGCGTAACTTTGGACATACACTTATGATTGCAAAACTGTGACAATATAAACTATTGGCAGGGAATTTGTAAAACTCTCAGTATTCTGACAATGTCTTGAGCTGGGCAGGTGGTGGAGGAACACAAAATTGGCTAATCAACGTGATTCTCAGAGTTGTGCTTATTGTCTTGATGAAATTTGTAATTAAATGATTAAGTACGAGGGAGGAAATAGGGAAAAGGTTAGACAGTGTTGTGTTTTCAATTCAATAAGGAGTGAGTGGAATGGAAAAGAAATTCCACTGCTAAGAATATCATAGAATCATAGAATAGTTTGGGTTGGAAGGGACCTTTAAAGGTCATCTAGTCCAATCCCCCCGCAATGAGCAGGGACACCTGCAACTAGATCAGGTTGCTCAGAGCCCCGTCCAACTTGCCCTGGAATGTGTCCAGGGATGGGGCATCTACCACCTCTGGGCAACCTGTGCCAGTGGTTCACCACCCTCACTGTGAAAAATTTCTTCCTTAGATCTAGTTGAAATCTCCCCTCTTTTAGTTTAAAACCATTACCCCTTGTGCTATTGCTACAGGCCCTGCTGAAAAGTCTGTCCCCATCTTTCCTATAGGCCCCCTTTAAGTACTGAAGGGCTGCTATAATGTGTCCCTGGATATTGACCCATTTCTATACTGAGATGGGCTTAGCATAAGGGTAACTGTGGTAAAAAACCTGAGAAGCAGAGTCTGAACGTTAGACTGCTCTGAAGGTTAAAGTAAGGCAATTTCAAGAATATTCTTCTCTACTCCACATGCATGTGGTCCCGACTGCTCAGGCAGCAGCTGACCGCAATGAAGTCGGCTCCTGTCCCTACTAAGCCACTCATAGAAGTGTAGGGGCAGTAACGAAAGCATTGACAGCGTCATCTTACATCAAGACATGGCTCCTCACACTTGGAAGTGCTTCACTGGCTTGCAGAATTACTTCCCTACATAATGTCCCTGTTATATCTTAATTCTGATTAAGGGTAATGTCAAGTCTTAGGTTCCTAAGCAGGAAGCACTGTTAGAAGATATAGGCCATCTCTATCAAATTTTCTGCTGGCCTATGTGCCGTTTGTTGGTGCCTGTGTATACAGCATTTACATCAGCAGAAAAATGTCGCCTCTTTGTATAAAGTAATCTGAATAGTTTTCCACTCCAGCTGAAAATCTCTCAGAGATTTGGTCTCTTTCTAAAAACAGATCATTAAGGCTATGTCATTTGTAAGAGTATTTGGCTCTGTTCCATGAACGGATTCTAATTGTTAAATACGATTTTTGTTCTTTGTGCTTTTCTCATTGCGGTTTTAAGTATCTTTTCTGGTTGCTTTGTTTGAGACTTATAGCAGATAGAAACCAGAAAAATAAAATTGTGTATTGTCCTAAGCAGATTCACTCCTAAACAAACTGTTCCTCAAAGATTTCCAGGAGGCACCAGCAGCTCTTTAAGAACTAACAGCCGACAAAAATGTTATTTTTCACAGTTAAGCAGACTTTGGTCTAAAGCTGTGCAAACAAGCCTCTGAATCTTCCTTGCTTTCAGGGACTGTTTTTGGGTGTGTGCTGATCTATAAATCAAAAGCGTTTGAGACAATGTAAAAGGAAATGTTTAAAGAAAATAAATACAAAAGGAAGCATTTTTCTCTTCTCCCTCCTGCAGATCAGGATACCTTCCAAAGATGCCAAAGGCATTACAGGGGTGCAAAGCTCGAGTATGAGAGAGGAGATTCAAGAGTGCCTGGTCCAAATCCCACTGAATTAGTGGCAAGTTTCTCCTTGACCACAGTGAGTTTTGGACGAGATCCCATGCTCTGATTTTGGCAGTCAGGCTGGCTGCCACATTGCAGTCCACTTCAGTTTGAAAACAGGCAAGACCTAAACTGGCAAAAAAGTAGGTTCAAAATAAAAAAGGGATCAGATCTGCGAGGACTCCACCAGGACCTTTTATAAATTATATGTGGCTCTTTATGAAACCATATATAATGCTGGCATTGTATAAACAACCCAAATGGCTTAAAGCCTCTGGCGTAGCGTGGATGTGAGAGGTGCTGAAGCAAGGAGACAGTTGTTCGTGCCCTGCCAGTACCGCAAGACAATACAGCCACAGGTATTTTAAACCAGGCAGTTTATATTGGCTCTTACTCCGTTGCTGATGTCAGTGGCAAAACTCCTGGAGACCTCAACGGTGAGAGGACCCAGGTAGTGGTCATGAGGGGAATTCACGTGCTCTGAAGGGAGCAGAGCTAACTCTGAACAGTCCCATTACCTGATGTTGACTGACATCATCCACCCTTGTGCTCCTGAGGGCTGACACCAGTATGCAGTAATAAAAGTACTGCCCGCCCAGGGAACCTAAACACTGGAGCGCAGCTGGAGGCGAAATCTGTGTATGAGAATACCAGCAACGGATAAAAGTTTTTCCTGCCAGGAGCCACTTAGAAGGAAAAATAAATAAATGGTTAGCTTGCTCTGGCTGTTCTTTTTAAATGAAATGAAGCTGATTATTTTGGAAAAAAAATAATCAGTAGGGTCATTTAAGCAGCTGTAGCTTTATTGTTTTTAAACAATAACAATATAGGAGGAGATAAAGGATAAGGCTGGATCAGGTGGTGTTAATCACTGATTCTACGTTTTTTTCCTTCAGTACATGCAAGTACTGCCACTCATAGCGTTATCTAAAAGGAGTATAAGAAGCATCTTAACCTGTTATCAGCAATTAATTATTGAATAGCCTGCCTATGAGTTTCTCTGAAAAATTGGATCAAGTTTATTCTTTGCATTCAAGTCAATGGCAGTGCTGCCCAAGGAAAAGTAAGTCCAACGCAGCTGTCCAATATCCCTGAGATCTGGGAGGAGAACAGATTTTGTCCCTAGGGTTTTTTGTTGCAACATTTTGATTAGCATTCAAGAGCAGAAGGAGAACATAGCTTTGATGAGCATTAAAAAGTCTGGTCAGTATCAAGGCTACAATGTGTGTGTCACTTTCAGGTAGCGCTTGGGTCTGCAGTTTGTTCTCTGGTCCCGATCACTTCCTGCCTGCACTGCAGAAATGTTAGTCACTCTTGGACTCCTTTTTAGAGTAAATCAGCTGCATCTCTTCCAAACCAAACCCCAGGTACAGCTCTGGGAGAAGCTCACTCCAGGGACTTCTACAAATAAACACTGTGATTGAGACTGCACTGTCCTGAACAGTCCTCCCAGAGACTTTGCACTGTCTGTCATATCCAGGGCATCCCCTGTGCTCAGTGATACAAAAGCATAATGCTGATATGCTCCAACACAGTCCTCACAGTGTTTCAGGCCCTCTGAACTGAATAAAATACACAGAAAAGAATAGCTGCGTCTTATGGCCTGAGGATACCATGCAGGGTCCATGAGAGACCCAGGACCAAGTGTTATGGAGTGCGGATGCAGTCAATGATCTTCACCTCTTGGTGCAAAAGCATTTAGCAGGATAAGCATTTATCTAGACAAAGGGCATGTCAGGCATGGCTAAAATGAATCTGTGTATGAAAGATGATAATTAACACGATCAAATATTTAGTGTATTTTTCAGGGCTCTCTGATTATGCAGCTAATGCAAGCAGTTAGAAGAGCATCAGACTGTGAGGTTCAGCAGACCTCTATCTCTTGGAAATTCCATATGGTAATTCCTCATTTACTAAGGAAAATGTGCCACGTCACTGCTAGTTGAGATAGGGGCATTAAGTATGACGTGTTATTGCCATTTTAAAAACTGTGTCTCCCAGACACTTTCTATTTTATGTCTCCAAACTACAAGTGTGGTACAGTGAATAGTGAACGCATAGGAAAGAGATGTAATTTGGTTTCTATGTAAGTCAAAGGAGGCCTTTTGGAATTATATTTGGAGTCAAAGAGGCCACACATTTTGGCCATCAGACCTCCTCAGAAGTCTGTGCTCCTGTAATATATGCATCCTGCTGGGTGGGTTATTTTCTGAGTCATATTTCAGTATGATATAGCTGAGTCATGTTTCAGTATGACAAAGGCAGGCTAGGGAAGGACAGAGACGTCCTGGTTCAAAGGGAAATTTCCAATAGTTGCAAGGAAACTGTATACACTGTATTTTGTCAAGTCATCGATAAGCACAAAGGACCCTGCTTTCCAGAAGTATTGTGGTAAGCCCTGGGAATGTCATCTCTAGTCATTGAAAAAGGGATTCCACAAAACAAGGAAATCATCTCAATCCTTTCATGTGATGGTAGATTTTCATAAGGGACTTTTAGGAGCCCCTGGGGGTCTCTTTCACCACATCAATGGTGCGGTTCAGCTGCACCTGCATCCCATTAAGATTTCTCTTTCTGTTCCGGATGGCAGGCCACCAAGGTTAAATCTGATTCAAGGATTCTTACCACTGCGGAGCTCAATACATTTTAGAAGCTGAATAGAAGTCAGTTTTACATGATAGATAATGAAGAGGAAGAGCAAAGGTAAAAAACTAGGAATGGGGCATGTTCACTAGCCAGGCATATTTTAAAAAAAAATTAAATGCTGATAAGTTCTTTTTCTGGATTTTAGTATGTAATTTCAACACTTTCCCTGTTGGTAAATTTGCATAATGAAAAGCTGAAGCAATCAAGAAGTTTTAGACTGAAATATGTAAGTCTCTCTCAGAGCGGGAAAGCTAACCCAGTGCCTTCTCTTGAGCTGTTAAAACTAAATTTTATATCTTCAAAAGTTGTTTACGTGCTTCATATCTACAAGCCAGAAAGCATAAGCCACAAAGCCGGACTTGTCCCCATGACCCACTGACTTTTTGACATCTTGAGGTCATGCATCCAAAGCATGCACAAGCAGGAAACGCAAGGCTTCTTCCAACCACATCCTGGTGTGTCTGTAGTGTAAATTAGAGCTGTGAGAGCTCTGGGAAAATTCATCTGGCAGGCATGCTATGTTTCTTTTCCTTTTTCTTAGAAATTGTGCTAAAGGCTTTAGGCTTAGTCTGAGTCTAATTAAAATTAATGAGAGTTAAATGTAAAGGAAAAGAAGAGATCACCCATAAATGATTGGTGGTAGGGGGGGAAACCGGTATATTGAGAAGTCACCTAGCAGAAACATCCTGTACCCCAGGACTGATGTAAGCGATAAGATGTGAGACAAAGATGAGGGAACATTTATTAGGATCGAATGCCGTGATGTAAGAGTGACAAATACTAGCCAAAGAGATGATCATCTTCATCGTTCAGGATAGGATAAGCACACATTTTTGATTGCAGAATGGGACTTATGAGAGTGTCTTTTTTTGACAGGACTTCAGACGTCTCAATTTCCAGTCCTAAAAGAACCCAATTTCTCTTCTTTTACTTACCTAGCAATTTACTTATCTAGCAACTGAATTGATTCTCTGCCAGTCATATTCCTGTCATGTCCGCCAAAGCTGCAAGGAGTTACTCAGATGCCACTGATCCCTGCTGAGAAACTATTATTGAAGTGTCTCAGATTGCTCTTAAAAATAATCATCTTTTATTAGGTTTATGTGAACAAGAAGCAAACGAGAAAAACAGGACCTAAAGGAAAAAGTAGGAAGCATAAAGGCATTCTATAAGCATCTGGCTTCAAGATAGTCAGCTAAGATTCAAAGGAAGTAAATTATCTTACCCTATGTGATTCTTATCCCAGGTCCATCCTAAAAATGTATCTGAAGTTTCATAGCGCTCATCTGAAGATGAGTTCACCAAACACTGCCACAAGGTAGAGTGTTAAACAAGTATCATGGAAGGACAGGGACAGTGTGATGCTTAAAAAAAGGAAATTGCTGACCTCCACTCCCATATAAATGAAACAAAATCATAGGACCATATTTCCTGCACTGGTATCATTGATGTGTGATAACAAATCTTTGACAGACATTTACAGATTTCTGTTCAAAATGTACAGTATATTCAACTGCCTCCCTCTCCCAAACCTCAATCACTGGGAAATAAAAGGTTGGTGTTTTCTGAATGGTAAAAATGGGGTATTGTTTGTACAATTGAGATACCGATGAGTTGGGTTAGAAAACGAGTTATCTTACTTGCACCAAACAAGAAAGGAATTAAGACATAGAGGCTATAAGATCAAACATTCCCCCAAGACACAAGTTGGGAAGAAGGATTTATGCAACAGTATTTTTATTTTTCTATACAAAACAAAAGCAGATACAAGTCCATCTTGACAAATAAAATGCAAATTCTGCATGTTTGCAAGTTCTAAGTGCTGCAGTACCCAAGCACCCAGCTGTTCAGGTCTTGAAGATCTCAGCTGGATAGATCATCACATTTATGATCTGTTGATATGGAATGAAGGTGGTCAGCAACATACGAGACTAATACTAACATTCAATGCAGCATGAAATCTCCAACTGACCAGAGCAAGATGTCAAACTGGACAGAATGAGGTGAGCCACAGAGAACACAGGTTCCATAATAAAGAAGGTTGACTCATCAGATGAGAAAAATAAAGATGATCTTCTTGGCCTTAGTACATACTGTCACAGCCAGTCTATTCATATGGCATTTCTTTTGACCATGTGGCAGTTCAGCAAATGTTACTGGAATCCACATATCTCTTTCTGACGACTCAGAATGAAGAACTGCCATGTATAATAAAGCAACGTTGAAATCTGACATTCCGAGTTCATTGTCTGATTTGATGCAATACATAAAACTTCCGTCAGCTGCACATCAGTAATGCCGTAACTATTCCAAGATGTTGCTTTATGAGTCTTAGCTTTGTTTTGTTTTTTAGAAGATTGATGAGAAGCCTTCGACTGACGTCATTCAAAACATGCTGTAAACACTGCTAATTTTAATATTAAAATTCCATAATGTAGCTCTGTCCAGATGTTATTTATTAGGAATAGCCTGTTGTTTTCTTTATTTGTGCATTTTCCTTTGGCAGTCCTTACGTCCTTTACTGTAAGTAAAAAGAAAAATTCCCATACCTTTAAATCAGAGGCGTCTGGTATAACTGCGTTCGGTTTCGGGCAGAGCGGTTACACAATGGATGAATGGGTGCCTGTAAATATGAGCTGAGCCCGAAGCCCTCCGTGTACGAAACCCGCAGTACGAGACGGCCAGTGTGTCAGTGACGGTATGGGAAAATCCTTTCCCTGTCTAGCTCTGGAACTCACACAAGTCTAACAATATGGTACCTGCAGATTACAGGATTCAAGAAATTTGGAGGCAATAAAGAGGTCATGCAAAGGGAAAGATATTTAAAGACTTCTGAAAAAGATTTCTGTTTCTCCTTGACAGATGAATTAAAGCAACCTTGTAGCAAGGCAGAAAGGCTTTGCCTGAGCAAAGTTTATCACTGTAAGGAAGTTTTGCTAGTGACAAATATGTGAATAATGAGAAAGGCTTTGTTAAGTAACTTGTTTGATCCTCAGAGGGTATAAAGGGTATATCAAACTAATATTTCAACTTCCCGGTGGTCACTGGTTTTGTTTTTGTCTTTGTATTAGAAAAAAAGTCCAGAAGCTATTTTTTTCATAGTGCATTTGAACAGTAGAAATGAACTGGTATCAGTAGCTGTTTGTCTGGCCTGTAGTTTTCACAAAAGCCAGTGCCATGAGGTGCACTTTTTTCCTACTTACTGGAAGCAGCTGAATCTGTGACTTTTTAAAATGACACTGAAGAGACATAAACTTGAGCATGGAGCTGCCATATGCCAGGAAATAAGAATGGAAGACCGAGTGCCCATAAAACCTAACCAAATATTTCCATCAGTAAAACTGGAAAAACAGTTTAGGAAACACGATGCAATTAACAGTTCCATACGAACATGCAATGGTTTGCAAGAGATGTACTATGGGTAAGGTAAAACAGTACTCTGAATTTGCTCTCAATTTTGGAAGTCAGGTCACATATCTTCTTCACAGATAGAATGTGAGTATCTTAGCAATGATTGCATTTCCTGGAGCGTGCCACCACACTCGCTGCAACATGTGAAAGAGGATTATTACCAGAAAGGCTCAAATCAGTAACTCCTGTGGGTGGAACGGTCAAAAAAACAAGTCATTTAACAATTTGCATCATCACTGCACGTCCAGCTTTGCTCTCCAGGCGGTTTCTCCATTACAATCTGCCATTATTGTTGGTTTGGGGAGAAACTGTACTTCCAGCAATTGGACTTCCGTGATTATGGGTACATTTATATCTTCCATAGCATGTTGCAAAATGCTTAGCCCTTCAGCTGTTACAACTGTTTGCAGAGCTGTGTTATGAACCTAATTGTTGGAATGAGTTGGGCCAGAAACAACCCTCCCTCCCAAATGATTATTGATCTCAGGCCAAAGCAGAATATACTAAAACCCTCTACAATAGCTGTTTTAGTGCTTTTGGTAGGATCAGCTGATTTTCTTTAATACCTTATTTCCATTATGGTTGAACACTTATAACTGATGCCACTGTTTTCTGGCTCAAATGTAATTATGTGATTTTAAAAAAAGACTACTGGATAGATATTTCTGTTTTGCCTCTTCCCACAGCTCATTTAGACTGCATTTTTATTCCCTTGCCTTTCCCTTTTCCTCTGAAAGTATAGCTCTTGTTTCTACTCCTGTATTGGCAGTTCCCTCCAGGACTCATTCTCAGATTCAATGCCAAAAGTGTATGTGCTGTGTTTAAGGATGTATACAACCTATTCTTCCTTTTGCTTGCTGCATATACTGTCAGAGAAAGTATTCCTTGCAGTTATGGCCACAGGAGTAATGTTTAAGAGTCTGTACCCTGGTACCTGCCAGTTTTCCTCCAGCAGCTCAACCCACCTTTTGGCATGAGAAGACTCAGCAAATTTGGTCTCAGTGCTGGTAAACCTGCTTACCTTGCTGACAAATCTGCTGCTCTCCAAAGGGAGTTTTGAGGTACACAGATTTGTTTTGCTCTTCCTGTGCCATGCCAAAGGTAACATAACAAAGAAATAGCCCAGTAGAAGGACCAGTTGTGACAAAGGAAATCATGGTGTTTGATCCACTGTTTTCATCTCGGGAAGTATCGCTATGAAATAATTATCTCTATGAAAGAATAGCTGCTGCAGAGATGCTGTTCCCCAGTTCATCAAGGACAACTGGGGGATGAATAAACAGTGAAGGAAAGGGAGGAGAGACTATACTTTACAACATGCCAGCTAGTGCAGTTGAGGAAAATTTTGTGCAAAAATTTCGAAAGCAGATGAGATTCTGGCCTTTTGAAATAAAAATGAAATGACACATAAATATATAGAGAGTTTGAAACAGAAGATGCCCAGAGGTTGAAAGAGTCTTCTTCAACCTAAAGATTTTTAGGGTTTTTTTAAATTTTGTGAATATTTTCTCTAAGTGACTATTCTTTGCGGCCAAAAGAAAAAGTTATAAAATTCAGACCCATAAGAAAAATTAATTATTTATGCTTTTTCACTATTCATTTCACAAGTCTGACTGACATGGCATTGTGAGCACATAACATTACCAGGTGGGACAGCATTGCAGTAGTATATATTATCTCCCAGACCATTCCTTTATTTTCTAGTATCCCCTCTACCCCCATGACCCTTTTGCTCTTTCTTGGCCACCTCCCAAAATAATTCTCTTCTGTTTTCCTTTTTGCTGACAGTTTCCATTTAAAAGACCTTGGTTTCTGCCCCTTTGTATTCATTGCAGAATATAAATCAGGAGATCTCCGATTAGCTTACTTCCTTGTTTTTTTTAGCCAGGATGATGTCAGTACAGCTTCGGGAATTAATTTTATTTGTTACATTGTGGGCTTTCTGCTAGCCAAAGCAAGGGAAGCCCAATGTTCAAAAGAGTGTGAAAGCTTGATGTAAACAACTATAATTTATATTGCTTTGAATCGTGGTAAGAAAGAAAATTTGCATGCTAGACGTGCATGTGCTTTTTGATCAGGCATTGGTTTAGCCCAAAGGAAGAAGTAAAACTTAGTTAAAATGTCACAGCTCCCCTTTTGTTCTGCAGGAACCAACCTCTGGTGTACTTAGTGACTCATTTTTTTGATAAGTGTGTTTGGCAATACTCTGAGAAGTATTACTTAAAACATTGCCATAGAAGAGGTGCACTCTCTTTTCTAATAAAAGTCAACTTATTTAAGATTCAGAAGACTCACAAACCCTCACGAGGGTTTAATGTTGCCACAAGGACAGGCTGTTAGTTTCCACGTTACAGTGGAGTTCTTGGTGGCATTCAGTTTCCTACAAAAATAGGAAGATAGTTTGAGTGTATTCCCAAGGTTTTTTCTTATCCATGCTATATATTTTATTTTATGTAACACATATATTTAATATTAGCCAAAATAGCGATAGTATTTAATGGCAAGGCTAACTTTTATCATCTGACAAGTCCGATTTGCCATTTGGAGTCAAAATTTTGTTCCATCAGGAAAAGTCACATCGAGTCATATCCCCACTGTTCTGTTTATTTATTGAGAAAGCATGTTTTCATCTTATTCCTCACTACATTCTGTTCTGTTTATTTTAAAATTAAATACTCTCACAATGAAGAAGCGTAGATTGCATTTCCCCAAATACGTAATAAAATTTCTTTCCTCTCAGAGCAGTGCCAACTACTGACACTCAAAATCAATTTCAAATCAGCGAATCTTAGCCTTGCTTGCATCATTTCAGGGTCTCACCCAAGGCCCTGAAAAAGGCAGTTTCTCTTTTTTAGGCTTTCCCCCCAGCCCTGCTGCCAGCCGCTCACGGTGAGGGAGGGCTGGTTTTTGCAGGGCTGGGCAGCAGGTGGTCATGGTGCCTGAGATGTGTAACCCACCAGATGGGGACCTATCTGCACGAGTGGGGTCTCCTCTACTGTCCAGCCCCAGTGGGCAGACAGAACAGCTGTGAACACCCTTCCCTCGCAAAAAAAAAGCTCCTGTGGCCCCATACCCATTTCCTGGTAAGAAATCATCAAATTGCGCAGACAGACAAACCAAAACAAATCCATGACAGTGAATTACAGCAAACCTCTTCTGACATACGGCAGTTTACTTGACTCACCTTGAAATGATGAGGTGTTGCAGCGAGCTCTCACACCTGCATTCAGAACGGGCCCCAAGCCCCCTCACCGGGGCTGTGCTCCGTGCGGAGCTTTTACACGAAATGTGGTAGGGCCTGAAGGCTACGTGCTCTTGGCTGGAGACTTTGAAAGATGCATGTCAGCTCTACATGGCTGCGGGTCTGTGAACACTTTAGTAAAGAGGCAACAATAAAATAATAACCAGTGACCTTTCACTTTGCTGGTAGTTCTTAGAATTCTTGCCATTTGGATTCACAATGAAAAGCAGTATTAGATTACATTAGATTAGACTACATTAGATTAGTTTTTTTTCCTGTTTGAATCAGGACAAATTGAAAGCTAATGCTTTTTTTCCCCTGAAAACCATCATTCCACTCTGATACCTAAATCTGAAAGTTTCTGAATGTGGCTTACTTTTCTGGACCCAAACACCTCCAAAAATAGAGTTTAATTTAGCTGACATCTGCCTGAACTTCTTGAAAATGTGGAAGAAAGTTTTGGGGTACAGGAAACCCTTGATGATTCAGCTCAGAGAAGCATCAAGTATTCTCCTCTGGTTTAAGAGCACAAGAATTTAGAAGACTGCTTTTACCAGAACTATTTGCATCATATGTATTGACTGGCTTCTCATTTTTGAGTCTCAAATGGACAGACCTTGGTTTGTAGAATGTCACAAGTTTCCTTTGCCTTTTATTTTGTAAAAGCATGTTTAGAGTAATTGATGAGTTTTTAATAAAATAGAAACTTTTTTCATTACTTGTAGACAAAATTAATGCTGAGGACCCTATTGTATGATTAATGAACAGCAAAAGATTAAATTCATAGAGGTATGCATGGTTATACATAGATATGTATTGTTTGAAAATAAACATACAAACATTGTTTTTTTCTCTCCAGCCTGACACTTATTGCCAAAGTGCCTCAAGCCTTTAAATCTTAGCACCCAGCAGATAGGACAGAGGAGGTGAACTAGATCCCAACTTACAGTGAGGGTATTCTAATCACTTCTTATCAGGCAACCAAGAATGTTGCCACAGAAGCTGTTGACCGAAAGAAAGAGAAATCAGCTTTTACCCAGGGTTTGAAATTTAAAGTAAGCCTGCGTAATAGTACACAAAAAATGACACATTCTGTGTGGTTAGTCCCACCTGCGATGCAGTACAGGTCAGGACAATGTCACTTTGCTGAGCTTTCATCCAAACTTCTCAGGTAAAAGGTGCCACTGAGAATTTGGGGGTGTGAAGGACTGAGGGGTTTGCCCAGCTGCTCCAGGCTACTGGTTTGAAACGGCCTCAGGCTGGTATGGAAATGGAAATTGCTAACGCACTGTCCAAAATCCACCGCCCACATGACTGCTGTCTGGGTAGGCAAGTCTGAATTGCTCCTGCAGTTAGGGATCCGATCCCTGTGGGACAGAGCAGGGGAAGGGGAGGGTAAACTTGCTCTGCCTCTGCCTATGCTGGAAACCTATTCTGCAACCTTCCTCCTCCTCTGCCGCCGGGCTGACACCTCCCCTGGGCACACAGACACGCATGCCAAGAACTGTGTGGTTCTGGACAAGTAAACAAACACAAGGGCTCTTAAACCCCACAGTTTATAAGTTAGTCTGTTGAAAACATGCTTGTTGGAGATTAAAGGCTTAAACTACCTATGTTGCCAGAATAGCTATCCAGGAGTTTTCTAAATGAAACATAAATTCCCCTCACTGTAATTACTGTGGTCATTATGCTAAATCCAGCAAATAGCTTTTCTGTAAACAAACATTTTGTTGGTGAGATTAGAGGTCATCACCACTGATATGTAGGGATAGATCATTATATCTGATAAAATCAGAACTTAGCCAGAAATTTCATCCTCTGTAGTTAAATTTTAAAGTAGGTACTTGTGCAAACTGAAGCAAATCTTTTTTGTCTCACCTGATTTTTCTTAGTCGCTAAGATTTCTCCAAATTTCAGTATACCAGGACAAGTTGTTTAACCTAAATGGTGAGAAGAAAATGAACAGAAGGAGAACATGATGTCAGATCAATAAATCAAAAACACACTATAAAAATGCATGATCCCAAACTGGAGCGAGGTTACTTTTCTCCCCTTTTTCCATCTGTAATTTCTTTCCTAAATGGAATAGAAAGATGGCTGCTGAAAATTGTAAAAACAATACTTATTGCACATCATCATACTGATATGAAACTCTCACCAAAATCAGGGTTTCCTGCCCCAAAGATCTTAAATATACAGCAGAACTCACACAGTAGAAGTTATTATCCAGAACAGCACTAGTCAAAACACCGAATTAAGCTTTGATGTTATGTTAAATGTTGGAAAGTTGTTTAAAAATGTTAAATAAGAGAGTTAATTTCCCTGGTTAACTGTGCAATTTAGAGAAAAATTACCTCCATTATCGAGCCACCAGCTCTCAAATAAAACATCCCAATTCCTGTATCAGGTTGTTCAGACTGGCACTTAAGGATGTAAAGCAGCTACTTACATTCCTGAATTACAAGCTGAATGTCATGTCTGAAAGATTAATATCTCAGTAAGCAGATAAAGTCAAAATAATAAGGTTTCTCATCTCCTTTTAGCCATTTAAAATGTTTTACCCTTGAAATTTTTAGTTCTCACAGAAATGAGAGTGCCCAAATGTCTAGGCCTTGCTGTTTTCTGATTCACATTATGATTCTCTACAATGCGTATTTGGCACATAAAACATGCACTGGAGTGTTTTAATACCGCAGTTGGTTCTGAACTCATGATTTAGGAGACCCCCAAAAGTACCGTTGAGGCTGTATGCCTTTATGGCAATAGGTTCCAAGAAATTAGTCTGCAGCCCGAACTGTGCACACCTCAGTCTGTCTTCTCGAATGAAATTACGAAGTGAAAGCTTTCTGACACCTTCTTTGTGGGAATCCTGGTTTTATTCCTGCAAGGTCCTTGTACCCTTGCTGTTTGCTACGCTCCATGTTACCACCTTTGCTGAAGGTCCTTCATGTGCAGTATCTGCTGGAGAAGGGATTAGCATTCCAAGATAGTCCACAGAGCTGGAGCAAACAAAAAATGGTTAGCATTGTCCCTAGATTCTTGATGATCTTTTGACATGCTTGGAATAGTTTACTTTTGGCCATGCAGATAAGAAAATAACCTACCAGGTAGCGCATAGAGTATAAGTGTGTACCAAACAGATTTCAGAAACAATTATTTGTGCTTCTGATTACAGGCAATGAGACAATATCACTGTGCAAGGAGAGTGAGATTCAAGGAGGTGAGTTGATGTGAAAAAAGATTGGGTGTGCATCCCAGTACAATTTTATATTTTGGACATGAAGATGTTAAATTTGCTTTGTATACTTACTAGAGTGT
Organism: Phaethon aethereus; assembly: GCF_964289735.1. Classification (NCBI taxonomy): domain Eukaryota; kingdom Metazoa; phylum Chordata; class Aves; order Phaethontiformes; family Phaethontidae; genus Phaethon; species Phaethon aethereus. The sequence continues at coordinate 54,657,702 of NC_138576.1, read as the reverse complement.
TGGTAATGGCATGTTGCCATTGCTAAACCAAACAGCATAGCAATAAAACATCTTTCCATGCTGGAAGAGGAAGTAGGAGATTAGTTTATATGAAATAAATTGCATAAAACTATAAGAGAAATCCCAAGGGTCTCAACTGTGTAACACACTGGGGAGAGATTGTTTTATACAGCTTTTAGGTTGAACTAAACAATGTAAGTGTATATAATGTGTTTTCTTAAGGAGGCTCATAATGCCTTTTATTTGGTTTTCTCATGAATTGAAAAACAGGTCTCTAGTGCTATTTATTGTAACCTTTTAGATTGCATTGCCCCAGTTTTCATGCGGTATTCATACTTGGTGTTTGGAGTTTGTTTGGGATTTTTTTTTGTTTCTTTGTTTCTTTTTCACTGTATCTCGACAGAAATATCTCTGCTGTTACACGATTACACTGGTCCATGCCTTCACAGTGTTAATTGTTAAGTATGGCTTTATAGGCTGTGTGCAATTTTCTTTGCAAAGTTTTCTTCTGCGGTCCCAGTGAACCACTTCATATACATTAAAAGACATGTGCTAGGGGAAGATTTGTGATGATTTCAGTTTGCAGTTGAAAACCTGGCCCTGAGGTAGAATTTGTGTTGTGCTTTGAGTCCACTCTTATGAATCTGAGAAACGTGGCAAGAGTTAAAAGGCCACTGACAGGCATGTAGACTAAAGCAGTGACCTGAACTACAGTTTAAGGACTTCTCTTCATTTAACATAAACTGCGTAGCCCAAGAGCATCTGTCATCTGAGCTCAGTGAAAATTTCTTTCACCAATATTTTTCTTTTTTTTTTTCTGCTTTGTGTAAAGAGGCAGATTTAGTGAAATCAAAACATTTCAAGAATGCGTTTTGCCAAATCTTTCCTTAACAAATGTAAACATTCCAAAAATTCCTTGTGACTGGCTTTGACACATTTTAAAAGTTATATGTTGTCATTTGGGAGCCGGAATTATTTCTCATTTCAGCAAAACTTTTCATTTTATTTAGTGTCATTAAAAAATAATATAGCCTCAAACTCAAACCAAGATGCACTGATTTTCTGGACTCCAAGGGATTTCACAGGAATTTTTTTTTTTAAACTTGTTAAATTAAAGAAGAAAAAAAAACATTTAGGCTTTCCTATGTGTGAACATTTAGTAAGCCAAAAGAATGATGTTTTCATCCTGCCTGACAACCAATTAACAGTTTCACTTCCCCTTCCTCCACATGGTTAGGCATGAAATGTAGGTGTCAGACCGGAGGAGTTTCTTCAGAGCTCTCTGTGACATGACCATGGACTAATTGACCTTGAAAGCAAAAGACTTTGACTAACGGTGACATAGCTGTGGAAATCTTCTCAAGTTGGTGAGACAATTGCATACAAGGATGGGCAGATATGGTAGCTGCTACCTTTTCTGGGAAGCCCTATATTAATGTGTTAAGTGATGACTGCAGATTGACAAAATTGTATTTTTGTATTCTTTCTTTAGCATTTTCTTTCTTTCTTTCTTTCTTTCTTTCTTTCTTTCTTTCTTTCTTTCTTTCTTTCTTTCTTTCTTTCTTTCTTTCTTTCTTTCTTTCTTTCTTTCTTTCTCTCTCTCTCTCTCTCTTTCTCTCTCTCTTTCTCTCTTTCTCTCTTTCTCTCTTTCTTTCTCTCTTTCTTTCTCTCTTTCTCTCTCTCTTTCTCTCTCTCTCTCGTTCGTTCATTCGTTTTCAGTAACTGCTGCTTCTCCCTTCCCTCCCCCACTCCCCAAAAAACTAAGAAGGGTTAAAGGTATGCTAGGATTCTGTGCCATGGATAAAATCCAGGCCCCTCCCCAGCGACTTCAAAGGGGCCATTTGCAGTGGAATGAGCGTCATTTGGTGGTGGAAGCAGGAAGCTATTTGGGCAAGAGGCACGACGCGAATGAGCCGAGGGGGCTGGGACCTGAGGACTGGTGCAAAAGCCTTCCCACCTGTGGGAGCACGCAGGTTGTTTCAGCTGCTGGGACGCAGCAGGGCGCTTGCTGCGGCCCTGGGAGGGGAGCTCGCTTCCCCCGGCTCTCTGCCCTCCTGCCCCGCAAGTTCTGAGACTGGGCACAAGGGCCGGTGTTCCGCGTTCGACAGCAGGCGAGGGACCGTCACGCTGAAACTAGGAGGAACCCAAAGTTCTTTTCTCTTAGGAAGATCTGACTTCACCTCCTGCTCTAGCTCATATGGTGGCGAAGTAAGCCGCAGAGCCTCACTCGCTTTCTCTGTCGTTTAATGAGCAGAAAAGATGTCTTTCCTCCCCACTGTGAAACAGACCTTTACTTTCATGGAGACAAAAAGATATAGTCCTGTCGCATCCACTGCTGTGTGCAAAAAATGCTGTTTCTTGGTTCTCACTGTTGTCTTTGTGTGCAGTTTTTTGGGGTGTAACTTATTAAATTTTTGCTTGCCTCGGATTCCTGCAGGCCTCATTTGATACAATGCATACTTGCCTCACTTCAGTTCCTGTAGACAGCGATGTATTTGAGCTGCTGGCCCGAGATACGCATTTCTTTCAGAAACCCTGATGTAAACACTGGAAGTAGTTTATAGCTGCAAATCAGCATCCAATGGCAATGGTGATTTAAGGCTATGAAGAAGTGACATAAAAAACCCCTCCACTCCAACTGTGAGTCTTAAGGTGGTTCTCTATTCTCTTCTTGAAGTTGCAATTAGAAATACTGTAAAAAGAGCCTCTGGTTTTCTTTTCACATTTTTCTTCTCTTTTGCTGTCTGTCTGTCTTTTTTCAGTTTTGGTCAAGCACAAGGAAGTTTTTTTCTGCTGTGCTGACTTTTTTTCTGCACAGCAGACTTGGAGCTGAAACAGAGTCTTGCTGACGAGATTTAATATGAGGAAGTTTTGCAACATAATTTACAGCGGGTGTAAAACTTCTTGCCGAATGTCAGAAGGTAACTGCTGCAATAAACTAGTTAGGCATTGCTGGGCATATTATCTGAACAAGATGCTTGCCCCTCAAAGGAACACTTTATTTGGTACAGAAGTCTTTCAAGACGTCCACCCTAACTGTTAAAATCTACCATTTGATGAACAGACTTAGTTTATGTGCACGTTAAAGAAGTGGCAGAGAGACAATGCTTGAGAATTGAATTCTATTTCCAGAGGCCAGCTTCAAATAAAAAAGTAGTGAATTGCTTCTTTTTGCTTTCCAAATAAATTTGTCCAACATCCTAAAAATCTGAAATCTTTAATAGAGTGACTCTGAACAATGAGAAAAAAGGGTGTTGTGTTTTGTTTTGTTTTCAAAAATATTTGAAGAGTGAAACCTGCTTTTGTACATCTTGTTATACAATCTTGTTAGCACATTTCACTGTAGTTGGTAGTTTGGCAACAAATGATAAAATATATGTTTGTTTTAGCTGGCAAGGCCACTCAGAGTATTGGCCTGAGCAGTGATCTGGGCACCTGGATACCTGGAGTTTATTCCCAGCTATGACGCTGCTCTGCTGAGCACCTCTGAGCAAGCACCTCTCCTTGCCTCCTTGCTGCCTGCTTCCCTCCCGTATAGTTCCTCTGGTCTAGTCAGCTGGTGAACACTTGGAGCAAACGCTTTCAAGAGATTTTTATCTGTACAGTACCTGGCACAGCTGACTCCTATCTCACTTGGCATCTGCAGGTGCTTCAGTCATGCAAGCAGTAGCAACAAAAATAATGATGCCATGAATCAGCATAGCTCCACAGAAGCCAATTTACACACAAAGCAAAGGGTCTGGCGTACAATCTTATTTCACCATGTTTACGAGAAGAGAAGGAAGTAAAAGAGAAATGGAAATGTTTCCTTTTTTGTCCCTTTTTGTGTTCTCAGAGGTGTTCAAAGACTGGAAAAGGTGAATCTTTGCTTAGCTAGGATGTAGCCCTTTCCTGTGACTCCCACTGTGTGTCCTTGCAGCCGGCGGAGTCAAACCAGAGGAAAGTATTGGTTCTTCATCCACCTAGGCAGGAGAGAGGTGGAGCAAAACCAGGGACATGGTAGAAGATAAAGCAGTAATAAACAGAGTAAAAAGCCAGTGATTGTTTTAGTGTCTCTGTCATGGCCAACATGCTTATATGAAGGTGTGTTCGAAACTTCTGCGGCGGCCTCCTGGAGGTACACAATTAAGCTTCTCCTTGTGCACTTCCAAGGGGCAAACTACGACCAGTATAGAAAAGGCAGACAAAAAACACCCTGCGGGGCATTGGCTGATACTATTTAGATAACCAATATGGTTGTTGCTTGTGATAGCCAGCACATTCACTATTTTATTTACTTACCCTTCCTCAAAACGGTTTTGAGTCCTCCACTGTTTTGACAACAGTTTTACTACATTGACAGAAGATGAGTTACTTTTTCGCATGGGTATGAAGGAAAGTCAAACCCGGCCCAGAGCTGAACCTGTGGGTGTAACTGTAAAGGATCAGCAGTGTTTTCCTAGTCTGCTTTTCTTTGTTGCTCTTTTGAAAAGTATGAGCAAGTACAAGTGTTTGATACTCACCGCATGGTCAGTGTTGGCAGATGAATGCGCTCAAGTGCCGTGTCCTTGTAGCAGCATTAAGCCCACATTAGCAACACTTCCTAAGACATGCTAACATTGCTGGCAGGCAGTTTTATACTTCTGCAACTCAGAATGAGAGGTGAGTGTGAAGAATGGATGGCATCACGAAAATAAAAACTGTTCTATGATTTGAACTAAATCCTGAAGGCTTGGAGGGTTATTTCCTCAGTTCATCCCAAGCACATTTTTCTTGAGCTGTAGACTTAATGCGGATACCTAAAAAAGCAATTAGTGCTTCAAAAGTGTTGCGTCTCCAATGATTCCAGTAGGATTTGCTGGTTCACTACTTCTAATTAACTGATAAGGGCTTGTAAACCTAACTCTAAGCAATTATTCCAGAAAACTTTGGATAATATCCTGTAACGATATTAATTATTCAGAATTAACAATTGACTAGTCAGTGCAAATTTAGAGGATGTGCAGTAAACAAGGTGTGAGACCACACATGGAACAAGTACCAAAATGTAATATTTGTAAAAATGGTATGCTGTCATGTTCTTAAAACCATATTAACAGAAATAAATTAAATTTGGACAAATAACGTTTTCCTAAGTTTTCACCACTTTATTCTGCAGTTTTAATATACTTTCAGTGTAGGCTTTTTATAATAACGTGCACTAGATCTTTGTTATACTGTGTTATGAATTAAATGTTAAATTATGAAGTATATTTACAAAACAATTGAAGTTAAAATGCAGTAGTCAACCAACTGTGGTCCTCTGTGACATGTTAACCCTGTTTTTTATACGCTTGGTTACTTGCAGTCTATTTTACTAATTCAAAGAATTCACAACATGTCTCTCAGTCATTTCCAGGAATTTGAAAGAACTCGTTTGTTTATTCTTACTTGCAGCAAGCATCACCACAAAATTCATCAAAATATACCAAAGACTTTTTCTCCTCCGAAACAAAACTTTAAGCACCTAAAAATAACAATCCTTTTTTATGGGCTAATTAGTGCATCAAATTATTGCTCAGGCCCTTTATCTGAGGCGTTGGGTAAAATCCAAATGGAAATGAGCTTGGCTGGTGCATTTTAACCTACATTTGTCAGCCTCAGAAAGTCACCATGCGATTTAGCCCAGTTGGCAGCTCTGGTTAAGAGACAAGCAGGGCTGGCATAGCTGAGATGCTTCAAGCGGGGAAGACCGTAGCACTTCGACAGGACTGCGAACACACACTTTCCCCACGTTTCTTGCTCCGTCTGTGCTTCCAGTTCCTGCTCTCGCTCCCGCGCCGGCAGGAACATCAGATGTGATTTGGCTATTTGAGACGTACAATAAAACCGATTTTTAGGAATGCAGTAAAATACTCCTGAACACGGACATGCTGTACAATTAGTAATAGTCCACTTCTGAAGCAGAAAAAGGATTCGCTGCTTGGTCCCATTACTTGCAGCTCGTGGTACGCCAAGCCAAGAGGTGCTCAGGAATCTCTCTCGCCAGCGTGGCCGCCCCGGGAGGCCATTCCCGGGTGCCCGCCGCGGAGCCACGCTGAGGCGGATGATGCGACGCGTAATGTCAGCACGGCGACAGGAGAGTCTTGTTTGAGCTCCTGGTCCATCGGGCACGGGTGCTGCGGTGCAAGCACAGGAGTAAGGGTAGTGATGGTTTGATTGCTTTGGCTGCACCCCAGGGCAGCCCTGATACGGAGATACGGTATCTCAAGGATCCATCCTGTTGCAAAACCTTAAAATAAATAAACAAAACAGGGTATTTTAGGCTCTGTAACCAGAGCTGCCAGAGAAAAGGTTGTGTCTCATGCCAGCCATGGAAGAGAGGGCTTAAGCGAACAAAACAAACTTTTACAAATTCTGCTCTAAGCCACAACTGCATAAACTCTATGAGGTGTGAGAGAGATTATAGAAATTCCCACTTTGGTTACAGATCAATACATTTAGTTCTTTTTTTCCAGACATCTGATCTCAGGATCCACAGGATGTTGTGCATCTCCCTGACAGCACAGTCCTTGATAAGCTGGATAACTCCTATCACAATAAAATAAGCAGGAAAAAAATAACTGTCAAACTAGCAAGGCCGGGATGAACGTCACTGAAGAATGAGGTGGTGAGGAGAGTAGGCTCAGCTTTGGGAAGCAGCTCATAAACCTTTGCAGAGCTTTGAAAACAGCTTATTTGTTTTTAAGAGCTGGAGGTGAATGAAATAAAAACCTAATGCTGTTAATAAATTATCTCTTATTACTCAAGGGAAGAAAACAGGTCCTGTGCAACTATATTTTCTCAGAAAAGAACTGTAGATAAGTATTAGGTATTTTATGACTTGTAAAATATTTAGAAGAAAAAATTGTGCCTTATGTTTTATTTGTCACTAAAGATTCGTAACTAAATTAATATGATTTTTTTTTTTTTTACCCAAACCCTGCAGAATTTTGTTTCGCTCTTAAAAATGTCTTACAAAATGCCCATGGAACATGCAAGGACATTTTCATTGACAAAAAATAAGCAATCCTTCTTATTTATTTTTAATGGATTCATTTTTTTCCACTCTGGGAATATACTTCAAGATACATATTTAGTCTCATACAAAATAGGGAAAAGATATTCCCAAAAGCAGAAAAAAAGAGGAAAAGTATTTTAATTTATTATTATAAACTATTTTTTATTAACAAATATCCTTGAGGGAATTTCCAAGGTTTCTTCTAGTTTCCATTAAAATCCCTCAAAAGAAGTAAAAAAGATTCTGCTAGGTTTTGATATGATAGAAGTTGTCCCTTCATAGTTAATGCCAAAATATTTGGATAACCAGTTATGCTGAAGCAGAGAAATAATACTGACTGCTGTATTTCTTTTAATAGCTACCAAGAACATGCAGGTTGAGCAGGTTTGGCATACAACTGGGAGACGAAAGAGTGAAAAAAAAAAAATAGATGTTAAAAGAACCACAGTATTTGTTGCTTTGTCTCAATTCAATGAGGGCACAAGAAACCTTAGTTTTGAAGGTAATATTTTCATTATTGTTTCATTTTTTTATTAAATTCCATTCCAAAGAACACCCTGAAAATAAAATTCTTGTTCTGCAAATTACATCTACTAGTCAGAAGTCTCACGTTTGGCAAAAAAGAGATTTCTCTCCCGCTTATACCCACTACTGTTTTTCTCTCACGTAACACAGCCAAGGTTGGATTGATGTCCTTGTTCTTTTTTCAGCTTCATTGAAAATGGCAGTGCGGGGTTTACTCAGGTAACATCTCCCTCCCAGGACTGGCTACCTTTAAAAAGCATATGTCAGCAGAGTGCTTGAAAGAGCTGGATTAAGACGAGCTAGGTGTTACTGCTGAGACGGTCAGGTAGCTGTTACCTAAGAACAGACACATTTTTCCAGATCCTTAACTTTTTACAGTATTTCCTCATTCCTCACTCCTTACATTTTCTCCGCAGCCAGGGCAGTGCAGGAGTGTGGGGGCTGTCCGGAGGGAGCGGGAGCTTCTCTGCGTGGGGCACAACGGGGTCTTCGAGACAAAAGTCAGCTCTCGGTGAATGCGATGCCGTGACGCTGCCTTGTGGCACCCTTCGCAGCCCTATTTTCCGTCGTTCTGTGACTGCCTGATTAGCTCAGGTACTGGGCGTACGTACAAGCACCCACATGTGGCCAACACAATTTTGTCATGAGCGAGAGGATCACTAACGAAGCCGAGTCATGTTACAGTCTACGCGCACGTGAGCAGGTTACACACCCAGAACTGAGAAAGTAGGTAATGCTCTGCCCCAGGCTCGAGTCATGCAAGAGACAGCCACTTAAGTGCGAGGTACCTCAGCCTTTCAATATCCGGTCGTGAAGTAAACCTGAAGCCTCGGGTGGCTGAATAGTGCCAACTGTACAAACTAAAAGAAGATCACTCGGTACATCCAGCCAAAAAATGACAGGGCCGTTTGTGCAGCCTGCTGTGCTGTATGGGAAGGTAGTACTCCTGGTGCTGTGGAAGCGCTGAGAAATTATTTGTGAAATCAACTGAATTGCGGACAATGTCAGTTACCTGTATACTAGGCAGAGGTTCAAAAGTACGTTGGAGAAATCCCATTAAGATAAAACCTGTCCTGTAATACATAGGAAGAATGAAGGAAGAAGAAAGAAGAATTTTATTGCTTTCATGATGTCTGTCTCCAGGAATGTTAAGCTCCAAGTAAAAGTAAGCTGTTTAAAAGACAAACATTTAGAAGAGACAACACAAGAACTCAACAAATAAGAAATTACTGATCTCCTGGTAATAGTGGCAAGTTTTGTAAGTGGGTTTGCTAAGGTTTGAACATTTATTTGCTGTTATTTCAAGAATCAGTCTCGAGGCAGAGTGTACACAAAGCATTAGCAGTTTAGAGTTTATGGAATCACACATAGCATTGCAAAGAGCAAAGCATTAATGCTATTACTAAGATTGTGATTGTGAGAAATGTGCTACATAATTATTGTTGTTGTTATAAAGCTCAGAGATTTACCAAGAGCTCTGCTCCGTTATGCTGGTTATCTACTAGCAGGGACTTAGTGATTGCCTCACAAAGCTCATGATTTAAACCCATCTAAATAAAATAATTGATTAAATATTGTTTACCTTATTAGATGCTTTCTGAAATGACAGCTGGTTTAAGTGGAGGACTTCTGTCTTGATCTTCATGCTTTGATAAAATAAGCGCCTAATAAGGGTGCGGTGGTAACGATGTGGTGCTCTTGTACCAGAGCAACACTGGTTGCAATTAATACCACTGCATATGGTCCCACTGTCTTTATAAATGTGTCAGCTGATGAAGAGAAGTGATGTTAACTACAGGAGGTTACACATGGAGTGGGTAGTAGTGCCAGAGATTGACAAGTTCATACGACCAAGTATCTAGCAAATACTCAGATAGAAAATTTTGAATTTGAAATGATAATAAACCTCTACTTTTTATGTCAGACTCAGAGTAGCTTGTCTATCAGGCTACTCTTGATCTGGTCACCAAAAAAACTACAATGTAACCAGCAAATCCTACTTCATAGGATGCATTGGCAGCAAGACAATCCTACCCACGCCACCTCTTCTCTGCAAAACATACATATCATCATTTGCTACTTGTGCTTTAAGCAAAATCAAAACTGAAGCCAAACCAGAAAGTTAGGTCTCCTTATCACCATCTCAGTTTCCTCAGTGTTTGAATAGAAAGTCAATTATGGTTTAGCCACATTAAATACTCTTCAATATTCATATTCTATTAATAAGCCAGTGTCCTTTGTTCTATTATTGCAAATCTTAATGAAATGAAGTGGTTTAGCTGGGTTTATTCAAAAGTGAATTTATGAAGTTACAAAGAAGTTTGGTTCATGTGCTTCCTGATTGTCATCATAAAAAACTTAATATTATTCCTGCTCCCTGGGGGACAGATTCTCAGGTGATGTACACTGGCATAATGGATGACCTGAATACGATTTAAATGACTGATATCAGATGAGGATCCTGCCCTAGGATTAAATTGCATTTTGCGTATTTTCCTTTATTGGTTACTTACCTGACTCATACTGCCAAGGGAAGGAAACGATAGCATGTGATTTAGTCAATTAACCAGCCAGAAAAAATACACTGAGAGAGGGTAGATTTAGATTGGTTATAAGGAAGAAATTTCTTACGATGAGGATGTTGACTCACTGGAAGTTGTTGCCCAGAGAAGTTGTGGATGCCCCCGTCATTGGAAATGTTCAAAGTCAGGCTGGATGGGGCTTTGAGCAACCTGGTCTAGTGAAGTATGTGCCTACAGGATATAGGGGGGTTGGACTAGACGACCTTTACAGGTCCCTTCCAACCCAAACCAGTCCATGATTATATAAAATTTAAGCAGCAAAATCTGCACTTTAGAAACAAGGTCCTCACAACAGTGCAGCAATGAAGAATTGGCTGTTTGCAAAGTCCCTTTAGTAAATCAGAAGGTCTGGATGCAAGTCAGAAATTACTTACCGGGGCGGTACTAAGGTCTCTATTAAGCAGGATACATGACCAAAAAATGGTCCATTGTGCCCTCCAAGTCTATTCAGCTGTAGTCTGTGAATTAATGATAATTGTGAATAATTTCTGTAAAAGCATTCATGCAAGAAGGTGAAAGCTTAGCTGTACACAAGGATACTCTACACTGGGCACATCTGCTCTCTGCACAACTTTTTTTGAAATTGATGGGAGTGGGGAAAATTTCCACCTTTGCGTAGACTACAGTCTGAGGCAGTGCCCTGTCATCATTTTGCCATTTCCAGGGGAGACTGTAGTTTCAGCTATGGAAATAGCAAGCAATATAACCTGGAAACTAAATAACTGTAAAACCAGGCCAAAATACTGCAGCTGGACCTGGCAGCAAAGATGCAGCATGACCTTAACAGGGTCAGCGTTACAATTAAAAGACCCTGCCATATCCAGGTGATTTTCATTTCTGGTTCCCAGTAGCAAACAGTGACGGAGCTAAGCTCATTGGAAGAGGTCAAAATTCACAGTGGACATTATGACTTTCTCAGTATGTTCAGATACCATCTCTGACTTTTCACGTGGCATGGGTTTGGGGGGGTTGGTGTTGTATGGTTTTTTGTTTGGTTTTGGTTTTGTGTTTTTTCTTTTTTTCCCCCAGAGTTTGCTACTTGGCTTTGCTAGGAGATGTGTGGGATTAGAGGGAAAGAGAAATTTCCAGTTTTTTCTTCCCCTGATGTGTTAATGAATGTTAGAAAATTTGCTATATTATGTCATTTTTTATGTATCTCACCCCTACTGAAATATAGCGCAGAGGTCTTGATGGTATCACTAACGCTGAATTGGGTCTCAGATCAGTATCTAAATTTCTTATTCTAACTCTTTCCAGTCTTACTTGAATAGTAGCTGGTTGCCCAACCCACCCAACCCTTTCTAAGTGACTTAGAGGAAACAATCTTGCTGAGTTTGCTGCATTCTTCAGGGAGGGTAAATTTTATAGGGCAAATTAATTTCTGTTGGTCCAGACAAATCTAGTCTGCAGTACCTAAAGGGGAAAAAATCCCAAGCAAACAGGGATGTCTAAAAGCCCCATGCAGGAATCTTTAACCACTTACTAACCTATTTTAACTATATATAAACCTGATTTTAGGACAAGCCCTCTACAATATCATACAATTAAAAAATAATCTGCCTCCCATCAAGTTGGCTAATCTTCTTAGCAAGCAGAGGGAAGGAAAACTGAAACTGCCTGAATATCATACTACCTTGTTATTTTGTTTTATCACAAATGAAGTTACTTCCATATCACATATCATTACTTTTGTTATGGAAACCGTGGATTTTGGGGAGCTGCAACATACAGTTCAGGTCAGCTCCCTAAAAGTGGGAACTGAAATTCCTAAGGAAAAGAAAATCAGGAAAATCCTGTGCTGGTTTATGTCATGAGGGACATATCCTGGTGCCACTGAAGCTGGTGGAGCCCTTTTGGAAGACCTTGAATTGCTGGGGGACCTCTGGAATCCTCCCAGCCTCATGCTCACATTGAATCAAAGAGTCGAAGAAAGTGTTTGCAGCAGCAGGAGGAGGCCCAGCCTTCTTCCTCTACTGTGGGAAGGAAGATCACCGGGGAGATAGCAAAGAGGATGAAGCAGTTTGTGGGGGGAGATGTGGATTCAGTGCATACCTCAGCAACCACTTTCAACAGGAAATGAAAGTTACCCAGATAAGGTGTTGATTGCCTCACTGACACTGCCCTGGGCTGCAGTTATTGCAGCTCAGGCTACGTGCAGACTTGAAGAGGACTTAAAAAAAAAAAAAACAAACAAACTGAAAAAAACCCCCACCACACATGAAAATCAATCCTTCTTGTACCATTCCTGCCACAACTTGAATCTAGAGTTTTCTGTTTAACCTTAAAATGTTGATAGCATCACAAACAATCCCAACAACTTTAGGAATTTAGCAATTTCATACCTTTAACTAGGGATCAGTTGTGGCAAGGCCATGCACATATCTAACACCAACTGGGACCCACAGAAAAAAAGTTTAATTGGTCTGTTTTGAAAATGAGGGTTTAATTTTTATATATTTTTATATAAATCTTGTAATTGCAGTACTACACTGACTTCACAAACAATGTTTAAATCCTTCAGTTACTTCTGGAATGATGGGCCTAAAGAAAAAAAGGAAAAGAAAACCTGAATTCCACCAGCCCCATAACATGATACAGAAGAAGAAAATCACAAGTAAGACTTTGAGAGGATGAAAAATATTCCCAGAAAGAGATGGTGTGGCAAAACATAAGTAAAAAGTTACAAAGTAAAACAGTGATTGAAAGATAGCTGAATTCCACACAGGCATATTAGACAATGTTGAGTGATAGGTGATAAAAGATCAAGTTCATGTCCTTTTTATTGCTGCAAGCAGAGAACTTAATATGCTGAGTCTGACCAAAAGCTTCAAAGAGTGCAGAAAGTCATGGGATAGCGTGAGTCATGTGGAAAGTGATCTTCAAATGCTCATCCCTCACCCCCACCCTTGAGAAAGTCAATTAGTCAAAATCAAGTGAGTTTGTGGAGGGGATCCACAACATGGAAGATGCTATGCAGGCTGAACAAAAGAGAGACAAAATATTTTATGTTGGAAGGAGATAAATCCATTAGTACCAGACTCCTCATAATTATCAGCCCAAGCTGGGAAAAGACATTTTGGGGGATCACTACTATTATTAGTCTCTGCTATTACAGTACTGTGAAATAATTCTGAGTCTTGACTCTCTATTCTGCTGGGCATAGTCAGAAAGTAAGAGGCAACGGGCACATCTATACGAGTATTTCAGTTCAGAGAAGTGGACCTTGGCAGAGCGTATTCTGGCTGTCCCTACATATTGCACTCTGGCTCTCACCATGGAACAGCCTTGGAGATTACAGAATGGATTCCTCTGGGGTGAAATGAAACCAAAAAGATGTGCTTCTCTAATGTCTTTTACTTCTCATCTGAAGTAAGCCCCTGAATCCCACCCTATTTGGTTTAAAATGATGGTATTGGCAGAGAATAGGAAATATAGTCACAAAGAAATCACTTGACTTTTTTGAGGCCACCTCAACTGACCAGTGCCAGAGATGGGACTTGGCCTCCTATCTTTCAACACTTAGTGAAATGTCCTCTCTTTACACACAGTAATCATTAAAATTATTTAGCTGGCTGATGTAGCATGGTAACTTAACCTTTAGTTATGCCATATAAAAAGATTTTTTTTCTTAGAATTGCAGGTCAGAGCTACCAGTGACAAATCTATTTTGTATCCATTAAAACGAATGTCTGTATTTTCCCAGCATTGCAAAATTTTGAAATACCTGTGTAAATTTCCTATTTTGCATTCTTTACATCACTGAACATGTTATGAACATATGTTATGCATTGAATTACACTGACTGTACTCGATCTATAATATAAATTTTTATTTGTCAAGCAGTATTTAGTGAGGTCTTTTATGAATAGAAGAGACTCAGTGTCCTGGATTCGGTGTCCTTGTAAGTATAAATATTGACCTGAAGTAGGAAAATAAAATTATACCTACCGTTGCTGAAATTGTTGCTATTAAGTTAATTTTAAAAGATGAACGATAAAATTAATGAGTTGCTTTCAGTTTCTATGTGGCAAAAATACTGTTAAAAAGTGGTATGAAAATATTCTGTCATGTGTCCTGCTGAGTGTGTTTTTACTAGTTTTCCAAGTTATCTGGAAATAGCAGCAGCAACACTTTTAGGTGTAGGTAACTGTGTGTTTGGTTTTTATTTGTAATGTGTCATTGGATGAAGAATCTTAATTGCATCGTATTAGTTATAATCATGTTTGTATTTTAAACATAAAGTCTTGCAAAAGGCAGTAAGACTCATTTTAATCAATATTCTGAAAAAGGAATTTAGGCACAGTTAAAAGTAAACAAAACTTCTGGACTTTACCTGAAATCCTCCCTGTCCACATAACTTTATTTTATAGAAATGAATTGCAATTTACAGTGTGGCAGTAGATGTAAAGCTTAAGTAAAACTGAAAAGAACAAGATCTTCATGCAGAGAGGTTTAAAAAATGGTCCTGGGAAATCCAGCTGCCTAATATTCGACTTCTGCAGTTAAAGACTTGGTGTTAATTCTAGTAGTTCCATTTTAGCAAGATGGACCCCAAGGTCTCGGTAACCTTTCTGTGGCACCTGCAGAGGCAGAACGTAATTTGAAGATGCGCAGTCATATTTTGGAGAATACCTGTGAAGAAATGAGGCATAGTTGGGAGGACTGTGTTTCAGACACTGGGCTGAAGAAAGCTAGCGAAAAACCACAGCAGATGGCTAAAAGAAGACTGTAATCGTATTTAGCTTTTCTCACTTCACAACTTCAATAGCCATTTCGTGCCAGGGAACTGAGCGCCTCCGGATGTCCTGCTCATCTTTCTCTTTCTTACTCTTCCAGGGCTTGCCAGCCTCATTCAGACAGTGTTGCGAAACTACAGTCCCAAACAGACTGTTGCTCTTTCTGGTTATCCCACCGCAAAGAAATTGGAAAGACCTGTTTCTTCTGCCACTTGATGCCACCTGACGTAATTTGCAAGATCTGTTTTAAATGTAGAGCTTTGTAAAGAGACCCCGAGTCTTAAAAGCTTGTTTTAATGGATCAAAATTTGAGAAAAGGACCACTGTTCACTGAGGAGTCCCTAAATAAATGTCTTTTCAGGGATCCAGTTTTTCTTCTGAACTAGATCTCAAGCTAATACTTATACATCACCTAAAGAAACAAGTCCAATGTAACACACTTTCCACTTCAACAGTAATCTAATGACAGGCAGCACAGTTTGCATGGACTTTGCAAAGGTGTGGGCCCCTGCAAAGAGGAAGCAAATTCTTGCTGCTAGGACCATGAAACTTAAACCTTTATGAGTGCAACTCCTTGCAGCGGGCAACCTTGAAGACAGACAGCTGGAATGAACAATTCTTACGGCTGATTCAAAGTCTGTTCAAAAGGGTATGTATTCTGAAAGACACATCTTTGAAAAGGTGTGCAAGGAAAACACATTCAAAATGCAATGCATTCGTGAAAACATCAGGTGCCAAATGCAATGCAGATGGTGAAAGCGGTACTGTAAATGGTGATTCTGTAGGGACACTCAAGCAGTATACAGACAGCTTACACAGAAAGTAAAGAAATTTATGGTCTAAGAAAAAGGAAGACAAAAAGTCTTTTTTTCCCCTCCACCAAAACATGATGTAGTGTCCCTAGAACACCAAAGTGTCGTCAACATGGGACATGACCCATGGAGTATGGCTCTGTAATGCAAGATTAAATTTTCTGGCTTTATCTCCTCTTTACTCATATCCATGTAGAAATATAAAATAAAATAAAATAATAAATAAAATATAGAATATAAAAATTCAAATAATAATTGTCTGCCACCAGCTGAGGTACTCCATCTCCCCTGTTTCACCTGAAACAGTGTTTGTGTTTGATTTTATTTTGATCTTGGTTTTATTTGCTCCTCAGTCAGAAGTGTGCTTCATTCTGCAGCTTACTACCTGTGTCAGACCTGTGTAGGAGCGCTCGAAGTCTCAGAGAGACTTTTCTTCCTGATGACTTTCAACACTGCAGATGAATATTAGTATCTAAAAAATTCTCTTCACCTGTGCAATAACAGAGCTGATTCTACAAGCTTTTTAAGTACGTACTTCAATCTGTAAGAATGTTAGCTTCAAAGTGAGCTTCGGTGCTTGGATTTGGAGATACACTTCAGAAGATTGCTAAATTTGCTCAAAACACTCCATCTGAATGAACAGAAATGTCTTGGGCTGGAAGAAGTGGGCCTTATCCTGAAAGTGCTGACATTTGCTTTGACACGCATCCTACCTTTGGGACCGGATTTCTGGTTAGCTGTCACCTAACTCTTTCTTTGCTGCACATATTACAAGGCCTTGAGGATTTGTCTTCTGTTTTCCCTTGAAGATGTCTTTAACTGCTAGGCCTGTGTGCAATGTCCCGTCAGAACACCAGAAACAGAGAAAGGGAAAAGCATTTTACAACATTAATACTCATAAGTAACTTTTGCTGTGGCTTGTAAATAATTTTCCTTTGGCTTGCGTGGCCCTCGTGCTCATGGGATGTCTGAGAATGTCACTATTGTCAATACATAATGAGTAATAAAAATAAAACACTTAAGATGTCATTTTACTGTAGGCATCTAGAGAAGCTATATTATTTGAAGGTTTCACTGTTGCAAAAAATACTGATCTTAATATAAAAGCCATAAAAAAGAAGCACTTTTTAAGAAATCTCTTGGGAAAGTTTTGCTGGTTATTTAATGGTATTCTTGTTCAATAGATGAAAAAAGCTATGTAAACATCTGAAATGCTAGGCAAAATGCTCTGGATACAAAATGCATTTGCCGTAGACAGTAAGATAATCTTTGTTTAAATACTTTAGTCAAATATAAAAAAATGAAATGTCTGTGTGTCAAATTTCCTCAGCAAAGTAAAAAGATTTCGTCACAAAAGTTTAGAACATTATTTAGTAACCTGATGGAATTTAAGGCATCTTTCTTTCATTAGAATTTCTTCTTTATCAAATTAAGTTTACTTCAATTCTTCTGAGCAAGACACTGTGCAACTGAATTTGGAATAAAAGCAAAAATTCATTTTGGTTTTTGGATAATAGAGAACAGTTTCTCAGTTAATTTAATGTGTTTTCAGTACATATTGTTAAATATGCTTCAACAAAATCAAAGCAAATTACCTCAAGACTGGATTTTATTTTTTCATATTTCAGAGTACATCTCTTTTTGCATAAGCTTTGACACAGATTTCTGATATATAAACAATACATTTTGTTTCTACTGAATAGTATTTATTGCTTAAGTCTAGAGGCTTAAAGTCCTCAGCGGTACTACATCCTGATTCTCCCCCTTACTTTACAGAGCTAATATAGCATGGAGGAATTTAGGTATAAAGTCACCCAGGTTATATATGTCAAAGGCCACAAATACATGTACCTTAAATTGACCAGAAGTTTACAATCAATAAAAGAAAAATTACTCAGTTGCATCTGGGCATTCTTTCCATAGTTCTAAAACTTGACTAATATTGACAAGTTGAAACACTTAGAAATTTAGATCTTAGCTTTATGTATACTGGATTTATGAAGTGAAGCTGAAATTTCTCCTCTCCTCTCCTCTCCTCTCCTCTCCTCTCCTCTCCTCTCCTCTCCTCTCCTCTCCTCTCCTCTCCTCTCCTCTCCTCTCCTCTCCTCTCCTCTCCTCTCCTCTCCTCTCCTCTCCTCTCCTCTCCTCACAAATAGTACCAGGTCTTCCATAGATTTCTTTCCCTTCTCTTGGATCCCAACCTTCAAATTATTCTTCTTCTTCTTCTTCTTCCCTACTTGAACTTTGTTGCCAACTCCTGCAATGTCACCGCAGGTTTCTCACAAGTTTTGAGTGTTTTCTAAGAGCTCACCATCTGCCAAGTAGCTTACAAGAAAAAACAAACAAAAAAATCCCTTCCATATTTCCTGAAATAAGTTTTAGGATATGATTCCTAGTGAGAACTGGATTCCCTTGAGTCCCCTTGAGACTCCTCACTGAGAATATGGTTCGAGGACATCTCAAATCTGCCCACAACAGACGCAGGTGCAAGAACCTCCCATTTGTTATTAAAACAATAAAAACCTTCTATTTCTAAGTGATATTCAGGAAACTGGGAGCCTCATTCACATTTGTTGAATGCTTGTGAAAACAATACTGCACTTGACAAGTCAGCTTGTTCTGGTGACTCCCCCTTTCCTTGCTCTGGTCAGACAGGACATCCTGGGTGCCCACACCCCAGATGCCCTCTGCCTGGTTGACCCAGGGCACAGCCCAGCCACCATCTCCAAGGACTGCTGATGGCAGGGCAGCGTTCCCTATTTGAGGGGCCTCTGCTTTGCACTCTGAATAAAAAATCTGGCACATCTGTAAAGTTTTTGTCAACACAGATCTTTGTGCTGTTTCCAGGAACCCAAAATACCCAGGACTGGCATTGGCGTATCTCATATGTTGTATCAGCCAGTTTTGACTATCAAGGGATTGCAACACAGACATGAAAATTAAACCCGAAACTGCTTCAGTAGGCAACTTGGAGAGAAATTCTTCGGCTGTTCCCTTTTTCATCTCTTTGCTTTGAACAGTTGTTCCAGTTAATGGTAAGTTCCCATCCCCCAGCATCCCCACCAGATATCTAAAGTTGGGTCTTTTTTCTTAAAACAAAACAGCCTTTATGCTTGTAAAGCTCTGTGTTCAGAGTACTAAACACAAGACTGATCACTCTACTTTCTTCTCCCATTTAACAACTTGACTTTTGTCTTCTAACAATTTATTTCTGAAACATGTCTTAAGTACCATTTCACTGTCTTCTCTTATTTCTTCCACTTTGTTTTTTTCTTATTTTTTTTAATTTATTTTTTCTGAGGAGGGTAAAGGGAGGGTGATAGTTCCTGATCCACCATTTCAGATTCCACTATGGGACAGAACCTGTCTGTAAACTGAATCCTCACCATACCCTTTCCTGTGAAGAGAAAAGGTTGTTATCTGGTGCTTGGGTCTAGTCCTGCCTGTGGGAAGACCCTTGCAATCTTTTCCATGAACCACAGTCCATTGTGAAAGAGCTTATGGAATGAAAAAAGACACAGAAGCATTTATATTTTGTTATCTGAAATAATTCTTAAAAAAACAACAAAACCCCAGCATACCCCAGATTTAGAAAAAAAAAAAGATTGCAGAACAACAATTTATTGCAAATAAGTTTTAAAATTCTTATGGAATTAAATGTAGTGCATTCCTGTTATCCCAGCATTCTATTTGATTTAAAAGCAAAACACTGAATTGAAAAGGAAATAAGTATTTGCTGATAAAATGGCTAGTACTGAAGCTTGCAGATGAAAATAAGTGAATAATATTAGACTGCTAATAATATTGGACCTTCTGGTGTGCAAATTACTTCAGCTAGGTTCTTAGCAGCATTTCATCCATTAATTACCTTCATTTCTGAGGGAATATCAACCTTTAGCAGTCAGACTACCTCTGTGAATGACGAGCATATAACCTGTCCAGAAGTCATCTGAGTTAATCGAGACTAATTTCATGTGAGCAGAGAGCTCAAGTCTCCTGGGGTCTCATCAGAATGATGGTACTTCTGATTTATACCCATGTAACAGTGTTATTTATAGAAGGAAGCGCCTCACAACAAAATAAAAATATTATTCCTTACTTCCCCTGCCTGACAGCTGTTCTCCTCTGGAGTATATGTATGGCTTCTCTCCTTCTTGGAGCCTTAAAATCCTTTATCTTCTCTTTATATGTATTCAGAATGATTAAATGTAATGAATCATCATATAGGATAGCTACTAGTGGATGATAGCTAAAAATGGGGTTGAATTTTCCATTTGAAAGAGAAGATGTGATTTTTTTTTTATATGCATTTGTATTGATGGCAAAAGAAAGACTGTTTTATAAAGGTTGACTCAAATGAGAAAATCTCCTTTGATAAACAGCAGTTCTATTAGGCCAAAAAAAGGTGGATCAGAGCAGAGGCATTTCCTAGAGCAGCCATAAGCGTAAGTTCTGTGCAGCCCCCAAATTTTGTAGACCTTTGCCTCTCCTCCCCTCCACCTTCAAATCCAAACAGCTCCCCCTTTTTGTTTTGGCAATGTTTCAGAGAATTTGTGAAAGTTTCCTGGCCTGGTACATCTTTCCTCCTGCCTGTAAAGCCAACTGTTTCAGAAGCGCCACTGCACTTCTGAATGTTTCAAGACAACCTCAGACAGGTTGAAGTCTGGTGTCTTGTAGGTTTAGGAGAAGAAAATGCTGGTGGGAAAGCTATCATCAAACTTCTTTTTGCTATGGCATGCATATTCTGTTTCTACCTCTGCTAGTTAGCGGGAAATCGAAACTTAACAGGGAGACTTTCTCAGAAGTGTGAAGGCTTATCTTGAATCAGGAGACACTGGACATTTACAGTAAAGGTAATAAACAGAAAAGAAGCTGGATCTGGAGGAAAGCAACAGCATCTGTTAGAAACCTATTTCCAGATATTTGAAATGATGGGAGTGAGTCTGAGGGAAACAGCTGGGAGAACGGAGCACAGATTAAAAAGCACTGCTGTTAAAACATGCAATGCTAATAATGCCTCCACACAGACTGTGTTTGTGTGTATGTACACCCACAGCTCCTTGCCTTTGTATGTTTTAAACTCCCAAAGGAGTGTGAGTACTTTACAAATTTGCCATATTTTATGGCATGACACTCCTTATAAAGAAGAAGAAGCCTGGAACAAATTAGTTATGTTTGTAGAGACATTGAATGATATATGGATGAATCTTTACTTTAAGCTGATCTAACCTCACAACAGCAGAAGTGCAGAAAAGAACTAAATCCTCTATATTTACAGTAATTTAAGCATTGCATTTGGCACCACTACAGAGGACTAACCTTTGGTGCGCAAGTGTACGCTGGAGTTTTTTACTGGTATTTAAGTCTGGGCCAGGAATCTGGAAAGAGTTGCAATCTTCCTCTGCTGAAATCAAACCTTTTCCCCAGAGCTGTTCACCCATTCCAAGGTCTTCTGAAGCATGGGCATAGGGAAGTTGCCAATTTTCTCAACACTTTTCTAAGACATTCTGTAGTACTGCCTATGAAAGAAGCACATGAAAATCACACGCAGACAGAGGAGAAGTTCTGCTAAATGCCAGGGGCTTACATCTGGTACCTGCATCAGACTGAATATTATTATTTGCTGTCTTTCCTGTAGAAGGAAAGAACTCCCCATTGCTGGCAGCTTGCATTATTCTTGGTTTTGATTAAAACATCTTTTTTAAAACAGACCACGAACTCAATACCTGTGCGCAATCCGAGATTGAGGGTTTGCAAGGGAGGGCAGCAGAGGCATCCCTGATGTGGTTGCTGGAATCTTTCTCCCAATCCCTTGTACTTGAAGGATTAGCTGGGAAGAGCAGTCTCTCCTTTCCAGGACTGTATATTAGCAGTCCAGGAATCATTCTGTCACCAGAAAAGTCTGCATATTCTTTACAAGTCTCCAAAGAGGCTCCCCCTGTATCGAAAGGCAGGCTTGTGAAGTTTTGGCCCCTTATGTTGAAACACTTGGTATCATAAGGAAGTTAAAGTTTCAAACATATTGGATGAGGAGTCTCTTCAACCTGAGCAGGTGTTTCCTAGCTCCATGTGAGCAGAAGCAAGGCCAGTCCTCAACTAGAATTTGAACAAATTGATTCTACTGTAAATATTTGTTTTGTTTGTATTGTTTCAGGAATGGCACAAGTCTCATGAGAACGTAATATATCATTCTCAGGCTTAAAAGGAACTCCTCTGAAGTTCAATGTTTTTACCTTCATTCTCCAAATATAATACTCACCTATCTTCTCCAAATGTTTCTTTCATTTCCATTTTGCCTTACAGTCTTGGAGCTGCCACTGCAACCTCAATTGCAGTTACCATAATTTTGCAAGGAAAAACAAACCAGAGAGGTACTCATTTGATGGTGGCATAATTTGCCACAGCTCTCCTGGAAATCAGGAGTTGAAAATCCAATATGTAGCTGTCTTTTTCCTGGAAGAACTAAGAAACAGTGGTAATCTCTCACCTACATCTCTACCATCTACATTTGGAAAGGATTGAATCTGGGGCATTCCACATATATCTAAACTTTCAAGTGTTTCTCTAAACTTTATTAAACATTTGATATCTCTCAGTTTGTCATTATTATCTCTTATATCTTTGTTTTTCACATGGAAATGAGATATGTTTATCCAAACAAATGGATAGCATTCTTTGTCACCACGATGATAAAACTGGCTAGACAGTTATTGATATGAGTGAGGATGAAACATATTTTTCTAACAATGGTAGAACAATGTTTGTCTTGGAGTACAGTGAAGCACCCACTGAGATGCATCACAAAATGCCCCAGCTGCTTTGACAAAGGCGAAAAAAAATTGCCAGACCTCCAAGTACAGGGTGAATAAACAAACAGTATAAATAAGGGAAGAAATAAGAAGCAATTGCCAGGCCCTTAGTCCTAATGTGTGCTGTCTCCACAAAGTCCCATTTGTGGCCTCAGAAATTATTTCTTCTATTTTAGTTTGTTTTTAAAATACAAGCCACAGAGAGAGGAGTTTTCCAGCACTCAAATTAACATATAGAATATTGCAGTGGTAAAAGAAACTATGCTAGCAATGCATATGTAAATTTATTTCTGCCTTTGAACTCTGTTTATGTATCACTCTGGAACTCAGCTGCTAATATTTAGCACCAGTACAGTCCTTCCTTACAGCATTTTAGTGCCAAGGGGAAAAAAAGGGATTTCTTTTTCTTAGCAAGGGATTTCAATAAGACAGGGAGAAAAAAGGACTGTTTTTGTTGAAATTTTCTCACTCATAACTTTTTTCATTAGCTATGAAATGTCCACATCTGCAGCTAGAAACAAAACTGATAGATTTCAGTGATCCAAGGTGATAAGATTATAAGGGAAATATCAGCAATTCTGTGATTCAACATGTACTTTCCTTGTAAAGGACAGCCGACATGAAAATACTTCTGCATCTGAGATCAATAAAAATGTCCTAATTTTCAAAGAAATATTCTCATGGACATGTCAAGAGAAGTAGTACAAAACTGCATTTCTCAAATGTCATTGCTTTTTGGAGAACAGCAAATTTTTCTAACACCCAGATCAATGTAGTGTAGAGTCTTAATCAATTCAGACTGAAATACTTTGAAGTTCTTACACAAAAGCCAGCTGGTGGAAGTGTGTTGTAAAAAGAACTAGCTGAATTATTCATTGTGAATAATCTGTTTTACGAATTTACCCTCCCACTGCCCCAGTCCTCATCTCTGAGTTTTTGGCAAATGGTTTATATTGATTCATTCTTATATGGATCTAAGAGTTGCTGGGTCTCCTGAAAACTATTATTTAAGTTACTATATTTTGTGATTTACACTGTGTGAATACAATACCATCTAGTAAATCGTTTTACGGTGTTAGTTCAATACACTGATAGGATGATTGAAACTTTTTAAACCTAGACATTCATGAACAACAGAGGTATGCTATTTGATTGTCTTTGTAAAATGAACTGATATATGATTACATTTTTCTGGCCTGTACTTATCCCTTGAAACTTTAGACCATAAAATAAGGTGTCTGTGAGATGTATAGGCGCCTTATATAGGCTCTTTCTGTAACTGAGGGTGAATGATCGGCACTCACAGAGGTTGAGGCAGGTCTTCTGTGCAATTATTGCTCTTCAGAGGTGCCTTTCCATTCCATTTATTAGATTTGGAGTGAAAGGGGACTATGAACACCAGGTTGAAGAGTTAGATCTGGGGTCTAGATGAGATCCACTTCTTTGCAGTCATCCTTATGTAATAAAGACAGGAGACTATTTAATTCAGCTAACATCAGGTCACCCCCTTCTAAGGTTATCTTAGTAAGGAAACCTAAGTTCTTCGAGAGGCAAACCAGTTGATCCTGAGTAGACTTATGAAATAGCTAAATGACTTATACCCTAAAGGGCTTATTTCTCATAGGGTGATGGGGACTTAAATAACCAGCCCATATCTGTGTATCTATACCATGGATACCTACATTCAGTTAAATTAATCCCACCTACAAAACTCACCCCCTGAGGTTAGGACTGATAAATATTAGCATCACCACCCCCTTTCCTGCAGCTGGAGAAGCATTTCTATTGATAACACAGAGAAATGAGTTTTCAGTGTCATTGGTACTTATGAAGTGTGCTGAAGTACTCAATAACTCCTAATTCTTTTTCAGAATTCTCACCCCAAAAAGCATAATGAAGAAATACAACATTAGTAACTTGCTCTGCAGGTGGATTACTATATCAGGAACCCACTTATACTTTTCTTACTAAATAAGTTCTCAAAAAGTCATCTTTATTTGTCTAAGAATATTCAGGCTACGTTCAGATACTTCAGACAGATAAATTCAGATCTAAAATTCAGATACTCCATAGTGTTATAGATGCAACAGAAGAGTGATGAAATATCTTAGTGAGAAGATTTTTGTTCACTGACTCAAGAATAATTCAGTATAAGCTTCCTGTTAATAAGTTTACCTGTTAAATGAAGATACTTCTAGCCATCAAAGGACTAAACATCTTTTGAAATAGTCTTTCAAGAGATTATTGGTGATAAAAAAGATGGATAGGTTTATGAAGAAGACTACATGATGCTGGGTCTATTTTACTGGGATGTTGGACTTTTGATGACCATTCTAATCTGTGCTGCTGCTAAGACCATTGTTAACTCTTAGAATCATTGCCTGTCAGAAGTTTGATCAAATTAAAGCAGTGCTTTAACCATTTGAGAAGTGATCCTAATTCTGCTCAGTATATACACCTTCAACAGTGAGCTAGCTAGATAAGACTATCTAACTACCTGCCATGCAAAGGAGCCACTTTCCTATGAACACCTATATGTCACTTACGTGCAGTGATGCATGCAATTACTAGAAGTGCTCATTCCAGTTTTTCAGGAATTCACATCTTCCTTTGGTTTATCAGCACCTATCAGTGGATTCTTTTTCGTTATGTATACATTGAGAGGCACAAAAATGCTCACTAATCTAAAATGTATTTCAGAAAGCAATATATATATTCTAAAATATATCTATATATGTACAGAGACAGCTGATTAGAACTATTGATTAAATGCAGAATAAACAAACAAATATTTCTGATGTTATTAGTTTTTTTTAAAAAAAAAAACTTAGTTCATATGTATAGCTTCCAGGAAAAGTATCATTCATTGTTTGGAGACAAGATTGAAGTATGACTTTAAATGACTACAGGTGTTACTGAATTTGTCTTTTCATTCTCTATTTAGCATATGTGCTAGTGCACGGGTGATGGAAGGAAAAAAGAGGAAGAGGAAATGTTATATATATTATTTTTATATTCCCTCTTTTATCCTGCAATTGGCTGGTATATGACCTTACATCTTCTTTACCAAGTGCAACAGCTCCAAGAATGGAAGTCAGTAGCCTGAGATAATCAAAACCTGGAATCACTCTTGCACAAATGGCCTTGTAAGAAGCTGGGGTGGTGAGCACAGATTTTGCTGGCTTGTGATGTGTTGATCCTCTGTCATCAGGCTCAGTTAATAGGGTTAAACACTACTTTTGAGAGATTTGTGTTGGTATTTCCCATGTGAGGTAGTCATGATGAGGATCATGTCCTTTGATACAGATGATGCCTTATCCACAATGAAGAATATGTTCAACTCCTGGCTATGCCCTTTATTTAAACTTGTCCCTTGACTTTCTTGAAACAAATCGAGCATATGAAAATACACTAGAGGTATCTTGCTAAATATCGTGGCCAGCTCAGACCTGCCAAAACTTAACCTCAAACTGGGGGTTCCTAGCTACTGGGACAATAGTGCTGCTAGGGCTGAGAGGGTGTAAAAAGCACAAAATGTTCCTGCCCACAAATATGCTGGAGCAGATACAAAATAAGTACATTTCCTAATATCCTGATCTCCATCTCACTGACTTTTACTAATGTTTAATAGCTTCATTTTCCCCTCACTGTTCACTGACACCAAGGATAAATTAGTACGTGTTATGGGTAAAATGCACTAGAATAAAAACCAGTTTAATTTTATGCTCATTTGATGCTAGTACAGAAGAAATTATATTCAGATTATGGTTTGACCAGCTATTCTTCAAAGGTTTGAACTATGCTTTTCTTTTGGGGGTTTCCTAAAAAGCACTATCTAGTACATTTATCCTTTGGTAACTTTTATATATAGCGATAAAGAAAGGAAAAGTTCCAGTTTAGACCAGGCTGTTTTCAGAAATAAGGCTTTCAGCATCATTATTTGCAGCTGGATTGAAATTAGGGGAGCTGGGGGTCAGCACTTGTCCTTAGGGAGGGTTGCTTCTCACTGAAAATGATGCAGTGGAAATGTACTCTTAGCTTGCAACAGGGTCTTGGTGCTTTCTTTCTGATCTTCTGAAATCTGCTTTAATTGATGAAGACAGTATTTTTAACAGGGTAAATTTTAACCCTGTACAGTGGAGAACATATTCTTACTATCATGGACAATTTTACTGCTGTAACAGCATGAGGCATCCTTGTTACTAGCTGGTGGCTTGAGCTCTTCCTGGCAGCTTGTCTCCACCAGTAATATCATAAGACTTATTTAAGTATAACCTCGCACTGAAGTCTTGGCTGATATGTACAAGGGAATGACTTTTATTTATCTGCTTTATAAAATAGCACCCTTTCATTTTCTAAGTACATATTTTCTGTAGCTGATGTAACAGCTTTAACCACAGTTATTTTCATTTTTGCTTTAGAAACATGTGGAAATGTGTACATAAATATT
This sequence comes from Phaethon aethereus, assembly GCF_964289735.1. Classification (NCBI taxonomy): domain Eukaryota; kingdom Metazoa; phylum Chordata; class Aves; order Phaethontiformes; family Phaethontidae; genus Phaethon; species Phaethon aethereus. Next base: position 54,630,770 of record NC_138576.1, on the reverse strand, counting down.
GTTCCAGAGCATTGGATGCACATTCATAAAGCATCACAGAGAAAAGATGATTCAACAGTCCCGGAAAATAAAAAAAGTTACAGGTGACATTATGAGAGAAACTTCCAGGGAGCAAGGCAACTTTCAAGGTTAAAAGAATAATTCCTCTTTTCTTTATCAAAGAACATTATTTCTCCCTTCTGTTAACCTCAGACAGCAAAACAGAGTAAATCAACCAAAAATAATATATGGTTATAAAAGTTTTCCTGTTTCATCATGATGGAAATCAAGAAGATTGGGACACTCCAAGTACTGCATGTACATTGTGGGCTGTATGGCACGTACCTCTTGAAGCTTTGGGTTGTACAAGGCTCTCTGTAGGACTGAAGTGTGCTTGGAATAGAAGGTCCTCCATTCAGAAACCTGTTGTAATACATTTGAGCCTGTCTGCAGAGAACTTAAGTTCACAGAACTTTTTATATATTCCCCACTGGCCATACATATTCTACATGTTTTGTACAGACAGCATGGCCAAAGCCACATGTTCTAAAATAATTTTGAAAAACCCTGCAAGATAGCAGTAAAAGACATAAGATTCAATTTGGAAACTTTCATACATTTGTTTTTGAGGCATTTAAGCTTGAAAGTGGTTTTCAAACTATGTTTTGCCATCATGTTTTTTCTTTTAAGAAGAGATTTTTCAGGTGATTGGAGAAGATCAAGTTTAAGAAAAGCATTACATATAATGGGATGTGTGACAAAGTTCAATGAATTGGTAACAACTACTGAGAATATGATAGTGCTGAAGACGACTTGTGACCTGAATGCAAGGTTTATTATATCTCCAAATAAACACCCAGACTACCTGCATTCTACTTCCAAATATTTCCAGCTGCAAAACGGCAAATTGTAAAGTGTTTCTATTTTCCTAGATAGATTACATAGTGTCTGCTGATAACTTAATTGATTTTTTTTTTCATTAGATTTCCATGCTGGTTGTTTCCTTGCTACAAGTTTTCTTTCGTTAAAAAAATTGTTTGATTCTACTCTTCTGCTCCACTCACAATTTCTTCCACAAGCTTATCAGCTATTTCTTCTGTTGCTTTTTCTGCTGAATATTTTATAATACATTTTATATATTCTGTTCCTCTTTCTTTCATACTTTTAACATATAAAAAATAATCTGAATTAAGTTTATCAATCCTACATGGAGAACAGGAAAAATGAGAAATCCTCAGTGATCTAGTTAAATATCATCTGCTGATGGTCTTCTTTTTACCAGGATGTGCTTGGTTGAATTTAGGATGGAAAAGAAGCAAACTCAAACCTTGGCACTATGAGCTATTCTAAAAAGAAGTAGGAAATAAAAGGAAGATATGTGAGACACACACAGATAAAAGGCAAGACTATCCACAGCCTTATTTGCATTCTCCTTCTTTACTTGAATTTGAAGAGCTTTAAAATTGTTCTCTAGATGTATATATTGTGCCTGCATTATTCAGTGGTTTCACTGCATTGATTTGTATTACGAATGTGATTTGTAAAAAGATTTAAGAAAAGAAAATACTGTTAGACTAATTTGAACAGAACACTTGAGGAATCATTAGGAAATGAGGTAGAGATAACAGAAAGGAGAAGAGAATTACTTGGCACTGGGCTGGGCCAGTAAAAGATGCAATTTCTTTGATTGGCCTACAGGGTACTATGAACAAAAAAACAAATTTAGCTAAAACTCTCCCTATGTACCCATATATACCACTTCATCTCTTAGTGATATTGAACTGCATTGTACTATCTACCTTACATCTTCTCTTTAATTTTAGTGAGAATATGAAGCACATCATGTCTCATAATAGTGATAATGACAGATAGAGCTCTGAAAGTAATTGTATCCTGGAGATGAGATACCTGAAGGTAGGACTTGGAGAAGTGGTAAGAACCTGAAACAAACCTTACACTGTGTCTTTTAAATTGTTCTCTCATGGCCCCAGATCTTGTTATTACAACAGGAAATGCCCCATCATTTGGTGGCAGATGTTAAACACTCTACTATTGTGTTTAACCCTTAATTTCCACTGACATGAATCCTAAAGCAACTGTGCAGTCTCTGGCACCATGCTGTGGTGTACAGTTTAAGCATCAGTGTGAGACTGAGGTTCACAACTGTGAGTCCTATTCTAGATGCAGGCACCTTCAGGGTGCTGCAGAAAGGAGCCTTCTCTCTTTTAAGACCATAAGTATCTCTCAAGGTAGTGTTGCCCTTTTGTTCAGCAGCCCATGCAGGAGTTTCTTCAGACATTTGCAGCAAGGGCACCTGCATCATTTCTAGACTTTTCAGCCTGGACAGGATAAGGTTTCTTTAGAGCATCACCTGTGCTTCTTTTGGTGGGTTAACACAGAAGTAATTAAGCACCCCTGGAAGACAGGATCTGGGTCACTGAAATAGTGCTTGTAAGATTTAACACTAAACTTTATTTGCTTTCATCAAAAATGGGACATAAGTCACAACCAGGGCTTTCCAGAGCAGGTGCACATGGGTTAGAAGGGTGTTGCGTAAATGGGAGGGCACAGCCCTCCCTGGCACCATGGTTTCAACTTTTAACAGGGAAAAAAAAAGCAAACCACCAAAAATCTGAAGTAACTGGAGCAGGTATTGGCAACTAAGCTAAAGGAAGGCCACGTTGGCAGTCCTCATATGTGTGTTAGGAGAGGTATGGTGGGAGCACCTTCCTTTGTTCCCCTCCCTAAACTTCAATCATCTGTGTGAAGAAACAGATGTGTGGTCCCCCATGGCTTCTAAGAAGGTGGGAGAGTGAGAACAGGCTCTGTGCCATCACATGCGCTCAGGAAAGAGCAGATCACCACCTTACACAACAGAGCAAACCCAGCTCCTGAGCACTCCAGCAGGCCTCACACCCCACGACCAAGCTAACGCCAAGAACCAAGGCTTCCCAGCTCGCATCCCTACTACCGACCCACCGCTGGATCCATGCTGAACCTGCAGCGGCAACAGGCAGGGCTGCCTGTCCCAGTTTTTGGTTCCTGGCTCTGCACTGATCAGGAGAAACTGAGTCTCCTTCCCACAGCAGCATCTTCTGGCACTTAGCTGGGCCCTGCCTTCAGCAGCAGCGCGAGCCCGGTGAGAGCTTATGGGTTTGGCAGCTCAATGGTTAAGACCCTCTGCCTTGGGCACTGCCTGGAGCTGCAGGGGGTAGGTTCGGTTTCGCCTGTATTCTGGCACGGCCCAAACCAGCATCTTCCGTGTAACAGGAGAGTGAAGAAAGAAATAACGCAAATAAGTAAGTCGCTTAGTTGGGCCACTTGTGGTCAGCTCTCAAGGAGAAGATGGAGCTATTTCGTTAGCTGGCTTTTGTCACATTGAAGATGGTTTAATTTTAAAGACGTGAGGTTGGGGAGAGCTTGTTTGTCCTGGGTGCAGTGATATCTGTGACACCTTACTCAAACAGATTATTAATACCTTAATAGTCCTGATACTCTGTGCTGATTTGTGGCTTTTTCTCTTTAATTGTGCACATTTTGTGAGCTGACTGCCTAAAAAAAATAAAACAAAGCAAATTCTACTGAAAATACCAAGAACTCATAGTTAACTATAATGTTATGTTGGAACAAACATAAATTTTGACAATCATCCTATGTTACAGAATCCCAGGGATTAAGGAAAATGAGAGAAAGATGGCACAAGAATTTAAATATGCTTGTTTAATAAAGCCATTAAAAGGAAATGTTAATACTCTCAAGACAAAATATCTTTTGAATCTTTCACGTAAACCAAAGATATTTGTAGTCCCCTCTAATTCGGTTAAAGGCTAATCTCTTTTAAATCTTCATTCTTGCCCATTCTTTACTGAGGCAGTAAAATCTGATTATTAACAAAGGTGACGGAGCGCTTTGGCAACCAGCTGCTGCAGCTCTGTGTCAAGTAGAAGAGGAACTGATTGGAAAGGCTCTGAGGGATACACAGAGAAACTCTTGCTAGCATGAACACCTGACAATATTCAAAGTGCTTCTCAAAAAGACAGATGGCTAAGGGAAAAACTCCACCATAGTCATGTAACAACAAAGAGAAGGCCTAATAGGAAAATGTCTGAAGTCATCCGTATGGGTGGAGAAAATGAACTGCATTCAAATGGAAATATTGGGAGCGAGCAGTTTTCTAACAAACAGCCCACTTGGAGCTAACGCAGCTGGAGTCAGCTGAGCTCTCCTGAGGAGAGAGGGAATGAACCCCCTTGGTGAGGTGGGGCAGAACCGGGAAGTTCAAGCGGAGGTTGTGGCAACTCCTGGACACAACGGCCCTGGTTGTAGCCTGCGTTTGAGAAGTGCACAGCTCAGCGTGGAAGAAAGAGATGCAAAGGCTGCCCTACACTGCTTTGATCTTCAGCCGACCAAGTGACCCCACCTTGTCCTTCAGCGTGTGGAGGTCTCCGGGATCGGATCCTGCAGGCTTTCACACTGGCCTCTGGGTGAACTGGCAGCAGACGGCATTATCTAAGAGCTACGTGGACACTTTCTGAGCCCCTCTCTGAGCTTGCCTCCCCCTCTGCTAGAGTGGTCCTCTCCCCCTTGGCTCCAAGGAGATGACAGTGGCAGCAAGGAAAATAAGGACACAGACACCCAATGACAGTTTCAACATTGCAGCACAGGTGGAGGGGAGAGCAAAAGCGGTGTCATGTCCCCCCTTGGCGAGCCGCAGCAAAAACAAGTTCAAACGGAGGCTACCGCACGTTTGTTTTCTTCGGCAGGGTAACTCTGAGGTAGCTAAGTGGCAAAATCCTTTCACCCCAAAACGAGGGTTTGATTCCAGCTCTGCAGGCCCCAGACTGATGAGCCTGAAGGAGAGGATAAAATTTCCTCCAGCTCACTGATCCACTGAGAGTTTTACCTGCCAAGGAATGAGAAACCCCAGTTATTCTTTCATAGGGATCTGCACCATTGTGCCGATTTGATATGAAACAGGTTGTAAGTCTGCAAGGCTGCCAAACTTTACTACAGAAATACTCTTGATTTCCCTCAATGGAGCCTGCTTTCCTAAATGAGAACCTTACAATTGCAACAGTATGAGCAGAAACAATCAAATTCTGCCATGGTTACACAGCATAGAATGACACTGCAGTGGTAAAAACCATTACAGTGTAACTAATTATTAGTTTTCATCATTACATTGGCTGTAATATTCTATATGTTACATTACATTTGCATGAATGTTGGTGGAAATTTAAATTCAAAGCTTAACATCAGAGCACAATTTTCTTTGTCTCTGCAATTTTTGGAGCACAAAGGTTGTTAATTCACACTTTTGTGTGTCTCATTGATAGCAGAGGGGCTCATTCATGTCACTGTCTTGAATTTAAATTTAGATTGCTTATATGTGTTCATATTTTCAATTTATATTATTACATCCATTCCTGCTCTATTCTTTGCTCATTAGGGACCTCTGAACACCAGCTTGAGGAAGTTCTGTTAAATGAATCGCATGCCCTTTGCAAGAGCTCTTTGAATGACATGTGTAATTATCGACAATTAACAAGATGCTAATTATACCTTCAAATTATAATCCTACTGAGCAAAATAAAATCCTTCATGGAAGAAAAAATTGTTAAGGATACAGCATTATATTAAACCAAATGACAAAAAGTTTGGCAACTTCCAACAGTATAAATCAAACAAACTGCTGAACACATCATGCAGCTTGCCAGAATGGCTCTCTGCCAATTAGCTTTTCATTGCATATTCAATAAGCTGGGGGTGTGGGGTGGGAAGCAAAGTGAAGGAGGAAGAGGATTTAACTGACGTGTCACTCCTCAATCAATAAAAAAAAGAAAAGCTGTAACTATTTAAACTTTTCAGCATGTATTGTCTTACTGTTATGTCAAATTCACAGAGAAGAAAGGTTTCTCTGAAAGGTTTGAGGTTATGGCAGCTTTAATAAATTCTACATTTGCAAGAGAAACAGCAAGAAAAAGCTTCCTTGTCAACATAATAACTTGGACCCAGTCTAGTGAATGCTCACCATGGATTTGATTTTTTTTTTTTTAGCAGTTTTGGATCTTTATCTGCACTCAAAGATGGAAATCTTTGCAAAAGTAGAGCTGCTAGAACTAAAACTCTACATTCACATGCTCTCAATTTTTATTAGTTATAATTACTCCTGATAGAATTTAACCTATCTTGTTCTTCGGTTCATCCTGATCCAATAATTCCTCAAGGACTTGCTTAGTTCTAGTATCAGACTAAAGTGCTTACAATACTAAAGTTTTGTTGGCATCAATAGTAACAAAAAATGTGTCCAATCTGTTGAAAAACTAAAAAAAAATCCATTTGTTTTTTCTAAAAAGAATGTTCCTACCATCAGTTAAAGCAGAGCTTTCAGGTACTATGACACTTCTCTAAGATGCCTGGGCTTTGTACCACTTCTATGGTAAAAGATGTGTTGTTACTCAAGAAGAAAAAAAAATTACAGAGAATTATCCCAATCTCCCAATAAGGTAGAATTATCAATGATCTACCCTGCAAGCTTGTCTGCATTCCTTGTAATTTTGGGCATTGAATGCTAGAAAAAGAGGACAGCTTTCTGCTGTCTATATCATTGTTAGTTCTGCATGCATGCAGTGGGGCATAGTTTTGGTTTTGTGGGTTTTCTTTCTTTGCTTTGTTTTCCTGTTGACAAATCCCCAAAAGTTTATAAACCTTAGCAGGAATGGTTTGCAATCACTCACTGAGGTGTATTAGGTGTTCTGGTTGGTCAAAGCAGTGGTTGGGATACATGTCATGCAGCTTCTGGAACTGTTTTCAGGTCATGAAGAGTGATCTGCAAACACTTCAAGTCAACCTTTTGCAAGCATTTGACAGGTTGGAATTCACATATAGCTGATTTGCCAATCTCCACAAAAGATGCATTAATAACCCAATTTACTTCCAATGAATATCTTATCCAGCTGAAGTTTTGAAATTGAGAAATACCTTGAATTTTTTAACTCAGTTCTTCTTTTTACAAAAAGGACCTTCAAAAACATTTTTTTTAGCCTAATTTTTTAGATACTGAAGAAAAACCTTTTCTACTGTACAAAAAGATATAGTAAGGCTTTTGTGTCTTAAGAGAAAGTGGAAACTACTTAGAAATTACTTCAGAAGACATGCCATCAGGAAAGCAATGGGAAATCGGATGACAGCATTTGTCATATTCCATCTGTACTTAACTTTTCACAACCTATCTTATCTAAACATGGAAAGGGAAGACATTGTTTAATTTAGGCCTCATACTACAACCATTTAATAGTCATTAATTATTTTCTTCTCTATGAGAACACAGGGAAAAGCAGACTCATAATTAATCTAGATTTAAAGATCCAAGAAAAGAGACATCCTGATCTGCCAGGACTGTATGCAGCACAGTAAAAAAGCACCCTATTTTCCTGTAATCTTCTACTGGAACTTGAAGGGGCTGATGATCGATGATTAGCAACCAGACTCTTTTCTATACCACTCCACACAGTAACTTCTGTAAGACAGTTTTAATTTCTAGGCTCCTCAGATCACTGTATACATCAATATAGTTTTCCAAAACATGTTAAAGTTTTATGCTTTATTTCTCTCTGGTTGGTTGGTTGGTTTTTGTTGGGTTTTTTTGGGTTGTTGTTGTTAGATGATCAATCTATTCTTATATAGTATTCCTGGATTGATAATGTAGGATACCAAGCTACTACTACTAGACAGACCTGTACAGTTTGAGTTTTCCAGTCTGAGAAACTGAAATAATAATGCTGAGTAGACCCTTTTTTCTCCGAATCCCATAGTCTATTTTTATTCTGGTAAGCAAAGGAAGTACCCTGGCTTGACTTAAGGGAATATACCTCTAAGCATTTGAGAGAGAGCAAATCCAGGAAAGTATGACATTAAGCAGTAACTGTGACCTATCCACAGAGCAGGACATGTAATACCAAAGAGCAGGAAGCTCCTACGTCCTCAGTCTTTGTAGAAAGAGAATGACTACCTTATAGGCAGAACTGGTCAGTATAGAAAGACTTTGAGCTGTTTTTACAAAGAACAAATACTTTGTGGAAAACGAAGTGGTTCCAGGGTGTCCGACAGCAAGAAAGTGCTTTGAGCTCCCTAGTCTCTTCTTCAAGAGTCCGCTGAGGAAGATCTATCAGAATGAGGACATTTAGGTAGTACTTTCAATATTTAAAAACTCATAAAGTTTTGAATAATCTTTCCAAAGGAGGAGGAAGTATATGGAGGTAAAAAATATGAATGAGTTAAAACATCACTTTATCAACAGAAAAAATAACTAATGTGGATTTGAGAACAATTATTCAATTATTCAACTACTATAATAAGTTTCTTCATAAATTCCAAATGCAGAAAAAAGAAACATATTTTTTTCTAAAAAATAGGAAATAAAGCTGATGCAAGAACATAAAAAACCTTAAACTTTGAATCATTTAAGGGACTACAAAACAACAAAAAGGAAGACTAAAAATATAGCTAAATATAAAATAATAGTTGGGCAAGACATATGTCAAATTAAACTATTAGGCAGCAAAATTAAGAAAACAAATTAGAGATCATTCTGCTACACAACAGAAAAAACACTTCAACAAATTCCATCTGCTAACAGAAATAAAAATTGTATTACCAGGACAATTCAGAGAAATGATATGAAGTAATAGTATGAGCTGACACAGTACTAGTTATACTATATAAAACCACAGGCCACAATGCAGCAAAGCACTTAAAAATGTGCTGTGCAGTTTCCCATAATGATGTGTGGTAAATCAAACACATTTTCCTCGCTAACTTCTTGTTTTATTAGTAACTTCTACTTCTAAGTTAGCAATAGCTTTTCTCACAGCTTTGCTGATGGGTCTGCTGTGGATATCTACCTTTTCTAAGATTTTTGTAAGTGTGTCATAACCACCTAGTGAAGAATAAATAAGGAAATCTATGAATTTTATTTTATTTTATTTTCAGGAGTGGATGTACTAAGTAAGCTCTCCTGGTCAAGCTAACATTATAAATAGAAGGATGAGTTTAGGAGGCAACAAGGCACTTGTACAGAGGTGTCTACTTAAATGACAAAGCAAAAAAGGAGATGTGTCATATTTTCATCTGGAAAGCAGCTTTGCAGAAAGGGTCTGGGGGTCCTGGTAGGTCCTGAGGTGAACACAAGCCAGCAGTGCATCCTCACAGCAAACAGCCTCCCAGGCTGTGTTAGGAACAGCATTGCCAGCAGGTCAAGGGAGGTGATCCTTCCCCTCTGCTCAGCACTGGTAAGACACACCTGGAGTACTGGGTCCAATTCTGGGCTTCCCAGTACAAGAGAGACATACAGGAGAGAATCCCAAAAAGGGCCACTAAGGTGATGAAAGAACTGGACCATCTTTCCTATGAAGAAAGGCTGAGAGAGGAGGCACTATTCAGCCTGGAGAAGAGAAAGCTCAGGAAGAATCTCATGGTGGGATGGTGGTGGTGAGTAAAGAACAAGGAGCCAGATCCTTCTCAGTGGCACCCAGTGATGGGACAAGAAGCAATGGGCACAAATTGAAGTACAGGAAATTCTTTTTTTTTTTTTTTTTTTTTTTTTACTGCAAGACTGGTCAAACACTGGGAGAGGTTGCCCAGAGATGTTGTGGAGCCTCCATCCTTCAAGATACTAAAAATGTGACACAGTTGCGAGCAACCTGCTCCAGGTGACCTTGCCTGAGGAGAGGGATTGGATTAGATGATCTGCAGCGGTGCCTTCCTACATCAGCCATGCTGTGATTCTGTGATTGTGAGATGAAAATGAGAGAGACTTAAAGAGGACAGAGTCCGATTAGGTCAGGTTGTCTTAGAATGTGTATATAGGTATGTTTATGTAAAGGGTAATCAACTGTAAAGGACTTTCACGAGTTTCTTGCTTTTGTGGAGTCTTTCCATTTACAGAGCTGTGAGCTGAGAGGCTTTAGAAATGGGTTCTGCCAGTTTTCATATGTCTGAATGAGCAGATACTTGCATTTACTGAGCTGGGTAGATCAAATTTCTTTTCAGACATTGTAATCACAAACTACCATGAAAACTAATAGGATACTATTGTTAATCTTGAAGAGAAAGAGGAAAAATACATAAATCAGCAGGAGAAAGTAAAAACAAAAAAAAAGAAAACATAGACACAAGGAATCCAGAAGTGCAGATGCATGATAGGAAGAATCATGCTGCTCTTTTTGGCTCACAGTAACACTTCCTGCTTATTAGAAAAAGGCCAGAGAAAAGGTAGGTTTTGTGATACTTCAAAGCCCATACAAGTGACTAATCCACCTACCAACCTTATCAAGACAGAAAATCAGGTATATTCTCTTTAATGCCAGCTTGCAAGCACTATATACAAACAAGGAAAGCTTTATTTATGAAAGGGTGATATAATCGTAACTTCAGAAAACAAACAAAGTGTAATCCAGTAATTTGAGAAGCAATCTGTTTAACCTTTTTTCCTCACTATCAGAATATATCTTCAAAACAATTCTTTCATTGCATCTTATTACCTGCACATTGCAGCAGCAGAGGCACAAGGGCATTTTTTCAGTTTTATCTTCAGCATGGTCTCAACGGGCTGGGAGCTGCCTGCTGGCACTACTACCTAAACTAGTCTGATGACTCTTGTGAAACTACTTGGTAAGCCAGACTCACCAGACTCTAATCCATTCTCCTCTGATATATTTATCTGGAGATTTCTATATTTTATCTTTTCTGTCTCTTAGCAGAAAACTGATACATTTGTGGTCATTGTTAGTAATTAATAACTGCTTGGATCTTTCCTTGTCTGTGGAAATTCAGTGTTAACTTTCTCCCCCTCAACATCCTCCTACAATCAAATCAAGTTTCTTCCTATTTAACAGTGACTCCTGAGGATACATGCTAGGAACACTGGTTGGCAGCTTATGCAAGCAAGCTGTCTGGCATTCCACTTCTTCTTTGCAGCAGACAGCTTTTCCTTCTCTGGTTTGATCCGGAGTTTGGATAATGCTTGGGTGGAATTTGCTCCAGCTCCTCCCTGCAATCATGCAGCAGGATTAAGCACGTCGTTCTGTTAGGCTCATTTCTGTAAACACTTATGCATCTGTTTAACACTTGTGAGTAGTTTCACTGAGACCCACAAGTAAAGTCAAAGTGTCAGAGGGTCAGGGTGTGATTTAGAAAAGGAGTGTATACAGTGGTCACTTAGATCCCCCTCTAATCTAGGGGGGTAGGTGCCAGTTTATCCTTATTCTTAGTGGGCTTGTGAATTGTTTTTTCTCATCCAGCACTTTAGTGCTAAATTAAATACACAATATTTCCTTTTTGCACTGAGAGCTATGTTAAATAGGTTGCAAAAACAACTACTTAAGCTAAGCTGAACTCGGTAGCTAACTGTTCTACGTAGGCATGTAACTGGTAAAATTAAAACAGAAAGAGAGAGATCCTAATTTTCTAGTTTTTGAATGAATATTTCACCCTCAGACAAAGGAATGGTACAGTGGAAAAGAGCCAGACTACTTACTCAGTCATATGAACTTCTGAAGAGACTGCTGTGTAATCTACTGCTAGCTGAACCAGGAAAATGTGTTGACCACTTAGGAATCAGATATCAATTATCTCCATATGCAAACACCACATGTAACATTCCTCTGTCTCAGTGTCTTTTTCTCTCCCTTTGCAAACACTATTTAAACTGACTGCTTATTCATTTCCGTATACATACACATACCCACACATTTTTTTCCATGCGTATGTACACAGTGTATGTACAGTGCTAGCCACACCTGCTTGGACTTTTAGTTCAGCAGTGCCATCTTCACCTCGCAGCATCCACTGTGGTGTCTGCACCAGTGTGGACTATTCTGGCACGATATTTAAATAACACAGAATCAAGAAAAAGCATGAAAAGAAATTCCTCTTTCAGTGCCATGTCAAGTAGTGTAACAAAGGAAGAGATGTTATATTATCTCCACACATAAAGAAATTCTAAGTCTGCTAGTACCTGAAGAGCTGAATTTAGTGAAAAAGTATCGAGAAATTGGGAAAATAGTAATATATAATGATGTTGTAAAGAATAACAAAGAATATTAAAAGGAATACTTTGAAAATGGGAAAATACATAAATAGCATGGGCAAGGGTAACATATATCTTAGCATATAAATAATATTATACAGTACCAAAGCTACTGGCATCAATTTAAATTATTTCTGAAATGTCCAGGGTGATCAAGGAAGCTTAATATTCTGGAATACTGAAAAAAATAGAAGCAGACTGTTAAATAAACTTTGTAATGTACATATACACTCACAGCCTCATCTGTTCTACTTAAAAACATCCTTTCATCTCTAACATAAAATACCTATATAGTTCCTCAAATTTCTTAAAATGCTATTCAAAGACATCCACTTTGAAGTTTGCCCTAGCCAAGTGAAGACAGCTAATAACTTAGCCACCAGAAAGATAAACATGAGGTCAGAACAAAGACTGTACTTTTTTTTTTTTAAAGAACTGGATACGAGGCTTGCACAAGGTTGCATGCCAAAATTAAAGGGTTTTTATTATCAAGCAGAGGGTGCTGAAAATAGCTAAGGGTACTGTAATGTTTAGGTGGTAAGATGTGTAAACTGAGTTTGGTTAATGCTGGCTCCGCTAGTGGTTTCCTTGATTTGAAATGATTGTGCTGATGGGAAGCACACTTGAGCAACCTGACTGTAAATGCAGACTTTTGAGGGTTTGGGGATTTACTTAAGTTATTTTTCCGTCTTTTAAGTTTAAACAAAAGTATTTCTCATCTCTCAACTGTTAAGCTCCTGCTTACCACATAAAGTCCTCCTGTATGCTCACTGCGTTCCTTCCCCTTCTACTTGAAGTTACACCCCTTTCCGCTCTGCCATGAGCAGTTTCCTTTCCTCATAAACTGCTCTTCAAATATTGTCCCTCCCTATTGCTATACTTTATTTTTCTCAGTAATATACAGAGCTCCACAAGATCTTTTCTTGCTGTCTCTATTCCACCACTGCATTGGTTGCAATATGCAGATTTATAGGTAGAATAGGAGTATTAGAGAACCATGGGCAGAGAGAGAGAGAAGCCTGAAGAAGGGAGGAGCAGTATGGAAAATGGAAGATGGTAATGGCTGCAGACCTTAACCTGTAGGAAACAAGAAATCTGTAGAAAAGGTTTCTTCTGTGTGTAAAATACTCCTACCACATCCCAGTTATAAAAAAAGATTTTTGTAAGAAATAAGAAAAGAAAAAAAGCATTCCTCAATACTTTATTCCACTACAACACCATCTGCTTGAGGGTACCAGCTAGGATGAAGAAATCCTAGGCAGTCTATTATTAGAACATTGACCACAAAGCACCTCTTCCAACCTTCAAACCTCAAAGAGAGGTGATATTTTACTCATCAGATTTTCTAGTTATACTTTATTGCACTTATTTCAATTACAGTCAGTCCTAGTAGGCTCAGCCTGCCAAGGATTAATACTCAATTACTTACTTGTTGTTTGCATTGTTGAAATGTCTGTTATTGTATTTCCTCAATAAACAGAACAAAAAATGGCTTTTGGGAAGTTGCCTTAGTCTGTCAAGTCAATACAAATGTAGGATATTTTAAGGCTGGTCATACTTGATATCATCTTTGCTGGAAGAGAGCTGTCTTCATGGTATTTTTGAGCGAGGTTTATACTGTAAACCTTAAGTACTTTAAAAATATGCTACTGGAAGTTATCTGGCAGATTATACAACATCATTTACTATTAAAAATACAATGTAATTTGCTGTTCAGAATAATTTTTTTTCCTAGCAAAATGTCTCAAGAAGGCTTATTCACATTTCAAGCATATACAGCAAAGCTATTATTGGAGTTCAGAGACTTAACCAGCTCTTGCTGAATCAAGCATTTCTGGAAAGGAGGTTGATCCTGAAAACACATCCAATGTTTAAATAGAGCTGTGCCAGCAGGTACCTTCGTAATTAAATCTCTTCATTCTTTAATCAGTATTCCTGTATATCTCTGGAAACTCTTCTGTTGTAATCATAAAGAATAGAAAACAGGTAAGTTTTTCTTGAAGTGCAAAACAGGGCTAGAATAAACCTGATTTAGAGTTGCATGCTACCAACGTCATGGAATGTGAGGTGGGTAAACCTACAATGTATTTGCTTTAGCACAGAAACACTTACAGAAATAGGTCAATATGATAAAAACATGCTGTAAGCATCCCAGAGAAACAGTCCATTATGAAACATAAAAGAAAAAAAACCAAGATACTTCTTTTGCGCTATATGCATGCACACCCCATTTATAAGCTGGAGCATTCTGTCTGAATTCTAGGCATGAGCATTACAGCTGTCCTGACCATTTATTTTTTTTCTTTTTTTGTATAAGGAGAATGTGTACTAGCCTCAGTGTTTCCACAATATCCTTGATCAAAGATTTATATATGTACAGAGAGCAGGAATGCTAGAATTATTTCTGTAGGGGACCCTAGGGATATGCGACTGGACAGGACATTTGCATTCCAAGCCAAACACACCCAAGCACAGGTCAAGTTAGATGTAATTTGAATTCCAAAAGCCATAAAACAGCCTGTTCAGCAATAAGTGGAGGAAAAAAGAAAGAGTGTCTAATGTAATCTGATATTGTTATTAAATACAACGCACCTCCCGGTGCTTAAGCACTGTTGATATTGTGACAAGAATTGACAAAAGCCAGAAAATTCAGCTTTACACTGACACTTCATCCTTTTCTCATGGCTTTGTGAAGAGAAGGGGAAATAGATATCGCAGCATGAACTGAAGGCAGTATCAGCCTTAGTTCTGAATTTCCTGGATCTCGGTCATTTTGCATCACAATGTTAAGTAATGTTACTTAAACACAAGCTTCATTATAGTTTAACTTGAGGGAAAGAAGACATTATGAAGCAAACCATGCTCATATTGCCTGTGAGACCAAAATATTTTTTACAACTTGCTCATTCCCATTCTGTTCCTCAACCAGCCTCCCCCTTTCAAATGTCTGCACATGCTATTCTAAGTTATAAATTCAATATCTGTAACAGGCATGTGCTTTATTTAGCTATCTTATTTAGCTATCTGGGAAAAAAGTCATATTTCACATAATCTAAATGATGTTTTAGCATTAAAAAAACCCAAGAAATTACTTTGCCTCCCTTTTTAAATGTCAACTAGAAACGTAGTTTGTAGGCTAACTACATTATACACAAATATAAGAGGTTTCCTCTGTCTTAGCAAAGCCCCTGATTGGTACCACCATATATCTCTGCCGTATTTCTGTTCCCACAGCTGTTTACCTAGGTTTGTCTTAGATTAAAGAGGGGCAGGAGAGGGGCTTGAGCAATAACCTGCGCTTTTAACCTCACCCCTACACACTCCTGTTCAGGCACAACTAATGTTCTCCCAGACACGCCCAGGCACCATTTGGGCAATGGTGTGTCTGGGACCATTCCCAGTGGGCATTTTGGAGGCGCCCACACATTTTTTTGACAGAGAAGAATTTAACTTGTTGATGACAACTGTACTGCACAATTTGGCCTTAAAGGCAGGACAGTGCATCCCACTTTGTAGTATAGATGTAACCTCCATAAAATATTCTCTTCTTCACCTCGAGCACCACAGGTAAAAAGGCAGGAGAGTCTCATGGGTGATTTTCTCTTTTATCCCATTACAGAATTTATACACCCTAATCTCTCTCTGTGATTCAGTGAGTCTACATATTTGAATAAATAGATAAGTTAGGGTATAGAACTTCTGTAATAAGATAATGGAGAAAATCACCTCAGGTTGAAAGAGACCTTGGGATGTCATCTGTCTCAAAGCAAGGCAACTTTGAAGTCACATCATTCTGCTTAGGATGCTGTCATGATATTTTCTTTGTTTATGGATTGAAAAAAACCCCTATTTTATTCTGTTTGAAAATATCCAGACAAATTTCGCTATCAAAGAGTGAACACTACATGATGAATCCTTTTACTTCAGAATAGACTAACTACTTCACAACGAGACCTATATGTACACAAAAATCTGTTAGGGGAAAAGGTACAAAACCACTCACCAGTGGCTCATAGAAGGGCCAGAAAAAACTCTGTACCTGAATTTTCTTGGTGTAACAGTGTTCTCTCTGCATTCTCCAGCACTTTACCTCAAGGTAAAAAAAGAGGGTGGAGGTTTCAATCTTAATCTTTTTTTTATAGTCAGTGGCTCTGGAGTGGGGAAGCAATGATGTCCTTTGAGGGAGTCACATGAGATATGTCCCTCTATGCAGGAAGGATGCCAGATACTCTGCAGAAGAATACTTATTGGAGTTGTTCTTGGCTGGTATTGTAAAGGTGCAATTATCCCATGAACTGTCTAATGTTATTCAAAATTCTATCATGACATTGACATAAAATATAGAACTGATGATTTTTCCTGAAAATAAAATACATGTCCTTACAAAAAACCCATATATTTTAATGACAGATGTGAATTTTGGTGTTAAAAAGGTATTTTTCTCCTAAGAAAAAATTTCCAACACAAAAGATATTGAAAACAGTGGAAAGAGTGTTTACTTAGCTTGGGTTCTTGGTATAATACTGAAAAACAATGTTATAGAGAAAAAAACCAACTTTTTTTCCCTAGATAATCAATAGCAAAACAATATGCCACTATGGAAATTTGTGCTCCTCTAAAATCTGTGCTTCAGAATTCCCGAGACCTTTTATTTACAGAAATGGGTGCTGAGAAGCTAATGAAACTCATGCAAATACAGTTATACACAGTGTCATAAAATTAGACAGATATGAGAAACATCTAAATCACAATTTTCAAAATGGAATGACAGCAGACTTCTGAAGATGCAGGGCACTTGTAGATGTCACCACATGTAGATGCAATCACATTCAAAAATACAAATAATGTCTTTTTACTTTCTTATACTGCCTCCAGCACTCTAGCAGGAGAATATTTCACAAGCTTTTACTTCCCAATTTGTCCCAAGAGAAACAGCTTGATTGGTATGTAGTCTGGGTATCTGTTGTTTCTTGTGAACAATTTATTGTTGAGCAATAAGCTTGAAGAAATTAGCTCTTAATTTCAATCAGAAAGGAGTTAAAATTTTCAAGTACTCGTAGCTCTTAAAACAAGAGGTTTCAAAGCCTATGAAAAGCCTATGGAGACTTCATTGGCATCACAAAAATGTTCCCAGTAATTCAGTGTATGTGTGTATGTGTGTGAATGTGCCTGTGTGTGTATGAGTTGTGGCATGAGACAATTTCCCAGAGCCAAAAATACTGAGGTAGCCAATAGTGAATATCCTGCATACTTAGATGCTTCTCCTATGTGACTGAAACAATATCGGGGTGATGGCCTGTTGTGTTAATGGTGCTGGTCTGCTTTTTTTCCCACTATGACCATTTGAACTTACAAAGGCAGAACCAAAATAAAACAAATGGTGAAAGTACGGATGTTGAGGATCAGTTTAGCAGTCTGTGGACAATGGTTTTTCATGGCAGGGGACCCTGGAGAAGAGGCAAGCTTACCCAGAATGCTGGTGTACTTCTACAGATATCACTGCAGTTTAGTTTGGACCAGTCTTATCCAGCTGCTTTTCATCCAGCTGCTCTTCATCCAGCTGCTGATTTGGATGAGTCAGTGAGTAAGATAGGAGTGACTGTATATTTACAGTAGAATTAAGTAATGAAAAGTGGCTTCTCTAGAGCTGGCTATCATCATGTTGACATTGGCTAAACATTCAGTGAGGCCAAAATGGGCAATATTTGATAGTCCTTAGGTGTTACACAACAGAAATTGGAACCAGCTGAATATCTGCATTGCAGAATCAAACCAGGACCACCGCGCTCCCTGCCATTCTGGTGCTTCAACAAGGAACAACAGTGGTTAAGACTCCTGCTTATTCTGGGAAATTAATCATGAAAAATGAATAATCATTTTATCAAACTCATGAGATAGGTGCTTAGATAGTTGATATGTTTAATTCATACAGGGCAAAGATTTTACTTTATAAATATTTCGCTGGGTAAATGTAAATTCTAAATGTTTCTAAGAACTTTTTAGTGTTTCAGTAATTTTCTCAATGATCTCACTGCTTTCTTTATTTATCATAACACCACATAATTTTTGGTCATTTTGGATTATATTTGGCAGTTATTTTCAGAGAAATTGCATATTTCCTGATCATTACTGGTTATTTTTCATGCACACCTAGAAAAAACACCAATGGATTCATCCTAACAGCAATTGTCCCATTGAAGGACACGGGATCTCTCAACAGTCGGTGAAGATTTTCGCATTCTCATTTCTAGACTCAGACGGACTTGTCATAGTACATTTAAAAACAGAGGCCACAGACTTATTAAACCTATTAAATGATAGAAGAATTAGCCTCAAACTACTATTGAAGCAGTTCCCATGAAGAATTCTGCTGGCTAGGAATATTCCTTTCCCTTCCTCTCTGCAGAAAAGGGAACAGATAAAAGGAGAAGGATGGATTTGTACTGCATGGTCCATTCTTAGCCATCCATTCTTAGCATGTAATATCATTTTCTCGTCTCATGCTCAAAAAGTCTACAACTTTCTAGAGATTTCAAATAAAACTTCGTCTGCCATTTGAACTAATGTTTTAAATTAACTTAAACTTCCCCCCCACCCCAACAGAATGGAAAGAAAACAAAAGCATTTTCTGAGGAAAATCTCCTTCTGGCCTTAGAATAAAAAGATAACCCTGCATTAGAGATACAGAAAAAATGTAAGAGTATCCTAGTACACGATTATCTTCTGCTGCTACCCCTGCTGCTGCCATCCTACTAAGATCATGAATGGATGAAGCAAACTCCAGCATTAAGCATTCCCTTGCCTTGCTCATCACAAAGTCAGAAATGGAATGGAAAAGGATGAGGAGAAAAAGAATTGTCTCCTGTGCTTCAGTAAGAATAAGGAGGAGCCAAGAAATCACATGTAGATTTCTACTAGTTCAGAGAACTTCCTTCCCATTTGGGAAAAGGGTATTTCTATTGTTCCTAATCCCATAAATACATCCTGATCAGCTAACAAGGTGCTTGGACATTCAGCAAGGTACCTGACGACTAGCAATGGAGCTGCTCATGTGTTCCAAGCAAAGTTCTTGGTGCAAATCTTTGCTGCATCAGGCGCACTGTAATCTGGAGTTTGTCTGGAATTACTGTTCCTGCTGGCATATTGTTTCAATTCCTCATTCAAAAATGAAAGGGAGAAACTAGTGGCTCCCTGTTGGGTAAGTAACAGATCTGTTCTGTCAGAAAGACTGTCTCAGACCTCACAGACAGAGCCAGTCTGGGACATCCTGCAAACTTTCCTAGACACTATCCAAAATATATGGTGCCCTGTTTTTCAAATATCACACCATTTATCTGTGCTTTCTGGAAACATTTCAGACAGACACACAACACACCAAGATGACTGCTACAAAATGGAATATTCTTTCTTCCTATCTAAATGAAAAATGATGGCAGCTCTTTCGAACAAAATTAATGCTCACCAGAACAGCACATGCAGGAAGATCAAGTCATAGCTCAAATTACAAAGTGAGTGCAAACATAATGGGAGTTCACATGAGGGGGGAAAGGAGGATGGAGGTGATATTTGGCCAATGATCAGATGGACCTCACCTCCAGAAGTAGGCCTGCAATTTTACATGCATATGCAATTTTTCACATTTTTCTGTGCTTCAAATGTCAGGACAATTTTTGAGATTACTTTTGGGAACATAACATGCCGAGCAAAAAGCATGTTATAGAGTACAAAAGGGAAAACTTCATGTATTCTTAGTCCAACTTTTCATTTCTTTACCAGATTTCACTCTCATTACTGTATGTTAAAAATCAATAACATTAGGGCTGGGAACAATTCAGTGAAGTGTCAACAACCTTGCCTACTTTGGGCACAATCAAATAGGCTTAATTCCAGCAACTGAATACCAAATGCTTAGAACACATCATGTAAGTAGGACTTAGGAAAAGACCCTGTTATTACTAACTGCAGTGACCACAGACTTCAGTTTGGAAGGAATTCACAAGCCATCCAGCCTGTGGACAAACTTAGTCATGGAAAAACCCTGTATGAAAGTTCTGCAAACACTTTCCTCTTATATACAGTGTTTTTATTTCTTTGTGAAAGACTTATCATATTGGAACTTTATCTTAATAATTTATTTCTCACGAGGCAAGAATAATAATTCTGTTCTTTAAAAAAATTGGGCTGTTATGTTATTTCTAACTCTTAGAAACAAGAAAATTATTAAAGTGAAAGCAGGGTGGAAGAGCTTTCCCAGTGCTTAACTCAGGTGCCTAAGTGGGTCCCTTGGTATCCTTAAGGCTTTTATGTGGAGAAATGGAGAAAGAAAGAAGCTCCCACCAGGGAGTGTTTCAGAGCAAGGATTAATTTTAGTGTTCTGAATTACTCCCTGGGAAAGACCCTTAGAGAAATTCAGAGAAGGTCACCAAGGGTGAGCAATGCTTTCTGTGCAAGGGATGAGCAAATAAGCTCTTCAACATGGAGACAACTAGCTGAGGTGTGGGTACGACAGAGGCCTACGGAATCATGAATGGCACTGAGGGTGAATGGGAATCAGTTTTTATTTGTCCTCTCTGCTTTATGAGTCAGTGGTCATCACACAGCAGCTGGCAAGTTCAAGCTGGCAAGACAAAAGGGAGATTCCTCACCCTGTAGCTGAGAAGCTGTGGAACTCCCTGCCACGGGGTGTAAAGGCTGCCAGAAGTTTATACATATTAAAAAGTGGAGTGGACAAACTGATGGAAGGGCATGATTCTACAACTTGTAAGACTTACTACTCTCTCTGTCTCAGGAACTCCATAAATCATTTTACTGGAGCTTGCAGACTGATCCAGGAGAAAAACCAAGTCTGCCGTTGCCCCTTCCCTTGGTGCCTACACCTGGCCACGGCCAAAACTGAATGGCAGGCTGAAGGAACGTTTGGTGAAGTTCAGCTTGGCTACCCTGTTCCTACATCTTATATTACGACCTTCACAAACTAACTTCCTGACATAGACAGCAGTGTTAAAGGCTGCAAGTAGACTTCAGGGTAAATCCTCCACATAAAAATGGGTAAAACTCTTGTACATCTGAAGACAGAGAAGAATTACAATAAATTCCTAATACTAGAAGTTAGACTCTGAATTACTAATTGATGTGAATGCGTTCTGCCACACTTTCCTAACAGCAGTCCTGGAGACAGATTGGCATTCTCTTAGTGACCTTTATACTTTTAATGGGGAAATACCTGACAGCAGGTGTGTGTTTTGAACAGCACCTCTTTGCTGAGTCAGTGCACACACATCAGTTGATTTGTTCTGGAGGAACTGAGAGGGAGAATGAGATTATTTATCCCACCAGTCTCGGTCCTGGCAAACACACAGTTGGGAAGTAGTTACTCTCTGGAAATTTCTCTTGAGCTTAAACCTGAGATGCCTAAGGGACTAAGGGGACAGTTTATGACTCTATTTTTCTGTATGGCTGGAAGCCAGGCTATGATCTGGACCTAAGTTTAATGCTGTCTTTTCCTCGATAAACTCCAAATTTCTGCAGCCAGAATTTGTCAGAGTAAGAATAACAGTAAGATGAAGCACTTCACATCTTTAGATTTAAAAGTAGAGTTAAGTTGAAGTTAAAGAAGTAAATTTGGCTCTTTTTTCTTTTTATCATTATGATGATAATAGATCTGATTGCTCCTGAGGCATTTAATTGATAAAATAATCTTCATTGGTTACTTTCTCTCCAGCAAATAGGACACAGATTTGAGAGAGCCAGCAGGACTGGGTCACATCTTGAACTCTGCAAGAGCTTTGCTACAGCTTTGGTTAGTTAAGAAGCTGTTGTGATTAATCTGAATTTAGGCACCTATTTTCACAAATAACTACTGAAATCCATCTCCAGCTGTGGTAGCAGTTTCAGCTGCTCATGACTAAATATATTTCTCTTAATTTTAGAGAAATGGCAGCAACGAAGATCTCTTTTCTTGTCAACCATGATGTTGTAGGATATATATTTGAATATTAGGCAAAATTTCTCCATCTTGTAATTTTGGAATCACTGACTATTATAAGTTTCAATGTTTGTGTTGAGGGAAAGGAGTTCTGCAGCCAGAGGAGGAAAAACATGCTAATCCTGACCAGTAAAATTATGGAAAAACAGGAATCCTGTTAGGTGAAATTGGGAAGAAAATACTTTTAAAAAAATGAATAGTTTAATACTTTCAAGAAATTACAATGCTGTTCTTTCTATAATCACCTATGTTTCAAAACAAAAAAATCAGAGTTAAAGAGACATTTCCAAAACACAGTTTATCCCACTCTAAAATAGATATCTAAGGTGGATGAGATGGTCCATCCCAGAAGTGGCTGTATTTTCGTACTGACTGTGGGATGAGACTTGATAATTCACACTAGATATATATCTTTTAGGTGACTGAAGTTAGGGGAGTTCCACTTGTATTTTCCTCTTGCACAGTTTCATTTTCAATTCATTTTCAGTGTGATTCTTTCTGTTGTCTTGCACTGATGTCCTCACTCATCCTCAATGCAGTAAAGCCCTCATCTGTAGAAGCAAATCTCTCTATAAGCTATCAGGGAAGAAAGGAGAAGATTTCAAACATGACTGGCTGTTACTGAGACAAAGCTGAAACTTCTCCAGGGGAGGACAGTTTGGTCCGTGCTCAGGCACGGAGGGGCTCTCTCTCTCCAGCTGACCCTGCAGACCAGCAGAAGACACTAAAAGTGTCCCAAAGATTTCTTGGGCACAGGGCTAGAGCAAAAGACACCAGCTGCTTCCACAATCTTCTAGGCAAACGCAGATGAGTGGCACATACTGAGGCCAGGGCTGATCGTGAGTGGACTTCTTGAGGGTGAAAAAGAACAATAGTACAACATGCTGGAGAAATTATGACAGCATTTCTGTAGGCAGCTGTGGATAGGGAGTATGTTAAGGCTCTTTAATTACCAACAAATTTATTTTAACTCTTGGAGTAGCAGGGACTGAGCAGGCTCTTACAGTCATAGAGCGTGTTTGGTTCTACATCTCCAGAAAGTGTTAGACTTTCCTTGCTGCAGTCCCTGGAAGGTGATTGCCACCTGCAACAGTTAACACATAAATCCAGGACTGTATTATTTAGCACCTTTTGGGTAGAATCTGCAACCCCCTGTCATTTCATGTGCAATCCTTGTTAAATTAAACTAGATGTTTCCATCTTCCATTTTACTGAAGCTTCAAGGAACATTTTGAAAAAGCTTGACATCGAGAAACAAGCTGAGAGCAAGTGATGAATGTTTCTCTGTGTATTATATATATAGAATGACACACTTTGGCTTTATGGCATTGTGCGTTAAGAAAATGTTAGTAACATCAATAAACAATATAAGCTTGTTCTGGGCCTTACAGTACATACAAAAAATTAAATCCTGTAAAGCCTTTGCCTTGGCCAAGTTCATTAATTTCTGGAATCATGTACTTCAAGAAATAATTTAAGCATCTTTTTGATTGCACAAGGTAAAAACCAAAGTGATTCTAGCTCAGATCTAACCATGAATGAGGTTAATGTATGGCAAGCAATAATGCTGAAGAGGGAACTTGCAGTAGTAACATGTGGGCTTTCTCTTGCGCTATGAGGCTCACTCATTGGAAGCCATAAAATCTGGCTGGTGTAACAGAAGTGTTTGTAATTAGAGTTAATGGAGTTAGTTGAGACCACAGGAGGGGGAAAGTAGCTTTGATCCCAGGTGGCCTTGTAGCAAGAAGGCTCACAGCAAGGGAGCACTCTGAATTGGAAAATATTGGAGGCATTTGCTGCAAAACCAAGAAGTCACTGCTGGAAAAGACCTAAGAATATAATTTACGAGCAGAACTAATTTAGTTTCCCATCTCTATCTCCTCAACTTTCTCCCCAGTCACAGCATTCAAAATAAGGATGAGTTTGTTTCTGTGATTTATTTTTTTATTAAAAATGCTAATTGGTTCTTACAGTTTATACTGTCTTGGTCAAAAAAGAAAAAGGTAAGATGAAGACAAATCTACCAAATCATTCCTGAAAGGGAAGAAATATTTTCATTATTATTAATCATGTAACAGTATTGCTTCATAATAGCTGAATTGTTCAATGTCATAGCTTTTGGGCTTTTCTATTGTCACTGTTACTGAGTGGCCACTTTTGGAAAATCTGTGAAATAAATACCATACTTAATGAAATCATACTGAGATTTCAACTCACTAATTTAGAGACTCTCTATGGTGTGATCATTCTTTTGTGACAGATTTTTGGAACATTACCTAAGAGATTTAAAATTACTCATTACTTAAATCCATTTGTGATTTTACACCAGTAAACTAGCAATCACTTCATCTTAAGCAGATGGAAATTATGTTTGCAGCATGTGTTTTTTTCATTAAAAATAATCTTCAAACTGTATTTGCACTTCACCTTTGTTTTCATCCTCCCACACTCAATAAATGAATGAATTTTAAAGTCTATCTCAAATTATTTGAGTAAAAAGAAAAACATTCAAAAGAAAGTACAAATTAAGGAAAAACATGACAGAAAGTGGGAAGGCACTTTGTCTTTAGCTGACGACTAAGGTTGGAATGGAAACGGCTGAGAGGGAGGGCCATGCTGTTATTCTAAATAACAAAATCTACAAAGACAATCTATTTATAAGTTACAACAATTTGCTGACATCATTACTTGAATATTAAAGAAAAGGGATGGGAAATATATCAAAAGAAAATTATGTTGACATACTTCAGGGTGCCTCAGGTTCACAGGAGATTTTTAAAATAGGAAGGTAACTTGTAGTCAGATATGAAATTATATAGGAGAAGACCAGTAGCTGTGATCTAGTCACAGATCTGTGCATTTATAAAAAGGGAAGTAATGGGGCTGGGCTTTGAGGAGGTCTCAAGTGGGAATGTTTTGAGGAAAGGATCCACAACAATCTTGCAGCGGAGAAAAAAAACATGTATAAGGTTCTTAGCAGAGCAAGGCTGATGTTCTACAAGTGAAGAGATGCATAACCTTTGGGAAAAACCACTCAGGTTCTAGAGGTTGCAGATGAACCCAGGTGTAAAGACGCTTACCAGGGGAAACAACCTTAGGGTTACTAACCAGGAACAGACTGGCATATGACATCATATGAATGGCATATGACATAGTGATTCAGCAGCACAAATGATGGCAGAATGGAGAGTCACTTGGCTCTCCAGCAGTAAACCTGTCTGCAGCGTACATGGTCTATCAAAACACGGCAATTCACTGTGCTATGTGAAGAAAGGGTATAATACACCTAGTAGAACCAGTATTTGATTATTTAGGTAATGTAAGTATTGTTCAAAATTTCTAGTAAACAGCCAAAGTCCTAGAAAGTAATAGCAGTGATAATTTTCTGAGAACAGTTCAAGCAGAGTTTGAGCCTTGGAGGCTGGCACTTAAAGGGTGGATTACACATAACCAAATAAAATGTTGGGTTTGGGAGGTGGAATGAAGGCAAAGGGAGTCTCAGTGCAATTAAATATAGCATCTTGAAGAAGCTTGGATAATTTTTTACACAGACTACTGTCATTCTGTTCTCATGCCAATGACCTCAATATCCTGCATTAGCAATATTCATTTAAGTATAAATATTTCAGCTTCATATTGAGTGTCAGAAAGGCACAAGGAAAAAGACAGCAAACAAGCTGGCCTCAGATCTCTGCTAAATGCTCCAAGATCTCCTCTGACATTACACTACTGCTGTCACACAGATACAAAGAGATTTATGTGTCCATCCAGTCCTTTAACTGAATTTATTAAAGATGGTATTTCCGGCTTAGTGAAAGTGACTGCCAGCTCTGTCCATTCCCACACTTGAGCAGCATTTGGCAAAGATAAAAAGGAATTTATCAGTAAATTTTTTTGGGTTTGTTTTCTGTGCACCTTTCACTCCCCCACCCCTTATTTTTTCACCAAATATCAACATTCTGTATGGAAAACAGTCACTTCCTTTCCCTCTGATTAACATCAGCAGTGAAGGAAGAGGAGGAGGGGAATGGAAGGGAGCAAAGAAAGAACCACCCAGTGCACTGGGGAAAAACCTCAGAATGATCAATTAATCTTCTGTTTCAATCTGTGAGCTCTGCTGCCTTGAGCTCCTTAGTCGTTTATTCGTACAAAAAAAAAAAAAGGTGGGAAAAAATTATCATAAGTAGAAAGTTTAGCAATGACAAGAAATCCTCGCAGCCATTAGATAAAATCCTGGGAAATCTGAGATTTTCCAAACATTTTCTTGTACCCACTGTCCTGATTCCAGCACGTCCTATGTACTATGGCTTTGATTACAAAAGAATCAAAGCTCATCTTTTTCTTGGACCATAGCAAGTGCATTCCCAGCATTTAAAAAAGAAGGGTTATTTACATGCCAAAATCATCTGTGATTTATTGCCTCGTGGGCTTGTCTGGATTTAATTTTTGAGTCTGGCACCAATTCCTTAATTGCTTTGGTCAGTTCATTCCATTTCTCAGTTCTGAAGCTCTTCATCTGCAAAACCAGAGGAATGATAAACACACAAACACACCAGAAGCCCTGACAGTAACTTACTGGAGCCCCTGGGAAAAGAGTGGGGACTTAAACCGTGGTCTGAGAGAGCAATGGTGTTACCCTGCAAGACCTTGCCAAATTCCCATCCCTTCCACTCCAAGTCCTGGGACGTCATCAGGGAGGTAACGAGGGCAGGCTCTGACACACTGAGGTGGAAACGTTTTGCAGCTTCTTGCTGCTCCTGACTTTAGTCCAGAGTAGAAAAGGGAATTCCACCACATCACCACCTGCCTGTGATCTCCCCTTGAACAGTGCACCTGGCTTCAGGTAATTACTTTCCAACTGCTGATAACGCATATTTGCAGTGCCTGGGTTTCAATGGAGATGGCAGTCGTAATGGAAAACATAATTATTATTTTCCTCATATTTTAAGAAATTTTCATAGGTGATTATAAACTGGCCTGTAATTTAAAATAAATGCAATTTATTTCATCTCATTTGATGTTCACTGCAAGTAAGTGGAGAAAGGGAAAAGGCGAAACACAAACAGGTGCTGAGCTGCTTTTCTGTCTTGCCATTAAGCAAAAAATATTCCCCCAGGAGAAGGCCCACTGCTACTTATTTGCTTTCCGAGGAAGATCACAGGGCAGTGAATAAGGCAGGAGGAAACTCGCCTTGCAGTAGAGAATTTATCACTATGTGTTTGGCCAGACCACAAACAGGGTTACACTTCTGCCTGATGTCCTTCTGGGTTTGGTGGGTTTGGTCTCTTCCGACCTCAACCATTCTGTGAGTCTGTGAAGATGGTAGCAGAAATGAGAGCAAAGAAAATGAAGAATTGGCTGAGAAAAGACATTAGCATTTGTCCCCCAGTATAATTTTTTTAAATGATTTTAAAAATTATTTTAAGTACTCAGTACAAAAGCACATGGAACATTTTCCCACTGACTTGGAGAAACAGAAGAATATGATGGCAACATTACCAGGCAAAAAATCAACAACACAGGCACCAGAAAGGTAGACAATGACACTAGCTTACAGATGGCATAACCTACGTACAGTTGGCTGTTCTGGTATCTTTGATAGAAGCAAAACATCCTAATTTCTCTCACCCACGATACAGTGTTTATCCTTGAGTAACATTTCCTGTGATCACACTTTCAAGTATAAATATTATTTTGTATGCTGATAGTGAGCAGAAGGAAAAATTCTTTTTATTCTGGAAGATAAGAAAATAAGCAAACATAACTCTTCTAATAGTTTAATAGTTTTTTTCTTTACATGTCCTGGATTCGAAAGAATGTAACAGATGCTTTCTCTCAGTTACTCTTTATCAAGAATATTACATACAGATGTATTTTGGAAAGTTTATTTTTCTTCCAATTAAAAACAAAAAAATCTTCCATGGGATGGGGAACACCTCTTTCAAAGCTTGACATGCCAATATTTTAGTGGTCATGTGGGAATTTTAATATATGAATTCGTAGCTAGGAAAGAAAAAAACCCCAACCTACATATTCTTTGTCTGAAAATGTGCAGAAAAATTCAGAAGTTATTTTCACAGCTTCAAACACAGTGAGAATCTCTGTTGACATCATGCTCCTGACTCCCAGACTGCTTACTTCTACCCGTCTTGGGGTCATTCGCCTCGTGCAAGATGCTGTTGATCTCTCTGATGCATTCCTCTAAGGTTAAGATTATTCTCATAATCTGGGTTTCCCCAGACATGTCCTCCCTTTCCATTACAGAGCATTGTCTGGATGGCATTTGATGTTCTTGAGTATTTGTCCATGTCCAGGCCAG
The DNA here is from genome assembly GCF_964289735.1 of Phaethon aethereus. Taxonomy (NCBI): domain Eukaryota; kingdom Metazoa; phylum Chordata; class Aves; order Phaethontiformes; family Phaethontidae; genus Phaethon; species Phaethon aethereus. The sequence continues at coordinate 54,602,399 of NC_138576.1, read as the reverse complement.
CAGAAGATGACAGGGAGTGGGAAATGCCATATGTCCCCATTCCCCTCTATGCTGCCAGAGTGGGAGCAAGGAATGGGGCTCTTCAAGAGGTACTGTGCTGGCTGTGGGGAAAGCATCCCATGTGCCCGGGGTAGCTGGACAGCATCCACACAAGAGGCCAGTACTTCTGCAAACGCATCACATGTGTCGTCCCCCTCCTATCTGGGCCAGACAGGCCCAGCTCTGCCTGGACGTGTCAGATTTGCTGCACGCCAGCAACCCAAGCATGGACATTCCTTCCTGCCTGGCACGACCTAGGTAGCCGCGCCTGAGGTGCCAAGGCAGCGCACCTCTGGTAAAAGCGACTGCACAGTGGGCACGTTGAATGGCATGTCAAAACCCTAAACGAAATGTGGGGCAGGGTGGGAGGTAGGCTGCCCTCAGCATCTCACTTGCAGCAGATCTCCCCTTGGATTCACAGCAGCCACTCACCTGCGTGCTGTGGTCCTTGTGTCCCCTGTGCTCGAGGCAGACACCTGACCTACACACCCTTCGTTTCGCGTGCCGTTGTACGCCTTTAGTACGCAGAAATTTGATGACTGGTTCTATTAATTGCTAAAAAGCTTCTATTTAGAGACGCTCTCCAGAGTCACAGAAAAGAATTGCCCCTTTTAGGACTCCACATGAATAAAAGGAAGTGCATTTACAATTATAATAGGGAAATGACCATTTTAGAAAATGACATTATGACATTAATGTCATAACATTATGCATGACATAACATTATGTTATATGTATATGTATGTTTATGTTATGCTATATGTTATATGTATACGTATAATATAATATATATTATGATATATGTTATATGTATGACATAACATGACATTATGTATGACATAACATGACATTATGTCATGTCATAACATTAAGTATGACATTAACTTTTTTTTCCTTTGAAGACTGTTTTAAAATGCATATATGTCCCAGGGTGTTCTAGTGGCCTTCTTCATGTGTGAAAACATCTGGCTGTCGTAACTAAGTGTTCTTCTTCAAGGAGTAGCTGTACTATCTCAAGGAAATAATGTACTTTAAACATGCTCCAAAGATGGAAAGATCATGGATAAATATGCATTCTTTAGGACTTTAGAGAAGAAATATATGTTAAAATCTTGTTTTAATTTGTCTGAACAGTGATCTTTTTACTGAAAAGTAATCTCGTATTTTAATGCGAGAAACTAGTGCTCGGTATTCCTTCTCCCTACTTCTTCCTTACTTCAAGGATGTAAAACTGAATGTACTTTTGACTAGTTCACCTCTCCCCCCTCATCCCCCAACACACATTCACAATACAATTCATTCAGTGAAAAGCCTTGAACTTTCTTTTTTTTTTTTTTAACACAAGGAAAGCAGAAAAAGCAAAGCATTGAATTCTCATCTCTCATCACACACTAGGAGGTAAATCCTGTCTCAGCGCTGGCCGGCTTACCCTGAACTTCGCTAGATAATTCTGGTAGTGGCACTCCGCACAGACTCACTTCCCTGTGCAAAAAGAGCCGCTGCTTTTTATGCAGCTTGGCAAACTTCACCGAGAGGTCACCAGGGGAGAACAAACCACAGTTTTCATTAGCTCCCACCTTACGGCAGCCCAGGCCCTTTCAGGGCTCTGCTAAGTCAACTAGAGGTCTTTTGATATCAGAAAGCTTTGAATCCAAGTGCCCGGAGAGAAATCGTACGTTGAATGAGAAAGAGAGGGAGGATGAAAATAATTACTCTGGAAAAATGTGCCACTTGTTCTATGACATTTTCATGTGACTTTCCTCAGGGTTTGAAGGGAGCAGCTTGATTTGCGCTCATTGTTTTGGTCAGCCTAGGCTCTTGCACTGAGAAACTGCAGGAGCTAACTTCCAGCGAACTGTGAATGTCATAATTTTATTAATTGCTTTAACATGTGTTTCTTTTACATGTCTGAAAGCAAATGCAATTGAAAGTTGTGGTTTCTGTGGCATTCTTGAAAATAAATATGACTAATTCTGAGGACAAAACCTTAACGAAATATAGTGTGGAGGAGAAACAGTTACACAAACAATGCTTTTAGACTGATTTACACATTTCTGAAAATGTGTGAAAAGTGATTGCTACAAGTATACTTTCAAAGAAATTTTAGTGTTTATTAGATGGATATTACACCCATTAAAATACATGCTATAAATGTTTTGACGCTGTGAAGAAAGTTAATAGAGCCGAAATCATGGAGTTCTACAGATCTTAAAACACTCCTCTATAAAGTACTTTAAAAACTACATGGGTACAGGTTTTCCACTGACTTTCATCTATGTGTCACATGCAGATGATTTCTCAAAATGCAACAGAACCAAGAATAAACCAGGACTTACCGGAGAATGCTGTGTCTAGAAAATATATATTATAGTCATTAAGGATATTTCATATTTATCATATATACATGCCTTATGTAAACTTTTTACTTGCTTTGTCACTCATTTTCTCTTCGCTGTTTTCTCAGACTTTGTGAATCTGTCTGTGCTTTTTCACAGACAGAAAACGATTAAGGAAAACATCTTTGGTTTTTGATCTCTTCTCTAGTGAGAATTGTGGGTTAGTGAGTAGATACATGCTTCGGAAACAAAGCAGAAGATTGCTTAACAGCAGCATGCTTTCTTTAGAAAAATCTGTGCTTCCTGATCTGTCTGCATCAGAAAAGTTGCAAAATAAGTCTTTTTTTTCTGATTCCACACTATTTCTGCATTCTAACTACTGTATCCCGGTCACTTCCTCAAACACTGTGTAAACAATAGACATTATAGAGATTTATACTAAACCATGAAATTACCTTTAATATTTGCAAAAATCAGCTTCTGCACAGAGAATTAAATGCAGTTCTGAATAAATATTCAAGCAAGACTTGAGATATTAATGGAAGAGTAGAAATGTCACTGACTTGAAACTCAGTAGGCATGCGAATAAATCGTAACACGCAGAGATAGAAGAAGTTACAGAAGAATTCCTTTATGTACAGGGACTCATTTGTCTGTATAGCAGTCAGCATAGTCAAATATCACTTTTTCTGGGACTTTTAAGTGCTTCAGCAACACGAGGGAGAATAATAAAAAGAGTAAAAGAAGTATAATGTGAGCATACTAAACCCGACAGTACCATGCAGTGATATTCAGCAGTGTTCATTCTTCTTTCAAATGGCAGTGGTTAATGAACAAGGATGCAAGCTCCTCCCTTCTCCCAAAAATAGGAGAAAATAAACTCTGCAAATAATTGAGAATAAGGATGTTGTTATACTATGGGGCATTTTAGCCATTAAATCATGAAAAGCCATCTCTGACATACAGAGAGTTGTTATTAAATGAAAGAGGGAGCATTTTCACAGCAGACGCTGCCGTGTGCCATCCAGCCGAGGTGACGGCTGTCTGCAGGAATCGCCGGGCGTCTCAGCCCCCACCCCGTCCTGAGCAGAGGGGGCAGCCAGCGTACCCCAAGTCTGGGGGGAGCTGCCCTAAGCTGGCAGCGCACGCGCAGCCTGGCCGGGGAGCCTCACTGACCGTGGGAAATGCAAGAATGGACCGCTTTGCCAGCCCCCTGCACCCGTCCCGCTGCCCAAACGGCGTGGAAGCCCTGTGCCCACGTGCGTGCCCTTTCAGAGTGTACAGATTCCTGAATATAGCCCCGGTGAAGGGTTCACAATCGAGCCTGTTCTGTTAAGGTTAACAAAACGAGTCAGAGGCTCTGTTTTTCATTATGGTGAGCAACTCCTTATTCGGCTTTTCAGGGTGGAATTTCACATGCGCTCTTTTAAGAGGTACCTATTCCACCCCCCCCGTTACGTTTCTTCTTCATTCCTGGTAAAACCATCCCTCTGCCTCCCTGGCATTAACGGATGAACCATTTTCACGGGTTAAATCTAGCTGAACTAATAATAAAAAAAAAAAAAAAAGGAAAAAAAAAGGGAGTGGGATCATTTTCTGCTGACTGTGCTTCGTGGGTCAGCTCACCGTGTGGTCAGCTGGGACCAGAGCTGGTGTGAGGGAAGAAGAACGGGCATGCAGCCAAGGGCCTTGGTTTGGAGTAGGAATGCTGTTTTGGTGGCACAACCTGTCAACTCAACTGTAATGTGAAACCTCACCTTGGCCTTAATGGAGCTACTTGGAAAATCGTGCAGCAGCATGAGACAAGGAGGCAGAACTCAACTTTCAGAAACAAAAGGATTTGCCTTTGAGGAAATTTCCAATACTTGCTGTTTGGCACTGAAGAAGAAACACAAACTCCTGTAGTTCTGAATTTTTCCAGAATTATGGTTCACTGAGCCGTTTTGGAGTCAAGTGTTTTTTGTACAAGAACAGAGTACCACCCACTATTGCTAAGGCAGCTTTAGTGTGGTCTTTCTTCCATTAAATGACGTCACTGCTTGGAAAACAGCAGATACATACAGTTCATAAATGTTACCAAACTAAGAAAAAAACCCCAGACAAATATCGCAGCATTTTCTAGAAATTACAGAGCTATAATAGAGAAGAAGACTTGATATTTTACATTTGCACGTGAACGAGAGTAAGGAGTTATCACTACTCAGAGCACCAAAGAAATGTGAATGTGCTTAGTCTGTACTAGTTAGCTCGATTTTTGCACCTTTCCTGCTTTTTGGGAACTGTTATTAGTTAAGGCATTCAAAGGATTTAGTTAATGAGAAAGAAGTTTGCTTTGCACGGGTGAAAATGAAAGTAACCTGTAATGCATATCAGTGCAAAAAACCTGACTCTTGTACTGTTCCCAAGTTCACTATTGACATCTGGAAATGTGATAGAGAAATAAGGCAAATTATACCTATATTAAATGAAAGCTGAAAGGAGACAGTGCATCTGTTTATGCTGCAGCAGGAATCTAATAGAGAAATGTACATGCACTATATTTTAAGATTTATTTCTGATACCATAGATCATAAAAGGCACTTAGGACAGGAAATCTTGCCCCAAACTCTGTGCTTTGATCCAGTTATGAACTTTACAAGATTAAAACCAAAGGTCGAGGTGCTTCCAAACTCAACAATTCAAAATCTGTGTCTGCAGTCCAGTTTTTCAGTCTTATTAGTTAGATTCAAGCCATCTTATTAAAGAAGGTTTGAAACAGATCAGCACGAACCAAACCCTTAAAGCTGTGCTTAGATACAAGTTTGTTAAGAGTTCATACCTGGTATAAACTTTTTTTTCTTTTCTTCCCCTATTTATCAGCAAGAACAAATTCATTTGATTTCTGTTAATGAGAGTCCATTCATAGCTCTTTACCTTGTGACTGCAGCACATTGAATTTCAAGGCAGTCTCCCACCTATATGTTAGGCTGACCTGGGGGTGATTATAGCTTCCAGGTTTAGAGAAAATGAGGTGCACTTTACCTAATATGGGTAAATCTACAACAACCTTTAACAGTTTTTTCTGGAAATCACTGCATAGCCCCGAAGGACAACATTTCTTGAAGTCTGGATGAATGCCATTATGCAAAAAGAACTTCTAAAAGCTATCATATATTTGGTGTAATCAAAAATAATACTTTTATGCAGTCACTGGATATAATTCTAGTGTAGGACCACGGTGGAATGAAAAAATCTCAGTTTCACCTGAAATTTAAACACTGCCAAACAGTACATCACAAATAATTTATCCTGTGCTTCACCCACAGTCAGTTAGCATCTCCTTTGTGCCTCATCACAGCACATGCCTCGTTTGTATTTCCGTCCACCTCACCGAGAAAGGCACGCCTCACAGGTTGAGAAAGAGCATTATAAAATAAGTGCACTCTTTACATACACTTAGCTTGACTGTTTCCATTCTTCTTGGCAGTATCAGAGTTCTCTGGTTTAGATTAATTTCCCTAGTTACATATAGTATCTTGTAATTACGTGTTTTAACTTTTTTGGACTGAGAGTGAAAAAAGAAAACGACCTACAGCCCCATTCCAAATGTGTGGGTGGTGCAGGAAAAAATCTCTCTATTTTCCCTGGGACATGCTTTGCCTTGCCCCAGACCCCTTTCTAATCAGCTTGTAAACGACTGATCTACACATGCAGCTGCAGTACGTTCACTAAGCACAGGCTTGTTAGGTGCTGGTATGGTGAGGAGATATAATGACCTGAATGAGTGGTCTAAAACTGGACTGAGCAAGATGTTTCTACTTTCTTACTTCTGGAATAGCCTTCTCCTGTAAGGAAGCATCTTTTGTGCATTGGTAACCCTTCAAAACTGGGGAGAAAGTAAATCCAGAAAAGGACTAGGGTGTTGAGGAAGCAGTATAAAAAGAAAATGTTAGTCAAAGAAAGGCTCCTCATGGGATGAACACTGAAGTCAATCTCTCGGTCTGAAATGCTGTGGAGGAACCTATCTCCAGCTATTGGCTGCAGAGGGAGCCTAGGAAAACTACCTTCGCTATCTTTTGGAAGTTGCCTTGAATTAATACTGCAATCTGTCATGTTTAGTTACTTTTTAGGCTCTTCTGAGTGGACTACTGAACCATGCAGTAGTGTGCTGGTTTCCTGTATTGTGTTTGGGAGTATGCTGGGTGAATGAGGAAAGATGGCAGGGGGCTAGCTCCTCCAAAAAACCGCTCAGTATTGGTAGTAACTTCCTTTTCTAAAGGAGTGGAAGCTCTGATAGGAGCATCCTAGAAACCAGTCTCTACTCCAAAACACTTTATATATCTCATATTAAAGAGCCCTTAGGAAACCTCACCTTGGCTTTAATAGAGCTGGGAGCCGAGCTTCTTCTTTCTTCCAAGAAAGTTCTTCAACATATTCAACTAGGGTGTCCTCCTTCAACTTGTGCTCTTTATACCTGCCCTAATTACTTCAGAATTATTTTCCACACAGTGTAGGATCTTGAAAATATCTTTATATTCTGATACCTAGCCAGAATACTTTAGTAGTTTGCATAGTCTCCTGGTATATAGAAGATGTAAATTCTCAAACGTAGAGGAGAGAATTTAACCTGGATTTTTCAAATCCATGGGCGAGTGAACTGACCACTAGTTTACTATATAAATGTATGAAGAAACAGAACTGTGAAGTGTTTCTTCCTCTGTGTGCTATCACAATAACATTTGCTCAGGATCCTGTTCCTACAGATCTGCATTAAATGTATTTTGACGGTATGTTTTGAGTCTGTGAAAAGAGTTTCAATGACTGCCTGAAGAATGACTTTGCTTTGTCAGTTAATACAGACAACAATTCATGAAAGAAATGTGCAGCTCTGGTAGGACTGGATTGGATTAAAACCATAATGAATTTTTGGAAAGCATCCTTGGATAATGCATTTTGGAAGGCCAAAGGAAAATGAGGATTATCTAGAGACTTCTAATTCTCACTAATTTACTTAAACCATATAAACATTCCTCCTTAACGCTCAGAATGAATTGTTCCAAATTAAAGAGGTCATTTCACCTTTGAGACTGGCTGTGATTAAACAAAACAAACCAAAACAAAAAATACTTAACTAATCTATGCATTTAGGGGTTGTAGTGAAAAATCCATGGATATTTGTGCAATTTGGTTTACGGATTATTCAAAATGTATCGGCTAAGGATTTGACTAAAAGAAAAAAAGAAAACTAGAAATAAAGGTGGGTGATGGACAAAATATTACTAGATTATTAACATCAGTGACTAAAAAATAACATTAGTTTTACAGTAGGAGTGAAAAAATCTACACACAGCCAATCTTGGTCTCCCTGGATTACAGTGTCTCTGAGAGCTGAGGTTACCATATGTCTAGACTTCCCTTGACACGTTCTTTTTTTCCATACAAAACACTGGGAAGAAAAGTAGGATTGTGTCATTTCTAGATGAACAGAACATAACATACGTGCTGGACATGAACACATATTTCCTGGACATGAACACATACACAACATATGCAAATGTTACAGAAACATGGCAGCTGTATTATGACAGATACAACTGCAATTAGGGTTCTATAGAATATTGAGGCACTGCCTTGGCACCTTTGTCCCTTGCTTTTAGAAGTGGAAGTAACATTGTCTGAAGCATCTCTTCCTCTTGCACCTTTCCGAGTAAGACGTCTGAGATATTGAAGGGTAAATGGGATGCCATTCTCCATTTTTAATCAGCTCCCCACCATCTTTGGATACTTACACTTCATTTTTCAATTTAAAGACAAAAGTACAAAACCCCAGAAATAGTAGGAACAGCCTGAAGAAATGGGATACATGTACACAGGCATCTTCACACACATACACACACAGAGTCTTTTTTATAAAAGGGCGATCCCAATGGCACACACAGTGTGTCTTATGGGATATTTTGCTCTAGATGCGGCAGAGTGTGGGATTTTCACACTGTGAAAGAGGAATGGGGTATGCAGTTAGAACTATCTTGTCTGGGTAGAGAGCTCACAGCTACCATGGGCAAGACCTTCCTTAGCTTTCTTAAGGGCCCATGAAAGAAATGTTATGGAAAATGCTTACCTAAGGAACCCCAACCAGGTCGTTAGGAGCCCACTGTTCTTGCAAATGCTGGATGTGCTGAAAGCATGACTTTTTCTGAGGCTCCAGGTAGGCAAATAAACACCTCAGATGGGTCTCTTCCCACCCAAATTCAGACATCTGCAGTGCAGAATCTCTGGGTGATGGAGAGAAATAAACATTTCTGAGGTGGTGAGCACCACATCTGCCTGGCCTATATTTGAATCCCAATGGAAAAAGGGCCATAACTGGCTTCAGGGGAGACACATCTCATCATAACTGAACAAGCTGCAACACAGTTGGGAAGAATAAAAATAAAATAAAACTCCTGCCTGCAGGTGGGTAGAGAAAGGAGGCAAGGTAAATTCAATATGTAAGAATGAAATTACATTCAGAAAAGAAAGCAGAACAAACAAATCACGAAAGGAAGCAATCAGATTGAAGGCTAAATTGCTAAGGTGGCTGTTCAGAACCTATCCACAAATTATTCCTGAACGAGCAGAGGCAGCCTCAGTCAGTTTATTTCAGGTAGGGACAGGACATGATAGTGAACTTGTGGATACTGCTAAAACCAAGAAGTCTTCAACTCAGAGAAGTAGACATATGCTTATGGTCTGAATGCGCATATGGACAGTCTCTTGAAAGAAACTGAAGCATTTCTTAACAGATGAGATCCTTGATGCATCCAGTCTGGCATCTTGCCTCTGGCAATAAATCAGACTCAGCATTTCAGAAACAGGTTCCAAAATCCTATAGTGTATCTGACCATTTATGTAATGTGAAATATAAGATAGCAAGAGGGAAATTCCTTTGTGATCTTTTTCTCAATCATATATCTTGGATCATTAGATTTTTATTGCCCTTATCTTAGCATGAATAACCACTGATGTTGTTACTGGCAGTAAAATTAATCCACACTTAAAAACATCAAGTTATTGCTGTTAACTCTGACCAAATGGTGTCTACAGTCCCATATCTCTTTTTATTTATTCTACCTTTATCTGATATAAAAAAGCAATACACTTCTATAATACAAAAAATGCCAGGTAGGGAAAAATCACTTAAAGAAAATTTGCTTATATCTCAGGTTGCATAGTCAATGTGAACTCAAACATTGTATGCAGTAGATTCACAAACAAAAAGAAATATTTCATCAAACCGCTTCTTTTCATCTGTATTCTGATGCTGGTAAAAAAAATGCTGGGTCAGCTTTTTACAGCATTCATGATTATCATGCATTAATCCTTTTGAGCTGAGATTTTTAGCTGATCCATTGCTACAAGCACCACAAAACAGAAAAAATATCAGGAAGGTACCAAGCTACAACGCCAAAGTAAAGATGCTCTCTGTAATTTCTGCACAAACAAAAACTCCTGCTGTAAAAAAAGTTTTCTGTAAATACAATATAGAAAAATTGCCTCTCTGTAATGACAAAGTTGGTTTTTGTTTTTTTTTTTTTGATTCCTGAAAGAGCAATGTTAATTTGTTTTCCCACATCTGATACAAAAGCCAGGCACTACTCTTTCTACTTTAGATATATTTCCAGTGGGAAAAGAGGCCATTCACTAATTCTACTGCACCATCATGCTACGTACATAATATCCATACCAGAGACACAATAATCCATGTAGCAACCCAAGTGAATATGTCCAAAGTGTCTTTAGTGCCTTCAGAAATTCATCGGACTACTGAAAAGACATTGTATTGTTGAAAGCACCGTATAATGCAGAGTACTGTGTATTGATTTTGTGCAGTTAAGTAAAGGTGAGCAAACAGCAATTGCCTAGTCAAACTGACAATTCAGGTTTTCAGGAAAAAAAAAAACTGAAAAATGTCATGTCAGCCAATAATAAGGTTTCTTTATTATATTTTAGCCCTTTTTCTTGTCCTTTTCCTAAGTAGTATAGGCTGGTTTTCAATGAAAAGGAAAGATAATTCAAAACCTGTACTTGTAAAAGTGCATATTGAAACTAAAAGTGTCAACATTTCCAAAATAAAACTGTTAACCTGGCAAGAAAAGTTTCAACACTGTTAATGATCATGTTTTCTTTTTGTCCTACTGCTAGAATTACCTATTAACTTGTCTTTCAAATATTATTCCCAATCAATAATTCACTTTCAAGGATTTTTTTGTTTAGCCAAAAGTTGCCTAACTATGCAACTAAAACACCATGCTTCAAGTCAGGTCTGAATCTAAGTATTTTTCTTCCCACATAGTAAACAAGAAATTTCTTGCAACAAAAATGACATAATTATATTTAAATGTGCTTATAGTTTGTTTTAAAGAAGTTACCCACCACCTGGAAAAAAATAATTACAGATAGAATATTGGAATTTGTGTGAGTGAAGTTGAGGAAAAGGATGTTAATATATCAGACAAAATGGACACAAGTCTTCAACAGTATTCTATTAAACTGCTGGCAGATCAATCAAATCCACACTTTCACATTTTCCAAATTAATCCCATTTTGCATTTCTTGTAAAGATATTCTTTTATGCCTTTAGACATATTTATAACCCTTGTTTGGTGCACTTCTGTCAACAATATTTTGTGTTGGCAAAGTGGTAGAAGGATGTGACAGGTCGTGATACATACTAAGAAAGGCAAAAGCAAGAACTTTTAAAAAACCAAATTGCCTTTACCCACATCTTTTAGCTAAAGTGATTTGGGATGTGGATCTAAACCCACTCCTCATCCATATTTTGAAATTCCAGAATATTTAAAATCCTTGCACATACATGAATATTTCATTATCAGCCACTTATTCATCATTCACTTTTGATAGCTTGGATGAAAAAAAATCCTTTGTCCAGCATGACCAACCTGTGGCAGTTCATTGTGTGGACTCCAGTATCTCCATCATGTCCATCAACAGTGCATTTCATAGTCTGTTTTCTCTTCTCTTCCAATTCTGCAGCAACAGGTATGGCCTAATTTTGGCAGGACACGAGGGGATATGAAGTTTGCCAACAAACTTCTGGAAGGCTAAAAGGTAATGGAGAGGACACAGAACGTGAAAAACCATCGCGCTGATTTAATGTTAAAGAGCAGTATGTAACCAGAACATGTTGTTCAAATACAGCAATAGGGCGAGGCATTTAACATTCTTTGCAAAGTTTCTGTGGAGGAAAAACTTCTTTTCCAAATTAAAGCATGAGAATCAGTTAGGTTCTTTTGCTTTAAAGGACAATAAAGAATCCAGGAGGGTTTAGTCAGAGAAGATTTTCCATATGATTTACAGGAGCTGAAGAGCTCAGTGCAAGTTGCGCTGAACTGGATTCTTCAATTCGTCAATACCACTACCAGTGACTACGCCGCACTCCCTCCGTTCTCTGTGCTGTGGACTATGAAATTTTATTTCATACATAATTTCATATTCTGAAATATATAATTGTACATCATACATCTAGCAAATAGCACTGCACAGCGCTGAACCTGTGGTCTGATCTTGTATTGTAAGATTTCCCAGCAAGGTAAGTAAAAAAACGAACATTTTGGGAAAAACGAGGTAGTTTCCTTTCATTGCCGTGCTCCTAACAGGGAAAAAGGTTTAAAATCTACAGACCTTTTGTTCTGGTCTCTGAACACTTACTTCTATGCTCAGCAGTCCCCAAAGTTCAGTGAAGCTGTGGTGCTTGTGCTGATTTCATTTGATTCCTTTTACGAGATTACCTTAGCACATCTGGTAAAAATTAGATAAACAGATTAGTTACGGTTCTGTTTTCAGTTAATTTCTTGAAGCCTCTGCCCCCTCTTGTCTATTGCGGAGGAAAGGCATAAATTTCTGATAAGAATAGCCGTTCTCATTGCGGGCCCCAGTTAAGGATTGTGCTGCCAGTGTCAAGTCTAATAAGATTTCAAGAACTCCAGGTCCCTAATTTGTGGCAACGGTGGTGTGTGCTGGTGATGCACCTCAGCTGAGAGCACTGATTGTCCAATAAAGAGAAGCTCTCCAATCCACAGAAATGTGTCACACGCAGTTTTAATGACGCTGTAATCAGCCTAACCCCAGCTACATTTCGTCTGCATTACGCTACGTAAAATTTTTTGGTGGTCTCTAAAGCAAGCAAAGGACTTAAAATACTTAGGCATGAATATCTGCCTGGGTTATAACTCTACGATGCTGCCTTTTTTCCCCTTTGAGACACCTGATAGCTACAGCAGAGCTGCTTTAGGCGAGCAGGGAGAGACGTAAACGTGATATTTGCTTTGATGCCTTGCAGCTGGCCGGCTGCCCTTGGTGGAAAGGGGCAGGCATTGCTATCGCCACGGGCTATCGCGATTGCTAACGGGCGACAGAAAGCGTGAAGCGTGAGGAGCCTTTCACGCTGCTGAGGCCGTGCTACACTTAAGGACAGGACACCGCTGCTCTTCAGCGCTTGAGCAAAATGAACATCGAGAACGGCAGGAAAAGCTTTAAACATCTAACCTGCCTGGACGTGGGGTGTTTTTGAACCAGGGCGCAACCCTGAAGGTTGGTGAAGGTGCTACCTCGAGCAAAGCTGTCTGTCACGTCCTTTGCTGCAGGCGTGAAGACGGGAGCAGCCGGAGGGTCCCGCTGGGGTGCGGAGGGCACCCTGCCCCGGGGGAGAGGCCGCGCCCCGGACCGCCGCGGGCAGCGCTCCCTGCCCCAGTAACTTTCAGTTTTCGCTTAAATCCCTCATCCTCCTCTCTTGGGACTTCAGCTGACTGGAGTCAGATTCACTTTCTGTTTATGACATTCAACTGCTAGGCTAAATATATGTGTGTGTGTATATATACACACTCATATATACACAACAGCTATGTTCAATTTCCCTAAATTTAAGGTGCAGTTTCTGAGGATATGTATACCAAACATGAGGATGTACCAGGTCTCACAGTTGCTTTCCTTGATTTTCATTTAATAAAGAAAACTTTGTTTATGATTTCAGCTATGAACTGTCTGTTACCAAAACAGCAGTGTCCTGCCTAAGTTTGCACAGAACCTGAAATCAGAATTAAGTTCTGCTCACCTCCTGCAGATGCCCTTTATGATATGCCCTGAGAATTAGAAATGTATATCCGGAACAGAAGAAAATTCATCATCTTCACTGCATTCAAGTTAAAGAAAAAAAGGAGAAAAAATAAAACAAAGAAGACTGAGCCTGGAATGCTTAATATTCAGGCCAAGGAGGGTGCAGCTGACAGGGTTTGAAGCTGGGGCTTCAATTTCCAAACATTGGCAACTGCGAGCTTAAATGAAGATGATCGAGAGCTGTCAGGAAACGGCCAATTCCCTCCAGGAAGAAATCACAGCAGCTTCTAGGCCTACAGTGTTGCCTGGCTGTCACAGTGGAGAATTTGGCACATAAACCTTACAGTGTGGGAAGCCAGAAAAGAGCAAAGGTAAGACTTCTGAAACCCTGTATAAAACTCCCTGTTCTTTAGGAGTTTTACTTACAAAAAACATTACGATGTCAAGTACACCTATTTCTCTTCACCGAATCTATGTAACAAAACAAAAGAGGCACATTTTGGGTGCCGAACTTTCACCCATAATTTCACATTTGAACCCTTGTATACTTGTATGCATATTTTTTCTATATAGTGGTAGTACAAATATACAAATATATGCATACACATGTGTATATATATACGCATGAATAGATGGGTGCTGACTTAAAGAAAATGTAAATTGATGTTTAGGTTCTTTTCTGCTACATTTTCCTTTTTCATTTCAGAATGATGAGTTGCACTTCAGAGCATCATATTAATGTATACTGGAAAAGCACTAAAGCATTGCACTGTAAAGGTAATTATAATCATTACTAGTTCCTGCTTGCCTTAGATGGCTAATATTTTTTCTGATTTCAGAAAACATTCTGATTCATAAGGAGTGCTTTTAACACTCTTAGGGTTCAGATAGAAATTAAAACAGACTTTAATTACTTTTTTTACAAAGAACAAAGTTTTTATACTTTCTGTATTACAGTTGAGTTTAGTTCTCTTAAAATACACCATGCCATTTAATCGGATATTGACTGGAAAGCATCCCACCTACAGCTATCAGAAACATTTTGAAACAGAACTACTTTACAGCTGCAAGCTGTGGACGGTGAATATACCTCTACTGACAATTTTGCATGGCTGATCATTTCTGTTCCCCTGTCAAAGCTGATCACGATATTGCCATCTGAAGGTCATATGGCTGTGTCTGAGTTAAATAACCAACACTTTTTCTGCCTTAACCTAAACATCGCATCCCCACCGAGCTGAATGTTGTAGGACTGCGCTGCGTGTCTCTGCTCAGCTGATCCGCCTCCATTCCAGGGCAGGAAACGAGCGCAAGGAGAGAGAAAGTAACATAAGCATTTATTCACCTCCCCATAAGTTTTTTGTCTCAAAATAAATGATGACATTTGACCTTTCTCTGAGACAACATGGAAATTAAGACTCAAGACGATCTTTCTTGTGCCTTCCCCTTGAGGCGACCACAAATGCTTCTCACAACATGCTTTGACTCCCTTTTCCCTAGATAAAAAGCCAGCCATAAAAGTAATAAACCTTTAATTCCAGCTCATGGAGTAGTTAACCCAAACATCTAGCTAATTAGGGTCTTTTTTTCCCCCTTTTTCTTCTTCTTCTTGGGCCAGGGGAGGGTTTATAAGCCTTTTGCAGGAGGGAGCATGGCAATCCCTGGGGGAGACGGCTTCTCTGCTCCGAGCATGCGTGAAGGCACTGAAGGGGAAGGAGCATCCTCTCCGGCTGCCGTGCTTATTGCTTGGCTCTGCCCGTGCCCCGGGCGCACGTCGCCACGCTGTGCGAGGCTCTGGCGGGGCAGCAAGGAGTCCAGCGCGGGAGATGAGGGAGGGCTCTGCCTGTGAAACTCTGAAAGCAAATCTTTGCACTTTGGGGGTATAATAGGGCCCACAGATAGCGCATTGGGTAGCATGCGTAGCGTGCAGCCGTTATGTGACTGTACAGCGACATTTGTTCTTCCTGGATCTGTTCCAGCTGAGATTTATATCAGGTCTCGAAAAAGACGGAGAGTTGTAGCCATTTGCGGGCAACTGCTCATCTGTATCGCAGGCTATATCTTGTCGAAAAGCAGGGAAAATCAGAGTGTTAGACTGTATCAATTCAATCTGTTGACAGCTGAGGAAAGGACCCTTCCATTTTATGAAGAGACTGTTAATTAAAGCAAAGCAGTAAGAGAACAAAGGGAGGATGTATTCCGAGTGCCACTGTACTGGAGATGTTATGATTTGAAAAGTACAAACTATCTAGGAGCAAAAAAAGAAGAAAACTGAGTATAATCTGAGGAAAAAAAAAATCCACTTTGGTAGATTAGACCCAGAGACTCTTTTGTACGGTAGAAAAGATAAGATTTTAAGACAAAATTCTCCAACCCTACTTCCTCTTTGCCATTCTGGTCCAGCCTGTTGGATGGCGTGCTGTCTCCCTCACCTCTTGGTTCTCAGCGTAGCATTGTGCAGGAGGCTGCATTTTGATATGCTGACCACTGACTCCCAAATAAACGGTGTTTGTTTGTTTGTGTTTGTTCGTTTGTTTGCTTCACAAGCCCTTGATGTAGATCTGATAATTCCACAGTAACGGGGAACATAATGTTAACGCACAAGACAGTTTCCAGCCTACATGAGCTGAAGCTGCTGCAGATCAAGCCCTGAGTTTACTGAGGGTAGGTAAAAACAAATCATATTGTATCGCTGTCCTTTTTTCCAGCACATACCATTGGGGCAGCTGTGTGGCATCTGTAATTCCAATTTAGTGCAGGTCCACCAGAGAAGACTTCGACCAATTGTATATGTATTCATTCAAAGAATGGCATTCCCCAGGACTGTCTATGGAAACTATTTTAATCACCCTATCAAGTTAATATTACTGGCAATTCATTTAAAGAAAGGAAATACCATGTACAAAATATATTGGGTGAAGTTTTCTGGCTTGTATTTTTCAGGAAGTAATTTCTGGCCTTTAAAGTCTGTGACTCCATGAAGATGGAATGGATCCTCCTTCATGACAGCACACATGTGTTCTTGAAATCATCACAAATGCCTGGCTTTTATATTTACAATTTCCTGAGAACTTGTTGTTCAGTAGTGGAATCTCTGCAGATAACCTTAAAGTGAATACAACTCAATTTTACTTTAGGGCTTATCAGATAGTCTTTTAAGGAACTTTCTGCTTCTCACCATGCGCAGCTTCTACTCATGGGACCTCGTAGGCTTCACAACAGGGATTTGGAATTTTTAAAAGAAAGATAAAACAAGCAAACAACAACAACAACAAATCCTGGCATTTCTTCCTTAACAAAATATTGCCTGTAAGTGTAAAGCTGTGGTGCTTCCAACTCCATAGCAGGGGATTGAACTTCCAGACTACTTTTATTTTTGGCGTAAAGGTTCTGACCCCTTGAGGTGCTGGTGTTTTCAAGGGACACAAAGTTTTACCACACTCTGTAGAAGCTGAGAGTAGTTGATGGCTTTCAGAAAGTACTTTGCAGTTTGAAATATTGAACTCAAAGAAAAAAGCAAAATGTGGCTGTACTGAAGAGCTGAAGACAAGATGGTAGAGTGGGTTTCTTATACGCTGAGGTTCATTTGGAAGTTTAACTTTGTTTTGGTTCACCTTGTTAATTTTCTATGTCTTATATGTGTGTGCTGTACATAGTGATCTAGTATGCTACAGCGTTCTTGCTACCTTTCTTCTTCAAATTGGCATCCTCTCCACTCTACTATTAAAAACTTAAAATGGGGTAAGAAATCACTTTTTCTTGTTTTGCGGAGGTATGATTTTCATTGTTAGATATTGAATCCTTCAATTCAACAGTCATCTCGGAGAACTCTTGTCAAGATGGGACTTCAGGTTCAGATGGTTTTTGAAAAATGTAACAGCTGCTACAAAACAAAACAGCATGATGAGATGATAACTGACTGTCACTGAGGGGCATATCAGTTCTTCATATATTACCAGCATACAAGACAATTATTAAGGTAAGGCATCCTGTAACATTAGTTTCGGAAGACTGAACTGGCAGCAGCAACACACAGGACAGAGTCACTCAGTGACTGGCTGTTCCACTGTTCCTGTGCAAACCTGAGAGCTGCCATGTACTCATGACAGCTAGGTCACTGGAAACAGCTTTGACCTTTGGGATGCACAGACATCTCTAATAAAAAATTTACAACAGCCTTAAGCACCGAAGCACTATCTGGCACTCTGCCATTTTATTTTGGTTGTGAATTTCTTCTTTGCTGATGTTAGCTAGACATTTTTCTGGAGAGAACAGCAAGTTTGTTATTGCACATTTCGCTCCTGTACAGGATGTCACATGTTCCAGCAATTTTGCTCGGGCCATTTTTTATTCCTCTTGCCCACACAAATGAAAGCCCAGGCCTTTTCCCCCACTATAAGAAAAGTTCCAGGCAGTCCCTTGGTGGCATGTGGATCTCTCAACCCCCACTTCCACGCAGTTGCAATAAGAAAGAAATGCCAGGCTAGATGGAAGAACATAAATAAGGAAAAGCTGTGGGGAGGCCGAGCAGGTTTTGCCACATTATTGCAAACCACTGGAGAAGAAGCTGAACCCCTGTTCCATCTATTCATCTACCTGGAGAATGCATATGTTGCCAAGCCAACTGCATAAAGCTAACCAGCTCTGAAAGCAGGCAATAACGTATTTGAAGCTTCAAAATACATTAATGAGATTATGATCAGGGAGGGCATCTGCTTTGCTGAAGCCCCCTTTTCCTATCTGTTTATGCATCATTAACAACCTATGCTCTTCCCTTACAAAATCTTTTAATTTTCTTGAAAATGTCCAGCCTGGGACAGACCCATTAAAAAAAACCCCAAACTTAATTGTGAATTTCATCATTTTTATGGCTATGTCGGTGCTTGTTGATGGAAATGCTGAAATTTCACTCTGGAGTAAAGACCTGAATTCTGGCAAATACAACATTTTTGTCTGTTAACACTGACAAGGCTGAACTTGGCAGTCTTGCAGAGCTCAAATTCAACACGTGAGAATATTCTGGCATGTATGGAGGTGAGAGACTGAATCCTTGCAGGCTAAATTTCCTGTCTTAACTGTGAGAAGAGGGAAGGGGAGAGGAGGGAAGAGAAAGGAAGGGAAGATTCATACACATTCATATGGCATAGCACTTGCCCCAGGACCCAGACAGTGCTGCTTTGGCCCTGGGACAGTGTGGATAATCAAAGGACTAGGATC
Organism: Phaethon aethereus; assembly: GCF_964289735.1. NCBI lineage: Eukaryota > Metazoa > Chordata > Aves > Phaethontiformes > Phaethontidae > Phaethon > Phaethon aethereus. Next base: position 54,583,713 of record NC_138576.1, on the reverse strand, counting down.
CTGAAACAAAACAGAGAGAGACAAAATGGCAGTGCAGACAGCACCAGAATTGGCCCAAGGTGCTTGCTGAATCTGCCTCTACTGGTTGGTCATCCAAAATTAATGTGACTGGGAATGATAAGGTAAAATTGGGATTTGAGTGCTTCCAGAGTCATTGGGGGAGGCTGTGTATCTGAGGCTGATGGGGAGAAAGGTGACCTGGGTGACTGCTATGTTACAGGTGTCACCCAGCACACTGGGTTTTGACTGCTTTTGCAGCTGTTTCTGCTGTCTGGCCTCTCTCCTTCCCTCTCATATAAAATTAAGAGTATGCTGTAGCTAACACCTTCTACGTATTAACAGGTAAAATCTGACAAAGGGCACAAATTATTACCATGTCAGAGGGTTGTGCTGTAATTTTGTGGTCAAAACCCACAGATGTCTATACCAGAGTGAAGCTAAATCAGAAATGGATGTGAAGTTTTTAAATACTCTGTTTCCCTTGATCTTGTTTGTCACATCTCACCATACTTAAACACAACTTCATTTTTTCACCTTTTCCACAGAATCTTCGTTATTAAAGCATAAAGTCAAATGTTTTTAAGAACAGAAGAACTTAAGAAATCTCCACTGGATCTGATTCGCATGTCTCTAGCACAATGTCTCCAGCAGTGGCAATAGGAGCAGTTGTTGAGGACACCATAGAAGTCTGGTTGCTTCCTGCAGTCTGCTACCTGACATGCCCTCAGTATCCATGTCTGAGGGATACTGAGGGCTGTGTCAAGGATCATACACCTCTGCCTCATCCTTTTAATATCCGTGCTTGAAGGCACCTGTTTGAATGTGCTGGTCCTGCCTGCCTCCTTCAGCTACCTGTGGCAGACCTTACACTCCAGAGGTTCACTATCCATAGTGGGAAGAGGTACTGCTCTTCTTCTCTCAGCTCTCTTGTGCTGTGGGAGCTCCTACCAGGCTTTGTATTGTGGCGTTCATCCATCACCTTCACAGTTTCATAACATTTGTCATACCTTCCCTCATCTGTCTCTTCTCCAATCCTGAAAAATCCCAGTTTACCTTTGGAAAAAAACCAACAAAACCCAAACAAAAAGAAAAATCCAAACCCAACCCAAGCTCCCTAACAAAAACCAGAAACAGGAGTCTTTTATGCTTGTTCTAAGTGGCACTTATCTCACTGTGGTTTTACAAATGTGCAATTTCCTTGGTTTCATATAACAACTGCTGGTTTTCTCTTGTCTAAAGGAAAGAATATTCAGAGCTATTATTTTCTCTAAGATAATTAACTAAATAGTTATATCTGTAATTCAGCAGCAATTTTAATATCTTCTAGAAATATACAGTATCTCTTCGGGCATTCTCTTCATTTCATCCTAAAAAGTTAATAGTGGCATGTTACATTACGAAAAATATGGTGCAATTATTGACAAAGACTTCATAAGAGAGGATGATAACAATAATACCTGGGGGAAATTTCTGTTTCTCTAAGCACAGAGATGTAAGACAATAAAATCAATGTGATATTCATTGGAACAAAATAGAAGATTTTTTTACAATAGAGTCTGAGCCTCATCAGAGTTTCCTTCCCTTTGTTTAAGATGGAAGTATGCTTAGGGGAAAAGCTGGATAAGATACTGGCTCTGGCCAAAACGTGTGTAAAAAAAAAGACTTCTAATCAGCTACAGATTTTCTGCTTTATTCCCTGGAGCTGAGTGGGGGATTATAGATTGAGCCTGTTGTGTCCCTGCAGCTTCATGAAGAAGAATCTTTCTCCTTAGTCTCACATGTCCAACACAGATATATATGAGTTATGTATGGGAAGGGTGGAAGGACAAATGCTTTTACAGCTCTTAACAAATGTTAGAGGGAGAGTTACCACTTGGACTGATTCAGCATTTAATGTCTTCACAGTTAAGTAATCCTCAAAAAAGTTTGCAGAGGAGGGAGTTATGTTTTGCAATACTCACTTTGCAGATGGTGAAACTCAGGACATAGGTAATCAAGGAAATTACTGCAGAGTAAACTTGGCTGTAAGTTACACCATGCCCTACTATTTGATAATTTCTGGACATCAGGCAAAAAATTTTGAAGATACTTAGCTGCACAATTCTCTAGGAACTTCAGTCTCAGTTTAGCAAATGGCTTTTTCTGTTTTACAGACACTTTCCAATTTGTACTTCCAGTAAGAGCTAGGCAGTCAGCTCTTTTTAAAGTTTTAACACAGCTTCCTTGTGCACCATTATACATATTATTGGGTTTTCTTCTGCATATTTAGCAATAAAATTCCTTTATGTCCAGTGTATGGTTTGTCAGGGGACTGAGAAATCAGTGGCAGAGGCAGGAGTAGAATACAGAACTTAGTGTCTGGTTCATCCCTCATACAATCACCTACTGCATGTATTGCACCTATGTTCAGTTGTATTAGTCTTATTAATCACCGGTTTAAAATACAATAGGTGAAGGAAAGTGTGATGAATGTTTATGGCACATGACATGTTATCGTTTAACATACTCTCTTGCAAAACTAGGGCAGTCATATTTCTCATTTCATTCTTTGCGTTAGTCATCAGTTGAACAGACTACTAAATAACAAGTCGTGAACAATAATGATTTCAATGTTAACTGCCTTTTCCAAAAAGCAAGCATATTCCTGCTCTTTTTTCCTGTGTTTTGCACATATAGAAGCTATTTTACTTAACTACTCTTCAGTCAAGGGAGTTTTATTTCGCATTTTTGAGAAATGTACTCCTTTAAGAATTACCTTTTTAAATGAGCTCCTATCCATTGGTCCATTTGGAACCATTTGAGGCAATGGATTATTTGCTGCTACAGATTAACGTTTGTGATTGTTCCCCCCACCCCTTTTCCCAACAGCTACTCAAGACAGTAGCTAAATAGTTGTTAACTATTCATGAGTTACTTGTATGACCTACTTCTAATCTTTATGTCTTGTATCAGGCACAGCTTCAACATAGAAAGGCAAGGGGTTGTAGTGAGCAGTCCAACTCCACTGCTAATTACAGTGCTGCTCGTAGTTGATGTCATGTTTTTATTCCAAGCCCCCCTTGCCATTGCACCCAATTGAAAGAGGCATGTGTTAGGCCACATGCTTCAAAGATGGACATTAAATGCAGAACTCAAAATGATTAGTTAACAGTTCAAAGGGAAAGGGAAGCAGGAGAGAAAAGGTACTTACTAGAAAAATTCAGGAGCCAGACACTAACACAGTCTGGAGCTCTTAGAGTAATACCTTAACAGCCTTGTCATTGTGAAATTATTTTTATCTGATGAATTTATTTGCTCTCCAACTTGGAAGCATGTTGGGAATTATCACTTTTCAGTTCACTCATTTTCCCTTTGAAAGCTGCCATTCTTTCTGTATAGGGGTGGATTAGAAGCAATCAAACAAGAGCAAGATCTGAACTTCTGACATTTTGATGGTTACATACCAGTCAGGCTTCTTTGCTTCCACTTTCTCCCTCAGACTAGTTGGCAATGTTATTTTATTTTATTTTATTTTATTTTATTTTATTTAACCAATCTTTCAACAGATGAGCTTGCAGAAGAAAAATGTTGCCACAACGGCATTTTAAAAATACCACTGGCAATTGCTGATATGACAGTAGTTCTTTTCCTTCTCCTTCCCAGATGGGCAGAAACTTGCCACTTTTTTTTTGCCTAAAAGTTTCCTATCACATGATGCTGACACACATAACTTTTTTTTTCTTTTTGCTAAGAACATGCTGAATCTGTTATTTTTAACACTTTTCCTATTCTGAAGTAAAAATAAAAGCAAATGACAATCTGCAGTTGTTGCTCTTCTTATAATATACGGCTTGCTCAGATTTTCCCATTACATGAGTTTAAGTCCAAGACGCTGGCACTGAATTTGTAAATGTCCCTGCATCTGTAGCAATGCTGATTTTCCCTTCTAAAATACTCTAAGCCACCATGCTGACTTATGAGGTCAGTCTTCTATGTGGTGTAAAAAGCTATGTTTCAAATGCTTTAGGGTGAGGAAGGAAATGAAAAGAGATACTCCACTTTCACTGCAAGTGACCCAATAACTAGGCTCTTGCCCAAGCATAAACACGTTTTCCAAAGCAGCCATTTTAGGAAAGCATGAGCACTGCTCAGTCTGGCACCACGCCACAGGAGCAGATCCTATGCCATGGGTCTTCTTGTAGAAGACCTCACCTAATGGTTTGTCTACCTGTTCGGAGAAAGTAATTGAGATGCAATCCTTTTCAGGGTTTCCTGTTGGCTTCCTTAGAATATAAGCTTTCACATGTACAGATCTTCTCCAGCTTTCTAGAGAGGCCTACAGGCTTTGAATCACCATGATGGAGTCAGGTGCTTCACTTTTATGATTCTTGACAACTAGCTAAGCATTGCAGATTTTTTTTTCATGTGGCTTGGGTTCCTAAGTGCTGTTATCACAACAAAACGTTTGTATGTCATTTGGGCAGCTAGACGTTGCTTCAATTTTAGTGATATCATAAGCTTTCTGCTTTATAAAATACCAGGCTTTGTTTGCAAGACATTTTCTGTAACTTGGGTTCCTGTAAGGCATCTCAAATGGGGTTCCTGAGTTAAGTCCTAAAAGTAGCTACCAGTGGTTATTAGTTGAAAACCTGAGCAATGGACTTCAGGCATTTATTGAAGAGCATTTGGTAAATTAGTTACCTGTTGGATTCACTGTTCCTATAATAATCACAAACGTGAATGAAGAAATTGAGTGTTAAACTGACTGAGCTAGAAAGCTGGCCACGCGGGGACAGTGTGAGGTCACTTCCGTCTCCCTCTATGGGCAATCTGTACCTGAAGGTGTGGCAACGAGGAGTCTAAGGGGGAATGTCAAAGGAGGAAAACATCACTCAGCAGATGCTGATTAGAGGTAGTGACTAATTTGTCAACAAGAATTTGATAAAATACATTTTCCAGTTTTCTTATTTATGAACTGTCAATAAAGAAAAAGTGAAATTCTTCTATTGATTTGTTCAAAATGCCTTGTTCTTTCCTCAGAGATCGCCTTTTGGTCTGTATTTCTTTCATGCTAAGTTTATGATTCACTTCCTACCATCCAAAAACTGTGATACGTTGTTAGCCTTAGCCACACAGAGCTATTTCTGTCTTGTGTCAGATATTTCATGGGCATAACATCTGACACAGGAATCCTGAAAACAGAACAAAACTTAATCTATTTTCTCCATTTCCATTCTTAAAGGTCAGGGATCAGGGTAGAGGCATTATCATGTGTATATCCCACTTTTTAAAGTTTATGTAGCTACAGCCAACACCACCACACTTTCATTGTGCAAACAGATGAAAAAAATCAAATAAGGTGTCTGGCCAAGTTTAATTAAGTCCCAAATTTGAATAGTGCTTTCAAAAAAATGTGTGAGGTTAGCACTCCTTTTTTGCAAATACTAAGCTTGTTTGCCAGACTCACAGTACAAAGTAGGCAAAAAAAAAACCCTTTATGGATGAATGTGAAGCAAATGCATTAAAACAACTGGAACAGCTCTCTGTGGAAAATGCATTGCTCAGCAATAAGGATAATTCATTAATATTTCCAAGCTAGGGAGGGTTGGAGAAGAACTGACTTGGAAGAAAACCAAGCTAGAATACGCCCAATTACTGAGCCTTACATGCTTCCAAGATTTTTTAGAAGGTTGTGCTGGTTCATGCCGACAAGTGTTCCCTTTTGGCATCCCAGCCCTTCCCGGGCATACCAGCGGCGCATGTGCCAGACCCTAACCTCATCAGCAGAGGGCACCAGTCCAGCCTTCTCCTGGCAGCTCTTCTTCCCTACTGTCTTCACTATTTACTATTCGCCCAAGAGAGAGCTCGCGTAGAGGCATTGGTAATGTTCATGCAGCTCTTTGAATTGATTTTGAAAGTTATTAGGTAAGCTACAGAGGAAAGAGAGGGATTAAGGACAGTGAAATCATACTGCTTCATAAACACATCGTCATTAGCGTTAACGTCATGCATTAAATTGCGGCAATATGTCATAGTGAGACATTTCATTCCTATTACAGCATGTACAGCATGTAGAAGGAATTTGATATCCAAATCAGACACACAAAAGTTGGCTTGAAACATCGCTGTCTTAAAATGTGCAGCATTCTTTGTACAGTGAGATGAATCTAACATTGAAGTGAGCAATAGTGCCATGGATATGAACCTGGTTTTATCACCAGACATTAGCTTTTTAATGCAGTTAAAACCAAAACTCCTCTCTTCCTTATTAGTTTCTCACTTTTTAAGCAAACAGATGTCTCCTACAGTGACATTTACAGCGGACACCTTGCTGCCACCACACATTTCATATATGAAATATTTAACTTCTTGCTTCAAGTCTCCTAATCCTTCCCTTTTTTCTTTCTCTTTATCATTAATAATATTGCAAGATGTGAAATGCCAGTGCTCTCCATCATCTCTTCTTGTCCATTGCATTTAAACACAAGGTCTTTCTAACACAAGCCTCTTCAGACCACTAAAAGCTCCTTTGTCATCTTTATATAATGGAAAGTACATTGATTTGCATTTAACTTCAGCTAAACATATAATTATGAGCAAATATAATATACAAACTGCAATTGTAAATTGAAAAATTTCCATTTGAATGTACACACTTATTTTAGGAAGACAGGGTCATTGGCATGGTCAGAATTAAATTAATGTTCACATTTGTATGAACATTCATGGAAAAGTTTCTAGCACTCCATCTAGTATGACACAACATTTCTTACAACCATTTTCCCATAGAATATGACATCCCAAATGCTTTTGGAAAGATTAGAACAAATGGACTCAAATTTCTGTTTACATCTGAGCCGGTCCCTGCCAAAGAGCTTCTGTGGCAGAGTCTCTTGTTCCTGCTCCCTGTGGACAACATTCTCCTACATTGAATCTTCCTTTGATCAAGGATTGACAAGGGAAAGGTGTAAGCTTGTGCAGACTCTCTCAGCTCCCTTTGGTAAATTAGAACATAATTCAGGTTGGAAGGACACTCAGGAGGTCTCTAGTCCAATGCTGTTCCCAGGTAGGGTCAGCTGTGAGGTCAGACCAGCTTGTTCACGGCCTTATTGAGGAGGCACTGCAAAATATCCGAGGGTGGAGATGCACTACCTCTCTGGTAAGCCTCTTCCACCCTTCACCATCTGCACAGTGATCTTTTTCCTTGTATCCAGTACAAACCTCTGCTATTTCAGTTTATGCCTATGTCTCTCACTCTCTTGCCAGGAACCTCTATAAAGAACCTGTCAAGTAATGCCACGTAGCAGGCAGTCTACATAAAATTATGTACATTTTAATAGCAGAAAGTTCTCTCAGGACAGAGAATTATAAATTGCATTCTTATGTGACTGACTTATGGTCTGACTTTGGAAAGCAAGGAGAGGAAGGCTGAGGACTCAATAACTAACTGAAGATGATATTCCAGGGGAATGAAAAGACTAAGGAAGTCAATTTATATAGGATATATTTGTGGAATCAGGCTAGTGAGGCCATCAATAGATTACTATCTTTCGATGTGCACTAGAATAATTTTAAAATATAGTTGACAAGCTGGAGAGGGTTTAGAAAAGAAAATGGAATAATTCAAATATTAGAAATATACTTCAAACTGGATGAATGGACCAAATCTACATATTAGAATAAGCAGAAAGGTTATGGCTTGATTATGATTTATAAGCATATTTATAAAGGAAACATCTCAAGCTAAACAATCATTAAAAGGGTAAAATGAAGTAAATTACACTGAAATTGGACATTGCCACACTTTCAGAGGTTTTGTTCTAAATTCTGAGGTGATATTTTTGATATATCAGTGCAAAGATCTGAATTCCATTCTAAAAAATTTTCATTGAGTATGTTGACAAATACGCATTCAGTTTAGGTACAGTTTTTGGTGTAATGTGTTCTTCCTACTATCAGCATTTTGCCTTGCTCAAAAGTGACTCCTCATTGTCTTAATTCCTGTTCCTTGTCCTGGGAGCTTTGTTCCTTCTTTTTCTTTCTTTTTGACAGAGGAAGTACAGTGCAAGGTCAGAGCACAGCTTATCCTGACTTGTAATAACCTCAGCAAAGGAGCTGCGGTTGGACAGACCTGCAGCCATAACCCCTTTTAAGATGACATTCATGAACAAGGAAACTCCTTTGCTTGGAAGCATGGTTTCACAGGTGATGAGTTCTATTCATATGGGAAATTTAAGCAGTATTGCGTCTCTCTAATGTGTCTCTGAAGCAGCAAAGGCTACAACGGACATACAAGGTCTGTCCTCATTTGATTTGACACTGCTTGACACAGTGTCAAATGCAGCTCAAAGTCACAGGTACTGCTCCTCAAGAGTGCATAGACTCCTCATGGTCTTTGATTTCAATGAGGCAAAACCAACAAAATATTGCAGAAGGTCTAACCCCAGTGCTTTCAAGCCCTATCAAGATAACAAATGGATGAAGTTCAGGGAGGGTATAAAGGTTAGGTATTTATCAGTCCTACAAACTTCCTGTAGAGTTAATGGGGACAGATCAATACCAGTGGAAGGTGCTTCATCTCAACTCTACAATTACTGTCTCAGGTAGGGTGAAAAATTTGCCTTCTGGAAAGCCTCCATTCTCTGCAGAAGGAGCTTGGACAAATAGTTTGTATCAAACTTCTGGCACTGGCATAGATTTCTACCTTAGGCTGAGCTGTATCCCACTGTGAAACAGCAAGTGAAAAAGAGGTATAAGAGCAAGATAAAGCAAAAATTTATTGTCATAGAGAAATTCTCTGTACTGAATTACAGATTTATCCTTACAGAGTATAGTATATCCCCAAAGGTGATGAGAAAATTTGGAATGGGCTTTGACAGGAAGTACGTAAACATCACTACCTTACCTTCACATTTTGCTCTAGGTGTAAGGAACATTTCTCCACCTCCTGTAACATGGGAAACAGCCAGACATGTACAAGTGAAAAAATATACATATATGTGTACATGTAAGTATATGTGTATGCACATATATATGTATCTTCCAATAAAGCATTCCATTCCAGTGATCACATTTTCTATGACTGGATAATGCACATATTAGGTGATACATGTGAACTAAAAACTGTAGAGAATTGAATGGAAAGATATCCGTTAAGACCTCATTTCAGGAGAAATTAATCTCATTTTAGGTCTCAAGTCTGTGACTCGGACTGCATTCATAGGAAAGGACTGCAATGGCTACAAGCTTTCAAAAGGACTCAAACCCCTTGTCATGATACTGAGTGATGATTCACGGATTTCTAACAAAATCAGGCAAATGTAGTGGTTTTAGATGGAGTTCTCTTTTGAGAATTTGAAGGGAAACTTGAGGATCAGCTGTAAACAAACTGCTGCTATAGTCTTTTTCAACCAAGAGGTGATGTTTTAAGCAGCTGTGGCACTGGTGAGGATCTAAAATCATTTAAGTTGTATTGAATAAGGGCAGTTTGACTTTTAATTTTTTTTATGATAAGCAATAAACGTGTCTCGCAAATAGTTACAAAACCGATTTTATGGAAGAGTAGTTTTATTATTTTATTATCTTGAACTATTTCAGTTACAAAACATATTTCTGGAGCTGATGAATTTCATTAAAAACAACAACAAAAAACCTTGGAAAGGTTTAATAACACCAGAACCAAAGAAAAAAATGAAATTCAGCTCTTTTGTCACTAATGAATAGCCTGTTCCTTTCTTCTTCTCAGCTGAAGCAAGGATTTCAGTAACTGGAACCAGAGTGTCTTCTTTCAATCCTAAACCACCTCTACTTGCAGGTCTCAAAACAAAAGGAGAAAACCATATGCCAGGTGTAATTTTGGTAGTATTTTATATAGCGAAAGGTTGAAATAAAGTGGGAGTAAAATTAATGCTCTAATGAGCAAGAATAAAACTCATGTCCTCCAGTGTCATATTTGCAGATGATGATACGATCCAGGTGCTCCTGTATTCAAAGATGTTACTAATTAGAGCCAAAAAAACACAGCATAAATTTGCAGTCTTTGCTCACAGACCCATGAACTTTTCTAGTTTAAAATTGTTAACTGTTTACCTTGATATTCATATGGTATTTTGCATATAATAACAATAAATGTCACTGCTGCCTTTCCAATCTAAGTGCATAGGCATGATGCAGAAAACATTTTGAATTCATTAAGATCAGTGGCAGAAATGGTTGTAACGAAAATAGGCTTGCATATATGCTGGAGAAATATCACACATCTTTATGGATATGTGTAGGTGTGTATCAATACATGTACAGGAAGAAAAACTGACATGTTAAGTCAATGATTTTGGTTTGCCATTGATTTTAATATTTATGAGCTTATGTGATATATACTGCAGACACACATTGTTTACACCAGACTACACGTTAAAGTCCTTAATTAACTAATCTATAAAAAGCAATTTACACAATGCTTAAAATCAATAAAAATTAAGTGAAGTTCTATTTAAAATTAATTAAACAAACCTCTGGTGAATGAAAAGATGGGGCCATGATTTATCACTAGCAAAATGGGAAACTTAGAAATACATTTTCACATACAGGTTGGTGTTACACCTGTACTGATTTAGCATGCTTCCTGGATCCACCACACGTATTCACACGTACTGAGTAGCGTCACATAACCTCCCCATGCCTGTGTAACGTGTAACTTGAACCCGCTGAATGGGCATGTACAATGGCATTTATTGAATTGTTTCAAGTTTCCTATGAAGGCTTTGTTTCCTCCCCTCCTATCTGAGTGTTCAGATTTCTGGAAGTGGTTCTTTGATGTCTGCTCGTAAACTCAGAGGGATTTCCCCTCCCTTCTCCTTCCCTTCAATTCCCTCTTTGTGCTTGGAACAGTAATTCAAGAACTAGTCTTTGTCCGTGTTGTATTTACAGCTACACTCCCCTCCAAGAGGGACCTATTTATTTATTTATTTGTTTGTTTCAGCAGGGGGGGTGACGAGATCCACCCTGGAGAAGCGTGTTTGGCATCCTTGCAAGCACTGATTGGAGCGGAGCAGCCCCTCCAATGGGGGATATCTTTCTGTCACTGTTGTTGTTTTCCAGCAGCTGATGCATCACGATGCAGTTGTTTTCAACTTGCCACCGTGCCATTAAAAGTGAGACTATAGCATTTACAGCAAAAAAAGGCCCTCTCTCTTTTAGTTTGATATTACTTATTCACAGACTGGTTTGGCAAGTCAGTTAAAAATTACTTCCATGCCCCTGTATATGTGTAAAATGTTCTTCAGCAATGAGAAACCTCTCTCCTCTGTTGCTGAAAGTTCCTATAAAGGGTAGAACCAAATCACCCCTCTGCTCCCAAAAACAAAGGGTCTGTCCACCTCCCCCCACCAAAATCTTAGTAGAAAAGACCGCAGGCCTCACATATGGCCTCCTTTCTCAGCCTCTGTATTAGCTTCAAGGAAGATTTATGACACTTCATGCATCTCTCCTGTTGAGAAAAGCGTAGTGCCCTTTTTTACTGTTTTGTTACCATGAAGGTTTGAGCTATAAGCTTCCTTATGTGTTTTCCCTCCTTCGACATGCAGTACTCCAGCTGGCATGAAGTCTATGCTTTTTTTTAATCTAAAGCTCTTACAGTGTCTGCCATTAAAAGCATTTGCTACTCTGAAGTGATTACAACCCCACAGTGTCTCCTGCTTTATAAAAATACTAAGGCTGTTGGCGTGATGGAATGAATAGTTATCCTTCAGCGAGACCTACTGTGTCTTCTCTCTGTTGAAGGAATCACACCTTCTGTCAGCAATGGTGATGATTTCTAATTAAATACAAAAGGCAAATGTCCATGATGAACAACATCATTATTAATAGACATTATTCCAAGCCCTTCTGTTGTCAGCTTTTAAGAATGACATATCGTCAGTGTAATGCATAACTAAAGTATCCAATGTAACTACCATACAAATGGTTCTCCTGTTACTCACGCTATTTTTACACTGATATATTGGCAGGGTTATATCTAACTTACAAATATGTAAGAGGGTCAGGGCTGTGGTCTTCTGCCTAAAACAAAATCAAACAACGTTTCTTTGAGAACACTTGTCCTCACCCCTTGCTGTTACCTAAAGTAGTAACATTATTGAGGTAAATTATGTAAACATTTCATAACACAGATGCCAAATTCACCATTTAGAGTTTCAGATCATTCTATTTTCCCTGTCAGATTTCCACACCAAAAAATAAAGAAACTATAGACAACATGATATCCAATGCCTCAGTTGAGGTTATTCCTAAAACAACCCATTTTTCCAGAGGTAGAATGTCAGAAACTTTTTGAAAAACAACCCACGTAGACACCATACGCTGCTCTCCTACTATATAATTACTTTCGGATCAAATAGACAGTGGTGGGTTTTTTTCCCTGCCTTTCTTTTTATGGGATGGACTTATGGGGATACTCAAAGGGTTCGTCTCTCCCTTGGCAGCTTCCAGCCCAGGTCCAGCTGATCTGTATTGTTCTGTGATCGTTCCCAGCTCTGCTCTGGGTAAGAAATGGGTTAAAATACTCTTTTTCCATTTCCTTTTCTCTGTAATATATTTATTTGATTTCCCCCTCCTTGCTGATGAATATTTTTAAGGAGATAATAATGTGATATATGTATGTATGTAGTTTTGTACATGGACAAAGAAATACCAAGTCTATAAAATATTCAGTATATATAGAACTTGCAATGCACAAAGACCGTTACTTGTCTGTGGGAAGAAAGCCTACCCTTACTTTTTTGAAGGCATACAAAAAATGAACAATGTTTAAACATAAAGGAAAAAGGTGATTTTTGCTACTTTGAAGTTACTATGCCCTCTGCGTTCAGGTATAACTGACCTTGTAAATTCACCAGTTTTGTTAGAAAAAGAGTAGGCTGGCCTCTCTTCAAAAGTATCTGTCATGACAGGGTGCTATCTATACCGTCTTCAGTACATCTAGCTTTGTACTTCTTGCCTTCACAAGTGACTGTAACGGTGCACACTGAAACTAAAGTGAGCTCTGGCATCACATTTACACCTAAAAGCCGAGGCAATGAAATAGAGAAGTCTATCCAAGCGTATTACATGCATGCCATTGTCTGCCACTCAGGCAGCCAGCTGTAGGGCTCTCTTTTTTATTACTACTACTATTATTATTATTACAACCCTGTTTTCCTTCACAGATGCTATCATGCATTTACTTTTCCTGCAGCAAGAGCACAGATACCGAGGAATGAGAGGATGTACAAGCGTGGGAGAACCCAGCAGGGCAAACCGGAGCTGAGGAGAGGGAGCCTGCTCTCTGCGTAGTTTCCCGAGACTAATCTCGGCGCTCTGGAAATGACATGAATAGCTAATGCTCACCATGACGGCTGAAAGGCGTGCGGCTCTCCTCTGACTGCCTCCTGCTCCCATCGTCAGAGGGGGCTCTGGGAGCGAGAGGTCAGGGGGATAATCCTGCACCTGCAGCCCACAGAGGGCTGGGAGCACAGTTGCCGGCCAGCCCTGCCGTAATTGATGCTAATTGTTAGGGAGCCAAGGCGCCCTTCCATGCAGGAGCAGGTGGGAGCCTTTGTTATGCTTGGGACCATTATACTAATAACAAGCTTACGATTCTCTGCACAGGCTTAGGAGTACAAAGGCACAGGCAATACTTCGGGGAGCCCCTTAGAAGGTTTACTGGGCATCTCCTGACACGATGAAGTAAAAGTCCCCGAGAGTGAAAGGGCAGAACATATTGAAGAATAAAAAGGACAATACCTGCTGGCCGGCAAAGGCCTGAACAAATGTGGGAGATGTGACTTTGGGAGCTTAAAACTGCACCTGACAGCTTCTGTGGTGACAGAGATTTTGCACCCTGTCATGTGTGGGAAGAGTCAGGTGTAAGCAGCTACTTCAGGGATCTAGAGAGGTCCCAGGGGAATTTTCTCTGGAGCTGCCCATCTGTTTGCAAGTTTTGATGTGAAAGGATAGGCTCAGAAAGGGGACTGAAAAAGAGAGGAAAAAGAAAGTAAAGGAGTCCAGCTGTTGATATGATGTTGGGTTACGGCCAGACAAAAAGCTAGTAATTGCTAATACTGAAATGGTGTGGGTTGTTTTGGTTTTTTTTTTTTCTTTCTCCCTTCCTCTATGCTTAAAGGGATTGTTTGCCCCAGCCCCTGCAGACCACCAGACACCCAGCTGGAAGAAAGGAGTGTAGTTCCCATGGGTCTGAGAGAGTGAACACAGTCCATACTGAAAGATACATCCCAGGGCTTTGCAATCCTATTGGTGGCACTTCGGTAAACATCACAGCATTACAGACAAAATCAGGACTGAACACTGAAAGCGCTGTAAATAAAAATAAACACCTTAAAAAGGGAGAGAAATAGGCTAAATCAGTACATTTCAGTGTATGGTTTGTGTATCCTGTGTGGTGTACAAAACAACTGCAAAAATAGTAAAGCTCTTCTCCTCAAAAGCCCACATAAACATTCCTGAGTATTCCAGCAAACAAAAAAATGAGGTAAAATAAAAGGAAAAAAACAAAATGCAGGCTAATTTTAACAGGCTTGCAAAGAAGTCTGGAAACGCCATGCAAAATGGCCTGTGAATTTCTCAGAAACCAATTAGAGAATCCTTTTAAAAACCCTGGAGTAGATGACCTTTTGGATAGGCTTTTCTCATCACTGATACACAAATATGTGATTTATAATGCAATCAGTGGATTGCATTAAAAATTTAATGCATGCTGCTTGAGGATGTCACATACTGCATCGGGAAGTATAGATTATATTGACCATTTTATGTAATTTACTGGGTTTTTTTTCAGAGCCTGACACCGAGGTGTAGTTAAGCTCCTAATTTAATCATGTGTCTCTTAGCTTTATGGGATCACTGTGCCTAGGGAAGCTGACATGATGATCCATTAAAAAATCTGTTATATCTTTAAAAGTTAAAAAAAAAAAAAAAGAAAAAAAAGACATATTCTTGAAGGCATTAGGCTAGAAGCAGAAAGGGGAGAAATCATTTATGGAAAATCGTAAACCCATTCAGATATCACAAAGAGACACTTTTAGATACGGACGTCGGGTTACTCAGGGGTCAACAGTCACAGCCAAGCATCACTTGCTCCTCCAAATCCCTTCTAATGGTCCTGGAAGTGTAGGCAACATTTGCAAGTTTAAAAGCAGGACCCAAACCCTTGAATTTGGTCTGCAGAAGTCATGAACCTGGCTTCAGAATCATGGCAATTAAATACAAACAAACAACAAGCCCAAAAGCACTGTCTGGGCTTCTTTTTATTTCTCTCTTCAGTGCTTGAACCACAGAGGCTTGACTTTCCCTGTAGCCTGAGTATTACCAACCAATTTTCTTTCTTGAGAAATAATTTTTGAAGAAAATCTGAGCTCCCACAGTGTTCTTTGAAATACAGCAGAACTGGCTTCAGTTTATGCTGTTAGGACTCTTGGAAAATTCAGAACCAAGATTTAAATCACTAAGACATTGGAAGGAAAAATATAATCACCTGTAATAACCAGTATTCTGCTTGAATTATTATGTTGGCTTCTCCGTGTTGTATCACAAAAATTCATTAGCAGGTTTGCTGGGAAATGAACCTACAGAAAGAGTATGGTTCCTGTCTTTTGCATCTCATCAGCTAGGAAGCGATGAAGTGACTTTGGGTGGCCTACTGAACCTAGCTGACCACATTTTTTCCCCAGGAAGATTTAAATCCTTAAGCCCTTCAGGAAAGGAGCAGTGAGGTTTCAGGCAGAGGCATGCTCTCAGGTAGGAAGTCTGGCTTCTTAAGTGGCTCTGCAAGTTGTCCACTGGCGAAAAAAGGGTATAGACTGTTACCCTGCTGTGGGTATGTGAGTGGCTGCAGGTAAGAGGAAGCTCCCAGCAGAGACTTCAGCTGCTCCTCAGTACCACAAAATTTCCCCATTCTGTGTCTCAAGTTCCAGGAAAACCTGCTTGGCAGGTGCTGTGCAAGGCTGGCAGTCTGTACCTGGCTTGTGGGTGGCAGAGGAAGAGAGAGATGGGATTATCTGCAAGAGTAAGTGGGAAAGAAACCAACTGCATGACCTCCAAACTCAGAGACGAAGCTTTAAGAGATCTATTTGGGTCTCTGCACCTCAGGACCAGCTGCATAATCATGGCTGGAGCAGAGATCTGTAGCCCATTCTCCAACCCAGAGCTGGGAAAATTGTATCAGCCCACTCTGGAGGGCAACAAGTATGCCTCATCTCAAGGATGCTGTCTTTGAGCAGATACACAATGGAGTTAGCATTGTAATGGCAATGGAGGTAGGAGGGTTAACAAGAGAGAAGGAGAAAATACTCCTCTCCTTAAAAACCTCCCTGAGATACAATTATTTAGAACACAGTTCCTGCCTTAGCACTGGAGTAAGAGTTGCAAAGCTTCTCATTTAGACCTTGTTGGCTGCCCTTCACTACAAATTCAGGCAGGACATAATGGAAGCAACGGGGTAGTCACCAGCCAAAAAAATTAGAACAGTGGCAGCATCAAAGTGCAGTACACTGGCATAATTGCCTGAAAATTATAATGCTTTGCAAAGAGCTAATATTTGTATTCATTTTAGGTACTAAGGACCAATTATCTCATGAGAATGCCAACAATTTGGATGCTATTTTTCACACATTCCTTCAGCAGCCTGGCTAAAATAAGACACTACACAAAATGGAAGATATGGCAAGTTATCTGCATTCACTTTCCTATCTTTCATGAAGATTCTTGTCTAATAAGAAGAAATATATTCCTTTTCAAGGAAATCCTGTTGTCAGGGGTTCCATATTCTTATTTATATATTGATAGAGAGTGCAGCACTGACTAGAGAAGGGAATAATAATAATAAAAAAACAACCCACACAAATGGAACCACAGAAGAAGAAAAAGGTGATTATTTATGTGCCTCTGTCTGCTGCACCCACAGTACGATATTTTTCAGAATTTCCTGCCATACTGTTAATGTATTTCTCTTTTAATGAGCAACAATGGACTGGGAGTAGATTTGCTTTTGTCAACAGCCTCCTCAATGCAGAACTCTCCTGCATTGCTTTGCAGGTAGAAGATAGACTGTGTCATTATCAGCATACTGTATAGGGAATTCTCAGCTGCAATCTTCCACTCATTTAATTGCCATTATATAGTTGTGAAGAAAATTCTTTCTCTTTGTGAAAACTAAAGGAAATATATTTAAGACAGATTTGCCATGAAAACAAAAAGTTGCCATGTTGCTTTGAATTGTCATGGATTCTCATGTGCTGGCAGGCAATTTTCACAGGAATAAAAGGTCTTTGATCTTAGTGAGTGGCTTCCTTCTATTTTCAATAATGCAATAAACCATTTTCTTTTCTTTTCTTTTCTGGTAAAGGTATTTCCATAGAAAAGTTTTCTTCAAATTGCTTTCACAAAAATACTAGGAATTAGTCAAGAAGGCACACTGGCCAAAGGTCAGAGGGATCAAATGATTTTAATTTAAACAAAAATCCTAATGAGTAACATGGGGGTTTAAGATATGTTTCCAAAAAAAGATACGGCAAAGAGCATTTTATTGAGTTTTTGATTGGTTATGAAACTGGAATGCACCTTAACTTTACCAAAGTTTGAAAATAATTCATCAATCTGGAGTTAAATTTTAAATCTTTTTTTTTGACAGTTTCCCTGCAAATGCTTCTGGTCTGAAGCAATCTGACTGACTTTTGCATTGAGAAAATTATCTGCATTTACATTTGATCTTTAAAGCAAAATTTCACATCTTACCTACCAACCTCCACCGTCTTTGAGTTCCCTGGAAATACTATTCCAAAAGAATTTGTTGGTGAGAAGAAGGATTGTCTGTGCCACACAGTACATATTCTATTCATTGTCACTACAGATTTTTGCCTCAGGTAGTCAGTAACTGGAAGGACTAGCTTGTTCCAATTTCCTATTTCTTCTTGCTACAGCTTTATTCAGTCATGGCTATTCCTGAAGAGATACAGCAAACACCATCAATGCTATTGCACTGATTGCTGTACTTCTGCCTCTGCATGCTACAAGAATCTGTTAACTTGTTTCAAAAACTGTGAGAAGCAGCTTAAGCAATTTTGGGACTGCTTTGAAGACCATTAGCGCAAGTTATTAAATGCACATTGTTAATAATGGGTAAGACTGAGAACTAGTGTAGTAGGCATTATTCCCATTGAAGATAATGGCTCTTTGCCAAATGAGTTTGCAGTAATTGTGCCAATTGTGAAATCTAGTGGGCATAAACTGAAAAAAAAAGGGAATGGCTCTTCAATATATTCAGTAATTATTCTCTTAACTACATTTTAAAAGTGCATCTGGACACTGGACAAAGTCTTCAGAATCTAAATGAGCCAAAGACAAGCTCTCCTCACAGCACAACAGGGGTATTCAACCAAATGCATTTATTATACTCTGAAATCACAGCTGACTTCCAGTAGTGCCAAAAAAGAGAGGTTTACACAAACTGCTCATAATTTTTTAAGCACCGATTACAGCTGAAGTGCTATCTCCTGTGTGAACAAAATTTGTTACCAAGTGCCATGTCATAGGATATAAACTTTGCATAAGTCCAAAGACTCAGATGTTTTTGCAAATGTAGTCATAGAAGGAAAAAAACAGGGAGAGAAAAAAAGTCTTGTACTCATTGGCTAACTTATCCTTCTAGAATTGTAACTTGTAAATAGGAGACAGAAGATTTCCTTTACAAAATTATGCCAGTTAAGGCAAATGTAGTAGGTTTCGTTGTTTTATTTTGTTTTCCCAGAGTTCACAAATCAAAAGTACTTAGTACAAAACTGGGAAATCCCTGATCAACAATCATAGATACAAAAAAGTTCCTTTTTTCTGAACACTGTAGAACTGCTGAAAAGCAGAATGTAATTTCAAAGATGTCTTCTTACACTTTTAGGAATCCTCACCTGTATAACTGCTTGAAGATTAGAGCTATGAAAAGAAATATGAATTTGCTATTTAATCAAATTCTAGAGGTGACAAAAGTAGAACATAAACCTTGAAAGAATAACTGGCAAGTTTGTAGCTCAAGATGCCTTTGCACACAATCACCAGAGATGGTTACACAGGTGAGGAACATCTTTCAAAATATTCTGCAGTGATTTGGTCATGTACGATTCCATGCAATTATTTCATGAATGATTTTCTATACCATCAATTATATCAAAACCTCCTGGGACTGTCTTTTTTTTTCCTGTGGGACACTACCACCGCACAAATTAAGTACATTGCAAAAAGACTTGCTGATTGGCCATTAACGCATGCATTTTGTTAATCTATATGGCTACCACAAGGGCAAGCCCCAGAAAATCTTTGATGTTCCACTCAGAATTTCTATTAACTTACTTTCTGTGATCTATTTTGCCTCCATTACCCTGTTTTCATACTTGTATCTGTCCACCAAGTCATAGAAATATAACGTACAAAATAAAAGTCTCCTTTCTAAGAAACATTTGTTCAAAATATTTTTCTGTATTTGCTCAAGCAGTTTCTTTTAAAAAAATCAGGCTTATACCAGGATCACATCAGTTTGAATAAGAAAATAAGTAGAGACTGGTCTAAGAATTTCCTGTCACTTTGCTCAAATAATTGATTACAAGGTTTGATTACAAACAAGAAGCATTTTGGGGATTGCAGCTTATAAAACTGAGTGTAATTTCTTCCCAGTCCCATATTTAAGCAGAAAGAAGACATCCCTTATCAAAATTTCGTGCTTATTATTTTGTTCCCTGTATTTCATCTCATTTGTTTTTTGGTGTGTTTACATACTTTTGGTTCAGGACTGGTCTCTGAGGAGAATTAATAACATGCGAGACTCCATGATGACACCCTAGTCCTCAATAAACTTCAGGACACAGAGCTTCACTCTTTTGATATTTTTAGAAGTGCTCTCAGGGAAACAAGGAATGTATCGGAGGGTGCGGTCCAAGCCTCACACTGGAGGCCAGGAGATGTTAACAAGGAGGTACTTGGCAGCAGTTCCAAAATCACTGATTTATCTGTGAAAAAATAAAAGCCTGGAACAAGGGTTGTGAACTCTTCAGCTCGAAAGACCTGGACCAAAACAATCATGTCCCAAAGGGCGAGAGGCTGAGAAGTGTCCTGGACTCAGAAACAATGATCAAAGTTCAAGCTTGCCAGGCTGAACGGTGAGTATGTCAAATGGCAAGGATGGCAAATAAAAGCCTTAGTCAGGGAAACTACCTCTCCTGTCACGCTGGGAACAACACAGACTTCCACTTTTAGAGGGTTTGACATATCGCATCTCACCCTGGAGAGTAATAGTTGGCGTACAGATATTTCTTACTGTTTTGTCTGTGGTAACACACCCATACTGAAAGCCTGTTACCTGACTGATATTTGTTAAAATAACTGTAGTATCAAATCATTAAGCCCTCTGGTACCCAGGTTTGGGCAAAGTCAGGTTTATTTGCAGTGAAGAGTCAACATACCTAACTCAAAATATGTGTGCAAAAATGCTCTTAGAGTGATTAAAAGGCAACATATCTCAAGTGTACATACTGCTACATATACTTTTAAAGAAATAAATTTTTAAAGGACCAAAGTAGTGTTCTGTCCCTCCTGGGATAAATAGGTGGTGCAGTAAAAATAAAAGGTTAGTAATTAAGCCCTAAAATAGTCTTAACTTGTCAGAAAAGTTTGAAAAACTCAGAGATTCTTTTCCTTGGGTTTTTTGCCTTTTTTTTCTTCCTTTCTTTTTTTTTTTTTTTTGGTCACCTTTTCCTATTAGCCTTGTTGTAACTTTCAGATGCATACAACACTCACTTTCTTGGATGTGTGCAGTCTCTGCTCTTCTTTGGAAGGCCATTTGTGTGCATTGCTCCCAGCTCAAGACAGTAGGTGCTCTCCTGCCACATCCGTGAACCCAAAGCACGAAAGAAAAAGAAAGAAAGCTTCCACCCCTGCGCTACTCATCTCATCCCCTACCTCTTGCACATACACACAGATGCACAGAATATGCAGCAATAGAAGGTAAGTATTTCTAAAGTTTCATCCCACAGTCCTCACTAAACCTTGGGAATGGACAAGGTGCCAATGTTGAGCTGGTGGGGAAGAAGAGGTGTTGACAGGTAACACGGCTTCCTTACCTAAAGCAAAACGGCGAAGTACAAAAGCAATTACTTTTATTTAACCCTCATGTATTCTGTGAGTTTCAAAGACACTATGTAAGTTGTGATGACTCCTTAATCAACAAAGTTCTTGCTAACTCCCTACATATCCATTTTAATGATAGATTTGTTTAAGGTGCCGCTAATGGAAACTCAGGCAGCTACTCTGAGTTCACACAAATACAAATCTCAGTTTATTGCAATGAAGTGGAACTCGGATAATGGTTTTGGCTTTGAATCCATAGGCATGAGGTTTTGGTGGGGTTCTCGCATCACTTGAGAGAGAGAATATCCTCTGATTCCTTAGCCTAGATATATGACTAACTCTCTTTGATCCCAGAAATTGCATGTCTCTTGCAAACTGTCCAGCCTACTAGCAGTACATATTCTTCTGGTTTATACCTTCTGGGTCAGGAGAAAGGTAAAAACAGGTGAAATGATGCACAGGAATGTTGTTTCTCTTTTAGTCTCACAGTACATAACAAATAACAGAGAAAGAATTACAATAACCAAAACTCTGAAGTTTTGTTATGACTTTGGACTGGGATCAAAATACTTAGAACCAGAGAATATTTTTAAGTCAGCCTGCTTTCTCTGGTCACGGCTGATTCCCCAGTTAATCACCTTCCTCCTGCCCTTTTTTTTCATCCCACCTTCTTTACCTGGAACATGTTCTTTTAAGCTTCCTGTGTGATTTTGTAGCTCCAACATCTTTGTTTTTATGTCAGCCATTAATCATTCCTCCAAAAACAGAGACATACTAGCACCTTCTCCCAGCTTTGACTTTTGTCATACATTTGTTTGGTTGAGAGAATAGTTATTAAACCTTTCTCTCTTGTGTGTGTCTTGAACACATATCACATGAAATAAAGTCTGCATGTATTTTCACGACACAGCAGTGGTCTTAATGATAGCTTCATAATTTCATAAATAAAATTGAACATTTGCAAACTGTTTAATATCTTGCCTCCTCAATGTGAATTGTTCTAGGTTGTTATTGATTATACTACATTTTAGCAGAATTATAGTAGTCTGGTGGTATGGAACTGAATAGGACCTGATGCATGTCTTCCATCCTTAAGTGGTGAATATTGAAATATTAAAATACGGTTTCAGCTCAGAGAGGCTTCTTCTGGTTTAAAGACAAAGTTTTCTTCAAACATAGACAAAGGTCCAAATTCTAGGTCTGATCATACATCCACTTCTAACTTTAATAGCTTCACTTACTTCAATGTAATTATACTGACAATTATAAACTAAAATTCTTAGCTACCTATTTGATACAGTGTAACTGATAGAGCTTCATAGATATCCATAAACAATAAGTTGCATCATTACAGCATATAAGAATACCAGTTCCTGTCAGTTTTACTATTAGACCTCTTATTCTCTTATTGGTGCAAGACAAGTTATTTTTCTTAAAACTATTTATGTTTTTAACTCTAGAAATGTCTTGAAAACACAGAGGAAACAAAGTGAAACCAGTTAAGTTATGTCTATACACCATATCCCACTGAGAAATAGTTAAAGTTATAGATAAAAAATAGATCATATCTGTTCATTTACTGTGCAAAGTCTAGCTTTGCATGCCAACCAGTGTTCTGTGCCATGATCTTACACTTAGTGTGCTGTGTTTTTGCCTACTCTCATGTTTCTTTTATTCTCTGTGCCTGATCTTGTTGAAGAAAATTCCTATGTAGAATCCTTGAGCAAGAATGAATTCCCATTCTCCAGGTCTCCATGTCTCAGGACCTCCAAATACATCAGCAGAAAAGAAAACCACACCAAACCCAAAACACAAATGAATCATTCTCCTCGATGTGTCTTGAAACAAGATATCAACTAAACAGAAATTTCTCCAGGGAAATGCAGCTGGAAAATCTTGCATCACAATTAGCCCTTAATATATTCTTGCTGTGGTCAGATTCAGTAGAAATTGTAAGCATGGGCTTTCATTCCTAGGAAAGATAAACGGAACAGATATGCTAAAAATTGAGAATGTGCTTAAAAATTCTTTAGAATGTTAAAGGTCATTTTTTTTCATAACAATCACAAATTGAATACATTTCAAAATTATGAAGTGATAGAAAGATATAATTATTTTCTAAAATTATGTCTTCTACAAGTTGTGGCCATTGAAAAAGAGGCAGTGCTGATTTGGACCAGATTCTCACCAGAGTAAATGAATGTGATCCCAACAACTACAATATGAGGTATTTTGAGCCCAATTTTTCTGCTGGTGTAAGAAGTCAGTGTTGTTTTTCTAATACACCGATGTTATGTTCCAGTCTCTTATTTGTGCATTAACAAAACATTAGTGCTTGCCAAAGAGCCAACAGTGATAACAGCATCAGCTAATGATATGGCACAAATATGAGTTGAAAAATTCTTACATTAATAAGTCAATGCCTGCTGTTATAACACAACAGCCATAAATTAGAAGGTGCTTTATTAGGGTGCAGTGCAATGATATTGAAGTAGCAGTAGATTGCTTCAAATTGCAGCTATACATTTAGTATAAGATGGCTTTAAAATCATATCAGTGTAATCCTGTTATTGTTAGTCATGTATACAAATTGAATGGAACAGTCTTAGTTGTTTTAATTTGTCAAAACTCAAGAACAGCAGAACAAAATCCCACTGCCATCTGCATCTATGAAAACTCTTAGCCGTAAAATAAAAGTTCAGGAAGTGAACACCAAAGTTTTTCTGCTTTACAGACACAAATTACTCCAAACAAGAACAACCCAGAACAGAGGATGGTATGAAGCTCTGGAAAATAAAATAGCACACCACCAAAGAAGACTAAAAGGACAGGATTAATGTTCAAAGTAAACTAATTCAGTGCATTGCTAAATAGACTATTGAGACAAAACAAGAAATTGAGGTTTTCAAGTACACTGTTGCTTCAGTACACTGTTGAATTCAGATTCCTAGATTTTGTAGTTTTGACATAGTTGGCTTTGTTTATTTTCAAAATTTTTATTATTTTCAAAGAGGTAATTTTTCAAAAGCACTACATTATTTTTTGATTTTCTGTAGAAGCTATTTATGAAACAGGTGTATTAGCATAATGAAGATAATTAAATGCATATATAAAGCTTCTTAATTTTCTGCTGAAATCATCAAAAGCCTCTTTCTAAATGAGGAATTTATTATTGTTCAAGAATGAACACTTCCTTTTATCTTATTTTATTTATTTTATTTTATTTTATTTTATTTTATTTTATTTTATTTTATTTTATTTTACTCACCCTCCCTTTTAAAATTATCACCAGCAATGCAAAACATGAGTTCATTCACATAGTGGACCTGTCCAGGCAAGCATGCACATTTTGGGCTGTATGCTATTGCATTTCTAGAAGTCAAAAGGTCACATCAATTTTGCAACTGCATGAACAGCACCTCAGACATAACTGATTATTCCACTGTGGCTTCCTCAGGCAAAGCCTGGCTGAGATACAGATTATACAAAAAAAAAAAAAAAGGAAACCTGCCAAAGGAAGGCTTCTGCTACTATAACCACATCTTTACTAATGTTTCTGCTGACCCAAAAATCTTTCATACATTTTAGTTATGGATGTGAGTAAATATTCACTGGGACATAAATCTCCATCTTCAGAAAAGTGTTCTCCTGCAAAGGCATTGTATGAGTGGGAAAGCAAATTTATGAGGATGACTGTCCCTTACTCGTCTAGGATTTGCTATGAATGTGGAAGCAAACAGATCCAATCCGAGGTCCATCGTTACGAAGTCTGCCAAAGCTTTGGACTGGCAGAGATTACTTTTGCCAGGAGGGAAGAGAGGGGTGGGAAGCCAGCTGTGCTGCTCAGGGTGTTTCATCATTGCAGAGTTTTCCTGAGTTACCTCTACTCAAATTAGGGGCCTGATTTGCAATCACAGAGAATTAATTTTGCTGAGATGCTCTCCAGCTGGGCTGCTCCTGTGTGCTGGGAGGATAATATGGCAAATGGGGAGGTTGATGCATCTCCTATGCAGTTGTTCCTACCGCTGTGCCACACCCTTGGTGGACAGGAGGGGATATATCATCCTAAGTCATGAACACGTTCACCACCGCTACTACAGCCCCAGCAATTACAAAGGAGAGCCCTGTGTCCATCTACAAAAGGCTACCGCTGCTGGGAAACATATTAGGAAGGGAGAACAGGTACCTCTCTGCTGTACTGCCAAGGTGGGTAGCATCATTAATCATTAATCATTAATCTGTGCCTCAACAGGCCAACAAGATGAAGTTTAAAACCCTACTTAATTCAGTCTCTGACATGGTAGGAGTAGGACTCAAGTGTGTGGAAACATTTTAGCTCTCGTTATCATTAGTATTTCCATGAAACAACTGGGTTTACCATGTAGTTTTTACCTTATTTCTGGGGCAGCTGCACATTCCTTACCCAGAGAAGACTTGTAACATATCTACTGTGCTTCTGGCAGTGCAAATATTATTCAAAATATACATCATTTTTAAAACCTTTTATGTTCTTCTATGTCTTCCTAAGAAAGCTTTAAACCAAAATGGAATTATAGCAAATTCAGAAGTCATATTGAGATAACAAAGTTTTTTAGAAATCTGTATCTCTAGTGCATCTTTTCATTGTAATGATTTTGCACTCAAACATTGCCTATACAAGCTGTTTTTTAATTTATTAATAAAAATTTAAAAATTGATCAGACAAAATATTTTAGTTTTACAATAATCTTTTTGTTCTCAATTCTAGACTCTGATTTAGAGACCATCAAGCATTTTTCTTAGATTAATTACAAAAGTAAATTTGCATACACCAAGAGGACCTTAAAATAGATTAATGTTATTAATAAAATCCCTTACTGTTCTGTTGAAAAATGCACTTCAAAAAAATTTTCAAAGGAGCATCCCTAAAAACACAAACAAACCTCATATCAAGACATATGTCAACTCTTCCATTTTCATGGTAAAAATTAAGGAAAATAGTGCAACTAAAATTTACTTAATTGCCACTAATAAACATTAAATAACAAGTTTTAGAACTAAATACAATAACATCTGTGAGACTATATATGTATGTCTCTGTGTGTGTATATATGGGTAGAGAGCCTGAGGAATACAGCTGTCATCCAAACATATGGTTAAGAGTTAAAATCGTTGCATTAATGCAGAAATACTGGACTTCTCACCAAACTGACCGAGTTTATACTGCGTATGTACCGACTACAGATGTAGTCAATCTTTAGTGACTGAGATTGCACTATATTCGTCTAGCCTTCTTCAGCCAGGCGCACCGTGTTAGAAATAGTAATTTCTTTATGCAGATTAGAGAGACATGCATAACTGCAAACACTTCCTAATGCACTAAACATATACTGTAGAATGACTCAAAAAATGTATTCAAAAGTATTCAAACAAAGTATTCAAAAACGTGTTGACATGGCACTTCACGATATGGTTTAGCGGCCATGGCGGTGTTGGGTTGATGGTTGGACTTGATGATCTTAAAGGTCTTTTCCAACCTTAATGATTCTGTGATTCTGTGATTATGATTAAGATTTTACTCCCAGAGTAAATACATCTGAAGGGAATTCTCTCCCTCAGGCCAATTCAGGGTTGCAAAGGGGCTCTAATGATATCTTGGGTTCTAACACTAAATTCTCTGTATTTTTACAGTAACACTCTCTGCTGCCTCTCTCTCCTTTTTTCAGACTGTTTTGCAAAAGACTTTTTCCCCTAAAGTTTTTCAGGTATCTAGAATAATGAATTCAGGATCAAAGCAAATGTGGGAAAAGAAATAACAATGATCAGTTCTGTTCTACATTGACCTGACAGCTTTATTTCATGCTTTTGATTCCTTATGCCTTCTCCATTTTCCTGAAATGCAATTTCTCCTAGATCTTTTTTATTATTTTCAACGTTATCCTTGCAAATGCTTTTCTAAGTTTCAATAAGACTAGTCATGGCAGTAAAAAATGTTGGTGCAGATATGCAACCACACCCAATAAATCAGCATACCCAGTAACCGAGAACCTGCACTGAAGGTGCTGTTGGCACCCATATTGTGCATGGGCAGTGAGGCAAACTTTACACTGTAGAGCGTGGTCATCTTTTGGATGAGTTTCCACTGGCTAAAGCTTTTCTTGTGTATCTCTTAAAGCCTCTAGTGTCTAACCTGCCATGCTTTATGCAAATGGTAAATAATAACAGCAATAATTGTGGGTGTCAATATTTGAATGTTGTCAGCTGTAAGCTGTTCCAGTTTAAGCTTATTACTCAGTTTTGAGGGAATTTTTTAATACATGCACAATGGATTTTGCTAGAAATGTAAGCACAGATTGTTTTGCAACCTAGCTATCTTTTCCAGGGTTTTGAAGCTCGTGAAAAACTCCTGTGAATTGAGAAGCCAGAGTATAACATTCCCTGTTGAGACAAAAATGCATTGAATCCTTCAAATCCTATGAAGCTACTCAATTTTGGTATTATTTCTAGCTACTAGGTTTGATCTCTGCTGGAATGTACATGGCTGACTAATGTCATGAATCACTGGTGCTCCACTAACCTAAATCAAACTGGATTTGTTCTATTTTCAGTCAATAACCAAGTTGTTATGAGGTGTCTGCCGGCTTTCAAACTCAGTAGGTTCCTAAGCAAAATACACATTTGTGGCTTCACTCGTAGGTTTTTATTTCCTTTTAGTTGTTTCTTTTTTTAAATCCAATTTCCATTCAAGGGCAAGCTCCTGGACCTTTCAGCCTGTTATGATTAAGGCAGATAATTTGCCTCAGCTATAAAACACTCCTTGTAGTGTGGAGGACATGGTGGAAAGATGTTGGACGTGGGTGCAGCTGCTCCTCTGAGAAGTCAGTTGGAGGCAATGGGCTTACCAAAGGGTTGTGGGCTACAGCCCCACAGCTCTTCACCTCCACCGTCAGTCTGCCCACAGAGTTGTCTCCAACAGAGCTATTAGCAAGTCTACGTTTCTACCATTCAGCATTGTAACTCTGACGTCTTCCCTTCAACCTCTTTCACTAAGTGTAGTCCTTTCCTTGAAGCCATCAACCTGTCCTCAGACCTCATTCAGTTCTGGAGACTGGGAGGTATCTTCTCCTTGACTGACAGCTAAATCTGTGGCCTTGGAAAAGGGAGGAGGCCCCTATTCATCCAAAATTTCACTGTCTTAAAAAGAATGTATTTTGTTGTTGAAAAATGGAAATTTCAGTAAATAAATCTGAATATGTTACAATATTTTGTGAGAGGTGAAAGGGAAAACAGTACTGTATTTGGCAGAGAGCACATTAAGAGTGAATATTTCTACAGTTGACTTCTACCTCGGCATTTGGCTCAGCACTCCTCCAAACTACCCAGCACGATCTCATGCGTTCTCTGAAGTCAGAGGCATTTACATTCACCCCTCTGCCCTGCTCACTTCGTGCTGCAGCTGCAGCTAAGGTGCAGGTAGCCGAACTCATGTTTGACTGTTCAGTGTTGTCCAACAATTCCCTGTGTTTATTGCCTACTCATTCGCTGTTGGGTTTTACGCCCCATAAATTGCTAGTCAATCTGCACCTGCAATTTGCACAGCCCTGGACAGCTATTAAATTCTCATATTTCACTTTTGACATAGCTCCATTGTCGTCTTTGTGTTTCAACAGTAAAAATATGAGAAGGCACTGACATTTCTGTATTCTTTCCAGACTGATACCAGCTAGAAGTAGAAAAATACATTATTCCTGCTGCTCTTTAATGCAGTGTTACAATTATAAAATTGCAGGTGTGGAATTACTTGAAATGGTGTACACAGGTTTTAGATGTGCAAACGATTGGGCAATTTTCAGGAAAAAAAACAAAACTAAAAAGATTGCACAAAGAATAAAATGGGAAGGCAATTAAACTTACAATTCTTAAAACTACCCAAAATCTGTGGTTGTAAAGCAATAAAACTGAGGGTTGTTTTTCTATAATGTACTGTTTATTCTATTCTGTTCTATTCATGTATCAGCTTTACTATAATAATATTTTAGAACATTCCAGTAATAAGTACAGTGACAAAACTAACATCAACCACCTATGCTTTCTGCTTTATAACTTGTGTTCTAGTACCCAAAACATAAACTATATGCCAAGTATGGGATTTGAAGGGGTTGTACAAAGGACTATATCAGATTTTCCAAAACTCAAGTCTAACAGTTTATACTAATCCCCAAGGTTTTAATATAAATATGAAACTATGACCCTAGTTCATGCCTTGGAATAATTCCAGTAATCTCAGTGGATTCTAACTAACCTGCAGCGTATTGTTTTGTATGTTTTGAGGGAAGAGACTGAAAAGCAAAGGAAAGCCAAGTAACTGAGATTATATCCTCCTTGTATCCACTGATATTCACACTTTATACATGTTTTTCTCTTACAATTGTTTACCAAACCCAGATCCAATTGTGTAACTCTCTTACCAGCTTTCCAGGTATGGCTGTAGTTTGTTTGTTTGTTTTCCTCCTGTTTTTACTCTTGTGCCACGGCCCACTTGGAGTGCTTCTCCCAGGGCTACTTTCTTCCTTCTCCTGTATTTGGCCCAACTACCTTGTCCTCCAAGGTTGTAAATGTAGCAACCAGGCTTGAAGGCTTCAGGCAGAAGCGTCTTCCACGGGGCAGTGCACCAGACTGGAATTTTGAGTGGCATCATCACCTGCTGTGCCTTCTTGCCATTGGCTCTTACGCTATTTTCCCAGACTCAGTGCCAAAATCTTGTAGAGACATTGCAATAACTCTGTCTGCAAAAATGAGCCTTCTCTAAGTTTTGGATGTGTCAGAGTCCAAGAGAAAGGGAGTATTTCTAAAGTACTCAGTGCAATAATTTCTTTCTCCTATGTTTAAAGAGTTTTATTAAGTTGGCTGTAGAATCCCAAAGACACTTTTATGCTATGGCAGGGCAAAAAGGGGAACCATTGCAGTAAATACTAAGAATCCAGTTCTTGATCTAGGATTGCATGGAATTTGAGTAAGTTAGTAAGAATAGATCCATAGAAGAAATAACAAAACGGTTCATATCCATATTTAACTGTAGTCATATTTAAATGTCTATGGATTGAACTTACATGTTTGTGTGAATGGTTATAAGTGTCTGTATCTTACTCTCTTGCCGATATGAACCGTCACACATTTCCAAGCGGTCCCTGCATGTAAACATATTCCAAACTTCATAAGAATCTAATCAAACAAATAACTTTGCAGCCGAGAGTTGAAACAAGATCAACACTAAAAGACATGCTGCATGCTTTACAGTTGGCAGAAACTATTTATTCTTTTAAGTTTTTTTTTTTTAGTGAAAGTGATACAGTATCATTGTAATCAGAAAATGTATGCTCGCTCTCCTGTTTTGCAGTTCATCTGCACAGGCAAGGAGCAATGCTCCATTAAACAAGAACAACCAGTATATCACAAAACTCATCCTTTCTTTGCAGAAAATGAGAAAGCTTCAATTAACAGAACTGTTTTCACTGTAGTTTTTGCCCTTGTGATTAATGCAGACGCACGGGAGGATGGAGACAGATGCAGATTTCAATGGCAGGCTGCAGCAGCTGGTTTAACGTAGCAATAGCAACATTTTATAGCCCTGAGAGCCCAGCAGTCAGTTGATGCAATGAAAGATGTTGCTTCTCCTGCAAGTACTGCTTTGCTTAATACAGTAACTGGGTCCAGCACAGAATTTATATAGCATCAATCGCACAACAAGCTGTCTGAGCTAAATGTATCTTGGCCTACAAATAGGGCCCAATTTAGTCTCAAGAGTGAAATAAGGTGTCAAAGTGGGTTTCTGGAAATATTTTAGGCCACTGTTTCCAGTAAAATCCAGTTTCTCCTTTAGTCTTTTACTTCTTTAATCTACATTGAACACCAGTTACAAGTTATGATGAACTAAATGTTCCTATCAACCAAAGATTACTAATTTTTAAATCCAACACATAAACATGCCAATAGTGAACCTAACAGGAAAATTCCTTTCAGACGCTGCCCTTCATCTTCCAAAAGTAAGCCATCGTTGACCAGCAGTCAGTAACAGCCTTTACTCTGCAGCCACAGGAAGGTCAGGGAAGTCACAAAAAATAAGCGACTCAAAACATCTGCCTTTTTCAAGGAAGATGTATTGAGAGATCACAAGGGAGCAAATAAGTTCCCACCTCTTTTGACTCTTAATGGGAAGGTGAGGCCTTTCTCCCTCCATGAGAAAAAATTTATTCACTTGCACTCTTTAGAGCTGCTATATATCAAGTCATAGATGATGGGAGTGTGTGTGCACTGGCTAGCTCAGGCTCCCCAAGCCCCAAACTTCTAGGGAGAGTTTGATCTACTGCCCAAGCAGAGATTGACTATATAATCCCAATGCAATAAATCTGCTGCTATTCCAAAGAGTGGGATTTACAGTGCGTGCTCACGCCAACTTGGTTGCACATGCCAGGAAAGCCTCAGAACTAAAATGAATATGCTGAAAATCTCTACAAGCTGTAGATGTCTCAATTTCTGGTCCTATGGCAGCCTATGAAGGATGGCCTAATGTACCTGTACTTAAGCAAAGATAGACAATGGCAGCAACAGCAGAAATTTCCATCAGAAATAGATCTACAATGGGAAAGGGAATCCTTGATAAGAATCTGTCTAGGAAAGATTTTGGAGTAGAGGTAGGAAGAATGGGCAGGAGTGGCACATTTTGCCTCTACAATTTGCTTCCTGTCTGAAAACAGCTCATTCCTGTGAGTCTGAACAAAGTAAGTCCTGGTCATATGAGAGAGAGTAAGGTACTTTTAAATGAAAAAAAAATCATAGCTAATTTTTTTGTTTTCTTTATATCTTAAAAAAAAAACCAAACAGAAAAGCAAATTTTCATTTTAACAAGCAACATTTTTTCAAGGCTGAGGCTTTAGTGGGACCTTGTGAAGTTCCCTCTGAAAAAGCATATCAGAGTGAAAGTGTTTGTAGCTTCTTCAAAGCTTCCTGTTGAAAAAAATTTACAATTTTATTAACCTGTTGTAGTCATAATTTTAACATTTCTGGGACTATCTTTACCTTAGAAGTCATTGTTGTACCCTGTTCTCTTTAGTTGTGAACTGACCTCACATTCTAACTAATGGCATGTTGCAAAATACTGCAAATACTGCTGAAATTTCAAGTATTATACAAGTTTTCCTCCTGCATTCCTTTTGCAGCACCTTTGGGAAAAGACATTACGCTTCTCTGCTTATGACCCAGGCTCATACCCACTGCTTCATGGGAATTCTATGAGAGTCTGAAAGCTCCCATTTCCATTCTTTACTAAAATAAAGAATCTCTTCTCCCAAGTAACTAGCAATAGGACAAGAGGAAATGGCCTCAAGTTGTGCCAGGGGAGTTTTAGATTGGATATTAGGAAAAACTTCTTCACTGAGAGAGTGGTCAAGCATTGGAACAGGCTGCCCAGGGAGGTGGTGGAGTCGCCATCTCTGGAAGTGTTCAAAAAACGTGTGAATGTGGCACTTCAAGACATGGTTTAGGGGACACAGTGGCACTGGATTAATGGTTGGACTTGATCTTGAAGGTCCTTTCCAACCTTAGTGATTCTGTGATTCTGTGATTCTGTAAAAAATGTGAATGTACTAAGCATCAGAAAGCAAAGAGCTTCGACATTTTAGAGGAAAGGCCCTCTAGTCATATGCAAAAATAATCTAACTGCCCTTGATGAAATAAAAATGCTGAATAAATAACTAGTTTGTTTGCTGATGCTCATGGATATAACAGTTTCAGCCAAATTTTAAGAGGCAGATTTATGCCAATTGTAAAATGTTTGGGAGCAATAACAAGGTGTCATGTGTTGCTAAAAAAGAGAACAAAGAAGATAAAACTCACGTTTTTAACACTTTAAGTGAAATTACTATTTCTTTAAAATATTTTAACAAGAAACATTCCATTAGCATTATGTCAGTACGGTTGTGTTACTCATCTCAGTTCTCGTATGTTTTGTTTATGATCCACGGAAGAATTATCTCTATCCAAACTGATTTTAATTTAATTACAAAACAAAAAGAGCCTTTTCTAACTCTCTAACCTTCCTGACAAACCAGAATAGGGTCAATGAGATTTGAACAGTCATTGAAGAATATGTTTTGATTTACTTCAGATAGACTCAGAGGAACTTTGTTCCAGATGGTAACCTTAACCTTTTACAACAAACTGTCTATCTGTCCTAGTCCCTTATTACAGTTAGATCCATATCTGTCTGATATTTTGGTGGTCAGGAATTTCCTGGTATCATACCACCTATGATAATATATTTAATATCATTTGTTGTGAATACATGTAATAGCAGAGAAAGGAATTTAATTTCAGTTTCTCTCATTTGGTCGTGAAGTATATTCAGTGTAAACACTTTAGAAAACAGCAGAAAGCAGAAAATGTCCTCACACCTAAGTGCTTTTTTAGCATAAGACAACCACTTAATTTCTATTTTGATTTGCAATTTTGACCATAACGAACTGAAGAGCAGTTTTATGTCAATAGTCAGTTTTAGATATATTAAAGCCACTTGCATGTCTAAATATGAATTATATGCACAGAAAGACACCAAAGTATTCATGAAACATTAGTTGTGCTTAGTATTATCTATATTTCTGGTTAGATTGGCAAAATATAAAGCAAATGAAATGCAGTTTGTACAAGTCCTGAAAACAAGATTATATTTCTAATAGCCAAAAAATACAATATTTACCATATTTAGGCTATATAATGAGTATTTATTTTTATTTCATGGAATATCTAGTATTGTAGGAGTCACAGCTGTTCACTTTTTAATACAGGTCACCATTCCCTGCATGAATGTCTTATTTAGATAATTACCAGAGCCTATATTTCTACATAAAACAGATAGAATTGACCTTTATTATGATATTGTACAGACTTCCATTTGTCAAATATATTTTTTTAAAAAGTTTGAGAGAAATTACCTCCTTCACCAACACCCTTACTAAACTGAATCAATTTACCTTGAATATTGAACAGTAATTTTCAGGCTGGGATCCATAGATACTTTGACGCTTGTGGTCTATTTCCAAGGGATTTGTATAAGATAACTAAGGAAAGTAAGAGGAGTGTCAATAAGCTTCTATTCTCTTCAGAAGGTTTAGCTATCTGCTGGAAAATTTTACATGCTTGTCAAATCAGAAAAAAAAATTGAAAATCGCCTTATGGATGGATTTCATGAATTACAGAAAAGCATTAACACGTCTGAAGAAGCCCTGCTGCAAATAGTATTATCAATTTCCTCTTATAGAAACATTTAATTTCAAGCTACAGGCACATTGCAAGTGTTGCTTTGAGTTTCATTTCTTCTTCTTTAGATGTTATATTATTTTCCCTAGCCAAATATTTCTGCACACCGCACTGCATACTTAGGGAGCTTCCTTTTCCCCCACTTGACTCAATTATTTTGTGAATCTAGTGAAACTGATATTTCCCATAAATCATTACATCAGTGGCTGTGCACAGAATTTTAATTCAAAGAGTACATTATATTTTTATAATTAATACACTACATTCAAAATTTCTTGTAAATTTGGGCCTGGTCTTTAGTTTACAAATGATTTACAGTAGCAAACATTAATTCTTGTAACATTTCTTTGCATGTTACTCAAACTAGACTTCTCGATTTTTCAGGAACTAGCATTTCCCTGGAGATCCTGTCTTGATAAGCTGCTCTTTGACTGGAATAAACAAAGTACATTGTGACTGAAAACTTTGTGCTGATGGCATTAGCTCCAACTCAGAAGATATAGGCTTTAAATCACAAAAAAAAAAAAATTGCCTTTATAAAGCTTTTTCTTGTACTATAATGAACACTTGCTGTTTCCTATTTGCAGTTTTCAGGCTTAAGCCTTTCCTCAGACCAATTTTTGCATATTTTTAACCAGTTTGGCTCTACTCGCACCACTGTTGGAATACAGTCTGGAAATATAATTTTCTTTTTACTCCACTGCCAGGCAGAAAAGTTACTTTTTTTTTTTCTTCTTTTTAATTTTTGTCAAATTATTATTTTTCCCTGTAAAATGGAGAAGCTCTTGGTATGCAGTACTTTAAAATTATCCTTCTGTCTCTGTCCTGCCTTCTGCTAAGAAAAGTTTTGGAAGCACAATGAATACATATATGTGTGTGGGCACCGAGTGTCTGTGGAAAAGCAAGTAGTGCTTCTGTCTAGCACGGAGACAGTCAGTCTGGGAAGGTGCACCCCTTGATCCCATGATTATGAAGGATCCATGATTATTAATAATTAATATTAATATTAATAAACCATGATTATTAGGGATCATGACCCCATGATCCCTAATCATGGGACACTGCTTCATCTTTCCTTGGTGACATCTGTAAGGCTGTCTCTCATTACAAAACATCCCACTTCTGAGACTGCTTGCACAGATGAACACTTTCATTATATTATATCTGAGCAACCTGATCTAGTTGAAGGGGAGTTGGACTAGATGACCTTTAGGGGTCCCTCCCAACCCAAACAATTCTATGATTCTATGAATCTATGATTGTGGCTCTTTGGAGTGTGGTGTGGGGAGGAGGGATTGCACAACCCCGATCCTTCCCTGTTACAGTCAATAGATAGAGATAATCTATCTGATCTAATTAAAAACTTTACTTAACAATGAGTTGAATTAGACTCTAAACTTTGGTTTTTTTCTTAACTATTCCTTCAATTAATCTATAATGATTTTCTAATACCCTGGTTATCCGGAAGTCTGAGGGCTAAGGTTGGCTTATCTACCTACTTAGTACTCCTCCAACAGCCTTGCAAGAGATTATAAGACATGCTCTGGTATGCATGTAAACCTCTGAAGAGATTGTGTGTCTCTAGAGCAATAGCTGGAGCTTTAGTAATTGGATACAATTTAAAAGCTCTGAACATCTTAGCCATGGACTTGAGTCAAACACGTCTAATTCCAGATTCCAGATTTGACTGGAAACTGCAAACTGCAATCAACCTCACATAGATTTTCACATGGGAGCAGAAAGAATTTGGGTTTTTTTTTGCACTTAAGAAAGTTTAGACCTACATTTTTTTACTTGAGCCATGTTTCTAGTGAAACTTCTCCCAATGATTTGCATAGCCTGGACATTTGTTGAAAGGCTGGGACTGCTTCTGATCAGACTCGGCAACATAGTTCTCTGTGATAAATAAGTTTTTCTGATCAGCCAGATGAGGGCACCTGCGTTTGAAGTATGCTGTGGTTTCCTTCCCACTGACACAACTAATTTTCCTTTCAATGGAAACCAAAATGGATGTTAGTGGGAAGGTGATAATTTTTTGGACCTTCTTCGACATATAGCCAAGAGGTAGTTAGTATAGATATCTGAACTTAAAAGCTTGAAATCCCAGAGTTTATACACAGCCTATGATGGCAGTCTAAAGACATTTTCAAGGACTACAGTAATGAATCATACTTTTTAACTCACCCTGGGTTTTATCCAAGCTAATTGGTGTGTGAGAAATACTACAACTTTAATTTTGTTAGCAACCTATTCATGCAGAGTGTCAGATGGTGCAGATATCTTAGCCTGTATTTTTCCTTTGATATAAGCACCAACAAAACCAAGAAGTCTTATTACAATTTTTTTGTTAGAAAATAAAATAGAATAAAATAGAATAAAATGTGACTTAATGCTCCTATTAAATGCAGCAATTCAATGGTAAATCAGGTCCAGTCATCACAAACTGACCATTATGTTCCTTTCATCACAATCAGGGAAAGAAAAGCTTTGAGAATGATATTCACCAGACATAGAGCCTTAATGATAATGTTTCTTAGAGCACTTAATCAGGCATATTTTATTGTAGGACAACTCCATTAAAAAGACATTCAGAGTTGTGCAGTCCTTTTCAAGTGGAATCAGTGAATTTCTGGGAGGAATATATGCTTAGGAGTATCTCATTTTCTCCTGGATATTTCACAAAATCTCTCCGAAGTCTTTGGAGTTAGAGTAGGGATAAAACTAATCTGATTCCTGTTACACACTGGTATAAATCAGATAAAACTACTGAGAAACTGATGGTACAGATCTTTAGCTGCTTCCTGTCAATGTAGCTCCCTGAGGTCAATGGAGCTATACCTACTTGTAGTCAATCTGGTTTCATTATTTTTTTTAATCACTGAATACATATGTATTTCTGCAACTGAATTTCCAGTTAGGCAGTTATACATGTGCTATTTATTTGTCCTGCAGCATCCAACATAGTATATAACCTTTCTGCCCTTAATGTTGCTAAAGGCAACTGATAACAATGAGACTTCTCTTAAGGAAGAGCTACTAGATTTTGAAAACATTTCACTGAGTAATTTTCACTGTTGTGCTTTTTGCAACAAATAAGTCTTTATCATTCTAAACCATGTTTTGCACAATAATTGCTTTCTAAAATTTACGTGACTTATTTATTGTAGAACTGCTGCTAGCCTCCAAGTACACAGTGATAATATATGAGGCTAAAGTTCATCTAGTCCAGTATCTCTAGCAAAAGTGAATTCCTAAGGAAAAAATATCAAAAACAGGAAAAGGGCAGGTTCCCAAGACTATCCTCTTTTCAGCATCAAGTAAAGCCAGATTTGTTCCCCTGTGCATCAACAAGCAACAGCAAACAAAAAAGAACACTAAAGACTCACTGAATTCTTTGGAAAGGACATGCCAATCTGGTATCAGTTGTTTTCTTCTCTTTCCCCATACTTGTCGAGAACCCAAATGCTAAGTTCTTCAGCAGAAAAATGAGCTAAAAAGTAGCCCAGAGGCCAAGCTGACTTGTACTAGTTCTAGAAACATCACCCTGCCCTGTGCTCTCCTCCTCATAAAGGAGGGCTCCTCCGCACACAAAAGTATCAGGCCTGTTTCAAAGCCCTACAAAGTTTATAGCAGCCTTTACTATCATGCCATTGACTGCCATGAGATTAACTAAGTGAATTTATAAATAGGTGCAGGACAGTGAAACCTTTCACAGTTTGGTTTTGCCAACTTTGACAGTGCTTTGTTCTAAAGCTAAGCAGAGAAAGAAGATGGCATCTACTGTGTCTTGTATAGTAACATCATGATGCAGAAGAAAGTGCAAGTATGCATTTTGTTACTCACCAGGGTATTCCAAAAGTGACTCACGTTGTCTTTAAGGTTAAAATATTCATCCACTTTACATTAGAAAGAATAACAGAAAAGCACACCTATTTTCAAGGTGACGATGATTGCCATAATTGTTGCTGTCTTGAGAGTTTTATTGTATGAGAAATAAATCACCTCATGTATGGCAAAGGACATTTCAGGAAAGAGCAATACACAGAATGTATTTATTAACTTGTTTTTCAGCTCTTACTCTGAACATGTGTGCAGGGTGTGAAGAAAAACAAACATAGAAGAAGGATCAAAAGAGGAGAAGGAAGAGGAGGAAAAGAAGCTCCCCACCCAGCTTGTCATCTCCAAAACAGCAAAAAATATTCTGTGATGGCTGCATATTCCTCCATTTTATTAACCTTACAGCGCAACAGCCTGTGAGACAATGTAGTCAAACATCTTTTATGTCAGCCCTCGCAGGAGGCAGGAGAAGGCAATTGAAGGCAATACCCTTGGACCAGGAATTGGCAGGTTAGCTCCTGCCTCACAGCCTCCATACCCTGGTCGCTGCCACCGGTACTGCCCTTGTCCTGGCCCCTCTGTTCCTTGGTCGCTGCTGCCAGCTGGGCACGGCCTGCGTGCTGCTGGGAGGCAAGGGGTGCTGGGCCTGGCAGCGAGCAACGCGTGAAGAGGAGAAGAAAGGAAATAGCTGAGATGAACAGCGGCAAGGACCGTACCTGCCTGAAGGCCTGAAACAACTCCTGGTGGCCCTTAGAGGCCTTATTATAACCCAGTTCTGTCTTCATGGACAGTGGAGTTACTATACAGCTTTTCATTAACCTCCCAACTACTCGATCCTGTGTTTTTTGTTTCTGACAGCATTGGGAGCCTGTAAAATGTGATGTATGCAGTATGTTAGGTTAGGATGGAGCAGCAATTGTACTGTGCTTAACATTCCTATTGTCAAACAAACCAACCAGAGAATGCTAAAAATGCAGCTTGCCCTAAAACACAAACTGCAGTCATTTGACATTGTAGCTGCTCGTTTTTTAAAACCGCAAATATTCAAGAACCAAAAGAAATAAATCTTAATGTGTAAATCATTCAGTTTTCCCCTGGTAAAAGTGCTTGGGGAGGGTAGCAAAGAAGTAGTGGAAAAATGTTGCAAATCAAATGGACAGCCTGTTCAGCCTGTTTTCTCATTTCCGTGGTTTGTATTGATCAATATTTGCTCTAAAAAAGAGAGCATTTGGAACATGTGCTTCAGGGCAGTGCTTGGAGGCTTAGCGTGGGTTCAATGCTTAGTTCAAATGTGCTGGCAGTAAGGATCATAGCTCGGTGTGTACACTCAGCAGTGTTAATGCCGGGGAAGCAAAAAGAGTCTGTCTGTCTTCTTAGCTTTTCCCCTCCTCCAATAAACACATCTTTACTGTAGCTTGATAACGTTACTGAATACTGAACCAAAAGCATCCCAAAGCCCATTGTTTAACACTGATATAACCTGATGCTGTATACTCCAGGTAGATTGACGTTGTATACTCCGGGTGTCGCCGCGTTTCAGTGGTGAACTGAAGAAAGTGTTGCTTATACCGAGTAGTGTCATTGTTGTTTTGACTTAATGAATATTTTGGTCTTACCCAGATTCTAAAATCCAAGATACCTTTACTGAGACTAAGGGTGTCTCAACATAACCTACTCTTCAAAAATAAGTGCCCTAGGGATAGGAAATGGGAGTTGTATTTGTTCCCCTTCGGGCTTCTCATTCAAATGGGTGAAAAGTTGGTTTTAATTAAATGCATAGAGAACAAAATACTTTTAAAAATGATCTTTAAAACAATACTGTTTAAGACAAAGAAAGAATACTCCCTGTAGCAAGTTTCACACTCAGATGAAGATTCCTTACATTTGCAATATGAGCAAACAACACATTCTCATGAGTAATGGTTTGGTAGAGCAGCTCATGACTTTAAAGGAATGAAAACCAGTTTTGTTTTGTTTAGTGAAGAAAGCCTTTACTTTCTTTTTTGGTCTAAATGGAAACTTTCATTTCTTTTGAAATTTTCCATTTTTTTCAGTGAAAGTCAGGAGAAAACACCATGCCATTCTCTAAAGAACAAAATGAAAACCATTTCATTATTCCAAAATGTACAGAGTTTTTATTGAAATATTTTTCAGATGTGAAATAATAGTAATTCCCTTCAATTTTCTGTTCAGAAGAGTAGAATATTAAGTTCCTAATTCTGAATGGAATGAAGCTTGAATTATTAAAGTAAGGCTAAACCAGGTTGTTAACCTCAGATAAGTAGTATTTTTGTAGTCTCTGAGAACCCACAAAAGAAGAGCCCTTTATATGTGGAGTACACTTCTGGTTTAGTAGTGACCCCATTGGTGTCCGTGCTGCAATATGAACACCCTGCGAGGCATACTATATT
This sequence comes from Phaethon aethereus, assembly GCF_964289735.1. Lineage (NCBI taxonomy): Eukaryota > Metazoa > Chordata > Aves > Phaethontiformes > Phaethontidae > Phaethon > Phaethon aethereus. The sequence continues at coordinate 54,543,037 of NC_138576.1, read as the reverse complement.
CACAGGATGAATTTCAATGCCTGAGCTTGTGCAATTAATTGGCAAAAACTGCAAAAATTAAAGCAGTTCAAATGCCTTCGGTTTTGTTGGGGGAAGGGGGAATTCATAGTATTGTGTCATGTGTTTTCATTTATTTCAGTGCGTAATATATGTGTTTCAGGGCTAACCCATACAAGAAACAACTGACGTAAAATGTGATGAAAAAGGAGCATTACAGAAAAATTCTTCGTTATTTTATAAGCCAGAGGACAGTCTAGTCTTTCTGTTCTTAGAAAAGACTGAGTGAGAGAGAGAATACTTCAAGTTGTGAGGACTGCAATCTTAAACTGAATCAGTAATTTAAAAAGGTTAAGTAAGCCCTTGGGGCAGGGGCTATCTTTTCATTATAGCCTTGTACAGTGCCTGCCACAGCAGGGTCCCTCCTTTCCACCGGGAACTCAGGGCGTTGCTGTGATGCAAGGAGTAAAACCAACAACAACAATACAGGGTGGGGGAACCAAAAAACCAAACAACACTTAACATGCACAGTCTCTTTCTTTCTTTGGTGTTCATTTACACTGTCAGTTAGAGGAGAAAGCCCAGCCACAAAATAACAGAAATATAAAACTTGATGGATTTGAACTATGAGGCAGGAATCTGTTGCTGCTATAAACTCCATAGCCCCATTTGCTTCCACCAGGCGGAAAACACTTCCATTTAACAGCAGGTCAGCCCTGGAGACTCTCTCCCTCTTTGTATCCACCACATCAAGAAATCACATGCAGGATGATGTATTGTGGATGAAGGATTGTTTCATAGCTGGAAATTTTGTTGACCAGGTTAACACTAAGGAAAACAACACGTTTCTTCTGCAGTATGTTTAAACAGATGCCTTGTGCAAAGTCCATTACTATGCTAGTAAACCGTTCTAGAAACAGAGATATCAAAGAACAGAAAAATGAAAAGAGAAGAAAACAGAAAATACTAAAGGGAAAGGGAAAAGGAAAGGAGCTGGAGGTAATATTTTATGGAATTTTTTCCTGTCTGAAGTGTGTAGGATCAGGCTTAATCTGGAACAGGCACTGTGCTCAGAACATTTATATTCTAGGAGCACTGAGAAACAGATTTTCCTGTATACTTTGCATATGTATGAAAGATCCTTAGGCTCAGACTCACGTTCAGGATGAGAGAATAGGGAAATTTTCAATCATGGAAAGATACACTCTTCTCTTAGTTTCTTTAGTAGCAATCTGTAAATATTGTGCAGCATGGGTGACGTACAAGGTAGGAGTGTCAAAAGTCTTGACAAAATGACTGCCTCCAAATTCTGCTAGGGAAGCAGGTGTAAATTCCTCCAGGCAGAGCAAGTATTGTCTTACCTATACTATTTCCCTGCCTGAGTTTGCAAGCAATAGGGTCTATGGTGGTATTAAGATCTACTAATTATAATCTTAATTATTTTGGACATGGCAAGCTGTAGCACCTAAGAATCTGGATAGAACACAGAGACTTATTATAAAAATGGTACCCTGACCTGATGGACATTTTTGGACACTGACATCAGTGAATATTTTAATGGAGATCCTTCAAACTTCTCTGTTATGAAGTGGGTTGACACCTTCTTCTATGGGAGAGGCAACCACTGCTCCCTTAAATGGTAGATGCAGAAATACCAGAGTTGAAAAGCCTGCTTCCTCTGTCCTAAACAGCGTATTCTTGTGGACTAGTCAATGCATCCCTCAATTACTTTGTACACAGTTTAATTTCTGCTTGCACAATTTTAATCATTTACACCAACACCATGATATTTTTCTTTCTTTTTTTTTCCTCCTGGCCTTAATTGCAAGAACTTCTTGTCAAAACTTTTTCTTTATAAGTAATAAGAAGAACAGTATGCCTTTCTTATTCTTATTTTCTCATTCTTGTATTATGCTTTCTTGGTTTTTCCTCTTTGTCCTGTTTATACTAATGGCCAAAACAAAACCAAAAAAAAAAAACAAAACAAAAAAACTGAATCTCTGACATCAATGGTTATTGCTCATTAATAGGCAGTATCAGATTTGGATATGTGGCAAATAAGCTTTATTTACCAACTAAACATTTTTTGGTGAGCTGATTGCATCTTCTAGATTATATTAAATGAGTTAGCAAGCATATTGAAACAATCTCAAAAAAAATTTTTACTTTCTTATCAAGTAATTAGAATTGGAGTTACCAACTTCCTGTGATTTTGCTGAGGAGCTGTTTCCATATAGCAGATGCAAGCAGCATTGTCTAGATCCTTGTGTCTTCAGACGACAGTAGTAGCCTTGTGCTCAGAGAAACAGGATCTATACTTACAGTCATCCTCAGGGCATGTGTATTTTCATTGGCCTATGGTGATGGGGGTGCAGTTTGGACCTTATTCCCCTGAGTTGTTATGCACTGCCACTGAAATAAACAGAAGCTTTGTTCCAAATCTAAGAAAAAACCCAAAAATGTTCTCACATTTTGGCTTTCAGAACTTTATCTCTGCAGTAGAGTCTGTATCTCTGAAACACAACTATAAGGGCTTCCTGTACAACACCCAGAGGTATTATATACCTCTTAACAAGCTGTTTGACAACCAGTGTACAAAGTGGGGAGCTGTGTAAGGGTGCCTGCAAAAAATGTTCAGAAAGTGGTCAAGGGGGAGAGGTCATAAGCAGACAGCTCCTTCCCATGCTACATCAGAGCCCTAAGCCCTCAGCTGTAGTGCTAACCAGATATCTGAAGGAGACACTGATAGAAAAACATCAGTCTTCCATTTAAAAAAAAAAAGTTATAACCACCATCAGCTTTCACTGAGAGCATTTTTACTCAGTGGAATCCCAAAACACTTACTGGCACAAGCTGCTCAGATAAGTCTGGCAGTGAAATGACTTGTTTGTGAATCCAAAGTGGGGGTTAAAGATGAACTAGACATCGGTATGCTCAACACCGAGCTGCTAGGGATCTGCAAAACCTGTGCTCTTGGGTGAACTGAGATATTAAATACTGATGGTGTGTGTTGAGTTTAAGTGTCCAAAACATAAATGCAGGAAGGCAAGGCGGGATAAAGGGGTAATGATTTTTTAGACTCAGCTCTCTCAATTCTACGAGGGAGGCATTAAGAACTTAGGTTTATTCCTAAGTTTCTACTTCTGTCTTTTGTTTAAGTGAAAGTGTGTAAACATGGAAAATTCAGTTTTGCTTAAATCTACAGTTCACATATTTTATCTATAATAAGCCCTGCTACTTACACAGGAATACTTGCATTATGTTGAGTGTGAGGTGAGTCACCATGAGAAGCTTTAAAATTACATATTAATCAGCAAGCTCTGCGAGCCCTAATTACTAGGTACCTGTGAAGCTGATACTTCATGGATGATGAAGGACATAATAGATAGATACACATCTTTCTCATTTATTCCAGTGAACACAACACACCACAACTAGGTGTGGCGAAGTGAGCAAGCTGCCTCATTTACTTATATTAGAAAGCTGATATTGAGGTACCCAAGCTTCTGTACCCCAAAGGAAAAGGTTTTATTAGCTTGGAGGCATGTCATAATGGATTAGGTGAAGACATAGTTAGCAATGTGTCAATTGAGGAAAGAGTGTGTGTTCAGTAATGAATTCTTCACCGGTTACATTCAGGTGTCTCAGCAGCATATTGCACAATGACTGTGTTTCTCCCCATGGAAATCATTCGATGTAGTACACTCCGCTTTCAGAACTAACCTGCCCTGGTTTCTTTTGACTCTCCCTTTTTATGACAGTGTCAAAGAGGAATAACTTTGTTTCCTTTGTTGTCTGGATGTCTAAACTAATTACAGACAGGCACTAAAACTGTTTGCTGACTTGGCTTCTGCTGACTCAGCTTTTTCAGTGTTTAATGAACTTCTTTAAAATCAAAAGTACTAAGAGATGGTTTTGCATACAGTATGTATCTGACATGACTACAGACTGCTATTTATTCAGTGGGTTCTATACAATTTATACACGGTTCAGAAAACAAAGAAAAAAACTATCAGCCTTATCAATGGCTGTAACCCCAGGATATTGTCTATAGTTTATACAACCAGGTTTAAATTTCAGTGGCCGTATTCTGTCCAGAGGTATCTCAGATGGTGTAAAAAACCAGAAGGTTAAATCACCCATACAGAAAACTTGGTTCTTAATTTCTATTATTATTTTCCTTACTCTATCTCTTAGGTATTAATTTTTTTTTTACTCCTCAGGGATGCAAAGCATAATACAGGGGGACATAAAGGTAGAGGAAGGTATAGATTATACTTGTCCTGTTGTGCAACCCAGAGAACATCAAGTGTGCAGCAGGAAGGATCTCTTAAAATAAAAATGTAAATTCATGCATTTCTCTAAGAATTAGAGGATTCCTTGTTCCTTTTCATCTGGTGGTTGGATGTGTTGGAGACTCTCACAGTTAACTTGTGTGTATGTAGTGATGGAGCTAACTTTTCTTATGTTTCTTCTCATTTTTAAAATGACACTCATGGAGGTACATGGATGATTCAGTACATATTATTTGTAAATCTCAGAAAGATTCTGACATGAAAATGCTGTAGATGTAGTGTTCAGGGAATGCTTTGTGAAATGTTTAACAAAACAAAGAGAGGAAGTTTAAAGAAAACAATATTGATAATAACTCTACCTTTGCCTCACTCTACTTCTGAAAACGGCTGTGTTTTATTTGCAGAGTAGACTGCTAGGAATCCCAGACCCTCCTTCCCTTCCTCCCTTCCTTCCATCCTTCCATTCTTTCATACTTTTTTTATTCCTCTTTTCATCTCTTCCTCCCTTCCTCCCTTCCTTTTCCTCTTACCCTAAGCTAGATGGAGAACACAAGAGGAAGACCTGCCTCTCCCGTGGGGTCGGGGAGTAGGAGGAGAGCTCCCACAGAGGTGAGTGGGTGCCTCGCAGCCAGGCATGCGGATGGCATCAGGGAGCAGGTAGGACTTTGCCTCCTCCCTCACTGAGACAGGGAAGGGCTGAGGGAAAAATATTGCAATTTACTGCTGGCTCCATCCACAGAAATATCTATTTTCTTTCCCACCCGGATAAGAGGAGCTAAGAAGGTGGTTGAGCTTTTATATTTTCTCTGTAGAATCCCTTCCCTTTTAGGTTCCTGGCTTCTAGAGCTACAAAGCCAGCTCCCCGACAAAACTTGTGGCAAAGCTACAACTGAGTCCATTAAAAATACAATGGCTTGCCAAATACATGCGTTTTTGCTTTAATCACAGTTGTCCGAGTTATAAAGAGTTCCTTAAATCAGCAGGGTTCCAGGTCTTGAGGTGCATGTATTCTATTAGGAAATATACAAGGAGTTTAAAATGGATTTTGTAATGAAAATATGCAAGCCATTGTAATTGCAGTGATACTAGCTGGTGTCTTTGTAATGTCATGCATGCTTATTCCTATATGGCAGGCACAACATGACATAATTTATAGCAAGAGGAGGATTTGTACTGTGCAAAAAAGAAATTGAAGACACACTGCTTTGTGAAACCAATCACAAACTATTATTCTCTGCTTAATCTATTCTGTACTTTCTGTAGTTAATTTAATTACCAAGAATTATTGTCAATCTCACTTTTTTGCATCTTGAAAAGGACAAGTACAGTTTGAGAAAGCAAATGTAACACTCCTAACACATTTAAATTCTCCTAGAAGCCTCTAAGTGATGACTTTGAAGGAATTTTCTCTAGTGTGAAGGCTTACAGAAGGAGCATAATTGTGGGTCTAATGTTATGTGCCTTTCTGGAGAAGATGGTTTGCTCAGCCATTTACACTTCCGTGATTTTCTTATTGTTATTATGCGAAGTACTACTTAAAATCATCTGCTTCATTAGCATCATGGATCATAAGATGAAGTAACAACCCACTCTGCTGTAAGAGCCTGAAGACTTCCTCTGTACAGATTTATGTAATTTTATTTTTAAGTAACATAATACCCTGAAATGTGTCTAAGTATGAACACTCAGCTAACAAAGTCATCTCTCGGTGACTTTGCAAGGTGAAATAATTGCAACTTAATCTGTTCCTTTGTTTGAGAAGTGGAATAGCAAGGTGTTATTTCAGGAACTGTGGTGAAAAACCTTTTTATGACAGAAATGTCTACTATCTTTCATACTAATCCTATTTGTACAATAATTGACATTTGGCCATTTACAAGAAATTGTTTATCAGTTCAAAATTATATGGTTTGTAAAGATTGGATGAGGTACCTGAATACATTTCCCAATTATTCATCCATTTTTCATGACAATTTCAGAAAAGCATTCCTGGATCTGTCTTGTCACAAATTATTTTACAGTCTAGCTGTTCAAAAGTAGCTATGACATAGCCTCATAGTTAAATTTATGCCTTGATAGTTGTCTTAAAGGTTAATAAAAATGGGTTAGAAATACCTCCATCACAGAATGAGCACTGGACACAGGCCTGTGAATTGTGATTAGGTATTTTCTCATTAATCTATGTTGAAACACTTCCCCGATCTCTTTTAAAAGCAAAAATTATTTCTTTGTCCTTGATTTTCCCCTTCCCTGTAACCTGTGCTGATTTTTCAAACAAAAGGTTCCTTCTCTAGGAACACCCGTCTGGAAAAACAAGTCACCTTGTTAGTTGCCGCAGTGCTCAGCACTCTGGTACCTTTGGACGTCAGTTCACCACCTGTCAAGGAGCAATTATTGCCTCATTGTAACTGCGTGCGGAAGAAGGTATTAATTGCACATGTACCACGGCAAAAAAGGCAAAATGAAAATGTAGCAGGTTTAGTTTGCAAGAGAAGATAACAAAGACAACAACAACCAAAAAAAATATTGAAAGAATGATCTGAGAGACTCTTAAATCAAGACAAAAAATAGCTCCTCTCTTCTCATGCCTGATCATAAGTGTATTGATTCCAGTATAAATAAAGACCAACACTTTCTTGAGAAAAATTATTTCATTGAAGTAAAAAGAGCATCTTAATTTACTTCATGATCTTGGAGGTCAGCCATTTACTTGTTGACTTTCTAGGTTTTTCCTAGTGTACTCATGAATTCACATAATATCTCTCTCAAAAATGGTAAAATATCCAAGGGAAAAAGCTTTGTTCTTTATATGTATACCTAAATATATATATTTGGGGAAGTAAAAGAAGAATGCCTGTGACAAACTGTGAACATTGCCTGGCAAAAAAGGGTTTGTCTAATTGTTTTTTCCATAGCAATCCTCTTGTATTCTACTTGTCAGATATTTAGTTATGATTGTCAGCCAGAATTGTAATTCTGACTAAAAATAGGAAGTTTCACCTTTTGATATGAAAATCACAACTCTTTTCTGTGACTTCACTTTCTAGAATATATGGGATTTATTTTCTCATGTATGCAATACAGGATTGTTACAGCTTAGTTCATGACATCTCTGTAATGTGTTCCTACCCTGTGTAGAAAACATAGTCATTTCTAATGGATGTGGCTTCTACACAGACCTTGGTAAAAACAGCTTTGTATTTCCTGGATGAGACTTCAGGGGATTCTGTTTATGCCACACGATATGGTATGATAAGTCATGACATGACATGACATGACATGACATGGTACGACTTGATACAATGTGATACACGACCTTACAGAGCAGCCCTCAGATTCCCTTTCTTCAGTCCAGGCCATCTCCTCTCTTGATCAGGTCTCTCAGGTCCATGAAAGGATCCAGCAGCAGCTTTGGCTGTTAGTGATGTACACTTCTAAGTTACCTGGTGCAACTTGGTGGATTGTATATGTTGTAACGATTATAGATGGAAAAAGAAATGAAGATGTGAAAAATTCCTGTCTTGAAAAAAAACCAAACAGATACAGACAAGCACAGTCCTACTGCTTTGGAGCTGGATATCATTGAGTTAATTCATTCCTACTGAACTCTAGGGGTCATTTTGTCTGTTATGATGTAAGTAAGAAACATAATATTTCAGAGCAAACAAAATCACAGCACACCTAGAGCTATAATACTGTCTGAATAATCACTTAGAGATGTATAAACTCACTGAGAATATCTATCACGTTTAAGACAAATTCCCACCTGTCATACCACACCCAGTGCCCTTCTAACCTGAGCATAAAGCTAAAGAACTTTTGAGGGATAGTGATGTATAAATACATATAGTGGAAGGCCATGTAAGGAAAAAGTCTTTGCCCACTTTCTTCTTCCAAGAGTTGTAGGTGGGTATCAGTCTTTCTAATTTGGTGAGGTTAGTAAGTCCTTTAGACAGCTGCATCCTGGCTGGGCTGTGTGGTAGAAAAAGCACTATGGCTAAAATGTATGTTTGCTATCGGTCAGGAGTCAGACCCCGATAAGGGCAGATACCTTAGATGTTTTCACGTAGCTGCACACAAACAAATACTTGAGTTACCAGTACAGCCAGCACCAAGTAAGGTTAATGGAAATCTGTGCAGTATAGTCAATGGAGTCTGAACAGTTACTTAGCTCTCCCAAAAGCAGACACTGACGGTGCTGATGAGTTCTCCACTGAATGTAATGGAAGCTTAGATACCTACCTCACCTGTAGACAAATGCATCTAGGCACTTAAATGTAGGTCTCTTAATCAGGAGGTAAATCTCACCATTACAATTTAAGTTTAGAATAAAAGCAACAGATTGACACAAATAAGCATATGCACAAGCTCAAGGGAAAAAAACCTGAGAGACGAAGAAACTTTGTTTGTGCAGCAGGTCATATGCCTAATCTGTGGAGGGTGGAGTCCAGCTTTGGGAATACTTACTACTCCTGTAAGTGTGTATTTATTTGCATTGTTCCATATGGTGCTCATATGTAGCATATAGATGCATATACTGACATTCATCATATTTATTTTCAGCTGTGTGGAATTTAATGTCTGTCTGAACGTCTTGTTCAAGCTCCCTTTCCATGTGGAGGGAGAGGGGCACTTGTAGAGAGTAAATTGTTCACCTCTAAGACACCAGTTCAAGGTGAACAGCAACAATCACAGGTCGCTTTTCAAAAAGTAGGTGCTGTACTAAAGCACAGGTGAAAAATAGAAGTCTCTTGAATACCATATAGAGAACTTCCCAAAAGGCAGATGAGAAAAATTAAAATATATTCATGAACACTACTCTGCCCAGGGATCACAGTACAATACTTCCTGAAAACAATTAGGAGTGGAGAGTAATACTATAGAAATTAGTTTTTGAAGAAATATGGGTGAGGAGATCCTGTTGTTTTCAAGTCCAGAGAAAAAGACTTTCAGCAGCTAAGATACATACTTGGGGGAGATTTCACAGAGATAAACCACTCCTGCCATCATAAGAAGGGTGCTCTGTTTTGGTGAGCTGGCTTAACCAACAGAAGTGGATATGAAATCTCATTTCCAATGACCGATAATACTATGGCCCAAGGCTTTGAGAGAAAAAAAGAGTCTCTCTAACTTTATCTTATGGAAATTTAGACTCTTGAAATATTAAATCTGTAAAGTGAAAAGATTTTATTTAATTTTTTCTTCTCTGTTTATTTTCCCTTTGTTGCTTTACAGGCCTGGAGTTACACTCATTCAAGCCTGAGAATCTTTACCACAGGCAAATAAGCTGATTACCCCTCAAAAATCCTTGGGGTTTTTTTGTTGTTGTTGTTGGATTTTTTGTAATAAGATTAACTTTCACATAACGAAGTCATTTCTACATGGAAAAATGCAGTCCATCTTAATAACAAATCATTTCCAAAGCAGAGAACCACAAAAAGAAAGCATAAAGCAAGCATGGATTTTCCATGAGAGGGGAGAATTGGGCTCTATGTCCATTTCAACTACTACAAGCTATGGAACAGGTCATCCTTTGCTTTATGATTATGTTTGCAACTATACAGATGCAAATTTCCTTTCTTTCCCTCCATACTATTCTGGTCTGTACCTATAGAACAAAAATTTTGAGAGGTACAAGATATGCATTTGCTTAAAATGCATACTAAAATATCACCTTGAAAAAATAAGCTGCCCTTATGGCATATGCTGTACTGCTAAAGCTCAAATGTAAAGTTTTAAATTCACCTCTAGAACAATCTGTGGAAAAACTGTGCAGCCAAAATTTTTAAATTTTTATCAATCATAGTAATTTCTAGTGGTGAAATAGTAATCCTTCAGCTTCCAATCCCTTCCAAATATCCTCACGAATGTGTCAATCAGATACAGTGGTTTTAATGAGGCAGATGCCTGTCATTCACACAAAAGCCACAAAGCCACATAAAATAATAATGACATTCATTTACTTGGATTCTGGTTCAGAAGCAAAATAGAGACTTGTGGGACATCATAAATGGCATAATTCCTTGAGCCATAAGCTTAAAAATGTGTCTTAAAAATATCATGACTCTGGAGTATATCTATTCTGTGAACAAACTCCAGTGATGAGTTAGTTCTCACTGTGGGCCATGTAAGCTAAACCAGAAATCTGTTCTTTGGAGAAAGATCATCAGTCTTTCTACTGTCTGTTGAAAATAGAGGAGGTTGTTAGAAAGAAATAAAACAGGGCTGAAGTCAGGAATCACTTACAGAAAATCTGTGCCATGAGTTATACGGAAAGAGAAGCTGAGTAGCCAGGAGTTCAAGTACGTCGTGAGTGTTTAACAAGCATCAGTAAAAAAGGTTTCAGTGGACAATCAGGGACATAATGGAAAACCTAATGAAATTAATTTATACTGTTCCTTCATCTTCCTTCCTCATTCACTTGGTTCACTATAAAGATGAGTGTAGAAAGCTTTCCTTGCTGTGGTTCTATAACATACCAGGTTTACAGCCTGAGAACAAAGACCTGAGAGAGTTGTCAAAGATTTATCTTGCTGGGTCAGCCTGTTTGTGCAGAGGGCTAATTCTGAGATCACTGGTGACCAGCATCTCATACATAATGACAGGGACACAGAACCAAAAGTATGTCACGCACTTCAGTGGCCAGAGGAACTCATCACAAGAATGTTCATATCTTTTAGTGGCAGTGGTGCTTCAGCTGTCAATCTGAAAATACAAAAGAGAAAAAAAAGTTAACATAATTGAAAATGTTTCATTTTCAATTTCAATTGAAAATTTCACTTTCAATTAATTTCATCTGCCCTCAAAAACCAGTGGTCCTGTTCCCCAAACACTTTTTATTTGTACAAACTACGCCATTCAACCGGAGTCGTCTTTTTATTGGAGAGAGAAAGGGAACAAGGAGGGGAACTTGCACTTGTAGGCAAAAGAAAGAAGGTTTTTCTTCATGGAGGGTGCCTTGTGGTGTTCCCATTTACTCAGCAGTTCATTGGTCAGAGTGCATGTTTAAGAGACAGACTTCTCACCCAGGTTCAGCCCGTCTGTCTGCCTTTAGCAGGCTCTCCGCATGGAGGAGGCTGAGGACAGCTGTCCTCTTCCAGGCTCAGCTGTGCCAAGAGGTTTCCACTCCAGCTACTTGTCACTGTGCCTCTCCTGAGGCTACTGACACCCTGCACTGGCTGACTGACTGCATTAGCTCTCTCTAACTCACTCAGAGGAAAAAAAAAACAGACTAACTTCAAATGTTTAAACAGTAACTAATTACGAATTTGGTCTATGAAGGCTAAAGCATGTTAAGGTGTTTTCCCACAAGCAGTTCAGCAGGCATTGGGGAAAAGAGGCAATTGTGTCAGCACGTGGCAAAAAAGTAGGTTTAGATGACCTTTTTTTTCTCTGACATAATGGTTTAAGACGTATTTTTGTTTACTACATCATAATCAAAACCAACCATTCATGAAAGCAAGAAATTCAGGTATCCCGTGTTTGAGATAAGTGATCCCAGCACGCTCATCCTGCATTTTAAAGTCTTGTTAAGACAACGCAGGCTATGGATGGGTGGCTGGCACTCCTACCATCTCATAACATTTTCACTGTCCTTAACCAGAGTGACTGAAAGTACGTCTCACACACTGTCATTGAAGAGACATAGAATAACACTAGGCTACATGATGAAAAGATAACACAACGCTTAGAGAGTTAGAAAGAGGATCCTCCCTGTGCATTTTGTGTTTTACTTCAACCTTATAAAAGATATTGTTTTTCTGAACTTTATGTAATTTTTAGAAAGGCCAGTTTTTGTTTGACTTTTGGAAGAAACAGATTTCAACATGTGTCAAGTACTTTTAAACAAAATTAATCAGAAAGGATAACCTTGGACCTCCATTCAATATCTTAACACGCAGAGACCCTTTGATTCAAGTGATACCACTGTGAAACTGTATTTAGTATAATTTCCAGGAGTGAAGTATAAATATTTCCAGCAAAACGTTCTTAACATAAGTTTGTTTGCTAAGTGTGTTTTTTCCTTTTTGGAGCTTGTTCCTGTCATAGGAAACCTTTTTTGTTTTAATGGAAAAACAGAATGGATGGATTCCCCAGATTTTCGTTTCTATCACTCTGCAAATTCACAAAACATAAGGCAAGGCATTTGTGACAAATCCCCAAGAATAATGTCTGAGAACCCCTTGCTAGAATATCAGCCAAGAATACTATTTCTGTCACTTCCTGTTTCTCACCAAGCTGAAAAGAATTGTAAACATGACATTTCTCCTACTATTTGTGCACTTTTAAATTCTGATCTCAGCAGGAACCAGGAAAAGCACAAGAACACAAACCAAACTCCTGCACAGTAAGGGAAGCTGAGATTCAGCACAAATGACCACTTCATTGCTTTGGACTTGTATTTCTGTACAAAATATTGCTATTCAAGGCACTTTCAGAACATGTGGTCTATTTCTGACATCTATTTTAGAATAGGATGAATCAGATCCTAGGCGTGTTTATTGCTTGCCACTGACTACAAAGGTATGACCAGCTCACCTGTATATGTTTACATGGCAGATGGATCCATTTGGTCCGCTGAGTCCCATTTTCTTTGCTTACCTACAGGCAGACATGTCATTCCACATACGGATTTTTGCCTTTGTACATCTTCTAACAACCATATCGCATCAATTGAGAGACCTTCATTTTACTGTCTATAACATCTTTTAAATACAGCAGGAGTTACTACATCCTGTTTACTCAACAATTAAGTATGACATCTAACCTCCAGCTAAGTAGTCTTCATGCTATGAACCAATTCATATATTCACCTGTGCTAATTTTCCTGTATCACAGTCACAGCAATAGAATCATACATACAAAGAATCATTTAGGTTGGAAAAGACCTTTAAGATCATTGAGTCCAGCCATCAACCTAACACTGCCAAGTCCACCACTAAACCAAGTCCCTAAGTGTTGGGATCACCCTGCACAGCTCGACCTTAAGGAGAAGGAGCTGTGGCACTGAGAAGCTGGTAAACAGCTGGATATCTGCACGGCTCGGCCTTGAGGAGAAGGAGCTGTGGTAAACAGCTAAGAAGAAGTGAGGAAAACAGGAACACCTGCAAGCAGCGAATCCTGACTGTGTGAGAGGCGCGTGGACAGCGCGTGATACTTTGTATATAGCCAATTGCAATAGTGTGTGTAACAAGCTGTAACCAATCATGAGTGTGTGCGCGGGTGACTAAACAAAGATTATGATATATATTGGAGTCAGACAAGACAATAAACGGCTTCGGAATATAACTCTTATAGAATTGTGAAGTCCATCCTTCTCCCGCACCTAAGCACCACATCTACACATCTTTTAAATACCTCCAGGGATGGTGACTCAACCACTTCCCCGAGCAGCTTGTTCCAATGCTTGACAACCCTTCTGGTGAAGAATTTTTTCCTAATATCCAATGAAGAATAAAGAATAAAGACATTGCATGTTTATCATCCTTGATTTTCTCTCTTTTCTACATTGCTTCAATGCCAGAATCAATTCTACGTCATGGAGGAAAGTCCTAAAAATATACTTGACATGCTGTTTGTTGTATGATATAATCTCTAAATACTAGTGTCAGCCCTCATTCATTTAAACAAAGGCAGAAAAGTAACCCAAAGAAGAAAAAACAGTTTGTGACTCTCATGGTATAGAATGACAAAAAACTGCCCCCTCACAGAATCACAGAATCATTAAGGTTGGAAAGGACCTTTAAGATCATCAAGTCCAACTGTCAACCTATTACCACCATGCCCACTAAACCATGTCCCAAAGTGCCATGTCCACAAGTTTTTTGAACATTTCCAGTGATGATGACTCCACCACCTCCCCGGGCAGCCTGTTCCAATGCCTGACCACTATCTCCATAAAAAAATTTTGCCTAATATCTAATCTAAACCTCCCCTGGTGCAACTTGAAGCCATTTCTTCTTGTTCTATCACTAGTTACTTGGGAGAAGAGACCAACACCCACCTCACCACAACCCCCTTTCAGGTAGTTGTAGAGAGCGATAAGGTCTCCCCTCAGCCTCCTCTTCTCCAAACTGAACAACCCCAGATCCCTCAACCACTCCTCATAAGACTTGTGCTCCAGACCCCTCACCATCTTCGTTGCCCTTCTTTGGACACGCTCAAGCACCTCAACATCCTTCTTGTAGCGAGGTGCCCAAAACTGAACACAGGATTTGAGGTGCGGCCTCACCAGTGCCGATTACAGGGGCACGATCACTTCCCTACTCCTGCTGACCACACTGTTTCTCATACAGGCCAGGACACTGTTGGCCTTCTTGGCCACCTGGGCACACTGCCGGCTCATGTTCAGCCAGCTGTCAACCAGCATCCCCAGGTCCCTTTCCGCCGGGCAGCTCTCCAGCCACTCCTCTCCAAGCCTGTAGCGTTGCATGGGGTTGTTGTGACCCTGCACTTGGCCTTATTAAACCTCATACAGTTGATCTCTGCCCATCGATCCAGCCTGTCCAGATCCCTCTGCAGAGCCCTCCTACCCTCCAGGAGATCAACGCTCCCACCCAACTTGGTGTCATCTGTAAACTTACTGAGGGAGCACTCGATCCCCTCATCCAGATCATCAATAAAGATATTGAACAAGACCGGCCCCAGAACCGAGCCCTGGGGAACACCACTTGTGACCAGCCACCAACTGGATTTAACACCGTTCATCACGAAATTCTGAGCTTGGCCATCCAGCCCGTTCTTTACCCAGTGAAGAGTAAACCTGTCTAAGCCACGAGCCATCAGCTTCTCCAGGATGAATGCTGTAGGAGACGCTGTCAAAGGCTTCACTAGAGTCCAGGTAGACAACATGCACAACCTTTCCCTCATCCACTAGGCAGGTCACCTGGTCGTAGAAGGAAATCAGGTTGGTCAAGCAGGACTTGCCTTTCATGAACCCATGCTGACTGGGCCTTGTTGCAAAAGACATTAGGAATGGTCACAGAGTGTTTGTTCAGTCATATAGATCTAATTCTGCAGCTCCTGGAAATCAAAAAAGAAATTTCTGCAAAGCAGGGTTTCTCCATTAGGAAGGACATTCTTCTGCACAGCTTGTCTACTCTAAGAGAAGGGTTTCTACTGACTTTGTTACCTCCTGCTTATTTGGTAGAATCTTGTGGAAGCAGCTGTGTAATAAAGGTTTCAGAGGATGAAATCTGGGTAAATGATCTCAAAAATCTTCATTGCTACTGAATGATTTGTGCATAAAAAGAAATGTCTGCATGTTATATTAAATAATGAAATATTGGCCAATGAGGAAAGGACTCTGGTATTCTTGGGAGTATTTGAATGTCATCCAAAACCAATCTGTGGAGTTGACTGTTGGCAACTTAATTACAAAACACATTTCCATAGTAGATCAGAAATGGCATGCTTGAATTAGTAGAATTTAATTCCTGATTGAATTTACAGTAGGCTAGGACAGATGCTTCCTCCTATTTGTGCCACACAACAAAAATCCTGAGCCGGAAAAGAAATAGTAGCAAAAAGTGCTTACCTCCATGCTTTTTATTTGTTTGTTGGTATAAAGGTAATGGGAAGTCTTTTGGAACAGTTTCAATAGAGATGCAATGCAAGTATTCTGCAATGAAAAAGGACCAAACCACCATAGTAATTTTACTTCTGGTGATGTTACGGCCACCAAAATAAGCAGAGAAAACTGTGAGTGCATTTTTTACACATGTGGAGGGAAGTCACATGTAGTTGGAAAGCCTCTGCAATCTGGGTTTGCATTCAATCATCTGAGTTCAACTATAATTTTTCCACTAATAAAAGTTCAAATGCTTCAGATTGGCTTCTGTTACAAAGAATGCATTGAAGTCTTGGCTGTGATGACATTTGTGGGCATGGAAATATGCTTTATATAACCCTAAATTTCTAGAAAGTAAGAATGCTGGAGAAACATTTCTCCCCTTACTGAATTTTTAAATTTTTGTTTATTTTTTTGGTTGAAAGTGTTTGGATATCGTAAATATATTGAAGTAATATAAGATATATAGGTTGGATATAATATTTTAGCTTGAAGTCATAAGTTGATTTCAAATAGAGGCTAACATAAGACAATTAAGACAAAATTTACTAATGGGAAAGTAATCTAAAATAGACTATTTGTTTATAGGTGGTTTGTGACTTTGCAGCCGCAGTGTTAGAGTACCCCATTTAATGCATATGAGAAGGATAGACTGCGAAGAAGTTCCGTTAGCATTTTCGAAAAAACAGATACCTTTATGTGGAAGTTATTCACTTAAACAGTGGAAACCTTAAAACTAGCCTTTCTGAAAAATTATGCCTTCGACTTTTTGAATTTTCCTCTCTGTACAAATTTCAGGAAATATCTTTTTAACAGAGGAAGTGATAGATGTCTGTCAGACATTCAGTGGGATCTGTAGCACATGCCACTTACGACTTTCAAGTGGTAGATAAATCAGTGTGAACTGGCTCTACAACCCCCTGTTTCATGGTCTTTCTGATCAGTTCACTTATTCATATAGGATGCTTATGACATGTTCCAGTTTTTGAGGTGGACCTTTGTGTACACCAAGACTACAAAAAGCATAAGGGCTAGGACAGAAGGACATTTAAATACAGTGCTAACAAGTGAATCATATATCTTAAATTAAAAACAAACAAAAAACCTCTGACCCAACAGAGCCTGTTCAAATTTTCCCATCTTTTTGGTATTACAATCTCAAGATCTGGTCCAGTAAAGGACTTAATTATGTGTTGAACTGATAAATTCCATGAGATTATGTATGTGGTTAACTGCTTTGATGGATCCAAGACTTAATCCTTAATGGTTAATTTTTATTGTGGTGTGTTTGTAGTAGGGCCAAAAGTAGTTTAACTGTCTTATTTAATTTTGATATACAATATGTAAACATGGTGGTTGCATTAAGAATCCTGTGGAAGGGTTATAGAAAGAATTTATTATCAAAACCTGTAAAATATTTTCTAGTAAGTTTGCAAGTTGTGAATATAGAAGTATATGATGTTACTGTAAGCTCATGGCTGAGCACTTATTAATTGTTTTGTAAAATAAAAAAGGGCTGCATAGATGAAAAACATATGAAACATATGAAATATATATATACAAAACCACTATTTTACTCTGTCTATTTAAATGGCAGTCTTCCCGGATAATCAGGCATCGTTCCACTGGCTAGTTTCTTAAATGATAACACACTGCTTTATTGATTAATTATGTTGCCCTCTTCATTATATCAAAAAGTGTCTGATACGGATTTTGTAAAAGATAAATTGAAGTCCAGCTCTGGAAAAATATCACCTTTTACAGGAAGCAATCCAACATGAAGTAATATAAAATAGCTAGAGATAATCAAAGATCACGAATGAAATTCAGACTTACAAAGTGCAAATGTAACTTTGACGTGAGCGAACAAAATCAATCAGAATCCACTCCCCAAGAAAGCCCGAAAAATCTTCCATATCCATCAGAAACTGATGTTCAGTCTTTAACCCAGTCTCTTTCTCATTGTTATAAACCCATCTGGAGTTTTATTGTTTTCCATCTTTTAATGCTCTTTCCCTGACATTCTTGGACTCTCTAAGTCTTCAGTGCTTTGGAATTCTATGTTATACATTTGATACTTGAAAGTTGGAAATAAAACAGACATTGCAACCCAGTAAACTACAGTTCTCATACTTTCCTAGCATATGATTGTGATTTTGTAAGTACTGCATGTATATGTGAGCACTGTGTATCTTACAGAGCTGATTTAAAGAAAACCCAAAACATTGAGAAATAACCTGAAGATAGACAAGTTGATCAAAAGAAATAATGATGATCAGCAAAAACTGACTTCCACTGGGATTTGTTACATACTGAGAAATTCCATCAGTGTGTTTTCGTACTGCTTTTCAAATTCATTAATGATGTAGAAGAGTGCAAATGTTAGCGAATTTCCATACAGTATGAATTTATAAAAAACAGAGAACACGGAAAATTAGAAAGAAATCCCAGAGATTTTAGACAAATGCACAGAGAACAACCTTGATAGATATAAAAAAAATAATTCAAAAGCCCTGCACAACCGCAGAAGGGAAACTGGAAAACAGGAATGACAAAAGTAGGCCTGAGATGATATTAGACAGTAAACAGGACAAGGTAGGAGTTTGCATTATGATATAGAAGAAAATCACCAACGTAATTTTAAAATGTCTCCATGGAGAAATCATACCGTAGAGGAAGAATTTAATAATACCTATTTATCTTGCCCTGCAGGAAAAACACCTTGCATAGTTAGTTGAAATTTGGGTACTGTGTTATCAAACAGATAATAACTGGGCTGTTTACAGAGATTAAAAAAAAAAAGAAAAAAAAGGAAAATTCATTGATTGACTTGAAACATGCAATAAATACCACTGAACACAAGGAAACTATTCACCCAGCTTAGAGATTTTTCAAGTTCTGATAACCATTTCTAGAGGTGGGGGAAATTTTGCGGTTGAGGTTTTATTTTCTAGGAACATTATTTTTTTTTACAGTGAATGAAACTATTTTGAGAAATATATGAAAATGGAAACCTTTAACTGATCTTGTGGTGCATGTAGTAAGAGAAGGATGGCATGGAAAGAAGAATTTGCCAACAAGTAAACTCATATTTGAAAACTAACCTTTTTAGTTGGGGTCGTCTTTATTTTCATTGTGTCTGTCCACTGAACTAAAAAAAACAATTTGCATGTTTAGCATCTTGCAGCAGAAAACCCTGAGAGACTCCCATAAACTTTCTTTATTGAGTCAGTAAACCAGACGGTATCATAGTTTGAAGGGAAAAGGCACAATGACATACTGCAAGTACTGAGGATGCACCACTATCCAAAAATGAGACGCGTGATACTGATTAATCAAAAGAGTTAGAACTGGAATCCACAGAAAGATTAAAAGACAGGGAAAGTAGGTCAGAACATTAGGGAAACGTTGTCAGAAATGATCATTTGATGGTTAAATAGTGTCTTAAGGTGTAAGGACTCTGATCTTGTGCATACGGATAAAGCCTAGCACACTCTACAGGAAAATGTGGATATAGTAATAATAACAATAGATTTCAGGGAGATTCCCCTTGGAACGTTTAAAACTAAACTGCCTGGAACACTGGTGTCTTTGTAGTAAAGGAAAGCTCTTGCACTGGATAAGGAAGGAACGAATCAACCTTTTTCTTTATAGATGTTTGGGCTTGTGTGAAACTAAATGCCTTTTAAAAAATAGGCATTCTCAAGAATGTGGTGTCTGCTGTCAGTATTATAGGGAGAATGTTTCCCTTTCTCACTTAGTATTCTGTCAGTGTGGCAAATAATCTAAATGTTTGTGTAATTGATGCAAGATTGTGTAATTGATGTGGCCAGAGGTGGTTCTGCTGCAGAAAACAAGGCTCACTGGATGAAAAACCAAATGAAAACCAAATACCACGTCTGGATTATGTTATAGCTACACATGGTAGGTTGCACATCTGAGAGGAGGAGGGAGAGAAATTGAGCCGGCAAGGGCAAATTCCTCAAATACACAGGAAGGGGGGACCTGGTTGCACCTGAGGGGGGAGGGTGGACGTTGGATTATACACATCCTATGCAAAAAAATGTAATTCATCATTATACAGCATGCCCCGTGAGCATGCTACTTCGTATGGTGTCGGTGAAGACACATAAGGGACAAAAGAGATTACTTACAGTGTTAAAATGTTGTGTCAGGTCACTACTTGAACAGGAGTACAGTACACTACTGCAATAGTTACAAGGACAAGATTTTTTTAAATTTGTTTGGATGTTTAATCCTTAAAGCTGGTTCTTTTTGGATGTTTGGTTGCTGAGTAAATATTTAGGCACCTTATAGTAGAGGGCAAAACTGTTCAATGCGTTTGTTTTCAGTTTGCTGTGTAACTACTGTATGTGGGATATACTACTGAAGGGGCAGCTGAGAGGAAAGCTACTCATGTGCCAAGGCACATATAGCTACTATAACTACTTAACCTGGCTGCTGCTGGCGGGTTAAGAGTGAGCACCCTGGAGGGGTGTGGGATGCTCTGAGAGCAGCTTAGACTTGACGTGGAGAAAATTCAGCATTGCCCTAAGAGGCAAAGAAAGATAGAAATAAGGCAGTTGAGAGGAGAGGAGTTAACTGTCTTGTCTGCAACAGGGAACAGGCTCATAGCTAAGCCTTACTTATAGATAGTCACCTAGAAAGCGGGAAGAAAGGAAAGGACCTATCTTACAAAGATACTGTTAAAAAATAAGAGATATATTTCCCTTCAAGACTTTCATTTACTATGTCTCAAGCACTGAGCTTTCTGTATTTGAAGAAAAAGTTGGTCTGGCTAAGTTTAGGGGGTGGGGGATTGTTTGGGGTTTTGGGGGTTTTTGTTTTTTTTTTATTTAAAAAGCATATTTTTAGAGATCAAACAGAGTCAGTGTCATCTGGCACAATTATTTCAAAAGCAAAGCAGGGGGGATGTAGTTCCACTCTGGTCACTTTAGGATTCTATCACATCTCAGTAAAAATTTCCTGATATTTCCATGTCCTAAGCATTTATGATTCATGTTGGAATTTGTGAAACGTAAGCAATTAAAAAAATGCAGGTGCATTTTTGTTAAATGAGTCAAGGTAGATTTTGGAGCCCATCTCCAGGTATGTACATTTGAAAGATCAATTTTTATCGACTACAAATGGTCATAAAATGCAATGGTGTTTATTCTTGAATCAGAGTAATGCTTTGCCAGGCATTGAATAGTACAAAGTCACTTTAAATGAAGAACTCTGACCAACGTTCATTGAGGAAATGCAGCAAAGGTTGAAAACTATTATCTCCCAGCAGATGTTTTGCACTTCACCTGTCAGTCACAGCTTTCTTGGCGGAGTCAGAAAAAGGCAGCATGTGAATCTTTCAGCAGCAAACGCAACCGAGGCACCAGTCTGTGAAATGGAGAAGTTGAAATAGAACTTGCGTTTTTTTGGCTTCCCTGCTAAGAGAGACTGCGACCTTTGGTGGTGCAGAGTTAGGTGCAGTAACTACAGTGAACTTTGCCTGAGGTTTTCTGTTCCAGCCTGAGTCTGATTGCTTTGAATTTTAGGAGGAGAGCAGCTTGAGGAGTTCTTAACTGGATCCTGTATTGACCTACAGTAAGGTGGGCAAGAACTATTTAGTAGAGCTTGTTATGCTGCAAATAGCTCCACTTTCAACACATAATTAGTCTGCATGTTCATAATTATTGTGCCACACAATTTCACAAACAGAGAAACTTCTCCATAAGTTCTTTGATGGTGACTTTGTGTGAAAATCCACCATTCTTTCTTTGTGGTGTTTGATTAATCTTCTAGCTCACATAGTGGTGTTTGTATATCTCTTTTTTAAAAAGACTGTAACTATTACCACATATGAATGACTATTATTTTAGCAAGTTCTTTGCTTGAAAAATAAGCATTCTCCAAATGCTCAAAATAAACTTCCTTAAAGAAGTGCTCGTGAAGAATGAATAACAAAGGTATATGGGTAGTGAAACCACTGGTGGATCAAAATTTGCTTGAAAAACTCTTCAGAAAAATTCAGCAAGCACTAGCAGACTTCCAGGTAGTAATAAGCATTCTTACTCCAGTGAAACACAGCGGTATATGTACACATATATATAAATATTCAGAGTTAAGGCAGTGAGTTAGCCATCTGAATCTCATTGAAGATAATGAGAACCACGTGGCCAAATCCTCGCTTACAACATGGAACTTTTTCCTAGTAGCTCTACGTAACATGAAAAAAATGTTAAATAATGAAACATTGAAGCTTTTAAAGACTTTTAAAATACAAAACACATCTTAGTTAAGACAAGTTTACTAAAAAATTGTAATAACACCATAAAAATCTTGGCTGTGCTTAGAGAAACTGTAACAAACATCAAACATTATAATTTAGAAAGAGATAATTTCCATTTCATGTTAATGAACTAGCAAAGATAAAGGATGCTTTACTGTCTACTAGCTCTACGTGCCTGTTTGTGTCTTCTAAAAAAGATACAATTTAAGTAGGAATTACCACAGAAACTCTGGAAGGGCACTGTGATTATTACAGCTACAAGAGGGTGAAAAAAAAAAAGCCCATCATGTCATGAAGTCTACAATGGTACCTAAGTAGCAACCATTTCCCCAAAAATGACAAACCAGTTATAAATCTGATGCTTAAATCACCAATAGGATGCATATTTTTAAGGGTGACACAGGCACTGTCTGCAAAGGAAAATAAGATAAGCTAGAAAGGTTAATTATGTAAATGGAAGCCTAAGGTGAAAACCCATCCTATTGGAGTGATGCAGAGTTTGAAGAAGTGACTAAAAGTGAGATATTTTTGTTCATCTGCATCTGATGTATATCATTCTACCTTTCAAGTGCCACTCTTTCAAGTTTATGGAGGAGAAAGAAACCAGAAAACTCTCTTTGTTTTACTTCTATTGTAGCATGAGGTGGAAACCAAATTTTACAGGTTAAGAGAGGTGATTATCCCAGCTTGCAACAAAACAAGTTAAAACATGGAGCAGAGGAGGATATCTTCAATCCATAGGTCATCCTTAGAATGAGTCAAATGACAGAATATGAGAAAAGTGAGAAAAACCCCAACTCTGGATAAAACTTACCTTGTGCTCAGTTTTATTACCGTTCAAAACTGAAAGGCTGTTCAACAGGGCTCATGACATATCAATTCATCTGAATTGAAGCATGAGTTTTGCAGTGTTCGGACTGGAATCTGTAAGGCCTGGATGGTCTCAAAGGGAAACTGATTTCCAGCAGTTTTGATCCTTAACCAGGCGATGCCTGAACGTTTTGATTGCCTTTATCTTTACTGGGAAGATCAGCTTAGGATGAAACAGAAAGACATGCATGGTGTGCAAACGATGTAAAACCAAAACCATTTTAAAAACCCACAAAGTTTTAGGGCTTTTTCCACAGAATTTTACCAGATATTTCAAAGGCTTCATTTAAAAACCAGGCCTTGATTGACTTTCTTGTCCTCTTTATGTACTAAGCATATATATATTTAAATCATGTTTTTTATTTTAAATCTATCTAATCTCTGATAGTTTGTGACTCTGGCTGTGCAAGTATGCAAGCAGTTTATGGACGCAGCCTCAGTGATATGTATACTATACACTTCAGCCACATGAAAGTTCAAAGAAAAAGGAAGTCAGCTGCTGTTGCTTTTATTCTTGAACTGCGAAGTCCTTACAGTTTTGCTGTGTTGGTAGATATAAAATAAATTATTTTCCTTGGTGGTACAATTGTCAGCTAACAGTCACTCTGATGAGTGATATTTTAATGAACTGTTTGGTTTCTCTAAACATATGAAAAAGACATATCACAAAGAAAGCTGTATTTATGCATACAACAATGAACATCTGATTGTACAAAAAAAAGTTGCATTTTTATTGCAGCATAGATTTCATTATATGAGCCATAAGGAGTGCACTAGTAACTTGATACTCTTTATTTAATATTTAATACTTTCCATGGGTCTGGTCCTACTCCTGTATTACTCACCAGTTAAAAAAGAGAAGCACTTTGGTTCTTTCTTTGTATAAAGTGCATCTTTTTCTTTTTAATTTACCTCTTTTTCCTTTAGCCTATGGGTTTATCATACTCAAAGAGTTTTAAAGAGAGTTGGGCTGAAGCTGTGAACTGTTTGGATACATTATTGTGGATTTGGTGGAAAATCTAACATTTTTCTTAGTCAGGATGGACCATGATTTTTCCACTTTGCTTTGGCAGGCTTATTACACCACAATGCACGTATGCTTTCCCATAATTACCCACTACCAGTTGTAAAGTGTTGCTCTTTATTTTGAAATTAGGTTTCCACAATGCATGTAATATAAGATGTAAAATTACAGAGTACT
Organism: Phaethon aethereus; assembly: GCF_964289735.1. Classification (NCBI taxonomy): domain Eukaryota; kingdom Metazoa; phylum Chordata; class Aves; order Phaethontiformes; family Phaethontidae; genus Phaethon; species Phaethon aethereus. The sequence continues at coordinate 54,518,819 of NC_138576.1, read as the reverse complement.
GAAATTGATGTGGGAGTACATTTAACCTTTGACCTATACAATAAACTGATGTTTTGAGACTGTAAAAATTCATTTAGGTTCCAGGTTAATGTCAGAGAGGCAATTCAGAGAAATAAATAAATGGAATTGTTTATGCTGCTTGTTTATATAATGACTAGGTATTAGCTTTGTTTTGGGGAAGTATGTAGAATATTCCTCACTGCCTTCACTTCTTCCAAATGTGAGATTTAAAAAATCTCAGTCCATGAAACAGAAATATGCATGTGATTTCATACCACACTGACAAGGATTTGATTCCTGTAATTGACGTTAAAGCTGTCAACATCTTTTCTCTCAGAAAGTACCTCTAGTTAGAACATTACTCTCATGTTCTTAAAATTCTCTTTATTCATGTTATTCTTACCTTTCTCACTATTCAGAAATCCATGTCAATATTCCCCTGTGGTAATTTGGAACTGCAGAAAAAGCCATAGGATGAGGAAGATGGCTTATTAAACCCAAAATACACTGCCTTGAGATGAACTCATATTATGGCTATTAGCGAAGTGTGAATAAGCCCTTGTATATGTGTAAGTACAGATATATCCTATGCACATACATACGTATTCTGGGTCTTTGATCATGTCCTAAAATTTATGAATCCTAAAAAATCATGGTCCAGCCTGGTATACCCAGGTTATCCAGGCAGAGTGATCTCAGTCCAGGGCAGTACCTAACTCAATGATATCTAACTGAGTAACTACGTCATTGCTATATTTTCCTTTTGAATATATTTTACTAGGTTTTTAAGGCCATAAGGTAACTCTTTGATATAATATCAATTTCAGCATAGTACGGACAACACATTAAAAAAAAAGTACCGCTGTCTTATCTTCTGTGAACTGAGGTATGAAAAGTCATGAAGCAGGGAAAAGTTCATAGATTGCAGATGGCAAACACTTTGGCTATTGCAGAAAAGAATCTGCAGTACATATGCAAACCAGTATACATCCCCAGACCCAACAAATACCAGGAGATGTATTTATGCAGTGTTACATAGTACCTTAGTGATAAGACTCCCTCTGAGCATGGCTCTAGTGTCTGTATGAGATTTCCTGTGGCTTTGACTTCTCCTGTAATTCCTCTTTTTTTTTCTTTTTCTTTTTTTTTTCAGAAGAAATAAATATAGTCATAATTACCTGTGTTGATATGTATTTTGGGATTGTTTCAAATCCCGCTGAAATGAGCCAAAGGACTGTCACTGAATTTTCTTAGCCCTGCATTAGGCTCTCTTTATTATATCATATCTGTTCATGCCTTCCTATTTTATGTTATTCTGGAATAGTTTTTAACGCATTCTTATCACAGTTTCTCATAAAAGTAACATTTGCAAATACTCTGCTTACCTGACTACCATTCCAAATATCTATCACACCGATGACAACTGTACTCACAAATTGTCACACAAATTTAGACCACTGGTAGTCTTACTATCACCTGTGTGAACAACTGAATATTTGAAAATATAGAGAGGTTTCTGTAAGGTTATTAAGATATTTTGAGGACCGTTTTAATAGCTCAGAAAAGGACAATCTTGCAAAGACATTTAGTAGGAACAGATACAACACAACCGATGGGGGACTCGTCTATGCTGAGAGATGACCACATTCACGATAAATGTACTTAGGGTTCCCATACTTCATTCAGGACATCTAGGAAGAAACAGAGACTGTGCAGCTCATAATCTGTGAGTCTAACACCATTGGGATGCACTGACCTTATTTTATGTGAACTGCATATTGAACCAGAATAGCCTTAACCATCTGCATACGGGGTACACTTTGTGTAAGTCTGTTCATCCTAACCATACAGGGGCTGTGCATATGCTCTGAGCGTGCACTGTGGTGGTTTGGCTGGGACCCATGGGAGATCAGCAGCTGCACTCGGAGCTACTGCACCTCTGAGCAGGTTGACGTCTTGGGGGGTGCTCATAAGGGGCTCTCGCATACCATGACTCCTTCAGTAAATCCATACCTGATTATCGTACAGATGTTATGCCTATACAAAGATCACATACAGAAAATCAGCTGGAGATTCAACATACTAAAGGCAGAAAGCTCTTTTTTTAATTATTTGCCTCCTGTCCTAGTCTTCCTGCATATCTTTCCAAGTCCAGATTTTGTAGTTTCTTGTCCTGAACAGACAGTAACTTGCTTTTCCTTCTGGTGGGACTCTGGCTGAATGCATTCACCTGCATCCAGCTGGATGATGAAATTTGCAAAAGGAACACACAAGAAAACTGTAATTAACTCCTCCAGAATTTAAATGATAGTAAGCAGAAGCACTTTATTTCTAAGGGGGAACCTGCAGGGTTTAGTATATTTTAACAAACAGAATTTAATTTCACTCATTGAGTTAATCCATTTTAGCTTTCCAGTGTCCCTTGGGAGACAAATACTTAAACTACATTTTATTTCAGCAGGGACCAGGACAGCAGGGACTGTTTGCAGAGTGCTTAGTTTAGTGGAACTCAGATCTCTGCAGTGCTTCTAGGACTACTGGAAAATAAATGTTAAGTAATAATACAACAACAGCATAGTAGCTAGATGCATTGAATGCCACGATAACATTCCTTCACCAAGAGGTGGTGTAAAATCAAGATTAAGCTCCTGGTCTGTAATAGATATCTCTTACAAATGTCAATTGTTATGAAACAGGACCACAATTGGCTGAAGGCTGTCCAAGAGGATCTCTGCAATTTCTTCTGGATATTCATGCAAACATAAATTAAAGGGGTAAGCTGCTGACACCCCTGGTGCTAAAGCTAGCATGAGAGAAGTGTTATATGTCAAAAACACACTTCTTACCAATGAACAATGTAAAAACATTGGCTGCCAGTGAATGAAGAACAATTATTTTATAGAGAGCTTGAATCACATCACTTTTGTCTGTTCCCTAATGCTTTTTCTACTTCACTGAAAAAACTGCTAAGGCACTAAGATTAACAGCTGTTGCAGCACTATTAGAGGTTCAATGTTGTGCAGAAGTCTACATGTTTCTGAATTGACACATTTCCTTACAGACTAAGCAAGTGCAGAATTGCTTATGATTCCTTGGTAGAAACAATCTAACCACACTTTTAACAAACAGTAAAATGATCTGGAAAGCTATAAAAATTAACTGAAGTTTACTGTTCTTAAGGATTTACAATAGACGGTTCTTAATTCCCTGAAGGCACGTAAAGCCTAGCTTCAAGATGGGAACACTGAAAACTCCTTTTAGTCTTTTGGTGGACACAAGAGTTGTGGAAATGTGGTCTCGTACTCCCTGGAAAAGGACTTTCACTGCTCTTATGAAGAACATGGCTATTGCCCTTTGTAGTAGGAAATAACACCCTGTAGGTGCCTGAAATAAGAAAGTGACTCAAATTATAAATCTCAGATTCATAGCAGGATGTCAGAGTACTCCTGAGACAGATGCCTGAGTAACTTCTTCCTCAGTCTTTTGAATGGCTGGCTTAAGCTTCCCTGTGTGTTGACTATGCTGAACTCTAGTAAATGCCTTACTCTCATTCAGTAACAGAGAGTATGCATACCCAATCTAGGACTCTTAAACTCACTTGAGGACCGTGTACATTTGATTATCTATATTTCTGTATGAAAGAGCATCACCAAGTCCTTTGACTTTGGACATTCCTCTGGGTCTTTTTCAAATGTCTCCCGAGACATCTCTTTCACATTACATTCAACAGGCATAAATGAACTGGGGTTTTGTTATATTCCTTTGCTTCCAACAAATGCAGTCACATTGCTTTTCTCTCCAACTGAACATTCAGTTATTTACGAGTGGAATAGTGTTTACTTTCTATTCCCATCCTATTAGACAGAAGCTCTGCACCCCAAAGGTGCACTCAGTTCTGAATTTTGCTCAGCTTTAGGCAACTTTAGTGAAGTAGTTCACTGAGAGTTCAACAGAAAAAGCTCAACCAGATGTACAACACAAGATATGTTTAGTGATAAAGGGTATAGTATTCTTGTGAATTTCAGGAATAAAAAATACAAACTACAAAGGTGCACAGACAGAGGTGGAATACCAGCAGGCACATTCACCTATAACTTCTGGTTCCAGGGTAGGGTTTTGTGGGATCTAAACAGTGGTGTGAGAATATTTGTCTCTTATCTTTATTGTATCCATCCTTTGGAGATAAGTCAGAACAAATAACACTTGATTAACCTATAGGGGTCATTTACATCAGAGCATTCACCTGAGGAATAGGCTTGAAGAGTGAGAATCCATCTACCTACCAATTTCTAGGTGCAAGTCATATGTCATGAGCTGTAAAATTGGTTTACCTAATTCATCAAGAATCGGGGTGAATTATGAGTCTTTTTAGCTAAGGCCTGTCTTTCCTTATAACACTGTCTTCCTTATAACTTCAAACTACTTTGTGGAATGGAGAGCAGGTGTTTTGATCTGAATAGTCCTACAACAGAGCTCAATATAGTCAGTTTTGACCAAGGACTCATCCTCAGTGGTAATCAATGATAAGAAATTGGAGGTGTTTGAGCAACAGGGTAGCCAGCAGGAAAAAAAACCCCCAAAAACAACAAAAAAAAAGAACAAGGTGGCTGAACTCAATATTTGGACCTAAATCTGAGAACCATTTGTCTAACAAGATCCTTAACTGAAATGAAAGATTCTGTCTTATTGCAATTGTGAATTTTAAGCAGAAGCCCTTTATCCATGAAATGGATGAAGTTCATGCTTGAAATATTTTATGGAAAAATGAAGTGCCAATCTGATAGCAAACTGTCATGGTGTCTGCATAATGACAGTGGCTGATTACCAGCAAAAGACAAGCTATGGCAGAAATAAGAAGCTTCAATTTTTTTCCTAAACCTTGATGAGAAATATCTTTGCTTTGCTTTGTTTTGTTTTGTTTTGGGTTCTTTTTGTTTTGTTTTGTTGCAAAACCAGCCCATAAATAAAGGAGAAATATCTGCTTGCATTTGATTTCACAGTATAATTAAGGACATGTCAAAAAAAAATCAGTAGATTTGAAGGACAAGATACACTATATATATATAATGAATAAATTAATAGAGATGGGAGTGATTTTTTACTTATAATTATTATATTTCCAATAATCTGTGCAATAATGTGCAATACTGTATCAAAAATGTAGCAAAATGTACATTCACAAGTGCTTAAAAATGAAAGTGATGGTTATTAACTTAAGATCTTGAGATGTAAATAAAGAGGAGGAAAAAAAGGGGATGCAGAGATGCAAGTTTCATTTTTTATTTCCTCCACAGAGAGGGGGGAAAAAAGTATTGATGCAGCCATTTTGTCATGTCCAGTATGGATTTCTATGGTGTTTCTGCCACATTATATGTCACAGACTAGATTTGACCATTCACTTAGAAAAGAGCTAGCTCATGTGAAGAAGCAGTATCTAATAATATGGAGTAACAGAACGATATATTTCTAGCACAAATAATGTGAATTTCTAACCGTTCTGCAGATTAACTGGCATGACAAAAGCCGTATGATATAACGTTTACAGTGAACATGAAAGAACATGAAGCCACATTCTAAAGGGTAAACTTGGACAAACCTGCCTTTAAACTTTTAGAGATACTACATGAGGCCATTAAGAAATTGTCTCATTTCTTTTTCACCTCCTGAAGGTTTTTCTCTGCTCCTTAGAGTTATGCAGGGATTTAAGATTTAGCATGACTCTTATTTTTTAAAACATGAAGGCACTAATGCCTCCACTATTGTACTAAGCCTAGGATCAAAAAAAAAAAAACGATGCATATCTGAATATCCTTGATGATAATGCAAACAAACACTAATATTTTTGCTTGTAGCAGGTGCTGATAATTTTGCAAATTATACTTTGCATTTACATATCCTAGTTATCATTTCAAAATTCCAGCTTAAAAAAGAATCTCAAGATGCTCTGAAGTAGTTCCATCACATTGAAAATAACTGGTTTTGTCTGATTGTACAATACAAAGACATATCTCTTGTTTGACCTTTCTGTAGTACATGCCAAGAATCCATCAGCAAAAATAAGGTTCGACATCAGAACTAAATCACAAACAGCATTATCTTCATGTAGATAATGGATCTTTTATAAAGAGACAGAATTTCTTTTTCTTTAGACTTAGGGAGATTAAGGTCACATCACAGTATGTTAAAATACACAAACCTCGATAATCTTTGGCAGATTTATTACCTACCACACACTCACAGATCCCTGTGAACCTTTGTAATTCTTAACATGAACAGCTGGTAGTAAATAACCAAACATAAAGTGCTTGATGGAAAGAGAAAGATACCTTCTTATACTCCCAGTGAGTTTCTTTACTGGAAAGCTAATCAAAGAATGATTCAGAAGAAAAGCTAAAAACAATGTTCAGTTTGTTTTTGCAGATGTCCCAACTTTTGAGCTTTAATTTATGGTGCAAATATTTCAGTAAAACAACAAATACTAGGGTCTGAGCTAGATGAAATTTATCAAGAACTTCCAGTTTATTTTCTTTAAACCCATCTGATTTAGCAAAGTTTTTTATTTGTGAATACTTCAGAGTCAGCTAGTTGCATAGGAGAAAGCATTTAACACACTAGGAGGTGGAAGAAAGAAAGAAGAATAAAATGATAGCCAAGCATTACGTAGCATTAAGTAAATTTCTGGATTTTTTTGCTTGTATGCTTGCTCTCTTTAAATTGTGGAAGTTTTTTGTAGGAGGCTCGGAAGGGGGGTCTTGCAAGAAATTATTTTCTTTGAGAGTTTTTTGAATGCTTGCTGGAGCTGGGTTGTTGATAGACATTCTCTCTTTGCCTGTAAGTCTTTAAACCTTGTTTACCCGTAACGACTGGTTGCATGAGCAGGGTGAATACTGTATTCCCAGCATGGTGCAGGGAACACACACTGTTCGTAGACTGACCTCATGGCAGCCCTGTAGAGCGTGCAGAGAGTAATTAATTGAACCGTATTTGCTTTTTTTACCATCTTTGACACTGGCACAGGACAAATTGCAGCCTGACCCACTGAAGGAGTGGGATTCAGAGGTAGAGAGTGAGCAGGTGAAGGAAGCTGGATTCAAGACACTTGCTTTCAACAGTCATGTTCTACCTCCTCTCAGGTCTTCAGAGGGATGAGGAGTATGTGGAGTCCTGCAGAAGGAATATGTAGCCACATTATAACCTCATTAGGTGAAAAACTCATGCTCACATGTATTTTGAAATGTTCTTTATGCCCAGCAAAAGCTCTTTGTTTTTGCTGAAGATTCATATGCAACTAGTACTTTGTATTATCTGCAGCATGGTAAATGATGTCCTCATTTCCAGCTGTCTTCATCATTTCTCATCTTAGCCAAAACAAAGCAGATCTAGTAATGAAGCTATCTCACTATCAGTAATGCTAAGTAGTACAGAATGCAGCGTGCACCTCTCAAGAATCAGGAGCAGTATCAGTTGCATCCTCTGTTTATACTGGCTTCAAAGAAGGTGCCGAATTAAGCTCAAAGTGCACATCACTATCTTTTAAGCATTCAAGGGTTCCGAGACATATAAAAATTAACTGAAATTGTAAGATGTATATTTTAACTCTTTTGGAAGAGCAAAAATGATGGCGAAATACACCCTTGCAAGAGAAAAAAAAAGCTTTCTCAGAGACTAGGATGTATTCCCTGGGGAAAATAAGGCTCTTAAAAACTGCTTTTAATAGCCTCCTTCTCCCTTTATCCTCTGAGTTTAGTATAAACTCACATCCCAAAACCAAAATTACTCCTTATCTGTCCTTCTTTCCTTGGGAAGACAAAAGAAGCTACAGATATGGCTGTCATATAGAGCAGCTGGATGCATTCAAGTGTTAAGGTAATGAGCATAGAACAGGATGGTGTTGAACAGAATACAATAGCATAGCAACCCCATCCACAGGGAGTGGTGTATTTTTGGCTCATTTACAAGGTATGGGAAAAGAACAGTTCAACATCTTGCTACAGCTCTGTAGGCTTGAAATTAAACTTCATTCTGCATTCAAGTCAAAAATCACTCTCAATCAAGCTATCTGCAAATAGATAGCTGATCAGTGGTCTACAGTTTAAGGCAGTAAGCTATACTGGTCAATTGCCTAGACACGTTGCCTGGGGAATTCCTATAACCATGTTGGTCAATGGATCACCTAAACACAGATGGACATGAGCCTGAGACCTCATCACTAGTGTCAGCCACTGTGTGGCTTTTACATTATCTGAGTCAGATACTCAACTGAATTAGGCAAGTTACACTGTTTTTCACGTACTGAGAATCTGTCCTATTTCTTTTTGTATATCATCTCTCAATAAGCAAATTTCAAAAGCCATGTCCCCATCATTAATACTAACGTGTGATTATGAAATTACAACCCATGAGGAAAGATGTTAAACTAACACTAAGGACATTTCCATATTCAGATGTCTAATAACTCATCAGACAAACCATAATACACCAGAAAAAGTCCATATGAGTTTTTCTGTCTCATGAGATCTAGAAGTGTAGCTGCAGATAATCTTCTTTGGATAGTGAATGATTGGACCTCATTATTCAACAAGTAAAAATAAATCTTTACAGGAAAAAATTTTCACTGGTTTAATGCAACAAATTATGACAGAAAATACACATTCAGGTTATTCAGCTTTTAGACCTGGACGTAAAGATTGTTAATCACATATACACTTACTCTTCAGAGCAGGTCAAAAGGGAATGGTTGATACTTTAGTTTTATCCAATTCAGTTGCTTGATAATGCAGTTACTTGACCAAACAACTGGACTACTGCAGAGTGAAACAGAATTTTTCTGTTGTTATTGGCTAACAGTAAATTAGTACTCACACAAGCAAGGGCTTGCTCAGCTGGGCTGAAGTATGACTCAGTGGTGTCTCTGAGTCACAATATCTCTGGATCTGGGGTTGTGTAGGTCATATATGAGCTCTTGTTCAGGTCTCTGCTTAATCCCAAAGTCTGTTCCTATGAATTTAAAGAAATTCAGATAGAGCTAAAGGTTTACTCACTGAACTCTTTTACTCTGTCTTTTGCTTTTCATTGTGTTCTTTGTTTTGCATTCTGTTATACCGTCTCCCCCCATGTATATGCCTCAGCTTTGTAGAATTCTCTGAGTACAGTAAGCCATGGTTCTTGCATGCTAATTATTAGCTATTTCCTCTTACCTTAGGAATAGGAATGGAAGAAAGAAAGAGTCTGACATCTGAACTTGTTTAACTTTTATTTCCTGCAAGATTCATCATTGTTCAGTTCCAGAGTGGAAGTACTCTTTTCTTCACACAGCAAGCATCCTATGTTAAGTCTTTCAATTCCTCTCCCAAACCAGCTTTTAAACCATGTTTGCATTCATTCTGATGGTGTTATTTTAAGTTTTCCTTTCTTCACTCTTTCCATTCCTCATCCTCCACTTGAGTTGCTGACTCTCTGGTCATTTTCTGTTGGCAACATTAAAAATTAGATGTATATATAAATTGCCAGAGTGATGAATTCCTCATGACTGCCTCCTCTCATCTTCATTTCCATTTTCCCAAGCCTTTCCATATGTACTTGAATATTTCATTTCAGTAATTAAATTTTCCAAGTTGGTCCATAATGCAGAAACTGGCAGCATAGTCTTTTTTTCTTTCTCTCTTCCTCTTTCTTTCTTCTTGGCATGGTGGGATTCAGTATTTCTACAAAAGCTTGCCACAGACATTGGGCTCTGTGCCTTTGGAAGAGTGAGACAATGTTGGGAGTCACTGGGAAGCTGTGTGTGCCAGGGAAACCCTCTATTTCAAGTGTTTCTGTTCCACTGTTATTTTTTTCCCCTCTGGGTTCTTTTGATGGTTTCCAGGTCTCTCTTCTGGGATTAAACTGTTTTATTTGCTGTTGTTACTAGGAAGCATCATCAAAATGGAGAAGTAAAAGAATCCTCCAGTCTTTTTATTTCAGTTCAACTTGATTGTATGAGTGGGATTCAGTGGGAAAAGCATTTAATAAATGTGCAAGTGCAGTTTAATTATAACTAGATTGTAGTGAAATTTACATTAAAATCTTCTAAAGCTGAAAATAAAAGTTGCTTTTTTTATTTTTTAAATAATGAATTTATTCTCAAAAGAGCAATCTTGATCATATGTTGTCAGCTGGTGTTATTTTGTGATTCTTGTGCTGCTTTTCTCCAGCTTGTTCTTCCATTATTAAGTCCATTAGACTAGCATGAATACAGGACTATTAAAACGACAAGCAAGACTATATGATAATTTTCAGTGCAGTCACTTTATTGTTCCATTCATTATGTTCCAAGGCTTACATTTTTCTCTTTATGTTGTTTCTCACTGCAGGTGTCCTGTCTCATATAATTGTTCCTCTCATAAGGTCACAGGTCTTGGTGGAAACCGTGTTGTATATGTCAGCGTATCAGCAACATCAGCTTCCATCAGACTCTGAGAATAAATGTTCTCACAAGGAATGGGAACTGTAATCCACCTTTTCCACTTAACTGAAATGTCAGATGTTGTTCTGGATAAGTCAATACCAAATGCCTACAGTAATACACATCCTGAGGTAGTCAGGGACACCAAGACATACCCCACATTTAAGGATGTAAGTAATTTGCCTCAAACAACTAGATCCTTTATGCAGTGTTCCCATCGGTCCCCATGTTGCCACTAGGTGATAGAACAGTTTTGGTTTCATTCAGCCTTGGTGTTCAGGCTGAGCTGTTCAACTGATATCCTCCGAAAGGAGCAGTGAGACTGAAGGTGGGCTTGCAGCATTTAAACAATCAGTGCCAGTTCCAGAGACCTTGATATTCAGTCTTTAGTATGCTACAAAAAATTGCTGATTTACTAGCTACAGCTCAATTCAGAGGTTTAGATTAACTCTGACACCTGAATTCCTCTGCCAGTGAGAGTGTCAATGATGGATTAGTCTGCTGTGATCTCCACCATCCTGCCCAAACATTTGCATGCATAGCCAACTCACATTTGAAAGCAAACAAACTCCTCTCACTTGCAGGTAAGCTGTCATCTAACAACTTTCCCTGTATTTAAGGACCCTTTCTGTTCCCAGGAGTTAGCACAGGAGATGTATATGAAAGGCAGAAAACAGATCCTTCACAATCACTTCTTCCTGTCCATGTGACCCCATGCACTTCTTTGACATTTCTGCTCTTTTCCTTTCTGAGTGATGTGCTTACTTGGGGACCCGGATGCTGCTCTGCACTTGGCAGTGGCAGCCCATCAGGATGCAGCACAATGGAGGCTTCCCAGGGTGATCACATCCTGCTCCATTCACTTCCCTCCTCTCTCAACACATTCCCAACACACTTCCTTGTGATCAGGCATGTTCTTGTTGAAAGAAGTGCCTCTAGGATTTGGGTTACTCTGCTGACTCTCTCCTGCTCACTCTAATTTAATTAGCTCTCCCTTGCCTTGCCTTGCCTTGCCTTGCCTTGCCTTGCCTTGCCTTGCCTTGCCTTACCTTCCCTTCCCTTCCCTATCATTGTCTATTGTTCCTTTTCCTTTTCCCTTTTCCTTTTTCCTTTTTTCCCTTTCCTTTTCTCCTTCCCTTTATCCTCTTCTTCCCCCTTCCCCTTTCCCCTTTTTCTTCTCCTTCCCTTTTTCCTTCTTTTTTTTCTTTTTCCCTCTCTCCTTTCTTTTCCTGTTCCTACTTCACAAATAGGACTTTGAATGACCAGAAAAAAAAGTCACAATTACTTTGGTTGCTACCATCCAATATAGGATTCCTAGCAGTGAAAGCATCATCTACTTCAGATTCCCTCAATAAACTAGGGTGCTCAGTGGAAAAGAAAACCTTATCTTAAATTGTGAATTACAGACTTGTCTGGAGCTGCGATTTCGGTTTAAAGCTTTTATATTTCAGATTGACAGTTGATTAACAAATGCGGTTCTTAAACTGAAATAACAGTCCATGTGGGTTATATACTGGTTGAAGCACAACTTTCTTATGCCGGAAAGTCTAGGAATATACAATTGACAGCTGTAGCTTTCTATCCTCTGAGGAACAGATACAGAAAGAAATTTTGGCATAAAATACCCAAAACAAGGGCAAAAACCCTGTTTCTTTCATCAACGTGTTATCATCTGTTTTTATTTGCTATGAATATTCAAAGAACAAAGCTAGAATTTTGGGGAAGAATGTTCACGGAAATGTTAATGTAAGAAGAGGAAAAGAGAATCAGATATGCATGTTTCATTTTCAAAAGTATGCATGAATCTTTACTCAGTGCCTTTTTTCCCTGCTTCGCTCCTGACGCAGACAGCACTCCCACCAGATCCAATGAGATCCTGCCCCTCTGAGCAAAGCCACGGTCAGAAAAAACAAACATTATACCTAACGTCATGTGACAGAGTGACTTGAACGCTGCCTTTTCCAGCCTGACCTCATACCCTCCCTATTCCTTGTTTTCGCTGCAGAACCGCGGCCACAAAGTCTATCAAAAAAAAGCCGAAGGACGCCCGGTTGCTGACTGGGACGGGGATGAGTCGTGTCATAGTTCAGAGCACTGTTGTCGCTCTGGCATCGAGTCACCGCGCTCAGTTTCTGCCAAGGCGGGTGTCAGCTGGTGAATTATAACATTGGCAGACAGGATGGAGATAAGCAAAAAACACAATGACAGCTGCTACACAGAACTATTCTTTCTGGCCCGCTGAATACAGAAACACATTGTGTAAATAAAGACAGACAGCTTCATTATGCGATTGTCTGCTCCTACGTCTCCGCTGAAGAAGTAGTATTGATTCAGGAAACTATAACTAAGCTCATCAGTTTAATGTGTTCTTGCTTTCAGACTCCCAGTGTGGTAAGAAATATAGTAATGTAACTCTCTAACAATAGCTCTACAGAAATATCTGCTCAATGGGGAAAGAAGGTCCTGGTGGTAATCTAGTCATTTTGTTTCTGATAAATGCATATGACATCTATTTGAGTCCAGAGCAAAACATGGAAACAGATACCCTCACCTTACACGGCAGATGCAAGATGTTACAGGAATTAACATATAATCTCGATATAGAGATATCACCATATCATTCCATCAGTGCAAATCAGAAAACCATTTTTTTTCTGTTATGTTTTGGCCCAAGTGGTAAAGAGGCACTGAATGAGAAATTCGTAATAGATAAACTACAGAAATGAGCTCAAGTAGTGTGTTTATTAAAAAGTTGTTTCTGCCTTCTTCCACATAATTATCTTTGCAAATGATGCAGGGAGACACTTTAGAGTGTGGGATGCAAGAAGGCAGCATTTAAACAATCTTTCAGATGGCCCCATTCAGCTTTTGCTTTAACATGACGTCACTGAGCCCCTTAACTGAAGAAAATGAAGTGAGGGATGACTGCAGAGATGTTCTCATGGGTGAAAAGCAGATGAAACTATTCATTTTGAAAATAAAGAAAGGGAAAGTTAAATCAGAAGCATATTGTGCTGAATATTGCAGAGCATTCGTCTTTGGGAGCGCTCAGGAGTAGAAGAGTCTTAAATTTACAAAAAGTGGGCATATAAATAGACTGTAAAGAAAGGGTAAGCAGTGTTACTCTCAGCAGGAATTAGTCAACTATCCAAAGCCCATGAGAATGATTCCATTTTTCAAGGGGCAATTGTGTCTGAACTGGCTCAGCTATACCTTTGCTGGGCTCCTGGAAGCAGTTGTGTGAACTGTGAACAGAATATTGAGAAGGGAGAAATTGTGTGGGAAGCTACTCCTGATTCCTGAACTGACTTTTTTTTGAAGTGGGAAGAAGGGGTGGGAAAGGTCACCCCTTATTTTAAGCCCCTTTTACGTTACCTTGCACTCGCATAGGAGGTTATCATCATTATGCAGAATTGTTTTAAAATGGTGATCCTCTGAACAAGTTAAATTTTATATAAATTATTAAAAATATATAAATTATAAAATATAATTACTTTAATAATATTTATATAGATATATTTAATTATCATAATATATAATTAATATATAATTAGAGGCAATTATTCTAAATTATACCATTAATTCATTATTATAAATTATATTTATATATAATTATAATAGGAATTATAAAGTTATATATAAATATATAATAAAGTTTGCATAGATACATTGTTAACCAAGGAGTAACACAATGATGAGCAAAGGTCTTCCCGGATCTTTTTGCAAGCTCTGTTTGCTCATGCACTCTGGTTTATGAACTAGCTCTTATCTAGCCATCTCACAGTCTGTGTAGGAAGTCTGCAACTGCCTGACTTCATCCAAACCCTAGGTGACCTCTGCTAAGGTATAAAGTGGCACAGGCAATTTTGGAGCCGAAACTTCCACTTAGTAATTAAAGGGATACATAACAATGTCAGAGGGAGACCCAGGCCAAAATTAGACGGCAATTTTCAAAACACTTGTAAAATCACACAGTCTGCTCCCTTTAGAGTTGAGCAACCTCTATTTGTGGTGCAGTTACTCTACCATTTCAGATATGTGAATAAAATGATATTGCAAGCAGTGGCTTTTTTGTGGATGTCTCTTGGGATGTTTACTCAGTAATTAATTTTAGTGGTGTTGCAACCATTAAATTAAGGAATGCCAGCATTTAAAAAAAATGCAATAGTTTAAAAAGCTGCAAAACCCATTACTGCTTTTCATTCAGATGTTTTCTGGCAGAAGGTATTCTAATTCTAGGAAGACCTAGACTATTATTAACATACCTGAAGCAACCGGCTGAGTTAATATGCTCGTTAAAGATTTATGACTCAAATAATTTAAGTCTTCTTTGTGTTTATCTTGACAGTTTCAGTGAGCTTGGCTCAATTATTTTTTAGCTTATGATTGCTCTGAAACATGGTCAGCACTTTGCAAACTAGTAAACCCAAAGAGAATAAGGCTATTGGTAATAATACTTAACCTAAATTTCCAATTTTTTTGAACAATATTCACTCTTTTGGAACCCAGGCAACAGGAAGCTGATATGGCTATGCTGAACACCTTTACTGGTCATTGCAAACATAAAAGTAGTTTAGGAAAAAGGAAAAATAAGCACAGAATCAGCAAACAACATAGAGAATATTTGCTCTTCAGAAAAACAGGTCCTTCTAACCCAAACAGCAGGCTCAGAGGGTTTATAAGGGCTGAACACGGCTGCAGGAGACTTGCGGGGGACAGAAACATTCCTCCTCATACCTATTATTTGCAACCAGCAACCCCCTTCTCTTTTTCCGTACCTGCTGCAACGTTTCTAGGGACCCATGCCTAGAGTCCGATGGGTGAGCTCTGCTTGCTTCCATCCACCTCCTCCTCCAATGGGAGCTGGAGTCCCATTCATGTGATCATGCCAAGAAAAACAGAGGAGGCAGAGACTGATTACTGTGGTACTATGTAGTGTTTGAATGGCTAGACTCTGCCTCTTCCAGTATAGGCAGAAGCAACATAACGGCTATAGTAATTTTGCTTCTCCTGCTGTCCTCTGCTCTAAACAGGTCATGCTTTCCCTAGTCTAACTCACTAAATATATGTATGTCCTGTATCATGACGTAAGTGCTTTTCATGCACATGCTTATAAACCATAATTGGGCTTTGGAAAAGAATTATTTTGGTATGTAAATAATTTGGTTAAAAAATAAGTGAACAAAGGCACAATAATGTCTCTGATGAATATTGTGTTTGTCAGCAATAGCTGTCTATATTTAGCTATCAAAACATGAAAGTGGAATAATATCTTCCAGTGTTACAGAATTTTAGGGTTATGTAACAACTATTTAGGCTAAACATGGGATATTTTCATTGCTATTGTTCACGTTTCTCCTATTTGTTCCCAAGGTCTGACATGCTCTCAATTAGCACCATACTGTAATAATTTTGGACAAGGACTCTAACTATTTTTGCAGCATTCTTAGAGCTGTGGCAGACTAGACCCTAATTACTGGGCTTGAATGTCATCTCATTAAATATATATATATTCTTACTTCTGCTAACTGTACCTAGATAAGGCTTTAAATACAATACCAATGTTATTTCTTTTACTGTTACTGTTTTGTGACTCCAGTCTCCAGTTTGGAGAGAAGATGAAGTTGTGACATACTGTAAGAAAAGCTGTTCATTGGCATTTTTAGCATTTCCAGAGCTGGAAATCTCTAAAAGTTCTCTGAAAGTTATAAACCAAGTCATTCGAAGAGCATTCTGTACCTTAAGACCCAAGCCTATGGCTTCACAACTGACTTTCAAAACTCTTTTCTGTACACTAATAAATATAGTTTGAAGAGTTTAGTGCAGTCTAAAGCTTGGTCCCCACCCCACCTGTATGCACAGCATTCGTTGGTCTATTTTAGTGCAAAATCGAACACGAGAAATAAGCTGTTTAGTTTGCAGTAATGATAGTTTAAATTACAGCGGTGGTTAAAGACAACACGAGTCTACTCCAGAATGGCAGAACTGTTCAATGGCCAGGGAGGAGGGTGCTTGAGATGTGCTGTCTGAGATGCTCTTCTCCTGGATCTGCTGTGTGAGTACACACATGTCATTGTCTCGGCTATAACACAACAAGGTCTGGCCAGAAAGTCTCCTGCATCAAGGCAAAAACCTAATGAGACTCTGATTTTCCCAATCCACTCAAACACAGTTTCTGAGTTCTTCAAGCCAAGTATTTTCTGAAAATGATCATGACCTTAAAACTGCTTATTGCAGCATATCTGCAATGACTGCTCAGAAGTTCCTTCTCCTTTGTGCTGGTGTGCATGAAAAATAATGCACACCCTCCATCCTGCTCTCCTTCCCTCCCTTCCTTCCTTCCTTTCTTCCTTCCAGGAGGTGTGCATCATGAGGTAAAGGGGAAGTGGGAAAAAAACCTTTCTGTCTTCAGAAAAAAATGATAGCAAAAAACAAATTCTGATTAACATTTGAGGCTCCTAGTACTGTTTAAGGCAGTGTCTTGAATGTACACAAACATACCTTTTTCCTTCCTACAGGTATTGTGGTTAAACATCTAAATGCATGCTCTCCCAAAAAATAATCATCTCTCTTATTCTTTCTTTTTGAGATTTACTTTTCAATGTTCCTTTTTCCCTTTGCCTAAATTTTCTCCTTTTCCTAATTAAAGAAAAAAAAAAGTTTAAATAGTAGGAAAACAATATACAGTTCTTGGGTAAGTTCTAGTTCTTCACTTATTCTTTACTATCCAGGAAAACTATTTATTTTCTATGACTACATCACTAACCGACGTAATACTTTCATCATATTGCGGCAACACAAAACAGAAAATAAGAAAGAACACCAGCTTACTGCCAGACTTTCCTGAAAATAAATGTTTTTTTCTAGAGCCTGAAGTATTCAGGCAGTCATCTCAGGAATCCAATATAGCTTGAAACACAGTGGCTAGAAGATTAAAAGTTATTTAAAGCTTTCTTTAAGAATTCTCAAAGTATTGTGTGATGCCCCGGAGCCCACTGGAATGAATGAAATACAAGTTAAAGTGCATAGAAAATAAAGCAAAATACATCACATAAAGTAAAGTAGAAATGTGAAAATATCACCTCTCTATTTCTTAACCAGATGCAGATCTCTAAGGAAGAATTTTTCAAAACATCCTAATTTTATTTTCCTCAATGTAAAAGCTATGTTTAAGAGTATAGTTAATATTAAATATATCTGTAAAGTTTCTGGGCTATAATAGTAGGCCATATAAAACATTATTATTGACTTGTGAAATAAATATACGCGTAAGTAACTGCATTATTGCTTGGACATTTAAAATTCTATACTGATGGCAAGCAATTGACCTTCAAAATATTCCAGTAAGCTATATAAGTGTTAGTATCTGTTATACAAAGGAGGCAGGTGATGCTTTTAGTTGCCATAATTTAAGCAAAGACCTTTAAAATGTCAGCAGCAAGGCTTTATTTGAAACCTTATGCACTTTTGAACTCCAACTTTAAATCAATTTATGCCCCATAGCAAAAAACCCTAAATTTCTCTGCACCTCTTGCCACAAGTTTCCTTCTCCCTTTCTCCTACTTCTCCTGCCCCTTTACCTAGGTACCTTTCCTTACATATTTCTTCACACCTACTGTGAGATGCCTCACCACAGAAACCTGAAGCTATTTTGTTAGGGTATAATCTATTCCTCACTGAAACAATGCCTCCACACATGTGAGTGGAAGTTGTTCCATCATAGTTATTCTTACGTTTGCTAGAGGAGAATCTTCCCCAGTGTGTTTTGTCTTCTCGTTTGTTTAACATATGGCAAGAAAATCACTATGGAGACTGTAATTTAGTAACTCCAAAAACACTTTCTTCCAACACCCTGAACTCCTTGGCTCTGTACTAAATCCTTCAGTGCAAAAGGCAAAGATACATTTGGGATTAATTTGGCCCGATAATTTCTTGTGTTTACTTGGAAAATCTTGACTGAGATGAAATTTGATTAAAAAAATGAAGAAAACATCTTTGACAAAACATGGTTCTAAAATATGTTTTCCATTTTCTGATCATCTCTGAAATTTAGAAAAACAAAAATTCTAACTGCAAACAGGATCAAAATCCATCTCAACTCTAATTATTAAACCAATAAGTGATGTGACCTTATCTGCATGGCTGTTCATGGCTGGATCCTAAAGTTTCACAGTCTCATTTTCTAAATAAGAAAACAGACATAAAGTCAGCCTCAGGGTTATTTCCTGATCTAGAAATAAAAGGCTGGGTACAGCACAAAATGTTTATACCAGGGAACTGGGTTCTTGTGCCCACTCTAACCTTGCACAGGGGTCAGAGGGATAGAAGACAGAAGACTTACCCTGGACTACTCCTGTCCCACAGCCGTTGGCTTGTGCGGTGAAGGACTCCTGCACAGGTGAGCCCATGACCCAGACTCATCTGTCCTGTTTCCAGTTGAGCAAACCTACCACTGCAGTGTGGCTCTTCTGAGTTGCATCTTCTCTAAGGACAGGTCACTGTGTGCTAGGTCTTCTGTCTTATCATTCACCTCCTCTCCTAAAGCAATATACACATACTGCATAACTTTTCCTGAAACTCCACTGAAATTTATAAAGTCCCTATCTAAAACAGATACACAAATTAGGAACTGAGCTGGCTCTGTTTATCTAAAATCCCCTGAAGTCTTGATTTCACCTGAACAGTCACTAATGCAGCTTGGATTTTAAGTGGCCTGAATTAGAAATTGGGCAGCTACCTATTGGGTCTATGTAGATACGTGGGGAAGGATCAAAGCTGTCCATGGCTTGGCCTAGCAAATATGACTTATACAGGGTTAAAAAAGAGTGCTAGATCCACATTTTAGTGGCTAAGAGTTTTGATCAGGTCTACAACCCCTTTTTATGACTTTTTTCCACCTCAGAAGTTGCTCTCAGGCAGGTAGTCCTTGTCTGTGGACAAAGTGCCCTTGCTTCCATGTTAACCAAAACATCACAAGTTTTCTTGCTGGTGTCACTTGTCAGTGATTTTTAAAAACAAGCTGTAGACAGAAGCAGCAACAGTGATAATTTATTCCAAAAAACAGTGTGTTTGGGAGGTGAAACTAAGCTGAACCTCCTTCTATTTCCCCAATAATTAATAGCAACTCCGCAGCCAACCTGCCCCCCCATCCAGTGCACTAATGGTTGTAAAATTGACTTCATGACTGAGATGGGATTCAGTATTTCTCTGATGATGTTACATACATGGTTTTTGTTGTTTTTGTAGTTTTTCAGATGTTCAGTGTCTTCTGAGGCACCCTGTGCTGTAAACATCAGCTAATCATACTACTTGAAAGGCCTGTGAATGTGCAGGTTTACAAGTCCTGGTGTCCTCCATCCCTGCTAGCTTTGCTCTCACTTCTGCAATTGGTCTGTGCTTCTCCCTGCCATCCAACAGGTCTCCAATGTCTCTCTTGCTTCTTTCTCCTGACTGGGCACCACCTCTCCTGAGACTGCATGATGCCAGTGCCATGACTGCTTTCCTGTCACACTGAATGATTCCCTGTGGTCTTTATGGTTTGGGACATAGACACGCCTGGCCCCAAAGCTCACAGGTAGCATTTAGCCTTCACAGAAGTGACTTAGATCTAGCTTAAAGTGTCTGTAGTAAGCGTGATCTCTCCAGTGAGCAGTGCGGTGTGGTGCAGATCACAATTATATGATCTTGTAAAACCGGCAGTGCTAGTCGGCAACCCAGCCAATAGTTTTGGAGGCTGAAGTTAAATGGGAGGGAAGGAGGATGGTCAGCATCTTGGACAAAAACTGTCAGGTAAAGATGGCAAAATGACCTACAGGAAAGATATTTCAAGGCTATACTAAATGAGAAAGGTACAGGAAAAGGGAGAAGCTGAAGGATTGGGAAAGAAAGAGCGAGAAATCTAAAGAGCAAAATGTGTTAAGAAAATTGGAAGCAGCAACAGGAAAAAAGAGAGAGAGGAAAAGTGGAAAATTAAATCAGAAGAAAATGCATTAATGAAAGAAAAACAAGAAAAAATGCATCCAACTTTGGAATTAATAAATGTTACCACCATTTCTACTCAGTATTTTCACATCAGAAAATGGGAGGTTGAAAAATCAGAGTCTATGTGAAATGCAGAGGGGTCTGTTACAGTCTTGTGAGTTGAGAAATGGGAGGCCTTCAGGACAATCGTGGCTGGGGAGTAACCTCAGGGTCATTCATTGTATTTCTGTTGCAAGCACCAGTTTGATTGCTCTACAGTTACCATTACAGATAGGTGAACAAAAGCATTGATAAGATTTAGATATGATTTATCTAGTGAAAGCTTACTGTCTTTGGCCAAAAGAATAGGCCTTTGTAACTCTGTGCAAAGGAGGATATGGAGTCAAGGTGTCACTCCAAAACCAGAGAAACAGCTTGTCTACTTTCTTTTCTTACACATCAGCCATCTTTGTTGAAATACCTCATTTATTTTAAAAATACCAAAAATGCAAAAACATCTCCTCAAATACGTTGTTCTTCAGCTCCACACCCCTGATGCAAGTACTGGGATTGCTTTGCTTGGGAGACCCTGAGGCATAGTCACCATGTTTATGAGCAAGGAGAAAGAGGAAACTACAAGCAACAGGATACCTGATTCTGGAGATTACAAAATACACTTCTGACAGGCTAGCAAATAATGTAAAAACTTAGAGGGGTCATCGAAAACGATCTGCAGTTTTGGCTAGACACAGCCCTGCCTCCAGCTAATGGGCCCAGGGTCCAAAGGAACTTCTCTGTCCTGTGCATGCTTAATGTCATCTCACATTTACAAGCTATATGTGTACCACTAAATGCTATATGTATTCTACAGAAATGGTTATAATGCCTTGATTCTGTTCCCCAAAACAAGTCTTTGCTGTCTGTGGTGTCACACAAAGGACTGGTTTGATCAAATCTGCAGCATGCTTTGAAGATGAAGACTGCTAAAGATGATTACTATTATTGCTATCATGTGAAAACCCACACTGCCTATTTAGCTCTTCAGAAGGAGGGAGAGCTCCACTTTTTTATCTCTATAAGAACATGTAAGTGCAAGGTTAAGAGTGTTGGGGTTAAAAGGAGTCAGAGACAATATATATTAAATGAGCATACTTGGCAGAAAGCAGGGAAAGGACCTGGGAGTGTAAACACAGTAAACAGAGCTACAAAACTGTCAGCAAGATATGTATTTCCGCAGTCAAACAGGAAAGTGCCAGAAAATGTACACAGGGACCCAGAAAACAGGGCAGAGGAAATCATTCCAGATGCATACATGTCGCATTATACTCTAAAATGTGGGACTCCCATATCCAGTTTTACACCTTATATTACAGAGACAATATCAGATATTACAAAAAGCAGGCACAGAAACCTAGCAAAAGGAAAAGCCTAGAAGTGCTGAAATAGTGGCTGTACTAGATTTGCAGTCGCTGGAGAGAAAGTGATTAAAAGCAACATATGGTTCAGCCTGTTACCTCTTTTTTTGATTTGTGAGTTTAAGCACACCAGAGGCATGTTCAGTATTTTGTGAATTTTTAGATTTATTGTTATATTCTAATAGTTAGAGGACAAATTATGTGACCTCAATGTATGGCCATCTTCTATCATCTATTTCAAGCTTTTATTAATTTTAAAATACTTAAAATGTCACCCACCAATAAGCTCTTGGGGCTCGTGTTAATATTTACAATTAGAGTAGATAGTAACAAAACCAAATAATTTATTTCAAGATTTGAGATCATGCATTTACTTCAATAACTAAAATGTGCAAAATGTTTTTGGTTTTTTTCCTCCTGAAAAATCTTAATGTCTCTGTTAAGTGTTGAAAGAGAGAGCTACCCAATATATACCTATTTTATGTGCTCTTTCCCTTCCCACTTATTCTTCCTTATCATATCTATGTTGCAGGAATTATATAAAGTTGTTTCACATCTAAATACTTTAAATATGTACATTTAGGCTTGCGTGCAAGTACAGTTGGCTTTTCTTTGTCCCTCTAAATAAAAAAAAAAGACTTTGTGTTCTGATAATATTCTTTGGATATTTTGTGTTCTCTTTGTACCTTCTTATATAAAACATACAATTTTATTTCTTGGGTTTGAGCAATGAAAACATAAAAGCTACCAAAAAGTAGGTAATGGTCCCTGTATTGATGAGTCTTGCCTCTCTACAGTCCCTGGCACTGTACAGGAATTGTACAGAATGATATATCTGCAAGTGCATCATTGCAACATTTTACAATATACATCTTTATTTGCAGTTTTACCAATATTTATCTTTATTTACCTGTTTTAGAAGCCGAGTATATATATTGAAGCTGCAGGACTTACAGAAGAAATGCCAGTCATAATATTTATTTGGTGCCATCTTTCATGTGGAAAGACTTTTATTGTTCCCTTGTGTCAATGCAATCCTTTATGAAGCTATAGATCACTTTCGTGGTCCTGAATCATGTTTAGTCATTTCTTACAATTCAAGTTAGTAATAGCTATAAACCCCCATCATTTAGTGTCCTCCTCAGTTCACTCATTTCAGACCGCTACTGGCCTCTGAGTTAATTATGGAACATTTTAAATCTTTATTGCCTCATTTATGCTGTAACAGGGAAGGTAAGACTATAGGGGAATTTACATTTCTCCAGCTGAATTTAAAGCTGTAGGATTACAGCTGAATATGAAAGCTGTAAGTACAAATTCCATGTGTGTAGCTCCATCCCCCTGAGATCACAGGGATTTTTAGTTCTGGACAAACTGCTTATCCATTAGCCACATAGTCTCAGGATGCTTGTAAAGCTGTTGAGTTTCCTCATCAAATGTCCCTGTGAGATGACCTCATTCACCCCAGTTCCACCCTGTCATTGTCTGTTACTTCGCAATATTTCATCCCTTCTCTCACTTCTTGCGCTGACCCCATGCTACCAGCCCCTCTATAGCCTTACCTGTATACTTGCACGCCAAAACCACAGTGACTCCAACGATACAGTCTCCTTTGGTGACTGTGAAGAGGCTTTAGGTGTGAAGTTTGGTCTGGGCTTTATCTAAAGATAGATGCTAGCTAAAATTAGATAGCTGATTGCATGCCCTTGTTTTCAATACATAGTAGCCTGCCTTCCCTCCTTTCACACTTCACTGAAACACATAGTGCCTGAATCATTGCTTGCAGAGAACTATTATTAAATACTTGTTTTATTTGAATGGTAGAATTTAATTACCATAGAATTCAGCTATTATTTTTCTGTTAAAAAAAAAGTGTTAAAAATAACCTATGGATAACATTCAAAAGCAGCTGAGCAGGGAATATGACAAATGTTATTCTAGTTAGTTGCTTAGTAGCAAAATTTTAGGGGCTAAAAATCTGATACTAACTGTGATTGTAGGTATGGTTAGGTTGGCCACTGCTTTCACCAAAGAAAATTCCAATGTACATGGTGAGTAGGAGGTCAGAATATGTGGGACAGCTTTTCTTCACTTGTAGACTAAGAATTTCCCTCTTGGTGTAAATTAATTGAAATAAACATCCAATAAGTAGTGTTCTGTGAATGCTTCAAATTCAAAATAGGAGCCATTTAAAATAAGATAGAACTGAACTTGAGACGCAGCCTTTGGGCAGCCAGCTGTCTGCTTATGTCAGCATTAGACTTTGCTGACACTCTATCCAAATGCTTTTGTATACAGGCTCAGCTTTCTTTAAACACTTTGGCCAATTTAACCTTGGCTGAAAGTATAACCACCAGATCTATGATGATTGTTTGAGTTGGCTGCAGGGAAGAAGCCAGTTCCTGGCTCGGTACTATCGATAGGAGGAAGATGAGATTTCATGTGTGAGGGTGTTCTCTGTGTATCTCAGGCATGATCATTCAAAAAAGTAATGATTGCTAGTTAAGCATGTCCTGGTCATTTCCAAAGGGAAATGTGGAATTTGGAAGATGATCCTATTTTGATTCCATGGGTTTTAAATACGTCTCCTGACAGAAGAATGGGAGCTCCTTGCTGAAGCTTGGAAAGGGATGTAATTAGACATCCAGTCAGGGCTGGATTATCATGCTTTACTTTCTGCAGCTTTGATGGATAAGCTGATATTTCATACATTCTGGCCATGGAACAAGACCAGAAACTGTCTGTAGAGACACAGGCAGAAGCTCCCGCTGCTCCTATGATTCTGTTATTGTCAGCAGCAAATCCACAGTCCAGTGAGGAAGCAAAGCATCAACAGTAGATACATTAAGTATTCCCGGCATGTAATTAATTCTCTTGGACTAAATGGACATAATTCAAAACAAAATGAAAATGAAGAGCAGCTACAGTTTGTAAGTTGCCTTTTTACAGTCTTAATTTCACAGATTAATAACAACAACAACAACAACAACAACAAAACAACAACAACAGTCTGAGGCAAGCTGTTAAGTTCGGCTTTTGGGTCATGTGCAACACAGAGCACATCCATGGTATTTTCTAGCACCAAATAATAGCAGTTGAAATTCAATGTATTTAGCTACCTATTTCCAAGTTTTCTGTCTGCACTTTGTTGTTGCATTTTCTCATATCAACAGATTGCCAGGAGCCATATGGGTAGATTAGTTTACAAACGGATGCAGTAGATTGCTATAGTCGCTTGTTTCCTCTCAGTTCTGAGCATTTTTGTACCAATTTACTGTTCAATAAGGAGAACTTACAGTTCATATCAGGATTTTATAGAGCTTCTTCCAAGCTAATTCAATGTTTTTCTCATGCTAGATTGGACTTCAAAAATGTTATTGATCTCGAATGATTTTTTCTCTTCTGGATTGTCTTTACAGTGCTTTCACTTTCCAGTGTTACTAGATATTTTTTGATAGGTGTCAAGGGACCATATCCACACTGTTTTGGAAGGGACCACAGATTGGATTTCTCCCTTATTAAAAACCAGTAGAAAGCAAGTGTGAGCTTTGGACTAGAGGAGAAGCAAACAAACAAATAAAAACAAAACCCCAAAACAAAGAAACAAACAAAAAACTCTCACTCCTGATTTACTATGTTTTCACTATTACAAGCAATTAATTTGGAAGAGACCTCCTACTCCTACCCAGCTGACGGCAAACTTCTTTTCAGTTTATTCTACCCCACCAAGATATCTGCACGTCATAACTATTCATCTATGGATGAAGTATCACCAAAAAAAAAAGCCATTTTAGAACACCTTTGTGGTGGAAGGACTCTACTCTCAGGTAAAAATAGTGAAGGATGAAAGTCAGAAGAATCTGTTGCTTAAAGTTTGTATATATTCACCACCTACTATTTCTATAGGAAGCTATCAGCCCTGTAACTTTCTCATTTTGCTTTCAGAACTGTGTGGAAAAACAATATTGTTTATATGACCTTTTCAGAAATTTCTTCCTTAAGGAAGAGAGATTATGATGGGGGGATGAAGGGGAGACACCTGTCCTCCTACTCTTCTTATTTCTCTTCTTCTCCAAAAAAAAATCAGGCTACTCTTTCATAATAGGAAGACACAAACCAGGATCTAGATGTCAGTAATTTGAAGACAGACAAATAAAATAAGAAATAAAAATAAACCTGAATTACAAAATCTCAGAAGAGTGTGAACAGCAGTGATAAACGATGTCTAAAGGCACTGGAATATTAGTGACAAGTTATGGTTCAGTATTTCAAGTTATCACTGAGACTTTCTTGGAGATATGCTTCCTGTACACCTATTTCAACAGCTGCATAACTATTCAACTGGCTGAGTGATTTTCAGATTTTCTTTTTCACTTTCCTGGAATTAAGTATGTATTTACTTAATTCTGAAATATGTAAAGAACAGATTTATTTTGTATATAGTGCTGTTAATTCTTTGTCCAAAGAACCTCAAAGCTTTCATTAAAATGGCATACAGCTGAGCACTAGGTTCGAACACACTCTAGTAAAACAGCATGTTACTGAACACAGCAATCAATCTAAGGTAATAGATTAAGTCTTTCTTCTGAAAGTCATCACTGAGTAAAAGTTAAGCTATAAAAAATGTATTTAATCTCATGTAAAAAATGTTTCTAAATGGGTCAAAAACTAATCTGGCATAATTAAAAAGTGTCGCAGTTCTAAAGGATACAAGCTGACATATTGGGATGATAGAAAAACAAGATTTGGAAGAGCACAGCAAGTGACCACAATCCCCAAATGAGCAAAAATGGCACAGGCAACATTCACTGTCTAAAGTCCTGTATATACTATAATAACGCTCACGTTATCATGTAGGTTGTGGAACTTTTAAACTTGCTTCAGTTTTCAGAGAAAAGATAGGAATAAAGAATATGTGAGGTTTCCGTCCTGTGTGGAGTAAAATTAATCTGCCCAAACTTCAAGACTGGTCTAGTGGCATATTCAGCCACCACATAGTTGAAACCTGAGGTGATCTGGAACATGGTAAGGAGAACATGAAAATGATTCCTTATCTCTCTGAACTCTTGCTTCATGTAACCCATAGAATAGTTCTGGTATTGATTATGAAGTTAAGTCTGTTCTGGTTTCAGCTGGGATAGAGTTAATTTTCTTCCTGATAGCTGGTGTAGTGCTGTGTTTTGGATTTGGGATGAAAAAAATGTTGATATCATACTGATGGTTTTAGTTGTTGCTAAGTAGTTGAGGACTTTTCAGTTGCCTGTGCTCTGGCCTGCCATCAAGAATCATAGAACCATTGAATAGTTTGGGTTGGAAAGGACATTTAAAGGCCATCTAATCCAATCTCCCTACAAAGAGCAGGGACATCTTCAACTAGACCAGGTTGCTCAGAGCCCCGTCCAACCTGACCTTCAGTGTTTCCAGGGATGGGGCATCTACCACCTCTCTGGGAAACCTGTTCCAGTGCCTCACCACCCTCATTGTGAAAAATTTATTCCTTAGATCTAGTCAAAATCTACCCTCTTTTAGTTTAAAACCATTATCCCTTGTGCTATTGCTACAGGCCCTGTTAAAAGTTCTGTCTTCCTCTTTCTTATAAGCCTCCTTTAAATACTGAAAGGCTGCAATAAGGTCTCCCCAGAGCCTTCTCTTCTCCTTGCTGAACAACTACAACTCTCTCAGTCTTCATAGGAGAGGTGTTCCATCCCTCTGATCATTTCTGTGGCCCTCTTCTGGACCTGCTCCAACAGGTCCGTGTCTTTCCTGTGCTGAGGGCTCCAGAGCTGGACACAGCACTCTGGGTTGGGTCTCAACAAAGTGCAGTAGTGCGGAAGAATCACCTCCTTTGACCTGTTGGCCATGCTTCTTGTGATGCAGCCCAGCATGGGAAGCTGGGAGGGGACACAGCCAGGACAGCTGACCCAAACTAACCAAAGAGATATTCCATACCATAAGACGCCATGCTCAGTATATAAACTGGGGGAGTTGGCCGTAGAGGGGCCATGGCTTGGCAACTAACTGGGCATTGGTCAGTGGGTGCTGAGCTGTGCATCACTTGTTTTTTATATTCTTTTATCATTATTATTCTTCTTTTTCCCCCCTGTCCTATTAAACTGTCTTTATCTCAATTCACAAGTTCTACCCTTTTTCTTTTCCTATTTTCTACCCTATCCTTCTGTGGGGTTTGGGGAGGAAGTGAACAGCCGTGTGACTGTTCTGGCTACCTGTCGGGTTAAACCACAAGAAGTCTTCAGATGCTAAATTGCCTGGATTATGAGGCAAGAAAGATTATGGCAAGTGCAAGCTGAAGGAACTGTATGCCAATCTCTCATTAAGTCTTTTAGAAGATAATAGGTACCCAGCTTTTATTCTAATGCTAATATTTCTCAATTATAAGAGTAATTTTTAGAAATTATTTTCCCTTTAACTAGTCATACTTGACACTAGTGAGACCATGTCAAGAATACTGTACCCAGTTTTGGGTCCCTGCGTTCAAGGTATATGATGGGTTAGGGTCTGGCTGGAGGATCAACAAGGTAGTCAGAGGCCTAGATTGTGTGGCCTACAAAAAGAAGTTAAGGCAGATAGGATTTTGCCCAGCAAAGCAGCAGCTAAAGGGCAATGTATTTGCCTACAACTATTCTAAGGACAGTTACAAAAATGATGGAGACAAACTCTAGATTCTTGATAGTTCCAGACAGTCTAACAAGGGTCAGTGGACAGAACTTGCAGCTTGGGAACTTCAGGTTGGACATTATAATAAATAAATGAATAAATATTGGAGGATCATGCACTGCAACAAGTTACCCAGAGAGACTGTAGAATCTCCTTTTCCAGGCAAATGAGCACAAGAAAGTAGTCTATGGATATGAAAACAATGATTAAAGTCTGAAGATAATGAGAGATTTTGTTCAATGAATGCTGCAAATACCATTCTGTTAGCCACTGCAGAACTATTGCTGATTTCAACATTTTTTGGTTTCCAATGGAGTTATGGGTCCCTGTAGATTTGAAGTGCATGGATAATAAAGTTTTTTTTAGTAGCCTTTCACAGATCCTTGAAAAGTAATCCACCAGCCTCAGGGAACTGTCTAAAGTAACGTTGCAATAGGTTGATGTGCTCAAAGACACATGAACAACTAGACTGTAAATATAGAAAAGTGACATCCTTTTATCCTGACTTCATGCAACATTTAGAAAAATACCAAATTGATCCATGATTATTTTCAAGTACCACTGCAATGAAAATTTTAAAAAGTACAATTATATGTAAATAATCCATATGTTTGTGATATAACTGTGTTTATAAAGGCAATGGTGAGAAAAGTAAATTGAAAGATTTTCTTCTCGAGTATAGAATCTCAGACCCAAGTGTATATGTGTACACAGATATGTAAATGAAAATGTAAGAGATTCTGTAATTGAGAGTTATTAACTTTGCAGATATTATTTTTGTTTTCTTCTTATTATTACTAAAATTTAGAACTTGCATCTACTGGATCATTCTGAATTTTCTGATTATTTTGCTGCCTGTAGTGTAACATATACGGATGCTAGCTAGGAAAATTCTTTTATTCAGTTTGTAAATATATCCTGATATCATCAAATGGAAAATTGTTGGAGAGTTGGAGGCCATAGTATCTTTACACCTTAAATAGTTTATTGGAAAATAGTGAAAGACAGACACAAGAAAGAACAGAAAATACCAAAGAACTTGCCAAAATTTTCTGAAAAATATGAGATGAACGGTACTGAATTGCTTTAGGCAGGCACAGAGAGGAACTTCAGTGTCTTTCTGTCTATGAGAAACAGATTCAAGTCTAGCACAAGTGGGTTTCTTGAGTCAGAATGTTTGAGCCAACTCAACTATATAATGTGAAAACAATTCATTTATACAGCAATCCTTGACATAAAAGCAAATGGAAGGGAACTGTTAATTCTTGTCAGTATCAATTGTGTTGCTACCATTTTCTCTTTCTAACTATGGGTTCATAATCCATACTAAAGTGTATGTTAGCTTAAGCTGAAGGGGGAATTATTAGGCTTCATGTAAGTAGTCTATAAAATCAGCATTACTTTGTTACTGGAAGATTATACAGTCTGATTAATGGAAAAGACCCAACTGGACTAAACACTATATTTTATTGGCTCTTTAGTTAACAGCCTGCAGTGGACAGTCATCTGGACTACATTTGAAATACAGCTGAATGAAACATAGCTTAATGAAAACCCACAGGCTATAAAGTGAATGTTACAAAGCAGAGCACAGAGCATTTAATGTACTCAGCACCCACTGACTGTTTTATAAATTAGTAAAAATATGCCTGGAAATCAAAACAATCTGAAAAATACATTTTCTGTCCCTCAAACATGGGTACTTTACTCCCTCTGTGCTCCAAGATTTCTTTTCTGTGCTGGGTAACAAGATGGTATCTTTATCAAACATCTTCATCTGTGAAGTCAGTGAGCATCTATGCGTTCTAGTCCTATTCTGACAAATTCCTCTAGCACAGGAAAATCATATGTTTTTCTAGAGGTCCAGATGAGCCCTGAAATTGCTATTCAGTCTGCAACTTCATTGGACCCCCAAAAACAGGACGAGAATGTCATACGGAGGATAGAAGAAGATGAGGACTTGGACTGGGGCTCAGGCAGTACTAAATCTGTAGTGCATTGAACCTATCTTTACAGCATCAAGGAGATTTTTTTGGTCAGCACATGTGTCAGACCTGTGTTGTAATTTGCAAACGTGTCACCATTTGCTCTTGCCATTCTTTCTGAGCTGGAGCATCCCTAGCCAGGCTGATTTCACCTGCAGCTCTCCACGTGGCTCAACACCATTCTAACATTCTGACTCACAGCTCTCCTTAGACACGTGAATGAGCTGAGATCCAGCCCAGGCACATCAGTATTGAATAGCCCAGGCAACTTACTAGTCATCTGCCTAATACTCCTAATTGTATACATCCCACCCATCTTGTGCAGTTACGTATGGATTGTGGAATGTGCAGCACACAAGGCCAAAGAGCTCAACCAGCTGTGGACCCTGTGGTCAACAGTGCCACATTCCTGCTTTTCCTCACAAGAGATCCTCTGTGTTTTTAAACAGTTCAGAAAGAAAACTTTCAAAACTGCCTTTGAAAAGCAGTATGACGTGCAGCGTAGCTGGATTCTTTCTTGCACAGCCCGAAACCTTCCATGTTTCTACAGCCTGTACACCTATATCATTGTGAAAGTACAACCAATTTTATTGCATCTTCAAAAGAAGCAAGATTGTGCTGTATATTTTAGCAACCACACTTCCCTGCCTCCCAGCAACGAAGATGTAAAAGTAACTTCAAAATTACCTGCTTTGGATAATAGTACTTTTTTTCAGGTCTGCTTTTTCTTTGAAAACTTGTGCACATACTTTGGCAGTTTAGGCTTTGAATGACCTTGGCAAACGTTCATCTGTGGCGAACAGCCTGTTAACGTGACAGTAATGTTGACCTTGAGCTAATTCCTCTCCAAAAATGCAAATTGCAGAAGTTCACATGGAAGTGAAAGAAACAATTAAGTTTGACATTGTTTTCAATTGCCTCACAGCTGCTGTTGGGTCTAGTTAGACGGATTAAAAACACAGTAAGATACATCAGGAGAGATCTTAGGTCAGAGCTGTGAAAACAACTGATGTTTGTTTGTTTTGCATTAAAAAAAAGATAATTTCCTCCACTGAAGGCTGTTGATAACCACCCCTAGGGCTTTTGGTTGTATTCCAGACAAAATAAATCTTTCTGCATGATGTCACATAAAGAAATTAGTGTCCCCCATTGTTGATTTGCATTTAAAGTCTAATTGAATGTGTTGGGGTTTTTTTTAAACTTTTTTGGTCAAGGCAATTTATTAGCTAAATATGGTAGAGTTTTCTTATATCTGTGTGTAATAACACTTTCTAAAAATAACAGAATGGTACAGAAGTATTTCAGAAACAAGAAATGCAGACTTCCATCATATTAGAAGTAAACAGAAGTGAGTAAGAAATCATCATGGTATTTCCTTTCTTTTCAAATGATCTCTCATAATCAAACGTGAATACAAATGAAGCCAGAGGCATCTTCTTAAACATTCTGTATCTATTGTACTCATAAGAATTGCTTTCCATACATCAGAGAGTATGTATAGAACTCAGCAAATGAAGGCAATTTGGAGCAACAGGAAAATGGAGGGAAAGGCAGTGAGCTGAAAGAACAAATGTAAGCAACGTGTACTTCCACATACCTCCCTTCCTCCAGGTCTTAACTCACAGATTATGATGATCTTGCCTCCTTTTTTCTTTATTTTTTTCAACCTTTTTCTCCCAGATGTTAAATGAACATTATTAAGGACACTGCAAACTTCTGAAACCCTTGAAGATAAAGCGAGTTGTTCCTCTCTAGTAAGAAATGGATGTTATAGGTCTGGGGAAGATCTGAAGATGTGTGGTCATGTAGTTCAGTATGTGACTAGCAAAGTTGTGAAAAAATGTACAGTGATCTTTGAATTATACCATTTTAGGAGCTGGTGTATGTTGATGGCTAATAAGAAATGAGTCCCAAGGAGTTATAGCATTTTCATGCCTTATTCTTAGACTGCTGGAGCCTGCTCTATCTGCCTTAGTTCTTCTTTGATCGATTGCTGGAGCACAACTGAGACTCTGATGATTTGAAGGCTGAAAATTCATACTGTTTTGAGGGAATTCTGAATAAAGTTAACCATGTAGCAGTGGGAGTTGATAGCTAAAAGATACGTCATTCTACTTGGTGAAATTCAGTACACTTCAGGCTAGCAATGGAGAAATAGAAACAATCTTGGAGTTTTCATTACTTTTTCTGCAAATATTAATTCACATTCTTAATGATTGTGCTGGTGGACTCTGTCTCCAGTTGTTGTCTTTTGGGAAGGATGTAAAACATGAAAGACCATAAAGCAAGAATTGTTTTTAAACGTATTCTCGCAACATGAATCTCAAATATAGGAAATATTTTAAGAAAATACACTTTGCTTTCATGACTTGTGCCACCACTTTAAATTCTCTCACAGAGTGTGTTTAGCATATGTTGATTTGTTTAAAATTTTATAGTTTGATAAAGTTAAAATATCTCTCTTTCAATTAGGTTTAAAAGCTATTTTACTTTTCATAATATAATCAAATAATAATATAATAGTTGGAGCTTAAAAAAAGGCAAGAGAAATAATAATTTCATCAAATTTCTAAACCAAAATACTTTATATGTGTTTTTCTATAGTCTCATTTTGATTCTTTCGGTCCAATTCTGAACAGAAAAATCAGTTTTTAGCTTTCAGATTTTCCCATGAAACAGAAATTTGATTTTCCAACTATTTCTCTATATATATACAATTGTTCTTTAGATTTCTGCTCAGAGAATGGAATAACATATGAAAATTTCATATGAGAATACATGGGGAAATCACAATATATTCTTAAATTTGAAAAAAAAATCATCAATTAATGTTATGCACTGCAAAACATTCCCCCATTGTTATTGATAAAGTTTTTTGATGATGCAACGGAAAGGAAAGTTTCTGAAGTTTTTCTTGTTTCTGCCAGATAAAAACAAAAAGAGAACTAGCCCTCTGGGTCTAACACCATAGAAATAAGCCTGGAAGTCATAAGGTCATTTATTTGGTGTTGGGTTGATGGTTGGACTTGATGATCTTAAAGGTCTTTTCCAACCTTAATGACTCTGTGATTCTGTGATTTTAATTTTTTTTCTTTACCAAACTTTAAAGAAAGAAAAAAATGAGGAATGATAAAATTTTCCTAAAGCTGACTTTTGTTTCATTGTTTGAGAAGTATAAAGACAAACAAACAAATGAAAAGTTTTAAATGGTGTGGACTGAATATTTCTGTATAGTTACCTAAACCAAGAGTGAGAAATTGATTAAATAATGAGGTATTTATAATTGATTAAAAGTAAGCCAAACTTTTTACAAACGCAGTTATAGTAACAGAGAGTTACAAATCTCTTTCTTTATCTCCTGAAATTTTCCATCCATTCTTATATCACAACCATGCTGTGCCCCAGTGTTCACACAAGCAAGAATAAAATGTTGGAAGTGTGGTGGTCTCTGGTGTATACCTCCTTGAAAGCGACCACTTTGATTAAAATTGCCTAAGGGTCTTCTGTGTTTTTTTAATGTAAAAATACCAATAGTTAATTTTAGACATTTTAATTTAAAAAATAAATTAAAAAGCAGAAGTGCAAACAAGTTATTTGTCTCTTTGAATGTCATGTGTAAGGAATCAGATACCACTACATTTAGGTATCACTAGCTGGTTTTAATCCATGTGGTGGCACAGTCTAAGGGTCTCAGCCTGACTCATTTAACTTCTTTAGAAAACTTTAGGAAGTTCATTTGCAAGACATTGTAAACTGAAATGCTGCCGCTGTGTTACCATATGATTTCTTGTTCATAGTTTAAAATCAGTATCACTTAGCAGGTAATTCATTTTGCCTGTTTGTTCACATCGGTTAATTCAATTGACCTCCAGCTTTTGGAGGAGATAAAGGGATTGGGATAGCTCTTTGGAAATTCTGACTTGGATATGCTTCTACTGTATAATTCTAGCTGGTAGTTAAGCAGATATTGTATTATTCCCCAGTGTTTCATTGCTTTCATGCTTTCATTCAATTTTTAAGCTCAGGAAAGGCAATACTAACAACATCTGACTCAGTGTGCTATTAAAATACTGTGTACCTTATTTAAGCATGACTGAGCTGGTATTTTTCTCTTCCTTTTAAAATTATGTAACCATGGAAATAAACTCCTTACTTAATATATAAGACAATATCATGACATAATTAAAGGGTATAAAAAACCCAAAAGCCACAAGAATATAACAGCTGAGGGTGTGATTCTAATCAGTAAATATTAGTAAATATCTTTCATTTCACCAGTCAGATATCTTTTCATTCCTAGTTGTTTTTTCAGTTATATAAATTGATGGATATTTTAACTACCAATCACATCTACCAATCAGTTAATTGCAAATTCAAATGGTCACAACAGGTTGCAAATGATATGACCTTAATTTCTACTCATGTTGATTATGATTACTACTTTGTCAAAAAATAAGTATTGTGGCTTTTTTCTTCAATGTTTTAGAAGTTAAATACAAATCAAACTCTCCTCTTCTCTTTGCCCTTAAACAGTAAGGGCCAATGGACCTTTTCTTCTTTACATGTTGTACAGCATTTTCCCCAATAGAGCCTTCCAGTCAGTCCCTGGGTTGACAACCAGAATTTGGTTCTCCGGCCTCCTGCAGACAAACTTGGGTTTGTCTTCTTTTCTGTTTCCAAATTTGCTTACAATATTACTGACCAACTGCAAAGTCAGACATGTGGGGAAGAAAGGGTGCCCATGTTACATATTCACTTTCAGCATATGGCAGCTTTGCTGGCAAATCCTTGGAAACAAGTACGGAACTTTCATTGTTACTAGCATCCACTTACTTTTGCAATGATTACCCAACTCCATTTTATAGCTGGCCTTGTTTTTCAGTGTGTGCCATGATCACAAACCAAGTTAGCAAAAAAAGTCTCTAAAATATTTATAAAGTCTTATGACTCAGTGTTTGGAAACCTGAAGGAACCCATTTGCTCCTGAAGGAACACATGCTGAAAGAAATAAAATTTCTTTGTTTTATTTTTCTCTGCGTGCTCTGCATTGGTATTTGGGATTAGATCCAGCTGAGGATTGCAGGTCCAGAATAGCAGCATTTGTACACAATCTGTAAGGAGAATCACTTGCCTCAAGACATAAAGTAGAACAGGAATGAAAACTGTAAGAGTAACAAGCATGCAAAAGTACAAAAGTAAGGAGAATTTTTCCCTTCCCTCACCTCTTCAGAGTGTACCAATTCTGGAGACTGTGGTGGGGGGTGAGTGTCCAAATCACCTCCAGGAAAGAGAGAATCTGAGCAGATGTTTCCTTCATCCCAGATGCTCTAGTCATGAGACTATGGGGAAAAGGGGAGTCATTGCCCTTGTTTTAAGTATGCCTTAAGTTTGCCAGCTGGACCAGGCATGGAAAGCAAACTAGGCAAGAAAACTCCTGGTTTGTGTCTCTGTAAGCTCACCGCACAGAGAATTAGAGTTGGATGGAAACACTGTGAAACCCCCCCCCCCCCCCAAACAGATTTGAATAAAAAAAGTGTTAATTCATTCAAGCCAGAATGGATGGACTGTACTGCTAAAGGTTCAAACTTCTGCTATCTGAGGCAAGTTTAGGAAAAAAGCCTTCTGATCTCCAGGCAGGTCAGGCACCGTTCTGGGAACTTCTTAAGCTTAAGGTCCCCAGCTCTAACACAGCATAGTAAGGAGTCTCCGGGGTGTCATTTGCTGCTTATATTAGCAGTGAAGGCCAAAAGTCAGTTCCTCTGAGTAGCTATCCAGACCAAGACTAGAGTTCAGAAGCATCAGGCAAAATTGTTGTGATCTGGTGGGAAGGGAAGGGAAGGGAAGGGAAGGGAAGGGAAGGGAAGGGAAGGGAAGGGAAGGGAAGGGAAGGGAAGGGAAGGGAAGGGAAGGGAAGGGAAGGGAAGGGAAGGGAAGGGAAGGGAAGGGAAGGGAAGGGAAGGGAAGGGAAGGGAAGGGAAGGGAAGGGAAGGGAAGGGAAGGGAAGGGAAGGGAAGGGAAGGGAAGGGAAGGGAAGGGAAGGGAAGGGAAGGGAAGGGAAGGAAAGGAAAGGAAAGGAAAGGAAAGGAAAGGAAAGGAAAGGAAAGGAAAGGAAAGGAAAGGAAAGGAAAGGAAAGGAAAGGAAAGGAAAGGAAAGGAAAGGAAAGGAAAGGAAAGGAAAGGAAAGGAAAGGAAAGGAAAGGAAAGGAAAGGAAAGGAAAGGAAAGGAAAGGAAAGGAAAGGAAAGGAAAGGAAAGGAAAGGAAAGGAAAGGAAAGGAAAGGAAAGGAAAGGAAAGGAAAGGAAAGGAAAGGAAAGGAAAGGAAAGGAAAGGAAAGGAAAGGAAAGGAAAGGAAAGGAAAGGAAAGGAAAGGAGTATTCCTGCAAACAGGAAAGCCTGCTTTTAAGCCAAAATTTAGATAAAATACACTTCTTTCTTTCTTCAGGATATAGATTCACATTAGTGTTAGGCCTGTGTTAAAAAGTCAAATACCTTTTTTGTTATTAGTTTATTTTGATGGAAACTAGAGGTAAGGTGGGGGGGGGAGGAAAACAGCCAATACTATGTGACTATCCATTTTTTTGTGAACACCAGGGATTTCTGTATAAGTGGAGTCACTTACTGACCCAGCAGATATTTAATGTAGACATATCTTGCATTACATTCTCTGAGAGTGCAATGAGTAAATGGCTGTCAATCAACCAATGAACAGCTCTGAACTTCCTTCTGTGCCAATATCAGTCATTCAACCTGTGCAGCTCCCGGGCACAGCTGACAGCATCTCTCAACAGAAAATCAAGCCTTGGGCCGCCGTCCATGCTATGCAGCTAATTCTTTTTTTCAGCATGGAAATGGCTTACTTTCTGCTATTAAGTCTGGTTTACTGCCATCCTAGGAGGATGTATGGAAAATTCCTTTGTATCCCCTATGGAAATATATTACTAGTTTATTATAGCATTTCCTCACACACATTTTATTTTCTTAGGCCCTCAGGGGGAGAATTGCCTTACACTGTTCTCAGGAATTTAAAAACTCAATTGGATCTGGATGTATTGTGTTCTAACACTAAGCTGATCATTCATTTGATTGTCATTTAGTTTCTGGAACTGATACATGGCCTCTGTTCTTATTCCCTGCTAAAATTTGGTGAACAAAACTAATGAAGAATAGATAAGGATACTGACTACAGATTTCTGTAACACTTGGTGAAAAAAGTCAGACAATCTGGGAAGTTAAGAATAGTTAAGTATGTATTTTACAGAGCCAAATCTGGACACTTTTCAAGGTAATGTGCTTAAGGAAAAGTAAGACACAAAAATCAAAATAATTGAAAACTCTTAATAAGGTAATTTATCATACCCCTCTTTTCATCACAGGAAAATTATCTCCATCTTACATTTCAAAGACTACTGAGCAATGTAAGGTCACTGTAAAAGACTATTCAGAAGTATAGGCACAAAATTTTGTGAAGAAGCTCTATTTCTGCAGTACACATTGCATATTGCTTTTTATGACAGTTTCCACATTTAAAGAAAATAAGCCATAAAGTCCCTGGGCGAGTAGTATCCAACATCATGGGCAATTGTCTAGACTATGTAGATAACCAGTTTAAGCAGGCTTTTTACCCAGACATTGCTAAATACATGCAAAATTTACCATGTCACTCAGGGTAGGAAATAATCCTAACAGTAGAGCCAGCTGGCAAAACTCAACTCCCACCGGCCCAGAACATGTTCCTAGTGATAAGACTGCAGTTCTTATGTGACTTCATTTCAGTGCACTGCTCCAGATTTGTAAGAGTTTAAATACGAGTAACTAAAAAAAAAAAAAAAGGAAAAAAAAAGAAAAAAAAGAAAAAAAAGGCACTCAAAGGCTTGATTGATTTATGTGTAGTTTGAAGATCATCACCAAATGAAAAACCCAGCAGATGTCACACTCCTGGTGGGCATCATTAGTGTGTTTTTTTGGTACTTTGTTCAATATTTTGTTTCTGTAGTCAACTAACATAGGGATCAACTATATTAAAAAGTTGACTATATTTAGTCTATATGTTGAACTGAATAACTTGTATGTAGATAAAACAAAGTTTTAAGCCAAATTTCTATAATTTTTTTATTGCCTGAAATGAAAAAAAGGGCTTTAAAATGCAAAGCCTCAGGCAACGTTAAGATCAGGCAGTGGCAATAACCTGCCAACTGTAATGTTTTCAGACGAGCAGGCTTTGTTAATTCCCAGTAGGCTTACTGAGGAGATGATTTGGAGGAGTCATTCAATTCTACTATCTTTCCAAAGTGAAACTGAAGGTTAATTAAATCTGCAAGAAAAGTTCATGATTATATGTTACAGAACATGAATAATTACCATAGTAGTAAGTTTTTCTTAATTTACACCAAGTGAATAAAATAATCTTTTACACAAAATTATAAGCAAGATTATTTTTCTAGTTATATAGTAGTATCATTTAATAGTATTTGTTTAGTTGATTGGGCTTATACAATTTGGGAAGCTTTGAGATGCTAAAGTTAGACTGTTTCATTGTATGTTTATTGATCCAATATCTCCGTATGAAATATGTTTGTTCTTATATCTATGAAACTTATTTCTTTCTATCAGTCACAGATTGGTAAACTAGGTTGCATACGTTTGCATTTGTCATGCTCTAGTGTGTTCGGTGCAGCTTGACTAAACTAATGACCTTTACCATTTTTTTTAAAAATAAAATACCTTTATCATCATTCTTTGTTATTTTCCTTATTGAGCAAGAAGGATCTATTCCCTTACTAAAATACTACTGGTTTCTAACAGAAAAAAGTAAAAGAACATTAACGAACACCATGAAGTGAATGTCTTCTTTTATCAATATAAAGATATAATACTATGTCTACGAAAGCATGATTTTAAGCCTAGTTAAGATGTGTTAAAATCTGTTCTTGATCACATTGAGACATCACTGAGGGCAAAAATGGCTACACCAGACAGTCAGATGTTGACTGCGTGTTCATTGTCATTTCTCATCACAAAGGGAGCAGCAAGGTTACAAGGCTGAAAAACAGGTGGATACTACGAACCCACCAATTTCAACAACTTGATCGTTAAGTCTAACCTGATAATTGTGGTTCTTTTTAGAGGAAGCATTTCTACCTGGGAGGAGTGCTTTAAACCCACTGGAATACCCTCTGATGTCAGTGGAGTTGAAGCACATGCTTTAGTGCTATGCTGAATTGAGGCGAGCCCATGGACAGCCTCAGATCCTGTCTTCAGCCTCGGTCTTTGCAGGTAGGCTCTGTCTCATAAGTTCCACATGAATTGGCAGAACTGAGTTTCAGCATATTTTGAAGGAATTTGCAAAGGTCTTTGGTGCTCCAAGGCATCAGCTAGAACATGATCACCTTCAAATCATGAGATTTCATAGTACTGAATGTTTTCCTATATCTGCTTGTCTGACATCTAAGATGTAACGATGAGAAAGTGAACAGATAATCCTCAGATTTGCAGTGTTAATTTGTATATGACAAAATAAGGCTAGCTGGTAGGTACTTAGTAGCTGCCAAGTCAAAGGGAAAGGCACTAATTTTGCTTTATTTCTCAGAAAAATTGGGGGAAGGTTTCAAGGATTTTCAAGTTAGCAAATAATCATCATATGGAACATTATTCTCTAAAATTTCAGTAGAGAGAGCACTGAAGAATGTAGCAATGGTTCCTATTCATTGTGTAAGTGGACATTTTTACCTTATGCTGGACTTCTACGGTTTAGATCATTCTCTCAGCTACACTAATACCAAATGACAAGTAATTCCTCCAGTATCAATAGTGTTTATGCAGTAAATTACATGGTGTAATTCATCTTACACTCAGGCTTGTGGCATTTGCTTTTATCATTTTTTTAACAGAGAGTTTTCCAGGGTAATAAGGTAAAACCATCCAGATCCAGGTTTGTGTCATTTTC
Organism: Phaethon aethereus; assembly: GCF_964289735.1. Taxonomy (NCBI): domain Eukaryota; kingdom Metazoa; phylum Chordata; class Aves; order Phaethontiformes; family Phaethontidae; genus Phaethon; species Phaethon aethereus. The sequence goes on along the minus strand of NC_138576.1, from coordinate 54,478,397 downwards.
AATTCCTTGAGTGCTTTAGGAATGCATCCTTCACCAGGAGGCATACTTTGAATTTTCCAATGATGATTGTGACAAATGCTGAGAGAGAGAACCCTTTAATTGCAAAAGAAATTGATTGTTTGGTAAGTCCATTAAGATATTTTTTGCATTCCCAGATGGTCTCTTGGAATAACTGGTCTTAATTACAGTCTTTTTAGAAATAATGGCTGTGTGTTACTTTTCCAAGTACCCTGGCAGAGTAATATTAGCTATTTTGGGGTATAGATAATTCAACTTTTGGCTCTCAGAGAACAAAAATTTTTGCAGTATAGGTTTAAAAGCCCTAGAATCCACAGACTAAAAGTTGAGTATCAGGCTGAAACAGAGTAACCACTCATTAGTACAGAAGGCTACAGAATCACTTAGGGATAAAAGTACATGGTGCTGCCTTCAGCAGCACATGAGCTTGTGGGATTGGAAATCTGTCATCCGTCAAAATTTTTCCTGTGATCTCACTGGCCTTTCATCCTGGCATTAAGTCCCCGATTCTGAAGAAATTTACAATTGCTCTTCATTTTAGATAGATGAGCCCTGCATATATTCAATGAAAACGTTCAGCTTCTTTACTGCTCTTTGTTCAACTGCCTATTCTCCTTTAGTCTCACACCAAGTTTTAACCCACTAGAACAGTATTCAAAAACCTGTTCTCTCTCACCCGCTCCTTTCCCAGTCTCTGTTCTTGCTGTTTCTTCTTGGAAATAAGCTTGTGTTCCCCATAGCACAGTGAACTTGCGCATGTTTTCTGTCAATGTAGCTTTGAAAAAACACCCTCTTTCTTTTTCATTGGCTTTACCTAAGCAGGATTTTAGTGTTCATGATTTGAGGTGCTGGATTGTAAAATTCACAGATAGAAGTCATCTGCCTCCTTCCTTCTTTACAGTAAAAATCCACAACTGATTGGAAGCAATTTTGCTCTTGTGTTTTTATGGCTGATTGCAGGACAAGACACAAAACATGTAAGTAAGTTGCCTACTTGTGCTATCTCAAGAGAAAGCTAGCTGCTCCTTTTGTTGTCCTTTCTTTGCGCATCACCGACTGCTCCTAAGTGAGCTATAAAATGATGATACAGTAATGTGATGATACACAGCACAACGGTAACACAACCAAGCTGAAACGTTTCTCAAAGGCAGCTCTGTGCTAAAGGCAGGGCTCCACACTCTTTGAAGCCCAGCAAGTGGTCGGCTCCACTTCGGGCAGTTGTTGTCAGAAATGTTAGCTGAGATTTTGCTCCAGCTGAAAAATGCTGCGTAGGCAGATCCACCGAAGGAGTGTGAGCCTGGGCCTTCCTTTATAGTTGAAAACAGATTGGAAGAGGAAAGGAACATTTCTTCCTGTGGACCCACTCTGCCCTCCTGGCAGGAAGCTCTTTGCAGCTGCACTGCTGGCCACCTGTGACAGCAGCGCTCAATAGCTGGATATCCTGTTGTACGGCTCGGGTTCTCAGCCATGCAGGACAGCTATGTGGAAAGTAAATTGTGACTTTCCAGGGTTTTAAGCATGCCAAGATCAGGTATGAAAAAAAAGGACGCTGGAACTCACCGAATCCCAAATCTTTTTGGCACACTGCAAATAACGAGCTTGGTTTCCAAGACACGCTCGTGTGTTTGCATGCGTGCATGCGTGTAGGTGCAGGAGAGGGAGGTGTTTTATCTCAGCTATGGTTTCAGATCCTCGGCAAGCTATTGAGGAGCTAAGAGCTAGGGGAGAGCAACTGAAACAAGTAAACATCAAAACTAGCCACAAAATTCCAGTGTTCAGATGGAAAATCCAAATTGGTTCAAATAAGAATGTCTATGAAAGAACCTCAGTTTTGGCCCATCTCCACTCCTTTGTGCAGGGAAAGTAAAATCAGAGCATGTGATTTCCTCTTCCAGAGATGTGGGACAGAGGAAGAAGTGGGATTCTAAAACAAAATCTGGAAAACATTTCTAAACATGAATCACAGTTTTAGGCGCTGGTAGATTTTTTTTTTTAAGGACTTTACACAGGTGAAGGCATTCTACGTATCCCAGGGCTTAATTTTTTTGCCTGAAGAGGAGGGAACAGATTTAATTCATGATATTATACGTTTGGATAAATGTTTTATAGTGGTTTTCTTTGAAGCACTTAGTCTTGCCTTGCAAGTAAGAGACAGGCTGCCTTGCTTCTGCCTTTTGTAGACTAGTAATTCCTATACTTTATGGTCAATTAAACCATAGGATTCCTGGGAATTTAAAAGTTGAAAGGATGAGCAGACTGTCACTTATGCTTAGACTTAATTCCATCTGACAACTAAACAAACATGGAGTAGTAATACACCACTGTATCAAAGATGGATTCACCTTTTTTAGAGGAAGTTCCTTGACACTGTATTTTAATGAATCTTGCTATCTAACTCTTTTAGATCTTTTCAAAAGCCCATCCAGAATGAAATTTGTTTAAATGAACATCAAATCTAAGTGTAAAGCCAGGAGAGAAATATGTTTGTATGATCACTTACAATGCTTATGTTTTGAAGTGTTTGCTTTAAATTTTATACATACAAACTTAACTTCCTTAAACGCACTTATTGTTACATACTGATGAAACTGCAGCAAATATATACATACAGTTCTTCCATGTTTCTGCATATGTGAAATACTAACTATGAGGTTGTTGGGTGTCACTGAGGCTGACAAACTGTCATGAAGTACTTAACATGAATTTAAGAAAAAAACCCACGTGGTTTTCCACAACAAATAGGTCCAATAACAGGAGCCACAACTCACAATACAGTAACACAATGAGCTACACCATTGTACCAGAGGTTTTCTTCAAGGCTGGTGTAACAGTTGTAGGTGCTCAGTCACAAGTTAGTGTGTCTGAGTGCATGAGAGAAGTGACGTAAAAACATATTTATTCAAGCAGAATGAAACAAAGCTCACGTGTAGTAGATGTGCTCAAAGATAAAGGCACCCAGAAAAAGTGTAGGCTCAGGATCCTCCTACAAGAGATTTAGAACAGTGAGCACAGAAATTATCTCTTCTTGGAGCCCGCCTTTGTCAGTGGCTGAAGACTAGTTATATTCTTTATGAATAATGGAAAGGCATCAAAGAAACTGCTCACTCTGCAATTTCTCTCTCTAAGAGAAACAACCTCCAAGATCCACTAATACCAGCCAAGTGATAGAATCTGAAAGAAGAAGGAATAGTATATGTGAATAATTTGTCATCAAAACAAATCTTGACCCTAACTGTTAATTTAGGAAAGTTAACATTGAATCATCAATCCTTTGCCTTGTCTCTCTTTAACCAAAAGTAGACTGGACCATCCGAGTGGAACACCTCTGAATTAAATGAATTTATGCCAGGGTTACATCTGGACACACAAGTGACAATTAAAACAAAAGGGCTAGCAGATATCTCCAAAATCTTCATTAAAAAATTCAGATGAACTTTCATGGAAAATGTTGTGTGGTATTCCCACAGTCCCATTTGGCCTGCTTCACTTACTGCAGTAAAGTAGAACTAAATCTTGTTTTAAGAAACAACTGTCTTCTCCTATAATATGATAAATATTAATTTGTCCAATGTATATTAAAAACTACTATTAATCAAACAAATCTGATGTCTAGATTTTTTCCAGATGAGCAAACACCAGACTGGTATTTCTCAGCATTGACAGTCTCCCCTGTTAATTTCATTGAGAATGCCTTTGTTTTGTTTGCAGGAACTCATCTTTCTCCCTATGAGTGTGTAGAAGGTCATATGTTTCCACAGTGTCTCTGCCAAACACAGTCAAAAGAAAGGGTCTTTTGAATCACAACATGCTTGCATTCAAGAGCTCTGGTGCTTCAGAAGACTGTTTATTTTGTTGCTCCTTTGCTCTCTTCTTATTTGTTATTGAAGTTAAATAAAAATTACAATCTTAGGCCTGTTGATTCACTTGTCCTTTTCTTGCGAAAACCTGTTTTCTTCTTTGGAGGGCCCTGAGTGTTAAGTTTTCCCTTGTAATATGTGTGCAAGCCCAGCTTTGCTGTGAACTCTACCTAGGTGTTAGGGCTCTCTTTTTTACAAGTCTTACAGCTGATAAGAATAATTGTCACCCCTGTGTCTGATTACAAGAAAACAGGAGATTAGTCCGTAATAATGATAAAGTACTCAGGGAGAACCACAGGTTAAAAGTAGAGATACCACTATGGTACGTGCACTGGTAATTAAGAACTACAAAGCAAGGAACCCCTGGGGAATATGATAGTCTTTTAGTGTTTATTAATGCATTTGCTACTATTATCATTTTGTATTACTTAGCTAATTTTGTGTCAAAACGCCTCAGAAGAGTATCCTATTGGCTAGATTGAAGGTTTGTCTTTCATAGAAAAATACATAAAGGCTCCAGAGTTTCCTTCGATGCCAAAGTAGCTCTCATTACCACTTTTTTCCCCAAATTGGTTGGACAGCTGGATCATTCACTGCATTTTTTTTCCTACATATTAAAGTTGATGAGGTCCAGGCATAATGCTACTTCAGTTTCAAAAAACTTGCTTCTTAAACTACCATATAGCTTTTATTCCAAGCCAAATGTTCTGTAGAAAATTTCACAGGTCAAGAAAAAAGTAGGTCAGATGTGTTTCTTTGAACATAAATAAAATTCTGCAGTTGTAGCAGACACACACACACAAAGATAAAATACATCTCATAAAGATCACTGAAATGCATAAAAGCAGATTTCCCTTCTCAATAACTACAGGTTCCAGCCTTGCTGTGAAAGTTACTATGTGGTATTCCTTGCTAAGCAAGAGGGCAGAGAGTTATCACACAGTCCATTATGACTGCCACAATTCCACCCCATGAATTTCAGTTAGGAAAAAAAAATTGAGACCTAGAGTATTGTTGGAGGGGCAGGCTGAGGTTAGGCTGTAAAAAAGGAACACTGACTGCATATTGCTTGAGGCAGAGCAAAGGATAATTCAAAATCTTAATGTAAAACAAAACCTGTTCATTGCATGAGCATGTGAGCAAAGCCTGGTAGCAGTAGAGTGCACAAAATAATTCAACATAGACCTACAGAGTAGGTGTGAAGAAGTTGTCCCTTTCTGGTGAATGGATGGCTTTTTGTTTTAATTTCATGAAGTTTTCTCCCCTAGTCTGAGTATGCTTCCCAAGTGAGTATTTTCCAAGGAGGCCCTTGGAATCCAAGTAGTCACTTTGTTCCTCGCAGTCGGGCATACAAGTTATAAGTAACCAGAAGAATAACAAAAACAATTGAAACATGGCTATCTTGACATGGACATCAGTTAAGAGAATATACTTTACAGCCGTATTAGCCTTTTCTAATCTATATTGGGTCTGGAACTGAAATAAATCCCACCAGCACCACAAAATTTATCTTTTAAGTCATGTGTAGTTGTATCCATGTCCAGCAAAATATTTAAAACATATATGTTTCCTATATCTCCTGACGTCTGTATTCAAGGGCTGTGAAAACAATCTTAGGCTGCTATGACTTACGAGAAGTAGAAAATATATGCAGAATAGAAAAATATATGCAAAAAGCTCAACTTTAATTAGAATGCGGTTTTCTAGACTTTTTCTGGTATTTCTGTTATTATTAATGGCAAAAGATAAATACAGCTTTCTCAGTGGGATTGGAAGAAGGGAGGGTGCTAAAAAGAAGATGTTTATTTCCTGGAAATTGTGAAGGTTTTAAAATTCCTTTTCATTCCTCAGTAGGATGAAAATAAGCCATGTTCATATTTACATAGAGGAAAAATAAAAACTTGAGAAAGGGTAAGAAGAGTCAAAGGAAGGTTGATAAACACATACATCTGGTCCTGCTATGACTGGAGCAATCATCTTAACCATCAAATTGCCAGTTATTTCATTTATTTTGTGACTGACACTCTTTTCCTTCATAGGAATAATCTATTATTTGTTGTCTTATGGCACAGCACAGCTCTAGTACCAGAACTGTCCCATTCCAAAAGACATAAATAAATAAATAATGCTAGTAAAACTCATGAAAACATTTGTGCTAGTCACATCAAGGGAATGAAATGGTAATACTGGGCAGGAATATGGTGCACCTTCAAGATGTCTGTCATTTAAAGTTAAATCAACTCTACTATTGGTTTAGTCAAGGCAGACTGGACAGCATTCAACCCAAGCACTCTAGCCTTCTTCTGTTTCTGCCTTTTATATTGTTAATGTAATCTTTCTAGTTCAGCACATTCTCCTTTAGGCATGCCTACACTAAAGTAGACAGGACATATCTCACTTAAGGATCTTTCTGAATTGATTGGCTTTAAGCCAGCTCTGTGCAAGAAGTCACATATCCATGTTCATATGGCACTGTGGAAGTTCAAGCATGCCCACAAAGTCTATGAAAATGGGATTGTTTTGTGCACAGTGCTATTTTCAAAGAACCTGTCAGGTGTAAAACCTGTTTTCATCAGTATTGCAACATGGTGCCAGCAAATCTGGCAGAAGGACTCTGTTATATCACCTTTTCTGCGCCTTGCTAGTTCTTCCTGCCTTCTTGGTTTAGCAAAGTATTAACCTGCCATTTCCAAGCACTGTCAGTGAGTAGCACACAGAGTATTTTATGCCAGATCTGCCAAAACTGGACCGGAAACCATACTATCCTTGATCTCAGAAGCTTAAGTGGTACTGCTCTACAGGCAATGAGGGTTTGGGATAGAAAGGGAAAATATAAAAGCAAGCAGATTTCTTTTCCTGTTCTTACTTGTAAATAGGCTTGATGAAGTGTCTATTAATTGTAAGCCCAAATGTCTCTTTGATTTTAGATTTCATGGCTGTTTAGTTTCAGGAGGAAAGGCCCCCAACTCAACAAATTATGATATTTTTTTCAACATCTTACAAACAAAATAATAATCATAAAAAACAACAAAAGAGAAACCAATTTGGCTGAAGCTATGTGTCAAAATTTAAATATACCTGTCATGAGACTTTATGTCTGCTGAGGAAAGCTAGGAGCGAAGCTCTAGTCTATTTAATGTCTCAGACATACATATGCAGTTATGAGTCTTTCACCCAATACAAAATCAATAATTTATACAAGAAATCCTGCATGTGTCTCTCCTAACTACCAAATAATAGATGAAAACTGACAGATAAAAGCCCAGCTTCAACAACATCTCATAGAAAGATACCATGTACATGCAGGGCATCAGTTAAATCTGTTCTCCTGAGCATGTACCGTGTCATGATTGGAGCTGGAAGTAAAACTCAGATGAGGAAAAAAAAAAGAAATTAATGTTTAGCTTTGGGGAGCAATAGATTAACTTAGTTGGACTCCAAATAACAGGACAAGAAGGTCACAGGATGATTTAAGAGGCAGTCATGCTTCTTTCTTCCAACCTCATTTAAGATCACATTGGAATCGTATAGGGCTTGTTACCAATAAAATGTCTTGGACCACTCCACAGTCAGAAATGTAAGATGCACGGGGATACAGAGAGAGCTAGCAAGCAAGCAGGAGCTTGTTTCCTTCTGCCTTGTATAATTGCACTCTCCTGGGACTGTGTCCCGGTCCCTGTTCTCAGGGAGTTTTTCATTAAGCGGTCTTTGGGTAAATGCATAAGCAGTGTTTGGAACAGAGTCTGAATGCCAAGCTCCCCATTTTCAAATGTGCCTCCTTAACGAGGGGCTGCAGTGTCATGTGTTCAGTCTTGGGCTTTCACAACACTTTCATTACCGGCTGCACATTGTCCTACCTTCAGCAGCAAGGGTGGAGACCCCCACTTTCTCACCTTTGCCATCATCTGGGCCAGAGTGTATCCCCCTGATAAATATGAATGTGGACCTCTTCAGGCTCCAGAGGAAGCTGAATCCCCACTTGTTGCATTAGTACTTTCACCACTGAGTGACTATGAAAACTTGGGCATTTCTCTGCCAGCTGTGGTTCCACATGAAAGATCGAAACTGTTGTACTTGATGTTGAATTGTGCTGGCATTGTGTATCAGCACATTTTCACAGATGTGGTGCCTCGGAGATGTTGAAGTATGCAACCAGAATGAAAGATAAACCAGGAATACGTTCACCTACCAGGCTCCCAAACCAAGCTGTACTAGCCTTGCCCCTTATGACCCTTGAGGTGTTTGTTCTGAGAGCCAGTCCTTCTAGATCCTGCAAATGGGGCTGCATGGCTTTTTAATGATCCTATTCAAACCCAGGCATCCGACCTGAAACTGGAGCTGTAAAATGAACAGTCTGTCTGGTCTACTCTTTGGGGACCTGAGCAGCCAGGTGATGTTTTTAACGATTCTCTTTCTTGGAATTAGAAAACAAATTTCCCTTAAAGTGAGATTTGCCGCAGTTTCTTAGGAGACCAGAAGCCCACAGGCAGTGGCTTATTATATGAACTGAAGGAAGATACAAAACATTTCAGAAACTTGTTTTAGTTTGCACTCTTATGGAATTTCCTTTCACAACTGCAATTCAAAAAGAAAAGCTCTCAAGCACTTGAAGTATCTAAGCTTAGGAAACTTTTTCCCTGCATCTCCTGAATTTGATATTCTATTTAGATCATGTTGGTATCACCTTTTCAAACAGCTTGTGTTTTGTTTCACAAGTTCATTTTTAGCAGACAAGGAAGCAATCAGTAAGCTTCTCTGTCAGGGCACCCCTTGCTCTCTGCCTGCTCTCAGTGGAAAGAGTTCCCCACATCTTTCCAACTCCCTGTCTTCTGACCACTCCATCTCACCCTGTACAGAGCAAAACATGCCCTTGGCCCAATACACAGATCTTTTTTTCATGGATAGTGAAATTCAGTTCATGATTTATGCTAACATTTTTTTCAAAGGTGAGTGATTTTTTTTTGTTTTCCTAATCTGACTACCTCTGCATATCCCTATTTTTCAGTGGGTTTTGTTCCCTTATTAAGAATTGATCTTAATTCCTGGGAACATGATCCACAGAGCAACTGAAGAGAATTCTTGCATGTCTCCTGAGACTATGTCAGACTTTATTAGTATGTAGTGGCACTGATACCCATCTTGCTTCTAGCTGAGAGCTGGGAACCCACACAAGAGGAGTAAGTTCTCCAGCATTTGATACTTGCCAATAAATAGCTGGATTTCATGGCTGCTTGTGACCATCTGCTTTGGAAAATGTCAGTATCAGCTGAAATTGTACCTAAAGGACAGAGGAAGCCTGTTGACTTAGAAGAGAGGTGTTTGGTTGTTTTTTTTTTTCAATCTTGAAAAGCCATAATGTACAAAAAGTTATGGAAAATCAAGGCCTAAATTCTCCTACAACTGATGATCAAATAGAAAATAAAATAATTATAATAACAACAAATAAAACTAATTATTAAATAACAATAATTGATGATAAGTTAATAAAATATTTCCCTTCTCCACTCATCATATTTCCAAGTTAACCAACACCAACTATTAATGAGAGCTCTGCAATTCTGCAGTTTACTACAACATAATAGAAAATGCAGGTAGCTGCATTAAGCCTACCAAAACTCTCTCCTTTGTAGCAAGATCTTTAATAACTAAATTCATGCCCACTGTGTGTGGCAACAAGATGCTGGAATCTGGCATAAAGTTGTATTTAATTTTCTCTTGGTACAACCTTTTAGATCCTAATTCCTGTACTGCTCAGGGCTTTTAACATTAATCTAGATAGAATAATTCTACTGTGTGAGTAGACCAATTGTCTGGATCAGTTTCTTCTCTGTGAAGTTTCTGAGGCAAATGGCAAAACCTGGTTATCAACTTAAAAAAAGACAAGCTAAAAATCAAGCTACAAAATTCACACCTTCAGAAATAAATAAATTCCGTCCACGATTAGAAAATAAAAGTCTATTCAACACTCAATGCTTTTTGTTGGAAATCAGACCGCTTATTTGGATTTAGGAATGCAACTTCAGGAGCCCTACTTCTTTAAAATGTTTGCTGGTTTGTTTTGCAGAGAAGTTAATCTGTTTTGTTTCTATGAATAATGAGCTCATCTGTTCATAGCCTTTATATAAACACGTCGGTTTGGAAATAAACAAATGCTATCCACTAAAAGAATACACATCAACACAAACACCTTCTTCTATATCAGCCATATCTCTGTCGTTTGTATGGTATTAAGTTGATTTAAGCATATTTAAGTGAACTATATTTAAGATTTACAAGGAACTGCATTGAGACCATAATCAAATGAGTAACAGTGTCTACCAAGACCACAGTTTAATTGTTTCAAGCCTCTCAAACATAAGGGGCACCATGGGGAAACACATCTTTATTAATCTTTTCTTCAGAGAGGATGAACACAGCTGAACTGTGTTACCCCAGAGGTAGAATAGTAACAATATTTTCCAGTGGCTTAGTCTGCTTTGTAGACTTTAATCCAAAGAGTTGATAATAAATTCAAGATCATTGACAGTTACGCAAGCTTTTGTATCCTATGAATTACAGGTGTTTTAAAAATTGCATATATTAAGGCACCTAATCTTTTTACTGTTTATTGAGTTTGCAGTGTATTTAAGTAATGTTATTTTAAAGGTACTAAGCTGTGCTTCTGTTAGATGCACACTGCCATTTCAGAACTATAAGTAAACTCAATTTAGCTAACTCACTTTTAAAACATGTCTTTTACCTTATTGCAGATAGATGTGCCATTCCTGCTAACAGTGCCCTTAGAGGTTTTCCCTCCATGGCAGAAAGGGCGAAGCCCGAGTAAGGACTGCCCATCCATTCCTCTTCTCTTCTGCCTCACCTATTGACTGCTATCATCATCTTCTTCGCTTCCTCCTCAGTAGCACAGACATAAATTCAGTGAGATGACCTGGGCTAAAAAGAGTTTTTCTTTCAACTTATTCTTAATACTTACTAGTGCGCTATGGGGCAGAAATGAAACTGAGGAGTGCAGATTCCTTAAAGCAGCATTGCCACTAAAATGCTTCACACCCTGGGACCAGAGCTCAGAAGTGTAGTTCCATGTAGATTTTATCTGGCAACAAAACCGTCTGAAGAAGGTATTTTCCCCCTGACCTTAGCTGTCTACTTCTACCACAAATTAATCTCCCTCTTTTACGCTGATGAAGTCTCCTCATCTCTCGTCACCTCACCACTCCTTTTTTTTTTTTTACACTGTTCTTGAAATATGTCATCAACACAGCAAAGAAGGTGGAAAACTAGATGAGAAGTGGTGTGAAAAATAACATGTAGTTGGACAGATAGGGAGTATTTCACCCCATATAAGCAGTAAGAGTACACAGTGCTCTCTTCCTCTCACAATACTCGTCCTATTTCCTGGGCTTTGACACTGATGGTGTCACCCCAAGGAATCTGCATTAGAGACAGAAATCTAATCCTTGTCCTGATCTGATATGCTGAATTCCTTATCTGTCCTGTCTACTCCATAAGGGATTCGTCACAGTTGTTGGAATCACACCTGAATTTTCAGAGGTTTATTTCTAGTAACAGCCTATGTATTTTAACTGTACAAACAGCCTTTGGGCATTAAAGTTATTGGTGAACTTTTACGATACTGTTTTTTGCCATGAACTTAACTTGACTTGGATTCAGTTCACTCAGGTAATTTACAAACAGTCTGTTGAAATCATTCACTGTGCCAAAAAGTTTATTCCCTTTTTCAATATGGTTGATTTAGCAAAGTCCATTTAAGTGAAAACAAAACAAAGCAAAACAAAACAAACAACAAAAAAAGTGGTTTTGGATGAAATATACAGGGACTAAGACATTATACTCTTAACTGAAATTAGACATGTTGAAAAAGAATTCATCCACCAAATTCCTTATGCAGACATTATTTGACTACAAGTGGCCTGTGATTTTATTTTTTTTTTTAATTTAGACTGAATCATAGAAGAGAAGGGACCTTTAGAGGTCATCTAGTCCAACCCCCCTGCAATCAGCGGGGACATCTGCAACTAGATCAGGTTGCTCAGAGCACCGTCCAACCCGACCTGGAATATTTCCAGGGATGGGGCATCCACCACCTCTCTGGGCAACCTGTGCCAGTGTATCACCACCCTCAGTGTGAAAAATTTCTTCCTTAGATCCAGTCTAAATCTCCCCTCTTTTAGTTTAAAACCATTAGCCCTTGTCCTATCGCAACAGGCTCTGCTAAAAAGTCTGTCCCCAAGTCTGAAGCTTTTAAATACTTTTTTTTCACCAGATATGGATACGCCTGTAAAATTTTCTTTGCTTCTGAAATATTTTTTTCTTGGAAAGTTCAGAGATCACTTTTAATGGAAAACAGGTGGAAAACTTGAGAATTTTTTTTCCTATGTTTTATAGGGAAAATGTTTTTCTGAGTAGCTAGAGCTTCTGTGATAACTTCCTAATTATATTTCATTGTGTTGCATGAAGCGCTCTGAGGAAATTTTATTTTTCTTACTGCTATAAAATATGAGAAATATAAAAAATGTCTTCTTATCAGTCACCACAGCCAATCAGTCTCTTCCAAAGAAATAAAGACATCATACAGCCTTGAAAAATTGGCTGTAAAAATGGCATTTTCTAATTTAAGAGCTCTATCCTTTGCATATAATAAAACTGTGTATTTGGAATTGCATCTGGTTAGGATTATTAGCTGATAAAAACAAATTTACTGCCTTGTTAAAACCTTTTAGCACAGCAGAGAGAGCATAACAGAGCTGTAGTCTTTTCCATCTTGTATGGCAACAACTGGCTTGTTTACAAAATTTTGAGCAATTACGTGCTGAGGAAGTCCACTTAAGACAACTGAATTTACTTTGCTGTTGGAGAGATGAAGTGTTTTGGGCTGTGTTATTTTTCTTTCAACTGTAAAGGGATGATTAAGCATTAGAAAACACGAGTTCAACTTGACTTTCAGATTCTCAGATCTGAGTTTGCAGCACCAGCAGTTACTGCATTAACTCGTAGCTTGTCCAATTTTAAGGAAAATAACCACAGGCATGTCTGCATTATAAAATGTTGCCAGTATAAATTTTTGGCTTGCGTTTGTGAACAAAATTTCACTGCTAAAGTCTTTTTTTAAGAAGAAATTTGCACTGGAAATGCAGTTCATTTCACAATGTGACTGAGGTCATTTAAGAAAATGTCTTAACACTAATATTAAAAAGAAACACTGCAGGATTTTGCTGGTACAATTTTGCAGAAAAGTCACAGTGGTATAGACTAGCCTCAAGAGCCAGTAGACAAGAACTTCCCAAGGGCAGATCTTTCCCAGTGTGAAGTACTATACTTCCTATAGTACTGTGATGCTATAAAGGGAAGCTCTTTACTTTGAGCAATGGAGAAGATTTATGGTGTGTGATATGCTGTCCAAGAAAAGCTGGTCAACAGAAAACTGTCTTATGATTCTTAAGTCCTAGTGGGTATACACGGTGAAAACCATGGTTCAAAACTTGGTCTTGTCAAAGCTGGGGCACAAGTATTCCTTGGCTTCTTCCAGTCCCTTCCAAATCTTCAAGAACCGAACAAAAAATCACTGACTCCAGGCAAGTCAATGAAATATACAGGTAGTTCCAGCTTCCTCTGGATGTTAACCTCTGTTGATTGATAGCCCTCTGCCTCTCTTTTTGCAGCCAGAAAAGACCTTTTCTCTAGTTTGCCTGTTAATAAACTCAGCACAGCTGTGCCAGCTATGCTCCAGTGTATGTCTCCGTAGTGAGGGCCAGGCAGCTGTGGTCTCTCCTTGAAGAAGGCTGGCCACTTGGCTAGGAGCTTTGGAAGGGGGTATATGAACCACATCATGGAGCAAAATGCCAGCCATATGTGATGGCTGGGAAAATCTGTCTGGAAAGAGAATTAAGAGTACACAACCTAACAATTATTCCTTTAATACACTGTGGATTGGTAATGTTTTTGAACAAAGTAGAAGAGAATAGCCTAGGGTGCCTGTGGAGGGGGAGGAGGGGGAGACAATGCCCTTATTGTCTTTTAACAAAAACAATTCTGAAGTGCACCTTAGCAAAACTCATGACTTGAAATCTTTTTTTCTTTCCAGCTCAGGCCTGATGCGCAGCATGTTCCCCTCGTGTTCCCCCGTCCCTAATTGCATGTACATCCAAAGACTTTTGTGCTGAGCACATTTTGCTACTGAAAGGAGGAAAAATCATTGAACATTTGAAAAGCTGATTGACAAGGATTTTTTTTCCTCTCAACTTTTAAATGCTTTCAGCAGTGCTTCCTTATAGTCTTAGACAATGCCACTGACCCTTTTACAAATCACTGTACACACTGAACAGTGAAACTTTATACACAGTTAAAATGAAGCTTTTTGGCCAGGTTTTGACAGCTGTTATTCTAAAACAATGTTTTGGCTCTGATGAAAAATATGACTTTATTTCCTTTTGGGTTTCTACCAGAAGCCTTATGACTCTGTCTGATACATGTGGAGGAGGGGTGAGAGCAAGAGAGCAAGAAGCTCTTTCAGCTGCTTTCCCAGTAGAGTTCAGACAGCAAAAGGAAATGACAAAGGAATCTCATTTATCCAAGGTGTTACGTATATGGTAGATGGTCCCTGAGGTACCATTTGAAGAGAGGTGAAAATCATGTGTTGCATATTTATTATCAAAGATGAGGTCCTGAGGTGCAAGATTGGGAGATGAGACTACACTTTGATTTTCTACTCTTCTCTGTGAAAAATGAAAAAATATTCATGCACAGGCTGGCATTTATATTGCTTTAACACCAGTAGGTTCATGAAAGCCCCAGGTGGAGCTAAAGCAGCTGGGGGCGCAACTTGTGTCCTCACCAGCACATCACATTACTTGCTCAAGTACATAACTTCCCTTACTTGGGCCTCAGTTTGGCTTTTGACCAGAGGCAATTGCTGTGGATGCTTTTGCCAAAACCTATTCTGGTTAGAGATCATATCAGCGTAAGAGGTCTTCCGAGCATGTCCGCACTGTGCGGGCTGAACCAACACTGCCTGAGTCTGTAAGAGCTCTGAAACACGGTGGCATCCAAAAGGTGATGCAAGCTGAGGGGACCTCTGAAAGCCTTTCACTGGAAAATCATTACTGACTGAAGCAGGTGGCAACTTAGAAGTATGGAAATTATTTCTGTGGGGATGAAAATAGGGTGTTTAAGTACTAGTGCTAGTTGTGATTTCCAGAGGTGCTGGGAAAGGAAGTCTAGTGCCTATTATGGTATTACCTGCATTAAACCACACAGATTTGAAATTCCCTTTTAAAGGCCACTTTTAAACAGTGAGCAAAACACTTTCAGTTGAAGCTTTTAGCTGAATTCTGATCTTTTTGAGACCTAACCCCACCGAGCTTTGTCGTGTTTGTCGCAGCTGCACTAGCAACCAGATTAGCTAGCTGAATTCTGTCCGTCTCCCACAAATACAGCAGCATTAATTCAGGTGTCCTTTCACCAAAATATGTCTGTCCTGAAACTCTCCACATGATGAACAAATCAATTTTGGATGTTGGACTTGGAATGTGTGTACACACACATTCTTAGAAAATGTAAGAGAAAAAGAAAACAAACTGTTTCTCTGCAGTAGGATGCCAGCAAGGAAAGACTCATTTAAAAAACAGTGTATGTGTACAGTGTGTTTGGTATGTGTGTGTATGTCAATATATGGATATTTAATTTGAAAACTGGGCTTTAGGATCTGTTATGTTTTGCAAGTCATAATAAATGTACAGAATTGAAAACTGTGGACAGAGTGGATATGTGTGACATCTGTCAAAGACACATTCACCCACATGGAACATATGAACTATTTAACTTTGCTGGGATCACCGTGACTGGTTGAATAACTGCTGATCCTGCAAGGTACTTTGCATGACTGAGCAGATGTGTATGATCAAAAGGAAAATTACTAATTTTATAAATTTTGAAAGAGTAAAATAGCAACATGTTTGCATTCAAATTAAAGAATAATTTGAAATACATGAAGTAGTGAACAATTTTTATTGAACCATCTCTCTCTATTAGTATTTTGGAGAAAAAAATTCCTTCTAAGCTGAAAACTAAAAAAATTGTCAATATTCCTCATTTGGCTCATTTGCAATGCTTATCGTAAAATTTACCATCTACTACATCATAGCAATTACCAAGATGAAGAAAACAGCAGTAATCTTAATGGACCACCTCTATTATTGTCAAAGGCATATGGTTTGCTGATACAAGATTGGTAAAGACACTTTGGTATCTGCTTCCCTCACTCTTCCATCTTTGGTAGAGACAAGACAGAAAACACCTTACCTGTAGCAAACAGGCAAAGACCTGACACAGTGGGACAGTGAAGATAGAATGGAAGGCTTCTCTTATTTATGAGAAACTCATTACAGCATTCTCTATTTAGCTCCTTATCTCTTAAACCTACAGTACAATAAATAGATAAATTAAAACAATAACAATACTTCCAATTTATCCACCTAATATATTCAAAGATAATTTCTTTCTTGAAATTAAATGTTGCTGAAGGATTCAAGTAATGCAACAATTCACAGCTTTCTAGGAAGTGGTCATACTATTATCTGCACTCAAGCTCAACATCTTTTGGAAAGGATGAAGGTGTTTTTAAAAATGTGTCTTCCTTCCTTCATTTGCCTTCCTTTATAAAGCTTGCATATTCTTTTCAGCTCAGTAAGTATCAGCACTTTATTTTTTTCTTCTACTTTTTGAGAGGAAGACATCTGAGAATCTCGTAAATTATAGAATTCCATATGCAATGCATTTTGACTGGATTTTTTTTTAGATCTGAAAAACCTGGATTTTTAATTACTAAACTGGCCAGGCCCAAGGTCCATCTAATCCAATGTTTTATCTCAGAGG